>NW_023276806.1:57324262-58604655 GCF_003668045.3 Cricetulus griseus
ACAGGACTGGAAATTAAATTTAGAGACTTCAAGATCCATGTTAGAGGCAATAACAGCAAACACAATTTTATGAGATGCATGAAGAAGTAAATGTGACAAAAGAGAGAATGCAGAAGTATCCTTGATACAAACATGATCAGCAGCAGATAGAAGTAGTTTGGCAAGCCTAGTATGAAAGACTGAACCTTAATTCACAATATGCAGACTAGGCCTTTCATACAAAAGAAGGAAACCTCTGCCTAATCCTATGTATCAGACAAATTCTATGGGCTTTAGAGATTCTGAACATTGTAAGAAAAAAATAAAAATCAAATATCTGAGAATATCTTTATGACCCATGGTAGGGAAGATATTTTAAAACCTGAAACAAAAAAAGACATCTAGATAGAAGAATTTATAAATTTGACTATAAAGAAATATAAACCTTATATTATGCAAAGGAATGTTGTGAGCAGAGGATCTTCAATATGTGTAAGAACAAAAGTTCACTATTTTTTTAAATTTATTTATTAGTTCTAGTTAGGGAACAAGCTTGTTTCAAGTCCCTTCTCCCTCTCCCTCCCCTCACCCCACCCCTTCTCCCCTACCCACAGCCCACCTCCCACCCCATCCACTCACCACTCCCCAGGCAGGATAGGGCCCTCAACGGGGCCTCTGCAAAGTCCACCAAATCTTCCTGTGCTGGTCCTGGGCCCTTCCCCATGTGTCCAGAGCCAGAGTGTAACCCTTCACGTGGGATGGGCTCTCAAAGTCCTTCTTGCACCAGGGAAAAATACTAATCCACCACCAGAGGCTCCCTGGAGTGCAGAGGCCTCCTTATTGACATCCATGTTCAGGGGTCTGGATCAGTCTTGTACTGGCCTCCCCAACAGCATCTGGGGTCGATGTGCTCCAGGCCAACTGTTCCTGTGGATTTCTCCAACCTGGTACAGACCCTTTCATTCTTCATTCCTCCCTCTCTTCAACTAAATTCCCAATTTCAGCTCAGTGTATATCTGTGGATGTCTGTCTTTGCTTCCATGAGCCATTGGGTGAGGGCTCTAGGATGGCATAAAGAGAAGTCATCAATCTCATTTTAGGGGAAAGGCTTTTAGGTTATCCTCTCCACCATTGCCTGGATTGTCAGATTGTGTCATCCTTGTAGGTTTCTGGAGAACTCCCTGGTTCCAGATCTCTTCTCGGACCTATAGTGGCTCCCTCTGATATGGTATCTCTCATCCTGCTCTCTTTCCTCTATTCTTCCCCCAACTCAGTATTTCTGCTCCTCCATTTCCTCTCCTCTACTCCTCTTCTCTTGCTCTTATTGTAGCAGCTCCTTCCACCCCACCCTCATGCTCCCAATTAGTTCAGAAGTTCATGCCACTTCCCATTCTTGGGGACCATTTATCCCTTAGAGTCCTTCATGTTTCCTAGTTTCTTTGGTGAAGAGGATTATAGGCTGGTAATCCTTTGCTCTATGTCTAAAATTCATATATGAGTGAGTACATACCATGTTTGTCTTTTTGTGACTGGGTTACCTCACTCAGGATGGTTTCTTCTAGTTCCATCCATTTGCCTGTGAATTTCAAGATTCCATTGCTTTTTTCTGCTGAGTAGTACTCCATTGTATAAATGTACCACATTTTCTCAATCCATTCTTCAGTTGAGGGGCATCTAGGTTGCTTCCAGGTTCTGGCTATTACAAACAATGCTGCTATGAACATGGTTGAACATATGTCCTTGTTGTATGAACATGCACTATTTGGGTATATATCCAAGAGAGGAATTGCTGGATCTTGAGGTAGACTGATTCCCATTTTTCTGAGCAACCACCATACTGATTTCCAGAGTGGTCTTACAAGTTCGCACTCCCACCAGCAATGGAGGAGTGTTCCTTTTTCTCCACATCCTCTCCAGCATAGATTGTCATTGGTATTTTTTATTTTAGCCATTCTGACAGGTGTGAGGTGGTATCTCAGAGTTGTTTTGAGTTGCATTTCTCTGATGGCCAGTGATTTTGAGCACTTTCTTAAGTGTCTTTCAGCCATTTCAGATTCCTCTTTTGAAAATTCTCTATTTAGTTCTGTGCCCCACTTTTTAATTTCATTGTTTGGTGTTTTGGTGGCTACCTTCTTGAGCCCTTTATATATTTTGGAAATCAGTCCTCTGTCAGATGTGGGGTTGGTGAAGATCTTTTCCCATTCTGTGGGTGGTCGTTTTGTCCTACTGACTGTTTCCTTTGCCTTGCAGAAGCTTCTCAATTTCAGGAGGTCCCATTTATTAATTGCAGACCTCAGTGTCTGTACTACTGGCGTCATGTTCAGGAAGCAGTCTCCTGTGCCAATTTGTTCAAGGGTAGTTCCCACTTTCTCTTCTAGAAGATTCAGTGTGGCTAGATTTATGCTGAGATCTTTGATCCATTTGCACTTAAGTTTTGTGCATGGTGACAGGTATACATTTATCTGCAATTTTCTGCATGGCCGAATCCAATTGTACCAGCACCATTTGTTGAAGATGCTATCTTTTTTCCATTGTATAGATTTAGCACCTTTGTCAAAAATAAGGTATTCATAGGTGCGTGGGTCAATATCAGGGTTTTCAATTCGATTCCATTGGTCTATCTGTCTATTTTTGTGCCAATACCAAGCTGTTTTCAGAACTATGGCTCTATAGTAGAGCTTGAAGTCGGGGGTGGTGATGCCTCCAGAAGATCCTTTATTGTAAAGAGTTGTTTTGGATAACCTGGGCTTTTTATTTTTCCATATATAGTTGAGTATTGTTCTTTCAATGTCTGTGAAAAACTATGTTGGGATTTTGATGGGGATTGCGTTTAATCTGTAGATTGCCTTTGGCAGGATTGCCATTTTTACTATGTTAATTCTACCTATCCAAGAGCATGGGAGATCTTTCCATTTTCTGGTATCTTCTTTAATTTCTTTCTTTAAAGTCTCAAAGTTCTTATTGTACAGGTCTTTCACTTTTTTGGTTAGTGTTACCCCAAGATATTTTATGTTGCTTGTGGATATTGTGAAAGGTGATGTTTCCCTGATTTCTTTCTCATTGGATTTATCATCTGTATATAGTAGGGCTACTGATTTTTTTGAGTTAATTTTGTATCCTGCTACCTTGCTGAAGGTGTTTATCAGCCGTAGGAGTTCCCTGGTAGAGTTTTTCGGGTCACTAATGTAGACTATCATGTCATCTGCAAATAGTGAAAGTTTACTTCATCCTTTCCAATTTGTATCCCTTTGATCCCCTTTTCTTGTCTTATTGCTATAGCCAGAACTTCAAGTACAATATTGAAGAGATATGGAGAGAGTGGACAGCCTTGTCTTGTTCCTGATTTTAGAGGAAACACTTTGAGTTTCTCTCCATTTAGTTTGATGTTGGCTATTGGTTTGGTGTATATGGCGTTTATCATGTTTAGACATGTTCCTGTTATTCCTGTTCTCTCCAAGATCTTTATCATGAAGGGATGTTGGATTTTGTCAAAGGCTTTTTCAGAGTCTAGTGAGATGATCATGTGGTTTTTCTTTTTCAGTTTGTTTATATGGTTGATACATTGATGGATTTTTGTATGTTGAACCATCCTTGCATCCCTGGGATGAAGCCTACTTGATCATGGTGGATGATTTTTCTGATATATTCTTGGATTCGGTTCGCCAATATTTTATTGAGTATTTTAGCATCGATGTTCATGAGGGATATTGGTCTGTAGTTCTCTTTCTTAGTCTTATCTTTGTGTGGCTTGGGTATCAAAGTGATTGTAGCCTGGTAGAAAGAGTTTGGCAATATCCCATCTGCTTCTATTGTGAGGAACAGTTTGAGGAGTACTGGAATTAGCTCTTGTTTGAATTTCTGGTAGAATTCTGCTGTGAAGCCATCTAGCCCTGGGTTTTTTTTTTGGTTGGGAGGCTTTTGATGACTGTTTCTATTTCATTAGGGGTTATAGGTCGATTTAAACTGTTTATCTGATCTTGATTTAATTTTGGTAAGTGATATTTATCCAGAAAGCTGTCCATTTCCTTTAGATTTTCCAATTTTGTGGAGTACAGGTTTTCAAAGTATGAACTGAAGATTCTCTGGATTTCCTCAGTGTCTGTTGTTATATCCCCCTTTTCATTCCTGATTTTGTTAATTGGCATGCTCTCTCTCTCTGCCTTTTGGTTAGTTTGGCTAGAGGTTTGTCTATCTTATTGATCTTCTCAAAGAACCAACTCTTTGTTTCATTGATTCTTTGTACTGTTTTCCTAGTTTCTACTTTGTTGATTTCGGCTCTCAGGTTGATTATTTCCTGGCGTCTACTCCTCCTTGGTGTGTTTGCTTCTTTTTGCTCTAAAGCTTTCAGTTGTTCTGTCAATTCTCTGTGACTTTCCTCCAGTTTTTTCATGTGGGCACTTAGTGCTATGAACTTCCCTCTTAGCACTGCTTTCAGAGTGTCCCATAAGTTTGGGTATGTTGTGTCTACATTCTCATTAAATTCTAGGAAGTCTTTAATTTCTTTTTTTATTTCTTCCTCAACCCAGGAATGGTGCAATTGGGCATTATTCATTTTCCACGCAAATGTAGGTTTTCTCCAATTTGTATTGCTTTTGAATTCCAGCTTTAAAGCATGGTGATCTGATAAGATACAGGGGATTATTTAAATTCTTTTGTAACTGTGGAGGTTTGCTTTGCTGCCAACTATGTGGTCAATTTTTGAGAAGGTTCCATGTGGCGCTGAGAAGAAGGTATATTCTTTTGTGTTTGGATGGAATGTTCTATAGATATCTGTTAAACCCAGTTGGGTCATAACTTCTGTCAGATCCTTTGTTTCTTTGTTAAGTTTCTGTCTGGTGGTCCTGTCTAGTGGTGTAAGGGGGGTGTTGAAGTCTCCTACTATAAGTGTGTGTGGTTTTATGTGTGGTTTGAGCTTTAGTAATGTTTCTTTTACAAATGTGGTTGCTTTCGTATTAAGGGCATTGATGTTCAGGATTGAGACTTTATCTTGATCGACTTTTCCTGTGATGAGTAAGAAATGCCATTCTTCATCTCTTTTGATTGATTTTAGTTTAAAGTCCAATTTGTTAGATATTAGGATTGCTACACCAGCTTGTTTCTTGAGGCCATTTGATTGGAAAATCTTTTCCCATCCTTTTACTCTGAGGTATCGCCTGTCTTTGAAGTTGAGGTGTGTTTCTTGTAAACAGCAGAAGGATGGATTCTGTCTTCGTATCCATTCTGTTAGCCTATATCTTTTTATGGGTAAGTTAAGACCATTGACATTTAGGGATATTAATGTCCATTCTTCATTGGTGGTTCTTTGTTTTGTATTTATTGTTGGTGGTGTCATTGCGTGTGGATTTCACCCTCCTGTTTCTTTTTGTGTTTGGTAAAATTAGATTATCTATTGCCAGTGTTTTTGTGAGTGTAGTTATGTTCGTAGGGTTGGAGTTTTCCTTCCAGAACCTTCTGTAGTGCTGGATTTGTGGATATGTATTGTTTAAATCTGTTTTTGTCATGGGATATCTTGTTTTCTCTATCTATAGTGATTGAAAGTTTTGCTGGATACAGTAGTCTGGGTTGACATCCATGCTCCCTTAGTGTTTGTAGGGTATCTATCCAAGACCTTCTGGCTTTCAGAGTTTCCATTGAGAAGTCGGGTGTGATTCTGATTGGTTTGCCTTTATATGTTACTTGGCCTTTTTCCTTTGCTGCTCTTAATATTTTCTCTTTATTCTGTAGATTTGGTGTTTTGATTATTATGTGTCGGGGGGACTTCTTTTTGTGGTCCAGTCTGTTTGGTGTCCTGTAAGCTTCTTGTACTTTCATAGGCATATCCTTCTGTAGGTTGGGGAAGTTTTCTTCTATGATTTTGTTGAATATGTTTTCTGTACCTTTGAGCAGTGTTTCTTCACCTTCTTCTACACCTATTATTCTTAGGTTTGGCCTTTTTATGGTGTCCCATATTTCCTGGATATTTTGTGTTAGGGATTTGTTGGACTTGAGGTTTTCTTTGGTTGATGAATGTATATCCTCTAGCGAGTCTTCAGTAGCTGAGATTCTCTCTTCCATCTCTTGAATTCTATTGGTTATACTCACATCTTTAGTTCCTGATCATTTATCCAGCCTTTCCATTTCCAGCATGGTCTCATTCTGTGTTTTCTTTATTGTGTCTATTTCAGCTTTCGTGCTTTGAACTGTTTCAAGAGCTCCCTTCACTTGTTTGGATGTTTTTTTCTTGGCTTTCTTTAGATTCTTTAAGAGATTTATTTATTTCTTGAATTTTTTGGTTTATCTTTTCCTCCATTTCGTTTAATTTTTTGTTTGCTTTTTCTTCTATTTCTTTAAGGGATTTTCTTGTTTCCTCTTTAAAGGTCTCTATCATCTTGCTGAGATAATTTTTGAGGTCCATCTCATCTTCATGCTCTGTGTTGGGCTTTTCAGATCTTGCTGGAGTGGAGTCCCTAGATTCTGGTGGTGTCATATTGGTCTTTCTGTTGTTGAGTGAAATCTTATTCTGTCTTCTTCCCATATCTTCTTTTAGTGGGTGCAGGTGGGGTCTCTCTATCTCCTCTTGTGACCCAGTGGTGTGTGGGCGCCAGGAATTCAATGTCCACAACTCGGGGTGGTCTTGACTCTCCTGGTAGTCTCCTCACTTGTTCCTGGGTCAGTCGGCAGAATGGAAGAGTTGGGTGCTAGCAAATTCAGGGAGCAGGGAGCTCCTCCCTGCCTGGGTGTGTCTACCCCAAGCCTGCAGGCGGGGAGAGGGGGGATTCTGAGTGTGTGAAGTTTTGGGCCGGAGTTAGGAAAGGGCAGAGACTCACTCACCTAGTTCCTGGGTCAGTCGGCGGAATGCCAAAAGTTCACTATTGATCTGACATTAATAGATGAAGGGTGCACACATTAAAAATATAAAGTGAAAAAAACAGAAAGTCAGTGAGGAAAATGGCAGTGGGTTTGAACAAGAAGTTCACAGAAGAAACCTTTACTACAGAAAGCTTTACTACACCCTTGATTTTAAGTTTAATACAAAATTAAATAAAACATGTAATTTGACATCAAGCTGGCAAAATAAAGTCTGACCATACCAACTATTGGCAATAACTGGGGGATGGGTCAATTTTCCAAATGTTAAATCAGTTTTCTCAACACAACCACTTGGAAGGTCAATTTTGTAGTCTTTGGCAATGTTTAAAAAAAAGACTCTCCCCAGAATCTGTTTTAATTTCTGGATTCATATCCTGAGAAAAATATATATGTATGTATGTATATAGTATATTATATATCACATATATAATCACATGTGTAGTTATATATCACATATATAGTATGCTTACATATAATGTAATATAATATAATATAATATACTACATATATATTATAGAATGAACTCACTGCCTCTTATGTGTGTAGAGCAATAGTTATGTATTGTCCTCAGGAGAATTGAAGACATAGTATCTTTTGCCATACTGTCTTGGAGCCACAAAGCACTTAAATTCAATGTCTTTAACTATTTTTATCATTATGAAACATACCCACAAATAGAGAAGTTGAAAAAGTAAGATAAAATTAAATGTATGTATTGTGAGAGCTTTTTAAATGTTTTAAAAAATCACTATGTATTACTGGATATTACTATTGGTTATAATTTAACTAAATATTTACTAAAGCAGAAATAACAATATATGCCAAATTAATTAAAGTAACATTATTGAGAAGTAAAGAAGGAATGAAAATGAGAAAGATTTCAAGTTTGTAAGTATTGTTAATTTCTGTCATATGTATTTTGTAGAATTTCATGTTTATTTAACATTTACTAAGAGAAAGGAAGGAAGGAAGGAAGGAAGGAAGGAAGGAAGGAAGGAAGGAAAGAAGGAAGGAAGGAAGGAAGAAAGAAAAAAAGAAAAGTCAGGAAATCAGAAGTTTGCCTTGGGCCCAGGAAGATTTCCAAATCTTTCCTACAGCCTCTGACCTCTGCTGATGTGTCATTATGTATCACAGTAGAGGAAGCTGCTCTGCTGTTTCTTACATCCTGTCATTTGGTATCCAAAGCCTTCGCCTGCTGTCATTCTTGGTGTGAAAGTCCTCAAATGCTGAGGCAGCTTTTCACAAGAATGGCATGGCTGGAAAACCTGAATAAACAAAAAAAGGAGAAAATTAACGCTGGTCTTCAGCCAAAATAATTTGCCTATGATAAACAAAAGAGTTTCCAGTTCCCACCCCCAGCAGATTAAGACCACCTGTGGTCAACTTTCTTCAAATAGTTGATAGTTCTTATTGCTTTATGTTCCTGTTAATGTTAGTATTCTTCTTTATTTTAACCCTTGCAGGACTGTTTGCCCTGGATTCCTGCTTTTGGGGTGAGAGTTTCACTTGCCTCTCTGCCCTTGCCATCTCAAAATTCAGATAGGGCTCTAAGGTTTCAGTCTTGTTACTCCCTAACAAATGATGTCCTGGGTAGGGCAAAGTCTTTCCCTCTCTTTTTGACTCTATAAGTGGAAGGCCCTGGTTCTTCTGTAGTGGGCCTCTTCATAGTCACAAGGTAACGCTAGCTTTCTCACAATGCCTCACGATCCGGTGCATCAGTTAGCAAGCAAGAGAATGAACTCTAGGTGACTAAATGAAAGCTAGTTGATAAATGACTTCTTAAAGCCAGGTAAGTGTATTAGAGAGTAATGGAAGAGACATCACAACATAAAAAGATCAGTGAGAGATTGTGGACATCGTTAGCTAAAGAGGTAAGGTAGAGAAATATTTCTACAGATCCTAGAAAGAATGTGAGATACAGGATGCAAGGAAGGCCAGCCCCTGGGGAGCTGGGGACTTGAAAAGGTCCAGTTACCACTGAAATGTTGCTGGTATAAGGAAGCAAGCAGGAAGGAACAGCAACCAACTCTACCTCTTTGCTCACTACTCAACATTCACTCTCTCCAAACCTGCCTAAATCAGAGTACCTGGATGACTCGGTCCCTTTGGCATCAGCCTTCGAGGGCCCACACCATGGGACTGGAGGACTGGGTATAGACAAGAAGGAGCAAACAGAATAACTCTTTCTGGGAAGACCTGATGCTCCCACCTTTAATTAAAAAAACCCTTCTTTCTTCCAAGTTCAAGTTGTCTGACTCTGCCACACCTCTGTTCCTCTTCAATGCTCTTACCTTCCTCTCTACAGTTTCCACCATCATTCTGGGCAGCTTTATTGAATGTGTGAATACAACATAGCTTCAGTTTGCTTACTTCCATGTCAGCAATGATCTATGTTCTAATTCAGTAACCTGTCACCATTTGTTTGCAAACAGGAAGCAGGTTATTAACGAGAGTTCTCTATCCCCAAACTTATCTAACTCCATTTCCTCCCCACCTCCTTTGGTTTCCATACACATCCTCTTCCTCCTGTCCAGTGCAATCTCCCCACCCGTACTCGGTGTTTGATCCCCTCCTTTCTGTCAAGACCTGGCTCCCACTTTTTTATAGTCACCTTTCTTATAGAACGTTAAGTATTCCTCTCTAATAAACACAAAGAAACCTCTCATATGCTGGGCAGTGATGGTTCACACTTTGAAACCCAGCACTTGGAAGGCAGAGGCAGGCAAATCACTGAATTTGAAGCCAGTCAGGATGGCCAGGGTTATACAGAGAAACTCTGTCTTGAAAAAACAAAAAAGAGAAATAATGGGAAAAGAAAACAGAAAATGCCTCTCATGGCTGCAGTAAATACCTCTCAGCCACTAGATAGCTTAAGGCTTCTTACTACTCCTCTTAGTCTTTTGTATCACTAAGGTATCTAACAAGCAAGAGAATGGCCTTGTATTGGCTAAATGAAAATCAATAAATGACTGCTCACAGAATCATGGGTGAGTTGTGGCACTTGGCCTTGTTGATCGCTCCCATCTGCTTGACTTTTGTGAACTCTGGAACAATATTCTCCTGCTTCTACCTGTGAGTCACCTCCCTTCCTTTACTTCTGCTGCTGAGTAAAACAGCTGTAGCTAAACTAAATATCAAGGTTGTTGAAGATTCTGTCCCTCACTCACTTCTGTCACTGGCCATGGTACTCCTAGTGGGCATGATCTCTTTTGATCTCAGTTTCAGCCTTTTATGTAATTAGTCCATCGCTCATAACCAAATGTTCAGTTAGTAAGAATGACATTTCACTTCTATGAATTTATTGAAATTAATTTTAAAAATGCATATACTAGAGGTTTTTGTTATTATTATTTGTCTTACATGTCAGCACAAAAGTATTTTATGGCCACTTTCATGTCATAACATAGTAAATAGATAATGCCAAATAAATCAAATGTTACTTGACATGGATATTTCTGGACTCAACAGGTCAAACACTCCACACATGTCATATAGTGCTAAAGTAAATTGAAATTGCTATGGAAACAAGCTTTATAGGCACGGTGATGCATGTTTTATCCATCTAGAAATCTTCACAAGATTGTAAGTAAGTTCATCTTAATGAGCCAGGCTACGTGCTTCAGAAACCACAAACATGATTTACAAATAAAACATGTTAGCACATATCCTGTAACATTTGAAACAGAATCAGTTATAATTAGGACATTGAGGACAAATAAACTCAATGTTCTCTTTTGTATATATATTCCTGCAACATAATTTGGTTTAAGGTTGCTGATAATTGAAATGGGCCACCTAACAAGCGTATAGTAATGTCAGCAACTAGTCAATAGCATTGGCTGTGCTCTCTGTAGTTTCAGTTCTACACATAGAAACAGATCCATAAATTGAGTTGGAGTGACAGCATCTTAAATTTTTTAGATATCTCAGAAACTATTTTTTTCATTTTAAATTAAAAAAGTTTCTAACTAAACAGGATAAATTAATTAAAACAGGAATACTCAATAATATGCTTTTACCTCTCAAAATAGACTGCATATTGTTTTCATCTTGATAAAATGCCTCCACTTTTTTTCAATTCTTTTCATCTCATTGATGTTTTGTACACATATTAATTGACTTAATGGAAGAGATAATAATTTATCTCTTCTATATAAATGGTGCCTTGCCATAGTCACGTCAGCTTCAGGACACTTGCAGTAGATGTTTGAGTGACAGTCACTGCTTTCAGTTTGGAAGCAGGACCTGTAGCTGCCCATGACAACTCAAATTCATGCTTCCCACCATTTCACAGTAAGGAAGAATAAAACATAAATGAAGAGCTGTGTGGGTTTTTCTATTCCAGGTACTATTGGTTTGACAGGATTGGGGCCAATTTACTAAGAAAATAACAACGTAAGTGCTTGCCTGTGGAAATTCATGGCATTAACTGGCACCATAGTTAAGAGGTATGGTAATGGCATTTTAATCTTTTATAGACTGATGCCTTGGGCAGTTATTTGCAATGAGCTGACTCACAGCCAATGTCTACATTTTCCTCTTTTGTAAAATATAAAAACTATGTTTCTCAGGAGAGAAATCAAGGAATCCTAGAAATCTATGTCTGTTGGAATCATCTTTACACATTAAATATAGTCCCAAAGATTGGGAATGCTGTGTCTGCCAATTGCCAAGCTATATGCCTTATTAGGAATGACTGCAAGATTCTCTTCTCCTCGGCCCTCAATTGCTAGCCTCGTGAAGGCAAAAATGGCTTATTACTCTTTTTTTAGTATTTTTTTTTTATTTTAGAGGCACTCATATTTACATATCCATCCCTGATTCCCTCGCCTTCCCATCGTCCCATGTTCTCCACCAACCCCCCAACCTACCCCCCACCTCCTATCCAGGGATAGTGAGGTCCTCCATTGGGGACCTTCAAAGTCCATCATATCATTTGGGGGAGGGCCTAGGCCCTCCTTGCTGTATCTGGGCTATAATAGTATCCCTCTATAGGGAATGGCTCCCAATGTCCATTTGTGCTCTAGGAATAAATACTGACTCCACTGTTAGATGTCTCATAGACTGTCTTGGTCTCTCTCCTAGCTGGCACCCACATTCAGAGGGCTTGGTTTGGTCCAATGCTGGTTCCCCAGTTTTACGACTAGGGTCTCCATGTTCTCACTAGGTCAGGTTCAACTGTTTCTGCAGGTTTCTCCAGCACTGTCTTGGCTCCTTTGCTCATCCCTCCTTCTCCGCAACTGGATTCCAAGAGTATGGTTCAGTTCTTAGCTGTGGGTGCCGGTTTCTGCTTTGATCAGCTACTGGATGAAGGCTCTAGGAATCGTAACCAAGGTGGTCATCAATTTCATTATAAGGGAAGGGCTGGTCTCGAACTCACAGAGATCTGCCTGCCTCTGCCTCTCTACCACTGCCTAGATTCTTAGTTGGGGTCACATCTGTGGATCCCCTAACATTTTCCCTGTGCCAGACCTCTCTCCAAACCTGTACTGCCTCCCTCTATCAAGGCATCTCCTTTCTTGTCCTCCTCTATTCCTCCCCTGTCTCTGTCCTCTTGTTTTTCCCCCCACCCCTTCTTCCCTTCCCCCTTCCTTCCCTCCCCACCATGCTGCCTTTTTGCTCAGGGGTTCATGTCCCCCTCCCCTTCTTCGAGGGACTATGCAATCTTCTCTTGGGTTCCTCCTTGTTTCCTAGCTCCTCTGGCAATGTGGATTGTAGACTGGCAATCCTTTGCTCTATGTCTAAAACTCATATATGAGTGAGTATATACTATGTTTGTCTTTTTGTGACTGGGTTACCTCACTTAGGATGCTTTCTTCTAGTTCCATCCATTTGCCTATGAATTTCAAGATTCTATTGGGTTTTTTCAGCTTAGTAGCACTCCATTGTATAAATGTACCACATTTTCTCTATCCATTCTTCGGTTGAGGGGCATCTAGGTTGCTTCCAGGTTCTGGCTATTGCAAATAATGCTTCTATGAACATAGTTGAGCATATATCCTTATTATATAAATATGCATTCTTTGGGTATATGCCCAAGAGAGGAATTGCTGGATCTTGAGGTAGACTGATTCCCATTTTCCTGTGAAATTGCCATACTGATTTCCAAAGTGGCTGTACAAGTTTGGACTCCCACCAGCAATGGAGGAGTGTTCCTTTTTCTCCACATCCTCTCCGGCATAAACTGTCATTGGTGTTTTTGATATTAGCCATTCTGACAGGAGTAAGATGATATCTCAGAGTTGTTTTGAGTTGCATTTCCCTGATGGCTAAGGATGTAGAGCACTTTCTTAAGTGTCTTTCAGCCATTTTAGATACTCTTTACTTTTTATCTTTGGAGCAATATCTGGCACATAGCTCTTGTTTATAAAATGTCCATAACACAAAAAACTAGGGGTGTGTGTGTTCTGAGATGGCACTAGACAAAAAAAATCCTGGAAGATAAATAGAGAGACAGGAGGCCTTGAGAAAATAAACACATACTCAAAGGATCAAAAATAGGTATGGCTACACAACCGAAGACCAGGATGTCAACAGTGAATTACAGTGTGCCATCACTATCAACTCACCGAAGCAGCTGCAACCCTTCTTGAACATAGACTTGGATTGTCTATAAAGTCGGTTTCCTCCATACAGAGTAGTATCCTTTTCTATGTTGAGAGGTTTAGGAGTTTACAGAAATTATGAAATAGTTTTTTAAACATGTGCATAGCTTTTTTAATCACACATGATAAATTCTTAGGAAACAGAATTTTTTTGTTTTTGTTTTTCAAGACAGGGTTTCTCTGTGGCTTTGGAGGCTGTCCTGGAACTAGCTCTTGTAGACCAGGCTGGTCTCGAACTCACAGAGATCCGCCTGCCTCTGCCTCCCGAGTGCTGGGATTAAAGGCATGTGCCACCACTGCCTGGCAGGAAACAGAATTTTAAAAGATGGCATCTCATCACTCCTTCTTCAGCTCTTTAATCTCTTAACTTTGGTTTTGAAGATTCCCAGGTTTTGACAAATATATGTCCTTCTCCCATGGAGAGACAAAACCTGACAGTTTTCATTCCAGGAATGTGGGTTTCATTGCCCCCAAGAAGTACATTGTACTCATCAACCCACAGTTGCTTTGATGTGTGAAGTCTTGCAAGGACCTTTACCAACAGGCTCCAGTTTCCCCACAAAAATTCCTTGAGCTTATAGACAAAACCAATGGAGCCTGGTGAAGCCAATACCATATTTTCCAGGGACACCACTTGGGAATGGACTTTTAAGTGTGAGACTGGAATATTTATAACAAAGTCAAATGTCCAAGCAACAATTTTGCATCCTTGGGACATATACCTTAATCCCAACTTCTGAAACTTAAAGTTATTTCTATCTTCATAATTTTCCTTTAATTATTCCTTTTGCCCAACACACACCCTGGCTTCCTATCCTTCATGGTATTTACTCTTCTTTATTTCAATTGCATATATATTATGTGTAACATGCCCTTTCCAAACTAATTGCTTTACCAGAATTTTGTTGTGGGGAACTTGATCCTTGCTGCTTAAAGTGTTGTCATTTCTGAATTTTAAATCCATACTTTTAAAACTCAGAAATGGCATTATTACATACTTTTTAGAAGCTTGTTTCTTCCAAGAATATGTGAATGCTGACTACTGCATGAATAGTTAAGACAGTAAACATACCAGTGCTTTGTTCCATTGTAATAGAAAACTTATTACATGCAAGACTGTACTTTGCAAGAATTACAGAGATAGTCACATGCATCTTAAGCTGCTACCAAGTGACCAATATTCAGTTTTCCACGTCACCATATTTAGTACATTAATTAAGAGTATGTTACGTTGTACTGCTATGGTTCTCGTGGGAGAAAAACTTTGACGTCTTAAAACCATAAAACATATACACGAACAAAAAAAAAGTTGTCACTGGGGATGGAGAACTCATTGAGGAGTAAGGTCCATCCATCTTCTCCTTAACAAGTGACCACAGAAGGGAAAAACATCATGTGAGGAGACGCAGGGGCATCCAGTCATTCTGTGCCAATAGCATGGGCTCTCCTTCCATCTAATTGCAAACATGGCTGCTTCTGCGAGAGATTCAGGAATGATCCTAAGAAAGCAAGCAAAGGAAAAAGATATCTGTAGGAAGTACCTGTCTTGGGGATACAATGTTGAATAATGTATATTTTCAGCCTTTTGTGTGCTGTCCAGGATACACTAGAGATTTCAATACAATACCATGAGATTTCCTAACACAAAACAGTCCTTTTCTTGAGAACTTAGGGAAGGTTTTACAGAGAATATAATGTTTAGATTGAATATTAATGAAAGATTTGGAGTTTATTAGGAAAGAAATGTAGATGGAAAGGTATGATGATGTCATGTTATATTTGGACTTTTTTATGTTAGAGTTATCTAGGCATTGGAATGTCACCAGAAAGTTTTCAGCAAGGGAGTCAGAGGATTGCCTTTGTCATTGAGTAATTGTTGCTATGTGCAGAGTGTATAACCCCACACTCTAAGAATGCCAAGATTCAGGAGACTTACATCTCATTAAAAGAGAGAGAAGTGTAGGGCAGGGAGTTGAGATGGCCTCACCTCCAAGTTCTCAGATAATGAGTCCTCTTGGCCAACATCCTGACTCCTAAGAGATGTTCATCTAATATTATATCAAATAGTTCTTAGAGCAGGGTTTCTGGTGTTCCTGAGGTATTATATTGTGTTTTGAAAATCAGAGGCTGGGGGTAAGCTTCTGTCACAAGGGAAATGCCTTCAAATTTCCATCTGTTGGCTTTAGCTTTATTCTTCTAATTAATCATTTTTGAAGGTCATGGTATTTTTGGAAATTTAAAAACTATTACCTCTTTTCTCCCCACCCCTAAAAGTATGCATTCATCCAGGTGGTGGTGGCCCAAGTCTTTAATCACAGCACTCTGGATGCAGGCAGATCTCTGTGAATTCAAGGCCAGCCTGGTCTACAGAGTGAGTTCCAGGACAGCAAAAGCTACACATAGAAACCCTGTCTCAAAAAAAAAAAAAAAAAAAAACAGAAAAAGAAGTGTGCATGTACATAAAACTCACTCATTATCTGACAGACTTAGAAGATTCTATAGATTTTTTTCCATGGTTGATTAAGAACATTTGGTCCATTATTAAGTCTGAGAAAAGCCTACCTATAGTTCAACATTACTGTCCTTTAAATATTTTAAGATTCACTATTTCTCTCTTTAATTTAGCAAATACTGATCAGTTTCATCAAATGTCCAAATACTGTACTCAGCTCTTATCAGGGTCAGCTCATATAGTCCTTGTAGCAATAATGCCAGGTAAATACTGTCTTGTTTTCTGGATCATTCAAATGGGAAATTTGAAACACTAAAGAAATTGCTTGATCAAATTCACACAGACACTAAATGAAAGAACCAGGATTTTAAAGTAGGCAATTAAGTTCCTGAGCTACAAACTTAGCATTGTAATATTTTAATGTTGTTAAACTTGGAAATGAGAAATACAAATTTTAGATGTGCATTTCATCTATAAGTCCATTCTTCCTGAGGGCATGTAGTGCCTGTTCTGGGTGCTAAAGATGTACTGTTATAGTGTCCCACTGGATCAAGCCTCCATTCCCCCTTTTTCAGGCACAAGGGAATCATTCCTACTAGCAGAAAAAAAGCATCCGTAATAAAAAGGCCTATACATCTTCCCTCGGCTTCACGCAGTTCTGGCTCCTCTGGACAAGGATTAGAAACACCTTCAGTAGTTATCGAAGGCAAGGTTATATCTGAAGTCTTTTTCTCTCAGAATAGACTGTGTCACAGGTTCCAAGTCATCACTCCCAGGGGAGGTAAGCAGTCCCTAATTAAGAAGTGAATTACCAAATTCCATCTTGGACCACAAAATAACCACACTTCAGGAACCCATACTCCTAAACGAGGAAGGACTGTTAATCTACGCTGACACCTTTAGCTTGGTTTTATTTTATTGAAAGGATTTTATAAGGGCTATTATCTCCTGGTTTACATAATCCTACACTTCCCCCTAATGCAATGAGAACTAGATTCATAGAAGTTTGAATTTACAGTCCCCTGCAGCTGGCATTGCTGAGACTCAAATCCAAGACCACAGACCACCACACTGGTAGATATATTCTTGGGAAGTTGGGGGTGGGTGGGGAAGTCTCTGGGTTGTGATCCATCAAATTGTCTGAAGTGAGGTGTTTGGAAATTTGTACTACAAGTGAATCTAAACTTCAACTAATTTGACTTAAAGGTTCTGTGACCTCTCTTAAGTGGGAGACTCCCTTGCTCTAGCATATTTACCCTTAATCTTTGTCTGTTGCTAATAATTTAGCCAGCGACAAGGTATGCTTAAAGATCAACTTTTTTTGCTACAAACATGACTTCAGTCCAAGTATTTAAGCACCTGAACTCAAGTGAGGATAATAAATGTCAAAGGAATATTTATAGCTTGGTATATGGAGACTTTCCAGACCCCTGTTCTGCAATAACACAGGTCCATCTGCTAAGGGCATTACGGCTGTGTGTTGTTGCCTTTTTTTCAATTGGATAGTTTCTGAAGATAGGAAACTTCAATATGAAAAGACAAGCATTAATTTTTAACCCCTTCCCACTCAAATAATCTTCAAATTAGGACTTTATTATGGAGGGCGTAGTTTCTGCAGAATTCCTGGCTATTGGATGCGAGCCCAGAAGAAACCTTAGCTGTGTCTTATATAAGCCCCTGTCATCATTGTGCTGATAGATCTACCTGAGGATTTACTGTATAGTTGTCAGACCTTGGGGGCTTGGGGTTAGTCCACTCCCAAATCTATCGTTGGGATTATGATTGTTTTTACTGCTATGCTATAAACATGACCACCACTAGCACTAGCACTATCGTCAGCTAGGTTCCCTGTCCTGGAGTCTAAGAGCCTTCAAAGTGTGTGTGTGTGTGTGTGTGTGTGTGTGTGTGTGTGTGTGTGTGTGTGTGTGTGTTTATTTAACTACTTAACTCACTCTTCTATGACAGACAAGGATAAGAAGTACCTTTCTGGTTCCTTTCCCTATGTACATTCCAACTTAGGAAATTTTTAGTGCCGACTCAGGGTCATTTAGCTGCTAAAGGGGAAAGTCTCTGCATTGTTGCCATTGGTGCTAGAGTACAAGTTCAGATGGCAAATAAAATGGATAAGAATGACACTGTCCTATGTGTAGTAAGTGTGTACTCTCCGTTTCATCAAACAACAGAGGACAAGGCTTCAACAAATATAGTTGCATGCCTCGTGTTGCACCAGATTGTTCAGAAATGGTATGTAAATTAATAGCAAAACAATACATATTCCTTACAGGATAGTTTCAATGTTATTTCACTGCTAGATTATCTATTGCCGTTGTATTGTACTCCTTTCATTACAATTATAATTTTAGTTTTGCAAACACCTCAAGTATACAGAGTTGAGATAGCTGTGCTTCTTGGATAGCAACATCATATCACCACTAATACACAGAGGACACTCCTCGTTTATTTACTAATTTAGCCTCTTTGTAGCTAAGTATGTAGTCCTGTTTTCCCCTCCCATCTTGTATGTGGTCAACATTTCTTGTAGGGTTGATTTCAAGCTTTTCTTTCTGCATATCCTTGGAAACTTTGCATGATTGATGGGGTGGCATTTAATTTACACTACTGGTATTGCAATACAGATGTCAGATTTCTTTGATATTCCACCAGAGATATGCCTTGGAGAGAGAATCTTAATGTTGTGCATTTATACAATGTGCAGTTTCTGATCCCTGCTAAGAACTCAACAGGATGAGTCTACTGTGTACTCGTACTCCCCTAGGGTGGAGCACAGATAGTTATTATCTGCCTTCCACTACAGCTTCTATTTTTCTTTATCCAAAGATGAATGCCTCAAACAAATCTTCAAGTGCATTAATAAATGTCCTGAGGAAACATGTAAAGTTTTACTGAAGCATGTAAAGTTAGGTCACATCACTATTTCTCTTCATATACAAATAATTGCCTTCAATATGTTTGTGGTATATACATTTTGTGTTTGGCTCTCAATATATTTAACTTCTGTAAAGATATCTGAAACAGATTTGGACATTCTTCCAACGCAGTGGGCTTAATGCTTTGCTCCCTCTCATTTAAAATGTCTTAAGCAATCAGACTTCTTTGTGGGGATCTTGTATCCCAGGCCAATAGATATAATTGCTTGGAAGTCCTAACATTTGGCTTACATTTTCTTTTTCTTATATTGATCTTGAAACAGTGATCTCTTTGGGCCAAATCTTTCCCTGAAGAAATTAAACAGTGGATAAGGTTAGCTAAAATGGCAAATTCACAATCATAACTCTAACTCTTTGAGTTCAAGAATAGGCAATAGCAGATTAAATAAAACAGCTATGCAGATGTCTCTATGTCTACAAGCTTGAGCAAAAGTATGAGTGGTCCTGAGTTAAAAAGATCTTGAATCTTTTCATCTTTTTAACACAAAATATAAGGCATGGAAGTAGAGATTAAAAATCCATGTATAGTCTTCAAGAGACAAAACACAATCAAAAGCAGGGATAGAGTAAATGTGATTAAGTCCATTGGAAAAGACAGTGTGAGGACTCCTAATGGAGGACAGAAGGCAACACTGTCTTCTGGAAGAATAATGTGAAGCTCATTTACAGCATGGGACAACAAAGTTCCAAAACTTCTATATGTTACATGGAGAATTCTCTATAAAATGTGGGAAAACAAGATCCCTGGAGTGAAAAATGGTCTGATGACTAGAGCAACAGGAAGGAATTCTGTAGTCATCAGGGTTTTAACCCTAGATGCACAATTTAATACTCACCTTCTGCCCTCGACATGCAACCATTTCATCATTCACAAAATGGATATTACAAAAACCAGCTTATTTAATTTGAGAATCAACCACAGGGGGCAGCACATGCAAAATGCAAGACACTTTGCCTGAAATTTAAGTTCTCAGTACGCACCCTTTAGTAGCAGGTAGCTTGGTTCCAGAACCCACTGAAGGTACCACAATCTAGAGATGTCTCTTACATAAACTCATGGTGTTTGCCTATAGTCTGTGCACCTCCTTCTGCACACTTTAAAACATCCTTGGGTTACTTTTAATGACCAATACAATGTGGGTTATACTCTAGGAAATAGTGTCTAGAAATCTGGACATGTTCAGTAATGATAAACACTCCGAATGTTCTTGATCTACATACATTGATTGAATCTCTAGATAGAGAACACATGAATATAGAGACCAAACTATATTCTTACGTTTAAGTAATGTCAAAAATTTACACTACTGGTATTGCAATACAGATGTCAGATTTCTTTGATATTCCACCAGAGAGGAGGAAGGGGGATGAGAAGTCTGAAAGAAAGGCAGAAAAGAAATCATGTATGAGCTCTTACGTTTACTTGGGAAATTTCCTAGACAGTGAAATGTGTGGTTAGGAAGGGTTATGAGCAAGGAAGAAATGTGCAACTTAGATTTTAGAAGGCATGATCTGGTGTTAGTTCAGGAGACTAACTAGTAAGATTCATAATTTAAGGCCAGGAAAGAAACTAAAATACTCCTACAAATGTTTCACTAGCCGGGCATTGGTGGTGCACACCTTTAATCCCAGCACTTGGGAGGCAGAGAAAGGTGGATCTCGGTGAGTTTGAGGCCAGCCTGGTCTCCAGAGCGAGTGCCAGGATAGGCTCCAAAGCTACACAGAGAAACCCTGTCTCGGGAAAAAAAAGTTTCACTAACAATGAGAAAAAGCATAAAAGTTGGAATAAACATGGGAATTCTTGTTTTTGCTTTTAATTTTGAATATATAATATAATTATGCTTCTCTCTTCCTTTATTCACCCCAAGCCCTCCCATATAATGCTCCCCTTGCAGTCTTTCAAGTTCATGGTCTCTTTATTTAATTGTTACAAATGTGCATTCCTAAACGTGTATATACAAACTGCTTGGACTGTATAATTTTACTGGCTTGTACATGTTTTCAGGAGTGAGTATTTAGTATTAGAAAACAAATTGGTGTACATTTCTCTGGGAAAGACAATTTCTCCGGCTCTCAGCATCCCACAGTTGCCTGTAGTTCTTTGTCTTCCCTTTCCACACTAGCACGTCTACCAGTGTCATCCTTGTCCAGGTCATGTTTAGGCAGCCATGTTGACGAGACTTCCTAGGTGTAGCTTCTTTGACGTTTCTAGGAGACATATTCTCACAATAAACTTCCTGTTCCTCTGGCTCTTAGAATCTTTCCCATCACCTGTTCCACAGAGATCCGCACGACTTAAGTGTGGGAATTGTGTTCCTGATGTATTAGTTGGAACTGGGCTCCACAACTCTGTGTTTTGATTGGTTGTGGTTTTCTGTAGTGAGCTCTATTTATTACAAAGAAATGTTTCTTTGGAATTCTTAAAGCTGATTCTGAGAAATGCAGTGTACATGTTCTTTAATTAATACGGAAAGTGAGGGAGTGAAAGGACTCTTGAATAACTCCTATTTCTAGCTTTAGTGACCACATACATGATGTTTATCATTCTTCAGAACAATGAGTAAAAGGAGAGAAATAATTTTGCCAAAGAAAGGTAAGAAATCAAAGTATGTGTTAAACGTTTTTCTGTTTCTGTCAAATGAATGATCTAATGGTCCACTCTAGAAATCAGAGAAGCAGTCATCTTTAGAACTAGAAGACTTGAAATGAAGAGCCTATGGATGTAATTGGAGTAGGAAAAATAGAAGAATCATATAGAATAAAAGCAAAACACTGAGTTAGACATTATGTAGCCACTTACAGAACACCATTAAAAATACTGTAATGGGTAAAGGAAAGAGAGGAGATTGGAAACAACAAAAACTAAAACCATTAATAAAATATACTACTAGCTATTAATGTAAGTAGAATAAGGAAACTGGTAATAAAAAACAGGAGAGGACAGAGTTCAGCATTCTTAGAGCAATGTATGTGTAAATGGAGTTCTTAATAAAAACCCCAAGTCAGATATAGAGGAAAATGCTGAGAGAGCAGAGAGAAGGACCAAGCCACTGCCACACCTTACCTGCTTGATTCTCAGCAGACAAGAAAGTGAGATCCTGTTTCTCCCTGCTTATATCCTGTTTCTGCCCAGCTACCTTACTTACTGTCTGTCTGTACAGACTTCCACGGTTAGCTAGTGGCAAGCTTCATTCTCTGACCTTCAGATAGGCTTTGTATAAGCAAGTTATCACCACACTGCATGCTTGTAACTAAATGTAATAGCTCACCAGATTAGAAGAATGGTAAGGTTGGTAGTCAAGAGGTTTATAGAAAAGATGGAATTTATTTCATTTGCAGTTGTGAAGAAGAGAAAATAAAAAGTGTTGGAAGGAGATGTTGTAAGTATAAAACATCTCAGAAATGAGTGGTCACAGAGGTTTATTATAAACTATTTCATTCACTGGGATAAGGACTGCCAAAGTGAGCATGAAATATTTTAACCTATTAAAAGAAAGTAAAGTGTTGTACTAAATCCCTGAACATCCTGCACCCAGCTTAAGAATAGATGAAATTCACCACTCAAAGCTCTAGTGAAACTCCTGGCTCTCCATTCTTCCCCAAGAGAATCATTGATTCCCATTTTGTGCTTAACACTGCCTTGCACTTATTCAAAGCTTTATCACGTATGCATTCATATTTAAAAGTATATTAAACTGCATGTTTTAAAATTTTCTCACATTCTTTTAAAAATTTTTAAATCTCTCCCTCTCCCTCCCTCCCTGCCTCTCTTCCGTCCTCCATCCGTGTGTGTGTGTGTGTGTGTGTGTGTGTGTGTGTGTGTGTGTGTGTGTGTGTGTGTGCTCACTCACTCTCCAGTTCTTATGGGATACAGAGAGGTCACCAGATCCCTGGGAACTGAAGGTAGAAGTAGTTGTGAATCACCCATCTTGGGTGTGGGGAACCAAACTCAAGCCATCTGCAGAGCAGCAAAAGTTCTGACCCACTGAACCGTCTTTCCATTCCTCCTTTTTTTTTCTTTTCAGATTTTTTAATGTAAATTAGAAACAAGCTTATTTTACATGTCAATCCCAATTCCCTCTCCCTCCTCTCCTCCCCTGCCCCTCACCAACCCCTTATCCCATCCCCTTTCTGTTCCCCAAGGAGGGTGAGGCCTTCCATGGTGGAATCTTCAAAGTCTGTCATATTATTCCGAGCAGGGCCTAGGCTCTCCCCCATGTGTCTAGGCTGAAAGAGTATCCTTCTGTGTGGAATGGGCTCCCAAAGTCCATTTGTATACTAGGGATAAATACTGATCCACTGCCAGAGGCCCCATAGATTGCCCGGGGTTCCTAACTGACATTCACAATCAGGGCCAGCTCCCTTCTTTTAATCTTCCACTTTTACTTCTGTTCAGAATTCTCTTCATAAATTTTCCTCATATTAAAATTATCATTGGGAGTTTGGTCTCTTTATTTTTCAGTATCTCAACACACTGGGGTGTGTGTCTCAAAAAACAAACAAACAAACCAAAAACACCATATTTCCGCTAACCAAAATAACTTAATCTTGTATTCTTTTAATTTTCCTACTATTATTTATGTTTTATTTTGAACTGTCTAACTTCTAAGTTCTATGTTCAACTTATCCATTCAGTCTTCTCTCTCCTAAGTCTTAAAGCTACCAATTTCCATGTATTATTTTATCTACATGCCATAAACTTGCATATTTGGTATATTTTATCATTCAGTTTAAACCCTATATTACATGAGCTGACACATGGGGTTTTGTTTTGTGACATTGTAAATATGGAAAGTCAATATGGCATTGAGTTGTTCAAAATCTGTGACTTTATTTTCTAATGGGAACTGAAAATATTCACAAAAATCAACAAAGAATCAATCACCTGTGTCAGTCTAACAAAATTTACAAAGATGGGAAGTTATGTAAGAAAGGTTCTTGCATGTGATTGGCAGATAGTAGCTAACTGGGGCATGCCAGTTCCACAGACTTATACAAAGGCTCTAATTCCACCTCCCTTTGTACAGTACTTGTTTGAATTCTGACCCTGAACCACACGTCCATTCTAGATCCATATGGAAAACCTGCTTTGATTTTAACCTCATTCGTGATTATTTTCTTCCCTGTTCCTAATACATTTTCACATGTATAAATTTGTTCTTTGTATTTTCCAAGACCAAAATGTACTCTTCCTGCTGTGAAATGTATAATAAAACTAGTAAAATAAATGTGTCATACACCCACTACAATGTTGTATGAATCATGAATTACATGGCCGGGACAAATGAGAAACTGTAAAAGGAATCAAACCTATATAAAAATAAATAAAATACTTGAACAAAGTAATGATTGTGTCTGTTCATGGGCATAGACAAGAAACTTCTCATGAAATGAATGCAATGTGTTAACTGTAATTACTATTTAGAACTCAAACACAAACATTGTGGTTGATAATTAATAAGCAATTAGTGCTTTAAATACTTTGGGAGCTAAAGCTCCCATATATCTAAACTGGGTTTTGTGAAGTGAAAGAGAAGACATATAATAGGCACTTTATGGTTTGGCTATTATAAAGGTTTTTGTATGTAGTATGTACTGCTTTCAGTAAGAAATCTGTATTTATTTACACCACTTTTTGAATATGAGATGGGTGTCAGAAGGACTCTTATTTTGGCTTTCAACCTTTGTTCCCACAGAAGAAAAGGATTATTTGGCCAGTATATAAGTTCTAACTATTCCTTTTACTTTCATTTACAAATATTTTTGTTTATTGAGAATGTTATACAGTATACTTTTATCAAATTCTTTCCCATTTCCAACTCCTCCCAGGTGTCTCTGCTCCCTTCTCATCCAACTTTATGTCACTCAATTATAATTCTAGGTATATCTATAGTTTGTCACAACTATATTCTTAAATAAATACATATTCACAAATTATAGTGTGAAGACTGGTGTGGTCATTGTGTCATAATTGCCTTTTCTGGGTCTGTTTAGTGCTTGCCTTCTTGATATTTTGTTATCTGTCAGAAGGGATTTGTTTATTTCTCTTTCTGAATGATCTACTTTTAAATTGCTGTATTTATATTGGTTTGGAATCTTCCTTTTGTCTTTCTGAAGTGACTCTGTTTATCCCTGATGACTCTTCCACCTTAAAATATGCTTTGTTAGTTTATTATTAGCATTATCCTGTAGTTTTAATCATTTTTTATTTCCAGTGTCTTTTGATCTTTATATTGTCTTGAGATAAATAAAAGGTGAAAGAAAACCCTGTTGATGAATACTTTAGTTATTTTGTCTTGACCGAAGGCTTTAGCCTTTAATGTTTATCTTCAAATACTTGGACCTGTTTTACCAACTTGTTCTAGGATATTTCTTTATCTCTTTCCTTTTTTTAGTGTCTGTTTTATGTCTACTTTAATATGTTTTGCCTATTGTTTTAGTTTTCAAGTTTACTTTTCTCTCCTCTTTTGGTTTTAAAATTGTTTCCATTTTCTATTCTGAAAGATGCTGTCCCAGAAAAATTTAATATATGGGTTGAGCACAAGAAAAGACTAAAATCCTTCATCCCAAGGAGCACAAATTAGAACACATTTTATTCGTGTGATATTTGCTTGCATTTATTTTGTGTTCAGTAACTTCTTCCATCACACATTCTTTGTGTCCCTCAGACCTTTCTCTCGAGATCACCTTTCTTCTAACCAGTTACAACAACATCAGACATTCCTTTAGTGGTACGGCTTCTCAGTTATTACTTCTTGGAAATGCCTTTACTTCATCTGTCCGTGAAAGTACCCTGGGACTATAAACCTAGGCCAGCATGCATTTCGTTTCAGCACTTTCTCATTAGTGCTGAACCCATCATCCTCTGGGTTCCCTCCAAGCTCCTGGGAAATCGTAAGAAAGTCGACCTGCGGTTTCTCTGTACAAAATCTGTCTTTCTGCCTGTTGTTTTTACTCATTCTTTATTTGTTCAGTTATTTAGTTCTGAAATGGAACCCGGGGCTTTACTCATGCAAGGTTAGTGCTGTGCCTCAGAGCCACTCTCCAGACTCGTCTGTACTTCTAAAACAATACATTGGACTGCAATTTGCTGTGTCACTATAATATGGTTTGAAACAGTTGTTTTGATCTGTGTGGTTTGGGACATGCATGTCCTGCTTTTATGATATCAAAGAGCCATAATTGTTGTTAATTTGCAGCACTGAAGGTTCTAATACCCAGGTGTGGGTTTATCCCGCCATTACTTTTCTTCAATATTAGTTTATGGCTTCCATCATCTTCTACTTATTTAAATAAAATCAGTCTATGCTTAAAGTTTTGATTTTACCATGATTTCTTAGGTACTTATTACTAGTAACTACAAATATAATTTTTTCATGTTTATCTTGTACCCAGCAACTTCCTTATTAATTTTAATAATTTAAGAACTTAATCCATTGAATTTTAAAAGCACAGAGGCATATTTCTACAGATAAAAACAATGCTATATATTCTTCTAAAGTGTAAATTTATGTACAAGTCCATATACCATTAGCACATTGGTATAATTCCCTTCTTTCTCCATACAAAGGGCTGCAATTAAATTTTATTCTGTAGGTAAAAATATTTTATTCTCCAGATCACATATCACAAAATTAGCCAAGATGTTTATTGTGTATTATTCACATTGCTGACTTTTTAATAACAAACTTGGTTCATTCACCAATTCAACTTTGCTGAAAATTTCGAAAGTGCTACACAACTTTTACTGCAGGTCTAGGAATTAATCCGTGGGATTCTTATGGAATATTCTTCTCACATGTTAAGTTGCTCACTATGAAATAATTGACTGTCATGAGACCATAAGAGATATTCTTTAACAATAAATTCTAAATTACTGAGTTTCATAGACAGATTTTGTAATAACAATTCAATTTCCATAGCCTTATTTTGGTGAAGTTAAATTCAATTAAAATTTTTCCCAAGGTTGATCCAGATCATAGTGAAAAGCTTTTTAGGCATTGGAGAAACAGAGAAGTGGACCAAAACCAGCTTCAAAGGTGTATATATGGATGTGTGCTGATATTTCCTCTAGGAAAGAGCCCAGTTGTGTGCATTAATGCAATATCAGCATCATTAAGAACTCTACATCATCAGCTAAGCATCAACCACAGAAGCTTTGAGTTCATCTTCTGCTTGAAAAATATGCAGCCTTGGGCTGCCACCTGAATGCTCCACCCTTTCTAAAATCTTAAGTTTTCTTGAACCATTTATAATTTTTATGTCACAACTTAAACTCAGCTATCCCAAACTATCGTATTATAGTCAAACTTCTTTATTATAAACTTGTATTTCAAATATGTACATTTACTCATTTTCTAACATCACTGTGTTTAAGAAACATACGGGGATTTCATTAAAATCCAAATTCTTCAAAGTATGTTTTATACATATATGTAAATGTCTTAATGAAATCTCTTACTTTGTCCAACTTAAGAAAATTAAAGAAAGTTTTTACCATGACAATGTTTTAATTAATACAGGAAGTGATCAATCGTTTTCACTTTCAAATATTAAAATAGGTCTACATAGATAAATATTTTTAAGAGATGAAAATTGGTACAAAGTGCATTATTATTTTGAAAAGATAAACATGGAAATTTTAGAAGACTTGTAAAAACAAAAGTCAGAAAAATAAAATTATCTTAATTTTATAATGAAGTTATGCATGTTTATGTGTGTGCTGTGTGTCTCTAACCACAGAACTGCAACTACAAATGGGCTAGAGAAATGCTTAAGTGATTAAGAGCTCAAGATGATGTTGTAGAGGACCTGAGTTCAGTGCCCAGCACCCATATGGGGTGATACATTGCCTGTAACTCCATCTCCAAAGGATTCAACATCTCTGACCTTCCCAGGAACCTGCACACATATGAGCATACAACTACACACCCACAACCAAATAGACAAACTTTTCATCTTTAAAGAAAAGGAAAGAGAAATCCAGCAAGTATAAATGTGTAATTTTAAATCATATTTTAGGCCAAAGATTTTCATGCTCTATATTCTAAAGTACAGTAGATAATAAGGTATGAATATTAAAATAATTACTTTGTACCAATTTATACTTGAAATATTTGAGTAATTTATTATAAATATAATAATTTGATTTTTTTAAACAATGGATTCGTGCACTAACTCAGAAATTCCCACCTAAAAAATCTAAGTTGAGACACTACATCTACCTTTTTAACATTCTGGTTCCCCAAGTAATACGAATAAAATTCATCTTGCAGGCATATTTTAAAACCCTTTCCATAGGTACTCTGGAAAAGTACCCTACATTCTATGATTGGAAAAAAGTAAACACCAACCCAGCTACAAACTCTTCACTCTACTATATTGACCTGTTTGCAAGATACCCTGTTGCAACAGTGGTACAAAGCTTGTAGAGTAACCAACCAAATGTCTGATTGGGTATTCCATATGATTAGATTCCATCATGAGATGGAATTCATAACCAACACTGCAGGTGGCCAAGAACCTTATATTAGATAGATCAAGGATACTATTGCTCTTATAAAAGAAAGTAGCAAAAAAGGACTCCTAATGACATTCTGCTATACTCATAGATCAGTGAATTTCTGAGTAATCATTAGAGAAGCTTTCTCCTGCAGTACATACAGAGGAAAAAGTACAGATATCCACAGCCAGACAATGTGCAGAGAGTGAGACATTGGAACACTCAGTCCTAAATGAGATGTCTCTTTTCAGGGCTCAGGGAACTCTGTGAAAGATTATAAAAACAGAGGGAATGGAGGACACCAAGGAAACAAGGCCTTCTAAACACAACAGGGCAATGCACATAGGAACTCACAGAGACTGTGGCAGCACACACAGGGCCTGCACAAGTCTGCACCAGATGGAGTCCTAGCACTGAGAGGAGAAGTGGATGCAAGACCCCATCCCTAATCCAGAAGCTATCTTTAACTTCTAGCCACTCACAAATGAAACATTAGTTTTCTCTGATGTAATCTCACTGGAACTATAAACCATACTTAAGAGTAGGTCCCATGCCCATCAGTAGATGGTCAACACAAAAAAGAACTCATCGGCATCTTTGGAGGTTTTGTAGAGCAAAGGATTACCAGCCTGCAATCCACACCCCCAGAGAAACTAGTAAACAAGGAGGACCCTAAGAGAGTCATACATGGTCCCACAGAGAAGGGGAAAGGGACAAGATCTCCTGAGCTAATTGGGAGCATGGGGGGAGGGGAGGGGTAGCTAGAAGAAACAGAAGGGGAGAAGAGCAGGGAGAGGAGGACATGAGAGAGAAGGAAGATTTAGTCAGGGGAAGAATAGAGGAGAGCAAGAAAAGAGATACCATCATAGAGGGAGCCATTATCAGTTTAAAGAGAATTCTGGCACAAAGGAAATGTCCTGAGATGTACAAGGATGACCCCAACTAACAATCTAAGAAATAATTGAGAACCTACCTTAAATGCCCTTCTCTGATAATGAGATTGATGACTACCTTATATGTCATCCTAGAGCCTTCATCCAGTAGCTGATGGAAGCAGAGGCAGACACCCACAGCTAAATGCTGAGCTGAACTTTGGAATCCAGTTGCAGAAAGGGAGGAGTGATGAGCAAAGGGGTCAAGACCAGACTGAAGAACCCCACAGAAACAGCTGACCTTAACAAGGGGGTTGCTCATGGACCCCCAGACTGATACCTTGGAAACCAGCATAGGACCAACTCTGACCCCTGAATGAGGATGTCAGTTTGGAGGTCTGGACAATCTATGGGGCCTCTGGTAGTGGGTCAGTATTTATCCCTAGTACACGAATCAACTTTGGGAGCCCACTCCACATATAGGGATACTCTCTCAGCCTAGACACACAGGGGAGGGTGTAGGCCTTGCTCCAAATGATATGACAAACTTTTAAGATTCCCTCATGGAAGGCCTCACCCTTCCTAGGGAGCAGAAAGAGGTTGGGGTAGAGGGTGAGGAACAGGAGAGGAGGGGAGGGAGAGGGAACTGGGATTGACATGTAAAAGAAGCTTGTTTCTTATTTAAAATTGGTCTAATTACAATTATAAAAATTTTTAAAAGCTCAAAAAATATTTGTTGGGTTTCTGTTTCTAACCTTATAGGTCTTTTGCATATATGTTATGATTTCCAGTTTTGTGTTTTTATGGGATTTCTGTGTGTGAGATGTGTGTCTCTGCATCTGTATTGTTTATTGTACTTTTTCTTTGTTTTTTTCTGTTAGATATTCCAGTTTGTTTTTTGTTACTTTACCTTATTTTAGTATTTTTTTAGATGTCTGTTTATTTTCTAATGAGAGAGAGAAATAAAAGATATGGATTTGGGTAGGAGGGAAGGTGTGGAGGACCTGGAAGGAATTAGGGGAGGGAAAACCATAAGAATATATTATGTGAAGAAAATCTGTTTTTTAATTTAAAAATATACAAAAATAGGACTTTTTCCCATGGGAACATCAACTGCTTACTTGTTTCTACATTTCTAATTTTCTGCAGAGTAATCAATAACTATTCACTGCTTTGCAAATATTAGAGAAAAACTATTTAAATCTGCTATGGCAAGTCAGCAGATGAATGCTACTTTGGGGACAGAGCTGCTTCCAGACAAAGGGAAACCCTCTCTTCCTAAATAATGGAAGAAAGAAATAAAGAAGGAGAGATGGAAGAACTTGGGAGAAGGGGGCTGCTGGGCGGGAGGAAGCCAGTCTTGGAGTCTTCGCGAGAAGTCAAAGTTGATGAGCTGTCAGCAGCCAGTCTTTATCGTGATGAGCCAAGGACTGTATACAAACCTCCCCTGGGGTATCCAGTTCAGAATTTCAGCTGCATAGGGGCATTATCTTCCTTTCATCGCAGAGCTGCTTTCAACACATCAGGAAACACCGAGTCACTCCTTGACAGAGCCTGGCAATTTGAACTAGGGAGATAATCTGGTGCCTCTAGAACTGGCTGATATTTTCATTTGTGATTCCACTTGACAGCACCCAGCCTGCCCCCTCCTGCTATGTACCCTGCAGTGAGGTTTGGCAACTAGATACAGAAGGCGGGGTGACAGAGGTGCTACAAGGGAATCTCAATACCAGCATTTCTGGAGTCTAATAAAGGCACTCTTGGGTACAATGATGTACAGGGAAACAGTTCTTTAGGGGAATTATAAAAACAGAAATGGGTCAGGAGAATTTGAGACCTACAACCTATGGTTCACCTTTGGACATGTACTAAGAGTAGAATTGTTTGTGTGTGTGTGCGGGGTTGGGGGATTGTTTTATTCTTTGTATAATATAGAAAACTATTTGTATCGACTTATTCTCAACTTTGCTTTCAAAACATAAGTCGAGATTAGTAGTGGTGCCTTAGATGGAAGATGTAAAACTAAAAACAATCAAACATATTGGGATGTCAGTCTCTGGGAAAACAGTTTCAGTAAAAGATGTAAGAAAGAGTCTACAAAGTTAGTTGTTGAATGGCAATTATGGCATGACAACATCGCTGAGTAGATTCCATCTGTGCCTTCTGGGGAAGCAGCTTTTGCTGATGTCTTCTTACATGCCCTTCTGTCTTTTTATAAGTCTGACTCTAGATGTTCTTATTTTACAAGTTGTCATGGAGGCATCTATGGTGAGGCAAAATACCTTTAATAGGTCCTCTTTGGGTAAGATCTATGACTTCTCCCATCTTTCATCTCCTTCCAGCAGTAAATCCCATTGCTCTTCCAGATAACTCTCAAAACTAGGTTGACATAAACAGGACCAACTGCCAAGAAACATGGCAGATCTGCTTAGTGAAGCCCAGAGTGCCCGGGGAAGGACTTAGCTGCAAAGGTCTTGAGGTGAGAAATGTGGCACCAGAGCTCAGAGGGGATTCATGTCCCTGTGGCTTTGAGTTTGTACTCAGTTCTATACTAAGTATGGCCAGATGCCAAAACTAGAGACAAGCCTCTCTAATCGGTGATCTACCAGCATCTTCCTGTCTGGCTGGAACACTGTCTTCTTCTGTTTTTGGTTACTTCCAGTTACTATTTCAAACAGCATTTTAAAAAAAATTTCTGTGGTTCCAGATTCTAATCAGATCCTGCCAGTCTCTAAAAGGCTTGTGTTTCTGCTATTGCTGGTCAATTTTCTTGACTTTATCTGAATTACTTGAGTTACAACCATGCTGACATTTTGCCTCCGATCTGACTTTCATCACAATAATATAAACTTCAGATGGTATTCCCCCCATCCTCTTTGCCCACGCATGACAGTCAAACTAGAAAAGGGAGGAAATGCTCCTGGATTAAGACTCTTGGGTCCCCACACAGACATATTGAATCAGGCTTGAGAGGTAATACCTGGTAACTTGCATTTTATTTTGCTTTTGTGTAAATTGGGATTTCCACTTCTGGCTGTGGCAGAAAAACTAGTTTAAGATGGGTCCCCCATATGGTATGAGGTGCTATGCCTCCTTGTGCAATGGTGAGGGCACACTCCTTGCAAGAGGTGATAGGACATGGAGCCAAAGCCAAGTTGCTTGAGAGAAGAGTGTCACTGAGGAGAATACCAGGATGTCTACCTTCCTTCACATAGTATAAAATGCTGTGCCTTATTGACAAATGTGGCCTAACATGTGACAATGAGGTGCCTTCAAAATAGTTGATGACTGAAAAATATATTCTAATCCCAAAAGGTATAAGGTATGGGTTAGGATAATAAGTAGACAGTAGTACCTGCCTTGAGGCTTCTGCTATGGGCAGTCAAACATGTAACTTGGGCTGAGCTGCCTACAGAAAATATTCGCCTGAAAGGAGGAGTGATGACAATGGAAAGAAGGCACACAGACTCTGTCCTCCATGTTAGCCTCTGAGGTGGCAGAAGTGTGAAAAACAGAAGAAGAAATAGAAGTATTGCCATGCTGCTCTCTCAACTAGCAGATGGCAAAGGAACAAAAGTACTAATTAGATCTATCCAAAGTAGCCTTCCTGGTATGCAGAAACATGGAACCCATGGGAAGAGCGAGGCAGTGAAGAGGAAAAGAATGTGATACAAAGTATAAAAGATAGCCCTTGGTTCCAGAGGAAGAGAAAACTCACAATTCAGCATGCAGTGGGGAGCCTTACATGCCTTGCCTTGAAGTAATACAAGGGAAATCTATCCCACACAGACTGACTCATATAAACCATTAGGAACACTTGATTGTCTTAAAAAATATAAATGACTGGAAAACTGTAGGGAGACACCATAACCACGCCTCCTAAGGGCTGGCCACAGGTGTGCCTGACCACGCCTGTCAGGGCGGTCAGGGAGGTCAGGATGACATGGGATAGGTTCTTAAGCTGCAGAGAGCACATGGGAGCCCCCTTCGCTCTAGCCTCCCTGCCTTGCTGCTCCTTACACACTCTGGCTTGTGTTTGGCTGGTGTTTACCTGAATAAATATATCTTGACCTTATGGACTACGGATTGTCTTTGTTTTCGTTATAGAAAACAGTTGAGGAAGGACATTCATTGCTAAGAGAACTGAACAAGAGTGTACGAGTAAGACTGTTTTTGATGAGTAAGTCACTAGGCTGATAAGACTGTTCACAGGAAAGCTAAGCATAGAGTTAATTCAGCATTGACTCCAGGATAGCTTCAGAGCCTGAATAACTGTGCTAATTCTTATGATGTTGTGTGACATTCATAATGTAGGGGAGGCTCCAGCAGATCTGAATGACTCTGACTGGCACACCAACCAGCTTTACATCGTGCAAAAGTAATCAACAGGGAATAAGAGGAGGGCAAAGTAAACAAAGGTGCCTGTCCAAGTCACTTAAGGACAAATATGACAAGATTAGTGTTGAGTCAGAGTTCCTATGGAATAAAAGTTAACAGTAAGCCAACTGCTCTGCTGGTGAGCTTTGGAGAGATTTTTAAGCCTGACCAACAGTTCACAGAAGACAAAAATGATAAAGTAGTACAGATGGAAAAAATCAAGCTTCTTCTACAGCTGGGCATTCATCTCCCCAGAGTATACTGTGAGTGAAAATTGTTCACACAGCTAGGACTCTCTCAGCAGACCTGTGTGGCCATGGTGCTGGCCCGGAGCCTATCAGGCTGGGGATCCAGTTCCAGTGGCAGGCACAGCTGGTAAGAGTGCAACCATGTTTCCCTTTGAGCCTGAGCCAAGTCAAACACTACAAGCAGACTTCACTGAGACGGTCCGAGGTGGTACAGCATCTCTAACATCATTAGCAACACCCAAGGATGAGGAAACTAGCTAGCTCCCAGAGAGTGATTGTGGATTAAACATAGCTAGATGGAGTAGTAACTTCTATCCATGCTGCTGCACCCAGTATTACTGTCATAAAAAAAATAGATCATAGAAGTGATGAGATATTTTCATGTTGCATGGGCCCTTGGTAATGTTTCTTTTTAGTATCTTCTTGGCTATCCAATGCTAACTGGCAGTTGCTTAGAGAAAGAAGACAAGAGTGGGATTCCAGAGATCCTGTCAACTTTCTACCAAAAGATTTATTTACATATGCTAACACTTGTTTTGCAAATCCAGAAAAGCACCTGGAAGAATAGTAAAAAGAGCAGCCAAAGAGCACCCTGCACAAATTAGAAAAGGCAGTGTCAAGAGTTACCATGTCAGGTGAAAATCCCAGTAACAGGGATGGGTTACTTACTCATGAGTTGTTGTCTAGAGAGGCTCCTGAGGTTCCATAAATCATAAATGATATTGCCACTGTTGTTGGTTGTGTGCCAGAATCACATGATGAGGCCTGTTGCTAAAAACACTGCAAGCCTTTCTTGCAGGATGTGGAGAAATCAGGCTGAGGTTGATATCTCACTCCTTACTGAATCATGTTCATAGTACCTGAAGGCACCAGATAAGCTGCTGGAGAATCATCACCAGCTCTCCTGCTTGATTGTGAACCCCGTGTGTGACAATAACAACATACTGGGCAAGATGTACATGGTGGTACAGTAATGGCATGTCTGCTATGGACACAGCTAGGTGTTTTGTAATTGAATCTAAGGTGTATTTCATAGGTGGGAATTGGTGTCTAATGCTATAAGCCATGACAAAAGCCTATAACTGAGGAAACTATAGGCCCTAGTGGGAAACAACATTTTATTAAATGAATGTGATGAACCTGTCAAATAGCCATCAAAATAATTGTGCTGACAGTATCGGTCAATCAAGATGTCATTCATGGAGGAGGGTGTGTCTTTTTTGCAGTGGATGGTAGTTACTAGAGAGACTCATAACCACTTTGGCTATCAGAAATAAGTAACTGTTACTGTAGCCCAACGTTCATCCACAAGTGGAAGACCATGATCAGAATATCACTCCTTCCAAGGTTCAGTGGTGATTCAAAATAGGGTGCATAAAGACTAAGAATCAAAGGAAGGAGCATAGACCTATTTCCTCTTAACTGAAATATCTGTCCAGGAGGAAAGAGGTAGTCACAGGAAGCTAATGGAACTTAGAAAGCTCAAGAAGCTAGTGAAACTTACAAAGGTCAGAAAGTTGAAAGAGTCACAAGACTTTTCCATCTGATTAAAAGAAGTAAGTAAACAATTGCTGGGGAGAGGAGATTTATGGTCCAACGAGCTGCCTTCAAGTTGTACAGGGAGCTCCAAGAACTCATCTTTCATGAATCAACAACCATAGATAGGGTGGGATTTCTACTGAAACAGATGTCTTTGAATCACAGAGCCCTTGAAGGTATCTCAAATCCATGTATCTATAAGTAACCCCAATAAATTCTAGACTTGAGTGGGTTCTCTCTCTCTCTCTCTCTCTCTCTCTCTCTCTCTCTCTCTCTCTCTCTCTCTGTGTGTGTGTGTGTGTGTGTGTGTGTGTGTGTGTGTGTGTGTGTGTGTGCCATAACAGGAGCGATTAAATGGTTGTTCATACATCCCCAGGAAAAGTCCCAAAATAATGGAGGGTCAGTCAAAAACAGTGATCCTGCAGAGCAAACAAGTGCCCTTAGATTAGGAGAGGCTGGCAAACTCAAAGGGATGCATCCAAGATCTGATCTGGGTTCAAAGCAGCTGATGCCATAAACTCTAAGGAACAAACTGTAATGAAAACCCTCTTCCAGAGGACAGACTTAGACTAAGCTGAGAGTTCCAAACTCCTTGTAACTGCATGTTCTTCTGACTTTGTTGTTGTTGTTGTTTTGTTTTGTTTTGTTTTGTTTTTAGAGACAGGGTTTCTTTGTGTAGCCCTGGATGTCCTGGAACTAGCTCTGTTGACCAGGCTGGCCTCAAACTCACAGAGATCCACCTGCCTCTGCCTCATGAGTGCTGGGATTAAAGGGGTGTGCCACCACCCAGCACATTCTTCTGACTTTTATCCCTTGGAACACAACCACATTCTTACAATGAAGATCTAAGAAAGACCAGTTCCCCATTCCATTGAGTGCAGTGCAAAGAAAATCGTCATACAAAATATCGAAAGCACACCTTGTGAGAACAGAAAGAAGACATCTCTAGAACCATATCCCATTTAGAAATGCATCAACCCTCTCTGATCACCTCCACATGGCCTCTGTTATTTAGTGAGACACATCCAGGGGAGAAACACAGGAGGAGGACAAAAAAATTGTGTCACAGCCACAGACACGATGCCACTAAAATATTGGGATTTAATGAAATTAAAGAATACTGTTCCTGCCTCAAAAAAAGTATCTGAAAAACACACTTCTGAAGAGGCATACTGGGGAGAAAACAAGTTTTCAGAAATAAAAGAGGAAGCAAGCATCACTACAGCTTTATACACATTTAAGTCTGGGAATATTTACAAATCTATATGCCAACAAATATAAAAATTTAAATAAAATTTCAATTTTTGTAAAAAAAATAGCTTCTTTAATTAAAACTACACAGTGTCGATATTAAAGACATTGGAAAATAGAATAAGCTTTTATGTTCATGAACTACATGAAAATGTCTATACTACAAAGAACTACAGTTTGTACAAAACTCCGATTAAAATAAATACTAATGGCATTCTTTAAAGGAACAGGGAAACACTCTTAGGATTCATTCATGTGGAATCACAGAGACCCTCTAAAGCTGAACACAATGTGGAGTCAGAACTAGATTGATAGCAGATAGTTTATTAAGAAAGTACTCATGCAATGGAGCCAATGACCAGGTTTATGCTGGAGCAGAAGTGACCCACTAGAGCTAAGCAGAGGAGAGAAAAGAGACCCACATGCACGCCTCCCAAAAACTTAAACCCTTGTTACATCACTCTGACCATGCCCAAGCAGTCAGAGTGGTCAGCAGTACCTCTAAACAGGATTTCTCCCTAACCCTCAATAACCAGTCCAGGAAAAAATAGAAAAGATAGAGACCTCATAATACCAAATGAAATCAAATCCGTGTACAGAGAGATAAGTGATGTGCTTCTAGACTTACTACAGTACCATTCATTTTAGCACAGACTTCATTTTGATCAAGACTAAAGTAAATATAGTACATATCCAAAAAATCATTTATCATTAAAAATAAAACTATGCCATTTGCAACAAAATAAGTGGAATTGTAAGACAATGTCATAGTTTCCTTTCTATTGCTGTGATAAACATCATGACCCAAAGCAACTTTGAGAGGATTTATTTAGCTACATATCCTGATCACACTCCATCTTGAAGAGAAGTCAGTGTGAGAACTCAAGGCAAGAATCTGGAGACAGAAACTGAAGCAGAGACCATGGAGAATTATAGCTTACTGGCTTACTCAGCCTGCTTTCTTGTACACCCTAATACCATTAGCCTAGCAATGGCACCAGGCTCAGTAGGGTGTGCCCTTCCACATCAATTATCAATCAAAAAATTCCTCACGGGCTTACCCACAAGCCAATTTGATGGGGGCATTTTCTCAATTGAGGTTCCTTCTCAGATGACTTCAGTTTATGTCAAGTTGACAAAAAATTAACTAGCACAGATACAACCTAAGTGAAATGACCAAAACACAGAATGATAGATGCTACATATGTTCTCTATTATATGGAAGTTACAAATGTCTACCTAAAAGTAGTATATTAATTACTACTGTCTAGGGAGTGGACATAGGGAGGCTAGAAAATAGGAATGAAGACAGCTGGACAGGAGGAATAAATTCTAGTGCTGTGAGCACAGTAGGATGACTACAGTTATAATTTTATGAAGAGCTAAAAGAAAGGTGCTCAAAGGCCCTAAACAGATAGAATTGATAAGGATGTATAAAACTCATAGCCTGTATTTAATCAGAATACATTTTATGCTTGTACAGAAATACCATGCTATGCCTTAGAAATATATGTAATTATTGTCAATGAAAAAATTAAATATAAAAGGAAATATTCCACCTTGCTTTAAAAATCTTGTGTAACTATCAACAGAATTTGAGAAAATCTCTAACTTTCCCAATTACATTTTCACAGACTAGTAATAAACAATTGAAAGTATGCTAGTAAACATTATTTTTAACAGTATTGAAAGCACACAATACTGAGAAATAAATTTATGTAGGAAACTGAAACGCAATGTAAAGGAATTAAAGATGTAAGTGAATGGAGTCATGAAACAAGACTAAATTGTCAATGTTCTTTAATTGATGTATGGGCTGAATGTATCTGTTGTGCTTTTGATGTAAAGTAACTTTCCCAAAGGCTTACCTGCTGAAGGCTTGATCTCATGCTCGTGGTTCTATTAAGAGATATTTGAATTATGAGGGCCTTGACTGATAAATGGGTTGAGTTATTGTTAGATTCATAATTTCATGGCTTTATCAGAGGGTGCCAGAAACAAAGAGATAGGGCCTGCTTAGAAGCAAGAGGTCAAAGAGAGATGTACTTTAAAGAACTCTCTCTCTCTCTCTCTCTCTCTCTCTCTCTCTCTCTCTCTCTCTCTCTCTCCCATTGCCATCTCTCCATCTCTCTCCTTCAGCTGTCATGAAACCATATCCACTCTCTCTTTTATGAGATTCTGCCACACCTGGAGACCAAAACAAAGAAGCCAGACAACTATGGACTCAACTGAATACCTGATGACAATTAACTTTACTAACTTTAAAGAAAAAAAAAGTTTCTGTATCTTATCATAGTAACGAGAAACTGGCTGCTATGCAGTCTCAGGAATAGCCAGTATTCTTTTACTGTAAAATTTGAATTTGATAAGCAGTTTCATTTTATTTTGTTTGTGGAGATAATATCTTGGGAAGTTGCCCAGAGTAGCCTCGAATACACTATATTCCTGCCTTGGCCTCCCAAGTAGGTGAGATTTCAGGTGTGTGCCACAATGTCCAAATAATGTTCACTTGATTTTGGTCAAAGTCACCTGACTAATCTAATCATAAAAAGGAAACTGAGTTTGAGTAAGTATTCAAAGAACTGATTATCTGTATGATAAAAAGAAAAAGTAAATACTGAGAGGCAAGTCACTGAAAGCATGAACATAGCCCCAGTAACACAGGAAAGAAGTTGAAAACTTTACTGTATGCTTCCTGATATTTCACTTGGTAAAATACAACTTATTCCTTTTTAAAGATTAAAAAACCTAGATTGATTTATTTTACTTGTATGAGTGTTTTCCATGCATGATATATATTGCAGAGGTTGCATGCAGTGCCCATGGAGGCTAGAAGAGGGTTCAAATTCTCTGGAACTGGAGCTACAGTCATCAGTGTGTGCCAGGAACCAAACCGTGGTCCTCTGCAAGAGCACCAAGTGCTCTGAATCATTGAACAGTCTCTCCAGCACCAAATATAATTTTCTAGGCAGTTTATAGTATCTTTTACAAAAGTACCGGACTGCTACAAATTAATGGTTAATAAAGAAGTAGTCTAGAGTCAAGAACAATGCTTCTGGACTTTGCTTCTTAACTACTCATGGTGTGAATGCTTCAGACAGTCAGTGTGACAAATGTCATTAATGTCCCATTGATCACAAAAGTTCCATTGCTTTCCTTGATCATCATAACAAACCATTCTACAGCATTCAACATAAAAAGGCAACTCCCTCATTTCTACTTTTTTCACAAATATTTATTGGCAGTTCATTATTTTCCAAACTTCAAATGTTTTAAATGTTGAATATTACATGATTAAACAGGTTCTAGTGAAATATGATAAAATAAATAAAATAAAGGATAAAAATATATAAAAGCTTGATGGTAAACACACAGTGGATAAAATAAAATAAAGACATGTTGATTTCTGGGGAGTGTAGAGAGTTACAGTTATATAGAATTGCTAGGGGGAAGTCTCTCTTAGAAGCCAACATCAAGAAACTTTGCTAGTGCTTCCTAGGCTTTCACAACATCTTGATTTTCTTCATCATGGTTTCCCTCACATATTTTATATTGTTCTTACATAATTTCTTTTGCTGGATCATATTTTTCTTGTTACCATTTTGCCTTAGTTATGCTTCTATTGCCATTACAAAACACCATGACCAAGACAACTTATAAAAGAAAGCATGTAATTTGGGGGCCTAGGGTTATAGTGGGTTAGTCCACAACTATCATGGTGGAGATTATGGAAGTTGGCAGGCAGGCATGGCACTGGAATAGTAGCTGAGAGCTTGCATCTGATCCACATAATGAAGCAAGGATGGAAGGAGAAAGCCAGGTAGTGTGGGATCCTGAAACTTCAAAGTCCATCCCACATGACATACCTCCTTCAACATGGCCACACTTCCTCATCCTCCTCAAATAGTTCCACTAACTGCAGACCAGTCATTCAAATATATAAGCCTTTGGAGGCATTATCATTAAAACTGACAAATCTTTAGAAGTTGCATTCTTCACACTAGGCCTTCAGAGTTTTCTGTGTACTCTACATGCTCTCTCTTGAAGAGCACGCACATTTTCATGGCTTCAAAATTCACATATACGTCCCAAATAAGACCACTTTCCCACTTTTCTTTTTATTGTCCCATAACCACAGACTTCTGGCCAGTTCCATTATAAATCTTACAGACTCTTCAAGTTAAATATATGTGAAAATAAATTTAATATAGTGCCTTCTAAGGCTTTTTTCTTTCTTGGTATCGTTAACCTTCATTTCCAATATTAAAACTGGAGTCAAGGAGAAATCTAACTGTATGCAGCATTATACAACTAGAGAAAAGCATGGGTTGGAGAAATGTTCTCAGATCCCTGACAGGACTTATCACAAATTTAACCCTGAAGTATAGCATGTGGGCTTTGATAACTTGGAAGAGTTATCAAAGAGCATAGAGGAGGAAGCACAGATTAGAGATGGTTTTTGAAGTAGTGAAATTGTTGTGGAGTTATTCTTGAGGTAGCTATGTAGGAACTATCTGTCCAAGTTAGCATCAACTGTCAATGCAAAACAACTTAGATTCACCTGAACAAAAAACAAAATAAAACAAACAAAACTCTGCTGAGTGACTGTGTTTATCAGGGCAATCTGCAGGCATGTTTGTAAGGAGTCACCTTGTTTGTTAATTAATATGGAAAGGTACAGCCAACTGTGAGTGGGACCATTCCCTGAACAAGTGATCCTGGGCTGTTTAAGGAAGTGAGTTAAACATTAGCCTGTGAGGGAGCCAGAGATCAAGCAAACAAGCACCATTTACCTGGATTCTGATTGATCTTCCTGCCCTGACTCCCTCAATGATGGACTGTGAACTAGGAATGTCAGCAAAAACAAAACAAAGATATTTTTCTTCCCTACCTGCTATTGGTCAAAGTATTCTGTCACAGAAACAGAAAGGAAACTAGAGCATCATCTATGTGGAAAAGTCATGTCATTTGCCACACACTTTGTGTTCTTCATAAATAGATTCTCAAGGAATCAACGACAAGTAGTTTACTTTGGAGCTTATTCTGGGTGAACACCAGACTGTCAGTGAGATAGCAAATGAAGGAAACCACTGTGTGAAAGACAATTAAAGAGTATTGCTACTGGTAACTCTGGAGTAAATATAGGATACATCTCAGAGTTTCTGTATCCTGAGATTAGACATCAGGATTGCTACTAGTTTGATCTGCATTTCAGTGTTTGACAGCTGTGTCTATAGCCATTACCTCTCCCAGATATATTAATTGCTTCCGTGTACATGATAAATATTCCACAGTCCAAGAAAAGACCATGGTAAGGAGTTTATGTGTGAGGCAAGGATAGCTTGTGCTACACCAAGTACATGAATTAGGAACTCAGGATAATTGTTTCCTTTGGGAAATAGATTTAGAAATCTTTAGCCGAGAGACAGACAATCTTATACTTCTAAATCATAAACTCACTGGACTGGATAAGTAATATCTCTAAATTTTATATAAGGAAAGAAAATGATTTAAGGTGATTACACAGTTACATAGTGGCCAGGAAGCCAAGGAAACATCCCTTATAGGATGGGACATTGTGATTCAGGGACAGAATCTAAGGAGGATGGAAACTTTTGAAAATAGGCAATATAGTACCACTGCCTCCCTGCCACCCACACAGTCGAGAATAGAGGACAGGGGAGATTTACCAGGGTAGTGTCTACAGAGAAGGGTTGTGCGCAATGAGAGATAGCATTTGGTATTCCAGAGAACAAGATGCTGGGTTCACTGAACAACAGAGAACCAAGAGAAATAAATAGTGATGCTCAGACCATCATATACACAGAGAGCTTTCATGTCTTAAGATGTTGCTGACTTGCTATCTTCCTCCAAATGCCATGAGCTACACAGTAATCAGAACCCACAGGGTTTTACCAGACTTTCTTTGTCTAGTTACTGGGTAACTCAGAGGCAGTATTGCTTCTGTCCTAACACTATATTAGCTTTCTTGTGTCTGCTATACAATAAAATAACAACTCAAAGAAAGAAAGAGGTTTGGGGGAATTCATAGTCTGAGAGTACAGTTCACTATACCAAGGGAGTCGTTAAAGCTAGTCACATTGTCTTCATGCTGTGAACTGACTCTCAGCTAGTCAGAACTACACAGTTTGCATCTAGGCAGACCTGGATCCAAGCCCAGGAAACAGTGATGCTCTTCTTTGTGGTACTCATCCATTCAGTTATCCTAGTCAGGGTTATCTCTCACAGGCATGACCAGAAGCTCATCTCCTGGGTGAGTCTACACACTGTCAAGTTATCTCCACAGTCCTCAACGACAGACTCTAGAGGGTACATTCACACATGTAAGGATGGACTGGGTCACTGGTTTATCCTCTGCTGTGATGTTCATATATGACTCAAAGTATATCCAGTAATGTGTGTATATTTCAGGGTTCTGAGAAGCATGAGCTAGAATATATTTGGGCCAACCTAAAATATAATCCAGGTCCCAGATTCCATGGCTATTTATAATGAAAATGTATCTTGACTAGCCAGAACTGAATATGGCTTCTCAGTCAAGCCAAGTATCTTTTTAAAGGGTTATTTATCCTAAGTGTGTATGAGTGTATGTGTGTGTGTGAGAGAGAGGGAGGGGGAGGAAGACGGAGAGAAAGGGAGTGAAGGAGAGCTAGAGATTGAGATGGAGAGAGGGGAGACAGATTGGAGAGAGAGAGAGAGAGAGAGAGAGAGAGAGAGAGAGAGAGAGAGAGAGAGAGAGAGAGAGTTTATGTGCACCACATGCATACTATTGCCCATAGACAATAGAGGGATCAAACCTTCTGGAACTGGAGTTACAAGAAGTTGTGAATCACCTGAAGTAGGTGCTGTAACACTAACCAAGGCCCTTTGCAAAAACAGTAGGCACTCTTAACCACTGAGCCATTTTTCCAGCCAACTTCAACATTTCTTTTTCCCAGAAAAAAAAATTAACCTTGGCTTTCGTTTTTGGAGCCCTCCAAGAAATCTCACTGTCACTTCACACACATCCAAGGATTTCACATCAGGCTGGACACAAGTTCCTGATCATTTCAGGTACCATATGAGTTCTAGTTGTGCTCAAATCCCAGCATACTAAGAAGTTAGCTGCAACTATGGTAAAGGTACACAGTTTAGAGGAATATATATATCCTTATCTGAGTTTAAATATTAAAAATCTTAGGCTTCCATCTTTACAGTTTTTATTCCTTCCAGCCATTTCTTCAAAAATAAGAGTCTTTCTAAGCTTAGTGTCAATTGGAAAGTATTTGTGTATTCTGGCCGTTATAATGGAAAGTGTGAATTTACAGAAACTATGTAGAGATGGTGGGAAACTTAACAAGAGTAATGGAGGGCCAGTAGATGGTTTTGGGTGCTTGCAAGACAAAGCCAAGAAAACGAGACTCACAGACTCAGAGTCAATCATGCTCAGGTTTCACTGCCTCACCACCTTTGTGCCAAAGACAACGTGTTAGATGCTGGGTGAAAATGTTTTCATCTTAGCCAGGAGAAGAGAGACTACTAGTGCGCATTCTGTGTAGTGATGTAGCTGGAGCATTTGGCCTCCACTGAGTCTTGGTGGTACTATCAAATGACACCATACTATGCCTAAATGTTGTTCTAAGAATAATCTTTTGTGAGCTTTTTACAATCATTCCCAGGAAGAACACAAATAGGAAAAAAGAAACTAATGCAACAATAATGAATTTCTTCTCCAGATGCCTCGATTCCCAAGGTACCCAAGAAACTCTAGACCCCCACTCTCCAAAAATGTGACCCAACAACCTGGATAAGTAGAAATAAGAATGAAAAAAATTAAATTAACAACTTGTTCTTCTCAAATTCAAGTTTAGGGACAAAATTCATAAGCCATTATCTAAAGAGCAATATCTTAATGTTTGGTTTTCTTCCATGGTCTCAGACCCTTAGACAGTTTTTAAGATTCAGAAAGAGAAGCAGGTAACTAGAGCAACAAGTACCTGTTTGCTTGAGGTCTGTTGACTTAGAAGATACTTAAGTAATGTAAAAACAATTGTAAGACATTGTAGAATATAGAAGTTGAGCTTAGTCCATTTTTTAAAAGAGATATCTGTGAGAATTTGAGCCCTGGCATGGAATGCTATGGTTTCAATGCTATGGTTGTCTGTGGGCTCCTGGTTTGAATGTTTGGTCCTCAGGTGTTAACACTATTTAGGAAGGCTGTGGAAACTTGGCTGAGGGACCCTCTTGGAGGAAGTAGATCAATGGATGTCAATTATTAGGGCTATATCATCCCTGGCTTCTTGCTGTCTGATTCTGTGCTTTCTTAGCTACCTGTAGCACGATCACCTTCCTAAGTGAATGTTGAATAACCCTCTGAAACCTTGAGCCAAAATAAATAAATTTGGTCACAATAACAAAAAGCTGTGAGGTCCCAAAGAAACTCAGGACCAATGGCTAACTGTGGTGTCTATTAGCATAACGAAGCACATGCTTGGTCTCAGGGCTCAGTCAGTACTTGTGGCTCCTGTTGGTTCTTCTCATCTCACCCCTACCCTAAACCTGCCTCACTTATCTCTCCCCATCTTCTCATCCCTAAAAAATGCCTGCCATTTTGGCCACAATTTCTCTTCGTTCTCTTGCTCTTGGTTCCTCTCTTGGCTTGCTCTTGGCCTCTTTGTCCTCTTGGCTCTCTTCTCTCCCCCTCTCTTTATCTCTCTCTTATCTTCCTCTCTCACACCTCCCCTTCCTCTCACGGCCATCTCCAGTCTGGACTCTTCCAGATGTCTCTGACTATAGTCTCTCTCATATCTACAGTAAAATGCAATTAAATCCTTCTCTTCAACCATACCTTGGAGCAGGCATGTCTTCATTTTCATTCACTAACTAATACAAATTTTAAGTTACAAATTATTCAGAAAAAAAACCTGCTGAAAGAAAGTCATATGTTGTGGAATATTATTTTAAGATGTGGTACATTTATTTATGCTGCAGAACATTTGTTTAATGATGCAAAGATGTGTTGCATTCTTTTGTGCTGCATTTGTTTAACTCTGTGAAGCTATTTTACTTCACCTGTCTGAAACACCTGATTGGTCCAATAAAGAGATGAATGGACAATAGCAAGGCAGGAGAAAAGATAGATGGGGTTGGCAGGCAGCAAGAATAAATAGGAGAACCAATCTAGGAGGAAAGGATGAAGGAGTGAGAAAAGAAGGAGCCACTCACCCAGCTACACAGCCAGACAGGGAATAAGGAAAGAAAAGTTATAGAGAAATAAAGAAAGGTAAAAGTGCAGAGATAAACTGTAGATGGGATAATTTAAGAGAAGCTGGCTAGAAATAAGCCAACTTAAGGCCAGGCATTTATAAGTAAGAATAAGACTTTGTATGGTTTATTTGGGAGCTGGGTGGTGGGCCCCAAAGAGCAAAGAGACAAAAGAGTAAAAAGCTAAGAATAAAAAACAACCAATAACAGTTATATGCCTCAAAAATAAAGAATACCAATTTTCCTTCTTGTTTGAGTAATTTTTCACCCATATGAGTTTTGGTGGTAGTTTTTCCACTATAGAAGATATACAATCCAAAGGTTTTCTATTGCAGCCTTTACTTAGGTATGTTACAGGCACTCGAGCTGTATTTAGAGATTGAATCTCTCTGACTCAGACTTTGGGTATATGTTCCGGTGTCCTACAGAAGCATGGTAGCAGTATCCATTCTGGAGCAATCACTTCACTCAAGGAATTGGGGAGCAGGCTACTAATCACCATCTTTGAGCTCCCTAGAGACAGTAGTGAGGTGTGTGTCATGCTTCAGCCACCGGACCACCTTTATGCCTGCCTAACTGCCTGGCTCAGTCTTCTAGCTTCCTAAAGAGCCTACAGACAAAATAAACCTTTTTTGCCAAAGTCTTCTTAAATCAGCTGGGTACACTTATTTGCTTGCACTTACAAGCCCCAACTGACAGTGATGTATGGTGTTCTGTGTTAATAGCTACATAACACAGGACCAGCTTTCCCTGGCAGGAAATGATGGGTAATAGACCCTCTAAGTTGGGATATAATCAGGTTTGAAAATGACATTATGAAATGGAAAATCTTATGAAACAATTATCTACATCAGTTTATTCCTTTTATGCCGTTGTGATCACAATATTTTATAAATTTATCTTTATACTTCATAATAAGGTTACTTGTGTCCTGAAATTGTGTTCTCTGCTGACCCTGACATTTTCTCACATGTCAGGCTCCAGTTCTGACCCTGTGTGCAGGATAGCCAGCATAGATCAGAGGTCTCCAGATGGGGTTTCCATAAGGACTCCCTGTGTAACAGCCCTTTAAAAGTATAGTGACAGTTTATCTCCAGACCTGTTAGAATGGAATATTGAGAGGTAGGTAGGGCAAAGGATGCACACAACAGCCCCCATTCTAAAACACACAAACACACTATCCTATAATTTCAACACATATTTGTGGGTTTTCTATTCTATTTTTAATTGAAAATAGATTTTTTCATATAATTTATTCTGACTACAGCTTTTCCTCCTCAGCACGTCCCAGATCCTGCTGCACCCATCCCAGACACACCCTTTCTTTCTCTTCCTCATTGGAATACAAACAGGCATCTAAGTAATTAATGAAACAAATCAGAATAGGACAAAACAAATAAACAAGTAAAGCAAAAACACCAAAGTAAAAGCACAAACACACAAACATTGAGACACAAACCATTCGCACACACAGGAAACTCATAAAAAACAAAATCAGAAACCATAATGCATAAGCGAAAACTTGTAAGAATAAAGAAAACCCAGAGAAAGCACTATGAAACAAAAAAAATCCTACAAAAATACCATTGAGTTTGTTTTGCTTTGGGCAACTACTGTTAGGCATGGAGTCTACCCTTAAGTGTGGTTCGTATACTCAGGGAGATTCTGTTTGGGAAATGTAGCATGAATTCCAACTGGTCTTAATAATAATAATAATAATAATAATAATAATAATAATAATAATAATAATAATGAACCCAAGTCAGATATAGGGGTAAATGCTGAAAGATCAGAGAAGGGAAGCAGCCAGTCAGACCGAAAGGGCAATCCTGTTCTAGGAATCCTCAGACTGAATGTTCTGTCTACAAAACCGAGTGCCTTGAGCTCCTGTCTCCTCCTTTCTTCATCTCCCTAGTGCTGATTTTAAAGGCATGTGACTCCCAAATACTGGGATTAAAGGTGTGAGCTACCACCACCTGGCTCTGTTTCTCTTTTAGACTGAATCAACTTCTAGTAGCCCAGGGTGGCCTTGAACTCAGAGAGATCCACCTGCTTCTGTCTCCCAAGTTCTGGGATTAAAGGTGTGTGCCACCACTGCCTGGCCTCTATGGCTAACTAGTGGCTAGCACCATACTCTGATCTTCAGGCAAGCTTTATTTGTTAAAGCACAAACAAAATATCACCACAGGAAAAACTAATTTTTCCTTTGCAAGTGAAATTAAGAATTGTCCTTTTTTCAAGATCTATAAAGAATTATGTTGAGCCCTTCCTTTACAATGATATTGATGATTACCTTAAATGCCATCTTAGAGCATTCGACCAGTAGCTGATGGAAGCAGAAGCAGAGATTCACAGCTACATACTGAGCCAAACTCCTGGAATCCAGTTGTAGAGAGGGAGGAGTGATGAGTAAAGGGGTCAAGACCATGCTAGGGAAACCCACAGAAACAGCTGACTTGAGCAAATGGGAACTCACAGGCCCCAGTCTGACAGCTGGGGAACCAACATAGGACAGAACCAGGCTCCCAGAACATGTGTGCCAGTTGGGAGGCCAGGGCAGTCTATGGGACCTCTGGCAGTGGAACCAGTAGTGTATAGTGCATAGACTTTGGGATCCCATTCCCTATGGAGGAATATTCTCAGCCTAGATACATGGAGTAGAGTCTAGGCTCTGACACAAATGGTGTGACAGAATTTGATGATCCCACATGGGATGCCTCACCCTCCCTGGGGAGTGGAAGGGTTTGGGATGGGAAGTTGGTGGGGGGCGTGGAAGAACAAGAGAGAGAGCAAACTAGGATTGATATGGAAAATAAGATTGTTTTTAATTTTAAAGATAAAATAAAATATGTAAAATCTGTAAAAAAAAAAAGAATTGTGTTGGGATTTTTATGGGGATTGCATTGAAAATGTATATTGCTTTTGGTAGGGTGACCATTTTTACCTCATTACTCTTATGGATCCATGAGCATGGATTCTGATATCTTCTCTATTTCTTCCTTCAATGCCTTAAAGTTTTTGTTATATAAGTCTTTCAACTGATTGCTTAGAGTGACTTCAAGGTATTTTACATTTTTGAGGGAATTGTGAAAGGTGTTTCTCAGATTTCTTTCTCAGCCTGTTTGTGATTTGTTTATAGGAAGGCTGCCAGTTTTTGTGTGTTAATTTTGTATCCTACTACTTTGCTGAAAGTGTTTATCCATGGTATGAGTTTCCCAGTAAAACTTTTAAGGTCTCTTATGTATACAGTTATGTCATGATGAAGTGGTGGTGTATTTTTGTCAAAGGTCTTTTCTGAAATTATTGAGATGATCATGTGGTCTTTGCCTTTCAGTCTGTTTATATAATAAGTTATATTTATTGATTTGCACAAGGAATAAATAATCTCAGACCAGCAAATCAAAAGAGATGGGCAAAAGATCACACCATAACAACAAAATAACAGCAATCAATAAACACTGCTCATTGATTACTCTCAATATCAAAGATCTAAATTTCCTAATAAAAACACACTAACAGATTGAATTGGTAAACAAAATCCATCCTTCTGCTCCATTCAAAAAACAGAACTTAACATCCAGGACAGTTATTACCTTAGGGTAAACAGATGGAAAAGGGTATTCCAAGCAAAGTGACCCAAGAAGCAAGTCATTCTGAAAAAATAGATTTCAAACCAAAATTAGTCAGAAGAGATGGTGAAGGAAAAATTCACTAAAAGAATATTGCAATTCTAACTATTTATGCACCAACCACAACTGCGCCCAAGTGCATAAAAGAAATACTATCTCACTTAAAATCACATGTTGACCCTCATACTATGAAGTGGGTGACTTCGATATCCTATCCTCACCATTGTCATCCAGACAAAAACTAAGCAGAGAAATGATGGAGCTAAATGGCATTATATATCAAGGGAACCTAACATATATTTATAGAATTATTTCACTAAAACACAACAAAATACACCTTCTTCTTAGCAACTCATAGGACTTTCTCCAAAACTGACCACATATTGGACATAAAGCAAATCTCAAAAGATTCAAGAGAAATAACAGCTGCATGCTATCTGACCACCATGGATTAAAGCTGGATATCAACAACAACAGAAACAACAGAACTTTTATAAACTCTTAGAAACTGAAGAACTCACTACTGGATAAGAAATGGGTTAAGACAAAAATTAAGAATGAAATTAAAACATTTCAGAATTGAATCAAGATGAAAACACCATATACCCAGACCTGTGGGACTCCATGAAGGCAGAGAATGAAAGGGTTCATGGAGAGGAGGAAATCTGGGTTTTCCAAAGGATCTGTTGAATTCCCCAGGGACTGCAGTCAGAGAGAGAGAGAGAGAGAGAGAGAGAGAGAGAGAGAGAGAGAGAGAGAGAGAAAGAGAGAGAGAAATAGGTCTCTGCAGGTATCTGCTACATGGCTGAAGACGTTACTGGGGAATTTGCAATGGAGGGCAAGAAAATGAATAGAAACCAGAGTAGTAGGGCATTTTGGAGGAAGAAGGATCTTAGTAGGAGAAGGAGGAGGGTAAGTGAAATAATGAATTGAAAATGACCGGAACTCATTATATGCATGAATGAAGTTGTCAGCAAATAAAATAATCATAAAAAAGAATTATGTCATCAGTACCATATAAGATCAGGAGAGCAATTGTGACTCTTGGGGTCCAAATCTCAAACAGATTAAGAGTTCAGTGACAACTATTTTAAATAAATAAAAAAAACTAAACTGAGTCTATCACGTTTTTCCCCCCTGAAATACAGCTATGGAATCTCTCTTTACATTACATCCCAAGACTCTGATAAGTCTGAAGTGGCTTCTCCCACCCAAGGTAAGTCCACTGTCTGTCCTCAGAGTAACCTTCATGAGGCCTAATAAATGTCATGTGCTTCAAAATGCAAACACACCATTTCCTCTCACCTTACATGTACATTTTAGCCATGTTTCATACTATCTTAACTCTCTCCAGAAAAGAAACTTTCCTCATAATAGTTGGAGTTGCCTATTTTTACTGCTTCCTTCTGAGTGTAAACTATTCTGATCCCACCCAACAATGTGCCAACTGCAGTAAAGGATATGGTGATAAATATTTTCACTTTCTGGTGTTAGTTGTACATTGGTGTATTATACCATGTCATAATACTTATTTTGAATAGCATATGTTATGGTGTAAGTTAAAAATGTATTATCATGTTTTTCCTTTTAAAAAATATCAATAGTATATGGACTCAACAGGCTATACTTAGAAGTATATGTGTATATAAATTCGTATATGCATGCACTAACAATCGATGAGAAAAAAAGGACATGAATTTGAAGGAGCGTGGGAGGGGTACAGGAGAGTGTTTGGAGGGAGGAAATGGAAGGGAGAAATGTAATTAAATTACAAACTCAAAAATAGCAACAAAAGCCGGGCTTTGGTGGCACAAGCCTTTAATCCCAGCACTCGGGAGGCAGAGGCAGGCGAATCTCTGTGAGTTCGAGGCCAGCCTGGTCTCCAGAGCGAATGCCAGCATAGGCTCCAAAGCTATACGGAGAAACCCTGTCTTGAAAAACCAAAAAAAAAAAAAATAGCAACAAAAATAAATTTTCAGCCAACACAAAATTTTTCTACACTTTGTACTTTCACTGGATATGGTACTGTGTTACCTAAAGCCATTTTCATACAAATACATACTAGGTATTGTACATATTCTCCACCCCCTCGCTCTCCTCTTCCTCATCCTGCTCACATCAATCCCCTTGTTCCCTAAACTTCCTTCTTTCATCCCATGTATACAAACATTATTTCATGAGTATATAAAATTTGGGATTCACAAATGAAAGAAAACATGTATTTGTGTTTCTGAGACAGGCTTAACTCACTAGATATGATTGTCTTCAGTTGCCTCTACTTTCAGGGAAAGGGTACAATTCTTTATGCCTGAAAACATGCCATTGTGTACACATACCACCTTTCTTTTATCTATTTCTCTGTCATAAGGCACCTAGACCTGTTCCATAAGTTGACTATTATGAACAGTAAACATGAATGTGCAGGCATATATTGTGATATATTGAATTGAATTATTTTGAGTAAATACCGAGGAATGACATAGCTGGATGATATAGTAGATCTATTTTGAGAAACTTCTGTGCTTACTTCTCTAATGGCTTTTCTGCCATCAGTGTATTAGCATTCTTTCTGGTACCAGTCTTCATCAACATTTGTTGTATTCTTGATAGTTGCTATGACAAGACTTAATCTCAATGTAGTTTCAGTTTGCATTTCCCTGATGGCCAGAGAAGTTGAACATTTTCTCATATGCTTCGTAGCCATTAGTGTTCCACCTTGGGAGCTATCTGTTCATTTTATGAGGCCATTCATTGACTGTTTTGCTTGATTTCTTGTTTAGATTTTTTACCTAATTGTATGCTTTGGCTATGAGTCCTCTGACAGATGTATAGGTACCTGTCCTGGCTAGTTTAGGGTCAAGTTAACACAAGCTGGTATCATCAGGGAGGACAGAGAGCCTCAGTTGAAAAATATTGGGCTACAGGGAAGCCTGTGGGGCATTTTCTTAGTGATTGATGGAGGAAGACCCAGCCCATTGTGAGGGATGCCACTCCTGCTCTTGGTCCTCGGTACCAAAAGAAAGCAGGCTGACCAAGCCAGGAGGAGCAAACCAGTAAGCAGCACCCCTCCATGGCCTCTGCATCAGTTCCTGGCTCCAGGTCCCTGCCCTGTTTGAGTTCCCGCCTTGAATTCCTTCAGTGACGGACTCTGATGTGGAAGTACAAGCCAAATAAATCCTTTTCCCAACTTGCCTTGGGTCATGGCAAAAAAAAATAATGGTTTGAAATTTCTTTAATACAGAGTTACATACATTTTTAAAATCTTGAGAATAATTATAAATCAGATGTTGTGGAAAGTTGGCAGAGAGAAGAGAAATGTTGAGAGTAACAAGGATTAAGCAGCTTTGTGAAATAGAAGCTACTATGGCATTAGAACAGGAATCACAAGAGAACGTCAATGACCATTCACATTAGGGGGCTGGGGCTTTTAGAGACTCTAAGGCCAGGCATGTATATAAAAACAGAGAGTATATTACAGGATAGTCCTCGTATGGGAGCATCACAATGAGGCTACAGGTTCATAATCACTGTGTGAGGTTGTGGGGGCCATTGCCTTTGTAACTGTATAGAGAGATGTACAAGTCCAGCCACACCTCAGAAGCCACAGCAAACATGTGCACACACATTTGGACATTTGATTTCAAACTCATTGCCCTGTGAGTTATTTTTGTCCCCTGTACTAATTATATAAGCATGTGTAATTAAAGTCCTGCACAAAGAACAGCAGAGTAGTGAGGACAGCAGGCTAAAATCAATCACGACCTTCAGCGATATCACATGATGACTTCTTTGGACTTGTGGCATAAAAATCCACCCATTGAAATAGCAATTAATCTTGTGGTCACTGCAAATTTTTTATCAACTTATTCTTCATCAATTTATCTTTTATGAATTAAATAACCTTTGATTTATTTCATTGAACTTATCATTTAACTGCCAAACTAGCTCTTTCTGTCTGGTATGCAATCTACTTGAAAACTTTTCTGCTTCAGATGTCTTCAAACATGCCACAGCAGCCTCCAGATAACCCTGAAGTATTGCTAGACTCTCAGTCATTCACTCACTCACTCAACATGTCTAAGGACCTAAATATTAAGTGAGGTACAAGGATCAGTGACACAAAGATAGACACAACACAGTTGCCTGAAGAGCATCTGGGTGGGTGAAGAAATAAGCAAGTAATCCAAACATTTAGAAGACAACAACAAAGACACCTCCAGTAAATGTATTCAAAAGCTTGGGGTTATTTGGTAAATCTGAAGAAAGAAATGTAGGTAGAAGTGCAGGGAGCAAAGAATGCACTTGGGAAATGGGCATTCTAGGTGAAGATACTTGAAGAATAAGAATTCAGCCAGATACATGAAAAACAAGTTATTGAGAGCAGACAATTAACATCACATGGGGAAAATAGCTGTGAAGCTCTGAGGAAGTCGCCAGTGATGGAGCTGAAAGAGAGGTGGGTAGGGTTTCTCATGCCAAGCTAGGTGTTGGTCTTTAGCTTGAAATATAGGAAAAGAGACTGAAGGATTTTAGATAGAGGTCATAACGAAAATCAAGAAAAGAGAAGACACAGAGGAAAGAAGGGTAGCAGGGTGAATGCCTAAACAAACCCAGACTTCAGACCATCTAAGGAGGAAGAAGGACTCTTCAGGTTCAAGAGAGAGTATGGCCAGAAAGTAAATTGGGGTTTAGGGAAGCAGCACAAATCCTCCTTTAAGTTCTAACTTCAGGATAAGTTAGAAAGTAAGAGTGATATTTCTTTATCCTATATCTAGTCTGGATATAACTCCAAAAACAATAATATGAACTAACCACCACCAACAGTGTCTCACTGCGTGTCTTCTCCAACTCACAAAGTGCCACCAAAAAAAAAAAACCTATTAAGTTGGACAAGTTGCCTTCTCCTTAGCTATAGCATCCTCTCTCCTTTTTATCTCCAAAATTCGAGTCAACTCATAAGATTAATTACTACTGTAAGCATAGTGAAAGTTTGAGTGTTTGAGTGTTATGGTTTGAGAGCAAAAGTAAAGGATGGAAGAAATAGTGTCCTACAAAGCAAAAGGAATAGCCTGACACCTTGCTAAGAAATGCCAACTTTATTCTGTGCATTATGGACTATGTGATCCCCTGACAGGTTGAAAGAAAAGCAAAGCAGATTGATTTAAAGATTTATTTATTTTCATTTTATGTGAATGAGTGTTTTGCTTACATGTATGTATGTATTCCACCTGCATGTCTGCTACTTAAGAGGCCACAGAAGGTGTCAGATCCCCCTGGAACTAGAGTTACAGATGGTTATGAGCTGGAATCCAAATCCAGGTCCTCTGTGAGAGCAATGTGTACTTTTAACCACTGGACCATCATTCCAGTCTGAGCAACTTGATGTAAATAGCATGTAAGGGACTAGACAGATGGTTCAGCAGTTGAGAACTCCTATGGAGGGCTGGAGTTCAGTTTTCAATACCCATAGCAGGCAGTGCACAACTGAGTGTAACACGTCGTTTCTAGGGTGAATGGATGCTCTCCTTTGACCTTCATAGGCAAACACACATGTGCCACATACACACACACACACACACACACACACACACACACACACACACAAACACACACGCACATACCACAAGCAAAATTTTAAAAAATAACAAAGTAAAAATTAAATAGCATTTGAGGAGGCCAATGAAGTTAAGAGTTAAGAGAGGGAAAAGGGTGTAATTAGTATTACTTTATATGCCCTAGTGGCATACACCTTTAATCCAAGCACTCAGGAGGCAGAGGAAGTTGAATCTCTGAGTTGAAGACCAGCTTGGTCTATAACACAAATTCTAGGATAACCAGGACTACGCAGAGAAACCCCCGTCTCAAAAAAACAAAAACAAAATAAAAAAGAATAAACAACAAAAAACACCACCTTATTTGATCTACCTCAAATTTATTTATTTGTTCATTTATTTATTGTATTATAAATAATCAGGAAATAGCATTAATTAAATAATATCTTTAAGTCTTTTAAATATACACTTGTAGGTCATTTCCCTGCTGAATTAGGAGACCTGGGTTTGTTTTTCATATAGCTTGTATCACTGGAACACATCTACTCTGCTGTCTCATTGTGAACTCTCAGACCAAGTGGGAACGTTGGACATTTAGTGGATCTTGATCCTAAAGGTGAGGCTGCAAAGTTCTGCCTAATGGTCACAGAGTTCACATGGGGCAACACTCACAGTAGCCACACAACACTAGTTGCTAGGTAAACACAGGCAGGGGACTCCCATTCCAGAAATTTACAGAGACGATGGTATTTGCAATTTTCCTTTCATCAAGTGGGACACATCAAATGTCCTGGCAGGACAGAGATGAAGTATCAGATTCAAATGAAAAACAATTAGTCAGAAGGAGCAAGACTCCTCTGCAGGTTTGCTGTGAGAATATCAACAGCCAGGAGCGCTGGATTTTAATTTTTATAATTTCTTAAGAGATGTAGAAAGAAGATGTCATCCATAGGTTAGAATTCAGAAGTGAAGATTTTGCCATGACATAATCTGTGCTGCCAACCTTTCTTTAAGCTTGGCCAACACCATGGATGGCATTGGAAATGTACACAAAATCTAGAATTTCTTTTAATAAAGACATACTTGTTTTGTTTGACTTCATTTTTGATCATGTCTACATAAAAGAAGGTCAAGATATTTGGCAGGTCTAATCTTCATCATGAAGCTCTTTTTTGTGTTTTCTCTGGGTTGCACAAACACTAACTCAAATTTAATGCTAAATACTGTGTGGTTTTGCCGTGGTTCAGTAAGCTACCCCCACTCCTTAACACAGCTAGAAACTATTCCTGGCTATTATTGAGAAACAGGAAACGAATGGAGTAAGGGCAGCAGATGAGGTATTTCAGGGTTCTGAAAATGTCAAAACAATTTCATGTTTGGAGCAAGTATAGTGACTTGGCATCTATTAGCTTCAGGGTGTGCCTTCTGTTCTAGGGGTGCCTTTCAGTTTCTCTCCTGTCCCCCTCTCCTGCAGGATCCAGACCCCTTGTGGTTGCTGTGCCTCTTGCCTGGAAATTTCCACTCATGTATGCAGCTGTGGCTGTTTCTAATTCCTAAACATCGCTCAGCGCTCAACTCAAGCATTGTCTCCCCGCAGTTACCTCCTTATGGGATATTGCGTCCTTTCCTCCTCAGGTCACAGGCCCTGCTGTGCAACCTTCCAGTATCCCATGGTTCCTCTGCACTGTAATAAACAAAATAAATCATTTCATAAATAATTGTGTATTTCTTTCTCCTCGTGAAAGTGAGAACACCGTGGGGAGTGAGGCTTGGATTTTCCTCTCAGCTGCATCTTAGGGAAGAGAAATCGGCACTTTTCCAACTTTCCTGAGAATGTCCCCGAAGCCCAATCTAGAAGACCACCCTTCCCATCAAGGCGGAGCTTTCGGATCCTGAAACTGCTGTGCCCCAGCTGTCCTATTTTCTCTAGTTCTGTCCTTTGTGGTCCCTTCCTCCATGACACAGCCCTCCCTCCCTGAGTCAGTCCTGAGGTGCGTTTCAAGTCAGCCTCTTCCTCTTTGACTCCCATGGTTTGTTTTCACACGTACTGTGTTTTTGCCTAGTACAAGATATTCCCAGAAATCTGAGCTTCTATAGGATGTGTCAGTGTAGGTTAGGAGCACGTCCAGTTTCCCGAACCCAGAAGCCACAACAGGCCTGTGCCCTGCCACACCCTCCCCTTTCTCTCACCATGTGACCCTTATGGACCGTTACAGACTGCCACTGTGAAGCTTTTTCAACCGTGCTCATGCTCCTCACATCTGCTACACAGGCCTTTGTGTCATGATTCATGAACTAAGAAGGGGTCCAACTTTATGCCCCTGGCTCAACTAATGAGAATGTGATATTCGTATTTGAAAGATGTTGAATAAAGAGATTAAAGGTATACCATACATATTTAGGAACACATATGTCCTAAAACGTATTTAAAGCATACTAGTGGAAATTCACTACTAACTATAAGTTACAGTGCATCTGGCTCTTAATAAAATTACCGTTATTATCAACTTTCTAATTATTTTATATGACACAAATAGTGGTATAATGCTGGATGCTATAGAAACAGAAAAATCTGGTAAATGATGACACACACACACACACACACAAGAACTGTTCATGAGTTTCAACTAGCAAACAAGGTTTTCTAAGGTTTGCTATAACTTTGCACATTTGTTTTGTATAGTATAATTATAATGATGGGGGGGTGCCTATGGACTTTATCTACAAAAAGAGGAATCTTTCATCAGCTGATCTCTCAGGGTACTAAAGTTTGCCTTTTATACAATAGGTCATTCCCCCTAGTTTGAAGGTTTATAACCAAAATAGCATTATGCATGTGTTGCTTCAATAAACACCATGACCAAAACAACTTGGGGAAGAAAAGGCTCTATTTTGTTTTACACTACCAGGTCACAGACTATCACTGAGGGACATTGGGGCAGGGACCAAGAAGAATGCTGCTTGCTGGCTCATTCTCCCTCAGCTTTCTCAGCTTGATTTTTTTTCTTTTTTTCTTTAAATTAGAAACAAGCTTCACTTACATGTCAACCTCAGTTTCCTCTACTACCCCTCCTCTTCTGTCCCCCACCAACCCCCTATCAGAATCCCTTTCTGCTCTCCAGGGAGGGTGAGGCCTTCCATGCCAGAAATTCAAAGTCAGTCATATCATTTGGATCAGGGCCTAGGACCTCCCCAGTGTGTCAAGACTGAGAGAGTATCTCAGCCCTCTATGTGAAGAGGGGTCCCAAAGTTCATTTGTGTACTAGAGGTAAATACTGACCCACTATCAGTGGCCCCATAGATTGTCCAGACCTCCAAACTGACTTCCTCCTTCAGGAGGTCTGGAACAGTCCTATGCTGGTTTCCCAGCTATCAGTCTGGGGTCCATGAGCTCCCCCTTGTTCAGGTCAGTGGCTTCTATGGGTTTCTTCAGCCTGCTCTTGACCTCTTTGCTCATCACTCCTCCCTCTCTGCAACTGGATTCCAGAGTTCAGCTCAGTGTTTAGCTGTCTGTGTCTGCTTCCATCAGCTACTGGATGAAGGCTCTAGGATGGCACATAAAGTAGTCATTAATCTCATCATTGGAGAAGGGCATTTAAGGTAGTCTCTCCACTATTGCTTAGATTGTTAGTTGGGGTCCACCTTGTAGATCTCTGGACATTTCCCTAGTGCCAGAATTCTCTTTAATCGTATAATGGCTCCCTCTATGATGGTATCTCTTTTCTTACTCTCCTCTATTCTTCCCCTGACTAGATCTTCCTGTTCCCTCATGTCCTCCTCACCCCTCCCTTTCTCTTTTTTCTAACTTCCTCTCCCCTCCCTCCATGCTCCCAATTAGCTTATGAGGTCTTGTCCCTTTTCCCTTCTCTGGGGCACCATGTATGTCTCTCTTAGGGTCCTCCTTGTTTCCTAGCTTCTCTGGCGGTGTGGATTGTAGGCTGCTATTTCTTTGCTCTAGATCTAAAATCCATATATGAGTGAGTACATACCATTTTTGTCTTTTATCGACTGGGTTACCTCACTCAGGATGGTTTCTTCTAGTTTCATCCATTTGCCTGTGAATTTCAAGATCCCATTGTTTTTTCTTTTTCCTCGCTGAGTAGTACTCCATTGTGTAAATGTACCAAACTTTCTCCACCCATTCATTCTTCAGTTGAGGGGCATCTAGGTTGCTTCCAGTTTCTGGCTATTACTAATAATTTCTCAGCTCAATTTTTAAGTACAGCCCAGGCCCAACTGCCAAGGAGTAGTGCTACCCACAGTGGGCTGGGCCCTTACAGGTCAATCATCAATCAAGACAATTTCCCACAGACAAACCTGCAGGCCAATCTAATGGGGACAGTTCTTCATCTAAGGATCCCTCTTCCTAAGTGATTCTAGTATGTGTCAAGTTGACAATAAGAGATAACCAGTATAGCATGTAACTGGAGATGTATTTATGAGTCAGTGAAAAATCACCTGATCATTGTACTATCTTCTATCATAACACTGCATAATTGGGTATCAATCGGTGAGTCTGAATGATTGAATGTCACACCCATCGCCTATCCTACACAAGGGTAATGGGGCTATAAATTGTCAGCATAAGATGTGTGTGACTGATTTAGCACAAGCAAGTTAAGGGAGCTTATTGTTGGACAGGTAGAGAAGGAATAATTTTGCATTTTGAGGCTTGGTATAAGGTGTGCTTCTCTCTCTCTCTCTCTCTCTCTCTCTCTCTCTCTCTCTCTCTCTCTCTCTCTCTCTCTCTCTCTCTGCTATATATTTTGACTTACTGTGGTATGAGGGATCATTATACCCAAATGATTGGACCAATGTATCATGACTCCCACAGATTAATTGGACTTAAATTTGTCACTTTCAGCAGTGGAGTAGCATTTTAGGTCAAAAGATAAATTCCACTGAAGGGCTATTGTGGTGTAGATTATAAAGGAGAGAGAGAATTCAACTGGGACATATCAGGCTCTAACTGCAAAGCATCCATGATGTGAACATTATGCTGACCAGTACAACACCGAAGTCACTGGCATCCCTATTAGGGTAGAACTTTTGCAACCTAGAATCCTTATGAAAAGAACCAATACTACCACAGGAATGACCAAACATTTGGCAAGAGTTGTTTTTTGTTGTTGTTGTTAGAGGAGTGAAAATGGCCCCTTATGGGAAAGGATTGTAAAGTATGCTCTCTGTGGTCCTGGATGCATGGTGAACCTTAATATGTACGTCTTCCAGAAAAAACTATCAATAAGTCTATGCCACCAGAAAAACAACTTTGTCAATGTGACATCTTTCTGTGAGTGTCCTGAAAATGGAAGCTGTGCAGTTTACCGCCTGGTAATCCTATGATCTCTGTTCTCATCATGCCAATCATTACAGTCATTTTTCACAAAATAAGTTTTAAAACACACACACACACACACACACACACACACACACACACACACGGGGGGGGGGGTATCACAAGGTTAGAGACATGTTTCAGGCAAGCAAGCGTGAGGTCTGAGTTTGAAGTCTGGGATCCATGAAAAGCCAGGGACAGCAGCACACATCTATAATCCCAGTGCTCCTCCAGCAAGTGGCCCATGGAGACAAGAGAATCCCTATAAACTCATGGGCCAGATAGCTTGATATTTGCAGTAACCAACAATCAACCCTGTCTCCAAAACAGGTAGAAGGCAAGAGCCAATGCCCAAGCTTGTTCTTTGACCTCCACACATGCACCATGATACATGCTCTCTCCTCTCTCTCTCTCTCTCTCTCTCTCTCTCTCTCTCTCTCTCTCTCTCTCTCACACACACACACACACATACACACACACACACACACACACACTTTTTAAGTCATGTGGAAAACCTAAAATTAGGTTTTTTAAAAACATTTTTTATACTATGGTATTTTGCCTACATGTGTGTCTGTGCCCTTCAAGGCCAGAAGAACGGAGAGGTAGATGGCTGTGAGCTGCCATGTAGGTGCTGGAGGTTGAACCTGGATCCTCTGTAAAAGCTCCCAGTGTTCTTAATCACTGAGAAATCTCTCCAGCTACTCCAAAATTAAATGTTTTTAAAAGTAAAAAAAAAAAAAATTTATTCTTCTCTCATACATTACTTCCCAACCACAGCTTGCCCTCCCTCATGTCCTCCCCGTCCCCTGCACCACTTCTCTCCCTCAGATCTACTCCTCCTCCATTTTCCTTTAGAAAAAATAGGCATCCGAGGGATATCAACTTAACATGTCATAACAACTTACAATGAGACTAGGCACAAACCCTCATGAGATTATAGATTTTTCTAATCTTAAAAGCACACATTTTACTTACAAACAGAAAGGCTGATATATTCAAGTAATTCAAATAATATACCTTCAATTTATTAAGCAGAACTTGAAACTTGCCTTAAAACTCCCATTTATGGTATTTATGCAAATACCAAAACAGATCAAAACTATCCCTTAATGGAGAATGAAAACCTCTTCCATAGACTTGACTTCTTTGGACCAAAAACTGTCACTTCAAAATAGAGCTGAATGGAATCTGACAGAAGCCTGTTCTATAATTTACCTGCTCACAAAATGTGAAACCATGGATCAAGGTGACCCATGTCAACAGTCAGATCACTGAACAAAACCTGTCTGTGGAAATTGTGTCAATAAATATATAAGCAAAGTTGAATGCACCCTTAGGAAGAAATGAGCTGTCTGTATTTCACTCTCCCAAGAGAGCCCTAATACTGTGTATGCAAAAATAACAAAGTTCCAAATGCTATGTTTTAATAATTAGTTTGACATATAGATGATTAGACTGTCCAAAGTTACTATTGGTTTTAAAAGAAAATAGTAAATGAGTAAACACCTAACTGTAAACATGATAATCTCCCACTGAAAATTTCTCCCATTTTATAAGCTTTGGGTTTATATAAACTTCTCCTTAGTCAATAAGCTTTTTGTCATATTTACAATTTCACTGACTTCAGAGTGTAAAAGTATACCAATATCTTAATTAGGGAATTTTGTCAAAATTGTTAAGAAGGAGGTCCCAACCTTTTTGTTTGTTTGTTTGTTTTGTTTTGTTTTGCTTTTTGAGACAGGATTTCTCTGTGTAGCTTTGGAGCCTATTCTGGCACTTGCTCTGGAGACCAGGCTGGCCTCCAACTCGAGATCCACCTGCCTCTGCCTCCCGAGTTCTGGGATTAAAGGCGTGCGCCAGCAATGCCCGGAGATGTCTCAACCTTGATTCCACCATAGAAAAAATGATATAAGTGTTTGATGGGGTTGTCCTTCTGTATATGTTTATTGTATTGGTTGATGAATAAAACACTGTTGGCCAATAGGTAGGTCTCAGAGATGAGGAGAATTCTGGGAAGTGTAGGCAGAGGAGGAGTCATCACGTGAGGCCGGCAAGAGAGGATGTGAGTCAGGTGTTTTCCAGTAAGACAAGACCATATAGAAATACATAGATTAGTAGTTACAGGTTAGTAATTAAGACAGAGTTAGCCAAATAAGAAGCCCTAGTCATTGGCCAACAGATTTACAATTAATATAGCATTTGTGTGTTCATTTGGGGCTTATGTAGCTATGGCACTAGGCTGGCAGAAAGAACCATCTGTAACAAAGTGTTAGCCTGAAATATTTTTCTGATACTTCAAGACTCTGATTAACAAGTTGAAAAAGCCCTGGGGCTGAGAAAAGTCACACCCATACAGGGAATAAAACAAACTCCCTTACCCACATCAGGCCTAAGCCTCTTCCACACTAAGCTAAAATCCAAGAAAGGCCTCTTATTAAGGACGTCTCCCACTGGACAAAAGTAAGCACACCACTTGGCCTTTGGTGTGCTCCTCAAGGGATTGAACCCTAAGAATATGTATAATTAATGCTTATTTGTTTGTTATTAAATTTTATATTGACATCTGCATCCTCAAAATGGTGGCATTAGGTAGTAGAGTCTTTGGAGGGGGGCGTAAGGTTATGGTGGCAGAGCCTTGGGAATGGGATTAGTGTCATTATGAAAGAGAGACCTCTCTCTGCTTCTAGCAATAGAAGTTGGGTGTATAGAGTTAGTTTTTTGTGAGGAAATGAATTCTCACCAGATACAGAGTATATCAACAGCTTTGGGATTTCCCAGCCTCCCAAATCATGAGAAATACTTTTCCGTTGCTTGTAACTCACTTTGCCTATTGCATTTTGTTAAATTAATAGAAACAGTCCAAGACAATGAATATTGAAGTTTTCATTTTGTCTGTGCAACAAAATACCTATTGTTAGCAGTGTGGTGTGCTTATGTAAAGGGGATAAATCTCATGCTGAGTGTCCTTACCTCACATTCACACAAAAGAGCATGGAGGAAAACTTTAAGGTGATAATGTGTTCACTGTCTTGATTGAAAGGATGAGACTATAGACACTAGTCTATGTCCAAATTTATCACTCATTTGCATGGAAATAGTATGTATATGTAGTGTTGTGTCAACTATACCTAGGAAAGATTTAAGAAGTCTAAAAATAAAAAGAAAAATTGAAAAGGAAGAGAATTGGTACTCATAAATGGTGACTGTGACAGAGGGAAATGGAGGCAGAAAGACAGATAGAGCTATGTGTTAGAAAAAAAAACATAAATCTCATGGTGGACTTCATCACTAATGTATTTATTACACACTGAGGCAAACTTAAGCCCATACCAGAAATAAAGTTAGACTCTTATGTGGTCTGCCAAATAGAACTTATTGGGTCAGACAAAAGTATAGATCGAGACATTATCTAGAAATTGTAAGTCAGTGTAATACCCAAATAGTGTGAACATCAGCTGTTACGTGTTTTACCAGAAAATGTTTGATACATACTGTTAATGAGCATTAATGTGCATATTTGCTCTGATAAACATAATTCTGAACCCAGTAAAGAATCGGACAGTCAAAGTTCTGTCTGAGCCATCAAGAGACTTTAACTGCATCAGTGCAGCCATGTTTGCCATGTTCTACCTCTTCTCCCTGCTCTGTGCTGGGGCTGCAGATCACTTGAATTCCCCAAGTCAGTCAGAAAAGCTGAAAGTTTCTTTTAAGGAGTAAGAGGAACCTGAAAGCTCAACAGTAGTAATGAGAGTGAGGTGGGTGTTCAAAATCTAATCATCAAATTCATGAATAAATCATAAAAATTTAAATCCTTTTTGAGATTCTATCAAGTACATGCATCTCCATAAATTTGGACAATTGATTGTAGAAGAAAAGGTAATACACTGATTACACTCCCTGAGCCTCTTTTCCTCATCTGCAGGGTCACAAAATTCGTAAAACCAACAAAATGTTGTATTGGCACAAAGCACCCAGCCAATAATTTGCTAATTAATTCCACAGTTATTGCTATTACTCAATAGTCAAAAGTCTTTACTTGGGATCAAGGTATTGGTACCTACTAATGCTTATTAGTCTATGGATGAAACCAACAGGTCAAGTTTGAGTCTAACACAACAGAAGTCCATAAAATTTCATTGTGCCATGCAGACTTCTTGTCTGTCGTGTTGCCTTTCACCAACAATTTCAGTATTTTAATTTGATATCAGAATCTGTTGATAGGTGTTTCTCTTTTGGTGTTGATCATCAAGTTTCAACATTGCCATCTTTGCTGTGGAATATTCTTTTAAGGTATGTTGCATATTTTTATGCTGTGGAGCATTTGTTTTTGTGATGCAAAGATGTGTTGAATTCTTTTGTGTTGCCTTTCTTAATTCTGTGAAGCTGTGTTACTTTGCCTGTCTTGTCTAATGGTATGCCTGATGGTCTAATAAAGACCTGAACGGCCAATAGCAAAGCAAGAGAAAGGATGGGCAGGTCTGGCAGGCAGACAGAAATCTGGGAAGAGGAAGAAGGAGCAAAAAAATGAGAGGAGGGCTCTGGGGGCCAGCCACCCAGCCAGCCACAGAGTAAGAGTGAAAGTTAGATAAACAGAAATAGAGGAAGGTAAGAGCCCAGAGGCAAAAAGGTAGATTGTGATAATTTAAATTAAGGAAAACTGGCTCGAAACAAGCCAAACTAAGTCCAGAATTTATAAATAATAATCTCTCTCTCTCTCTCTCTCTCTCTCTCTCTCTCTCTCTCTCTCTCTCTCTCTCTCTCCCTCCCCCCGTGTGTGTGTGTGTGTGTGTGTGTGTGTGTGTGTGTGTGTGTGTGTGTGTGTGTGTGTGTGATTTATTTGGGAGCTGGGTGGTGGTCCCCAGAAGAGCTAAGGGCAAAAGAGTAAAGAAAACAACCAACAACACGTTCTTAGTTACTTTTTTATTGCTGTGAAGAGACTCCATGCTCCATCATGCCCACAACAATTTGTAGAATAAAGTATTTAATTTGGGTTCTCAGGACTCCAAAGGATTAGAGTCTGTGACTGACATGACAGGGAACATGGCAACAGGCAAGCAGGCATGGCTCTGTCACAGTAAACTAAGAGCTTACATCTGATACACGAGCAGGAGGCAGGATGAGAGCTAACTGGGAATGGCAAGGTCTTTTGAAAACTCTAAATTCACCCCCAGTGACACATCTTCTTCAACATGGCCACACCTCTCAATCCTCCTAAATAGTTCTACCAACTAGAGAACAGGTATTCAAATATATGAGCATTTGGGGCCATTCTCATTCAAACCACCACAATTACATTTCATTTAGAGTCAATCTTGAACGATAATTGCTAGAATTTCCTAATTGTAACAGAGTCGACTTTTATCCTACTCCCCAAGATGCATGGTAACGTCAGTGGTTCATAGTGACTTTTAGGAACAGCATCCACAGGCCCTCTCATCCCTAAGTGAAACCAAGTATAGTAGAGTGGAAAAAATAATATGTTTAATCAATTTATAAAAACAAGTATGTTTTGCTGGGCAGTGATGGCACACACCTTTAATCCCAGCACTCAGGAGGCAGAGGCAGGTGGATCTCTGTGAATTCGAGACCAGCCTGGTCTACAAGAGCTAGTTCCAGGACAGCCTCCAAAGCTACACAGAGAAATCCTGTCTCAAAACCCCACCCTCCAAAAAAGCATGTTTTAAACACTTTGCAGTTCAGATTTTGGTAACCTTCAAATATTACTCATTTGGAAAAACAAAGTTTATACCACACTTAAGCCATAGTGCTAAAGTACGAATTTGTACCAACACTAGAAATACAGACGATCTTTCTGTGATTAGCAAGTACGTATATGTGGTTAGATCCTTGGGGAGAAAATGGCAGGCGGTATTAGGTCTATTTTCTCAAGAATCTAGCTAGAATTTAAAAAAAAAAATGTACATGGTATATATACATCAGAAACTATGGGGAGAGGGTGATGTGATTACTTTCAACTTAAAAACATTGGGAGAAGTTCTATTTCTAGAAGCATGATGCTTAAGATACGGCAGAGAAAAATTAAGTGCACAGCACTCACAAGACATTGGAAATTAAAATATTTCTCTTATTTATAAATGAGTCTCCACTATAAGACATCCAGTGGGGCTGGAGAGACAGTTCTGTTCCTGTAGAGGACCCAGATTTGGTGTCCACCACCCATGTCAGGAGGCTCACTGCCAATTGTAACTTCATCTCTAGGGTATCTAAGGCCTCTAGACATACACTTAATTTAAAGTAATAGAAATAATTCTTAAAAACTCTGTCATAATAAAGTCAGTCTGCTTTAAAAAAAATCCAAGGGCTCAAGGCAGAGGAAGCTGAAAATTAAAATGATCTTTGTGCTTGGGTTATTCATCAGCCTCATACTAATTTGGATTGAAACCACCATATATGGACAGAAAATAAGACCTCGGACAAAAACTAAGAAAAGGGAACCTTGGGGATTACATGATGCTGGGTTTCCAGAAAAGACAACTATACAAAAGGAGGGACTGGCAGCAAAGTCTACCCACTCACTACTTAAGAAAGACAGAAATTAATATTGTTCTCTAGCCAATGCCACTCCCAGGAACCATAGCTCTCATTCATACTCAGATCCTAACCAACGGCAACAACAGGAAAAGGATATACTGCAGAAAATGCAAAAGCACAGCAATTAAAGTAATTGCAAATTAACCGATTAAATCTAAAGAAAAGGTAGCTGCAACATAACAATATGCCCTGGCCTTAAGAGGAACACTTGAAACCCAAGAGAGTGTGAAAAAAAAATGAAGAGAATATAAAACATATATTGCATTACTAAGTAAAATAATGCCTTGGTGAACAGACCATCACTAGACAAAATGTGCTTTAAAACATGGGGTAGTCTCAGAGGTAAAGAAAGTCATGATGACAAGAGTAGAACTCCCAAAGAAACTCCAGCAACTCACTCAAGTGCAAATTATAGTGCAACCCCAGTATGTCTTTAAAGTGGACAGCCATAGGAAGGCAAACCACAGGGCTAGATTCTTATGGTGAATGACTTCAGCATGTCTCTATCACAAGTGACAGGTTAAGCACGAAATTTGATTAGGGACACAGGCTGTTTAAAGTGCATGATGAGTAATGTTAAATAAATACACAGACCTAAAAATACCAAAGTCGGCAGATCAAAGAAGACATGAGGGAAATTAGAAAATATTTAGAAAGGAATGATAATGGAACTGTTCATCTGGAAATCTGTGCAAGGCAGATAAAATGAGACATGCAGTACTTGGTAGTTACATGGGGGGGGTTGAAATTCATATTTTTAAGAAGTTGAATTAAGATATTTTAAAACTAAAATATAATTAAAATAATTATATACATTTTTATATATTATGTATAATATATCTAAATATATATAAATATTATGTGCTATAATTAAAAATAATTGTATCAGAGAAAGATAAATGTTAGCCAAAAATCTCAAAAAGAAATCAGCTAAGAGTCTATAATAACTTAAGAAACTGTATCAATGATGTAGTATTAATAATTGCAATACTTATTCAAAACTCCTTGCTGGATCTTTTTTACCAAATGCCCTTGGATGAGGATCTTATTTCCTCATGTTGGCTTAGGCTTGACCACTTGACTCTTCTTGATCAATGGATGTAAACAGAAGTAACAAAAAACATTCCCAGAAGAGACTTTCCTTTCCTTCGCCTTGTCTTTTTTTGCTTTTCCCTTTTCACCATTGATTCATCACATCCAAGTGTGCTTGGAGCTTAGAAATAAATATGGATCTGACTTTCTTCCCATATGCCTATAGAAACACCATTTCAATCAAGGGGTTTCCAATCTCAGTCTTCGTTTTACAAGGACATTCTAGTTTCCCTGTCTTGCTACAACTACTGTCATATCTACTTCGACCATCTTCACATAAATATTTCCATGGTGAAAAATAACTACATATCAGAGAAAGCCACTTCCTCTCAGGAAAATGCTCAGGTATTTCTCTCTAGTGACATTCCCAGCTCAAATCCACTCTTACCATGAACCCATCTCCTCTTACAGCAGTTAATTCCCCAGCAATTCACAATATAGCTTTCTTCTCGTCAGTTGGGCAGCTGCATGCCACACCCTGCCATTAATTTTTACGAGTCATAGATGTTAGTTTTCCATTTGTTCTTCCACGTGGCTTTCCAATGCCGACTGGTTTTCTCATGCTGGGTAGTTTATTTTCCCACTTTATAGAAACAGGTCAAAAATCATTCAAGGGGAAAATCAGAGAAGGTTATAATTTCAGTTTTAGTCACACACAAATGAAAAGTTAAGGCTCCAAAGGCACACACTCCATTTTTCCTGGAGATTTACTTCTCAAATCAAAGCCAGAATTCAGATCATGAGGGTTTCGTCTCATCTCTAATGAAGGAGGTTTTCCATGACAAAGCTGAAACCAAGCCAGAGAGCATCTTACAGTCTTGAGTAGAAAGGAACTTATGGTGGCACGCATCGTCTGGCGCCTAGCATCTGCTATTGCTGTGAAAGGGGAGGGAAGGCTGTTGCCAGGGTTGTCGTGAACCACAGACTCTGGCTGCCTGAGGACCATGGAGAACACACTTAGAACTGTCTGTACCCATCCTTTATTGCCTTTGCCACAGCTAACTGGTTAACTAACAAACATCCAAATCTGAGCTTCAACTACAAGTAACTCTCTGCTCTGTGTTCTTATTAGATGTGGAAAAATACACTTTTAAAATAAGTGTATTAGTATACATCCTTGGCCTTGAAATGAGAAAACAAAATGTACACATCCTAGAAGCCCAAGATTCTGTATTTTAAAGAAAGCTAAATTTTGGGATGACTTCTGCTAACAGGAAGCTAGGCTTTATGTCTGTTTCCATTCTTTCTGTAGTGATTTCCGCCACAGCTTAGTAATAATTGAACTCAGCCTTTCCATAGTCATGAACCAGCATGTAAACTTCTGGTAGCTCTACTCAGACTACCAAGGCAAGCATCAATCCATAATGGAAATCATCTCCTTAGTAAGGCATGAATTGATAAGAGGTAGCTGTAGAGTTAGCAAGCATACAAGAGCACTAAACCTCGACTGCTAAACTCTGTGAACCTTCTCAGATAAGAGCCACTTGTATGTTAAAGGAGCTACCAGTCTGATTGATTAGAACATCATCATTACCGAAAGTTGGAACGCTACAGATCCAGAGCTGAATTATCTTGTGTTATCTTTAGCTATTCATCCCTTACTAGCTATTCATCACTCAACCCCTGTGTCTGACCTTACGACCTTGCCACTATAATATAAAACCTTTATGGGTGTGTTAACCTAACAGACCACTAGCTAAGAAGGATAGCAACAGCATCTTTGCTGTAATCCAGCTAGCTGCTGTTTCCACTAATGGTTTGCAAAATGTCTTGATTACAACTTCCCTTTATTACATAACTACAAAAATTTCATTGGTGCTGGGGAGATCACATAATAGCTAAGAGCCCTTGCCACTCTTGCAAAGAACTCAAGTTTGGTAACTCACATAACAGCTAAGAACCCTTGCCACTCTTGCAAAGAACTCCAGTTTGGTAACTCACAGCCATCTGTACCTCTACTTCCAAGGCATCTGAAACAATTTTCTGGATTCTGCAGGCACCAGGCACACACATGGTGAACATATACATAAGCAGGCAAACACTCAGACACATGAACTGAAAATTAATACATCATAAAAACAAAAACTTAGGGAGATAATTCATGGAATGAGAGTTATAAGTATGAAGACTTAAGTTGAAGTCCCCATCGCCTCACATTAAAAGTCAGCATAACTGTTCGTACCTGTAAACCCAGTATGAGAGCATAGACCCAGACACATCCCAATAGCTCACTGACCAGCCAGGCTAATGGTTAGGAGATATATGGATAAGTTTCTCAGTAAGTAAGCGATCCTGTTTCAGGGCAGTAAGGTGGACAGTGATAGAAGAAGCCATCTAGCATGCTTTTTTGGCCTCTGCATGTATGCAAATGAACACACACCCACACAGTTACATGTGTGCAACGCATGTACACACACATACATCCTCTATTCAGACTGTCAAGGCAAGCATCAATCCATAACAGAAATCATCTCACTGAGTCAGGCATCAATTGATATTCAAGTTGCTATTGGAGGCAACGTGAATCCGTGTTCCTGGACCACAGTCACTGACATGAGGCTATAAAACAACTTTTTTTTCTTCCTTATTGAGATGTAAACTGTTTTGCATCAACAATTCTATAGTTCAGAGAGAGTAGAATGAAAGCCTCCTTCTCTCCTTCATTTACACATTAGCAAGATGCTAGCATGTCTGCTCAGCTTCCAACACATTCCTCTTTTGTGACAGTCACAATTTTCCCCTCCCTATCCCCCTGGCCTTGCCAATTTATCACTTTTACTTTCCCTCTGGCACCTAAATGGAGAATCATCAAATCACCTCCAGAGCAGCATCCCAGAAGGATGGTTCATCAGTTCTTTTCTCAAAGATCGTTGAAGTTGCCGATTCCTCTAGCCACTTTGTTCAACTTTCCCTTTGTCTCTGGGAGCTGTCACATGGCTTTCCCAGAAGCTGGTCCCAACTTGTCCCAAGAAGCTTCATTTTCTCTTCAGTTAACCAGCTCCTTTTAGTTCACAAAAGTCAGGAGGAAAACCTCATTTGTTCCCTTTGTCCTATTGAGGGACTCGCAAGGCTGGCTTTTATAAGATAGCAGAGAAGGTATCTAGAGCATAGATGGCACCCTTACTTAGCCCAAAAGTGTCTTTTAACTAATTACTCTACATTATATGCCTTAATTTAGGATTAAACTTAGGCCTCCTAACATGGAGTTATTAACTTGTTCACCCTTAATGTCAAGTTGGTTTCTTGCTTCAATATCTAGTGAAGACAGGCTTTGATAGATATAAACATGAGGAGATAAGGAAGGGCAGATCTGGAGGATAGGCAGAATGAGCCAAATGAGATGGCTGGAGGTAACACAAGTGTACAAAAGGGAGTGTCATCATGTCCCTGTGGTCTAGCTATAATTTCTACCTACTTAAGGATCTCTTCCAGCCTCACTGAGATGTTTCTGATGCTTCCAGACATACTGATGGGAGCCTCTGTTTCCAACCCAACACTCCTTAAATCCACCTTTCCTCCAGAAGCCTACGACATATTTTGAAGACAAATGTCATCACCACTCAGTCCACTTGGTCAATGGGTCCTCATCTCAGCCACAAGATCAACCCCAAATCCCTTAGCACGACCTAGGATGCCCTTCCTTGACCTACTTTTCAACCTGTTTCTTGCCATTACTCTGTTCACGTCACACCCCAGCTATCCCTTAGCTAGCGTTTGTATTTCCCCATATCTGCCCCGCTTGTGCTGCCTGTATGCCTTTGTTTGGATTTTGCTTCTGTATAGAATAGCCCTTCCTTCCATCTCTCTGCACTCTCAGTGTTCTTTGAGTATACTTAGTACTGCCACTGCCTGCAGGAGTCCTGAGACCCTTCATCACAACCAGTGTCTTTATCCCATGTCTTATGCATTAGCGTATAAGTTAGCAACATACTTGGATTGTCTGTGTATAGTTCTAGACGGTGTATCTTTAAGACTAGGACTTCGATACTTCTGTAATGACCTCCTAGGACTCAGAAAACAGTGACCTCTCAGGAAATGAAACCCACTGCTCACAACTGAGGTTAATTTGTTTCTTTTATTAAAAAAGGAACAAATCACCATTCCTAAGTATATAATTACTCATGCCATCGTTCATGATGAGAGTTCTTAAATACAGCTCTTCTGCACCTCTTACTACTTTTAAGGATCCTGCATGCTTAGTGGGTCAAACATTCTAACAAACGAATTTTGAATGTTCATATCCTATAGAACAATGATTCTCCTCTTTTGCCATTTCCACACAAGTTCACCACCAATCTGTTACATCAGTGTGCTCATCCTTTGAGTCTTCCGACTTGAGCTTGGGTTTATTAAAAATAGTAAGTCATGATGGCATCCATTTGCTAAAGGGACCATGAAATTCCATGGTTAGTGATAACCTTTAAATGGAAACATGTACCTCAAAGCTGGGAACATCCGCTGCAATAAAATTATCGCCTCGGCCTAGGAAGAAGGGACAATGCCTAAATTGGAGCTGGTAAGGATTACCCCAGGGTAAGGAGGCAGCAGCTGGCCAACATTCTACCTCAAGCATTCGGGGGCTGGGGGGGGGGTAAAATTAGCATGTCAGGGATCTTCCTGAAAACCACAAGTCCCCTTTCACTCTTTTCAACAGCTGAGACTTCCAGCTGAGAAACAGGACTCATGCATGCTTTCCACATCTTCCTGCACAGGAGGCATGTGCTTTCTGCTGCTGAGATGTGGGACAAAATGAGTACTCTTATCCGTCTCTGGGAAAATTGTGTTACTGCAGTCTGTTGGACAACACTGTTGATTTCTTTTAAAATTAGAAAAGCACACACTGTGTAACACAGCAATCTCACAAAGAGGAATCTATCCTGCAGAAACAAGGGCATGAGTGTGTAAGGAAATGACATAGCTGATAGTTAGTACATAGCTGCACCATGTGCCAGCCAGAGCCTGTTCTGTTGCTCTGTACCTAGGCCATACCAAATGTTAAATATTTTTAATGGCACCTCTGGATGTATAAATAAAATTTTACGTGAAATGTTTTTATTATGAATACTTTTCTCCTTATGGACTGTATGTGTACCTTGTATCCTTCCATCTCTCAGCAGCCAAAGCCCTTCAAGTGATTATGTTTTGCAGTTTCTGTGGTTAGGTAGTTTACATATAAATAACCACATTTCTTAAAGATGTACTTATTTTTATTTTGGGTATATGTGTGATTGTATGTATGTATATATGTGTGCCTGGTGCCCACTGAGGCCAGAAGATGGTACCAGATCTCCTGGAAATGGAGTTATAAACAGTTGTGAGCCACAAGATGATTCCTAGGAACCTAACTCTTTCTAAAACAATTGTTGCAAGTGCTCTTAACTGATGAGCCAGCCCCCTAGCTCATCTCTGTTTGTACATATAAGATTTTCAGAACTGTTGCATTTATATATGGTTATTTCAAAAAGTATTCCTATATAGATAATATAGACATTATTTTAAAAATCAAATACCAAGTCAATACTTACTAAAACTAATAAGTAACAAAAACATGACGGCCAATTTAAAAATGCTAGTTATTGGTACTCTATTGTTTCTTAATCTGGTTCCCTTTCCATATCCATAAACAAAATAGCCAAGTTTCATTTTCCCAAGCACATTCATATGAAATATAGCTCAAGTCAAGCACTAGACACTGAATATCTTAAAGGACAAATTCATAAAGATTTCAATGTGCATAATCTGATTTTGAAACACGAAATTGAAAAATAAAAATCTATCTCCTTCAAAATAGAAATCTTTCTCTTCAGTTGCACTGAACCTTTTGTTTTTTAAAAAGAAATTATTCCTATGCAATTGCATTTCCAGTATATCTCTGCTCTTATTCACTATTTTATAGAAATTGCATTTGTATGCTGTCAATTTTTATTTTACCCAGTGATGTGATATATTATGTCATTCATTAAAATCAGGAGTCAGCAATCTGGACTTTATGGATCAAAGTTGGTCATGCCCAGTCACTGGCACATGGCCCATGACTGTGGTTCACTGTGGTGGAGATGGACAGACATGACAGAGGTTCTATGTGCTACAAAGGCCAAAGGATCCACTCTTTGGACTGTAAAGAAAGTTTTGTCTTCTTAAAAGTGTGTGTGTGTGTGTGTGTGTGTGTGTGTGTGTGTGTGTGTGTGTGTGTGTGTGTTTAAAAGCATTATAGTGCAAGAACAACTTGCAAGAATTAGCTCTCTCCTTTCACCATGTGGCCCCAGAGATCAAACTCAGGCCATTAGGCTTGGCAGCAAGTGCCTTTACCCCACTGACCCATCTCATCTCTTCTGCCCCAGAAAAGGGTTGTGATTTAACAGTTTATACCCTCCACTAAAATGTTACGATTCTAATTTAAACATCTTCCAGTTAAATGTAGTTCTAGGTATTGTAATCTTTGTAACAATAGTGTTGTTCAAATAGAATATTTCCCTGTATTTATTTCTGATTGTTACCAGGTATTATAATAAGAATATATTATTTTGTTTATAATGGGCTAATGGAGTTCTAAGTAATATTTTAGCATATAGAGTCCATATATGCACTTTTTCTTATTTTTGTTTCTCTTTTTTTTTTGGCCTCTTTTGTTCCCATTTCCTTCCACATCCCCAGTAATTAAACCTTCTATTTCATATTTTTCTTCTCTCCCACATATGAGAAAAGAAATCATGTGCTATCTGCCACTTCTGGGGATGGCCTAAGTGCCTATTATATAAGAAAGCTCATTCAACCCTCACAGTAAGGCCCACCAACCATCAGGAACATCAGCATCCACAGGCTGTAGCAGCCCTCCTTTCAGTACCCCTTAAGCTTCTCTCTGCTCCTTCATGTTCCTGTCTGAAATCCATCCCCCCAAATTCTACCATGTTTCCACATGGTCATGGGTCCCAGCTGCTCTGTTTTCATAGTCCAAAGCTAAGTGCTGCCCGGGTCTTCATTTGTCTTCTTGTTCTCTTTCTAGAATTTGTGTGCCTAGCTCATTCATTTTCAACCCTTCTTGCCTCCTAATAAATATTTTAAGGCTATCAATTCCTTAAGCACACTAAAGTAGTGTCTCAGATATTTGAAGATTGTGCCTTACATTTTCCTTAGTTATAATTATTGATTGTAGATAAATTGAGTTCTATTTTTTTAACTTAAATGGATTATTTCTGTCTTTGAGTAAGATGATCCACCTTTTTCCATTAGTATAACACTTGCATTTATTGCCTTTGTTTTCCATAATGTATTATGTTTGATATTTACTTTACTTTGCAGTTTCATCTTGAGTAGCTCTTTTAAAGAATATATAAACACTTTAGAGCAGTGTGGCAGCTGGAATGTGAATGGTCGCTATGGGCTCATATGTTTGAGTACCTGGTCCCCAGCTGGTGAAACTGTTTGGGAAGGATTAGGAGGTGTGACCTTTTCAGAGGAGCTGTGTCCGTGAGGGTGGGTGAGTGTTCTCTCTTAGCCTCCTGCTTGCAGATCAAAATATGAGCTGTCAGATGTTCTTGCCACTTACACCTCAGGCACATTTGATGAGAACAGAAAGGAGAGTAAGTAACCCAAGGGTCACAGCCCTTTGTACTGGGTTAGCTTAAGCCTCAAACTCCTGAGATCTGACAGAGACACAGGCTCCTGAAACTCACTGGCTTCTTCTGCCTTTTTTCCTGTCCTCCTCCTCAACTCCTTATTGGCCTTTGCCAAACAGCAGAACCATTATAGTTCACTTGGTCTAGAATCTGAGTGCTTAACCATTTGAAGATGGGCACTTGCTTTAAAGAGAGGACTAGAGAATTGTCTGGAGATCTACAAAGATGACACCAACTAACAATCTAAGCAACAGAGGAGGGGCTCCCTTAAATGTTCTCCCCTAATAATGAGATTGATGGTAACTTATATGCCATCCTATAGCCTTCATCCAGCAGCTGCTGGAAGTAGAAGCAGACACCCACAGCTAAACAATGAACTGAACTGGAAGCCAGTTGCAGAGAAAGAGGAGTGATGAACAAAGGAGTCCAGATCAGGCTGGAGAAACCCACAGAAATGGCTGACCTGAACAAGGGAGAGCTCTTGGTCCCCAGACTGATACCTGGGAAACCAGCATGGGACTGATCCAGACCCCATGAATGTGCATGTCAGTGAGGAGACCTCAGAATCTGTGGGGCCCCTTGTAGTAGAACAGTACTTATCCCTAGCGTAGGAATGGACTTTTGGAGCCCATCGCACATGGAGGGATACTCCCTGAACCTAGACACACAAGGATGGGCCTAGGCTCTATCCCAAAGGATATGACAGATTTGGAAGGCCCCTATGGAAGGCCTCACACTCCCTGGGGAGCAGGAAGAGTATGGGATAGGTAGGGTGTTAGTTGGGGGGGGGGCATGGGAGGAGGGAAGGGAGAGGGAACTGGGATTTACATGTAAACAATCTTGTTTCTAATTCAAATTAAAAATTTTTTAAAAAACACAAAAAGAAAACTAACACTTCATCAAGGTCTTTTTTCCAAAGTTAGACAACTGTGCTCATTGCTCATTAAAGATTCTTCTTTCCTATTATTTCATACTCCATATAATAATAATGGTGTTTACTTGATTGGCACTTATACACATTGACTACATGACTGAGCAATTTACCTCTGTTAACTCATTTGATGTTTACAGTAACATTGTAAGGTAGGTGCTGCTATCTCCATTTAACACATGCAGAAACTTAAGCCCAATAGATTGAAGAATGTGACACATATTTTTATTTCTTATATGAGAATTCAGGAAAGAAATACTAGAGAGACAGGATTTGAATGGATTCTGGTCATGGCCACACAAAAAGCAAACAAACAAAATGACAGGAATTACTACCATCTAACTTGTGGATTCTGGTTCACAAATACTAATTCCAGACCTCTGCTCTCTCGTTAAAAAAACCTATGAAATTAGGAGTGTCTCCATTTGTCATCTGTGCATCTCCTTGAATGGCCTGATGGGAAGGACATAATAACCAAAGGCAGAAAATAGACTTTATGAGTCTCTTGGACAAGTGTTAGTTAAACAAATTAAACTTTCAAATGTTCACATACCCAGAGATAATGATTAGTGATGGCTAGCAGTAAATATAACAGTGGGAGAAAACTGTCTAGTAAGACAGTATCTCAGCAAAACACTTTTCCTGTCTGTCTATCTTCAAACTTGTGTTAGGAAAACTTGCAAAGCTAACACTCACAGTTTCTCTTTTCAGAGTTCACAAAACAAGAAATGCATGCACATCAGTGCTACATATGAGAATGAAGCAAACAACAGATGCCAAGAGAAAATAGCTAACACAGATTGTATTCCTCTTAAGCCAGAACTTGGCTTGAGTTGAATGAGGGAGGCATTTTCTGATTGGATATTTTGATGGAAATCAAGTGGTTGCTGGCCTGCTTTAGCAGCTTTAACAGTGGTTTACCTATGTTGAAAGCACCTTTGTTCAAGAGCACTGTACAGCAATAGCTGTTTGCAATCACTCTGAATCTTAGTGGTTTAATAAAACTTCAACAATGGGAATGCCAGTTTTCTTACAATTCTGTCTCCTCTGGCAAGGTGACACTGGAGGGTCATAAAAGCTTCTCTTGTAATAGTCACTGGCCTTCATTGTGGAAAGCAGCTTAATCAGTTCTCTTGAAGCAAGAAAATAAAAAGGGAGAGCCTTCCAGACTGTTGGGGAAAGTTAAAGGATGAGAGCATTAAAAGCCAGAATAAGATAGTGATGAGGTACTAAAAATTTTGCCTACAATCAGAGGCGAGAAGGGGAAGCAGGAGATGCTCTAATGTGATTTGAAAGACAGCAGAAAGTACTAAAGTTTGATTCTTGTATATTGTCAATGAGGAGTCCTAGTCCTCTGCCTAAACAGTGCTCTTTGAATAATAGCCATGCAGAAAATACCTGTTGTGATGGTGGTAATGGTGGTGGTGGTGGTGGTGAATTTAAAGAAATCAGAGAGATGTGCCCTAATGATACACATACCTATTGCTTTGGAGTCCATTGAGGAAATAAATCTGGACTCCATTAAGGAAATAAACATTTATTACAAATCATTTTTTACTGTAAACATGTAGGTCTTTAAAAAATGTAACACAGAACTGGTTCAGAAAGACTCAGAGCTAAAGGTGTACCACAAGACAGCTGTGGTGGTGATGATGTATACATCCATACTCCAGCTTTGCCTCAACACTCTGAAGACAGCTTCTTCCAACACTACCACCCATCACCCTGCTCCATTCCAAGGAGCATCTACTCTGAAGCAAAGTCCCTTCTCCAGGACATAGAGTGAAGCACCCAGCATCCACCCCAAGCCTCTACTTAATCTTTCAGCTCATCTGTGTTCACAGATATGACAGATATAATGCAATGTGGATAAGAGCCTGGCTGACAGTGCTCTTGAGGAAGACCACAATGTGAGCATGACTGAAATACTAGGTAAATGGATGGCATCACTGACAATGGAAGACATGGATGCAAGCAGAAAAGGTTCTTGGGTCTTTACCTTACTACAACAGAACCTTGGATTTTAAGTCATAAAAAAGACTTGTATCACAAATGTTCATTTTTGAAATAATTTAAAACTCTAAAATCTATATACACCAGGGGCTATGGCAGTAACATAAGGAGTACATTCAGTATCCGAGAGACCCTTCTACCTTGCTATTATAGTTTTTCTTTTTTTAACAAAAGTTGTTAAAAGTTTAAATAGACCACTGACCAAAAGATCTATTTGTGTGAGAGCCAATAATGGGACTAAAGGAAAAGGGGAAGCCTGAAAAAAAGTCATTGGTTTTTTTTATCATATTCAGAGACTATAGGAAGCTGACACATCAGAAGAAAGCCTAGAAAATGATGGAAGAATTACAAGCAGATTCACCTAAAACTACTAGAAGGACTAAAGATGAGCATTTTATAAGCTATTAATTTATGCTAAAACAAATATCCATCAATGAACTAGCCCATTTGAAGAACAGGATTTATCTCCATGATTTGTCAAATATCATAGGAGAATTGTTAGTATTGAAGCACTAATAGCTTCCTTAAATAAATGGAATATTTAAGACATGAACCATTCTGTTTAAAAGTTACCAACTGATGAACTGACAACTACCCATTACAACTTTGTAGTTCCCAACTGTGTTTATGTGCCAATTTCTACACAGCACAGTGAGTCCAATGGAGCTTTTCAAGTGATGGGAGACATTATAGTTTCACAAAACCTTGATTATCCTGCCCGAGAATATGGATGGAAAGTACAGAGGACCAATTGCATCTGTCCTGGTCTCATGTCATTTGCCACAAAGCTCCAGAAATATCCTGGGTGATACTACCCATTCTAGTAATTATTCCATGGTACCAGTCACACTGGGATCCCTAGAACAATAACAGTACTATTGGAAATGTCCCCATTGTTACTTTAAACATTCACCTGATATTAGGTTGGGTTGTTTTTGTTTTGTTTTGTATTTTGTCTTTTGGGTTTTTTTCTCCAGCTGGGACATGGTGAGAACAAGAGGACTATACTGAGTCACTTGGTTTGAAGTATGGCTTCCACCCTGTGGTCATATTTTACTTCCAGGGATATTTGATAATGTCTGGAATCATTTTTAAGATATCATAACTAAGATATGGTACTAGTGTCTAAGAAGTAGAAGCCCAAGACATGGGTAAGCACACAACAATGTGCAAGATAACTCCTTCTAATAAACAGCTATACAACTAGAAATGCTAGAAGTTGTTGACATGGAGAAAGCCTGGTTTAAAGCTATTCTCCTCTTTCTGGTGGGTGGTTTTCATGAACTGTCACTGAAAACTAGATTTGCTTCACACAAAAAACAACTATTTTTAAAAGAAAAGAACCCCCCCCAAAAAAAAAGAGTTAAAAATGAAAGTCTAAGGCAGGGATTGGTTTTGTTGTAATAACTAAGAAGCTATCAGTATCTCAAAAAACTTATATAATAACTGAGAATCAATCAGTATCATGTAAGAAAGGTATCCCACTTACTCTGATCACATTCTGTAAGTGAAATAATCTACTAGATAGATGATCTTCCTTCTTGAGCACATTCTCTACCATAATTAACAAGCACCTACAGAACTTGTAGATAGCTCTATGAAGAGGGCAGACCTGAGAGATAAGGGTGAAAGGTTACACAAGAAAAGAAGTCCATCCAGTTAGAATAGAATGCCACTTGGACATGAATTTCCACACACAATCCTCAGCCTGTTAGCAGGGCATAATTTTCTTATTGTTGTTTTGATATTGTTTTTTGTTTTGTTGTTGTTTTCCCTGCTGCCTTTTTGTTGATGTTATTGTAGACGTGGTGGTGGTGGTGGTGGTGGTGGTGGTGGTGGTGTGGTGGTGGTGGTGGTGGTGGTAATGGTGGTATTCCAATTCAAATCCAGTACCTACTGAAAGAACATTACCTATGAGCCCACACACCCTGCCTTTAGAGTAGGATCTTTCCCAGTGCAAGCAAAGTCCTTTCTTCATTTAATCACAAGAGCAGCTGACCTCTCAGAATGCAGCATGTCTCAAAGCCAGTGGGAAGCCCATTCTGAGGGCTGTCCTGATTTCTAACCTGTGGTCTACAGAAGACTATGAGAGGGGAATTAAAAACGCATTTGTTAGTGGGTATGACATTAGTCTTAACCACCCTGCAAGAGAACAAATACCACCAGTGCCAGGCATCTGCAAACCCACAAACACCAGCTGCCAGGATGCTTTTCCTGGCTAATGAGGAAGCTCTGCAATTTTCAATTTATACCTAAAATGTGTCTAGCAGTGGCATTGCCTCTAGTGATACCCTACAGAAAGTGTGGTACCTTACTAATCAGACTTGCAAACTAAGCCTAAGTGCTGTTGTCCTTCCTCTGTGACCACTATCCCTCTGATTCTTTAGCTTCCTGGAAGAAAATGTTCTGTGGTTTGTGACTCTGAGTCCAACATCATAGCAATGTCTGAAGTAGAGAAGAAAACGCAACGGTTGCATTGTTTTTATAAAGTTACTAGTGTTCAAGTGATTACTCATAACTAACTGTGAAAAAGCAAATGCCACCCAGTGTTCCACTGTCTGCTCTCAGTCTTTGTCTCTAGTTGCTAATTTTAACTTCCTCCTCCTCACCCTCTCTCAGGGACATGTTTGCTATATGTCTGATACCACATCTCTCTGGCTTCCTGCATTTCTTTGATCATATTTTACTATAGGATGAAGACAGAATTAAGTTATGAAAATTTATCAGTTTCAGCCTACTTTCACTCTTGTGGTGATGCCTTGCTTCCTTCTCTTCTTCAGTTAAGACTTGATTGCTTTCCTGTGTTCTAGGTTGCTCTTGCCTCTCTGGATGCTACCATTTGCTTTATGGGCCAAAGCCTGCTCAGTTCTCTTCTCCATGTTCAGTCCTCACACAGCTTCAGAGGAGCAGACCCAGATCTCAAGCACACAGGAATCTTTTTGGAGGCAGGTGGATCGCATACCTGTCAATGGGGCTTCCTCCTAGAAAGTAGACTTACTGATGTTCCAAGATTTCCCCTCCTAGGTGACTTCACCCTCATCCTGAGATCTAGCCTGTGTTTGCTTAACTTCTTTTTCCTTTTTCTAAAATTACAAGCAATTTTGAACTCAGCCCAATACCCAGAACCCTACCCATATTTCAGTGTGGCCTTCATCTAAGCATTCTTCTGATTTGGTGCATACAGATGTCATTTACAGAAAAATGTCAACAATCATCTGCACATCAACAAATATATCTCAAACAGGTAAAAAATAAATAAGTAAGACTTTTATGTGTATAAGAAAAACTCTCCATTCCTGCAGTCTAAAATACAAGCCTTTTTTTTTTCCTTTTCAGCAACCTGCTAAATTCAAGTGTGAAGGGGAAATTAGGTAATTTAAGCAGTTGCAAGTTCCTTTTAAATTGAATCCATGGGAAAAAGTAAATGACTCATGAGTAGGGTTGATTTTTACCTCTGCACAAAGTAGGGACCTGCCAACAGAAGTGTGATTTGAGAGTTTCCAGAAGGACTACTTACCTAAAATCCAAATCTCCCTCAGTAATCTGCTAGAGCGCTCTTAACACCGCATGAGAACTTGAGTTTTTCTTTAAAGAAAGCATTATGACGTGTAAGATACCTCTTAAAACGTCAATGGCCCTGGAAGATGAATGCATTTAAGACTTCTGAGTATTAAGATACATAAATGGTCCTGAGAAGCGGGCTGTAACTCAATAAGATGGCACTAAAACAATGAGATATTTGATAGTCATAAGTGGAACTGAAAGTCTAAATACAGATGAAGGGAACTGTGCTGGCTCTGGACAGCGAGGGTGGGGAGACTTTAAAAAGCATGGCTGAAGAGGAAAAGATGTGATAAAAGAGGGAGCAACAAGAGGAAGAAAGGAAAAGCACAGAGATGAAAACATATAATTTTCCAGACTCTGTAAAAGTACTATTCTCCACAGCTTTCTCCCTCTCCTGTCTCTAAGCCTCTCAGAGCTTCTAAGTGAAGAACACTTCTTCCTTAGATTCCTCTTAATGCTCTGATTAAATCCAGATTAGCACAGTACCTGGCACATAGTAAGCACTCAATAAATATGTGATTTATTGATATCCCCTTTCCTGTCAGCTTACGTGTCCTGTGCCTCACACTGCAACTCAAAGGGCTCTGGAGATGAAGGAAACTGCTCATATTGAGTGTAAAGGCACAGTTATTATACCAGAATTAATACAGCAGCCCCACAGCTAGATGAACATAGTGAACCCATATGTCTTAAGTTTATTAGGATGGATAGGAAATGAATATGATCTTACCTCTCCTAAGAATAATTATCAAGAGATAATTATTAGGTATTTGTGCTCAGAAAAAAAGCAATTTAATAATCCTATGCCACAGATATAAGACACCAGTTAACAGAGAATTACAATGCTCTAGGAATGGATGTGAATCAAGAGGTGAGCAACAAAGCCTGGGCTCTTAAAATTGTCCACACATTCCGTAGTTTAACTTCCATGAACTGGACCAAGAATTAGTAAATCCCAGTTGATCACATATGAAAGCGCCTAGAAAGAATGCTTCAATCCTTCCATATGCAAGAGTATAATGATGCTTGTGTCATTTAGTACATTTTCCTCTAATTGTGCAAATGAATCTGTTAGTGAGTAAAACCAGACTTCTCTGGGCACAGAGCCACCCGATTCTAACCTAATGTTTCAACCAGATCTGAGCCTGGTGGGCCACTCCTGCAGGGCAAGTGAGAAGCCCACAGGTGGACTCTATAGGGGCATTCACTCTGCTGATGAGTTATCCAAGAGTATGGGGGGAGAAGAAACATGGACACCAGTACTGAAAAGCACTGCCTGAAGCCAGGAATGACATGATGATGGGTTCAACTCAAATGGCACAACAGAAGTGGGAAGAATTCCAGATACAATCCAAACCAGAAGCAAAGAATCTGCTAGACCATTTAAAATGAGGTAGAAACAGAGGAGGTCATGGTGATGATATCTTTTGTCTTGTGTCCTGGCCAACTGATAAAAAAAGATGATATTTGTTGAAATACAAGATTTGTGGGGAGAGCTGAAGTGGTCACACTTGAAATATCTTTTACTTATCTCAGAGATATTAAGTAAACAAAGGGATTATTTATACATTTGGGTTTTGAGATGTTTAGAGTTGTGGTATGAATTTCAGCATCAACAGCATTTAAATACTACTGAAAATCAGGTCAAATGAGAGTGCTTAGAGGGCAAATGTTGGGAGAAATGGTGATAGATAGAAATCCTAGTTCATGGGCACTTCAGTAAAGGTATTGGGCGTATTGAATGAGCTGCTAGAGGGTGGTTACAAGAAGCAGTGTGATCTGTCTCATCCACAAAGGATCAGGTTAACATGAATGTTTCCAAAGACAGAAAGTTGGAATAAAATCACTTCTATAACTAAATGTTTGTTATTTAAATGTGAAAAAATCAAATAATAGTACACCTGAGGCAGGGGGAATGCTCACAGGATCCCATTTCCTCAGGATTCAAAACACCCAGAGACTCCCAAGTCCCCAGTACCAGTCCTGCCTCCATCCACCAGACTAGGTAGACTTGGGGCTGTTTCCCACTTGGCTTCCTCTACCCTGCTAGGGGACACCTGAAGCCTGAGGACTGCTCATGGGATCCAAATTCTGCAGGATCCAACACACCCAGAAACTGCCAAGACAACAGTACCAGTCCTGCCTCCATCCACGAGAAGAGGAGAGATATCAGAGTATTGGATCTGTTTGCATCTACCAGAAGGGAACCTTGGTCCCATACCCACCAGGAGAAGAAGAGACTCCTTCTATACCCACTGGAAGATAGGGTGAAAAGAAGACAATAAGAAAACAAATCCAACAACAGCAAAACCAATATGACACCACCAGACTCTAGGGATCTTAAAACAGCAAGATCTGAATATCACAATGCAGATGAAGCAGAAGAGAATGACCTTAAAAAACATCTTCATGAAAATGATAGAGGACCTCAAAGAGGATATGAGAAAATCCCTTAAAGAAATGGAAAAACAACAATCCAAAAATACAAGAAATCAACAAATTTCTCAAGGAAAGAGTTCAAGAACTAAAAACTGAATTAGAGAAAATAAAGAAAGCACAATCTGAGGGGATGATAGAAATAGAAAAGCTGGGTAAACTATCAGGAACTACAGATGCAAGCATAAGCAAAAGAATACAAGATATAGAAGAGAGAATCTCAAGAGTTGAAGATGCACTAGGAGAAATAGACTCATCCACCAAAGAAAACCTTAAGTCCAACAAATCCCTAACATAAAATATCCAGGAAATAGGGGACACCGTGAAAAGAACAAAGCTAAGAATAATACATATAGAAGAAGGTGAAGAAACCCAACTCAAAGGTCCAGAAAATATATTCAACAAAATGATAGAAGTGAACTTCCCAAACCTAAAAGAAAGGCATGCTAATGAAAGTAAAAGAAGCCTACAGAACACCAAATAGAGTGGACCACAAAAAAAAATGTCTTCTTGCCACATAATAATCAAAACCCCAAACATACAGAATAAAGAAAGAATATTAAGAGCAGCTAAGGAAAAACATCAAGTAACATATAAAGGCAAACCTATCAAAATTATATCTGATTTTTCCATGGAAAGTCTGAAAGCAAGAAGATCCTGGATAGATATTCAACCACATTAAGAGACCACGGATGACAGCCCAGACTACGATAGCCAGCAAAGCTTTCAATCAATATAGATGGAGAAAACAAGATATTCCATGACAAAATCAGATTCAAACAATACATATCCTCCAATCTAGCCCTACCGAAAGTTCTGTTAGGAAAACTGCAGTGCAGGGAGGTTAATTACAACCAGAAAAATAAAGGCAATAGATAATCCCACTTCACCAACAGCCGAAAGAAAAATGGGGTGGAAATCTACACACAATTCCACCACCACCACCAAATCCAAAACAAACAAGAATGAACAATCAATGGTCATTAATATCCCTCAATATTAATGGTCTTAACTAGCCTATAATAAAACACAGGCTAGCAGAATGGATATGAAGACAGAACTCATCGTTCTGCTGCATACAAGAAACACACTTCAAATTCAAAGACAGCAGGGTGGGGGTGGCACACGCCTTTAATCCCAGCACTTGGGAGGCAGAGGCAGGTGGATCTCTGTGAGTTCGAGACCAGCCTGGTCTACAAGAGCTAGTTCCAGGACAGCCTCCAAAGCCACAGAGAAACCCTGTCTCGAAAAACCAAAAAAAAAAAAAATTCAAAGACAGATATTACCTCAGAGTAAAGGGTTGGGAAAAGATTTTCCAATCAAATGGACCCAAGAAACAAGAAGAGGTAGCAATCCTAATATCCAAAAAATTAGGCTTTAGACTAAAATTATGGGACACTTTGAAAGCAGTGCTAAGAGAAAAGTTCATAGCACTAAATGCCCACATGAAGAAACTGGAGATTAGTCACACTAGAGAATTAACAGCACAACTGAATGCTCTAGAACACAAAGAAGCCAACACACCCCAGAGGAATACACACCAGGAAATAATCAATTGAGGGCTGAGATCAATAAAGTGGAAACTAGGAGAAGAATATAAAGAATTAATGTAAGGAAGAGTTGGTTCTTCGAGAAAATCAACAACATAGACAAACCTTTACCAAACTTACCAAACGGCAGAGGGTGAACATGCAAATTAATAAAATCAGGAATGAAAAGGGAGACATACATATTAGGACTTCTAAGAGAATATAATGCAAAGGGAAAGGCATGATAATTCCCACCCACTTAGTAGGGATATTATGCTGTGAAAACGAATAAAGAAGAAATTGAAACAATAAAAAAAAGAAAGAAAGAAAAGGAGGACATAACAACGGACACTGAGGAAATCCAGAGAATCGTCAGGTCATACTTTGAAAATCTGTATTCCTCAAAATTTGAAAACTTAAAGGAAATGAACAATTTTCTGGATAGATTTCACTTACCAAAATTAAATCAAGAACAGATAAGCAACTTAAATAGACCTATAACCCCCTAATGAAATAGAAGCAGTCATCAAAAGCCTCCCAACCAAAAAAAGCCCAGGGCCAGATGGCTCAGTGCAGAATTCTACCAGAAATTCAAGGAACAGCTAATACCAATTTTCCTCAAAGTATTCCACTCAATAGAAGCAGAAGGGTCATTGCCAAACTCTTTTTACGAGGCTTCAATAACCTTGGTACCCAAGACACTACTAAGAAAAAGAACTACAGACCAATATCCCTCATGAAGACAGATGCGATAATACTCAATAAAATATTGGCAAATAGAATCCAAGAACATATCAGAGAAATCATCCACCATGATCAAGTAGGCTTAATTCCAGGGATGCAAGGATGGTTCAACATATGAAAATCCATCAATGTAATCCACCATATAAACAGACTGAGAAAGAAAAAACACATGATCATCTCACTAGATGCTGAAAAAGCCTTTGACAAAATCCAACTCCTTCATGATAAAGGTCTTGGAGAGATAGAGATAACAGGAACATACTTTAACATAATAAAAGCAATATACATCAAGCTGACAACTAACATCAAACTAACTGGAGAGAAACTCAACGTGATTCCCCCAAAATCAGGAACAAGACAAGGCTGTCCACTCTCTCCATGCCTCTTCAATATTGTCCTTGAAGTTCTAGCTAGAGCAACAAGACAACAAAAGGAGATCAAGGGAATACAAATTGGAAAGGAAGAAGTCAAACTTTCACTATTTGGAAATGATATGGTAGACTACATAAGTGACCCGAAAAACTCTACCAGGGAACTCCTACAGCTTCAGCAAAGTGGCAGGATACAAGATTAAGTAAAAAAAAAAAAAAAATCGGTAGCCCTACTATATACCAAAAAAGCCCAAGGCTTTTTTTGGTTGGGTGACTTTAAATTACTGCTTCTATTTCCTTAGGGGTTCTAGGTCTATTTATATTGCTTATCTGTTCTTGATTTAATTTTAAAAAGTGATATCTATCAAGAATATTGTCCATTTCTTTAGGTTTTCAAATTTTGAGGAATACAAGTTTTCAAAGTATGATTCTCTGGATTTCCTCAGTGTCTGTTGTTATGTCTCCGTTTTCATTTCTGATTTGATTAATTTACATGTTAAAGGTTTGTCTGTCTTGTTGATTTTCTCGAAGAACCAACTCTTCCTTACATTGGTTCTTTGTATAGTTTTCCTAGTTTCTACTTTATTGATTTCAGCCCTCAATTTGATTATTTCCTGGTGCCTACTCCTCTGAGGTGTGTTGGATTCTTTGTGTTCTAGAGTTTTCAGGTGTGCTGTCAATTTTCTAGTGTGACTATTCTCCAGTTTCTTCATGTGGGCACTTAGTGCTATGAACTGTCCTCTTAGCACTGCTTTCAAAGTGTCCCATAAGTTTGGGTATGCTGTGTCAAAATTCTCATTGAATTCTAGGAAATCTTTAATTTCTTTTTTTTTATTTCTTCCTCGACCCAGGAATGGTGCAATTGGGCGTTATTCAATTTCCATAAGTTGGTAGATTTTCTGCAATTTTTGTTGTTGTTGAATTCTAACTTTAAAGCATGGTGGTCTTATAAGATACAGGGGGTTATTTTACGATTTTTGTACCTGTTGAGGTTTGCTATGTTGCCAAGTACATGGTCGATTTTAGAGAAGGTTCCATGTGGTGCCAAGAGGAAGGTATATTCTTTTGTATTTGGATGGAATGTTCTATAGATATCTGTTAAACCCAATTGGGCCATAACTTCTACTAGTTCCTTTGTTTCTTTGTTAAGTTTCTGTCTGGTGGTCCTGTCTAGTGGTGAGAGTGGGCCATTGAAGTTTCCCACTATAAATGTGTGAGGTTTTATGTGTGATTTGAGGTTTAGTAATGTTTCTTTTATGAATGTGAATGCCTTCATATTTGGGGCATAGATGTCCAGAATTAAGATTTCATCCTGATGGATTTCTCCTGTGATGAGTAGGAAATGACCTCCTTCATCTCTTTTGATTTATTTTAGTTTAAAGCCTAAGTTGGTAGATATTAGGATTGCTACCCTTGCTTGTTTCTTGGGTTCATTTGATTGGAAAATCTTTTCCCAACACTTAACTCTGAGGTACCATCTGTTTTTGAATTTGAAGTGTGTTGCTTTTATGAAGCAGAAGCATGGGTTCTGTCTTCTTATCCATTCTGCTAGCCTGTACCTTTTTTTTTGGCTTTTAATTTTTTGCAGATTTTTTTATTTGAATTAAAAACAAGATGGTTTTATATGACAATCCCAGTTCCCTCTCCCTCCCTTCCTCCCCTATCACCCCCCTCAACTAAAACCCTACCTATCACACATCCTTTCTGCTCCCCCTGGATGATGAGGCCTTCCATAGGGTGTCATCAGAGTCTATGATATCCTTTGGGATTAGGGCCTAGGCCCACCTCCATGTGTCTTGGCTCAGAGAGTATTCCTCTATGTGGAATGGGCTCCCAGACTCCACACCTATGCTTGGGAAAACTACTGAACTACTACAAGAGGTCCCATAGATTTCTGAGGTTTCCTCATTGAAACCCATGTTCTTGGGGTCTGGATCAGTCCCATGCTGGTATCCCAGCTATCAGTCTGGGGACCAAGAGCTCCCCAATGTTCAGGTAAGATGTATCTGTGGGTTTCACCAGCCTGTCTGGACTGCTTTGCTTTTCTCTCATCCTCCTCTGCACCTGGATTCCAGTTCAGTTCAGTGATTAGTTGTGGGTGTCTGCTTCTACTTCCACCAGCTGCTGGATGAGGGCTATGGGTGGCATATAAGTTAGTCATCAATCTCATTATCAGGGAAGGGCATTTAAGGTAGCCTCTCCTCTGTTGCTTAGATCATTAGCTGGTGTAGTCTTTGTAGATCTCCAAACATTTCCCTAGTGCCTGATTTCTCTGTAAACCTAAAATGTCTCCCTCTATTATGGTATCTCAATTCTTGTTATCTTCTATTCTTCCCTGACTCAAACTTTCTGCTCCCTCATGTCCTCTGAATCCCTCCTCTTCTCCCCTTCTCATTCTCCTAGCTCCCTCCTCCCTCTTCCTGTGCTCTCAATTTGCTCAGGAGATCTTGACCCTTTCCCCTTCTCCAGGGGACCATGTATGTCTCTCTTAGGATCCTCCTTGTTTATTAACTTCTCTGGCAGTGTAGATTGTAGGCTGGTAATCCTTTACTCTATGTCTAAAATCTACATATGAGTGAGTACATACCATGTTTGTCTTTTGTGATTGGGTTACCTCACTCAAAATGGTTTCTTCTAGTTCCATCCATTTTCCTGTGAATTTCAAGATTCCATTGTTTTTCTGCTGAGTAGTATCCATTGTTTAAATGTATCGTATTTTCTCTATCCATTCTTCAGTTGATGGGCATCTAGGCTGCTTCCAGTTTCTGGCTAGTACAGATAGTGCTCCTATGAACATCCTTGAACAGATGTCCTTGTTGTATGAGTATGCTTCTTTTGGGTATATGCCTAAGAGTGGAATTGCTGGATCTTGTGGTAGTCTGATTCCCATTTTCTTGAGGAGTCACCATACTGATTTCCAAAGTGGCTGTACAAGTTGGCAGTCCCACCAGCAGTGGAGGAGTGTTCCTCTTTCTCCACATCCTCTCCAGCATAAACTGTCATTGGTGTTTTTGATTTTAGCCATTCTGACAGGAGTAAGATGGTATCTCAGAGTTGTTTTGATTTGCATTTCCCTGATGGCTAAGGATGTTGAACACTTTCTTATGTGTCTTTCAGCCATTTTAGATTCCTCTATTGAGAATTGTCTATTTAGTTCTGTACCCCACTTTTTAATTGGGTTGTTTGTTGTTTTGTAGACTAGCTTCCTGAGTTCTTTGTGTATTTTGGAGATCAGGCCTCTGTCAGATGTGGGGTTGGTGAATATCTTTTTCCAGTCTGTGGGCTGTCGTTTTGTCTTGCTGACTGTATCCTTTGCCTTAAAGAAGCTTCTCAGTTTCAGGAGGTCCCATTTATCAATTGTTGATCTCAGTGTTTGTACTACTGGTGTAATGTTCAGGAAGCAGTCTCCTGTACCAATTAATTCAAGGGTATTTCCTACTTTCTCTTCTAAGAGGTTCAGTGTGGCTGGATTTGTACAAATTCACTATAAAATGTCTAATACACAAATCTTGGAGGTGAAGAATACAATAATAGAACATGAAATATCAAAGGATTTGGCAATGACAACTGACTAGAGCCAGTAAAGGAAAGAGTCAGCCAACTCAAGACAGGTTGTCTTATTTAGATGTTTTAACATCTAAATAAGGGGACTGAGGAGATTACTCAGTGGTACAAACATGAGCACCTGATTTCAATCCCCAGCATCAATAATCTATAAGGATGACACAAACCGACAATCCAGGCAATGGTGGAGAGGATAAACTAAAGACCCTTCCCCTAAAATGAGACTGATGACTAGTTTTTATGCCATCCTAAAGCCCTCATCCAGTGGCTGATGGAAGCAGAAACAGACATCCACTGATATACTCTGAACTGAACTCTGGAACTTAGTTGAAGAGAGCGAGGAATGAAGATCAAATGGGTGGGTACCAGGCTGGTGAAACCCAGAGAAACAGCTGGCCTGAACAAGGGGGAGCACATCGACCCCAGAAGCTGTCTGGGAGGCCAGTACAGGACTGATCCAGACCCCTGAACATGGATGTCAATGAGGAGACCTCTGCACTCTAGGGGGCTCCTGGTTGTGGATTAGTATTTTTCCCTGGTGTAAGAAGGGACTTTGAGAGCCCATCCCACGTGAAGGGATGCACTCTTGCCCTGGACACATGGGGAAGGACCTAGGCCCAGCCCAGGATGATGTGGTGGACTTTGCGGAGCCCTGGTTGAGGGCCCTACCCTGCCTTGGGAGTGGAAGATGGATGGGGTGGGGGTAGGTCGGGGGTGGGGAGGAGGGATGGGGTGAGGGGAGGGAGGGGGAGAAGGGATCGACATGTGAAACAAGCTTGTTCCTAATTTGATCTAAAGAGAGAGAGAGAGAGAGAGAGAGAAAGAGAGAGAGAGAGAGAGAGAGAGATAGCATGGTGACACCTGTTTGTAACCCCAGTGCAGTCTAGCTAAAACAAAATGGCAAGTTTCAGGCACAATGAAGCACCCAGTCTTAAAAAGTAAGGTTGAGGGAGAAAGAAGATAACCAAAGCCAATCTCTGACCTCCACACATGTGCACACACATGCATACTTCTCTGTGTCTTAGTCTGTCTCTGTCTGTCTGTCTCACTGCCTTTTTCACTGACACATACATCTATATGTTTTTCTGACACGTACTCACATAAACACAAAAATAATTGATTCATTAAATAATCTAGTCAAGAGAACAGAGTGGACAAAATAAGAATAAAAAAGTAGAGAAAGTCTGCTGCACTTAAAAGATATAAATCAGGGAAATTCTTGTAGCATGCAAATTCTTTAAAGAGAAGAAGGAATTTTATTCAAAGATTCAATAACTAAAACTCTGAAAATGAAGAAGGAAATGGACATTCAGATACAGGGATCCTAAAGACCTAAAATAAGACAAGCTTAAAGGTTCATTTTTGAGACAGACCATAAGCAAACTGTCAAAACTTCAAGAAGAAAAAAAACCAAGAATCTTGAAAGCAGCAGTAGAAAGCATGTGTTCAGGGGAATCTGATTAGAATGCCAGTGAGTTTTTCAGCAGAAACCTTGCAGGGTAGAAGAAAGTGAGATGATCCAAGGTGTTCAAAGAAAACCTTTTCAACCTACCACATGGTACCCAGGAAATGATCCTTCTGGAATAAAAATGAGACAAAGACTTTCATCTACAAACAAAAGTTGAAGAAGATCCTGGCAAAATGGTAAAAAAGGAAGCAGGAGGAACCATGTCCCCACCTCCATAGTAATTGCACTGAAAGAATGGGTCAAGGGTTATACAGTATAGTCTGTAGGTTCAGATAGTAAGATGCAGTTGATCTCAGTAAATTCAACCTTTTGGTATAGTCATAGCAACTTGCTTTCTACTACCAGCTCTGGGTTGGCAGCCATTCTAAGAGAAGACCACAGACAGTGTGCAGGAAGTAGAGTGGGCAAAGAGCACCTTGTCCCATAAATATGGGTGGTCTGTGCTCTGGCTGTGTTGCTCCTTCTATCCACAGAGGGATTATCAAGCAGGTGGGCATTCATTGTCATTACTCTTCTCTCCCCATTGTTTCAAGTCCATATCCACAGAGGTAAGTGAAAGGCAATCTATGAGATGATAGAGAATACTTGCAAACCATCTGCCTGATTAAGGATTAATCTCTAACTTTATGAGAAACTACAATTCAATAGTAAAAGTATCTCTACATATTTTTAAAATAATCCAATTCAGTTGGGCTAAAAACATGATTTTTTTCAAAAGTGGGCATATAGGTGAATAATACATATCCAAACAATGTACAGCAGCACTAATCATCAGGGATAAATATCCAATTAATCACACTTATTAAGAAGGCTACTATTAAGAAACAAAAGTCAAGTGATAGTGATGATGTAGAGAAACGGGATGCTGCCATGCTGTTGGTGAGAGTAGACACTGATGGAGCCATCATGAAAAGCAGTGTGGAAGTTCTCCAAAGAGCAAAATCAGAACAGTGCCCCTCCCCACACACAAAAAGAGATCTAGCAATTTCACTTTGGATTTTTTTATCCAGGATTGAAATCAGAATCTCATATTATTGTGAAGCAACATTCACAATAACCAAGAAAGGGAAACCATGTAAATGTTAGTGAATGGGTAGGGAAAAGATGGTACGAACATACTATTGGACACTGGGTATGTCCTTTAAAAGGAAGGAAATCCCATCACTCCTAACAATGTAGATGGAACCTCAAGAACTTTCTATTAAATTAAATAAGACAGCAACAAAGGAACTACTGTGTGTGTCTACTAATGGGTGACTTCTAAAACAGCCACCGCCGGGCTGGGGAGAGTCCCACTAGCAGCTACTTGTCCTGCAAGTAGTTGGAGGACCTCAGTTTGATCCCCAGAACTCATGTTTTAAAATGAAAAAGCTAGGCATAGTGGTACAAATTTACAGTACCACAGAGGCAAGTCCTAGGCCAGTGGTAGACCTCAGCCTCAAAATTAATAACAAAATAAAGTAGACAGTGCATAAGGAAGGATATCAGAGGCTGGCCTCTGGCCTCTGCCTATACCTATACACACACACACACACACACACACACACACACACAGAGAGAGAGAGAGAGAGAGAGAGAGAGAGAGAGAGAGAGTTAAGCAAATCAATAAAGTAGACACTGCCATAGAAACAGAAAGTGGAATGGTGTTCACCAGGTAACTGGGGCAGAAGGAAGCAGAGCTATTTAATCTAGAGCTGTAAAACTTCAGATACACAAAACTGGTAACACTCAGAAATATGCTATGTAAAATGTACCTGGAGTAACTATATTAAATGCAGAAATATTGATTAACACTAGATGCCAAGATGTTCTTACATGATGAAATAAAAATAAGGTCATATTTTCGTACACACAGGGTGAAGACACATATGTCCATGACTTTTCCTAATTGTCTGAACACAAGATTGCAATCCTGTGACCTTACTATTAAAGGTCTTCCTTACCTCACTGGCATCCTTAGCTCCCACCCCGGACACTCCTCCTCTGTCACACACACTGTCTCACCTTGGCCTTTCCTGTACCTATGCAGTCTGTACTTCACTGAAATGAATTTTCCACTGAGCCCCCATTGACACATATTTAGATTGTTTTAAATGTCAAACTAAGTTATTTCTTTAACAACAAAACTATTTCCAAACACCCTGAATGAAGTGAACCTTTTTTTATCTGACGTTGCAGAGTAGCCATATTTAAAGGCATCCATCACTTCCTGCTCTATACTTATTTCTTTATTAGCCACCAAATGCCTTGAAAGTAAAATCTAAGTGCTATCCTAATTCATAACATCTTAAGTGGAAAGTTTAGTACTGAAACATGGTGGATACTCAGACTTTTTTTTTAAGTGAATGAAGTCATCCTAGAAAAATAAACACAATAAAAGTATGTGGGGGAAAACAATTGCTGACAGAAAATGGCTTACACCTGATTTGGCAAACATAGGCAGGCATGCAGAGCATGTAAACATTTGACCAGTTATTCTCACAGAAACTTCTTTAATTATCAGTGATATTCACTGTCTGCATACACACAAAAGGGGAATTGTGTATCATCTATTTATAGCAATCATGATAGCAAAAAGAGTAGATAAGCTATTTTAGACTCTCTATTTGGTTTTGAATATACATAACCTATGTATCATAAACTAACAGTTTAAAGTCATAGACATCTCTTCCTCTGGGCACTCACCACATTTTCTCACCCCTGTTGGCTGCCTCACACAGAGGAGGGAGGCTTCAGCTCTCCAGCATAATTAGCTCAGTTTAAAATCAGTCCTACAAGAAGGAATAATCAGCTATTCTACCCTTCAACACTGTAGTCAAGCCATCACGCATCACACATCACACAAAGCCTTGATGTAGTGAAATGTTACAGCCACTGGTGCCAGGCTCTGCTCAAACCCCCTCCACTTTTCCCTGGTCCCTGCACTTTCTCCTGCCAATGAGGTTAGCAGAAAGGGTTTTTCTTGCTCCCATTGTATTTGTTATTTTTCCATCTTCTCACTTGGAACTAAGGCTTCCTATGGCCTTTTTTAAATTTTGTGTTGGACCAAGGTGGCCATTGTTCAGAGTGGAACAAAGTCAAATTCAGTCTGGAAAATGATACGATGCTTTCCAAGTTCTCATCACTGCATATTCTGCCCGTCTTGGCTCCAGAAAATTCTCAAGTTATTTCCTTTTGGCTGCATCTTTTTAGTGCACCTAATAAATTTGGACTTATGAGAGTGGAGAATACTGGGCAGCAGTGGCCAGCCCAGCATTTTTTAACATTATGGACATTACTGATTCCCTTTGAGAGAGGTAAGTGAAGCACTGCCTACTCTCGGGCATTTCTGCCTCTGCTTTAGCCAGTCTTCATGCTGCTTCAAAGCAGGCAAAGGAAGAGCTTCATCTTCTGGATAGCTTCCAATTGTACAGGGGAATCCAAAGGCCCAGAATTCTTGTCCTTCCCAGACACTGTCATGCCTGGTTCTACAAGTGCACAGTGTGTTTACATGTCCCGCGATTGCTGCCTTGCTAGACCACCTGGCTCAGAGGCCACTTTCCTCATGAAGCTTGTGATTTCCTCCACTTTAGTCTTTTGGCCCATGTGTAATAATTCAGAAGATCACCTTAATTCTGTGACTGAAAGTTATCGTGGTCTTTTACACAGTTGCAGTTGTATGTTCCTCCTCTCATGTGAGACAGTGAATGTCTAAGAATCTAGGGAAATCTCTTACTGATTTTTGCTTTTCTAAAACTGACACACAGCAGGGCATCAGCTGACATTCAATAAATGAGCATAATGTCTTAACTTCTAACTGCATGTGTATTTTAAATTCCTTTGCTAAGAGGCACTTCCAATGGACATTCTCTCTGGTAGAAATCATATAATAATCAGTAATTATTATTGATAAACTAATAAAGTGTATCTTTTAAGAAAGACCACAATTAGAATAGAAATATTGGAATCTGAAGAATATGGTGTGGAATTGTGTGAAGGTGGAAGAAATAACACACAAAGCTAGATAATACAAATTACATAGCTAATGGCAGATTTGAGGCCATCTCTCCCTCAGCTCAATCTGTCTACTGCAGATCATGAGCTTTTCAAAATCCTGCACAAAGGCTGGAGAATTGATTGTCATGATGAATCTAAACATGTGCAGCCTAACAGGGGACATGAAACCTTGCCTGCAGCCAGTATGCCTTTGCTGGAACTCCATAATGATGCATCTATAAAAATGTTCCAGCTATTACCAAAAGTCCTGGCAAGCTGAGGGGTTCATTCACAGCCAGCCCTCTGGGGTTCTCCAGTGACTCAGTGTGCCTCTGCTGCACCCCACCTCATTAAGCTGCTGGGATATTCAGACAGACATTAATTACTCAGAATTAAGTGCCTGTGTGTAAATGCTTATTTTGGACAATTCAGAAGTGCCATTAACTCCCTCATAATTTTTACTTATGCTCAAAACACTTTCCTCAGGAAGTCTAGTCACTCCAATTGGAGGACAATTTATTAAAAGTATGTCATACTTGACTGAGCCTGTTTGCTTTCCACCCCTTCTCCAAGCTCCCCACTCTACAAGATCTTCTGCATCTACCAATGACTCTAGCAGCACCCCTGAAAAGTCTTTATAAACATCTGGATCTCCCTCCAGCTGGCTATTGTGTTGCTGGCATGACTCTTCTGAGCAACTACAGAGAGCTCAAGTAAGAAGCAGGACAAGTGGATATAGAGATGGGAAGGAACTAGGAGGAGTTGGAGAAGGGGGAACCATAACCAGAACATTGTTTTTTGGGGAAAAAAGTATTTTCAATAAAAAAATGAAGGAAGACAGTGGTGAGATAGTGTCTTCAGTATATGACATGGAAGATGTACCTATGAAATTGCAATGATATGGTTGCCTATGCAAGACATAAATTGAGAACACCAATTGGCATGCCAATATGGATGGGGTAAATCTCACAGGGCCCTACTCCCAGGTGAAGAGCTACAGGTAACTGACACCTGCCAAGAGAAGAGGAATCAGTTTGCTCCAGAGATGAGTCCCTGATAGGTTATCCAATCCCAAGTTGTCCCAAATATGTAAACATATAAACAACACTAAATGAACTCAGCACGTTAAATTTGTACACAAATATGTAATAATTATTATTAAGAATAAAAGACCATGAATTTGAGAATGGGGGCATGGGAGACATTGGAGGGAGGAGACTGTGGATTATGTAAATGTGTGCTCATATATTAAATTCTCAAAAATTAATACAATAGCTTTCAAAGAAGTAATATGGGACTTGTAATCCATTAAAACCAAATGTGTGAGTGACCATAGGTGGGAAAGACAAGAATCATCTGGGGACTGGTCACTGGAGGCTATAGAGTGAAATCAATGGAGGTGGTTGGCTGATGCATGAGTTTTTAGAATACCTTATTCTTTATCTATGTATCTCTGTTTGGACAGTAAGTTGTTTCCACATCTTAGTTTTTATGCTTCCATGAACATTTATATAAAATATCTCTGAGAACCTCTCCTGATTTTTTGAGGTAGATATATAAATGTGGCATTGTGAAGCCATACCATAAGTCATTTATAATATTTTAGTGACGTATTGTTTTCCACAGCAGCCTCACTATTCTACATTCCCAAGAACAGTGAACATTGATTCTAATTTCTCCATGACTTTTTCCATGTTGATTTTGTATCTCCAACTTTGCTAAATTTGTTTATTTGTTCTGACAGTTTTTGTGAGTTCTTTGGGCTTTTCTGTGTATAAAATTATGTAATCTGCAAGCAATGCTAACTTCCTCCTTTTAGCTGTATTTTATTTATTTTCTTACCTAACTGCTTTGGCTAGGATTTCCAGTTCTGTATTAAATAAATGTTATAAAAACATACCCCCTTTTCTTGTCCTCATTTTAGAAGAAATGGTCTCTGTTTCCTACTATTAAGTATGATGTTAACTGTGAACTTTTTTCATACATACCCTTTATTAGGTTGAGTGAATTTTTCTCTCTTCTAGTCTGTTCAGTGTTCTTATTAACATTAAACTATGTTACACTTTGTCAAATTCTTCCTCCTTGTTTGAGATTATCATGATAATCAGAGGGATTTGTCTTTACAAAGTTAACATGTACTACATTACTTGATTTTCATGTGTCAAAACAATATGATTTCATCAGTAAACCCCACTTGTTCTGATATGTTATTGGCTTCTCTTTACTAATATTTCATTAAAGATATAATCTTTTTTGCTTCTTGCTTGAGTTTTGAACAAGCTTCATTACTTAATTCTCTGACTCCTGTCTTTTACCTAATTTGATTTATTTGGATTCCCAGACAATTCTTCCTGGGGTATATAATTATATTATATCACTTTTAGCTCAAAAGTCTTTTTTTAGGGAACTTTCCATTCCCAAATAAAGTTTAAACAGCCAAAATTACCATTTACTGTCCTTCAGCATCCATCTTAAATATACAACTCCTTTTTCTTAAATATCTACAGCATAATTCACATGAACTCTATATCCCACAACTTCAAGAATTTTATAAGCAGATCATTTTATATGAAACCCCTTCACCCATCTCCACTCACTGATGCAAATGCTGAGTCAAACACCACTTTCTCCTGGTATCCTTTCTTTCAACTAAGCATTCCATCAATTAATTTCACTGAACAAGTTTTGTATATTAGCTGCTATGCTACAAGCCAACTATGAAGCTCAATCTAGCAAAGGGGCTTGAAAAAGAATAAAGTTAAAATAATGTGAAGGATATTTGGTAACACAACAAATATATTTACAAGATTAAATAAGCTATATTAAATTTTCAATACTTTCTACAGGTCTCAGAAATTATTCTAAAGACAAGTTGACACTGAAACTTAAATAGATAAGCAGACATTTACCTGGGAAGCAAGGCATACTGGTATACAAGGTGGTCATGGAAACAGCTTCAGCCCAAGAAAAGAGCAAATGACACATGGCATATGACAACCCCACTGTCTCTCAACACCGAAATCTAGCATCAAGAATGTGGTATAATAACAGGTTGTGGTTCCATACTGAGAGTTAAGGAACCTCATTATAACAACTGGTCATACAACAATCTCATACTGAGGAATAAAGATTACTTGGGCTGTGGAAGTCATTTAAAAGTTTTAAACAAAGGCAGTAAAATTAGTTTAGTTTTAAAACATATGCTATTCTCTGGCAATAGGACAAAGGACAAACTGGAAGGGCAACATGACTAAGGTAGGTAGAATCAGTAGAATTCTATTTCAACTGGTCAGTGAGAGATAAGAAAGACCAAAATAAAGTAATGCCCAAGGATATTGAACATAATCAACAAACTGGGAAATAACAGAGGGAGAGCTAGGCATGGCTTCATTTGGATACCAAAAAAATAATAGAGCCAGGAAAAATAATGTACACTCATATGTAATTGAAGCATTTGAGAGGTTAGTTAAGAATACCACAAGTCTGATGTCAGCCTGGACCACATAGCACCCTGTCTACCAAGGTCTATATTCTAAGTGAGGAGAAAATGACTGGATAAATCCTAAGAAACAACATAGAGAAAGAAAGGCACCAGGTATATATCATGGTACACTTTTATAATTAAGAGGAGCATATTCAATGACCTCTTCAACCCAGGACAAGGTCATCATGACCTTCTAAGTTCAGTTTTACAAGACTAAGGTTAAAATCTCCTAGAAGTCCAAGTTCTACCTCTTCAAATATCCAGTTAAAATATCCATTCCTTAGTGAAGATAGCTGTTTCCTGTCAACTTTAGCTCCTTCATGCTACTTCATCCATGAATTTAACTGTTTTCAAACAAATTTGGCAAGAAAATATATGAAGTTATATATTTAATTATTTACATATGTCAGATGCATTACTTTCTAAAAACTTTAACTGTTGTTTAGTTTTATCAATTATAAAAGCTTGTGCTGGCAAATCTGAGGAAAGGCCAGCATCAAGTGTCACTAGATCATATAACATGAGTCATATATCTTTACTACCACATACAACATCAGGGACAACATCCCTCTAAGGTGAATTTAATAGCATGTGAGGTTCACATTATAAGCTCGCCTGGGATCCAATAACAAGTAATGGATGATAGATTATGAATTTGACAATAAAATGTTTTATGCATGGGACCAGAGATGTGACTCATCAGGTAAGATTTGCTTACCGATTTTAGTGGTTTGAATGAGAATGATCCCCATAGGCTCATAAGTTTGAATGCTTGGTCCCCAGCTAATGGAACTGTTTGGGAAAGATTAAGAAGTGTGGCCTAAGTTGGTGTCTATGGTCTGTGCTGTCACAGGAGGCCATGTTGATGTTTTAATCCTTACCTCCACCTGGGAACAGGTTGATGTCCATGATCTGAGCTGTCACCAGAAATCATGTAGAAGTCTATGATCTGAGCTTCAGCTGGATGCTTTGGGCAAGGATGCTCCTTTTGTACCAATGACTGCAGACTCATAACTGAAAACCAAAGATATTGATGGTTTCTATGTCAACCCCCCTTATTAAAAAAAACAAGAAGGCTGAGTCCAGATGCACCTCACCTTTGTCCCCCCCCTCCACCCTCTGTTCTCTACCTGCTGTCTGAGGTGAGTCTGGGCACTGTTCTTCCCCCAACTTCCCTCATCACCCCCTGCTTGCTTCTTCCTGAGCCTGCCCCTGGACAAGAGTGGACCAGCCCAGACCAGAATGCCCACCCTGAGTCCAGACACACCTCACTTTTGGTTCCCCCTCTGCTCTCTGGCCTCTGCCTGCCACCTGAGGGATAGAAAGATGACAGAATAAGAACACACTCAACAACAGAAAGACCAATATGACACCACCAGAATCTAGGGACCCCACACCAGCAAGAACTGAAAAGCCCAACGCAGAGCATGAAGAAGAGATGGACCTTAAAAATTATCTTATGAAGATGATAGAGACCATTAAAGAGGAAACAAGAAAATCCCTTAAAGAAATAGAAGGAAAAAATTGCATGAAGTGGAGGAAAAGACAAACCAAAAAATTCAAGAAATAAACAAATCTCTTAAAGAATCGAAAGAAAGCCAAGAAAAAACAACCAAACAAGTGAAGGAAACAATTCAAACAGTTCATGGTTTGAAAGCAGAATTAGAAACAATAAGGAAAACACAGAATGAGGGGATGCTGGAAATAGAAAAGCTGGGTAAATGATCAGGAACTACTGATGTAAGCATAACAAATAGAATACAAGAGATGAAACAGAGAATCTCAGGTATTGAAGACTCATTAGAGGATATACAGTCATCAACCAAAAAAAAAAAAAAAAACTCAAGTCCAGCAAATCTATAACACAAAATATCCAGGAAATATGGAACACCGTGAAAAGACCAAACCTAAGAATAATATGTATAGAAGAAGGTGAAGAAATTCAGCTCAAAGGTACAGAAAACATATTCAACAAAATCATAGAAGAAAACTTTAAAGTTAGAATTCAACAACAACACAAATTGCAGAAACCCTACAAACTCATGGAAATTGAATAATGTACAATTGCACCATTCTTGGGTCAAGGAAGAAATACAAAAAGAAATTAAAGAATTCCTAGAATTTAATGAGATGAAGATAAAACATACCCAAACTTATGGGATACTTTGAAAGCAGTGCTAAGAGGAAAGTTCAAAGCACTAAGTGGCCATATGAAGAAACTGGTGAATAGTCACACTAGAGAATTAACAGTGCAACTGAAAGCTCTAGAAGAAAAGGAAGCAAACCCTCCCCAGAGGAGTAGACACCAGGAAATAATTAAACTGAGGACTGAAATCAATAAAGTAGAAACTAAAAAAACACTACAAAGACCCAATGAAACAAAGAGTTGGTTCTTTGAAAAAGTCAACAAGATAGAGAAACCTTTATCCAAACTAACCGAAAGGCAGAGAGAGAGCATGCTGATTAACAAAATCAGAAATGAAAAGGGGAATATAACAATGGACACTGAGTAAATCCAGAGAATCATCAGGTCATACTTTGAAAACCTGTACTCCACAAAATTCGAAAATATAAAGGAAATAGACAGTTTTCTGAATAGATACCACTTACCAAAATTAAATCAAGAACAGTTAAGCAATTTAAACAGACCTATAACCCCTAATGAAATAGAAGCAGTCATCAAAAGTCTCCCAACCAAAAAAAGCCCAGGGCCAGATGGTTTCAGTGCAGAATTCTACCAGAAATTCAAAGAAGAGCTAATACCAGTACTGCACAAGTTGTTCCACACAATAGCAGCAGAAGGGACATTGCCAAGCTCTTTCTATGAGGCTACAATTACCCAAGCCACACAAAGACACAATGAAAAACAAGAGAATTACAGACCAATATCCCTCATGAACATTGATACAAAATACTCAACAAAATACTGGCAAATCGAATCCAAGAACACATCAGAGAAATGATCTACCATGATCAAGTTGGCTTTATCACAAGGAATGCAGGGATGGTTCAACATACGAAAATCCATCAATGTAATCTACCATATAAACAAACTGAAAAAGAAAAACCATATGATCACCTCGCTAGATACTGAAAAAGCCTTTGACAAAATCCAACAGCCCTTCATGATAAAGATCTAGGAGATATCAGGAATAACAGAAACGTACCTAAACATGATAAAAGTAATATACAGCAAACCAACAGCCAGCATCAAACTAAATGGAGAGAAACTAAAAACGATCCCTCTAAAATCAGGAACAAGACAGGCTGTCCACTCTCTCCATATCTCTTCTTTCAAGGTCTGTTCTTCCAAGGTCTGTGAATAATTATGTTAGGATTTTTATGGGAATTGCATTGAATCTGTAGATTGCTTTTGGCAAGATTGCCATTTTTACTATGTTGATCCTACCTAAAGAGCATGGGAGACCTTTCCATTTTCTGGTATATTCTTTAAATTCTTTCTTTAAAGACTCAAGTTCTTACTGTGTAGGTCTTTCTCATTTTTGGTTAGTGTTACCCCAAGATATTTTATGTTGTTAGTTGATATTTGACTTCTCCCTTTCCAATTTGTATCCCCTTGATCTCCTTTTGTTGTCCTATTGCTCTAGCTAGAACTTCAAGTGTCTCTGTCTCTGTCTCCCTCTCTCCTAGTAGCCATCAACTGTCAATAGCCCTTCAGCTAGGGGAGGGGCTCTTATGTCCCTCCTCCATCCATCTTGGAATGCTAACTGACTTGATCTTGTACTGGCCTTGTGCAGGCAACCACAGCTGCTATTCATGAAAGAAATGGTCCTGTAATGTCCAGTAGATACTATCATTCTGCCCCAGCATTCCTCAATCTTTGTCCCCTCTGCCTTCTCTTCTGCAAATTTCTATGAGATTTTAGAATATATATATATATATATATATATATATATATATATATATATATCAGATAAGGCTAAGCACTCCACAATCTGTGTACTTTGTCACTTGAGAGTCTCTGTATTAACTTCTGCCCATTGCACAAAGATGTTTTTCTGATGAAGACTGGAAGTTGCATTAATTTATGGATACAGTGATGCTAATTTAGATGGCAGTTTGATAGTATGTCCATTTATCTTGTCAGGCTGGTTTATTGCAGCTCACAGGGCTCACAGCTGGTTTAGACTGTTGGTGACTTTTCTCCCCCAGCAGCCTACATAGCACCTTTATGAATGCTAGCTAAATGGAAGGAAACTTTCAGGTCAGTATCAGCTTGATTTTTTTCCAAGTCCTATGACAGAAGTATGTGGTATCCTCAGCAATGAGGACTTACAATCAAGTTCTGATAAACAACCAAGGATGATGGCTATAGCCTGCATTGTTTTTGAGGTCTCTGGGAAGCAACTTAAGAAGAGGTATCACACACATGGCCTTGGAGAGGTTTTATGTTTGTTGAGTTTGCTTTGTTTTGCTTTGCTTTTTTGTCAACTTGTGGCTTTGGGGAGAAGTAGTGTCTCCCAAGTAGGGTAACTGGATGGGGATGAAGAGTACTGGGAGATTAGGTTTAGGCAGACAGGAAGCTGGGAGAGTGGGAAAGAAGGGTGGGGAGGGACAACTAACACTAAGGACATTTGAAAAAGCAATATGGAACCTACTATTTTATAACTTCCTAATAAAAGTATATTTGGAATTTAAGTGGTACATATTTCTTTGTAAGTATATGATAAAGGAATTTATAGATCTGGGCTGGTGAGAGAAGCCTGCAATCCCAGCTACTTGGGATGTTACAAAAGATTAAAATTCAAGGCCTATCTGGCCAACAAAGTAATTCTATTTACTTTCCTTTCTCTTTTTCCATCATATAAAGTTGTAATATAACAATAATCTAAATGAAATAGATATTAGCTTATTTTGGCTAATACTAGCAAAATTCATGTATCCTAAACTCTTTATGCTGTTGAATATATGTGAGCCAATGGATAAAACAAAGATTAAGTAGATAGAAATATTGGCTGTAGTTCTCCACTGCTCAGTGCCCCAAGAGGCCTTTTCTGCTGTAGTATGGATACATAGATGAGAGTTAGTGTGAGATGAGCACAGTCTGTCTTTGTCATGCACATGGATTCATCACATCTTGTTTTAGCATGGTCACCACTGATACAATTATCCATCTTTAAGGCTCTGACCAAAAAGTAATAGAATAGCACTTATGAGTGAGGTATTATTGTAGTACTAAGGTCATAAAGAGCTCAAGTGAAACAGACCCTTCTACCTCCTTCTTTGTTCCCGCCTTCCCTCCCTCCCTACTCTTTCTCTCTCTGTTTTGGCCCATCTCCTTGTCTCTTTCCAAATGCCTGAGTAAGATTGATTTCTCACTGTTTGGATTGAGATCTAGACCTTCTGCTATTTTGAGTTTCCTTCACTGAGGAAGAAACATAAAGAAAAGTAAGTACTGTGAGAGAAATCAGACCTCTCATTGAGACTAATAATAGTGATCTCTATTGTGGGTGTTTATGAAAACTTACTCTGGATGACAGTCTTAGCACTTTAAGAAGAAAAAAAAACACTCCCCAAATACTATCCCAGTTATTCATAGATGAAAGACCTTCCAGAAGAAATGGACCTTACTGGGACAATGCTTGGCAATCCCAAAATTGCAAGATAAATGCCATTTTAAAGAGGAGAATTGGATGCTGTTGACACCTGGCTGACAAACAAGGTGCTGGGCAGGAAAATTTAGACAGGATTTCAGAATATTACCCTTGCTCAGGAGCATCAGGATCTTTTCTTCAAAGATTACTTCAGGAATGTTTGAGTTCACTAAGCCTCTGAAATCCAAGAGAACACACACAACACAGCTTGTTGTTTCATGTAAGCATGAAAGACCTTACATGATGACAAGAGTGCATAGGATAACTCTTCCATTCCTCAATTCTCATGTCTCTGGAAATGAGTATATTGGTTAGATGGATTTTGTCCTTTCCAACAGCCCAAGGGCAGCCACCAACATTAATATTCTCTTCTTTTTATCAGCAAAGGCATCTTAAAAGCAATCCAGTCAATGTAGGACCACCTCTGCCATTTGACATCAGCAATCAGAGCAAAGATGTTAGAAAATGTACACAAGTAACAAAAATGCACTCAGTGTCTCTTTACATACCAACACTCTCATAGTGTTTAATTTGGTTGGGTACATTTGAATGGGGCTGCACAACATGAGTTCAGAGCTGACTTCTTAGTGGCTGGTCCTATGAAATGGTTCTCCCTTCATATGTGGTTGTGTCTTCCAGTATACAAAATTAAACACTCTGTTTGAGAAACATACCATGACCCCCCCCAAAAAAAATTCTAGAAATGCAAGATTGATCCTAAAGCAGTCCATGTGGTTTGAAGTGTTAATACATCTACAGATAATCAGAAAGAACAAACTCTGATTTAGAAGCTAGATGTTGACCACAAGCATGGAACAAAGGCTTAATAAGAGTAGCAGGTCAATGCTGTCAATCAGGCATGTTTGTCATCTGGCTGCTACTGAAGAACTGAACAAAAAATTAGAAATTCTACATTATAAATACATCATATTTATGAGACATTTTAAAAATGGTTCAAATACCAGGGGCTGAGATGATTCAGGGTTAGAACTAGCTGTTCTTCCAAAGGACCCCAGTTCAATTCCTATCACCCACATGGCAGCTTACAACCAGCTCTGACTCCAGTTGCAGGGGTTCTTGCACCCTCTTCTGACCTCTATGAGTACCAGGAATGCATGTGGTGTGCAAACATACATCCAGGCAAAATAATCATACACTTAAAAATGAAACGTGAAAAATTAAAACTTAGTCCAAATACTGTAGAAATCGAACCTGGACCTTATCTTCAAATTATCTACAATAGGAAAGACAAAGCACGGAAAACAGAATAAACATGATGCAAAACAATGAAAATGCGGTGGCTGGATAATATAGGTCAGGATGAGAATCTCCTTACTATGCAAGAGTAGATGAGCCACCAAAGAAGGGGCCTTTGATCTGGCCCACAGAAGACGGTGGGCTTTAATACACAGAGAGGGAAGTAAAAAGGAAAAGGGAAGCAAAGGACCTGGAAAGACCTAAGCTGGATAAAGGGAAGACACTTTGACCAGTCTGGAAGGTGTATGAAGAGGATTTCAGGGACTTGTTACAAGTCAGTGGGCTGAAATAAATCTCACAGAAGTCATAGCTCGTTCTCAGCATAGCTCTCATCAGCCCCCTCAGTGATTCTCCTCTTCCTCTGGTCCTGTCAGAATTCCTTCCTGAACATTACCATTTAGGGCTCCCCCGTTCAATGCAGCACCCTCATTTAAATCAGACCTGACACCTCATGCATCTCTCTGTCTCTGTCTCTGTCTCTGTTTCTCTCTGTGTGTTTCTCTCTGTGTTTCTCTCTCTCTCTCTCTCTCTCTCTCTCTCTCTCTCTCTCTCTCTCTCTCTCTCTCTCTCTCTCTCCTTCCCTCCCTCTCTCTCTCTTCCCATATTTCCCTTCCAACCTTGACAACTTGACAAAATCTACAGCCCTAAGTACCAAGTTCTTACTATTGTGTATCTTTGGAGAGATGTGTGGTATGGCAGCATTCCAGGTCCTGACCATTTAGCCAGGGGAGCCCGCCACGGGGAGTTAATCTGACAGGCAGAATCAAGAGCAAGCCTTCCTCTCCAAAGGTACTGCTAGACCATCAGTGTTAAATTGTATCTGACACTTAATTCCAGCTTTGGGCAGTTTTGTGTGAAACCTGACTTCAGTGAGACATTGATCAGCCCACAGCTCTTCATGAGTTTTGACAAAATCAATTTTCTCCAGTTGATTGGGCGATCATTAGCTGACTTACAGAAAGGCTTGGGTCATGCACAGCTTTCTGCAGGCCTTGAAGCTGTATTCATGGAAGAAATGTTGAAAAATTGCTGCTGCCAGTCATTGCCCCTTTCCCCACAGAAAGGGACCAAGTCAAGTCTATAAAGAGAAGACCTATCTTTAATCTCATTGCCTCAGAAATGTGGGTCTTGGAGAGAATTATCTAGTCACTTTAGGAAATCATTTATTCAACATAGTAAAAGGAGACAAAGCTGGATGAGAATACTGGAGCTTCCTTTAGAATTGAGTCTTACCTTTCTTTACATGCCTTTACCTTAGGACTGAATCTTTATTTACCTAGAGATGCTCTAAACAGAAACACCTGCTAAACATGGGGTCATATGATTTATTGGGAAGTTTTGGTGAGTGAGTCTATTCAAAATATTCTAAAAGAATAACAGGATTTCAGTTCACTAAAGCCACTTTTACATCCAGAACCACCCTGTCACAAACATTAACTTCTTATGTGATTCATAACTTACAGAAACCCTTTTCTCTCAAAACATGAACTATACCATCAGAAGTTAAGAATAAATTTGTTCCCAGCCGCCAGCTAATCACTAGCCACATAGTCAGTACTTGCTAACATATTGCTGAATATACTAATGAATAATTCATCTATCGTATTTTTACATTGAAATATTTTTCTGTGGGCAAAGTTTTACTAAAAGGGTGTCTTAATTTTCCACATTTTATGTGGTACATTTATACAGTGGAGTACTAATCAGCAGAAATAAAACAATGGAATCTTGAAATTTGCAGGAAAATGGATGGAACTAGAAGAAACCATCCTGAGTGAGGTAAACCCGTCAAAAAAAAAACATGGTATGTACTCAATTATATATGGATTTTAGATCTAGAGCAATGAAGAAGCAGCCTACAATCCACAATGCCAGAGAAGCTAAGAAACAAGGAGGACCCTAAGAGAAACATACATGGTCTCCCGGAGAAGGGGAAAGGGGCAAGACCTCATAAGCTAATTGGGAGCATGGGGAGAGGAGAGGGAGTTAGAAGAAAGAGAAGGTGAGAAGAGGAGGGGAGAGGAGGACATGAGGGAGCAGGAAGATCTAGTCAGAGGAAGAATATTGGAGAGCAGGAAAAGAGATACCATAATAGAGGGAGCCATTATAGGTTTAAAGAAAATTTTGGCACTAGGGAAAGGTCTAGTGATCTAAAAGGTTGACCCCAACTAACAATCTAAGCAATAGTGGAGAGGCTACCTTAAATGCCCTTCTCTGATAATGAGATTGATGACTACCTTATATACCATCCTAGAGCCTTCATCCAGTAGCTGATGGAAACACAAGCAGACACCCACAGATAAATATTGAGCTGAATAAGTGATGCAAGGAGGGAATGAACGGAAACAGAAATGGGAAATGTGGTGTGTGCTTCTGTGAGATACCGATGCTCAAGTGTGAAGAGAATGGCTTTTTAAAAAGATATCTTCTTCCCTCACCTTAAGTCAACCATGTCCTGTTCAGTTTGAGAGTAGGTTCTGGACACAGGAAGACACTGGGATTCGAAAAGGAGCCAATGGGAAACCTCAAGTCTTTTCTGAGCAGAAAGGAGTGTTGCCATCGTCACTAAACCCACTGAAGATGCATTTTGCATTTGTTTAAAGGACAAATGTCTCCCTGGCTGCTGTAAAAAGGAAATGGAAGCTACTCTGGTATAGTGGGAAATTACCAATATGGAGCCAAGTAGAAATATAAGGGTATTTAATAGGGAAAAGCCTTACTTACAGAGCGACCTAGCCAGCTGGCGTGGCATCAGTCTGTATGCAAGCCGAAAGGGGGGTCAAAACTGAAAAAGAAACCCAGCCAACTGAAACTCTACGTCACCATGACCACGCCCTCGGAGGCGTGGTCAGGCAGACCTGTAGCCAGCCCCTAAGCAGGCATTGCTAAAGGTTCCCCTACAATTCCCCTTTTAGTCTAAAAGAGGATTAAAACTTAACAGTGTAAAGTATCCAAAATTAACAATCATAAAGGTGAAATATAAGACTTGAGGTCATGATTTGCTGATTTTGAGTCCTCAACAATGGACTGTATGGACCTATGTAATCTGTCAGCCCTGTACTGTAAATTATCTTCCAAACATTCAAATCTAGACTCAAATTTCTGATCTGCTACCTTGGATGCTTCAATAATTGATTGAATGGCATTGTCCAATTCTTCAACCCTATCCTGGGTATTTTGCACCTTTGCATCTAGGTTCTGGGTAACATTGCCTATCTGAGTTTCTAGCTGCCTACAGATATTCTTTAGCTCGTCACGGTCTTCTGACAGCCTAGCCTTTAAGGCTTCAGACATGGAGGGTCTCTCTGTGTTTATCTTATCATAAATATCATACAATTTCTGTTCCATTTGCTACACAATTGTGGTCTGACTAATCTGTTCTCCAAAACCTCATTGTGTAAAGCTGTTATTTCCTGTAAGTAGGTGGTTAGGTTATCCTTATCCCTGTTCCTGAGTCCTCTGACTAATAATACTATTTGTACCAGCAAGCTAACTGCCATTACGGTATATAGGCCGGTAATTGGCAGATTAGCATCCTCCTCAAACATTGAATTCACGTAATAAGCAAAACTATTACCAATTTTAGCAAATGATAAATATTCCGCCATAATTTTACCTGAATTCTATTCCAGATGCAGTAACTAACTATCTTTGACCAGCAGGTAGCACAGGCGTTCAGTTAGTCTGCGGCGTTTGGCAGTGGTTGGTGGCAGACAGCAACCTAGCCAGCCGGCATGGCAGCAGTCTGTATGCAAGCCGAAAGGAGGGTCAAAACTGAAATCAAAACCCAGCCAACTGAAACTCTACATCACCATGACCTCGCAGGCATGGTCAGGCAGACCTGTAGCCAGCCCCTAAGCAGGCATGGCTACAGGTTCCCCTACACTCTGGTATTTTCCTTGCCTTCACTTCTGCCCTTAGGGATAGAGTATTTGGAAGGGATGCTGCTGGAGTTCCTTCCCATATAAGATTGCCCACAGGGCCAACCCCAGCACACAGTGGGCTTGCAGGAAGCTCTGTCCACATTCCAACCTGTAAGGCAATGATATTTATGTACTTCCTTTCTAGAACAGAGTTCTCCCCCACAAGACATCTCTCAGAAGGCATGGCAGCTAAACACTGGCCCAAGGGACAAAGGAATACAAGGAGGGCCATGTACTGCCACCACCAGAAGAGAAAAGGGAAGTCACACAACACCCAACAGCTCTGCACTTCCTGAGGACAAGGAACTCTCTACAGCTTCCTGTTGGACAGAGGCATCCCCAGAGATCCTAGCTCTAGATGGAACTCGCCAGGCTGAAAGGCATCCAAAATGTTCGGTGTAGTCACTGTGTTCCAGGCACCTTGACTTGTGCTTGGTGCAAGTCCACTACAAAAGTAACTAAATAAATCACCGTGTTAAATATGGTGTGTGATTACAAGTGACACTCAGCTAATAGAGTGATACATACCAGTTCCACAGGGCATAAAGCTTGCTGCTACTTAGCTGTGTAGTTACTGCTGCAGGGTGGATTTTCTGGGTAAAGGGAATATATTTCTACTAACAATTCCAGGAGGCTGTTAAGAGGATGCCTACGACTGTTACAACATGCTGCTGACAGTGTGCCCAGGCAATGGCCATCCCTTCACAAACCCTTGCAATTCCTTTACTCCATTTGAGAGAATCCAAACTTTTATTCCATTTGAGGGGATCACAAGGTTAGATCTGGAGAAAGGAGAGCTGAAGATGGTTGGTTTGGGGTTGGGGCTACTTCTGACTTTTTATCTATTAGCAGTCACTAAGTGAGTATGCACTAGGGACTATTCTAGACGTGGATGACACAAAGATAAATAAGTTTCTTCTTATAGCAGGGTCTCATGGCCTTTATCGGGGAAGATGCCCAAGTATACAAAGATGACAATAAATTTTAAAACTCAAAAAAAAAAATACTGAGCTGAACTCTGAAATCCAGTTGCAGAGAGAGAGGAGTGATGAGCAAAGGTGTCAAGACAGGCTGGAGAAACCCACAGAAACAGCTGACCTGCACAAGGGGTTGCTCATGGACACCAGACTGATAGTCGGGAAACCAGCATAGGACTGATGCAGACTCCTTGAACTAGGAGGTCAGTTTGGAGGTCTGGACAATTTATGGGACCACTGGTAGTGGATCAGTATTTACCCCTACTACACAAATGGACTTTGGGAGCCCACTCCACATAGAGAGATACTCTCTCAGCCTAGACACACTGGGGTGGGCCTAGGCCCTGATCCAAATGATATGACAGACTTTGAAGATCCCCCATGGAAAGCTTCCCTCTCCCTGGGGAGCAGAAGGGGGTTGGGACAGGGTGTCAGTGGGGGAAAGGGGAGGAGGGGAGGAAGAGGGAACTGAGATTGATATGTAAAAGAAGCTTGTTTCTAATTTTTTAAAAAGTAAGATAAAAACTATTAGTAAAAAAATTATCCACATTTTATAAAAATATTTAGACACCTGCATGTGTTGCATAGCATACCATGTATTAAATATTTCTTGACAGACTATACTTTGTTCATTCAGTCATTTTGGAATGTGAGGTGGAATTTTTAGGTGAGGAAGCAGTATTAGCTAAAGACACAGTTCAAGTAGCAAAAGGCTGGGTCATCTGGTTGTGGCATTCCCCGGGGTAATCTGTGTACCATCATCCCTACCTGGACAAAGTGAGCTTTGTAACCACACAAACAGTCCCTACCCAGGACACAAATGACTCATAGTGGGCATGTGGCTTTAGCCTGCCTTTCTTCTCCTCTTCTGAAACCTTCTTCATCTTCATAAAGAGAGATGCTCTTTAATCTGTACTGAGAAGCATAAACAAAGTGGGCTTTACATGAACCTCTCCAGGAAATCTAGAATCTGCCTAAGGCAGCACTAAACTTCCCCAGACTGACAAGGCAGCTTAGTGTAGCTCTGCAAAATACTAGGCACTTGGGAGCAAGACATATATATCTGACAATGGAATTATTTTAAGTTTGTTGTTTTTTAATAGATTTTGCTCTCTGCTGCTGTAATGTGAATGTGTGTCCTTCCCACACTTCGTCTGTTGAAAGCCCCACCTTCAGTGTTGGTATTGGGTGTTCTAATTTGTTCTCTGTTGCTGTGATAGAAATCTGACCAAAAGCAACTTAAGAGAGGAAAAGGTGTGTTTGGTTAATACTTCCAGCTCACAACCCCTTTTGAGGGATGTTCCCAGTGGATCTAAAACATCTCACTAGAACCCCCCCCCCATTTACCATGCCTCACTTATAACAGGTAAAAACTGATAAGAGCAGCCAGCTGTTGACCAAAGCTCCTAAAACTGTGAGCTAACTCAAATCTTTTCTCTTATTAAATGTATTGTCTCAGGCATTTTGTTACAATAAAGAACCACAGGCTCACAAAGAAAATTGGTACCAAGAAGTATAATCATTTACATGCTACAAGAAGGTGTAGTTCAAAAGCCCTAGGAATTGATTTGTGAGAAGTGTTTGGATTTTCAAGCTAGAGAAAGCCTAGAATGTCAAGTTGAACTTTATGAACAACTCAGTTCAGAACATAATGTTAGTAGAAATCTATGCAGTAAAAGCCTAAGGCTTTGGGGTTAGCTAGAAATCAGGCTAAAAGCTGTGTTAAATCCTGACAATGTATCTGGATTTTTGTCTATACCCTGCAACTTTCGAGATAGTAAAGGATAGTCTAGATTAGCTGGTACAGGAAACTTCAAGGCAAGGAAGTATTGCAGCAACATGGTTGTTGTGTCTGCTTTTAGCAAAATTTATAGTGAGAAACAGAAACAAAGCACAGAAAGGAAATTTTTGAGCAATTCATAGCTTGGCAGAAAATGGAGTTGTTTAAAGATGCTGTCAGGAAGTAATTGTTGAAGAGACAAGCACCATCAAAAAGAAGGTTTGCACTGGGATAACAGGAATGATGCTATCAGGACATAGCAGAATTTGGCAGTTCCCAACCCATAGCAAGATCAAGGGTGCAGGGGTGTGAATATGTTTCATTCACTTTAAGAAGAAAGTGTCAGAATGGAGAACTCACCCTGAACCAGATCAAGTGTCATTTCCCTAGAACTAGACAAAGCAAGGTCCTTAGACCACTGCAGTCATGGTCCAAGCAGACCCAGGTACAGTACACACTGGCAGTAGACCTTTGTGGCATCTGTGTGATGTTGCTTTCCCAAGTGTGCACAACACAAGAGCTACAGTTCTATGGTAGTTTCCTCCAAGAGGAGAGCATAGGAAGCCAGTCAGAAGCTCTGCAAGTAGCCTGTGATAGAGAGGTATATGGAACAATGAAAATGATGCCAAAGCTGACATGGTAACAAGGGAGTGGCAGAGATATCTGGAATAAGAATGCTGGCAAGGAAGCTCCAGGTAGGGTACAGAGCTAGCAAAGGGTATCCCCATATAAGCTGCAACAGGAAGGCTGTAGAGGTTGCCCTGATGATCTACACCTACACTACCCAATATGATAGCTGACAATTGAGCTGTTGCCATTAAGCACTGGAATTATGACTGGTCCAAATAGAGACATATTAGTCTAAAGCAAGGGTTGGGTTTCAAAGACTTAAACAAACTAACATAAAATGTCTTAATAATTTTTATTCTCATTCTATGTTGAAATGATAATGTTTGGATTAGATTGAGTTGGGTAAATTGATTAAAATTAAATGAAGATCTTTTCTTTATCATTTTATTCTTTTTAATGGAGTACACATAGCACTTTAAATATCACAACACTACTTCCTTTGCTTTGTCCATCTGTCTTTTGTGTGATTGCATGTTTGAACATTATGATGCCTAATCTCAAATGTCTACTTATAAGACATAGAATTGCCTGGGAGATATGCCTCAGGGTGTACCTGTAGGAATTATCTTGATTGGGTAAATTGGAATAGGAGAACCCACTCACTGTGGGTGACATCACTCCCTGGCTAGAATCCTGAACTATACATGCGGAGATGAAGAATTGATTCATTCATTTATACTCTCTGCAACATTTATACTCAGCAACATTCATTTATACTCTCTGATTCTTTTGGGGAGGTGGGAAGAAAGAGGTTTATTTCAGCTTACAGCTCTGAGGTTGCACCCTATTACCAAGGAAAGTCAGGACAGGAACCTGGAAACAGGAGCTGATACAGAAACCATAAAGGAGTGCTACTTTCTGTCTTGGTCCTTGTGGCTTGCTTAGCCACCACCTTATCCTTCACCTCCTCCTCTTCCTCCTCCTCTTCTGCCTCTTCTTCCTCCTTCTCCTTCTTTTTCTCCTTCTTTTTCTTATTCTTCCTCTTGTTTTTATTATTATTAAGGCTAGATTTTATGCAGTATATTTTGATTATAATTTCCCTTCCCCATACTTCTTCCAGTTCTTCCCCCTCCCATCCTGATTCACACCCTAAACAGGCATCTAAGGAATAATAATAATAAAATAAGATAAAACAAAAACACACAAATCTGAATAGGACAAAACAACCAAACAAGTAAAAGAGCCCAAGAAAAAGCCCAAGAAACAAAAATAGGAACAGAGAAATACATGCTCACACACACAGGAATCCCACAAAAACACTAAACTAGAAGCCATAATATATATGCAAAGGATCTGTTAAAGTTAAAAAAAAAAAACTTGCCTGACTTAGCATTATGAGACAAAGAACCTCCAAAGATGTGGTCAAGTTCACTTTTTGTTGGCCATCTACTAGTAGTTCATCTACTGTTGGGCATGAGGCCTATCCTTAACAGTCACTTGTTTCCTCAGTGAGACTCCATTGAAGATAACTAATTTTTCAATTGCAAGTGGCTATTAGTCTGTCAAGACATAGCTTCTGTGTATGGATGGGGTCATGTGTCCTCTTTCAGCTCTATAACTCCATCTGATGCAGACCTACGCAGGCCTTGTGCACGCTGCCGCAGTCTTTGTGAGCTCATACATGTATGTGTTGCCCTGTTTAGTCTGGAAGGCCTTGATTTCTTGGTGTCTTTCTTCTCCTCCGGCTTTTACATTCTATCTGCCTCCTCTTTCACAGAGTGTCCTGAGCCCTAGGTGGGAGGGATTTGATGAAGGCTTCCCTTTTTGGACTGTTTATCAATTATGGAAGCAATGTGACCAGATATATCAAGCTCATACATGTATGTGTTGCCCTGTTTAGTCTAGAAGGCCTTGATTTCTTGGTGTCTTTTGCCTTTGCCAAAACATTTTATGACAGCAACAGGGGAAAAAAAAACCCTAAGATAAACTTTTTCTTAAGTACCAACAGAAGCTCACCCAGGACCTCTTCTCTTTTGTTAATCTTTAATCAGGAGAAATGAAAGTTTCTTCTCTGCAGAGACATCATTCATGTGTACTCTATATCATTCTCGTTTTGTCCATTGAGTTGTAGGTGGTCATCGAGAAGAAGCTTCATCTTCTAATCATCCACATATGTCAGTATAAGTGTAGGTCAAGTATGCACTAACTCAGTGATGGCTCCAGTATAGGTCAAGACTGTAGCAAATGCCAAGGCTGTCAACTGCATCCCCAAAAGCTTTATGACCAGAGAAAATCATTGCTATTGAAAAAAGAGAAAAAAAAGCTATTAGCTATTTCTAGGCCACCTGCTTATCTTCATTTCATTTATAAACTGCTTTTTCTTATCTGATATGAATTTAAAAAAATTCAAGGGGCTCTATGCTAATGCCCATCACACTGTTGTGAATTTGGAAGGAAATATGAAGGAAGAAGTTCATATTTCCTAGGAGAAAAGACAAGAAAGACAAGAGGAAAAGTCAGAGAGTTTATTAGTCTGTTGTTTTTGTTGCTATAACAAAATACTTGAGGCTATCAGGGGGAAATGCTAATTTAGCTTTTTGTGTGTGTGTATTGGTCATCCACTCAATATTGATCATACTCTCAAGGGAATCCCCTTGTGCAAATGGAAGTGTGTGATGGTAAAAATCACATCTTAAAACAAGAAGTCAAAGAGAGTGGGTAGCTTCCAGCTTCTATAAGCACTGTCTGAGTCTGAAGAACACACTTCAGAAGACGAACATTCCCTTCTGAGGACTAGTCTCAGAGACCTAAGGACCTCTATAAACCCCTTTCTAATGATACCAACTGGAGGCAAAGCCTCCAACATATGTTCCTATAGAGAGATAGGCAATGTTAAATCATGGCAGAGGAGGTGGAGACCTCTGCTGTTGTTACCTGACCTCCTGTCCACTTTCTTGGCTTCTTGTTTTTTTATTCTGGCCTCATCCTCCTCTCCCATTTCCTTCTGAACAATGAGTAGTATAGGCTGGGTGGTAGCTGCCTAATGTCCCACTGAATGCCAATGATTCAATGTCATGTGAGCTACTCTAGGGGATAAATAAACCCCATGGTGCCAATTCTGTAACACATTGCCCTATTACAGTTCCAGAATAGTGTTTCTGACCTTGCATTCAGAGAAAGAGGAAAGGCCACCATCCTCTTACAGAGATCCCCTCTGTACACAATGTCTTAGGTGTTTAGGACCAATCAGATATGAGTAATCAGTAGTCAGTCTTTTTGTTAGCATTAGGGTTAGCTCACTTGTACTTGGATGGAATTCCCTACTAGACATTCTCTTACAGTTAAATCATGGCTTAGAGGTTTGGTAGACCTCAAAGGATATTAATGCTACTTTCAAACCTCCAAGTCTCTAAATTGCATTGTAGATATGTTATTCTTTTGTTTAAAAAGAAGAAACGAGAAATGCTGAGACATGAGACATGTTGACTATAAGTTTATTATATGGCCCGGCAGAATAGGGAGACTAAGAACAGGGTAATGGCTGACTGCCATGGTCAGTCACCATACAGAGACAGGGAGAGCGTGTAGACAGAGAAGAGAGAAAGAGAGTAGGGAAAGAAGAGAAGCAGGAGAAGAGAGTGAAAGCAGAGTTAGTTGGAGCTTTAAAGGGAAGACTGCGCATGCGCACTGAGGTTCCACACATGCCCAGAGCGGAGTCCTCATGGGTGATGTGGTGATGACATAGCACGTTTTCTTATGCATGCCCTGACTTGTCAGGGTCCAGGGTCTGTCTCTTAAAGAGGTAGAGCCAATCACCTTTCAAGGTACCTTTTGAATTTTTCTCTTATCCACTCTTAAATGGCTCTTTTATTTCTGCATTGATTTCAAATAAGAGTGTCTTTCTTCAAATGCATTCTAAAACTTGCACAAGAAGTCAGGGTGTATTTACTAAACAAAAATTTTCTTCTCCTTGAGGATTCTTTCAGTGAAAACACAAAAGTTGTTCATTTAACAACCACTTCTACCTTTGACTCAAGAAGTTAAAGGTGAACAGAGGTGAGTTTCATAGAAGAGAACCAACCCTCTTTCATGTCTTGTTGCTTATCCAAAGTCTAAACCTTAGGAATAAATATAAATCCTGCTCATAAACAGCATATTGTTAACAAACCCAGGCTATCAAAATCATAACTGTCATCTGAGGCCACTACTTTCAACCCTCCAGGTTCTGTATACCATCTTATATAATCATGGGATGCCTATCTGGCTCAAATTCAAAGCATCCCCCAGAAAATTCCTCTGGAAATTCTGTCACATCTGTCTCAAGTGCATCTATTTTGGAGCTAAAGACAGTTTCACTTGAATTCCAACCAATCTCAACCAATTCATTACACCAAATAAAAGCACACATAAAAAGGACACATGAGAAGACAGACTTGCAGCAGGAAGCAGAGATAATCATACATATACATTAAGGTGTATCTGCCTCAAAGAAGGTAAGAAGAATAAGTTGGGGGCTGGCATTGAACCCCAGGCAGCTGCTTCACTGTTACCATCCAGAGGAAGGCCAAGAGTCCATCTTTGAGGATACTATTTGGGAAATCGATTCTCTTGTCCCCTGTATTAGTTTTTTATCACAAAATAATTTGCTTTCAACTTTGAGGCTTACAATAACAAACATCATAATCTCTGTACATTGGAACTGTAGACACATATGAGTCTAGCTCACACAAGTTCTCTCAGGGGATGGTAGTCAAGCTGCCTCAGCCAGGACTATGGTCTTATCTGGATGTTTAACTTAGAGAGGTTACTTCCAGACTCATTCATGTGGTTGTGAGCAGGATGTAATTCCCCTCACTAAGGATTTTATTAGACTTCATTATATCTGTTGACTCAAGAAACCCCTGGTTTCAGGTTAGAGCAGCAATGGAAATGGAAATTCCTGGAAAGAAACTGTGTCTGAAAAAACTGACTGATGTGGAACATTGCCTGTCATGAGGCTGGTTTTAGACACCTGAATAGCCATTCCTTGCCCACCTCTGTGTCAGAACTAACACACTATGACTACTAGATTAAAAACCTTTTGGAATCTACTAATTTAGCATCTGGTAGCTTCCACCAACCTCAAGGCTAAGAATATCAGCAGATAACATCTGAGGCCTGTAGAAAAGCTCCACCCATCTTGCAGTACTCCCTTCCTTGATATACCTACTAATGTATTTTTAAATTACCTTGATTTATGATTTTCTTTATTCTATAAAACTGTTTGCACATAGAAATAAGGAATTTGAGGTAACCTAAATCTGTGTTCTCAGGTCATGGTCAATAAAATTTGGCTGTAGAATAAACTCTTATTTCTCTTTTAAGGTAAGAGCTGTGAGGTTTGATTTGATTTGTTTTTGTTTTGCACCAATACCAGCAAACACCACCGCTGCCTCAGATCCTCAGAAAACCTTGCATGACCATGATTTCATTGTTAAAACAGAGAAACGCAGATAATCAGTTGCTATGTCTACTCTCCCATCTAATTTTGATTTTTATATGGACTTAATTGTAGGGAGGCCTTTCCACAGTACTTCCTATATAACATGATGGCTGGCTCACACATCAATGTGTATTCCCAAACAAGAACATTACTATCTTTCCCCAAACTGAAGCTGCATTGTTCTTATATCCTAATCTTAGATAGTTATAAAAGAATAACTTAAGATTCATATTTATATTTATATCCCAACACTTCCCCCATCTTCTCTTCAGAATGGGATCAGTTATTGCAGGATCCATTCAGCAAGGTAAGGTAAAGCAAGAGCGTAAACAGTAGAAATGACCACATTCACCTTAGGGGCTGCCCACTGTATTCGACATTGTTGATTCATCCCAGTGTAGCAATGTGTTGTGTTTTTAATAGAGTTACAGAATAGGTTTCTTAATGTTTTATAGATCAATTAGAGGTGAGGTATTAAAAAAATACTACCACATGATGAATGATTTTGCCAGAAACAATTTGACTGAAAGCAATTTTGTGGAAATAAGAATGATCCAAAATCAATTTGGTAAAAACATAGCCTAGTCACCAGAGGAATAGAAATATAAAAGCAAAATACAAGTAAAAGTCCCCCAAATCCTGAAAGGCAGATGAAAATTACTAAAGACTCATAAAATGTTACAAAAGCACTTTCTGCCCTGAACCAAAATAAACAATGTCATGAAACTGGAGACAGACTATTAATATTCCACAAATTATCATGTTGGTCAGATTGTTTCATAAGAAATTGTATTGAGCCAAATTGTTCTCAGCTGAATTGCCCTATCCCATTAGAAAACACGACAGCTCCTAACAGCACGGTAGTAAGGCTGTGCCCATCTTTCATATTGAGATTTCCAGGAGAAGTGATTAGTGTTAGGAGGCCAAGGGATGGTGTTAAATAATCGATTGCCCTGGAATTTAGTGTTTTAAAAATAACAATAATTTATCATTTTTAGTTTCTTTGAGTCAGAAATTAATGAGTACCTTAGCCGGAAGCTGTTAGAATCTATCATGAAACTAATCAGATGCCACCTGAGGCTGTAATCGATTGATGGCTTGATCCACTGGAGCCACTTCCTAGGTGATCCAGTAGTGTGGTTGTCAGGTTCATCTCTCCTAAAGAACATCCTCAGACAGGCATGTGGTGTGGATCATCACTGGCACACCAAAGAGCTTCCCCTGACATGAATGACCTGGGACAGGAAGATGGGAGGCAAGATGCTTTAAGGCCTTAACATGGGAAGCCACACACTCTCACTCCCATCACAGTCTATAAGTGACATAAATCTATCTGATTAAAGAGACAGGACACTACAGAGGTGTAAATTCCACAAAGCATTAGCCATTGGAGGTCTTCTTGGAGTCTAGATAAACATAAAGATCTACTATTTCCAGCCTGGTTTCCATAGTGTTTTCTCTCTAGACCTTCTTTCTTATTTGAAAGATGATGGCTGATCTCCCCTTTGTTCCTGAAAATGCTGTCAAAGAAAGCTCAGGTTTCAACCTCATCCATCATGGATAGTTGAAGCACCATGTATGAAAAGAACCAGACTTATATACAAGAGCTGCCTTGCTCAATCACATACTGAGTCTACTGCTTTATGACTAGAACTTAAATTCCTCTAGAGTTATGCAGGAGAAAGTGCTGTTGTGTATTTAAAGGGGGAAAATCATCAAATGCAAATATCCCAGGAAGAAGTAACATGCTAGCCTAAATTTGCATCGAGGTGTGAATGATGTGTGACAGATCATTTCCTGAGCCACTTTCATAAAGGCCAGGCAACAAATAGAAAGTGGAAAGGGCCTTGTGAGAAACATGGGCGAGGCATCCAAGGAAGTGGAAGTAAAAGCTCTGATGTCACCATTTTTCCAGAGCCCACACTTATCCCACAGCAGTTCAAAGAGAGAATTACAGAAAGTTAGACCTGCTAGCCAAAGGATAGTAATGAACCCTAAAATAGAATACAGTTAGGAATCAGCAATTTAAAGAAATGTCATTTTTAGACTGGGTACCAAAGTCTATGGTTTATACAGTGATTTATTTGTGCCTTTTGATGAATGACCTCTCCATATATGTAACTCCACACATTAGGGTTTTAACACCTTACATAGGGCAGTATCAGTAGGACAGGATTAGGAACTGAAGAGATGGCACAGAGTGAAGACACACTCATAAAAGCACACTTGGACCAGGAATGAATCACCACTGCCACGCCTGTGTTGGCCCTTTATACCACCTGGCATCACCCCAAACAGGCAGAAAAAATGTCTATCAATGTGGGTTTGTATTTCCAGGAATGACTAAGAGCTGGCTATGTAAAGAGTGTTGTAGGCCAAATTCCATGATAATTCCTCCTTCAAAAAGCAAGAGGGGGTGTTCAAATGTCTCCATGGTCCTGCAATTTGGTTTCACCAAATATTGCTCAAGATTACTTCCAAATACCTGAAAATCATTCCAAGAAAATAGTTTTATTCAAGTCATTTGTGACTTAAGCTCATAGGTTAGAATTTTGAAAGAAAAAAATCAGGGGCACTACAATTCACAATTCTCTAGCTAAGACCCCTTCCTATTCTATCAGACCCAGCTGTGCTATCACATTCTACTAATAACCCTCTGTTGCTTCCATTTTCTTCCTTCAAACATCCACACCCACAAGGTACAAGTCCCATTCACATAGATGCTCCTACAGACCGTTGCTTTCCTACTATCCTAGGCAACCTAAATGCTTTGTATTTTGACTTTAGAGGGAAATTCACTGGTTCAACAACAGATAACAACAGATGCTGCACACACACACACACACACACACACACACACACACACACACACACACAAGAAAAGAATGCCCATATGTATAGAGGTACTTTTAGCAAAGCCTTTCACAGATGAGACCCAGTTTATGAAATATTGTCTCCAGCAAGAGTATGAAATGAAGAGTTTGATGTAGGAACCAAGGACTTTAAAGTGGTATCTGCCTGCTTTCTTTCTCCTTGCTGCAGAGGATTATGTGTATCTTGTTCAGTGTTGTGAGGTGGTGAACTACCTTATACATAACAGACACTCAATAAATATTCATGAAATGTAAATAACAAATTGCTCAAGAGGTCAAGGAAGTGTATTGTGATTCTCCCCCTAATGGTTAGGGCCCAAATGCCCTAACCTATGACCTAATATCCCATAAATATTGTGGATTTTTAAGCCCTAAATCTAATTCCAATCCTCAGATTCATCTAAATTTCCTGCACTCTTTTCTTACCAGCTGGCCATGACAAATGCCTAGACACCTACTCTGTATCAACTCCTCTCCAGCCCTTGCTGGTTGCCATGATTTAGACAGATAGTTTTCTATTTCTAAGCACAAAACAAAATTAAAATTTCATCTAAGAGAAAAGAAAGTTTAGAGAAAAGGCATCTTACTTATCTTACTATACCCATCCAAACACTGATTTTGGTTATTCTTATGTTCATGGATTAACCCACTTACTATTTCACCAAATAATTGAGTGACTTCTGATACAAAGATACATTCCACACAGTCTCTAGGAGTTGCAATTCAGTAATCACCATCAGGAGGGAGGGAGGGAGGGGGGAGACAGAGAGACAGAGATAAAAAGAGAGAAAGAGAGAAATTCCTGATACAGAAGTGCCAAGTTCCTGCATAGGCAAAGCAACATTAGAAGTATGTGCTGTGTACCAGGCACTGTACTGGACACTTTCCAAATGTCATGAAGAATCATCACTATGGAGCGTAAGTGATTTCCTCATAATCTGTTTTATTACACTGGAGCAGGAGAGCTTCCCCACCACTTCCAGAATAAGCTGGCTGTTTCAAGGCCAACAACAGAGTCCTAGGTAACTCAAGCAATTGTAACTATTAAGTCTCAGATCTTGCCTCTGTTTATAGAGCTGTAATCCCACCAGATGGAACTTTGACTTTGGATGCTATTAAGTGTTGGGTTAAACTTGCATTACTGCAAAACTTCTCAAAAAACTTAACTTCAAGTTTGTCACAAAGGAGATTAGTAAGTCTCTAAGAATAAATATTAATGAAACCAAGAATTGACCCACAGGGAAAGACTTTGGTAAACTTTGATAAAAAATAATGTGTCCATGTCTTTATTTTTCTGTCATGTGATCTGCTTTCTTCTCTACTACCTGGTATTCAGCCTCATCTCTCCATGCCCAGACAGGAATTTTTCTTTTACATGCTCTGGCTTTGGGCACATTGAATCAGCAGACCATCCAAAACATTTCTAAGTTTGAAGACCTCCTGAGCATCAGGAGAGCAGAGATGGCTTGCCAGGTGTGTGAGCTCTCAGTGAGAGCCGAAAGTCATGTGCCAGATCATTAGGGACAGGCTGTAAGACTTTTCAGCATCCAGATGAGCCAGTGGACTATATTTTAAATGCCCCAAATATAAATTGACTACATTTTGTGAAAAGAGGCTCTGTTATAACTGAAACCTGGCAGGAGAGTCAGCAAGCTGAGGAAACTTTCTCCTCTCTCTCAGTTGAAACCCCCAGGGATATGGAGTTTCACTTTTAAGTAGGTTTAGTTGCCAATGAATTCAGTGTTATTGAACTTTATATTTTATATTCCAGAAAGTGTCCACTAAAAAGAAACTTGACCATTTATGTTTATAAAATTCCATGCCATTTAGTACATTTACTAGTACCTGGGATGATGAGTGAACATCTTGATTGAGTTTAGCATAGTGAGTGTCTGATAAAGCAGGGTCCTTAGGAGCATTTGGGGGTTTCAAAATGAGCATGAATTGTCATGATTGTTTAGCAAATCTACTGTGGGTAAGTAAAATGGTGGAAATAGAAATATCTGTATATTCCTTTTGGATAGCTGAACTGAAAAGGTCACTTAAAATAGTTATAATGATTGTCAGCTTGACAGGATCTAGAATCATCTAGGATCAATCTTCTGCAAATGTCTGCCAGAAAGCTTACAGATTGGATGAAATGAAGTGGCACCATCCAATGAGCTGGAGTCTTAGGCTGAATGAAAAGGTAAAATCAAATCATGCACCAGCAAAATTCCCTTGCTTCCTGACTGTGGATACAATGAGAGCAATGGCTCTTTCCACCACCACTCCTCTGTCATGAAGACTATTCCCTCAACTAAAACGAACCTTTCTTTAAGCTCCGTTGTCAGTCATTTTGTCCCAGAAATTATAAAAGTAATAGTGGCACACATTTTTAATCCCAGCACTCAAAAGACAAAGATGGGCTGATCTCTGTGAGTTCAAGGCCAGCCTCGAGTACAGAGAGAGTTCCAGAACAGCTGGAGCTACCTAATGAGACCCTGAACTGAAACCAACAAAGAGTAACTAACACAGTGGGCAAAATATAAATAATAAATTTAGATGAGTAGAGGCACTCCCCATGATATTCTGTTTTATTTTTGCAAAACAAAAAATACAAAAACAAAATAAACAACAACAACAAAAATCTATTCCATACCATCTTCTGTTCCAAAAGTGCAAAATGTCAAAAAGGAAGTCAGGCTAAAAGAGTGACTGTTTGGGAAATTTTATAAGTATGCTAATGTTTATTTGCACTAAATAAAAACAATAAGTTACCAAACATTTCAGAGTTTCAAAATAGTCTAGTCTTATTTTTATCCCAATCCCTAATCCATAAATTTCATCATTAGAGAAGCCTAATACATGAAACTGAAGAACTGAGAAAAGAGAAATCATGGAATTTAGAGGAAAATATATGGAACCAGAAAATATTATACTGAACAAGGTAATGCAGGCTCAGAAAGACAAGAGTCTTACATTCTTTCTTACATGTGGATCCTAGTTGTGTGGTTTTTAGGCTTCTCTGTTTAAATTTGAATGTGTGTATAGAGAGCAAGATCAAGAAAGGAGTCGTGAGAGCTAGGCGATGGTGGCAAATGCCTTTAATGCCAGCACTTAGGAGGCAGAGGCACATGGATCTCTTTGAGTTCAGGACCAGCCTGGTTTACAAGAGCTAGTTCCAGGACAGCCTCCAAAGCCACAGAGAAACCCTGTCTTGAAAAAACAAAAACATCAACAACAACAAAAAAAAAGAAAGAAAGAAAGAAAGAAAGAAAGAAGTTCTGAGAGATGGGGGAGAATTTGGGGTAACCAATCATTTGTGATACAAAAGTAGAGGGGGAAATAATGCTAAGGTTGGAGAGGTATAAACAGGGATGGTTAATTCAGAGATGTATAACTGGTCAACCTGCTGAAATAAGACTGTCCAGTGCTCAGGCCTAAATAAGACATCTAAAGTACACTACCCAAGACGGGGAGACCATCACAGGTAATGGGACAGGGATAATGTACAACCAGAGGGTGGGGAGAAGTCCTAAGAAACTTTGTCTTCTGGGTACAACATGGTTGTTGTAATCAAGAATGGACAGCAGCTATGGCCCACCTGCACAAGAAGACATAAAAGTATGAGAGATCTCGGTATTGAGGAGCATACCTTTAATACCAGCATTCTGAAGGCAGAAGCAGGTTGGTTTCTGTAAACTGTGAGCCAGCCTGGTCTACATAACAAGTTCCAGTGTTGCTCTGCCGGCCCCCAACCTCCTCCATCAACACCTGCACAATTCTGGCTGACCCCATCTGGACCAGAGTGGACCTCCCCAGTCCGGACACCCTGAATCCAGACACACTCCACCCTTGTGCACCCACCACCCTCTGTGATCCCACTGCCGCCAGAGGCAGAGCCCTCCACCAGCCACCTGAGAGAGGGAGAGACCCCACGTGCACTCGCTGGAAGAAGGGATGGGAAGAAGACAGAGTAAGAGCACACTCAACAACAGAAAAACCAATATGACACCACCAGAATCTAGGGACTCCACTCCAGCAAGATCTGAAAAGCCCAACACTGAGGATGAAGAAGAGATGGACCTCAAAAATTATCTTTATGAAGATGATAGAGTCCTTTAAAGAGGAAACAAGAAAATCCCTTAAAGAAATAGAAGAAAAAAACAAGCAAAAAATTACATGAGATGGAGGAAAAGACAAACCAATGAATTCAAGAAGTAAACAAATCTCTTAAAGAATCTAAAGAAAGCCAAGAAAAATCAACCAAACAAGTGAAGGAAGCACAGTTCAAGGCATGAAAGCTGAAATAGATACAATAAAGAAAACACAGAATGAGGTGATGCTGGAAATAGAAAGGCTGGATAAACCATCAGGAACTAAATATGTGAGTATAACGAATAGAATTCAAAAGATGGAAGAGAGAATCTCAGTTGTTGAAGACTCGCTAGAGGATATACAGTCATCAACCAAAGAAAACCTCAAGTCCAATAAATCCTTAACACAAAATATCCAGGAAATATGGGACACCGTGAAAAGGCCGAACCTAGGAATAATATGTATAGAAGAAGGTGAAGAAATACAGCTCAAAGGTACAGAAAACATATTCAACAAAATCATAGAAGAAAATTTCCCCAACCTACAGAAGGATATGCCTATGAAAGTATAGAAGCTTACAGAGCACCAAACAGACTAGACCACAAAAAGAAGTCCCCCTGACACATAATAATCAAAACACCAAACCTTCAGAATAAAGAGAAAATATTAAGAGCAGCAAAGGAAAAAGGCCAAGTAACATATAAAGGCAGACCTATCAGAATCACACCCGACTTCTCAATGGAAACTCTGAAAGCCAGAAGGTCTTGGATAGATACCCTACAAACACTAAGGGAGCATGGATGTCAACCCAGATTACTGTATCCAGCAAAACTTTCAATCACTATAGATGGAGAAAACAATATATTCCATGACAAAACCAGACTTAAACAATACATATCCACAAATCCAGCACTACAGAAAACTCTAGAAGGAAAACTCCAACCCAACTAAGATAACTACACTCACAAAAATATAGGCAATAGATAATCCAAATCTACCAAACATAAAAAGAAATAGGAGGGAGAAATCCGCACACAATGACACCACCAACAATAAATCCAAAACAAACAAGAACCAACAATCAATGGACATTAATATCCCTAAATGTCAATGGTCTTAACCTACCCATAAAAAGATACAGGCTAACAGAATGGATACAAAGACAAAATCCATCCTTCTACTGTATACAAGAAACACACCTCAACTTCAAAGACAGGCGTTACCTCAGAGTAAAGGGTTGGGAAAAGATTTTCCAATCAAATGGACCCAACAAACAAGCTGGTGTATCAATCCTAATATCTAACAAATTAGACTTCAAACTAAAATCAATCAAAAGAGATGACAAAGGACATTTCATACTCATCACAGGAAAAGTCCATCAAGATGAAATCTCAATCCTGAACATCTATGCCCAAAATATGAGGGCACCCACATTTGTAAAAGAAACATTACTAAAGTTCAAACCACACATAAAACCAGACACACTTATAGTAGGAGATTTCAACAGCCCCCTTACACCACTAGACAGGACCACGAGACAGAAACTTAACAAAGAAACAAAAGATCTAACAGAACTTATGACCCAACTGAGTTTAACAGATATCTACAGAACATTCCATCCAAACAAAAAAGAATATACCTTCTTCTCAGCGCCACATGGCACCTTCTCTAAAATTGACCACATAGTTGGCAACAAAGCAAACCTCCACAGACACAAAAGAATTGAAATTGCCCCCAGTATCTTAACAGATCACCATGCTTTAAAGCTAGAATTCAACAGCAATACAAATTGCAGAAAACCTACAAACTCGTGGAAATTGAATAACACCCAATTGCACCATTCTGGGGTTGAGGAAGAAATAAAAAAGAAATTTAAAACTTCCTAGAATTTAATGAGAATGTAGACACAACATACCCAAACTTATGGGACACTTTGAAAGCAGTGCTAAGAGGAAAGTTCATAGCACTAAGTGCTCATATGAAGAAACTGGAGAATAGTCACATGAGAGAATTGACAGAACAACTGAAAGCTTTAGAGCAAAAAGAAGCAAACTCACCATGGAGGAGTAGATGCCAGGAAATAATCAAACTGAGGGCTGAAATCAATAAAGTAGAAACTAGGAAAACATTACAAAGAATCAATGAGACAAAGAGTTGGTTCTTTGAGAAGATTGACAAGATAGACAAACCTCTATCCAAATTAACCAAAAGGCAGAGAGAGAGAGCTTGCTAATTAACAAAATCAGAAATGAAAAGGGGGATATAACAACAGACACTGAGGAAATCCAGAGAATCATCAGGTCATATTTAGAAATCCTGTACTCCACAAAATTTGAAAATCTAAGGGAAATGGACAGTTTCCTGGATAGATATCACTTAGCAAAATTAAACCAAGAACAGTTTAAATTGACCTATAACCCCTAATGAAATATAAATGGAAGCAATCATCAAAAGCCTTCCAAAAAAAAAAAAAAAAAAAAAAAAAAAAAAAAAAAAAACAGGGCCAGATGGCTTCACTGCAGAATTCTACCAGAAATTCATACAAGAGCTAATACCAGTACTACACAAGTTGTTCCACACAATAGAAGCAGAAGAGATATTGCCAAACTCTTTTTCTTTTTTGATGCAAACTGCACGAGGCTTTATTGTTGTTTGACGAGCTAACCCCATGTTAGCTCGGGTCTTTCATCCACCTGCCATGGCAGATGGCTAGAAAAGAAGGCTCAAAGTGTCTGCATAGAGATCTTATAGGACAGCGTAAGGGGAGTGTCTAGGGGTATGCACAGGCTCAGGATTGTTGTGCCTCCACAACAATTGTTGTGCCTCCAGGCTTGGAGGGTTTGCCCTGTGTTGATTGGTCAACTTTGCCAAACTCTTTTTACAAAGCTACAATCACTTTGATACCCAAGCCACACAAAGATACAACTAAAAAAGAGAACTACAGACCAATATCCCTCGTGAACATCAATGCAAAAATACTCAACAAAATATTGGCGAATCCAATCCAAGAACACATCAGAAAAATTATCCACTATGATCAAATAGGCTTCATCCCAGGGATGTAAGGATGGTTCAACATATGAAAATCCATCAATGTAATCCACCATATAAACAAACTGAAACAGAAAAACCACATGATCATCTCACCAGATACTGAAAAAGCCTTTAACAAAATCCAACACCCTTTATGATAAAGATCTTGGAGAGAACAGGAATAACAGGAACATATCTAAACATAATAAAAGCAACATACACCAAACCAACAGCCAACATCAAACTAAATGGAGAGAAACTCAAAGTGATTCCTCTAAAATCAGGAACAAGACAAGGCTGTCCACTCTCTCCATATCTCTTCAATATTGTCCTTGAAGTTCTAGCTAGAGCAATAAGACAACAAAAGGAGATCAAAGGTATACAAATTGGAAAGAAAGAAGTCAAACTCTCACTATTTGCAGATGATACGATAGTCTACATAAGTGACCCGAAAAACTCTACCAGGGAACTCCTACAGCTGATAAATACCTTCAGCAAAGTAGTGGGATAAATCAGTAGCCCTACATTATACAGATAATAAATGCATTGAGAAAGAAATCAGAGAAACATCACCTTTCACAATACCCACAAACAAGATAAAATATCTTGGGGTAATGCTAACCAAGAAAGTGAAAGACCTGTACAGTAAGAACTTTGTGTCTTCAAAGAAAGAAATTAAAGAAGATACCAGAAAATGGAAAGATCTCCCATACTCTTGGATAAGTAGAATCAACATAGTAAAAATAGCAGTCTTGCCAAAAGTAATCTACAGAGTCAATGCAATCCCCATCAAAATCCAAACACAGTTCTTCACAGACCTTGAAAGAACAATACTCAACTTTATATGGAAAAACAAAAAACCCAGGATAGCCAAAACAAAGATGTACAATAAAGGATCTTCTGATAGCATCACCATCTCTATTATATTATCAAACTCTATTATAGAGCCATAGTTCTGAAAACTGCTTGGTATTGGCACAAAAATAGACAGATAGGCCAATGTAATCGAATTAAAAACCCTGATATTAACCCACACACCTATGAACACCTTATTTTTGACAAAGATGCTAAATGTAAACAATGGAAGAAAGATAGCATCTTCAACAAATGGTGCTGGCACAACTGGATTCGGACATGCAGAAGATTGCAGATAGATCCATATCTGTCACTATGCACAAAACTTAAGTACAAATGGATCAAAGATCTCACCACAAATCCAGCCACACTGAATCTTCTGGAAGAGATAGTGGGAGATATCCTTGAACGAATTGGCACTGGAGACTACTTCCTGAACATTACACCAGTAGCACAGACATTGAAATCTGCAATTAATAAATGGGACCTCCTGAAACTGAGAAGCTTCTGTAAGGCAAAGGACAGAGTCAGTAAGACAAAAGGACAGCTCACAGAATGGGAAAAGATCTTCACCAACCCCACATCTGACAGAGGGCTGATTTCCAAAATATACAATGAACTCAAGAAGCTAGCTGCCAAAACACCAAACAATGAAATTTAAAAGTAGGGTGCAGAACTAAATAGAGAATTCTCAACAGAACAAACTGAAATGGTTGAAAGACACTTAAGAAAGTGCTCAAAATCCTTGGCCATCAGAGAAATGCAAATCAAAACAACTCTGAGATACCATCTTATACCAGCCAGAATGGCTAAAATCAAAAACACCAATGACAATCTATGCTGGAGAGGATGTGGAGAAAAAGGAACACTCCTCCATTGCTGGTGGGAGTGCAAACTTGTAAGACCACTTTGGAAATCAGTATGGTGGTTGCTCAGAAATATAGGAATCAGTTTACCTCAAGACCCAGCAATTCCTCTCTTGGGTATATACCAAATAATGCACATTCATACAACAAGGACATATGTTCAACCATGTTCATAGCAACATTGTTTGTAACAGCCAGAACCTGGAAGCAACCTAGATGCCCCTCAACTGAAGAACGGATAGAGAAAATGTGGTACATTTATGCAATGGAGTACTACTCAGCAGAAAAAAGCAATGGAATCTTGAAATTCACAGGCAAATGGATGGAACTAGAAGAAACCATCCTGAGTGAGGTAACCCAGTCACAAAAAGACAAACATGGTATGTACTCACTCATATATGAATTTTAGACATAGAGCAAAGGATTACCAGCCTACAATCCTCTTCACCAAAGAAATCAGGAAACATGATGGACTCTATGGGATAAATGCATGGACCCCAGGAATGGGAAGGGGCAGGAACTCCTGAGCTAATTGGGAGCATAAGGATGGGGAGAGGGAGCTGCCAGAATGAGAGCAGAAGAGGAGAGTAGAGGAGGAAATGGAGGAGCAGAAATATTGAGTTGGGTGAAGAATAGAGAAGAACAAGATGAGAGATACCATATTAGAGGGAGCCATTTTAGGTCCAAGGAGAGATCTGGCATTAGGGAGATTTCCAGAGACCTACAAGGATGACACGAACTGACAATCCAGGCAATGGTGGAGAGGACAACCTAAACGCCCTTCCCCTAAAATGAGATTGATGACTACTTTTTATGCCATCCTAGAGCCTTCATCCAGTGGCTGATGGAAGCAGAGGCAGACATCCACAGATATACACTGAACTGAACTCAGGAACTTAGTTGCAGAGAGGGAGGAATGAATATCGAAGGGGTACTCGCCTGGTGAAACCCACAGAAACAGCTGGCCTGAACAAGGGGGAGCACATCGACCCCAGATGCTGTCTGGGAGGCCAATTCAGGACTGATCCAGACCCCTGATCATGGATGTCAATGAGGAGGCCTCTGCACTCTAGGGAGCCCCTGGTTGTGGATTAATATTTTTCCCTGGTGTAAGAAGGGACTTTGAGAGCCCATCCCCTGTGAAGGGATGCACTCTTGCCCTGGACACATGGGGAACGGCCTAGGCCCAGCCCAGGATGATGTGGTGGACTTTGCAGAGCCCCTGTTGAGGACCCTACCCTGCCTGGGGAGTGGAGGGTGGATGGGGTGGGGGGTAGGTCGGGATGGGGTAGGAGGTGTGAGGGTGAAGGGAGGGGGAAGGAATTGACATGTGAAACAAGCTTGTTCCTATTTTGAAATAATAAAAAAATAAATAAGTAAAAAAAGGAGTACATAGAAAAGTTAACTAAAAGATGTGAACTCAAAAGATGTGAACTCAAACAAAAAAAATTAAGGAATAGATAAAATACAGCAGGTGTACATCAATTTCCCTTTCTACCAGAGAGAAACCAATAACCTAAAATTAATACATGTTCTTTTTATTTTTCTTTATCCTTTTAACAAACATGTATTTATTTTAATTTGCACTTTAAGTGGTTAACCGGTTTGGGAATTATGCCTTTTGTCACTGTTCTTTCAATAGATACCTTTTTTTTTCAAGATTATCTGCCTTTTTTCAATTTTTTATTTAAATTAGAAACAAGATTATTTTACATGTCAATCCCAGTTCACTCTCTCACCTCTTTCCCTGTCCCCCACTAACTCCCTATCCCATACCCTTTCTGCTCCCCAGGGAGGGTGAGGCCTCCCATGGGAGATCTTCAGAGTCTGTCCTATCATTTGAAGCAGGGCCTAGACCCTCCCACGTGTGTCTAGGCTGAGAGAATATCCCTCTATATGGAATGGGCTCCCAAAGTACATTTGTATGCAAGGGATGAATACTGATCTACTACCAGAGGCTCCATAGATTTCCAAGGTCTCCTCAGTGACACCCAAGTTCAGGGGTCTGGATCAGTCTTATGCTGGTTTCCCAGCTATCATTCTGGGGTCCATGGACTCCCTCTTGTTCAGGTCAGCTGTTTCTGTGGGTTTAACCAGGGTGGCCTTGAGTCCTTTGCTCGTCACTCCTCCCTGTCTGCAACTGGATTCCAGTTCATTTCAGTGTTTATCTGTGGGTGTCTGCTTCTATTTCCATCAGCTGCTGGATGAAGGCTCTAGATGGCATATAAGGTAGTCATCAATCTCATTATCAGAGAAGGGCTTTTAAAGTAGCCTGTCCACTATTGCTTAGATTGTTTGTTGGGGTCATCTGGACATTTCCCTAGTGCCGGATAAAATGGCTCTCTCTATTATGGTATTTCTTATTTTGCTCTCCTCTATTCTTCTCCCAACTCAAACTTCCTGCTTCCTAATGTCCTCCTCTTCCCTCCTCTTCTCCCCTTCTCATTCTCCTAGCTCCCTCTCCCCTCCCCCATGCTCCCAATTTGCTCAGGAGATCTTGTCCCTTTCCCCTTCTCTGGGGGACGATGAATGTGTCTCTTAGGGTACTCCTTGTTTCCTACCTTTTCTGGAGGTATGGATTGCATAGGCTAGTAATACTTTGCTCTACGTCTAAAATCCATATATGAGTGAATAAATACCATGATTGTTTTTTTGTGACTGGTTTACCTCACTCAGGATGGTTTCTTCTAGTTCCATCCATTTGCCTATGAATTTCAAGATTCCATTTTTTTTTCCACTGAGTAGTACTCCAGTGTGTAAATGTACCACATTTTCTCTATCCATTCTTCAGTTGAGGGGCATCTAGGTTGCTTCCAGGTTCTGACTATTACAAATAATGCTACTATGAACATTATTGAACAGATATCCTTGTTATATGAATGTGCTTCTTTTGGGTATTTGCCTAAGAATGGAATTGCTGGATCTTGTGGTAGTCTGATACCCAATTTCCTGAGGAATCTCTATACTGATTTCCAAAGTGGCTGTATGAGTTGGCACTCCCACCAGCAGTGGAGGAGTGTTCCCCTTTCTCCATATCCTCTCCAGCATAAACTGTCATTGGTGTTTTTGATTTTAGCCATTCTGATAGGAGTTAGATGGTATCTCAGAGTTCTTTTGATTTGCATTTCCCTGATGGCTAATGATGTTGAACACTTTCTTAATTGTCTATCAGCCATTTTAGATTCCTCTATTGAGAATTGTCTATTTCTGTTCTGTACCCCACTTCTTAATTGGATTATTTGGTGTTTTGGAGACTAGCTTCTTAAGTTCTTCGGATATTTTGGAAATCAGTCCTCTGTCAGATGTGGGGTTGGTGAATATCTTTTCCCAATCTTTGGGCTGCCATTTTATCTTGTTGACTGTGACCTTTGCCTTACAGAAGCTTGTCAGTTTCAGGAGGTCCCATTTATTAATTGTTAGTCTCAGTGTCTGTGCTACTGGTGTGATGTTCAGGACCACTTCCTGATCATAATGCTGGGAGAATCTTTTAATAAAAATAAATTTTAAAAATTGTTTTAAGCATCTAAATACATACTAATTCCTTTGCATTCTATTCCTTTATAGCATTTTCCTCCTTTAAGTCCCTTTTTTTCTGACAAGCAGCCTTCAAGTGTTTTCCAGGTGAGATTTGTGGCTAGTGAACTGTTAGTATTCACCCTTGCATAAGACTTGGAAATTCTGGTTTGTTAGGATTTTAACCTTTTGTCCCTGGTTGCATTTTTCTTTTTCTTCTACTCTTTATGTGTTTCATCATGTTGTTTGGGTCTCACTGTGTTTCTTCAAATAAGTATTCACACCTGAAATTTTTGTTCCAAAATATTTTACACCTTTGACTATTACCATTGTTTTAGTCTTTCCATTTCCTCTTATAACTCTTTTTGCCTATATGTTAGCTTTTTACCTTGTGTTTGTTTGTGTGTCCACCTTCATGTGTGTGTTTAACATGTGTGCATGTATGTGCAGTAGACCTCAGGGGATAATCTCAGGCTTATTCCACCTTTTAATTTTAATTTGTATTGAGATGTGCAGTCTCAATTGCCTAGAACTCACTAAGTAAATTGGCTGCCAAAGAGTTCCAGGATTTTGCCTGTCTCACCTCCCCAGTCCTGGAGTGCATGCCACCACACATAGATTTCTTTTTCTTTTATTTTTGGGGGGAGGGTTGTTTTGTTTTGTTTTGTTTTGTTTTTTGAGACAGGGTTTCTCTGTGGTTTTGAAGCCTGTCCTGGAAGTAGCTCTTTCTAGACCAGGCTGATCTCTAACTCACAGAGATCCACCTGCCTCTGCCAGATCCAGAGTGCTAGGATTAAAGGCATCTGGCACCACTGCCTGGCTTCTTTTTCTTTTTAACTTGGGTTCTGGAGAACTCAGGTTCTCATACTTGCAATTCAAACGCTTTATTGACCAAGCTATCTCTCCTGCCCTTAGCCTTTTAGATTTAGCTTTCCAGTTTCTTAACCTTCAGTCTACAACCCTATGTATAGCTTCCATGCTGACGTAAACCTCATCCCTACTATTCCAAGATTTTGCCTTACTTGAGATTCGAATTCCAGATCTTCTTCCTCTGCAGTCTATAGCTGCATGTCCTGGTTTCCTAATAGTACTCAAATTTCACTGTCCAGTTTCTTGGGCCTCTAATATGTAAGACTTAAGAGCACCCTTGTATTTCTTGTGAGCTTTGAGTGTAACTATATAAGTGATGGGAGTATTCAAGATGAGCCAAAGTGTCAAGAATCCTCAGAAATATGTCAAGTGGGGCATTTGTCTGCAGATGTCTGTATTTCATTCTGACTCTTGTTAATAAAACTTTAATTGGGTAAAGGATCCTAGATTTATATTTAGGAGAGGCTTGGCATTCTGGGGAGTCTGACATAGAAAGTGAACCTAACGTGCATAATATACATTTTTCTTCTCAAATGCCTAGAGAGTTTTCCTGTGGAATAATAAAACTCTGTATCACCTTGTGACACACAACTAGGGCTACTATGTGCCTTCCTCAGGAAATGACTTCAAACTCACATAGGGAATAATCTCCCAGAATTCAGAACTGCTAAGAATTCTATAGTCACTCTCAAAACATACTGAGTTCCACATAGATGAAGAGGTTTTCAAGTATAGAGAGGAAAATTAAAGCAGGCAAACACTTGGCAGTATGACTACAAGGGAGATTCATCACATGATTGGAGAAGTTACTGGGCTTCTAGGTTTCACATGATTGTTCTGTCACATCTAGAGATTATTTCACCAAAATGTCTGTTCACAAAAAGTTGTGCAGTATTTCTGATTGAATGAAATAGGATCCAGATCCTAAAATCTCAGCACCTTCTAACAACAAGCTTTGACTACTCCTGGCACACAGTCCATGAGGATTACCAATTGACTGCAGCTTTGCCAAGCAACACTAAAAACAGCTACATTTAGGAAGTTCCACATGCCCTTTCATTGTGTCACACTGGGTAAGGACCAACCAGTATCTAGAGAGTGTTGTTCTAAAAGTAGGGGGAAGAAACTCAGAGAAGGCAGAGAAAACAGAGACAAACCATCCAACCTTTGCTTGGAAATGGTCTGTACCATTTAGTCATATTCCAAAGGACAACACACCCTACATAGCCAATAATGAAGTCAATGGAACAGTGAAGCAGTCGCCGTCCATAGACAAAGCTTGATGTGGACACGAAAACATCCATGGGATGCTAGAACCAGCTCACAAGGGCCACCAGACAATTCTTTTGGGTTCATGGACTGGGCAGTCAGTCATTAAACCAACATTGTCATGAATTGGAAATATACCTTGCAAGTTGGAGAAAGACCATCAAACCTCCCTCACTTCACCTGCCTCCCCCAGGCTAGTTTTAACATTTACCAGCATACCACTAGAGGGAACCAGTAGCTGGAAACAAATACAACTGGCTACCATTGTTTCCTAGGCAACCAGGACCTCAAAAGCCCAGCAATAATAATGGATTAATATCACTTAGAAGTGGGGTGGGAGGAGTGGAGAGTGGGGAAACTGTGGTCCAGATGTATTATATAAGAGAATTGTGTGTGTGTGTGTGTGTGTGTGTGTGTGTGTGTGTGTGTGTGTGTGATGTATCCTTCAAGTTGAGTCTCTTTTCTACCCTAAAGTACTGTGTGCTTATTTCCTTAGCTCAGTGGAAAGACTCAGCATCTGTTACACCTTGTCTCACCTTCTGGCACAATGCAATGAAGTAAAACCAAGGAGGTAAAGCTGTCATCCTCTCACACATGAGCTCCGTTTAGGGTCTTGTTTCCTTGGTAACACACCTGACACTAAAACTACTTCCAGTTCCCACTCCTCTCAGCTACTTTGAGTGTTCAATGAAACATTCCCTCTTGGCACCCAACATGAGCCCATGGGATGGTTTCCAGACTAGACCCCTACCTTAGCGCAAAGTCCCTTCCTTAATCTGAGCTCTAATTGAGTCCAACATTTTCTTTCCTGCAGTGTGGGCTGGATAGTGCAAAGTGCTGTCACTTAAGGAACCCCAGGTGCAAAAGCTGAGCTTCCCCTAGCCCCATGCTGTCATCCACCCACCTCCCACACTCGCCAATTGACCTCCACTGTCAAGATTTTCCTCCTAAGTCAGTGCCTGAAGTCGGGGGTATTTGCAGATTCCTCCTGGACACTGTCCCATTTGAAAGGATGATGAAAGGATTAAGGAGAAAGCAACTTGAAAGGATACCAACCGGTTTCCATAGATGGGCCTCTGCAAAGCACAGGCCTGTGTTCCTGCAGAAAACCCATGGCCATTCCCACCCTTTGTCCTTCCCTTATTGCTACCAATTTCCCTCCCTCATCCCCCACCCCCAACTCCCCATCTTCCACCCCTCACCCCCTCCCATGCTCAGATCCACCACTTCAGAGGGCTGGTTCCAATTGCGAGGCTATTCCTGCGCCAGTCTCTGGCAAGCAGAGTGAAAGGTGCCGACAAAGGGGCCCTCTCCACAGCTCCCTTTTCACAAGAGGCATGTATCCAATTAAAGGGTTTTAATTAAGACGCTTTCTGTAGCATCCTGTTTCTACTCACTATTATAAATTAAACTTGACATTCTCTGATTTAACAGGTGGGTGAGATTATTCTGAAAGCTGCCAGATGAGAGGAAATAGAAGCTAGGCTAAAGGAATCTGTGTGCTGGTGTGAGTGTATGTGTGTGTGTGTGTGTGTGTGTGTGTGTGTGTGTGTGTGTGTGTGTGTGGTGTGGTGTGTGTGTGTGTGTGTGTGTGTGTGTGTGAGTGTGTGTGTGATTTGTGTGTGTGTGTGTGTACATAAGCACTCATTCGATGGTGTAAGTACTCAGTTATGTATGCATATGTTTGTTTTTAAATGAGTTTTTAAACCATTTAGCTTTAAATACAGAAGTCATGATACAGTCAAGGGGCCACAAGAAGAAAACACAACTGAAATCTTTAAAAACTGGAATCTCATGCAAATTTTCTTAAAGTCCAAGCCCATGGCCTCTATTTCTTTACCTGTGTGTGTGCATGTATATTCCTAATGTTATAAATATTCCTAAATATATAAATACAAACTGCTTGGTCTGTACAATGCATAGGACTTGTATGATGTACAATGAAGAATTTGTATGAAAAAAAAAAACAAGCCCAGCAGCACCCATTTGTACAGTTCTCATTAATGTGGTTTTATTTCTAAATATCAGCTGAAAAGAACCCGTAACCCTAATTTTTTTTCTATAAAGGATTTTTACATAGTACTTATGCAAGGGAATAAGGGAGAACTTTCAATGTTGGTGTTACCAATCATAGGCTTTATAACTTCAGTACTGTAGAACTCAGTCAGTTTAATGTCACAGGAATTTCTTATGGAACCATATCTTATGCCTTCAGATATGAATTGACCAGTTGTTGAAGGCTCCCTTTGTTTAAAAGCAGGCAGATTTTTTTTTACAAAGCCAGTACTCACAGGATTTTTCTCTGGGTTCTGTGTGGGAGTGATGGTGTCCTCCAAGTCTGGACCTCTGCTCTCCCAAGCCCCCTCCTTCTAGGTTCTGCTTCTACCCTTCCTCCCCACAACACTCTTTACCACTTTAACACAAGCTCTTTGCTTTAAATGCCTGCCATATTTGACAATTTATTCACGTTGTCAACAAGTCCAACCCAGGTTATAACTATTAAAAGTTTATCAATGGACAATAAGAAAATAAGTAAATATACAAAATACATTTAATGGTGAGAACATGTTAGAAAGAAAAGGTTTCAAGATCATGACAGAAATCTACAGAGATAGCTGAAGCAAGCTCCTGGAAACTCTTGAACTTTAGACGTTCAACTGTGGAGACTCTAGGGAAATAAACTAGGCCCTCTATACATAAGAGACAGTTGTGAAGCTTGGTCTATCAGAGGGCCTCCTGTCAGTAGGACCATGATAAAAATCTAGCACATGAACTAGCTTATTGGAGGCCAATCCTTAGGGTGGGATGCTATGCTCAATAGCAGTAGGACCACAATATAATCCTGGTTACATGAGCTAGCTTGTTGGAGATCAATCCTTATGGTGGGATGCCATGATCAGTCCTAATGCATGGGAGAGGGGCCTGGCCCTGCCCCAACCTATGGAGTCAGACTATATTGTCTCCTCATGGGAGCCCTTACCTGTGAGGAGGAGTGGACTGCGGTAGGCTTGGAGGGGTATGGCGGACTGGAGGAGGCAATGGGAGGGAGAACTGTGGTTGGAATGTAAAATGAAATCAAAAAAGAAAAAGAAAGAATGAAAGAAAGAAAAGGTTGTGATAGGCAATGCTGTTTACATTTTATCTACTGTATTCATAATCTTAAATTTTATGTTTATACTCCTTTTTCTCATTTAGGCTGTTAGTCCCCAAGGGTGAGGATTGTGCCCAATACCTTAAGGTAGTAATCAAAGTATTTAACAGCTAATGCAGCAGAAGTACCCGCTAGTAAAAGCTGAACTGGGAGATCCTCACATGCCCCAATTGGATATTCCCTCTGCAAAACCTCACTGCACACTCCAGGTTCCAATGGAACTCACTGTATTTTGAGCCACATGCTGATTTTATAAAACAACTGTCTTCTTATGTTATATAAATGTTAGTATCATGGCCTAAAGATCCCTTCAGTCAAAGGATCTAATTTAACTTTAAATAGTGTATGTGTATTCTGCTGCAAAGCCAGCATTTGGGAGGCTGAGGCAGCAGGATCCAAAGTTCAAGGCCATTCACAGCTACAGGAAAGTTAGGGACCACTCATGGTTAGTAGGAATCTGGCAAGCTGGGAGGGTGGGGAGGAGAGGAAGAGAGAGGAGGAGAGAAAAGAAAGAAGGAAAGAGGGGTGAGAGGGAGATGGGGGAAAGAAGGGGGATGGGGAGTACATTCAGGGATTTTTAATTGGTGCCAGACAGCCACCATGAAACATTAGGGTGAATGTCCTTGTCACTCCTAGTAATGCATTAGCTCTCTCACCCACATAGGAAAGACTTTCCATGACAAACTAGCTCTTTAGAAACTAATTTCTTCTATGGGAAAAGTCCTAAGACTTCAGCTTCATTGTTTAAGTTTGAAGCTAAACAAACCTCTGTGGACAACAGCTGTTTAGTCGTGGTTATCTGTTGGCATCTATAATGCTGAATCCCACATAAACACACTTTATATAGTGTACAGATAGACTCACCTCTCCTGCTGTGTATACCTAGTGCATAGCTTATGCCACAAAAGCTTGGAGATACACTTTTGTCTTCAAGCCACCACTCAGTGTTCAGGAAGGAGAAGGAACCACATCTCAAGGACAGCAAGCATCTTCACAAAGTGAGTAACCCCTTCAGGGCATGCGTGTCAACTCCTCTCTCTTCCTAGTCTTTCCTTCTTCCATTTCTAAAGCTCCACTCATAAAACAACACAAGAATTGGAGAACTGGCGAGAAGCCATCTACATGGTTCAGATAACTAGTGAGTTTGGGGATCTGGATAGTGACTAACTTTCAGCCAGACTACAGGGGATGCACTAGAAGTCTAGTGACTCTCAAGACCATCTGTGGACACATTCTCTCACTAGAAGACATCTGCTTCAAGCCAAAAGAGACAGAGACAAGCCTAGAAGGAATGCCATTTTCCACTATGGATTTCGCAATTGTGAAATTACCCAAGTAGAGTGATGCAAGCTAAAACTATAAATGGTTGCAAGTCTGAATAAGTAAAACACATCATGGAGTTCATTAGAAGATCGAAGAACACTCAGCATGGAGTGTAAACAATCAACAAACAGTGCCATGTCAGGGTTTGTGTTAAGTACGGATGGGAATGGAAGAAAGAAAGGACCTTGACCCCAGACCGGAAGGATTTTACATAGGAGGAGAGTGATATTCATCCACAAGTGACTGCATGTAGAAGTTACTCATGGACAGCAATGAAGTGCTCTGGAAAATGAGAGGCCTATGCCTTCTCTACCTTCTTCAGCATGTGTTCCAGATGCTCCATCTCCCTTGGCACCTTCAAGCTTCAAGAATTTGGGTAGTGGGAACTAGAACTAAGGCCACCGAGAGGAAATGTAGCTCCTGAGTGAAGACAGCTGAGTTTGATATGGGTTTCTAGGTTCCAAATTCCATTCCACCTACTATACTATATGGGGACAGAGGAGGAGGAAGAGTAGAAAAGTTCAGCAAAGACATGAAAGGTAAATGAGAAAACAGCCATCTGTCTATCAAATAGCATAGAGAGGAAGTTACAGAATCAAACACCTAAAATCTCTGCCAGCTCCAGAAATTCCTTGATCTATACCCCACCCTGCTCTAAATGGAGTCAATGCCCAATACATTTGCCCTTCTTAGAAAGGATACAGCCCCACAAATTGAAGTGCACTAAAGAAGGATTTCCCACACTATAAAGTACACAGGACCAGACAGGATCCAAAGGCCAAATGAAAACTGAACAATAGACAGATGTATTTATGATGATCCTGGTATGGTCAGGGTGCTTCCAGGTTCTTGGCCTCTTCTTATTCAAGGAACTGAAACCAAGTCTCACACAAATTATAAAAGTAACCATGAGACTCTTCAGAGCCAAGCAGTGGTGTGGGTGAGAATGAAAATGCAATGCCAAGATTAACAGCAGGGACAGAAATGAAGTTACTCAGGGGCCCCCATTTTTATGGGGTCTTCCCTTTATGGAGTGCAAAAAAGGAGGAGTTTGGTTGCTAAGGAGTGTAGTACAAGTGTTTCTCTGTTTTGATAGACAGTTCTCACATTATAGAAACTTTTTCTGTTGTACTTGTCTCTTCCCATAATGTATTTGATTTTAACCATACACATGCTCAGTTATACATAAGATTCTCCCTACAAGATAACTCAGAAGAGATTGCTTGCTTGTCTTGTTACATATGCCCCCAAAGCCAGTTCTGAGAAGATCAGCCCCATTGCTCATGGTTTCACAAACTCTTGTAGGGTATATTTGAATATAAATGTGGTATTGTTAAGGGTTGCCAAGAGGAGTAATTTATCCCCATCACTTAAATCAGATATACATGCAACCTTAAGCAGGGAAATCCCAGGTTGCTAGGTGGATTATTAGGGAATGGGTACACACGTAGCCAACCCAAGGAGAGTCCTAAGTTGCTAAGCTATTCCCTATGCTTTCCTACCTCAATTATCTATTTACAATTGAATCCACAGGAAGAGATCATTGTACAGTAAATGAGAAAGGATGATGGATGACATGTGAAACCGTTTCTTTGTTCCTGGGAGAGATCTAATTTACCCCAAACATCACACTTAGTTTCTCAGATGATTTCCCAGCACTTTACCATTTAAAATGCCGTGTGTGTGTGTGTGTGTGTGTGTGTGTACAATTTGAAAACATATAAAAGAATGTAAGGAATATATAGAATTGCAGCTTGGAAAACTATCGTTGTAAAGCTGAAAACCTAAAAGTACAAATGGTCATTTGCCATTTGCTGTCTAAGCAGTCACCCTTACGCCCCTAGAGTGAAATTCATACATGGGTCAAATCATTTTCCTCCAAAACACCCAATGAAATGAACTTTCCCAAGAACTCTCCCCAGATGTATCATGGTTTGTATTTTTTTTTTATTTTGGAAGGAGCCTACTTATGGAAGTCTGTGTCTGCCCTGTTAGAAAGAGATGGATTTGTCAAGTCTTTTGGCATTGAATATGGCCATAAAATATGCCCATATTTCCTCAAGTGATTGAGTTATTACACATCAAATTCTCGCTATGAAAACATTGGCAGCAAAAGAAAAAATCCAGTTCCTGAGTATCTGAACCAAGCAGAATAGTTCAAACCTAGTCTAAAGCTTTTACCCAGTTGCTCTGCAGTTAAAATGCATGCAGCACTGTGGGAAAAGTTCTGAAATCAAAACAAAAAGTGGTTAATCATGACCTTCATACAGAGATCCACTGAGAAACTTGGTTTTAGTTCTCAGTTGAAGAAAAGAAGAGGATTGTTCAGGATCACTTTTCTGCATCTCCCTACACATGCCAGCATTGCAGGCTCAGAATGTAAAGCTATCCTTTCTCTAGAGTACCTGGTGACAGCAACTCAGACACAAGAAAAAGGATAATATTTCTGATGGTCTTCTTGGTAAGTCTCAGGTACTGTGGCTAAGAGCCTCAGTTCTAACCCAATCCTATTGCTAGAAACTGCACATCTACAAAACCATATATCCCAGGTAGAAAACAAAGTTTGGTCCCCAAAGAGGAACCAACCACACTAAACCTCAAGTCACTGGGGGTCAGACATGGACTGGAAGTGGCAGTGAAATGTGTAGTAGAATGATCAATAGGCCAACCGTGAAAGATATAAAATGCAAACAATATCCAAACTTTTCCCATATTTTCTACATGAATGAGAATGCTCTTGACAAGAAAATCTAAGGGGCTGGAGAAATGGCTCAGTGGTTAAGAGCACTGACTGCTCTTCCAGAGGTCCTGAGTTCAATTCCCAGCCATTATAGGTGACTCATAGCCATCTATAATGAGATCTGGTGCCCTCTTCTGGTGTGCAGGCATATATGGGGGCAGATTGTTGTGTTCATAATAAATAAATGAATCTTAAAAAAAGAAAGAAAACCTAAGACTGAAAAGCGACATCGTTTAGTTTGTTCCAAATAGTAAATGACTGATATTGGTGGTGTAACATTATATTTTTCACAGGGTTTGGCTCTATTTTGCAGTACAAAAAATCATTTGGAGCCATTTTAAGGCAGACTCACTGAAACTGAGGCTGTCAAATCAAGGCTGCATTGCAGCAGGTGCATTGAAGAAGCCATATCTGGGATAAAAAGATGCTTCTATATTTTACCTGCTTATCCTAAGGTTCCTTTCCCCTTCTCAGCAATTATAGTAGGTTAAAATACCACATAGTAGCTTCCTCCTTAAGTCTGAAGTTTGCCTAGAAGTTTGCAGACACACCAACACAATGTGTGGCTCTACTATTTGGGTCCCACTGTAATACTTGATGTAACAAAGCAGAATAAAACTTTGAATGTTTTCCCAAACCAGGGGTTTATCAATGTAGACTCCCAATATCAAAATAGCACAAATTGTATAGCTCCAGCTTTTGAGCATAGGCACACAATTATGAAGACTATGCCAATTAAAAGATGTCAATTCTATATTAAGTTCTCTGTATCAATATCAATATTTGTTTAGAATAACTCCTTCACTAGAAAAACAGCCAGTCTGGCTAAATTGAACAGAATGAACAAATTCTGACTAGCCATTCCATGCAAACATGTTAACACATGGTATCAGAAAAGTAAAGGGAAGGAGTATTCTCTGATATAGTGCCGGTGGCCATGCCAGAGGAGCAGCAAGTTTTATTTCAGGTGTCAGCCCACCAGAAGGGAATCCTCTGATGGGCCAATTTTGTTTAGGCAAGGCCACAGAGCTACAGACCCTGGAATGTCTTTTGCTCCTGCAGTGCTTTTACATGCTTGCTGTAGTTCTCTTTCTCTGGTATCTAGCATGGTGTGAGTGGACATGGGGTGATCGCCGCCGCCTCTAATATAGTATGTTTATCTCTTGGAAACTCCCATTCTACTGAACGTCTTCTTAAAATTATTTTTAATTACTCATATTTACATATCCATTCCCCCATTCCCTCACCCTCCCATTCTCCCATGTTCCTCACCCAACCCACCCCCGTCTCCTCCCCAGGGATAGTGTGGCCCTCCTGAATGTCTTTACCTGTGAATTGTCAAGAAGATGACACCTCTCTAACTGTGCTGTCCAATTTGATGATAATAATGATATCCTAAATAGAGTTTTGATGAATAAAAATAAATACAAGGATATGTTTCACAGCAGGGTCTGTGAGTTTCACCTAAGGAGCTACATGGATTGTAACTCAAGTTAAGGATTAAAATTGAGTCCCAATACCCAGCTAGTTTAGATGCTTTTAACCCTAATGTTGGGAGATGTGTTCACAGGTCTTGGAGTGCATCACAGCTAAAACAAAGCTTTGAAAATAACAAAATTAGACTAGGATGTTTTGTTAAGTAACATTGAGGTAAAAAAAATCGAAGAAGACAATCTAAAATTTTAGAAAGGCACATGGTTAAATGTAGAACTCTTTAAGGTCAGAGAACAAGAACAAATCTTCCCAATTACTATTGGCTGATGTACTTTCCTTGCTAGATGACCAAAGGTAATGATTAATTCCTTATATCCATTTCTGCCCTCAATCTCCTGATATAAAAAAACTATTAATGTATGAATTGGTGTGGAGGCTAAAGGCTGTTATTGGGTGTCTTCCTTTGTTGCTATCCACCTTATATTCTGAAACAGGGTGTCTTACTGAACCTGGAGCTCATTGATATGGCTAGACTGACAGGCTAGTAAGTGCCAAGGATATGCTAGTTTCCAACAACAGGCACAGCTCTGGGGTTATGGGTGAGCTACCATGTGCAGCTTTTAGGTGAGTGTTGAGGATCTGAACTCAGGTTCTTCTGTTTGCCTGAAAAGCACTTTTCTGTGTCATCTCCCCAACCCAACACTATGTTCTTTTAGTATATAGCAGATACCCACAATCTACAACATAATACTGATTCTGTATCTCTGTCCTAAAGAACTGGTGTGCTCAGTTTTTCCATGTAAAATGGAGCTCATAAAAGTAACCTTCAAGGGGTTCTGTGAGGATTAAAAACTAACTTCATGTCTTGCTCTTAAAAATGGGCATGCTGTATATGTGCTCAGTACAGGGGCATCACCCTCACTGATGTTATAGAGCCAGCTTGAAAGAGACGAGAATCCCCATAATGATTCCACATGCTTAAAAATGTGAGAATGGAGACAGAAAGCTATATAACTGCACTAAGTCACACAAAAAAAGAGCACAGTGGCCTTTTAAAGAAACTTCCTGTATTTCTTACAAAATTAAACACTGTTGTGAGTTCTCAGTGAAAAGAGAACCATGAGAATCCAGTGCATAATGTATGGTATGTGCACCTGAGTTCAAACACTTTGGCTCTCACTCATAGCTGTTCCTTTTATGTCAGGCTGAGCTGCTCCTGACACACTTGAGACTTGATAACAGGAGCTCACAGCAGCAGTATCTCAAGATAAACATGCTCATAACATGACTCTTAATTTCTCCCCCCTCCTACTTAATTTTACACAACTCTCCCCATTTCAGCAACAGAGCCACTATCTATGCAGACCCCTGAGGCTCACAGTGACCTCCAGTCTCACTTCGACATGCCTGTAACTGGTCAGACAAGTCTCATTAGATTTGCCTTCTAAGTGTATCCTGAATCTGTCCACCTGTCTTCATAACCTTCTCCCATCTAGAATGTAACATTGGCTTCTTCTAAATCTCACTGGGTATTCCCCATACAGCAGCCATTGTAATACTGTAAAACTCAGCTCCATGCTTTTCCCCAAAAGTAAATAAACTACTATGGCAGTGAATTCCACTAGTTAACATGATTAAGCCTCTGGAAACTCAATTATTGGATTACACATTATTTCTTGGTACATCTGTGAGAGTCTTTCTGGATGAGATTGACATTGAATAGGTATAACCAAGTGTCTGCCTTATATGTTTTATGTTGCTATAATAGGAAACAATGGGCAGTTGGTTAAAAACAGAAATTTGTTATTCTCGTGTTGGATGATGGGCTTAGACATTCAAGATCAAGGTAACAATACATTCCAAGGAAAAGTCATTATTTGCAGATATCCATGGGGTTGGTTTTCTTTGTTGTTTTGTTTGGTTGGTTACTTGGTTACTTGGTTTGTTGGTTGGTTGGTTGGTTGGTTGGTTGGTTACTTGGTTGGTGGGTTGAATTTTTCCCCACATCCTAAGTGGCTGAAAAGACTTGCAAGTTCCCTTCATTTCATTTTTAAAGGTACTTCATTAATTGCTCCTTCTTTATTGTAATAAGGACTTGAGATACCCTACTTAAAGAGAGAAGCTTTGTATTTCCTCGAATAGCTCAGGAGGTTCTGGTCCGAGCCTGATTGCTCTGGAGAAATAATGAAACAGCACAGCATGAGAGGAACATGTAATAGAACAAAATCACTCATTGCCTAGGGAGGGAGGCAGGAAGAGAACGTTCAAGGAGACTGGAGTATCACAAATCTCCTTATGGAACTAATCCTGTTTCCTAAACACTTATCCCAGAGTCAATCTCTGAAATGTTCAGCCATCTTTCATAGTTCCCATGCTGTTGACCAACCCTTTTCAAAATGGTCTTTTAAGGGATCAAAACAATAATGCAGGCATGACAGCATAAGCCTAAGAGCTCAGATACTTGGATAACTTAAGCAGAAGAATCATTAAAATACCTGAGTTAGTGACTAGCCTAAGTAATATGCTGAGACCCTATACCAAAAAGTAAAGAGAGAAAGAAAATTGTTTAATTAAAATAATATATCAGCTGCAAACCCATTTGTAATGAAAGATGCCTTAAGCCTAATAACTTACCAAAAGCACAACTTTGCCCAGGGACAATCCTGTAAGAAATGCTCAACTTTTCTCTTTACTCTGATCCTGCACAGTACTTGGGAAGAACCACAAATAGTGTTCACTAAATTGCCCACCAGTGGAATGTATAGAAGTGAATAAAACTAATGTGGAGCAGGACAGGTGTTAATGCAACTAACACTTAATGATCCGTGGCATCAGATTACATAGGGTGTGTGGGGAGTGAGTAAGACTCACATCAAGCAATAGGACTGAATAAAGCCCCCATGTGCCAGGAGTCCACTTGTCTTGTTTCTAGGTTTCTCCACCCAGCAAAATCTACACAAGAATTCTTGGCCTGAGGCCAGAGGGCCTGATGAGACTTCCATACCCACTGACTCCTTCCTAAGCTAGGTCCCTGGACAAGGTGCTAATGAGCAGTAAAGGGCCAGAAGGTAATGAGGAGGAGGGGGGAGGAGGGTCTGAATTATCCATGACCTGTATAATCAGCCCCTAAAGATTTGGCTTAATAGATTCACAGAATCCCCTTTCCACCCGAGAGTGTGAAGGAACTTTGGAGGAGATGCTAAGGTACCAGGAAATGAAATGTGGTCTTGTTAGGAATCTGCAAGCACTGATACAGCCTCCACTAAAAGTGCCTTTGGGGGAACTGAGAGTGGTATTGAGTGCTTGTCAGTGTGCTCTCCACTTGTGGGAATTTTTACAGTTCATTCAGTCACGAAACTATTATATTTTAGAAACGTTTCTGAAACCCACTTCCTTTTATCACTCCCATGGCTTTAGTCCATGCATTTCTCCCACAGAGAAGGAACTGATCAAAGTCCAACACAGGGAGGGTTGAAACCAGGTTCCCAAAAGTGACCCACATTCTAATTTGTACAATCCATGTATTCTAAGTAACAGAATGACTTCATTGAAGGCTGAGTTGGGATGAGATGAATAAATTCATAGTTATGTGTTGGTGTCAGGGTATGAAGGACACACACATGGATTTTGGAAGTCAAACACATTAGGTTAAATCTAGGTCCACCTTTTACCAGCTATGTTACCTTGGAAAAGTTAATATCTCTAAGCCTCATATCTCTCAGCTTTTAAACAAGAACAGTTTAGATAAGATGCTTCGGTATAGAAGATGCATGGCAAGTGCATGTCAAATAATAAAAGATGGTGGTGGGTATTGCTAATAATGATTGACTTCTACTTAAATAGCCATGTCTACCATAGGAAGTTGATTGACATCCAAAAGTTCCTGCATCAAAGGACTCACCTAGATTCCAAAAGACTTAGCTGTTGAATCATAAAAGTTACAACTCCAAGCCACTGTCATAGAAGGAATTGAAAATAAAATATACACTATAATTTATTAGAAATATAAGATAAGTTGGCACATCAAACTTTAAGTCGAATCCCAAATGCATAATTATTTTTGGTGGCACACTTTAGTCTCAGCACTCGGGTGACAGGCGGATCTCTATGAGTCCAAGGCCAACTTGTACTACATAGCAAGTTCCAGACCAGCCAGGGCTACATAGTGACAGCCTGTCTTAAAAACAAGACTATAGAGAAAAGGTTTAGAGGAGTAGAGATAAAGTCTAAACCTTAAAATTGTCTACATCTCATATATTAGAGGTTCGTAATAGGCCCAGAGACAATTTTAGAGGAAATCTTATTATAGGTGGTGGAATCAGAAAGCAGGGTATGACACAATGTCCCATCCTAAGGATTGAGCTTACATAAAAATAACCCAGAAAGTTTATATAGTCTTGAGAAAGCAAGGACTTGAGATGATGATCTGCAATAGCTGCTATGTGCATGGAAACTGTCTGCATTTCACAGCCTAAACAGCTTTAAAATCTATGACAGGCACTTCATGGTAAGAAAGTCATATCATGCGTTTGTATGTCAATTACTGATCTGGGAGCCAAAGTCAGTGCTGAGATGAAGTGATGATCTGTGCAGGCTCTGGAATGTCTGGGGATGCATTCACACCATCATCATCCATCTCCTTATAAAGGTCTTAACTGCAGGGGGTCCAGTTTTGTTGTTGTTTTGTTTGTTTGTTTTGTTGGTTTTTTGAAGCAGGGTTGCTCCTTATAAAGGTTTTAATTGCAAGAGATCCTTTTTGTTTGTTTGGTTGGTTTGTTTGATTTGGTTTGGTTTGGTTTGGTTTTGGTTTTTTGAGACAGGGTTTCTCTGTGTAACAGCCCTGGCTGTCCTTAAACTTGCTCTGTATACGAGGCTGGCCTTGAACTCACAGAGATCTGCCTGTGTCTGCTTCCCAAGTGTCTGGATTAAAGGTATGTGCCACCACCCCTTGTAAGATCAGGGATGAAAGCAAGGTCACCATCACAGAATACCAGAAATTTTTTTTGGTTCACTTGCTTCCTGAGAACAGTAACAGCATAGTCCAAGTCTCAGGTCTATGCAATCCGCAACATACTGAACAGAGCCTAGACAGAAGGCTACAGCAGACAGTCTTTGGAAATGTCAGTTAAACTACTTCAAAGCAGGGATTTAATGACCAGAGAGCTACAAGGAATGATGACTACTCTGAAAAGCTGATCTGAGTGGCCAAAGGCATCTACATGCATGAACTAGGGACAGGCAGGGTGAAGAAAAATGAATCAAAGGAATTTAAATTTAAATATAAATCTACTGAAAAGATCAACTGGTTAAACTATTATTGTCAAAAGCAGAATCTTCACTATTTATAATACAATCATTTTACATATACCACTCTTGGTTATTAAGCCCAATTCATAAAACTTTCGCTGACCGTAGTTTCTTCATGTACATGATAGCTGAATTTAATGAAGGAAACATGAGTTTAGTTCATGTTCTGTTTGGGTAAACTGATATAGTGTCTCAAGAATTCTCATATATGAGTTCTAATTCAGAATGACTATTTAGCAGTGTTTTACTTCCTATGGTAAAATATCTATGTTTTTTGAGATTTCTTGTTATTATTGTAGAAGGGGCTTCACTGAATATTACAGGGAAAATTACAACTGATTTTGGCTTTGAGTTCTGCAGTTCAGCCAGAGATTCCTGATTTGGTTAAACACCAGCCCCATGTATTTGTTTGTGTGTGTGTGTGTGTGTGTGTGTGTGTGTGTGTGTGTGTGTGTGTGTGTGTTACAAACATGGGTATGTTCATATTAAGCATATATACATACAGAGATATCAAATCTTGGTTTTTGCCCATGTTGTACCCTGTCACTAAAGACTTGGTGCCTGGGTTGTGGATGAGAACTTGAGTGTATGGGAATATAAGTTCTACAGGAGGAAGCATGGCTTCTCAGACTTGAGTGGGGGTGGGGAAATGCTCTACGGGTGCCACTTGGAACAAAAGTTTCATATGGCTGCTTATATAATATGTTTTATTATTTATTTGAGACTATTACACAGGCATACAATATATTTTGATCATTTTCATTCTTGTATCCTCCCAAATTGCACTGCTCAGGTCAACCTTCAAATCCCCACACACTCATATATATTCCCTCACTGAGTTCTTATATTCACAGGCATGTGACCATACTTTCGAGAGTGGTTGAGCTGCTAGAGGCCACAACCTTAAAGTAAACTGACTCCTTCTCCCAAAAACTGTCAACTGTCCATAGTGCCTCAGTTTGGAGTAGGGGCTCATGAATCCTTTCCCACTTCATTCTAAAATGTAAACTGACCAAGTTTGTGCTTAAGTAGAGCCTTCACCCTTATGTTCTAGTGAATTTGGTACAGGAAGGTACTCTGGATGCTACTAAAGAGAAATGTAAACACTAAGCTAACCACAAACTCTTTGTTCAACAATGGTGTCTTGCCTGCAAGATATGCTCGTAGCACAAAGCTTGTGGGAATAACCAACCAATATCTGATGAGGCCCACTCCGTGATATGGAACACAAAAACAGATAGTAGATAGCCCAGGAACCTAGGGTAAAATCAAATGCTACTATTCTAAAAGAAAAAAAAGTAGCAATAAAATGACTCCTATTGAAAATAAATCTATCGATCAATAATAAAATGTTGGCTTGATTTTGTGCAGATCTTATGTAGACAACCACATCTACTGTAGTTGTCCTGACATGCTCAGAAGATGCTGCTTTACTCTAGTCCAACCCAATCTCTGATTTTTAAGTAAATCTTTCCACTCTTTCTTCTACAATGGCCCCTAAACCTTGTAGGAAGGGAATATAAATGTTCCTTTTATGACTGATCATTCCACGGTTACTCATTCCCTGAACTTTGACCAGTTGTGGGTTTCTGCATTAACTGCCATCCATTGTACAAAGAGACTTCTTTGGTGAGGACTAAGAATTAAACTAATCTATCAGTATAGAGATATAAATTTAGAAGGCAGCTTCATTCTGTGTCCATTTAGGAAAAAAGAAAAAGAGTAGTACATTCACCTTTGGGGCCTATGAGCTCCACAACCACAGGTTCTTGGCCCAATTTAGAAGTTAAGCATGTTTTCTCCTGTGAAGTGAACCTTAAATCCAATCAGAAAGTATTTGGCCAACCCTTTATCATTCTTGCCACTATTATACCTATGGACATAAGCCAGTAGTTTATGTAGCTCACAAAGTTCACAGCAGTATGATACTATTTATGACATGGGCCCCTATTTCTACTTTGATAAGACAAGGCAAGGCAATGGCCTGCATCAAATCTATTGATTAGACAGGTTTTCAAGCTTGTCTTACAAGTAGCCCCCATCATATTAGCCTGGAGTCAAAACTGAGTAAGACATTTCTAGTAACATAGAACTCATGGTCCTTCAATAACATATATACCTTTAAGCTATAATAATGTCTAGTAATTAGAAAAGGTGAATAATACATCTATTCAAATATTTTAGTAAAAGTCTAGTCAGAATAATTGTTAAAATGCCATAATGAAACTCATAATTTTGCATTCTAATTTAAAAGATTACTAATTTAAAAATCCAGTTTATGCCAGGTGGTGGTGGTGGCACAGGCCTTTAATCCCAGCACTCGGGAAGCAGAGACAGGCAGTTGTCTGTGAGTTCAAGGCCAGCCTGGTCTACAAAGCTACACAGAGAAACCCTGTCTCGATAAAAACATCCAGAAATGACCATATTTTCATGTTCACTATACAAATAGTTATAGTAAATAATTCCAGAAAGATGGATTTCAAAATGACTTGCTTCAAAAGAAATCTTTGGGTGGTTTTGTTTTAGAAAGAAGCTTATAGATTCATAGGAGGTGTCCCGCGCAATAGTCTCGCCAGCAAGAACCACACAGGACATTCGGATCCTTCTGCAGGAAAGCTTTAATGCGTCTTGAGAGGAGAGCATAAGCTTACCAGAGCAGAGACCCCGAGCCAAGAATCCCGTCCCCTAATAAAGGCTGGCAGCCGCCGCCTGGGACGTGTCACCCTATGATTGGCTTCAGCTCATCAGGCCATATGACGCCACGGAATAGGCAGAGATCAAGGAAATGGAAAATTACCCAGCGACTGCGCAATAATTTACATTCAGTGCCTTCAGGCGCCATCATTGTAATGGAGAATGCAGGGACGGCTCCCTACATCTCCCCCTTTTTTTATTAATTAATGATAAGGCTTTATATTTTTACAAGCAAATAGGTCACCCATATGTTGAGGGATAGAGGCAGAGGTTGTACCTTCCCAATCAAACATTAAGACTGTGTACAAGAGTCGCCATCAGGCTGTTAGCTTGACCCGAAGCGCTCTCGACCTGTCCTCTGCCGTTTTTCTGGGAAAGGGAGACTAGGGCAGGCAACCCTTATGCAGGACAACATGCCTCCCAGAGAAGCCTGCATACTGGGCAACTCTCTGTGCGATGCCTTGCTCAACATCCCTCATGGGCTGCTCAAACCAGACACTCTACCCTGTGCAATGAGCCTAGGCTCCGGGTGTGCAAGAGCTGTCTGGCCGGCGGCCTATTGCTTAAGCATAGTTAGCCAAATATCAGTGGAAGCCCCTTGTTCCAAAGCTACAAGCGCTTGGGCGATAACCACCTTGTCTCTCTTAGTTTGAGCCCTGAGCCTACAGACCAGCCAGAGAAGCAACATCAATCCGCAGCAAACGGCTGCACCAAACAATCCCATCCCCACCCATTCCTTAAAATAGGAGACAGCTGAAGCGATCTATGATGACAATCTCTCCGTCAAGAACAGGAGTTAATCTGGATAATAGCGGCTCTCAACTCCCGGGGAGAGGGTGGAGTTCTGACTTTTGAGGGTCCGAAGGGGCTCTTCGGGTGAGTCTTTCCGGGATCCTCAGGGGATTCTCTTCATCCTGTGGAAAAACACATATAGCTCCCCTGGATCTTATGAGAATAGGATCCGGGCCTCTCCAAAGACCAGTTAAGATATCTTTCCATTTTACCATTTCCTTTGGCCTTTTAGGTTCTGAGGTGTGACGCTTGGCCGCAGTATGGCCCTGAGCGTCAATGTTTAGAAAATTAAGGGTAAAGAGTGCCATGGATATTGCAACTCTTGGCACCGAGGGTAAGGATGCCCCCATTCCCTCCTTTTGTTTGGTTTTCCCCTGTCAAAGACTGGGAAAGCCATCTGTAGTTTCCTCCGTTCCTCTAATGGTAAAAAGGAGTCGGTACCAAATAATGGGGGTGCTGATGGAGGTACACCCGCTGGATTAACAGGCGATGGCCTCATATTTGCTTTCACTTTTGGCAGCTGATATCTATCAGGGTGGTATCTGTCTTGCTCTAGCTCTGTTTCCTTGCTAGAGTCTAAAATCTCAGAGTCTGAGCTGCTCAGCTCCAAGGCCTCTAGTTTCATTGTAGGGTAGAGGCTAGGTTTTGAGTCTTTATTTCTCTTAAATTAACCGGGGTGTGATCGGTTATTCCCTATTTTCTCTCCCCCTTTTTTTGTATCCTGGGGAGGGCCTTTTTCCTTAGACATGTCCTTCCTTTTTTGAGCTCCTAATCTCTCATCTCGTTCGGTTTCTGATATATTATCCTGTACCTCTTTAAGCGTTTTTTGACTCTCTGCTACCATGGGATGGCAAGCCTCAATCTCTAGACAGTTTTTAATTAGGTCTCTCTGTTTTGAAGAGCCCATTATGCTGGAGGCTACCTGGGGTAAGCTTGGTCTCGAACTGGAACACCAGCCACGGTGGGCATAATATAAGACCAATGTGAACAAAAGAAGAATAAAGACTAGAATTAAGGCTTTTCCATCCCATAGTGGTGACAAATTAAAAGCAAAGTCAAAAAAGAAGGTGTCAGAATAAAGCATACCTCTCCGAACTTACCACCCTGCAGTTCTGAATCCGCCCCGTTAGAGGGGTCTCCGCAGTGCCGGCGATGTTAACAAGTTCCCGGGTTTCGGCACCAGATGTCCCGCGCAATAGTCTCGCCAGCAAGAACCACACAGGACATTCGGATCCTTCTGCAGGAAAGCTTTAATGCGTCTTGAGAGGAGAGCATAAGCTTACCAGAGCGGAGACCCCGAGCCAAGAATCCCGTCCCCTAATAAAGGCTGGCAGCCGCCACCTGGGACGTGTCACCCTATGATTGGCTTCAGCTCATCAGGCCATATGACGCCACGGAATAGGCAGAGATCAAGGAAATGGAAAATTACCCAGCGACTGCGCAATAATTTACATTCAGTGCCTTCAGGCGCCATCATTGTAATGGAGAATGCAGGGACGGCTCCCTACAAGGAGGGAACTTGGGGGGAGGGGCATGAGCATAAGATTCCTGTACACCAGGAAGGAATTCATAAAACAGGGTGGCATTGAGCTCTCCGTCTGGAAACTGGATGAATCATGTGAGGGATAGGAAGGCTGGTCCAGTTGGCGTCATCATGTATTCAGATACCTCCTCTTAGTTGTTGCCATATAGTTTCTGGGCAAGGATACTCATTTAGGAGAGTAACAAAACAGGAGCCAGAGCTCCCTTCTGGCATCCCTGGCCTCCAGCAAGAACCTTCTCAGAGCTCTCTGCCTTACCCAGCAAGATTATTTATATAGCTATTACTACATCTGTTATAATCCTGGCCTTCAAGAGTTAGCATGTGATAAAGTACCAGGTAAATAAATAATGCAGGGGTTGGTGGATCAGCTGATAAAGAGCTTGCCATCAGGCCTGCTAATCTGAGTTTCATCTCTGGGGCCACACATGGCAATAAAAGGAGAAGTGACTCCCTGAGGCTGTCCTCTGACTTCCACGCATATGCCATGATACCTGTGTGCCCCCACACACACAGGCAAACACACGCAAAGAAACAAACATAATAAAGATGTAGTGGACTGGGGAGAAAAGTGACTTTAGCCTTACTGTAAATAATTCTTCATGAATCACCTATGTAGGAGATACTCACTGGACCAAAACTCTGAGATAGGCATTTCTTCAGGTGTCATATGAGTCATAGGCCTCCGGATTTATTGCAAACGCTTTTATACTCTTTATCTGAAATGATTTTGATAATTATCCTGTGAATTAGATGAAGGAGTCAAGTAATTTTATTCTCATCAACATCCTAAGTATCCAGGGCCAAGGGTCCAAAATATCCTTCTACTTTGCTTTCCTCACTGACAATGGAGAAAATTATAATCCTACCTCATGGAATTGTTGCAGAGGTTAAATAAACCAGTGTAGAGACAGAGAACAGTGTCTGGCAGCCAGTGTTCAATAATCCTTCAGCATTCTCATCAAACTTGTCTTTCGGGGCCAAAGCCCCTGCCTGCTACATTTGCCCGCAACTTCTATCTGATTGTATTTAGCTCAAGGCGTTCCCTTTTTCCCATCAAAAGTATTTATATCTCAAAATCTCAAATTCTGACCAGCCTAATCAGAACTACGATGATAAAGCCTTAAGACTGGTGGCTGTGAACCAATACAAACAGGTTGGCACTTCGCACAGGAAAAGCAGTTATGTTTTCCAAATCCATCCACTGCCTTGCCTCATCAAAATTAAACCACCTGAGACTCTGGCAAGCATGCTACACTTAGCTTGAAGCACTAAGTTTTTCTCTGGGTGTAATAGAAGTAAATTTGTCTCAAGGAACTGAGACGTGCTTTATTATATATGCAGACAGGGATCCCTTGAGAATGTTACAAAAAAGTCTAATTCATTCTACTTGAAGAAAAATCCTGTGCTCTTGTTTTCCACTCTGGTCCCTCAGCCAGCAGGGAGTCAATACCCATTTGTTGAGTACTCACCCTGTACAGCAAGCACTGTAGATTGGGGTGAGTAAGAGGCTGTTCCTGATACCACAGCCAGAAAGAAACCAGAGAAACAGCTGCCCTCCAAATGGGGATTCCCTAGTCCCTGGGGGTTTCCTTATTTGGAGAAACCTGATTTGGAGGGGGTGTTTAAAAACTGTGGTGGTGCCAATCCAATCAACTCCAAAGATGTAAAAAGATGTAAGGACCACGCCAACTCCAGAAATGCAAGGACCACACCAACTCCAGGGATGCAAGAAACACAACACACCAACTCCAGGGATGCAAGGACTACACCAACTATAGAGATGCAAGGACCACTGAGGGAAAGACAAAAAACATCCTGCATCCATTTGATCCATAAACTCACAGAACTAGTGAGAACCCTGGCAATGTTCAGTCCAGAATATAGAGATGCTTTACAAGCCTGTGATACTGGCAGGATTCCCTGCAAGAGAGCACATCTCATAAATCTTGCTGGCAAAATAGTTACCTCCTGCTTCAGGGTAAATAGAAGTCTTCTGTAAATGGTCCTAAAGGATGGTTGGCTATCTCAATGCTTACAAAAGGTTTGGATGAGTGTGAAAGACTCAGAAACAAATTGTTTAAGTTGCCCACAAAATACTCAGTCTAGTAGTTACACACACACACACACACACACACACACACACACACACACACACACACACACACACACACACACGATTAAAAATCTAAAAGGGAAACCAAATTCGGCCATTGTCCAAGGCAGAACTCAGAAGAGTTCACACTGTTCTGCCAAGTACCCAGCTCTGCCAGGTCCTTTACTTTCTACAGCTGTGTATCCTTAAGTAAAGTTAGGTTTGTATGCTCCCATATGAATCATGAAGAAACGCTGGGTACCCCCCGTACCATGTGAACCATGAAGACCACACTGGTACCCTTACCATGTAGGTTGCTTCCCCTGCATGTGCTCTAAGCACCACTGCCATGAGATACAAGACACGCCACTGCTTCCAAAGATGCCCACGAGCTTCCTCTCACCAGCCTCTGCCAAGGAAGCTTCCTGCTACTGAAATAAACCTTTCAACACCCTCAAGGCCCACTTCCAATGTCAACTCCTTTGAAAATATGTTCCTTGACCCCTTCTCAATCACATCCACACTGTGCCTAACAACCACTTTCAGTTCCATGGTTCCACAGCTAACACCAAAGGAAAACCATAGCTGTCCACCAACCGAGCGATGGGCAAAGCAGAAGGAGCTCCTCTGAGAACTAAGTCTGCACTCCATTACCACCCTTTTATGCAACTGCAGGGGACATCCCATAGTCTGTGGGAATGACACCCTTTCCAGCAATGCACAGCGCACACAATCATGCTTCCTGGGGTCCTGCTTCACTGGCTCAGGGTCCTACCTCCCCACACGGTGCAAGAACACCATAGATACAGACACTGAAATGGGGAAAATAGGAACCTGGGGAGAAACCAAGATGTACCAGCTTTGTCCTAGATTTGACATAGGCCAAGAAGTATATCCTGTGGGAAGTGTGAGGTATTATGACTCTCGGCTTAAATTGATTCAGAACTTCACTATCATTTCTTAACAAATGTAATATGCTTGTCTGCATTATAACTTCTAAAGGGCAGGTGACAAGAAAATAATCGGTTACCATGGACCCCAGCTCATCTCTCCCCATAGCTACCTTCATAAATCATCAGTGTGACATTCTGAGAAACACTTAAGACAAAAAAAAAAATGTATACTTTTCTGGCTTTATCCAACCCAATGGAAGTGCTCACTCCCACCTGACTGCCTCATTTCCAGCCCACAATTGTTTCTCTCCACCAGCTGACCAGATAAGGCCCTTGTGTGGGTTCCAGGAAGTTTGTGAATATCTTTACAATGATGCAAAATCCAACCCTCTGTTTATTTTCATAAGAGGAGCTTTCGGATATGGGACAAACTCAGGGCTTCAAAGAAAGGCAAATTCTCAATCAAACTTGCCTCTAAAATCTTAGTGTAATGTCAAGGAAGGAGAAAGGATGCCTTCTTGTACCAGGTAAGTAGGAATACAGAAGCAAATTCAAGAACACAATGTTTGCTTTAAACTATCTTCCACTAGTCCTTGCCAAGGCAACTGAGGTTAATTTAGACTCCAGCCTTTTCTAGGCAGGGTGTAGAATTCTCATTTTGAAAGGTCTGATTTGGCATTGAGCATCATGATGACAATTCTGGTTTACAAGGCCCTTGTTCTCCACTGATAGGCTGGCTGGAAATGGTATAGATAGCAAATCCAATGGAGGGGCCCAGATGCCTTCAGGCACAACAGAAATGGGTCTCATGGTACAGGAAAGGGATCCAAGATAAAACAAGAGAGTTCAAAAGATCAGGAAGCCTTTTCATTGATCTTGGACTTGTAAGAGCTACACCATCAATCACAGTCCTTCAAAAATTCCTATTAATGGCCCCAAGTGCCGGGGTTCCCATATGGTTTGTCTTTGTAACATTTGGTCTTGGACATCTCTTTGGAAACAACAGGAGAATCTGTCAGTGTCATATCCAGACCTGTGTTGACCACCTCATTCCCTGCTACAGAGAAAGAGGGATGTGTGCCTATGCCTATGTACATGCTTCAATAGATGGACATTCATGGCTACCTAATAAACCCTAGAAGAAAGCTAAAGAAAGTTGGTTAAGGAAATCTGAAAAATAATTCTTTCCCATTCTTATCTACCTCATATGGTGGGGGAGTCCTTAGTAGAAAAGCAATGAGTATGTGTAAGGTATTGTGCTTACCACAAATTAGTAGGCATTTAGAGAGGACAACGGATTATAGCTCTAGAGGGGGAAAGGGCCTTGCTCTCTCTTCTGAACTCACTGAAGCCATGAAAGTATGCCAGTAAGACATAGCAACAAGGATCTCCAGTGTGACATTATCCAGTATGGAAACCATTAGTCATGTGTGGCAGACATTTAAGGACACGAAATGACTAAAAGATTCAAGAGGTGTTTTGCATGTAAAATATACATTGGATTTAAAAACTAGACAAAAAAATTATTATAAAACATAGTATTATTATGTTTACATGGGTTACATGGTAAAATGATGACATTTCATGCTGGGTAAAATTAAGTATATTACTTCAATTGATATCTTGTGTAATATAGCTACTAAAATTCAAAAGCACATTGTATTTCTGTTGGAAAGTGCCATTGTAAAGTATGACTGTATCAATTGGGGTAGGGTTGCTGTACTAAAAACTAGTTGACTTAAACCAATAGGGATTCATTTGTTTTCTCAAGTTTCATAAACCCAGTGTCCAAATCAAGGTGTCAGTAAGGTCGTTTGCTTTCAAAAGCCCCTGGGGAAGAGTGTATTCCATGCAGTGTTCCCAGATGCTGGTGCTTATTGGCAGACAGACCATGGAGCTTCGTGACTTGTAGATACTTCTCTTCAGTCTCTGTTGCTAATCATACAGCATTCTCTGGGTGCCTATGTCTCTTTAAGGGAAAAAATCAGATTTATTTTATTTTTAATTTTGTGTGTGTGTGTGTGTGTGTGTGTGTGTGTGTGTGTGTGTGTGTGTGCAAGTGGCCAGAGAAGGCAGAGGCTTTGGATCCCCTGGATCTTGAGTTACAGGTAATTGTGGACTGCCAGGTGTGGGTTCTTGGGACCAAACTTGAGCATCAAACACTCTTAGCTATGGTGCCATTTCTCTAGCACTATCTCATCTCTTTCATGAGGGAGCAGTCATATTAGTTTAGAGCCTGGTACTCCAGTTCTAAGTTAAGTTAGACATCATCTTAACTAACTTAGCAAAGACCCTCTATCCAAAGTCACACTTTTGAGGTTCCAGAGAGGACATGAATTTGAAGACACCATTGAGACCAATATAGTGGCCAACTTGCCCTTTTAAGGAAACAGGCGAGACTTCCATTCATGGAGATAACACACTATCTCAGCTTTAAGTAGTGAGGCACATCCACTAGGCTTCCTCCCAGACATGCAGCATATACCTTGAACCTCCAAAGTGTTGCTATCTGGCGAGGAGATTTCTAAGGTACACGCAGACTAGGATGAAAATGAGGAGAGTTGTGTTCAAGCTATGACTCTATCAATAATATTGCAGAAGCTATCAGAAGAAATGATAGAGTATTCTGAACCTGGGAATGTCTGTGCTTCTGCAGTAGAAATAAAACTCTTGGACTTTCAAACTCAGAAAATAGCTTAGGGATTTACATAGGGTAATTATGAAAGTCATTTTAAGAACATAAATATAAGTCACTGTGAAAGGATGTTGTAGCCTAGTCCCCCCTCTGTGATGGGAGTCGCTGTCACAGGATTCTGTAGTCTGGCCCTTCCTCTACCATTTTGAGAGCAAAAGAATGCCTGAATGCTGGAGGATCTGGGCTCACTCAGCTTCTTGCATAGACACACAGAGATTTGTGGGAAATGCCCCCTGCAGAATTCAGCGGCCTCTGTGGTTGTTTGCAGTCTAACCTCCTCATTCAGCCAAAGGACTATTTGTAAGTGTAGAAAAATTCTATTCACGGTTAGTCATGCTATATTTAAAAGCTTTAATGAAACACAGTTATAACTAAATAATGAATTAACAAATGGCACAGAGCTTGGTTGCAATGGTCTTCAGCCTGGCTCTTTCTATTGAAATCCTGGATTGAGAGTCAGGGAAAGCAGAAGATTATACCGTAGAGATTTGTGGAACTGAGTGATGCCACACTTAGGATGTTTTTAAATGCCCCTGTCACTGCCGATGGTGAGTGGAAGTTTTAAGGGGTAGAACCTAAAGTCAAATTCTTATTTTTTTTAATGCTTTCCTTTTTATTTGTGTTTTGATGTTTTTCCTGCATGTATGTCTGCATGAGGGTGTCGAATTCCCTGGAACTAGAGTTATAGACAGTTGTAAGCCACCATGTGGGTGCCAAGGCTCATCACTCCAACCCCTAAAGTACTTAAGTTTATTGCAGTAACTCAAAAGTTACTGTGGACCCTAGCATCTGTGGCTTTCTGTTTTGCAGCTTGCTCCCTCCCATGAGGTCTCTCAGTCCTGCTCACCAACACCAGCATTTACCAGAACGGGTATTATCTGGATATTCAGCCTTCATAACTATGCTTTAAATAACCCTCTTTTCTTTATAATGTCAGCCACTCTGTGATATTTTATATACAGTACCAAATACAGAGGATGTATACCAAATATACATGTGCTATACAGAGGAGGAAATGGACACTGTACCATATAGACCACAAGCAGCCATTCACATAAAGCCCAAGACATCCAAATTAACTGAGATGTAGATGCAGTTGGCTAGGCAACAACTTCATCAAAACCAGGCTGAATGGCCTATCAGAAAAATGATATTCACAGTAAGTCTGAATTTGAAACAATTTCCCTTCTCATTAGACACAAGAAAGTTTTTCCCCAGTACAGAATGTTTTATTAGGGAAATACTGAGGGAAATGGTATCTTCTTTCTCCAGAGTGCGTAAAGCTACTGGTTTGTTTTTGAGCTGGGCCATTTCATATGTAAGTGCTGACCCTCGGAGCCCCGGTGCCCTGGTGAACAGCCTCACACGGAGCCCTCCTGCCCTGGTGAACACCTTTCTCACTGACTTACAGAGCTCCAGTAAGGTTCTCTGAGTGACACAAAAGCCCCACCTGAGGCTGGTTAGTGCCAATCCCTCTCGTGCTACCAGTGGTTGTCTGTAGCTCTGCCAGTGAGCTCCCAAAGTCCTCCTCACTTTCCGGACTCAGAATCATCAACAGTTGCAAATTTGATAGTGGTATCTGTGTCACAGAAAAAGTCGTCAGTGTCTCTGTCTTCCTCAAGGCCCTGGTGCTTCAAGAGTCTCCTGCCCAGCTTGTCCCAGAAGAAGTGAGGCTGTGTCCCTTGAGTGAGATGAGCAGGTGCCCCTTTTCGTCTGGAGCAATTATTCTTTACCTTCCATAGGATGGTACAATGGTGTCCTTTTCATTCAGTTATGCCTGGATAACATCTTAAAAGCACACCATTTCCACTACGCTACTTTTCTAGTGAGTCCTTTGAACGATAGGACCCAAAGACACCTGAAGCAGGATGCCTCCTTGGGTAACGTGTTTGAAAATATCACATTTTGTTTTAGAAAATCAGAACAAAATTTTGGCAAATAAAGGGCCCTGAGAAGTCACTTCATGAAGGTATCTGCTTAATTTCACTTAACACTGCATCATCCCAAGATAAACCATGGCCGCTGGGGGTCTTTTGCTTTTGTTTTGTTTTGCTTTAATTTTTTGAGATTATCATTTTGTTTTCTGTTTTGTCTTGTTAGACAGTGTCTCACTATGTAGCCATGGCTTTCCTAGAACTTGCTACGTAGATCAGACTGGCCTCAAACAGAAATCCACCTGCCTCTGCCTCCTAAATGCTGAGAATAATGGTGTATGCCACCATACCCATCTTGGGATTATAATTTGATTATAACATTTATCCCTTTCTTTTACTCCTTCCAAACCCTCCCAAATATATCTTCCCACTCTTCTTCAAATCCATTGCCTCTTTTTTAAACTAATTGTTATTGTATCCAAAAAATTATATATGTATGAATACATATATTTCTAAATACAACCTGTTCATTCCATATAATGCTGCCTATATGTATGTTTTCAGGGCTGACCATCTTTTAATAAATATATCAATCCACCCCAAGAGAAGATTGCATAGTCCCTCGAAGAAGGGGATGGGGACAAGAACCCCTGACCAAATTGGAGCCCTGGGGCAGGGAGAGGAAGGAGAGTCTTCATCCAGTTGCTGTTCGAAGCAGAGACAGACTGAACCATAGCTAAGCACTGAACCATACTACTGGAATTCAGTTGTGGAGAGGGAGGAGGGTTGAGCAAAGGAGCCAAGACGGGGATGGAGAGACCTGCAGAAACAGTGGACCTGACCTACTGATGGAATGGAGACCCTAGTCATAAAGCTGTGGAAACAGCGTTGGACCAAACCAAGCCCTCTGAATGGGGGTACCAACTAGGAGCCCAAGACAATCTATGGCTCCTCTAACAACGGAGCCAGTCTTTATCCCTAGAGCACAAATGGACTTTGGGAGGCCATTCCCTATGGAGGGATACTATTGCAGCCCAGATACAGCAAGGAGGGTCTAGACCCTCCCCCAAACAATATGACAGACTTTGTAGGTCCTTGGTATAGGGCCTCACTATCCCTGGAGAGGAGTCAGGAGAGGGGGTTGGGGTGGGTTGGATAGGGAACATGGGAGGAGGGGAGGATGAGGGAATGGGGGTGGATATGTAAATATGAGTAATTAAAATAATTAAAAAAATACATCAACCCATGGTTCTCAGAAAACAGCTCACAATGCTTCCCTGTGGTGTAAGATCCAGGGTACCACAGAGCCTCACTGAACGAGGTGTGAATGATCATTCCTTGACCCAGAACCCTTCCTGAATTAACTGTGTTGGTCACAACCAGATTTTTCTCAAAAAAAAAAAAAAAAAAAAAAAAAAAAAAAAAAAAAAAACAGAAAATGGGTTAGCGCGATGGCTCAGTAGGTAAAGGCACTTGCTACCAAACCCCAGGATCCACATGATGGAAAGAGAGAACTGACTCCTCTAAGTTGTCCTCCAACCTCCACAGACTTCCAAGTGTGCACTGGGGCATTCCCAGATACATACACATATACACACACAATTAGATAAATAGAATTTTAAATGTTAAAATGAGCATTTTTTAAAAAGCAAATGATGTGGTTTTATATATTGTCTGATATGGTCTAAAGCTGAGACAGGGTGTTTTAAGTCAGGATAGACTTAAGCAAACTCCAGTTCTCGGTATACTTTCCTGTTTCCATTCTTCCTAATGATTGACCCAATGGCAGATTTTCAGTTCCTTCAACAGAGACATGGAGGCTTGAGCAAGTCATCCAACTACTGGTGTTTCTTAGAAGCATTTTAAAGAAACTTCATTGGCTTAACATATGATATATACATGCCCAGAAGCTTAAAAATAAAAGAAGCAGAAGTAATTTAGATAGCAAGTTCATCACAGACAGAAGCTAGCTTAGGACCCTCAGGGATGGTTAAATAATTGCCACAAAACCAGTAAGTGTAAAACATTACAGAACCACTTAGAACTAAGAACAAATGAGGTAGTGGTGAGGGACGGGAACGGTGCTAGAATGCCTGAAGGCAAATGAGCAGACAACCAAAGCCTTACTACTTAATAACTTCAAGATTCATGACCATTTTCCTCCAGGTTGTCACTAGCTTTCATGCTGTGAAATGATAGAGCATCTCTTAGTCCCCATGTCAAAAGCTCAAAGTGGAGGGTCAAACTCGAGCAGGCATGAGGACGGTGCTGATGAATTTCCCTTCCCAGTCTAAGAGGATCCGTATGCTCCCTGGAAAGTAGCTGCATCCGGGGGCAAGAGAGTGTGTATGTACCTCACACAGCCTTACTTGAGACTCACAAAGGATTTTCCAAAACAAATGAATATTTGATCCAACCCTCAGTAGCCCTGCCCCTAGAAGGAACCATACTGGTCACTAGCTCAGCTTAATGTGTGTTGACCATGTCACATCCAAACAGCCTTTATGAGCATAACATGGATTAGAAGCCAGCAAAGAATCATGGCATCACCTGATTAAACAAAATGGGTGTCGGTTTGTGGCTTTCGGCTGGGCCAAAATCATCGTTTCTCCAAACTTAAAGACAAGCCTCCTGAAAACTGACAGCTATTCCTTGATGTAGCTTTTCAGGGAAAGCTGGAAGTGGCCTGTTTCCAATAGTTAACACTCTGAGAAGAAACCCCAAATGTTGCCATGAACATAGAAACTTGCGAGAAACGGGTGTAGGCACATCCCAGCCCTCTCTGCCTGTGTTCTCAGAGACATTTGGGTTCCCAATAGCGCAAAAGTCACTTCTTAAATAACACATGTGACAACATGCACAAAGCCAGAGCTAGCTTCTTTGGCACTAAGTCTTGCAGATACAGGAATTTCTTTTCTGTATTATTACCTGAATAATCTTTTTTATTATTTATTCTTCCAGAAAAACTCTTCCAAGCGCAATTTGATTGCCCTTGTACCAATAATTCTGCTGTTACCCAGACTGACTTCATGAGTCATATACTTAGGCGACCTCACACTTGGTTTCATCCTCTGCTGCTATCATCTTGAAATTTTCGATAAATTTGAGCAAGGGTTCCTTCATTTTCTTTGTCCACTGGTCTTGATAATACATCTTTCTGCAACCAACAACCATAGTCTCTGGCTTTCTTACATTCTCAATGGCCCTTCACATTTTTTTCTCGTTTGATATTCATGATAAAGCATTCAGAAATGGAGAGAGGTAAAAAGAAAGACAAAACTTTGAAGTTAGGAAAGACCTGCTTCCAAACCAGGCTCTGCAGATGTTATGTAAACTTGGACTAATTATATAACTGTTGATTTCTCACACCACGGCAGGTATAAATACACCTCTGTTCCCTCCTTTTCTTCTAGATCTTTCTGTCTTCCAGTTTATAAAGTATAAAATTAAAGCCAAAACGTTCAGAAAGTCTTTGCAGTGTGCTATTCTGGGTTCGATGAAAATTAAAGTCAAGCTTGGATTAGATATGAGATGATTTATTAGAGGAAAAGCCTATATAAGCTAAAAGAGAGTCATCAACCCAGGAAGTTTGACCCTGACTTAAGAAGAAACGGAAAGTTGGGCAGAAGTATGCTAGCATACTGCGCTACCCTGTGCCATCTAAGGAAGATTTAGAAGGGCCACTGGGGCATCATGAGCCAGCCAGAGTCATCTCTCAGAGGACCCCCTCATCTCCCATAATGGTCTTGCCTTAGTTTCTCAGCAGCCTCATTACTAGCAGCTCACTGGAGGTATGAACTTTGTTAAAAGTTGTGTTTTCAAGGGTTGGTACCTAACTGCTTGCCTGAGTTTTCTGGTCTGTGGTCTACATTTTCATGGCCACCACACCCAACTTCAGGTTGAGTTGGTGACAAAGCACTGATCCACCCCATCCACTCTTACCTGCAAGGATTTCATTTAGTCCAACATCATCTTATAATGTAAAGAAAATTTCTCTTGAGTGATTGCTTTGTTCAACAGCAGAAGGGTGTTTGTTGAAACTGGCAATTCTACCTGGCATGGGACATAGAGAGTCTGTCTGCTGAACAGCCTTTTGCGCTCTCTCTCTCTCTCTCTCTCTCTCTCTCTCTCTCTCTCTCTCTCTCTCTTTCTCTCTCTCTTTCTCTCTCTCTCTCTGGAAGTAAAAAATAATCTTGAAAATGTTGCTGTCATTGCTCAGCTCCAGGGGCCCCAGACAACATCCCTCCATAAACTAAATTATGAAAAATATTAAAGGTGGTCCAAAAGAAACTAAAGAGAAAGTTAAGTCTCCTTTGCTTATGATAGCCCATGAAATAATGTTAAAGGAAACAAGGGGGAATGAGACTATAAAGGAGGAGAGACTGAGGAAGAAAGACACTTTTGCTAGCAAAGAACTTTCACATATAGTGCAATGCTGATACATTCACTTGGAAATGGTGGAGATGAGGTAGCTGATCTTATTGCCCCCTTTCCTTAAAAGGTGGAAATTACAACAGAAAGTTCCACCCACTTGACCACATTTTCATAGAACTGAACCTGCAGCCTGTGCCCTCTGCCTTCCTCCAGCAAACCTGGGTTCCCAGAACATCAACAAATCCCTCAACAAGTCACAGAAAATGTTAGGGAACTGTTCTGTCATACAGAGGCCTTTTGCCTGCTCCCAACACTTCTTCCTAAGCTTTTTCAGGGTCTCTAGAGCTCGGGTTACATCAGCTTTGCCAGTATTCATGGGATGGAGAAAGAGATCACAAGAAATCACAAAGTTTATTAATCAAGAGTAAGCAGATGTATGCAGAGAAAAAAGGAATGAGATACCTGATCCTATGCAGAATACTCCAAATAAGAGAATTTTTTAAATAAATACTTCATTGTTATCCAAATTATAGTGCACATTTTGGAAACAAAAATTATTTGTAATATCCATTTCTCGGTAACCCAAATTTCCCTATTTCGGGGTTTTAATTCTTAGGAAGAGACCTAAAATTTGACTTTCATTTTTAACACTTAACCAAGGAAGATGGATTAAACCAATTAGAATAATAATAATAATAATAATAATAATAATAATAATAATAAATGTAAGGGAATTTATACTATCCCACTTGAATGAAAAACAAAAGCTATTTACAAGCATAAATTTATTTGCAAAAAAATTCACTATACACAGTAGATCCGGTTTACTTATTAAAAGTAGACCTGAAAAGGAAGTAAGATCAATCTGCTTGAAAACAGTAAAATAAAACCAAATTTCTCCTTTTAACATATTGTTGTGTTCATTCTTAAGAGCCAGGCCAGGCCAGATTATTTTTTACTTTTCTTTTTTTATTTATTTAAAAATTATTTTTCATCTTATACATAAACTCTAGCTCCCCCTCCCTCCCCTTCTCCCACTCACCACCCGCCTTCCTACCCCCATCCACTCCTCAGAAGGGGTAAGCAAGCCAAATTTTTTTATATTCTACTTCCTCTCTACCACCACCTCCACAAATTCACACTTACACACCCTGCCCTGTTTGGACATTTTATTGTGTTTTCATGGTAAATTTGTCAAAGCCTATTTCCATGCATGATGCCAAGTGAAAAACTGAATGCCAATGACAAAAAGTTTTAAAGGCACTATGCCATTTTTATCTTTCATCAGAGAACCAAAGCTTCTACCCAGATTAATTGCATCACCTCAGCAATTAAAAAAATAAATACTTAGACAAGGAGCTCTCTGCAGTAGCTCCAACTTTCAGAAAATCACTTCTTCACCCCAAGTTCAAAAGTCAAATTTTCAACAAGGTCAAATGTTATCATGTATCCATCATATGCTTATGATATCATACACAATTCTGTTGAATACTCTATAAAAGTTTCACTTCATATATAGAGAACCACATGACATTTATAAAGGACGCCTCTTTTTGAAGCATATAACTTATCATTGTTTTTAAGTGTAACACTCAGATTTGGACTGTGCCTACCTGAAATTGTTTTCCCTTCAAATGGGGATGAGTTGTATTTTCTACCGTGTAGGCATGCAATAGATAGTAAAAGAAATAATTGGGATTGTGAATTCTTGCAACATATTTGCTTCATCCATCCTCTTGGACAGATAACTGGAGTGGATACAGATTCTTGTCCTTTGGAGAAGCCATATGACAGAGCTGTAGGTAATGGGATCTGAGCACATACCACTTTCAGATTTATTCTCCTTTTCCCCAAAAGTTCCTTAGGTGGGATCCATTCTCTCTTTCTCCATCCACCTGTTCAAAAGAAACAGCTCCAAAGACCCAGAGGGAAGAATCACAAAATAAAAAACTTGAGTTTTTGTATGGCTGCTTCCTTCACCTCCATCAGTACCCTGATCTATATAGTGTGTAAGGTAGGCAACGATAATAGATTTGGATGCTGTCATGGCCATTCCTAACATGGCTGTGCGTGTTTTGTTGATATGAAAAACACAGGGTCAAGCATAAAGTTGTCTCAGTGACCAAAGCCACTAACAGTGACCAAGCACTGCTGCTACCACATAATCTGTCTGGAGTCCACCATACTAATCTGAACTGATGTAATCATTTCCACATAGAACTGAACCAACTGTTTCAGGACACACAAGTAACTGAATTGTTTCATTTTTTAACCTTAAATCATTTGGGTTCTTTACGTATTCTGCATTCATATCAAACTGTAGTCCAATGAATAGTCTGAAAATAATTTCTCTCATTCTGAAAGTTGTCTCTTCACTCTGTTGGTTGTTGCCTAGTATTAGGACTCATATGTAGAAAAACATGCCAAAGGCAGTGTTCTGCAGGATTTCTTCCATGTTCCTTTCCTAGAAGTTTTACACTTTTATGAACCCGGTTGTCCATTTAAATTGCTATTTGTAACTTGGAAAGGACAGAGATCTAGATTCATTTTGCTGTGAGTAGGTGAGTTTTCCCAGCATCATTTATTACAGAAATGGTCCTTCCCACACTGTGTGTTCAGGGTGTCCTTTTTAAAAGTAAATAGTTTGTTATGAATATCTGTTATTTCTAGGCTCTTTGTCCCATTTCACTGGTCTATATATCTGTTTTAATAACAGCAACATGCTGTCTTGATTGCTATAACTTTGTGCAGCATTTTGAAATCAGAATATATGATATGGCTATCTCTGTTCTTTTTGTTCAAGGTCACATTGGCTACTTGAAATCATGTATGATTCCATGTGAACTTAAGTATTGTTTTTCCTGTGTCTGAAAGGTATGCTGTCTTCAGCAAAAGGACCTTACCTTCAAGCTTTGGGAAACAACCAAGGGAAATAGAAATAGAGCATTTGTTTTAGGAAACTTTTATATTCCCCTGACCAACAATTAAGAACTTTCTCATGTCTATCACTGGATTTTTGTCAAACAGTGCATGACTGCATGTGAAATAGTGCATCACCCACAAAGTGTAACTACACAAACACACACACACACACACACACACACACACACACACACACACACACACACACATTTTTAAATAATATCAATAAAGAGTATGTTTCTCTGTGAACTTTTCAAACATGCTTGGTGTTATTATCTCTCTTTACTCTCTTTCTCCTTCCTTCCCACTCTTCCACATCCCTTCACAGTTAAAGTCCCCTCCACATTCTCATTATCCCCTTCATAGCACCCTCCTCCACTGTTGCCCTATCTAAAGCCTCTTCTCCCATGGCTCCCTATCCCTTTCTCTTCGCTGGTTTCTTCTGTTACTTAGGGCTATATATTTAAATCTAAGTATCTGGAACTAGAATACACAAATAAGAGAAAGCATGTAGCAGTTGTCTTTCTGGGTCTTAGTTACCTCACTCATATAATATCTTGCAGTCCCACCCATTATCTAACTTCATGATTTCAGTTTTCTTTACAGCTGCATAGAGTTCCATTGTATATTCCTACAGCTGGAACTAACTTGGATGCCTATTCTCTGGAGACTGGCTTCATGGTATGGGAAGGTGCTATGTTAAAGGGCAGAAGCGATTGGTAGTCCTGCCCAGCTATAACGCCTACAATCCACAACAATGACTTGACTGGCCAGACATCACTAATGATGCAATGGTGGCACTTTCATCTTGGAAGTAACCAATAGCTGTCTAGTTAGATTTGAGGTCCACTCAATGGGAAGGAATTTGTGCCTAGCACTGTAAACTTAGCCAACTACCTGTGCTGGAGAGGCCATAGACTCTAAAGGAAAACCTACTACTTTCATTTTCATAAACTAATGTAATTTCTAACTGTATTCCAAATATTAATTGCTGTTGTTACCAGGGCATCACAGAACAAGATTGCAATACCCATGGGTCAGTAAATGGTGAAGAGGTAAACAACTCTGATAAACAATTCCAGCAGACATTTCAAGGAGCAGCATCTGCTTTATTGCACATGAACAAATACTTATAGAGTGGTTGGTTACCCAGGATTGGACGGTGTTCATTCATACCACCAGGATCTCTATGTGGGAGAAACACATAAAAGGAGATGTAGAGAGTGCAGACTCATCAGCAGACCAACTACTGACTGCTCACACTACTTCAGAATTCAGTGTTCTCACTTCTGGGATACTCAGGAGCATGGTATGCTATGCTTCTTATTTAGGAGTACAGTGTGCCAGGTGGATTGGCTCCAGGTCATGCCTGCATTTTCCCTTACAATTCACCCTTATACCCACAGGAAAGTGTATCTCTGCCCCCTCATCAAAGAAGTTTCCTTTTATAATAGTTGGAGACTATTGCAGAGACCTGCAACTATCAAAAGGCAGAAACTAAGGGACTGGTGGGTTCCCAGCCCCATTTGATGCTTCTATAATGTAACTTATACACTTAAGGCTCAGGGAAAATCACAAAAGAAGGAACACAGAATTTTTAAGAGTTATAGAAACCTACTGTTTGATAATGTGCCCAAGACTTGACAGGAAAATGTATCCATAAAATCTCAACAATGAAAGAGACCATAACGACAACACTGTTAACACACCAGAGTGGATGGAGTAAATTCCACAAAGTTTCCCCTCTAGATGAAGACCTACAGTTGATCAATGGCTGATGAGAGAGGAAGAGCCAGTCTCCCCTAAGGATGAATTCCTTCACTGGTTGTCCAATTCCAAGTGGTTAGCCTGGGCACATGTACATAGAAGCAATACTAGATGGACTCAGTACGGGGGGGGGGGGGTGGTGGCGGGGATGGACTCAGAAGGGTTAAAGGACACAGAGGGGGTAAACACAGTGCTCACATATGATTTTTGAAAATATTTTTCACAGATTATTTCTTCTAATTTGGTGAAGAACAATGTGAGTATTTTGATGGATCAGGATTTCTTTTAATCTATGTAAATACTTTCTACCCATGACAATAGCCTTTCCTTTGTATCATCTTTAATTTATTTCATCAGTTTTTTTCTAGTTTTTGTTGCCAAGATCTTCTACTTCCCTTGTTGATACTGTTCTTATGAATTTTAACTTTTTATAACTATTATATATGAGATTGTTCTATTTATTTCTTTTTTCATAGTTCACTCACTATTTACATATAGAATGTTTGCTGGGTTTTCTATTTTGCTACTTTATTAAATTTCGGTATTTGTTACATTGAGTTTTGTGGGTTATCTATGTTTTCTGTATATAAGATCATTACATTTGCAAACAAACACAGTTTTACATTTTCCCTTCCAATTTGGAAGTTCTTTTATTTTATTCCTTGCCTAATTTCTGTGACTAGAAGTACCAGAGCTAAGATCAATAAAGGTGATAAAAACAAGCACCCAATTCTCTTGTTGTGGATTTTAGAGAAAAACTTTCAATACTTTACCATTCAGTATATTGGCTGTAGGTGTGTCATATATGGGCTTCAGTGTATTGTCCCTTGGTGATTTAGATTGTGCTAGGGAGCCAGTATTTGGGTTGTGTAGGCTTCAACCATGTGTGTTATATGACTTGCCCTGAGGAGATATGAACAAACCTCTCATTACCATAGATAAAAGTACAAATGAAAGACAGAAAAACTTATCTCAACCAAGTCTGTTAAAAAAAAAAAACAGTGAGTTTATTGAAGTTACTTATAGCACTGTTGGTGAGGGATATTTGCAGGGTCATGGGAGACCCAAAGCCCTGCTTCATCAAAAATTCCACCTCAGCATGGCTGGTGATTTACAAACTCTGCTTCTTTGGAGCTCCCTATAGAAATTTCAGGTATCTTTTGGGCAATCAGAAAGCTTCATTTCTCAGTATTTTTTCTAATTTTAGGGAGGGAACTTAAGAATCCTCTAACTTTCTGAAATTCCTGATCCTTGTATGCTTCATTAGCTTATAAGTTTCCCTGAGCCCTGCAGGGGTGAATGCTCAGTTTGGAAGAGATTACCATAGAACAGCAAGTCTCATTAACTTTTCCACAAAATTATTTGAGGTGTTGCATTGTGTAATTAGTCAAGTCACAGAATTCTCCTATTTAATTTAATTTAATAATACTTTAAGATAGATTTTTGATATTTTGCCCAGAATGGCTTCAACCTTGATGTGTAGCCACGGCTGGTCTCTAACTTTTAATTGCTCTGCCTTCAGCTCCCAAACGCTAGGATTATAGACATGTGGCACCATATCTGTACATCTACAATAGTTTTTGATGAAAAAAATCAAAATAAAAAAACAAAAACAATGGTAGTTTCTTGAAGCAACTTTTTCTGAACAATCCTTTACTCTTTGGTAACTATCTCTGTATTCTTAAAATCACTCTCAAAACTTGTTCATTAATACATTCCAGAACATTCCTGGGATTTGGCAAGTCTTCATTCTTTCTCCCAATTTCTATTTTGAAGCAATGACATCTATCCACCTGATTTTTCATCTCCATATCAATTGTTTCTTATTACTACCAATTATTTCCTCATATCATCTATAAATTTATTCAAATAAGGAATCAACATTTTTTTTAATTTACAGTCTGGGGAGATGGCTCAGACATTAAGAGCACCTCTTAACTTCTCTTACAAAGGGTCTAAGATTGGTTCCTAGCATCCGCATTGGGTGGTTCATGACCTGCAAATCCAGTTTCAGGGTGTCAGACAATGTACTCTGATCTCTATGGATATCTGCATACACACACGCAAACTCCCACATAAACACACATGTTAGACACATAATTAAAAGTCAAAATAAAAATATTTTAATTGAATGAAATCTGAAGCAACTTCCATTTAGCACATGCACCACTTGTAGCTATCAACAACCATAACTAATTATGATTACCAATAATTTTAATAATAGATCATGAAAGTTTATTATGAAACTCAAAAGCTGACCTATGAATTAAAAGCCTGCTATGTCCAAACACTTAATAATTAGATATAAACCATTTAATAATAATCAAATTCTTATAAAAAAATAAGATGCTGAAAACAGAATTGATCAGACCCACACAGATAATCAAGAAGAGGCAAATACCAAACAGGTCTTCCTAACCCTAAAATGTAGATTCTTCTCTCTGAGTCACACCTACCACACGGTCACCCCTCCTGGATTTTTATTTTGTCTTAAATTATGTCTGTGCTACAATTTTCGGTATTAAGATAACTCCTTGGTGAAGAAAAGGAATAAGTCAAACACTAAGGTGCTTACTCCACCTCCATGCCTGTCAGAATTTATGAATATTCCCTGAGAGAGTCAGGATGTTCCAGCAAAAGTTTTCTTATTTCTCACTAGCTACAAGGTCTCCTATGTCTTCACTGAAACTTTACCCCCATCCACATTATTTAGCCTACAACTCCACTGGTCACACTGTGGGCCTCAGTTCTATTGGATGCTCAGGACCACACCTTGTACTTGATCTGAAGGGCATCTTTCTTCTGTCCATGTTGTTCTTTGAATTTATTTTTAATATGTAGGAATACTTTCACTTTTTGAAATTATAATTTAATGACAGAATTTCACCTTCCCTTCCTCTCTCCAACCAGATATTGTGAGATACAGTGATTTCAGACACAACTTCTGAGGAAAGAGCACCTAGAGCTCTACTACTACTTCTGTAGTTTGCTAAGGTTTGCCTCTCTGAGCCCGAGTTTATTAATCCGTATGGTGACAGTTCCAACTCTGCTAGGAAAAAAGCTGGTATTGGAATTTTTGTTGTTTTCTAGATGAAGAAGAAATGCTTGAGGGCTAAGAACTCTGAAGGTTGCCACAAAACACACACTCTGTTTGTGGTTGACTCTTCTGCTCAGCAACAAGCAGAGACAAGGTTTCTGAGTTGTCAGTTATCACATCTAAACCAGGAGTTATAAACTCACACATCAGTGACACAGACCAGATGAAGCCTGTCCAACTGGAAAGCCCACAACCTTCCTAAGGAGAGAAGACCCACTCAGCTTCTTATATAGTTGTGACTATGCCAAATCTGCTTTTGCAACAAGAGACACTAGAAATTCAAACTCTTTGGGAAGAAGAAACTATTTTTAACCAGTTATTTCCAAGTGTATCATATTGTATGTGTCTGCTACCATTGTACCATCAGTCTGCCTCTTCTGGCTAGAAGCTTGAAGGCTGAAGCTCTGCTCTCTAGTCATAGGACAGACTTGCACCCTGAGCATGGAGTGGCCAAGGCTACAGCTAATCTGAGATAGGTCAGGAAACTTTATCTTATTTATGGAGCAACTCTAGGCTGGGGAAACTGTGTGCCTACTCAGCTATGTGCTATGGTCACCACTTTTTGCCACATATATTGATTTACCACAAGACTACACTTGTCAGATCCCCTAGAATCTACAGGTCAAATTCCTGGCCCATCCCAAGATTCCAGCCACTCACCGGTGTTCTTAGATACGGTGTCAGTTACTAATGGTTCTGAGATTAAGAACTCAGTGGAACAGATGGCAGGAAAGCCACTGCTAAAATTGTCTATGTGTGTTAAGAGAAGGGGAGAAGCCTTCCCCTGCCCTGTGTGTCTGTAGAAGATAAAGGGAGGTTATTGGTGGCAGCATCCATCCAATCTGTTCATGGTCAAAAGTCTGCTGAAGTTTACATGATTACCCCTTTGGGGAAGGTGGAGCTGGTAGCAGCTGTTGGGTAAGCCTTGGTCATTTTAAGATTATGAGAGGGCTGGAGAAGCCTTGATAACTTGCTAAGAGCCATGTCTATCTATGGAATCCAAATAATTTTCCAGCAGCTTTCATCTATAAAGAGCCATAGCTGTAATGTCTACAAAGTAGTTACATATATATTTAAAAGTTTTAGCTTGGGAAATGTGGCACATGCCTATAATCCCAGAACTTTGAAGGTAGAGGCAGGATGATCATGAGGTTGACCTAGGCTATAGAATAAGACTCTGTCTCAAAGGATTCCCCCCAAAATTATGGTATATCTTTATTATAAAAAATATGCAATCATCTGTGGAATAAATAAAATTAATTTTAAAGGCTACTCATAGAATAATGAGTAGTGGTAGTGGCGTTTGCCTTTAATCCCAATACTCAGGAGACAGAGGCTCTTAGATCTCTGAATTAGAAGCCAGTATGGTCTGCAGAGGTCTGGGACAGCCAGGGACATAGAGAAACTCTATTTCAATAAATAAATAAATAAATAAATAAATAAATAAATAAATAAATAAAACCACAGGCATGCACTATTTCTTTTTCAAGTAAAGAACGGGTGAAAAGAAATGAAACCCTTACAGATGTATGATATCAGGCCTCCACACTTGTATGGCAGTCACTTCAGCTGCTGATCACACTCCCTAGCCTTCATGCCTCTTTTGAATCAATGCCTGCTGTCATGCTGTTACCTGCAACATGGAGATGGACAAAGGATGGGAGAAAGATGGACAAACTCAAGTTAGAAGCCCAACCTATCAAGTGTCTGTTGTGTCACCTAGCAGAGATGAGGACTTTTGTTGCATGTGAACATTACCCTTAGCAATTTGGGAGGCAGGTTATGACCCCCCCCCCCACACTATATTGTTGATAAAGGATTAAACCAAACACTCAAGCTCAGACCTTTTAAAAATAGTTGCAGGGCTTTTTCCCTTTGTACTCCTTTCCCTGATGTGTAAGAAAAAGCACTGGATTTTGTCCAAAGACTGCAGCTTCTTTGGAAAGGAAACATGCTAATAAAACCTCGGCTTCCATGGAGAAGTTGATGGAAATCAAACAAGAGTTCATTTCATTCTGTCATCTCCTGATGTGTAAAACTGAGACTACTAAAATCCTGGAGAGTCACTGCCCCGGGCCTGACAGGAGTCTGTTCATTTCTCATTGTTCCAAGTCTCTTTAAATCTGATCTTTGGGCCTGCTTCCTTGCTTCCAGTCACAGCAGCACTCCACCCCATGTTTAGACCGCCTACAGAAACAGCAGTCCTCTTTTGGAGTAAATGGAAAACCTCAGGCTTAAAATTTCTGCAAGCTTTGTGCTTTGGATTTCTTGCAGAGGGTATTTAGGAGAACTGAAGCAAATGATAGATGTTCATTTCTGGCTGAAGAAATGGCTGAGCAGTTAAGAAAATGCACTACTCTTCCTGGGGACCCAAGTTCAGCTCATAGCATCTACATGGTATAGTTCACACCCTTTGTAAATCTATCTCCAGTGGATGTGATGCCTCTGGCCTCAAAAGGCACCTATACTGATGTGTACGCATACATACATATAATTTTTAAAATAGTAAATAAACCATTAGATGCTCATTTAAGCCTAGGGGTTATTCTGCTAACTTCCTCTTAATTTTTAATTAACTTCTTTTAATTTTTACGTTTTTGCATAGTTGGGATTAACTGTTGAGCATGCTACAGTAGCCCACTATAACCATGCTGCAGCCACAGACCTCTTTTGAGGACTAGAGGAAGACGTGATCTGTTAAGTTGTCCAAGCTGGATTTGGCATCCCTCTGTAATCCAGATAGGCTTTGAACTTGTAGATCTCCTGCCTCAGTTTCTGTAGTAGCTGGGATGATAGGAATTTCATCACCAGACCTTGCCCCCATCTCCTTCTTAATATCACCCACTTCAGAACAGAGTCTTCATGTGGTGAAAGAAAAGGTATAGTGTTGCATTAGGAAGCCCTTTTCAAACTGCACACCTGTTGTATACACACCATTGGCCAAGAGATAACAGCTTTGATGCATTCATCCCCTAATATTGTGTCTTCTTTAGTTATTACTCTAAACAGAAAAGATTATGTCATTGGAAGCATAAAATTCACCTTAAAAATATTCTACAGCAAAGCTAATAGAATCAAGGTGTGACATCCCCAAGAACAGCCAAGTCACAAAAGAGCTAGTCATACTGAAAGCCAAGTTAAATAACTCATAATTTTGGATTGCTGGGTCCCACTAACAGCCTCAAGAGCAGGCCTATGAAATGCCTGACAGCCCCTATTGAATATTGTTTTACTTAGCCCTCACAGGAGTAGCTAGCTCTTCTGTGATTTGCCTTTCTCTGTGGATCTCACACCTTCACACAAGTGACCTTTGCACTCTGCTTGGATTGTTGTATCAAAGGTTAAGTGTCCACACACATTCACATTATCAGGATCCCTGTGTGAAGATGACCTGGTCATACATGAAATTGGTCTTCAGATAAAAAAAAAACCGAGATACAATTTCTCCTCAGGAGCCTGATATAATTATGCCTCTGAGAATACGACCAGAAGTTGATGGTACTACTTGCAGCCTATTGAGTTGCACATCATTGCTTATTGAGCTAACCCTGCACCTATCTTACAGTGCCCAGTTGCTCAGACTACTAACCTTAGACCATTGTTGTCATTCCCTAAACTTTAGGAGCTACTTTGTTAGATGTGGAACTCCCCAGTTCTGAAACAAGCAGCATGGTGCAACAGCAGACTGCAACACCTCTTTGGAGCATGACTAAAGATTACCCTACGTATAGCCATTGGCTTCCAGTTTATTCTGTGTCACTATGAAGCAGTCTTGTTTCAACTACTCACTATCATTTCCAGGTAGCCTTACCTAAACTGTGAATTGACCCACTTGCATCCATTGCTTACCAATATAGTTGATGTTTCCTGTGGCTACCCTATGTGATCTTCAGACTTTTATGGACTAGCTCCCACTTATCTATATTACCATCATTCAGCAGTTAATTCCTGTGTAAAATAGATGTTCAGTACATGTTAATGTACTATTATTGAAGGTTTTGGTTAATGGGTAAAAGTAAAAACTGTTTCCAGACCTGTGAATCAATTCTATTGCAGAAACTCTCAGTTGTCAGTATTCCTTGTCATGAAATAGTAGTATGGCTAGTGTTGACACTTAGATAAGACATACTTCCACACAGAATTGTCACTGTAGGAAGTCTGATTTATTTGTTCCTCAAAGGACAACTTTATGTAGCATTTTATGGGGAAAGAGAAACTGATACAAATACGCACATGTTTACCTTGTTGTAAGTAAAAATTTAGCATATGAGAGTGAGAAGGGAAGAAAAGGAAGGATGCAGAGGTCATGAGGAAGCAGAAATTTTAAGTCAGGTGTAGATTAGAAGAAAGGACATATGATAGGTAGGATTTTAGTTGGGGGTGGTAGAAGAGGAAGGGAGGGAGAAGGGAACTGGGATCGTCATGTAATTCAATCTTGTTTTTAATTCAAATAAATAAAAAAAATCTAAAAAAATTAGCATACACTAGATTGACCTTTAGTTTGGTCTGTAGCTCTGTATGCTCTAAAACATCTTCCTTAGACCCACACAGATGACTGTGTTGGGCTTCATGGACATTATAAAAAAAACCAACTTCCTGGTGTGAGAGATGGACCACTCAACCCTGAACCCCCAATTTCTAGTCACACTTCCTGTGGTGGTTTGAGTAAGATTATCTATCATATTCAGACATTTGAGTGCTTGGTTTCCAGTTTGTAGAACTCTTTGGGAAGGATTAGGAGGTGTGGGCTTATTGGAGAAGGTGTATCACTAGAGATGAACTTTGAGTTTCCAAAAGCTCACACCATTCTCTGTTCTCTCTCTAACTTGTGTTTATAGAGCAGATTGCACTCTCAGCTATTTCTCCAGTATCATACCTGTCTTCCTGCTGCCATGCTCCCTACCATGATGGTCATAAACTCTAACTCTTTGGAAGGAACTGTGAGCTCCATATTAAACACTTTTTTTCTAAGTTGCCTTGGTCATAGTGTGTGATTGTGGCAATATAAAAGTAACTAAGAGACTCCCTGACCTCCAAGAATGAGCCTGTCTTAGATGTAGGCAGACACTGAGACATCATCTTTGCTAGTCGTGGGAAAGGACAGCTCTGCTCAGTCAGTCACACAACCCAAGAAGTCTCTGAGAAGGGTTCCAGGAGAATACTGAATCCTTGTAGCTTCAGAAACTAGACCCTCTGTCCTTTCCCACGACCATTTTACCAAAACCTTAGTCTTCTGCAGAACCAAATGGTGAAGGAAGCCCTTCTCTCATCATGATTAAGGAGAATGAGTCCTTCGCTGGTGAGGTTAGGGGAACTTTCATTGGAAGACTTATGTAAGGCAACACCACCAAGATGAAAAAACAGAATTTAAGAAAGGGAACAACTGATGAGAAATGAAACTCTCCTCAGACAGCTCTCTATGGACATGGAAAATGAACTGTGGATTAGTTTACTTACCTGCTTCTGGGGTCAGTTCTGAAGGAAAAATGACACATTTTCCCCTGGAAGACTAATTGACTAATTTGTGAGACAATCTGAAACAATAGTTAGGTTTCTGACTCTTTGTGTTTCCTCTCTGAGGAACACCTGGGGCCAAAGGCTAGAACAATATCACAGAATTTGAGAAAACCCAATTCCAGCAACTCATTTCAGAAACCATTTAAGAATGTGACTGCCAAACAGATTGGATTGGGGGGCAATGGGGAGTACACTATATGGCCATCTTTCTACACTATTGCTTTGGGATATCAAGTGTCATCTAAAGACCTGCCAAAATGACACCCTATGTAGAGGGTGATCCTGACACTCCAGAGTTGATATCCACATGAATTTCATGATGAGGCTGTTTCTGAATGAAGTTGAATGAGAGGTGATTCCTGTTACACTCAAACTCAGGTAAAATTGACTGGGTGTCTCCTAAAGCCTCCCCAGTGTCTAACAGATATGTTTCTTTTCATCTAGACACTCATCTAAGCTATATTTCTTCCTTCCCTTTCAACTAAGAGTAGTCATTAGAGTCCCAACTATTGGAAGAGAGAACAGGTCATCTACCCAATTCTGGATCTGGCTTATAAATATAGCCCAGGCATGAACTTTCATTCATTCTCCATCTGTTAGATGAAATGGTGAGTTGCCATAGTGTGGAAGATACTGGAGCTATAAAATGCAAGGTGCCTGGTTTCCAGAATTAGTCTTCTATCCAGGAACCATGATCGAGTGTCAGAATGAGAAATCAGCACTGATAGGGCAAAACTTGAAGGTTCATCCATTTCAGCCAGTTCAAGACAGTTGTGGAAGGGTGCACAATGTGATTTCACAAGGTGAAATAATACAAAAAGGATTCAGCTGCCTTTGGTTTTCTGTGCCTGGGCGGAGCTTTCAGGCAAGTCTAATAAAAGGGAATGTGTGAGAAGGAACCATCTGAAGTGGGAAATGCCGCTAGGCTCCCCCATAAAAGATGAGTGCTGTGGGCAGTAAAGTGAGCTCAGAAGGAAAACATGATGAATGTTTTCTTGGCTTGAAGAAGCAAAGTCCCCTTTCACCATCCCACGTGGCTGGAGAGAGCAAGAGGCCCTGTGGAGAGCCTGACTCAGGGAATGTGGAGGCTGACCTCTCCCTGGAGCCCTGGCAAGGGGCATGGGTGGAGGTGTTAGAGACATAGCTTGACTTCTCCATCACCTCCCAGACACCACGAGTCTTTTTGAGGTTGAGGTTTCCACTCAGACATGGGATGAAATCCTGGACTTCCCAAGTTTCACAGCCAAGATACCTCCCATAGGAAAATGGAATCTAAAGTCGTGAAGCAGCAGGGAGGGCATGATAAAATTTGATCTGTGAAGGTGGACATCTTCTTCTCTCTCACCCAGAGCTCATCCACCTCAGAAGTATGTGTCTTCTCTGTGTTGCCTACCACCAGAAAAATTTCTTTTCTCTTCAATTTTAACATTCCCATTAATGTTTTCAAAGTAAAATTCAAGGTACCTTACCCATAAACCTATCTCTCTTTATTTTATTTTTTATAACACTTAGTTTGGGCCTCAGTTGGAATCCTGTCTTTGTTACTTGCCAATTCTGTCATTTTGTGTGAGTTTCAGTTTCCACAACTATAAAATAGAGACTGCAATACAAGTCCTACAGGGTGGTTACAAGGGTTATAGGATATTGCCTTGCATAAGGTATAACATGCAATAAACACTCAATAAAAATTAGCTTCCTCCTAAAAGTCAGCAGCATATATGCTCTTTACCACCAGTTTAACACATGTCTTGTTTGCCCTTTCATATGACATCTTAACTCCTCAGACAAACTGAACTCTTCTAAGGTAAAAGTTTTCTGCATCTGAAGACTACATTGAATAGTTCTGAGCATTGTTAACTGTCAAACCGTCTTCCTATAACTGTTTGTATTAATCTGAACAAACAAAAATGATGACTCTCATTCTCTACCACTGAAGTCATGAAACTACAGCTTTATCGAGGCCTTGCAGGTTATAGATCCAGATTTGAAAATTCCTGAAGATTTTTTCAAGTAAGAACACTAGAAAAGAAGTATAGGAACAAAAATGTCTGGCCTCTACTAAGCACACCTTCTAGTGAAGATGTCACTGCCCCCAGAAGGAATACAAGCAAACATATACATGATACCTGCATTTGTGTTACTGTCACATGCTTAGAGAGTCCTCCTGACAATTTCTGTGTTCACGAGCATCATCCTCATTATTCAGTCACTCCCTAACTTCCTGAAACCTTTACATCTACAAAAACTCTGACCATTCTCCTAAGTTCAATTAAGTCCAATTTTTTTAATGAAAGAACCCTGACCTGACCTTCTTATCCTATGCATTTTCCATGTTGTTTTTTATGTCATTTGCCACATATGAATGATTGACTAAAAAGGGAGCCCTTTCAAGAGAGAAATCATGGGGTCTAGAGAGGTGGCTCAGCTATACCATATTCCAGCACTTATATAACAAGCCAGTTGTGGTCCCTTGCTGACTTCCAGCCCAGTCAAAAACAAGAGGTCTATATTCAATCTTCACTATCCCTGAAGAAACAAATTTGGTTGACAAATTTGTCAATGAAAATGTTTATGTACTGAGCATCTATGATAGCCCAGAATCTGTCCTACCAGTTAAGAATTTACAAACAAACAAAATGGACTTTCTCTATGGAAAAATAACTGAGAGTGAACCATCTCAACCTATAAAAGAATAATCCTTTTAAGAAACACCCTTTTATAAAACCAGAGTACAGAATATAATATTGCATTATGATTTTATTAAAAACTGTAAGAATATTCTTTTTATTTTTTAGATAATTTTGCTATAACATTTATCCCTTTCCTCCCTCCAAATCCTTCCATATGCCCCTCCTTTGTCTCCTTCAAATTCATTGCCTCTTTAGTCACTCTTAATACATGTATATGTATACATACTTACATATATAGTCCTAAGTATAGCCTGCTAAGCTTGTCTAATGTTATTTGTATGTTTCCAGGTTTGACCATTTGACTCTGGACAACCAATTGGTATGCTCTTCCCCAGAGAAGACCACCTCTCCAGCTCCCAGATTTCTTCATTTGCCTATAGCTTTTTGTGTAGGGTTGAGGCCTCATGGACTTTTCTCTAACTAGCTTGGCATTAGAAAATAATCTTGACAAATTCTTTTTAATTATATTTTTATTCATTTTATGCATGCTTTGCCAATGTTTAAGTATGTGTATCACATTCATGTACAGTTCTGACAGACATCAGAAGAGGGTATCAGATCCCCTTCAACTATAGTTTCCAAATGATTGTGGTATATATAACATGTGGGTACTGCGAATCAAACCTGGACCTGTAGTGGCATCTTTTTCCACCAATAGACTTGAGGTGATAGCTGTAGGGTTCGGCTTCAGTGTTTGAACATGACCCTTTATAAGGAAGAGGAGGAGGGTCTCACTCAGGCTCTCTCGGGTTATGGTAATCTCAGCATCCTAGATTGCAGACCCTGTGCTTGCAGGGGCAGAAGACCACGGCAGTTATTTGCCATCATTGTGTGAGTGCTCCTTAAATAAATGTCTGTCACTCTTTATTCCGGTGTTCAGGGACTTCCTTTAATCCGCCTTCACTTTCCACACAACGTGGGGTAAGAACCCATGACCCTGAGATTAGGAGTTTTATGCTCTACCAACTGAGCTAGCAGGGCCATGGTGGTGAAAGCATTGCCTCATAGCCAGTAGACCACCAAGGATACACACAGATTCTGACTCAAAAATGTAAGAATTCTACCCTTAGTTGTAACCTCAGGAAATTCTAAGGGAAATAATATGCCATGAAATATGCAAAACAGAATTTCATGAACTATCTTCATGAAAAAGATCAATCATGGTAAAATAAATAGTGAACCCTGAACTTAACCATATGCAATGTATCTCAGAAAGGTAACACATAGGGACCCTCTGCAAGAGCAACAAGTGCTCTTATCTGCTGAGCCACCTCTCCAGCCCCATCTTAAAAAATTCTCTTCCAGATATGTGTTGCCCTTTCTCATCCTCACGTGCACATGGAACCCATGCCATAGTGTGAGCTTAAGTGGTTTAGGTTATCCAATAGAGCCAAAGTTATCGAAATTGTCTTATTTGGTGCTCTAAAATTTAGAGTAGAAACGATTGTTCAGATTATTCTTTCTAAATAAAAGCATGGAAATGTCTGTGCCCAAGCTTGTTGCGTGCTATATTACAGTTATTACCTAGGACTTCAGAGGGCACTAAACCAGTGAACAGTGCTTAGTCTACTAATACTCAGAAAGAAAGAACCAAGTGCTTCACATGTAACTACTTTTGTTCCATCATTCTGCAGAGAAGTAACTTAAGGTTTCCTAATAAGAGTGTCTTTCCTGTTTTGAGACAGATCGTGCCCACACAGCCTAAAATTTGTGGAGATCTTGAGTTGGCCGTTGTTTCAACTAGTTTTGGGAACAGCGTGAGATGGCTAATGGGATTAACTGACATGCACTTTTTGAGTTATTTATATGATCAAAGCAATGATTAAGATTTTGTTTCCTTGAACCCAGCTTCAATTCCAATGAAGGAGTGCAATGACCAGCATTCCAAGCTACCCACAAATAATACCAGTAAAATGTTTCCATGGGTAATCAGACTGTCCAATAGAACACAGTGCAGTGTGGAGATAAGAGTAGATTTTTTTTTATGTTTCTGTTATGCTGTTTTCTAATCCCATAAGCAGGCAGGAGATTCATAGTCCCATTTCTCATTTACAAAAAAAAAAAAAAACTTTCTCCCCTATTCACCCTTTATGGATATTGAGGACCTGCCTGATACAGTATGTGAAAGTACTTGGAAGTGGCATGGCCCTCAACACTTCATTAGTTTTTATAAGTTGCATTTATGCATGACAGATCAAAACCACTCCTCCCACGCTTCAGTGATGCATTCAAAAGGGAGTGTAAATTTATTATCAAACACATGAAGCAAAATCCAGTCTCAGAGGTGTTCTTGCCTCAATCTCTAAAAATATACCTTTATTTCTGATTCTCGAAATGGCACAGTGCTCTGGCATAGTGACATAGTGTTAATCACACAGACACTAGATTAGCTTTGCAGTTCTTTCACTTGCTAGCTAAGGACCTTGGCCAGGTATCTGACCATCTATAAAACTGCTTTCAAATCTACAAATATTATTATTATAATCACACCCATCCCACAGAACCATGGGAGGATGAGTCATTATAAAAGAAATAGTAGGGTACCTGGCACTCAGCAACCTCAAAGGTTGCTGTGAAACCGTATTTGTGAAGCTAATATGCAAGCGGACATCCCGCTAAATGGGAAAATCCAGTTCCAGGTATTAGCTCCCTCTCTGATGGCTTGTGTAATCCTGAATAATTCACCCAACTTTTGAGTAGCTCAGCTACAAGCCATAAAATAAGGATAATATTAACTTTATGATGTCTACATAAAACTCAAAGACAGCACGTGAAAGTATTTGATTGTAAGACAGAACATAAATGCACATGGCTGTTATTTAATTTTTCTATATGAACAAGCACACGGAAAACAATTGCAAAGATTTTATTTAGCGGCTTTCTGTGCTTGGCACTCAGAAACAGTTCCGTGCTTAAGGGCAAACTTTTATACACCTTTTCTTCATACATATTTTACATACCCTTTTATTGCCCCCTTTTTAATATTCATAATATTGAATACCCCACTAGGCATATAAATACATTTATCTACAACACCTCAAAACCAAAAAAAAAAAAATTCTTAATAATATCTGTATTCTCTTACTTGGTATCATTTGCGTTTCCACATCATTTAAAAATTTTAGCTTGCAGCAAGCTTCACTTGTTTTCTTATCATTAAAGGATTTGAAAGGAAGAGGAAAGAAAACATAATCCCCAAACTTCAGAATGCAATGAACTATTTGATCAAAATGGAGAGCTACAGGCAGGTAGAAAGGGGGTAAGAAGACCCATCCACAATTCTCTCTGGTGTGTTAGGGTTTCTCTTGCATAGGACCAGGGACATATTGTCCAGGTCAGTGCTTTGGATTTGAGGCCAAGCCTGTCTTCCACGACTGTTTTTGGTATCACGTGGGAGATAAAATCATTCTTCATTCTCCAGATCCGTTTCCCTCATCATGCTGGGGTGCATGCCATGGAGCAGCACTACTCTCTCCTGGGCCGTTACCGTCAGAGCTGTGGAATCAAGCATTTCTTGTCCTAGCCCTTTTCATTGGTACCCTTGACTATAAGCTGGGTCCCAAAGAGGCTTAATCTCCAATAACACATTCTTTCTATAACTTTAGGGGCTAAACAAACCCAAACAATTCTCCTTGGTGAATTAATTCTCCTCATTTGTTCACATCTTCTCAGTCTTGCTGTCCACTCTCTCCTGCTCTCAATTCTCTTTCTCTCTCCCAGCTTTTCTCACCCTGTCCTTCCACAGACACCATTAGAACATCAGTGATGGCATGCCGTATGAAGAGAGGCAAAAGTTTAACAGCAATCTTTCTCAGGAAGCCAAGTCCAGTTGTACCACTGATGTCTTTCCACCAGTGATGTGGAGAGGTTGTAGGGTACACTAGAACGGTTCATTCCAGAAACATGGTAAGCTGCAAGGGAGAAAGGCTAATGGCTAATGATGACCCAATCCATCTAGGGCAGACAAATTTTTGGTGAAAGCACCCACTCTGGGCCTCCTTTCATAGAGTTCACCCAGTTAAGAGTCAGTGTGTAGAATGTTTGTATTTGTATTACTTTGTGTAAGCATGTGTGATGTGTGTGCATGAATAAATTCATGTATGTATGTATGTATGTATGTATGTTTGTATGTCTGTTATGTATGTATGTGTAATTTTCTTGGCTGCTACATGTTAGCATCTCCTTCAACATTATTATAAAATGATTGTTCAGTCTCTTCAAGGCCACTCTGTCATACACAATGCTTTTATAAAACTAAGAGTTTTTGGAAGGCAGAAGAATGACCACTGAGTTATGGATGATGCACTCCAAGGATCCTTCAGTGGTATTTATGGGTGTTCTCTGTTTTCCTTATCCAGAAAAAACAAAAACAAAAACAAAAACAAATGCACAATTCCTATATTCCCAAGGCACAGGGTTCCCAGAGGAAGACCCACCCACAGAGATTCTGGAGTCTTGACTGCCATCACCTCCATGGAGTTTGGACTGCTCTTTAAACCATGTGTACTGACATCTGGGAGGAGGAGCCAGGGACTGCCCCATACTGCCGGCCATCACAGGTGTTGGTAGCCTGCTGATTATTAGCTGAAGGGCTGAGCATGTGCATGCCATGCTCCATTCCCGTGGGCAGGTACTGCCTCTCTCCAAAGGCCCCATTGGAGGGAGAAGAACAGAGTAAAGTGCTTTGAGATGCGCTCAGTTTTTCTGGGCTTGCAGCTAGCCTGGGGGAGGTGGGGAAATTGTATCCATACAGATTGTAGGGATTGTGAAGGGAGAAGGCATTGTAGGAGCTCTGCTGCATGTGGCTACCACCAAACATGTGTGGTGATGAGGAACTGGAGGCTGCATTGCCTGCCTGCATGACATACTGAAATTGGGAAGTGGGGAAGGACCCCAACTGGCCACCATAGGCTTCCATCTTGCTGTTGCTAGGCAACGAGGGAGGCGTTGGTATTCCTGAGATCAGAGATGGAGTCCTCTGAGGCATGAAGGTTTCGGAGGGCTGAGTGGCTGAAGCCGTGCCACTCTGGAGCCGGTTGTAGCCACTGTCACTCAGCCCTGGATAGCTCTGTAAGGCAGCCATGTTGCTTCGGGCACATGGTGGATAATCAGAGAGGTTTAGATTACACAGCTGGCTTTCTCGACAGCCCACGTTGAAAGTATTGGGGGCCAAATGAAAAGTTGGAGGAGAACAGGATGGAGATAAGAGATGAGAAGAAGCCGAAGGGGACGGTGTCCCAGTGCTGGAGGTGGTTGGGGAAGTACCTGTACTGCCCCCTGAAAAACAAAACATAAATTCCATTGATTAAGATTAGTCTGTCTAGGCAAAAAATCCTACATTTGAACAGATCAATTGCTTCTTTTTATATCAGAAGATGATGTCACATATTTGAGCACATATTACAAGAAGAGGACAAAGGATGACACAAGACTACTAGTCTTTGCATTTCTCCCTGTAATGGTCTTAGTCACACTTCAAATATTTAGAACAAGCCTCTGGTGTTCTTTTTTTTTATGTTCTCACCATCAAAGTCACTTCCGAATAAGACTTTCAGTGATCAGCAGTAGGAGCTACTAGTTCAGCTCTTCCCATGCTCAGAACAAAAGTGTAAGCTGTATACTTTCTACAGCAACTCTTTCCTATCTTGCAATCTTCAGTAGAATACCAAAGGAGTAGAACACCAACAGACTCCATCTGGTTTCTGGATCTGGGTATATGGGGCAGAGCTTGGGGAGGTACATTTCAGGTCCACAGGCTGCACTTTGCTATGGAAGACCTCCAAAATCCTATTTCCAAATGACCCTGAATCTGTCTTGCAAAGAGTTGATCATCAGCCATGTAGATGGCAGGGTGTATGAATGGTTGAGGCTCCAATGAACTAAGAACCAGTTCACGTCAACCTTCATCAAAGATGTTCTCTAAATGAGAAACCCAAAGAAGGCCTGTGCAAGACCCATCTTGCTCAAGGGCAGGAAGCATCTACTCTCTACCTCTTTCAATGGACTTCAAAGGCAGTAAGCACTTGGGGTAGCTGAACCTTCACTTAATCCTAGAAGATTCAGCTGCTTTGTCCTCTCTAGAATCCTTCTTGATGAATTACCTTCCATGCACTAATATGGTACTTCTCCTAATTGTTGAGAAGCATGGTCCTTCGTGGGACAACATGTCTTAAGTTACCGATAATTCTTGTTGAGGCTCCAAGAAACTAACCATCATTAGGAGGTAAGGAATTTTTTTCAGGTGAAAAGGAACAGGAATGAGTTTTGTTTCATTTCAGTCAATGAAGAAAACTAGGAGCGTTCCAGATGTAATGGGAAAATATCTAAAGTATTCTAGGAAGGGAAAAAGTGGGTAGAGGGAACAAATGCTTTTACCTAGATCCACAGGCAAAGTGGGAATATTGGTAATAGAAGTAAAGATTTGGCTTTGTTAGTATTTTTTCAGAGTTAAATTTTTGGTTTTTGCTCTTGTTTTTTCGAGACAGGGTTTCTCTGTATTGTTTTGGAGCCTGTCCTGGAACTCACTCTGTAGACCAGGCTGGCCTCGAACTCACAGAGATCCACCTGCCTCTGCCACCAGAGTGCTGGGATTAAAGGTGTGTGCCACCAACGCCTGGCTCAGAGTTAAATTTTTATAGCTCAGTTAACATCATCTCTTCCATAGTCAAAGGAATTTCCCTCAGTGAACTTTCAGATCCAATTGGAATTTGAAGACAACCCAATCAGCTCTAATTTTAGAGTCCTATCAGAAAAATCTCCTTTCATAACAAATTCCTATAAAAAGAACTGCAATAAGTCTGTAATAAGGCTAGCATTGTCAAAAACTGCAACATCTGGTCATGGTGGGAGGAGCTTCTCTTCAGTTTACAGCCACACACTATGAAGTCTACCTCGAGTTCTCCACAGATGTGGAACAAAGGGCTTGAACCAGTGAGCCTCACTTTCCATCCTTGTTATACTGTAGCTGCATCTAAGGATTAAAGGAAGTATGGACAGTCAACTCCAAGTGCTTTCCAAGGAATCACTTTAATATAATGAGGGAGTCCAAGAAGGGGAAGATTCTGGAAGCAGAAGCAGACCATCTCATGCTTCCTGCTTCAAGTAGCTGGATGGCCTCCTTTCCCTCAGTTGTCTAAGGACAGCTCAGAAGTTTATTTATTCCTCTTTGTGGCATCCTATACACATTTTCTGCTTCTCCAACCTAAATGCCATGAACGTTATTGCAGTAAGTGGCTGTGGCACAAATGGAGAAACTTGACTCCAGCTGTAAAGAGATTTGTGTTTTACGAGATATGAATATAGTCTCCTGTCTTTGAAAACTAGTCCTGCTCTCCCTGGTCTGGTGTTTACGTGGCCCCCGAGGAGACCACCTGTACAGCACGCTGTCCTATCCTGTTGTAGGTGAGCTCCATCAGGTCCTGGCCTCAGCCCTGCAGCCGGAAGTGCACGATGGAGCAGATGACGTTCTACAACTCTAAATGGCTTTCTCAGATGGCCCAAGATGGAATGAATGTTACTGATTTAAGGCCTCAATTGGTTTCACTACAAAAAAAAAAAAAAAAAAAAAAAAAAAGAAGAAGAAGGGAACTATTAACAAGTTACAGGGGTTTCTGCTGAGCAGATGAGAGGCACATGTTAAAAAGTTTGTAGTCAGCTTGCTTTGGCTTTTAAATGACATTCACTGGAAATGAGACTTGGTGGCCTGCTGAGCTTCAGGGGGGTGGCAGCCTCCATATGAGCTAGCGTTTGAAGGAAAGAGTAAGCCTGTCCAAAAGAGGGTCACGTTGCTTCCATCCACTTTGAAGAAACATCGTTATGCACTTAAAGTACTCAATACAGATAATAACTAGTTCTCAAAGTCCACATAGAGAGAAGGAACTGTGGTATTCATTTTGGAGAAAAGCAAACTGAGATACTGAGAAGTCTTTATTCTCTTATGATCTAATGGCTTGTCAAATGTTAAACAAGATTGGGAGTGCCAGACAAGTGCTAAATAAGCTTAAGGAGACAGCCCACCCTCCCGGTGCATTTCAACACTTGGCTAAGCAGGGATCTCTCATCACAAAAGAGCCAGGGCAATGTGGGAAGCCAGGCTGGGCTGATCAAGGCTGCCTCTCAGAGTAATGCTTGTCTCCCTGACCACTGTAGTGTTCCCTTCTTTCACCCAGTCTCTCCTCTGTCCCTGCCAGGACATGGGTTCTCTGAGCATCTTGATATAAATTTGCTTAATAGACAAATGTAGACTGTGGATGTGAATGAAGCCGATTCCGATCCCTGCTATCTTACAATGGGGCCTTGGTTAATCAGCCTCTCGGAGCTTTGGGCTCCATAGTTACTATATAAGTGGGTTTTCAAATAACTACCTTTCTGGGGATGTTTTGAGAAATTACAAAGTGACCATATTCTGGCATATAGACATTAAACGTGTGCTTTCACATGAGAAGGAGTAAAGGATGTAAAAAGAAACCTTGAAGAAAGTGCACTGCAATAGAGATGGCTCACAAGTATTGGCCTCTGTCCAGGGAGAACAGGGCATCTTGGTCTCTATACCCACTAATGAACATGATGTCACAAGATGTATGTGCCATATTATTTCAGGCTAAAAGAACCTCTATGGTGTGGATGATGCAAGACATCCAATTGACAGCTCTGGGCCCGTGAAGGAAATGAGCTGTTCCCTGGCTCTATTTCTTCTCAGATCAAGCAAAGCAGAACTCATTGGATACAAGGAAGTATAGTGGTGCCTTTCTCCATTGTCCTCAGAGATCCTAGCCCACGTCTGAGAGGGGATTGAAACATAATGCCTTTAATAACTTCATATTCTTAGATAATCCAAAATTAGTCTCCACCATTTCAACTCCCTACCTCCTGTTTTACTCAGGGACCAAAGTGAGGAGGCACATGTTAAAATGCATAACCAACATTAATTTGTGCCAATATTCAAGGCTAAGAGCCAAAGCAACCAAGAATGCATATTTAGTGGTGAGCCCATATGAGGACAATAACCTAGAATACACTTGTGTACCATGAAGACAAGTTAAATGTGTCCGTGAAAATCCTGAATACCAAACCTGCTGACTTTTGCATCTTTAAATTGATCACTTCCAGATTGTAACATGGGGGTTTTCACATGCAGCTTCCTTTGGAGTTTATTTTGTTGTGATACACACACACACACATACACACTCACACACACACACACACACACACACACACACACACACACACACACACACACACACACAAATCAGATAAAACCCCATCTGAAGAATAAATTTCCATGTAACTATTTGTTCTAGGGCTAGACACTTCCCTCCTTATAACTTGATAGTGTCTGTCCCTGCAGAGTGCTGGTTCCCAATGTATTCAGATATGTAAGAGGTAAAACAGCAGCAGCCCATGACCTTATCCCAGTGAAGAAACCCATAGGCCATAAAGTTTAATGAGCATGGGCAACTGAGAAATTATCCTCAGCTAAAATGAGAATTTTTCTCATGATACAAATGTGAACATTGTGGTCCTAATGGGAATTGTCTGGTTTCATAGAAAGATGAAAACCTCCTTCATCCTTTTCTATCAAATGTAAAGCTCTACATAGCTCCAAGTTTATTCTTGTTCAAACATCCTCATCCAATCATTCTGCTCTGTACCTGGCCCTATTTGGCCACATTCCCTAGATATAGCACCCTATTTCTTAGGCTCCTTCAGTTGCTTTCCTTGCTGGGCTTTCCTTATTGTCACATGCATCTGTTGTCATGTCATTTAATCTGCTTCTCTCAGGGGAACAATCCTTCCTTCCTTCCTTCCTTCCTTCCTTCCTTCCTTCCTTTCTTTCTTTCTTTCTTTCTTTCTTTCTTTCTTTCTTGGGGCCCAGATTTCCTCTACTTTCACACTTTACCTGCAAAAAATGCTTATGTATCTGGCCTAGAAAGCAAAGCATCATATTTCTCACACCATTACAGTAATTGATTCTGAGGGGACCCAATCAGAATCACAGAGATTTGGTGGGATTTTTCGGAAAGCCCTTGATCAGAGACACATGCCCTTTCTTCTTAGAGATAAAGCAAAAATACCTAGGGCAGAGGATACTTTCTAAGCTATCAAAGGGGACAACTAAGAATAAAGCCACCATGGAGGAAAGTAGAAGGTAAAGAAATGGGGCACATTCTAGCCAGAGTGATCTTGCTTAGGCCCCTAACTTAGGCTTTGCCCAAAGAAGTGACTTGAACCTTTCCTGTTTTACAAGCCTGTGAATTGCTTTTTTAATTTGCTATTTTGTTTTTTCTATTTACATAAAAGTTCTAATTGATATATGTCTCTGATTCTATGAGTTGTTTTACTATGAATCTGAAGGTCTAAGAATATTAGGGTAAACATGGATAAGAGAAGGACCTGGAAATGAGAGTGGAGGAATGGTCAATAGACCCTTTGTCAGGTGGAAAGTATGGATGGAGCCCTTGAACAGCAGTAACAAGGGATTTGAACTGTTTGGGTGCCTGACAGATACCTGACTCTGCTAAAAGAAGGTATAGTAAGCTACCAGACTTGGTTTCAAAACACACAATCTCTTACAAGGTGACACAAATCAGAGTTTCTGCTCTTCCCTAGTTCTCCTTAGTAAGATCAAATTAAACAACTGGGAAACAGGTGGTTTTCAAAGAGAAGACTTTTCATATGTGCACGCATACATCAAATAAGGAATGCAATGTAGAGAATAGAGAAACCGCCACTGTTTAAATAAAAAATGTCTGAGTTGGCAAGATGGCTCAACAGAGGAAGGGACTTGCCACTAAGCCTGATGACCTTGACCTGAGTTGGTTTACCAGGGTTCAAATGATGGTAAGAGAGGAGAATTCCAAAAGTTGTCTTCTGACCTTTATGTGCATGATGTGGCATTTGGACACACTCACAAGGTAAACATAAAAAAGGAATTTTGAAAATATTTCTAAGTCCATGGGGAAGATATATGTAAATGCATCAATAAAACAATGACAACAAGAAAGTGATTCTGAAAACCAAATGCTGACTCACAAATGATATGAAGTTAAAAGAGGACCAAATGCATGTCCAAATAGTTAAAAAAAATGTAAGGAAAGTTATACTTCAAAAGATAGAAATAAACAATGGCAGGGTCTTGACAGGGTGACATTGGAAGCCCAGGATAAAGTGAGGTTTGCAGATTCCCAAGATGGTGGTGACCATCTTCTCCTTTTGAGCCAATCTCCTGTAGACAAGTATGATCACTTCACTTTCCTATTCTTCATGTTCACCAATACGAACATTATGTTATGATTCATGTCTATATTACATAATCTTTAAATCATGATTATGACATATATTTCCTCAAACATTCATTTTGTTTGGTAGAGGTTTTTTGTCTTGTTAGTTTTTGTTTGTTTGTCTTGATTTTCCTTTGTCTTTTGAGGCTTTGTGGGAGGTTTGGTTTTTTTGTTTTTTTGGGTTTTTTTGAGAGAGAAAGAGAGAGCATGAACTTGGGTAGGAAATTAGATGGGAAGAATTGGGAGGATTAGGGGAGGGGAAAGGATACAATTAAAATATATAAATTTTTAAAATAACTAATTTTTTAAAAATTAATAATCCTATTTAGTGTTTGGTAATAATAGTACGTTAGCATCATCTGTAGTCTCCCTACACCAACTAATTGTTACTTGTTATTTCTGTTTTTCACTAATCACCCTTCCCTCCAAATCTGAGCATAAAGTTGTTGAATCCTTGGCAAGCACATTAACAATCTCCCCCTACTATAGCACCTAAGAGAGTTTGTGAACTCATTCTAGCCCTATGTGAGTTTCAAATGTGAATTAGATATCATGCCTGGTCCCAGGAATTTAATCATAAGGGGGAAAGTACTGAGAAAAACATCAGTGAAAGATATTAAACGAAGAATGAAACAAGTAGGGGGTGACCCTATAAGGCTTTAGCCTACTGCAAATGGCAGAGTAAATTCCCCAAGGAAATGCTACTTGAGCTAAGATTTCAAACAGGGATAGCACTAAGAAAGCAAGTGAGTAAAAATGAGCCTTCTAGTCAGGGAAACAGCATGTGACAGGAAAGAGCACAGCATGTCTGAAAAATGAAAGCAGAAACAATGACTCAGGAGTAGAGGGGAGGTGGGATAGGCTAAAGGATATAGGGAACATCCTTGAGTGCTTAGTAAAGCCTGGGTGCATTTGCAAATAGTTTGTCTTAAGGTACCAATTTATCTAATACTCATTGTTACTATCTCTAGTGATCTATGTTCAGGGAACAAAAATAAATTGTGGCTGCTGACGAATTTTAAGCAAGTTAGGGTATAGAGTTGCTATGAGCAGATGTCTGTTTTGAAACACTGAGGAGATCATGATGTGCAGATTATAGATGACATCATAATCAGCCAGATAAGAGATGATGATACATCAAAGGCAGGTAGTGGCAAGGGAAGTCAGAGATGTGAACAGATTCAAGGGAATTAACAATAGGCTACAAGGATGGCGCAGGGAGAAACACCCTTGATGACAAGTCAATGTGGGATCCTTCTCTCAAGAGAGGGTCTTAGGTCAGTTTTGAACACATTAACTTAAGTGAGTTTAGGGCAGTGGTTCTCAACCTATGGATTGCAACCCCTTTGGGGGCCAAATGACCTGTACACATGGGTTGCATATCAGATATTTATGTTATGATTCATTACAGTAGCAAAATTACACTTTTGAAGAAACAATGATAACTTTATTGTTGGGGTTCACCACAACATGAGGAACTGTTTCAAAGGGTTGCAAAATTAGGAAGGTTGAGAACCACTGCTTTAGGGAGTAAAAGTACAATATGTTATCAATTACAGGTTGAGTATCTTTGATCTGAATTTCTGGGGACCAGAATTATTCTGAATTTGAAGATTTTTCAAATTTTCAGAATATTTATATATATATATCCTCTGAGACATTCCAGGAATAAAACCCTAACCTCAAAACACAAAATCCATGTTTTGTTTCACATGTATCTATACACATTACCTAAAAGTAAATATATACCGTATGTTTTAATAATTTTGTGCAAAAGGATCTGCATTATTCCTCCTGCTCAGAGGTATCTGTATAAATTAGCCATCTTTGCATCATTGCAATGACTTCACAATTCAAAAACCAATGTCCACTGAGCTATTTTCTCAATATTTTAAAAGTATTTTATCTTTAACTATGTGTAGATGTAGGGTGAGGTATGTTCATGTGAGAGCAAGTGTTCTTGTAATCAGAGGCAGATTTCACAGAGCTGGAGTTATAGACAGTTGTGGGTAACAGAACATGGTGCTGGGAACCCAACTTGGGTCCTCTGCAAGAACAAGACATGTTCTTAGCTGATGAGCCTTCTCTCCAGCCCCTCAATATTTAACTAATATGATTTGTCAAGTATATAATCTCTTCCACTAGCCAGCTTCTAACTACTTCCAAACAAATAAATGAAAATCCAATCACCTCCATAATTTAATTATTCAACTAACACCAAAACATCCAGTGGTGTTGAAATCTACAGTAAAGTCTGCTAGCCCCTGAACAGAAGGGAGGCTTCTGAAATGGTAGGTAGGTCTCTGTGTTTCCACAGAGGGCGATAAAGCACTAACTGTGGTGCAACCAGAATCATTCCTTTCAGCACAACTGTCAAATCATTTGGATCACCACTCATAAAAGTTCTGTTTTAATCATACAAATATCTCTACTGCATAAATGGAGAAACCAAGGCACATATTGTATCTAAAATATCCATCAGACAATGGCAGGGTCACATTATATTTGGCTATAACAAACCTGGATTCTTAGTTTTCTGTCTATTTTGCCTTGGTCAACTTCTCCAAGTGTTATGGTCAGTTTTGGCTGTCAAATTGACTAGACTGAAACACACCCAGTGGTACACATTTCCAGTATCTGTGAGGTTGTTTTCAGGAACAATTAGGTCATGCTTTTCTTGACCAAGTCAGTTATTTAATCTGTGGATGGATTCAAAATCTGAATGGACAATTAGGACTTGGTAGAACCATGGAAGAATGAAAAGGAAATGCTGGTTTGCTTGCTCTAACTGAGCCCTGTCAATTCATAACCTAATCATGTTTCAAAATACTTAATCATCTGTAAAACAAGTTTCCACCCAGGTCATGTCAGACACCCTTGTACAAAGGGAGTGAAAATAAAGATGACAATGATGCGGACCATACAGGCATCATGACAACTGTTTACCATATAACTGAGAGTTAACTAGGATTTTAAATACATTGTCTCATTTAATATTTACAAGAATATATTACGTTCTTCAGTAGCATGCAGAAAGAAAAACTGAATGGCAAAAAGGCTGAGAAACCCAAAGAAAGTCCCAACACTAGGAAGAAATAATGGTAAGAAGTTATTCAAATTGTCTAACTTAAGTCATGTTTGTTGTTAGGCAGGATTATGGATTGAAGCTAAATCCTCAAGCACCCTATACAAATGCTCCACAACTTAATTGAGGCCCAAGTCCCCTTGTGTGTGTGAGGGGGTGCTGATTAATTTTTTGCCAACTTGACACAAACTCAAGTCACCTGGGAAGAGGGAAACCTCATCTGAGGAATTGACTTCATTAGATTAGCCTGTGGGCATCTTTGGGGGCATTTTCTTAATTAATGATTGATGTGGGCAGTGCCAGCCCTGGGCAGGTGGTCCTGAGTTATATAAAAAGGAGAACTAAGGATAAGCTTCTGTGTGAGCCAGTAAGTCATGTTGCTGTACTCTATCTTAGTTCCTGCCTCCAGGTTTATGCCTTGAGTTCTGCCGTGACTTTCCTCCCTGATGGACTATAACTTGTCAGCAAATATGCCCATAGTCAGCAAATATGCCCTTCCCTCCCCATGGTCTTGTTAGTTGGTGTTTTATCACAGCAACAAAAGCAAAATGGGACAGACAGGGTCTCACTAAGTTGTACAAGCTGGCCTTGAACTTGCTCGGTTACCCAGACAGGCTTTATGTTTGTGATCCTCCAGCCCCAGCGTTGCAAGCAATTGTACCAGGAGGCACCCTGTATGAGTCTATGCTTTAATTATATTCATCTTTAAAACTAAAAGTATTTCAGCAATGCTGGTCACAAACCAACACCAGTGTGCAAAGTATTAGCTGCTCTCTTGAGAAGGCCATGTGGTATCAGATGTTATAGAGTCCTGGAATGGCCTCCCAAGAAACTAGAAATTCAAAAATTAGGCTTCTGTCAATGATAAGTTTCCTGGAACAGAATGAACTCAATCTGAACATTATTCCCAGTGGAAGGGGAAGACTAGAGAAGGAAACATAAACCATCCTATGCTTTGGGAGATTTTGACTTAAGAACCCCAGTGGATGGGTATTCACAATTACAAAGTGGAGTCAGAGATAGGTTGATAAATGGTAGTTTATTGGGGCAAAGTACTCACACAAGGGAGCCAGTGACCAGGTTTGCAGCTGAGCAGGACAGACCCAGAATTGCTTCCTAGTCAACTCAGCCAGGCGAGAGACCCACATGCCTGCCTCTCTCCTTCTTAAACCCTTGTTATGCAACTCTGACCACGCCCAAGAGGGTGTGGTCATCAATACCTGTAATCAGGGTTTCTCCCTACAGATGGGCCTCAATATGGCTGGACTGACTAAAGGAATTGAAATCCTGTGAGCCTTCTATATACCTCACCAAAGTTTTCCAATCTCAGCTACAAGAGAAGGGAGATTAAGAATTTTATTTAAAAAAAAAATCACAAACAAGTGGAGCAAAGTCCACATACACACCAATGTGGCAGGGCTGTTGTTTCAGACAAAAAGGATAGCTTACACGTAGCAAAGTTCTGATGGGCTCTGAACAGCCCCTTCCCATGTGAGACCTCATTTCATTCAGTTGAGAACTAAAGCTTTTGTCAGAAAAAAAAAAAAAAAACTAGACTAAGGAAACTGATAAGGTTTCCATGTGGAGTAAATGAAGACATTATGATGGTTTCTTCAAATGGCAAGTCCTATGTGAGTGTTTAGCAGTAGTCACAATGATTCAATTGCAATCATTATCATAAATAACCATTGGGCAGCAGATGTATTTACAGCAGAGCACTTGCTTAGCATGCACAAGACCCTAGGTTATATTTCTAGTACCACAGCGAAGGAAGGGAGGGAGGGAGGGAGGGCGGGAGGAAGGGAGGAAATTAGGGAAGGAGGGATGGAGGGGAGAGGATTGAAGGATGGAAGGAAGGAAGGATGTGTGGTGGTTTAAATGAGAAATATTTCCTATAGCCTCATGTGTTTGAACAGATGCTTGCCAGTTTGTGACATTCTTTGGAGAGATTGTGGAACCTTCAAGAGGTACAGCTTTGGTAGAAGACATACATCACTGGAAGCAGGCTTTGAGGTTTATAGCCTTGTCTCTGCCTGCTCTGTACTTCTGCTTCCTGTGTGTGGTTGAGACCTGATCTCTCACTTCTTGATCTCACCCACATGCCAGGCCTTCTCTGCTATTAAGGACTATAGCCCCTGAAACCATAAGCCAAAAACAAACTCTATTCTTCCTGAAGTTGCTTTTGATCATGGTATGTATTATCAACAGCAAAAGAAGGGAAATATGGCAGAAATCTATGGTTTTAAGAAAAAATTATGAATACAAATGATATTCTGACTTTATCCATCTCATTTGCAGTACTGGTGTTGTCTTTGTTATTCATGGAGCTGTAAGTTTTCTTTATTTCCAGAGAGTCCATGTAACCCCTGTGTTGGCTTAGGGCCAGCTGTGCCATGCTCAGTTCAGCTCCCCCCATACCCTGTCATCTGCAGAGCAGAGGCCCTACCGGAAGCTTTACCTTGTTGCTTTTGCATGGTGGTGAAGTCCTCAAAAGTCAGTGTGCGTACAGGAGGTCTCCAGAATGCATATGTCTCCATGATGGCTTCAAGTCCAGTTCTAGAATGAGAATAGCCAGAAAATCAACTTGTAAGTAATCCCAAACATGCACTGACATTTGAAGATGCAAAATAAGTTGTCTGACAAGCGGCATAATACAGGCACTGAGAGACACATCACTAGGCTAAATCAGTCTGGGAATTACAAGATCCAGATGCTGCTACATTGCTGGAGGAAGAACAAAAGAAACTAATTCAGGTCATTCACAAGAAAGTCCTTAACCACAATGAAATTTAGCTCCAATTTTCCTTCCAAAGACGCTCAATGGCCATGATAATAAAGTGTATTTGAGGTCAAGGCTATCATGAGTACAGCTGAGCAAAGAGTAGCACTGACTGCTTCTCATGCCGCCACCATTACCTCATCATGGCTGACACATCCTGCCCCAGAGCCAACTCCACATCCAGAGTGTGTGAAGGCTCAATGAAGCTGTCAAGCTGATGTGACTTCAAAGGTCTCCTAAGTCAACAGAGAAGAGTAGGGCAACAGAAATAGGAGGAGAATAAACAAGTACACTCAAGTTTTTATTGCAGTGAGAAATATCCACCCAAAGGAAAAGAGAAAATATACAACAGGCAAAAGAAACGGTCCATGTCTCCAAATGTTTATCTTCATTTGTAAACTAGTAATCAAATGTCCATTGAGAGTCATAAACTGTCAGATTTTAGAAAATATCTAATATTTTTAAATTGAATTTATTTACATCTTCTGGTTTCCTCCTACCATACAGTCTGTAAGTTGGACTGTGTGCATATCTCTTTACCATTCAGCTATGTCCCTATTTGAAGTACTGAAATAGCCACCCAGGGAACTTCCAGTATGTTGCTGATGATATGCAGCATCCTCAAAACAGAATGTTGTTTGGAGCTCTGCTAAAAGCTTTGAGTAGAACTTCTGAGTAGTTACTACTTTAAAACTGTTTCCTTTGTGTCAGGAAATGGAGGCTTGGGGACTGTGGGGAGAAAGTAGAAGAATGGGGACTCACAACGGCATATGTCTCTCCATTGTCAAGTCATCATAACGGGCATGGAGTTCCTCTCAGCAAACAGCTCTTCCCTATTGAAGAAAGCATGCTCTCTGACCTTCTACCTAAGCAATTTACTTGGTCCGCTCTGTTACATGCTAAGAATAAAGTGAGGTTTTATTTTAAGTGAGAACAAATACCTTCTTGCTTTAACTGATGCTAATCCCCCTGGCGTTCTTCTCGGATGAGACACTGATATACTGATGGTCTCCTTGTGTTGGAAAATTTGCTTTGTGAATAGGCTTTCCTTGTACATTTCTCTTTCTAAAGGCTTCCCTGGATCATGGAGGCTTTAAATACACTAATGCTGGCAAACCAAACTCTGTATTTTAAGAAGAAGTTCACAGGAGAGAGCAGTGCATGGTGTTTATTAGCTGTTAATCTGTGAGAAGCAGGAATAGACGAGATCTCTACCATCAGTCTACATTGGTCCTGAATACAGTTCATGAAACTATTTGTGGATAGAAAGAGCTCAGGCAATTAAGGGAGTTCAGAATAATAAGGGGATAGGCAGATAAAGCCATGTTGAGCCTGGGTGGATAGAAGAAATAGATAGGCCCAGCTTAGATCTGACTGCTTTGTCCTGGAATGTTGGCAGCCCACCAGAACAGCCTAGGATTCCCTTTAATGGCACAGAAGGCTCACTGCAGATGGCAAGGGTTCATTATTCCACCTTCCAGTCCCTCTTTTCCAGGGACAAGTGTACAGCACGAGGACAAAAGCTAGCACAAGGACAAAAAGAACAAGCCCTTCTCATTTCATAATAAAGTGCTAGGAAACTGAAGTTTCTATAGTACTGTAGTATAATGCCAATATTGTATCTTTTTGGAAGTAGAAATGGATTTGGTTTCTTTTTCATAGTACTGTTTCAAAACACTATGGCACAGGATGAATTGTTTTAGTTCAACAGTCAATTTTATGCTATAATATAATGACTATGTGTCAGCAATCTAATTTCACTTAAAAAACAGTGATGGAATTAAAGATTTAAAACATAGGAAGATTCATTGATGTTGTGTATTCTGTCTCTTCCGGCATTTTCTTCAATGGTTATTCAGCCTCTGTTGATGTATTTCCTTGGGAAGATATTTTGAGATTTTGTTAGATCTGTTATTAAGCTGCTTCTGACATTTCTGATGTAAATTTCATCCTCTGGTGAAGTGATGAAAGTCTCCTATATCGCCCACAAACTTCTGTCTTCCACATCCTACTCAAGGATACCTTCCTTAGCCTAAGAATACAGCATGCCATACACACCCTCAGCAATATATAGATGCACTCTTGGCCATCCAGGAGTTCAGATAGCAAGGATTAGTCTCATGACAGTGAAGTAGAGATAGTATTTGTAACTCTCCCAAATTAGTGACAAAGGATATAACATTATTAGTCACACCTTACTATTGAACTATATCTTCCATGGATTTTTACTTTGAGGAAAAATGTAAATTAGTCTTTAATATATATTATCCTGTGTAGCATGACAGAAATTTCATGCATTTATAATACTTAGTCTGTTTTTGGATTCTGAATGTTTCCCTTTTTAGAAAAATTAATCCTGCTTATTTGCTATATAACTTATATTCTATTTGTCTCAAACTATATCAAGCTTCACTGATCTCTAATACATACTAGATCTATGTATTAGAAATCCCCAGTAATGTATCTCAGAATTTAGTATGGGGCCATGGCACAATTTAGTAATCCATCTCTCTTTACAGATAGCTAGTATGTACTTCAAGGGATTCAGATCCAATATTTTTCTTTACTCACGTGCCCAGCATAATGCTTGCTGTACAGTATGTCTCAATTTATAGGCATCCAATTAGTAAACAGGTATCATTATTTTATAATTTTAACAAGACCATGTTATCAACTGACACCTGTTGAATTAACTAAGTTGAGGAACTATTTCATAATTTTAACTAGTATTCATTCTTTTTTCTAAGCTTCGATTTTTAAAAACCAACTTGGTATAAAAATAATCTTTGAGAATAGAAAGAGTGTTCTAGTGCCAGAGATTGGGGCCTTTTACTCTCTGTCTGACTGGACTGTGCCTGTCTTGAACTAGATCTCAGGAAGGTTTCCATTTCCCTCTGGTTTCTTTTGTCCTAGACTTAGAATGTTTGACCTTCCATAGAATCTGAGTGCCCTAGCAGAGTTAAAGCACTTCTACCCTTCATCTTCTATAAGAATGTTTGTCAACTACTCATTAAGGTTTTCAGCTACCAGATGGCTACTCAGGGTGTATCTTGTACTATTGTTTATTTGTTCATTGTTATCTTGTCCTAATTTTGTGAATTCTTATCACCAAGATTTACAAAATGGATTTATTATTTCACAAATGTGAAAAAGCTGCTTTAGGTGTTGTCTTGCTAACACGTTCCAAATGATGGGCCTCTGTGGGCTGTGGCACAGCAGAGACCTGGCATCATCTCTGGAGCTACCAATCAGAAACAGTCAAATTGGCAATTGTTCCCTCTTGCTGACTTTTCCTCGTTAGTTCAGTGACAACGGAGGCCACATCTAAACCCCCTTTGTTCAGTCTTTTGGCTATAACCTACTCTCTGGTTTCCAAGCTGATTCTCTTTTGACCTGGCCAAGCCAAAACTATGCTGAGAGGAAAGAAGAAAAAGGAGGCCGAGCTAGCCAAAGCGCTCCTTCATAAACTAATGATGCCTCAAGATCAACTGATCTGGAATCCTAACCAGATTGGAAAGAAATACCGTTCCTATCCCATTTGGTGGGGGAGAGGGAGAAACAGAAGAGGAAGAGAGAGAGAGAGAGAGAGAGAGAGAGAGAGAGAGAGACAGAGACAGAGACAGAGACAGAGACAGAGACAGAGACAGAGAGACTTGTTTTGAAATCCAGCAAATACCAGACAATTATAATAATTATTGTAATATCTGTGATTCTATTTAGGTATCACTATGCAGTTTTCACGTTATCCTTGTTTTGAGACAGGAAACTGTATCATCATCATCGTCTGTTTATTTTCTCCTTATCTCTAACTTTTTTCTTACTTAAGTTTAACTTCTTCCTATACTCTGTGCTGAGAGTATTGTGAACAAAGAGAACATATGCAATAGGTTGATATGGCCACTGGCCTTCTCTCCACAGAAAGGAAGTCTGTAACTAAAAGTACCAGGGATTTTGAAAACATAGAGGAGTATTTAGACTATAAAAAGTCTTAAGTGATACAAAAGCAAAACAGACACATAGTTATTGCCCTTAAGTAATGTTTTGTTCAATATATATATATATATATATATATATATAGAGAGAGAGAGAGAGAGAGAGAGAGAACAATATGAAAAGGACTATTTTACAAAGTGTCTGATACACTGGAGATATGAAAACAGTGGTATGAAGATTTGAGCAAGATGTATTTAATACACCTGAGAAACTAAAGGGGGATTCCACAAAAGGTCATCTATTTAACCTAAATATTAAATGACACTCTCAGCAATCTTCCACTCAGAAGAAGAGGTAGATGTTGCAGCAGAGTCAACAGTATGTCAACAGAGGAAGGGAAGGTTGTTCTAGGGCACTTAACAGTAACCCCTTCCATAGAGTTACTGATGCTCTGTGTGTCCAGTGAAAGTGTATACAGTGAACATCCAGTCCAGGTCTAATTACCTTATCTCAACCTCCTTAATCTATCCTTTCTCCCTTGAGGAAAGGCCAAACCTTCCACATTGCCCTCTCTTTCACTGCTTTGTTGAATCAACTCTAACCTCCAGTTATTTCATACATTTCCTGTTTAGATGCTCTAAAGGACCTCAAATCATAAGCCCTCAATTTGTTTAAGGACAAACCCGTCATGTGAAATTCAGCTTCTCGGGGTAAAACAATTATATCTACACAATGAAGAAGCTGTCACCAATAAGCCTCCTTCACAGGTTTTAGAAGAATGAGTAATCAATGGAAATGTGTTTGGAATTGAATTAAAATTGCTCGTCACCTGGTGGTCCCCAAGTGTTCCTTTCCCACTATCCTTCTTAGAGTTTGGATAAGTTGTAATTTTGATTCCTGGGCATTTTTAGTGTCTCAGTAGTAATAAAAAAAAATTGTAACAATACTAAACAGAGTAACTAAAACATTAAGCTCCTTTGCATTTGACTGGACTAGTCTAGCTCTGGTATTATGAATGACACCTAAGGAACAGTTGAACATTCTAGTCAAGAGCATAGATTCTAAATATAGATTGCCAAGCTTCTAATTAAGGCACCTTTGGCCCAAGTATGTAACTTCTTCATGCTTAAGTCTCTCTAGTTTTAAGATAGGGAAATCTGTTTTATCATATAATAATTGTGACTTAATGAACAGAGCTTGATTGAAAACAAATTTATCAAGGCGAGTGCTCCAGTTCAAGCAAAAGGAAGCCAGTCATTCTGCTCAAGTTGCAGCTTGTTCTAGTAGACACAGTCCTACTTCCCCGGAAATCACAGCTCTGTCAGTCCTCTGGCTCCAGATAAAATGTAGAAGGAGCTTCATGTTACTAATTCCTAATTCCATTTCACATTTTCTCATCAGAAAACCAAAAGCATGTCTCTCAAGCCCCTGTAGGCCTCATTATCTTGCCGATATTTCAGACTCCAACATACTAGCCATTAAAAAGACGTCACTGTGTTCAATGACACCATCCTTGAGCAGGAGCCATAGATAATAAAACAATTGCCAACATTCCCTGGCAAATCCATATGGCCAAGAGGACAATGGTGGAAACAGTTCATGAAAACGGAGGAGAACAAATAATAAGACAGAGAAAAGTATCAAGTCCAGGCTAATAGGCTACGTCATGGGACATGACAAACAGCTAAGGCTGGGGTGAATAGGAGAAATACAACTGCCAATAGGAGGATGCTGCTGCCAAAATCTAATACAGGGCCAGCTACCTTGAATGACAAATGCAACAGTCCCTGAGAAGTCCAACACTGATTGCTTGCATAGACCTGCTGAATGGCAGAAGTCACCCATGCCAGGGATAACAAGAAAGTATGCAGAAATCTACAGGGGCTTGTAAGCCTGCCAGGAAAGAGCAGGATGAGGTTGGCGGGGAAACTGCAGCCAATGGCCCTTGAGGGGACAAATGAAAACACAGCAATTGAGCATGAGGGGGACACTTGGGATATACTGACAGTTGAGAAAAGGCAAGTGGTCAGCTCATTGGCTCTAAGCTTGCTACTTGAGACTCAGGAACAACAGGGAGCCAGAAGTGGTTGGAGGCATGGTTTCTGCTGCCCGGCCAGCTGTGCCTGCAGAGGACAGTGAAATCATTCTCTGCATGCTGTGACAGGCTGGATCTGCAAATTCTGAAGCCAGTAGTTCAAAATTCAGCTCGCCATCAGTGTAAAGGGAAGCACAGGGAAAGTACCTCAGCTCTGAGGTAAAAAATGGACAGTGTGGGTCTCAGTTAATATATGAAATAATCATTACTATTATTTGAGACTTATAATTTGATTAGCTAGAAATAACTACAAGATTGAATTATATGAAGTCACTATTAGTTTGTCTTTTTAACCTATAAACAGCCACTTCTTTTGTTCAGCTAAACAGATGGATAAAGTTGCAGGCAGGATTTATTAGTTGTCTCCGACAGAGCACTCTATTACCAGATGTCAGCTGGAGCATGTCTACTGGTCCCTTCCTCCTAACTCTCCAGGGAAAGTCATTTTAGTTCAGGGAAGATGAACCAGGCTGGGGTTAATGGAGAGCTGACTTCTCTGTGTCTCTCCATCCAGTTAACTCGGGAGTTCCTCACTTCGCACTCCTCTTCCTACTGAGCATTATGGACCTGTAACAGGGGAGGGGTCCTGTGGGAAACTGGGGAAAGTCATTCTTCACTCCATAGGCTTGGCCTTGGGACAGCAGATGCTGAGAGTGAGTTTTAGGAAAGTCTTTACTCTTGAATTTTTTTCTCTACCACCACTCAAGAATAATTTCTTAGGTGAAGTAATGATTGCACTGAACATCCTTTTCAACATGCAAGCTGCAATGCCTATAATCCCCTGAAATATCTATGTAGGAACACAACTACAAAAGGTGTCCACCAGCCACACTCACAGCAAACATATTGCTGACTCCAAACATTCAGAGAGCAGACACAGACCCAGAATTCCTCTTGCACCTCATGTCTTTCTAGAAGTCGTATAAGGGACAATCTGCTAAAGAAATTAATTTCATGTGTAAATCAGCCTCCACAACACATGACCCCTCTTCCACTACTCCTGAGTTTGGAATTAATGTGCCCTGACCCAAGCTTCCAATGGTGGACTCCACAGAGAAGAACATGTCCTCCTAAGATACTGCACACCTCCGAGGGCTAAGGAAGGGTCAGTCTACCTGGTACCTGACATGGGATCATCAGCAGTAGCTTCTAAAGTACATGTCAGCTAGACATGGATGCAAGAAATCATGGGGCTTGCAGTTGCCATAGATACAATGGACCTGGTAGTAAAGATCAAATCCAACCTCAAAGGCCTAATGAAGGGTTCGATGGGGAGAACTCAGTCTATCACTGTGTACTACTTCTAAGAAAACTTCATAGAAGAACCTCTCACTCCCCAGGCAGATCCTAATTGGAATCCTCTCTTTTTATGAATGTGTTTGTTTCTGAGGAAGTCTCTGGGAATTCCATAGAATTCCTCAAGCAGACTTTTGTCTTTTGCAAAGTCTTGGCAGCCACCTCTAAGAGGCAAGGATTTCGAATCAGATGGGGCTCGAGAGACCCAGAGTTCTCTTTTCCTCCATTTCCTTGGCTCCTCCTAACAGGCAGCGTCTGCACAATTGTCTTTCCCTCTAGCTGGGCAATGAGGGCTCTTGAGGGCACATGTGTCTCCCAAGACTACTTCTGGATAGTGAGACTCTGCCAATGTGCCTCTTCTCTTCAGCTTCACGGCCCTTTTCTTGCCTTTGGTTCATGCTACCCAGTATAGCATAATTCCCCAAGGCATAATTCCACTTCTCAGTTCACTACTAGGTGGCCTTGTTCAACCAAACTTCATTCTGCCTTAACTCTGTCTCTGGGAACTCCTCCTTGCCTAATACAGACACTGAAATTTTGTGATGCCCTTCTCCAGGGATCTAGGAAACACAGAATGCCTGAGTTCTGAAGCAGATCATATGGTCTGTGGATGTGTGTGTCTAAGCAACAATTTGGTCAAATCAGAGTCAAACAGAAGTAAATAGACTCAGAGATGCATTTGAATTACTCTTTAGTTTTTCTAACTAGTCACATACTCTTTAGTACCGCTCCTTGTGAATCAGAACCTAGCCTATGGCTTCTGGTCTCCTTGATTTATCACTGGTTGGGGTGAGGCTTTCTTAAGTTCCCCTTTTAACTTATCTCTCACTCATCAATACTGCTTGGTAGCCGGGTGTTGGTGTCGCACACCTTTAATCCCAGCACTCAGGAGGCAGAGGCAGGCAGATCTCTGTGAGTTCGAGACTAGCCTAGTCTACAAGAGCTAGTTCCAGGCCACAGAGAAACCCTGTCTCGAAAAACCAAAAAAAAAAAAAAAATACTGCTTGGTAACTGGTGAACAATTTTCATTTCATTCTGTATACTTGGAGGGAAGGGATACCTAAGAGAATAAGCTTGAAAAAGTATAGTTCTTGACTCAATTAAGAGAAAGACATAGGAATCTAACACAGTCAAAACCAAAATACCAATTTCATGGCTGATAAAACTGTCTGGGGATTGAGACACACACATGTAGGGCTGACTGAGAAGGTCAGGACTCCCCTGAAAGGTGGTGATTCCCAACTACAGCCCTCCCCTGCAAGGTTTACCACCCAACAGGAAGCCTGAGATATACACCATGTGTGCAAACAAGTCCCAGGGGTTAGGTGTCCTCCTTCCAGACCTGGCCATTAGATCAGGCACTGATTCCCACGACAAGCAGAAGAAAGGGACAGTTCTAGGAGCTAAGAGCTCTCCTTACTAGAGATCTCTTATTTTTTTAAGGCAAAGAACGGCAGCTAGAGTGTTCACCCGTTGCTCCATACTCATTTGTGTATTTCAGAAGAAGCCTGTCACCTGGGCCACACTCTGATGGGACTCAGTGTGAAAGCCTCACAGGCTGACAGACACTGCTGGAAGCATCAGTGGAGAGTGCAGAGGGTGGTTGCATTCTCCCCATCTTCCTCTCCTCCCATCCCAGCCTCTGGACTATGCTGGGATGGATTGAGATCGACAAACCTGAACATGTTTTGGTTTGAGGTTTGGCAAACTCTGTAACTCCAAAGTATTCCACAAATGTTTTGTGTTCTGCGAAACCAAAAAACATTGGCCAAGCACTTTCCCCTCTAATTTTTAAGCCCATGTGTTTTTAAAGGAAATGTAATCCGTATGCTTTAGTAACATTTATATGCAACTCATCAAGCCATGCTCCTCCGCATGAGTCATTTGATGTCTAGAATGCATGGCGAGAAGCAGGGGTTGAGAGGAACTGTGTTAGCACGAGAAAGGCCACAGTGAAATACTGGACAGAAGATGGGACATTGGTCCTGATGTTAGTTCAGAACCACTGGGTCCCAGATTTGCAAATGATACTCCATATTCTTACCCATGCATCTTTTCCATTTACATGACATTAAAAGTCCTTGCCTACATGAGATCCTGCAACCAGCTAGTGAGAATTAGATCACTAGACAGCTAATGATATAACTAGGTAATTTTGAATTTTTGAAAGGGGAAAAAAAACATTCAAAACTTTTATAATTGCCTTAAACAAGTCCACTGTAATGCAGTTTCGCAGAGTGCTGGAGGAAGAAGCCGAACATTCTTGCACCATGGTAAGACACCGAGAGGGCATCCATACTTCACCTAATAGAATGGTTCAGCTGGATTTTCCGTCCCCAGATAGGAGATCCTTGTTTAGGGGGTACAAAGTAGATGGGGAAGCTCTGATCAGTAGTCTACAAACACAGGCTGAGCGCACAGGAGGCTTTACTTGAGACCGAAACAGTTGTGGGTGGTTAGATAGTGTTTTCAGAGGGAGGATCCTGTTCTCAGTATCTGTTGAAAGTGGGTCACACCGAGGATAAGGTGCCAGTGTGACAGCATGGGAGATTCAGCTCTGGAGTCAGGCAGACACGGTTATCCAGCAGCACTTCAGCTTTGCTCTGGGATGGTGGGAAAGCTGCTTAACTCTAGCACGGCTCAAACTCTTTCAAGATGCAGGTTTTTCAAATTAGAGAAAAATGAAGAATAAGCACCCCCAAATGCTAAATGTTCATTTGCAGTTAACAGAAGCAGTTACGAATGGGCCTTAAAGTAACCTCGGGGGGGAGGGGGGGCAGCTAAGTTTTTTAATTGACCTGTAGTATAGAACTGTTTATGTGCTGCAGTAAGATAACTCAGCATGTGTGCACAATATGTAATAGTCAAATCAGGGTAACATTTCCTCCACCTTACACACTTCATTTCATCGGGTCAGGAAGTTTTGAACTCTGCTAAATCTTTATAAAATACATGATAGATAAACTGTGAGCTTCAGCTATCCTAAATTGCGGTGGCATATTAGAACTTACTCTCTTGAGTAACTACATTTTGATATTTGCCATCCTGCTCTCTCCTGTCCCTCCTTACTCTCTCCCTCTAACTTCCAACAGCAACTGTTCTACTTGTTAGCTCTACTTAAAATCAACTACTTAAGTTCTGTATATGTCATGTGCCACTTGGCTCTTTGTGGTAGTTTGTTTCACTTACTGTCCTTCAGTCCTGTTGATTCACACATGACAGGACTCCATTCTTTTTTTTAATCTGCTTTGCAGGCTTTGTATGACATTAAAAAAGAAGAAGAAGAAGAATTTTCACACTCCAAGAAATAAATGAAGCACTGGAATGAGCTAATGCCTGACTTCGGAGATGCATTGCACTGTTGTGCTAGTCGTCTGTCCTATTTACCCATAGTTCCACTTTCAAGGAGTCTTACAGATCAGGAACCCATCAAGCAGGACAGAAAAATAAGCATGTTCCTTAAGCAGCACAACATTTGCAGCCTCCCAGGGGATCTCCCCTCAGGACTTCAGCTAAGAGGTACTCAAAACATTCTGGCCAGTCTCAAGGAGAAAGTGGGCTTCAGCTCCTGGAGCATAGGGTCAATGTTTGTCAACACAAGCTATTTCATCATACCTAGGTACCTCCCATACCATGCTGCTGAGACATGGTTACAAACAGAGCCTCACTCCGTAGCCACAGGGCCTCCTCGATATTCAAACATAGCAAACATATTTATCTTTACATCCACTTTCTTCAACCCTCCCTTACACACACACCTGATTCATAACATTTATCATCAACACTAACCTCAATCACCCTATAGAAACAGTTTCGACTCCCACTCAACCTCCTGACTGGATTTTTTCTTGCCAAAAATTAACATACTTTTTCTTGCTTTCTATGTAAAATGGGTGTGAACATTCTGTATGGTAATTTCCAAGGGTGTATACCTTCTACTGTAGCTTCCAAGAGTAAGGAGCCTATGAACAGGAAGCTCTAGCTAAGGAATTAAAAGACTTTAGAGAAGTAATTTAAAAAAAACAAAAACAAAAAAGTAATTTAGCCAAATACTCCAGATTGCAAGGGCTCCAACGGAAGACAAGAGACGGAAAAGGAGAGCATTACACTAGGCATCTATAAGAAAATAAACAATTACTAAATACTACTAGAGACAATCCCCCCAAAAGAAAGTGTAGCTGAATAAATAACATGGACGAGTTTGGCCTGGGAGACATATATTTGGGTATAGAAGAGAAAGTCTTACTTTGGGATATAAGACCTTTCTAAAATTATAAAGAACACTACAGGCTTATTTTTTAAAAAACTGTACAGCTGCTCATGTATATAGTCACACTTACATATAGGAGCCCACAGAACCCTGAAAAGCCATCCATTGGCTCCAAGCTACAGGTTTTGCATACCCTTACCATACATGGCCTACCTATCATGAGTGTCCCAGGACTTTTTAACACATTATCACTAAGTAGGTCTTCAAGAAGCTCAGAGTGCAGAGTCTTCGAAATGAAGAAAGAAAGACGCTTTTGTGACCTGGACTATAAGTTAATGGTAGGGGACATCTGAGATAGAATGGATGTGTGTTTGTTTTTTATTGAGTAGGCTTTGAAGACAAAGGCTTTTGTGGAATAGAAAAACGTTTGTCCAAGAGTCATTCACTCACTGAGTTCTAGAGTGCTTTCCCATTAAACTGTCACCTAGAACACTTACTTAATGGTGCTATCTAAAAACTGCATGATTGACTGAATTTTCTATTACTCAATTGATATAACCTTATGGACTTTAAATAAATTTAGGAACATAAATGTATGCTGAACATAAAGCAAGAGTTTAGTGTTTTTAAAAGTGCTTTTATAAAGCATTTTGTGAAAGAAATGATCACCATAAGTGGTTTGAAACATATGTCTATGATATAATGAGGTATTTCTTGGTGAAGGCACAGTCTAAGGAATGTCATTTTGCAATTTATTCATTGTGTACACCTTATAGAAGGTCCCTACACATCTAGAGATAGGTCCACTAAACACCTTTACTCTAAGGTAGACACCATCACACATGGAGTCTGTTCATGCTAAAACACTGTTCTGTGGTGCTTGATTAGATAATGCATCACATATTTCATGGAATATTTCTAAATATAAATTGTTGGTTTATCCAAAAACTGCTGCAGAGAGAATACCAAAGATAATTCCTGGCAATCTGCTGTCCAGATGTAAAACCGTCCTTACAGATTATTAAAGAAGTCAACGGCATTGCAACGCCTGTGCTACACCAGACAGATGCATCACAGTCACTCAGGCTGTAGTGTCTGTATCTGATGAATTTGCCTAATTGGAGACTGTGGATATGTCTGGTCCCACTAGCCATCTCAGGTGTCTCCTAACTTGCCATAGACAACAGATTTTCATTTTTTGCAGGAAATCATTTAGGGAGAAGAAAATATTCTCAGCCTGAGAACCAGTACAGTTTCTAAGGCTTTTGACAACGGGACAAAATGATTCTGTGAACATCTGCAACACCTGGAACTGATGGCACAGGTCATAAAGAAAGGTGGCGTTCCCCTTCATCACTGAAACTTCCCTTTGCTGTAACAGATGGAGACTATTGCAGAAAACCACAACTGACCCAAAGCCAGAGTTGTGAAGCCAAGTCCCAGCTGCACATCTATAACCCAACTCCCACACCCAAGGCTCAGGGATCAGTTTGAAAAGGGTTTGGAAAGATTGTAAGAGCTAGAAGAACAGGCAGTTTGCTGTAAGATTGTGTCTCCTAGAGATATCAGAGAAGCTACACACATGAAGCCTCACCAACATAGCTCCCTAAACATGACACGGACAAGGATAATGCAAATAGGCACACTAATGTGGAAGAAGGAAAGCTCACAGCCCTAAATCAAGAACCACAGCCACTAAGGAGTGCTGAGAGCGGGAGATACAGTCTGCCTGCAGAGGAGAGCACACCAACTGGTTATCCAATAGCAAATGGTCAGCCATGAAAACATCCATACACATAGCATTATACAGACTGAGAAGGTTATATTTGTATGTTTAGGAATACAAAACACACACACACACACAAGCACCCACACGCGTGCTTGTGTGTGTGTGTGCGCGCGCGTGCGTGCACGAGAGAGAGAGAGAGAGAGAGAGAGAGAGAGAGAGAGAGAGAGAGCATACACACAACAATTAAAGAAAAGCGGCTATGAATTGTAAAGAGAGCAAGGGTAGAGTACATGAGAGGGTTTGGAGGATGGAAAAGAATGGGGGCAAAATGATGTAATTATATTATAATCTCAAAAACTAGAAAAAGTTATTTTTACAAAAGGAAAAAAGAAAGGTGACATTCTAGAAACACTCCCTTTCATAAAGTCAGAAGTGTATGTCTTGAGGGACTATTTCCTAGGAATAGAATGGTTACATTTGTTTTTGCCAAGATCAACTCATAAAGGTAGTAGTTTTCTGAAATCTTATCTTTCAGAAATGTAAAGTATATGAGACAGCACTGCAGCCAATACAGACACCTTCAGATAACAGAAAAATACACCAATGAATCATTAACAATAAGTGATCATGTGTCTTGCTTTACGTGGACTGAATCACACAGCATAAAGTAGGGGGTAAAAAAAAAAAGCATGAAGGATTTGTTACGGTAATTTAAGTTGTGTGAGAAAGAAGATGTGTCTTTTGTGGGAGGGAACTTGGGGATTCTTGAATAAGTCAGTTTCTCTTTCCCTGAGTCTATGTGGTTGCCGAGTATGCAAATATTCTCTAGGAATTGGGAGCCAAGGGCCACCAATAACTTCCAAAAGAAAAGAAGCCGGTGAGTCTGTTGCCCCAGGGTCCTTACCTGTTTCTTCCAGAATCTCTGAATCCTTTAGCAAAGGGGTTTCGGTCAATTTTCAATCTGGTGATCTGGAAATAAACAAATAAATATCAATTGTTTTCATATTAGCCAATTTCCTTTTGTGTTACTCTAGAAAATTAACAAAAACTCACTCTATTAATAACATCTGTTGTTTTTATTTCGTTTCCTTTTAGTTGGAGATTTAAATTTCAGCTTGACATAGGGCTTGGGCCTGGCACCCAGATGTGTGACTCATTTTTTTCTGACGACCAAAGTTTGCCCTGTGTGTGACTGTGATCTCACTTCTCCTCCCTGTCCTTGCCCCAAACTAGTGATAAATTTGGTGTGTAGATGGATACCGAAAAGGGAAATTGAATGACGGTGATGTCCATTGTTGATGCCATAGAGGAGGCACTTTCAGGACTGCTTGTTGAAAGAACACTGCGTGGGTGAATGGAGTGATGGATAGACGGTTACATTCATTGATTCCGTCCAGTAAACTACCAACAGACAATCAACTTCAGCCTGAGGGAAGCAAATAACTGGCTGCATTTCCCATGTAACATAATATGTGCCTTTCCTGCCACCAGAAATCTTTCATTTAATGGCCTGAAATGTTTGTAGAAATGGCACAAAAAGCAGCTCGGTTTTTACCCGAAGCGGGGAGCTTCCTCAAATATGAAACCGAATGGGACCACATGAAATGCATCTCATTCAGTCTCCCAGAGTCATCAGCAAATGAGAAGGAGCAACAGGAGGCCGTGCAGGCTGGGCAAAGCCAACACATACATTTGTGCCAACCACCCTCTTGGTCAGGTCCTCAGAGGCCATCCATTTTTTACATCCTCTCGGTACATCAGACCTCTCCACTTCCTCCTGTCTTAGTCCTAGTAAACCCTGACACGGTTGGATAGATCACCCTAATGCTTCTAGACTAGAAAAAGCCTGAACAACATATTCCATACGAGCCCTGGTGTTTCTGCTTCCAGGCTTGGTCACGGGAGGCATTTTGATACCTTTGTGTCTGAACCAGATGTAAATGGCATACTCTATGCAAGACACAGACACTCAGGCTTCCAGAAGCCAGAAAGCCTTGTGGCCCATTTAAAAGAATGAAACTATACACATCCTTCAAGATCTGACTCTCCTACTATCTCTAAGGTAAAGGCACAGATTCCTCTGAGTTTTCGGGCTAATTTGAAATTTTGAAATTTCAGGCTGATTTGAAAATGCTTCATGAAATTACTTTTTCCCATATCTCATTGGAACTCCTTGGTTCCTGACTCCCAGAGAGTGCTCGCCCCCATATTCTGAACCCATACTCTGCAATCATGTTGATTCATAGAAAAAGAAATGGGTAATTTAGTCAAGAGTCCCCAAGTCCTCCTGCCACAAAAGGGGCACCTTCCAAATTCTTTATTATACAACTTGAAGGCTGGGGAGTTCAAAAGAATGAAAGGGACTCTGAAAAGCCAATGTAGAAATATGGAAATCGTGCTGCTTAAGGGCAGACTGAGATCGCTGCTAACTGCAAAACATATTCCCACTAAGACAATGAAAGTTGGCTCCTCTGCTGCTGCTCTTCCCCAGTCCTCCTTCCTTCTCACCTCGTCAGAGTGGGATTTCCCAAAGCCACAGACTTTAAAATGTCTTTAAAGTGCAATGTGAGATTCTCACAAACAGACTCTGGTTTGAAAGCGCCATGCTGGCTTCAAGGTTATTTTGCTCCCTAAACATTCCTTGCCTCTAGAATGGCGCACTAATAATGTAGCAAAGGCAATTTTACATCTATTTTATAGACCAGAGCAGGAGCCTAAAGGTTTGGCCTTCTAAAGTCCAGTGTCTGCCATGTGAATACTGTATTGAATTTAAAGAGTGCCACTGCTTCTCTGTGTTTGACTTAAAATCGGCTCTTTCTTCCCCCATAACCCACCTCAATAAACCACACGCCATATTTTCTTTTCAAGTTGGGGTTATAATATTTTATTTTCTCTTTCAAGTTGGCTTATCCTGTCCAACTCATTTATGATAGTGGTTTCTGATATACAATTGCACTGCCGTGTTTGGGGTACCTCCACAGACCCCTGTAAATATAACGACATTCTAGTTCATGGCCTGGGAGAAATAGTTGAAAATCTGATTCCCACAGTTGAGTGTAGCCCAAGCCAAGGGATCTGTATGGAAATTTAATAGAAAGCGGCCAAAGATGTTGGGAAAATAGCACTCCTGTACTTGCTCCAACAATTTTAATGAGAGGTTTAGAGAGATTTATGAAGAGTGTGGTTTTGACGGTCGTTATTTATCAAATATCTTTTGTGTGCAAAAGGTGACAGGTGACACCGGTGACAGTTTGGTGAGTAGTCACCATATGGCTGTGTTGCCTCTTTGCTCTTGAGAAGCTTATAATCTAGAAGAACAAAGGGCAGACATGCACAGTAGTAACACATGAAACAGATCAGAATTAGACCCACAACAAAAGCAAATTAGCCTGAAAATTCTGAGGAATCAGCAAGTTGAAAGACTCCACGTCTTCACCTTACAGGTAGTAGAAGAGCCAAGGCCTTGAAGAACATGTACAATTTCATTTTTAAAACTGGCCATGAGGATTGCTGTCCTCTGGAGGACAAGGATGAGTAGAGGAAGAATGCTCTTCAAGTAGAAGTTGAGAACCCTTTCTCCTTCCCCGATAAAGGCAAAGGGTAAGTAAACAGTTGGATTGTCTGTGTCTGTTTTCCCATTCAGATTGAAACCTGGGGGAGGGGCAGTATGGTGGGGAGACTCAGAGAGGCTGACAAGGTGACACTACATGTATATATGTGGAGGTGGCTAACAATGACACAGACTTGCTACAGATGCTAAACAGAGGACTTGAATGAGTCCTGGTGGAAAGCTGGACAAGAAGGAGACCAAGAGGCAAGAAAATAGTGTCTCACTTCAGCATTTTTCTCATAATATATCAGCCAGGGACCCAGCAACAGACCCAGGGGCCAAGCAGCTGCTTCACAGCACTTTAATGAGCCCAGAGACAATATAGGAACCCACAAGCAGTCATGAGGACTTGTAAACCTCTCACTTTCACCCTGTTTGTGCACCATGCAACCGGAGGCCAGAAGTCTACTGCAGGAAGAGGAAACTTACATGGGCATCCAAATCAAATCAAGTTATACTAAGAGATATAAACTTAAAACAGAAATGTAGAAATGTAAAAGTTTGCATTCCCCTACCCTACTCCATTACAGGCAAGGACCTTTTAGGGAATACACATGTGTGTGTGTGTGTGTGTGTGTGTGTGTGTGTGTGTGTGTGTGTGTGTGTTATGCAGAGGGGGATGAGAGAATATTTCAATGATTTCCAACTCAGTGTCATATTATGTTTTACCAGTGAGATTCAAATACGTCTTCTTCTCACCTCCCTGCCACAGGCCAGCTATATTCTTAACTAAACTACTCTAAATGGTCTCAGACTGACCTCCTTCCTTCTACTTCCTATCCAGTCAAAACAGCAGCCTGACTGATCTGCATTTGCACATTCCTACAGCGTGCTGGTTTTCCCAATGACTACACCTGTACAGGATTCAGCCTCCTATCCAGACCCCTGAACATGGATGTCAATGAGGAGGCCTCTACACTCTAGGGGGCCCCTGGTAGTGGATTAGTATTTTTCCCTGGTGTAAGAAGGGGCTTTAAGAGCCCAACCCACGTGAAGGGATGCACTCTTGGCCTGGACACATGGGGGAGGGCCTAGGCCCAGCCCAGGATCATGTAGTGGACTTTGGGGAGCCACCATCAAGGGCCCTACCCTGCCTGGGGAGTGGAGGGTGGATGGGGTGGGGGCAGGTGGGGGTTGTGGGGGGAGGGTTGGGAGGAGGGGAGGGAAATGGAGAAGGGACTGACATGTGAAGCAAGCTTGTTCCTAATTTGAACTAATAAAAATTAAGAAAAAAAAAAAAGAATTCATCCTCCTTGACCAGCCTTGCATAGCCAGCAGGCTCTGGCTCCAGCCTATGCTCCAACACTAGCACATTCCTCTACCCTTGTCTACTGGCTCCAGCCAAACTGAACTGCAGTCCATGCTGCAATGTTCCAAGCCCTTCCCCTGAGAGGCCTTACACAGTGCTCTACTCCTTTACTCTACCTTACACAGAGCTGAATTTATGCTAAATATAACACTCTGGGCTCAGAAGACAACTCCGATGACCACCTCTGCTGGTCTCTTCAACTGTACAGTCTTCAATGCATCTTTCCACTTAATCCAACTGTTTGGATTAACCATATGTTTGCTGCTTATTTACATATTTACTGTCTCTTCCCCTGTGTGACAAATAAGGTCCATGCCCATTTTAACTACTGTCCTATTAAGTAGAGCCTAGAATGGCATGCATTTGGCACCCAATGGATTTTTGTTACTGAAGGATGAATGCATGGGTGGCTATGTAGGATGGTTCATCAAACCCAAAGCAATGTCAAAATTAAGTGATTCTTCACCAAGCCCTCCCTCAACTCCCAGTTCTGTGTTCACTTCCGCATCACAGACAAAGATCATAAGTATCTTTCCAGCTAGGATAAGGTCTATAGGTAGCTTCCCATGAAGTTGTGTTCAAAGTAAAACAACAAAAAAAAATCTGCATTAGTCTAATTGCAAAGTAGAGGGAAACTGGCTGGGCAGTGTAGGACATAAGAAGTGGCTTGGAATACTGCTGGATTTGCTCCCACAAATCTGGCAGTGGTTTCTGACATCCTCTCTGCTTCAAATAGCCAATTCTTACCCAGAATAAGACTGTTACCTAGGGAGAGCATGGCCATGTCTTTTTGGAATCTAGTTTCCTGCTTGGAAAAAAAAGATAAAAGTCCAGCAGTCTTTTTCCTCAGAGAAGACAAAGACCACAGTGTAAATTTCTTGCTAATTCCATAAGGACATGCTGACATGAATATATTCCCAGAAAATGGATAGAATATTGTATCACCTTTATTCCCAGTCTACCAACCTACTCTCCATGATGAGATTCTGGGCATAGTGTACCAATCTCTTTCACAAACCTGCCAAATTGGCATTCTGAGAGGAAATATTAGCAATAACTTCAGTGTGTTAGGAACTCTGAGGGTCTGATAGGCTGGGAAGACAAATGTGAGGAAGAAATGGAAAGGGGAGTGAAATGAATAAAATATTCCATGAAAATAAAAATATTAAATTCACATTTCACAGCCAAAGAAGCAAGCCTATGGATATATAAGGAAACCAATATCAAAGTCATGATGGCTAATTCTGTCAGGGATGTGGTCACTTGTAAAACACATGCCAAATGCCATGCCACCAAACAGATGTAAATATTTTAAAATTATGGAAGCATGCTTCATCTTAACTCATGGCTTCTAGACTTTAGAATTTTACAAGCTTGTCTAATCCCTTCTCCAACATTTGAGGAATCAACATTTATGTCCCAATTTTTATTCTATCAACTGAGAAAATTAGCACCTATCTAGTCTACATGTATCATTATTTCATAAAATAAATAACATTTTGTATCAAAAAGTAGACAGGCCAAAATAAAAGAACGTGGGTATTTGTAGTTGTATTTCTCAGTGTACTACAAAATGCTTCTCCACAAACACTGACCCAGATTCAGACTCAGCTATCAATTTGCAAAGTAGATCACTGCAGAACAGTGATTTCCAAAGCAGTGTGGTCCACTAGTGGCAGAGTCCAGAACTCATGCTTCTGAACTTCCAATAGGCATTTTCTACCATATCATAGGACAATGTTTAATTGTTCCCAAAAGAAAGCACCCTCAAGTTGGAGAAAGGTTAGATAGATAGACTATGGTTCTAATTTGATGAGTGTCGTGAAAGAGGTACAGTGGCCCAGGAAGACTATGAAGGAAGAGCTCATTTGCAACCAGGAAAGAAGGCTATAGGTAGATGTTAGTATTTTCACCTAACTTCAAAGGTAGAAGGAACACAGACAGAAAAGAAAGAAGGAGAGGGACAATGTTGGAAAACTACCTGTAATAGAAAGGCAGTACCAGTTCGTCAATAAAACTTCAGCTAGATCCCTGCACTCTTACAAGTATGTCATGGGAATCACAGGAAATGAGCCTAAAAATGAAGCCAGCGATTAAGACAGAAAGGGTTTTAATGGAGAGACTTGAGATCCTGAACGTTGTTGCTCAGGCCCTGAGGCATCAGTGGCAGACAAATGGTGAACATATAAATGTGTTTTGTCAAGATCCTTCTAGAGATGTTGTGAGACAATTGGGGAGATATTTGGATTGAGATCTAAGAAACGCAGTAACAAACTATCTTTCAGAGCCAAAGTGCAAGAAGGGCAGGGCAGAACAAGGGCAAAGCAATGAGATTAGAAAGAAGAAAATACATCCATAGACGAAATAGAGTCAAAAGGAAGATTTGCAAGGAGATTCTGATGTTGAGCTTGAGAGACTAAAATAAGTCACGAAGGACTTTGGTGAACTGAAGAACATAAAGGATTTTTGTTTTGTTTTTTGTCAACAGCAAAATGCAAAGTTCCTACTTCTCAAGAGTGGACCTGCTAAAAACATGATGTAGAATATTACAGGAATCTTTTAAAATGTTGTAAACATGGGAATGTTAGGTTGCCTTAGGTTGATGACAGGGCATTGCTCTCAATACTCATTGGTGTGGGGGGAATTATAATTACCCATCTATCAACCATCTTTGGAAAGCATAAGGCAACCCATTTTCTAGAAGAAACTGAAGTCCAGAGAGAGAAAGTTACTTTCTTGGAGTGATGCTCATGGAGATATAGGACTCTGACCCAGCCCACCAAATGTCTGGTCTGTTGCTGTCTGTGTGACAGGACAGAGCTCTTCACTAGAAAGACCTGCTGATACTTAAGCTGGGCTCCACTCCTTCTGCTGGGCTTCCTTTACTGTGTTGCTCCAGACATCTTCTTAAGAACACTGTAGACCTACCACTGGCTCACCCTACACAGGCCTCCTAACCATTTCCTTTAGAAGATAGACAATGAACAACTTCATCAGAAAATATTGATTGTTCTCATTCTGGAACATAGAGGCTAATAACAGCACAGTAATGAGAAAATGTATCTTACAAAAAACAATTTCTTCTCTCCAGAATCTTCAGAAGTCTGAAAATCACTGTTATGTTGCAAGTCCTGGGCTGTAGGATACAAACTTCATGATGCCCAATGGGAAAGACCTGAGGTTGCTGTGTTTTATTAGAAGGCACTGTATTATATTAAATCACATCTACACAGCCAAAGGGAGTATTAAACATTCATGCTGGTTGATTTATGCAGTGACTAGGGACTTGTTAAATAGGCAAAAGCTGTTGCCTTGATCTCAAAACAAGCAGAACCGAGTATGACCCATCTATTTTGTACATCATCACATCATGAATTCATCAACTTTTCATGAAGACAGAGATCAAGGTAGTAACTTATTTACCATAATCCCTTCATGAGCCAATGCACCTTGTTCAATTCCCAACCATCTACTTTTCCCTAATGAATAATTTATTCTTAAAACTTGCCTCTATCCCCTGCTTTTCTCTGTGTCTTTCTATCCCAGACATATGGCAGTATTGGCTGATTCATATATACCCTTTATCTACCCCACATAATTCCAGGATGTAGGCATATTTGTGGACATAGGAGGCACAAGTTGAAAGGAGTCAAGAAACCTATTCAAGGTCACACAATTTGTCAATGTTTCAGTCAGACTCAAACTTGCTATGGAATCTCACACTCTTAACCATGGCACTTGTCCCACCCCAACCAACCTACAAACAAAATATATATCTGAATGAAATGTACTCTGACAGTGGACACTTCTATGAGAGGAAATGAAGTAATGGAAAGAGACATCAGGTACCTGTGTTGAATCCCCCTTCATTATCAAAGTAAACTGAAGCTCTGGCTTCCAGGTGGGTTACAATAATGGCTCTTGTAGCCTGTAAAATCAACCTGGATGAAATAGTACTATGTTCATTTTGTGTTTTTCTACCATGCATGTCTTGAAGTTCAATGCTAATTACCACAGCACTGCCTTAAAAGAAAACTACTAATTAAAACAGTAGCTGGCCTCCTACTCCCTCTCTTCTCAAACAGTGAACCTCAGGTTCCAGTTGTTCAAAGGCCAGTTGTTCAAAGTGCTTATTGTTGCTATATCTTGTATCAAAATTTGAAAACTTTACTGAAGATTTCTGTACTGTCCCACTCAAACCTCTGCAACCTTACTATGAAGAAGCTTGGGAGGACTTAGTAACTTAAATATCACCCAAAATATATTCATGTTTTCTTCTACCTTAGATAAAACATGGCATCCATAAAGAAAATCTGAACTTAGAAGCACTTTATACATGCTGAAAGGCCTGACAATCATATGCTTAAATCTCCTCAGGAAATAAAGAACTTCTAAGGAATGTTACCCAAATAGACAGAGAGAGAGAGAGAGAGAGAGAGAGAGAGAGAGAGATTCTTTTCATGTGATATATAGATTATAAAAACCCACTACCATCACCTAGCTAGTAGAGAGAAAGTACTTGATGAGTGTCAAATGTTTCCTTCAATTGCTTTCAGCACAGAATAGAGCATCTGGTTCAAAATGCATCAAATGTAATAATATTATAAGTTCATTTTGCTTCCAGTCGATCCAAATGAAAGGGTGCTAATGTATGGGCTTAATGAACTGAAATCTCCTTGTTTTGACAAAGGAATCATTCACTGCAAGTATTCTACTAATTAGACAATATGACAAATAGAAGATAGAACATAAAATGGGTTTGATTACGTATTTTTAGGGAACCTCATAAAGTAAGATTACTTATAAATCCATCTAGCTACCCTCTTCAAAAAACCTGTAATGTTTAGACTATGACAGTAATGCCCTGCACTACCTTTCTCCTATTCACACAACTTCTAGGTTGAGTCTGGCTGGTTTCAATGCATGTGACTATCTCAGAAAATGAATCAGCACTTGCAGGAAAACATCCTTATTCAGCAAATCAAGAAATTCTCTAGCTCCATGTTTGTTGTTGAATTACATCACTGTGTTACCAGTATGCATTTACATGTTTTTCACTTAACTAAAGCTCTCAGTAAGGAGAACAGTCATTCTAATTACTCCACTAACCAGATCTATTTCTCTACAAAGACTAGAACCTAGTAACTTCTCAATACTCACTTAATAATGAACATGTATGCCAGAAACAAAATGCTACAGATCCCCTAATGGCTTTGGGGTCACACGGAAAAGAGATGCACACAGAAATCTTCAGAGACTCAATCCTGAACAGTGAGGTCTGCCAGGATGTGGCAAAGACCCTGAACACAGACATGAAGACAAATAGGAACATGGTGCTCATGATGAAGGAGCTGTTTCTGAGCTAAATGTAGACAATGCCAGATGTCACTGGGCATCACCACACTGGCATCATCAGTGTTTCAGGTATGTTGCAAGACTGCTGTCTCTTGTTTGAACTTTTCTGTGTCATTGAAAAGAACGAAGCATCCCTCACCAATAGCAAGACAAAGGTTCTTTGAAAGCTGAGAGGCAGCAGGCTCTCCACAGTGGCCTCTTACCTGCTGGTTCTGATAGGCTGTGACTGTGGTGAACACAGTCTCAGGAAAGTTGAATGTTTTCACCCCATCCCCTATGGGCACAGGTTTGGTGGGTGAAAGATCGCTGCTGAAGTCTTTGCGGATCACATGGACTCGAGGCTGGTATTTATGCATAGAGTGCAGAATGATCTGAAACAGGGAGAGAAAACTTTATGCTAGGTGTGACTTTGAGGTTCCTGAATCTTTTCAAACTCACATGCAAAATAAGTCACAAAATGGACGAATTGTGGGAGAAGGGCAGAATAAGGGATGCCCATGGTCCTAGAAATCAGTGCATTCACTCATGCTGAGAACTGAGCCTCTGGATAGCATTACCTGGACACATATAATGGGGTCTACTCTTCATGGATGGTAGATATGGTTGATTTGTTTAGCTGGAAAAAGGCTGGCCACCCATTCTTGTGTTAAGACAACACTCCACTAACACTTCTCAACCTGTGCTGTGTGTCACAGTTTTCCCTCCACCTTCATCTTTCAGCAAGTGTTCATGTTGCCTTTAAATTCTACACATAGTTATTTGCACTCACTGAATTTGTTCATGCTTTACTTGATGTCACAGAAGTTTAAGCCGCATATCTGTGACCTTACCACCTCAGAAAACTGCTGTTTCCTTGAAGAAAATAGCCATAGCAATCAGGAATGATATTGTCACTGACTGAAAATTCAGCACATCTTTTATTGCCAGAGATAAATTACTAACATCAGTTGTTCTGATTATACCAGCAAAGCTAAAAAATTCTTTTGTAAATTCACTACTTTCTCTACCAATTAGCCAAAATGCTCATTCATTTGTTTCTCTTAGGTACTTACTGTCTTGTGAGTTATTCTATTGAACATTATGGGTTCTTTTGTCAGTGTTTAATCTGCCCTGTGTTTCTGTCTTGCCTCTTTGAGTAGATTGTGAGTCCCTGGAGCAAAAAGGACTTTGTCTGATAAATACAAGCTGATGCGTAGCAGATGTTTGCTAAATGTTAGATTTGTGAAAAAATAAATAAATAAATAAATAAATAAATTTTAAGCAGAGAAAAAAGTTCATTCTTGGTTACTTAAAATTCTTGTTTTACCTCTTGAAAGGGCCTGGGGCCAATCAACTCTAAAGCAAAAGGGGAAAGAGGGAGGAGGGAGTAAATGGAGTTCTTTAACTCACATGTCCTTGATCATCCAGTTCGTTGTTGGTCAGCTTGAGTTTGTCGAAACTAACCACCTGCCTCATCCAGGTGTCTCCAGAAGCTAGGGAATCCGGGTGTATATAAACCCTTGGAGGCACAGGGGAGTCAGCATTGCCAGCCACCATCCACTTGGAGCTATGATACACATATCTGAGACACAGAAGGAGAGAGGAGAATTTAGAGACAGACGCAGGGAAGAATGGAGGCCCGAGAAACAAATAAAAGAACAAGAAAAGATGAAGCGATAACAAGAATGGAAAAATAATGGGAACGGCATGATATTCATAAATGAGACGACATGATATTCATTTGTGACTATCAATGGGATATTCATAAATGAGAAAAGCAGAAATGTGGATAATCAGGAAAAATGAAAATGAGATGGCAATGGACAATAAGATGGGATAGGGGATGACAGGGAACTGTTGTGGTTAATGATCAAAGCCACAGCTCTCAGGAGGAAAACATTCTCAGCATCCCTTTTCTTTCTCCTCCCTCTCTGCGCCATGCACCCCTGTGTGCACACAGACATCCTGAATCCATGTGTCTAGCTAAAGAGAAGGTATTTTACTGCAACCTTTCACCTTTCAAATGCAAACCATATAATCTTTAGCCACTTGTTCAGGATTTTGTTCCTTATTAAAAACATCTTCCATATTGTCGTATAAAAAGCAACCATGTGCAGAGACCCTCCAAGCTTCTGCTTATTAACCATTTACTTGCTAGCTGTCTGAATTCTGTGAGGTATTTCTGCCAGAATGGGGGGCTTCTTGCATTAGTGTAACCACTCCCAGAATCACCAGCAAATATCCCTAGTGTTTGCTTTCATGAACTTTGTTTGGAAATTTTTCATTGTTCACATCATTTTTCCATAATGCCTCTGTGCCTGAGATATTGATGGTAAGAAAGAAAGTCTATTTTCCTGAGCTCACCAATTTTCCTGTGATCCTCAAAACCCATCCCATATATATGGCACCTCCTTCTGTTTTGGTTCTAAAGGACTACATGGGCCCAGAACTCTGGCAAACAGAAGCACTCTGCCTGAATTATAGCTTGCAAGATTCTCTTTAACTTACTGGAAGCATTTTTCTCCTAACCCCTGCACTAAAGGCCATGCCTCTCTTGGCCATCTCTCTCTTCATGTTATTAGGGTCCTGGCTTCCTCATCCATATCTGACCTCCAAATTCAGAGGCTTAGAACCAAGTTCTAATACATTGGACATTTTAAAAATGCACCACTGATATTACTGTGATCTCAAAACACTAAGGAAGCCATGATTACCTTTATAGTAACTATATATATATATATATATATATATCATCAAAGAGATGTGGAGAATACATTGAGATAAGTCTAAGATAAAGTTATTTATCAAACAAACTCACATCCATATTAAGGATAGTTGTCTCCCTAATAAGACTCTCTCTTTGTCCATTCTTTCCAATTCTTCAATTTGTTCTTCTCCATACTTTCAAGTGTTGCATGTTAGATGTGCAATTGAATATATTTCACTTGTCTACTTCCTTCTCAAAAAAAAACCCCTAAATTCCAACTCATTTTGCATTCTCACAATATGTTCATCATTTTAACATTACCTCAGTTAATTTCAGATTCAAGAAAGAGCCACTTAATATTTGCTCCTGTAGGGAATGTTACAAAATCCTATTCTATCCAGAGACGTGGGGAGTATTTGAAAACATGCTTAGTAAGCTCTGGTTTCCTATCTTTAGTTATTGTTTCCTGACTGGCACTCCACCGCACAGACTGCTGGTATATCCTCTGTCCTTATCCACCTACCAAGTTTAAAGAACTGCCTTGGGATACTGAAGATGTCTACAACTCCAGATTCTACCAGAATCCTTACCTGTATCTTTTATTGTCCACTGGCACAATGTCCATTGCTATGTAGTATTGCTGGTGTGGATCTAGGCCAGTGATTTTCACTCTCATGGCAGGAAACATCCTCCTGTGAAGATGAACAGGAAGTTGTAAACTCAGAAAAGGAGGGAGATAAACTGGAATACAAGCTTAGAGTGTCTTCTCATTGGGTATTTTAGGCACATGAAAATCCAATATCCACTAATTCCCTGAGTTGGCTAATTACTATTTCACTGTAAATGATTACTACAAATGAAAATGAAGGTTAATATTTTTAAAACTGCATCTGTATTTAGCTTAAATTAAAATACCTCATGATTCCTACACTCAAACAGTCATACCTGACTCTGCCTTATATTTTAATTTATCTTTTAGTAGTATATATATATATATATATATATATATATATATATATATAAAATATTTTATGGAGTTTTTTGAAAATTAATTTCCCAAGAAAATAACAAAACAAAATGAATTGCTGCTAGTCTCCAAACAAAGAGCCACTAAAGTTTTTTTTCAGTGCATAAAACTGAACAAAAATTTCTGCAATTTCTCAGGCTGTCAACGTGTGTGTCAGAGGAAAGACCCTGTGGAATAAAGAGCAAATACCAAATGAGGTCTAGTGGCCTCTGGGCAATACCTTGCTTCCACCACAATGGCTTGTTAAATTTGCCAAAACAAGTGAGGTCGGGATGTGGCACTTTACAGCTTCTCTCATAACTGAAGGGAGGAGAGGGCACAGCTCAAAAGACATATTGGATTTCAACAAGTCTAGAATAAAGTTTGCCATTCTCCTCAAAAACTCCAAGAAGAAAGGAAAGACACCAAGCTAATTTGCATCAAACCAGACATTAAAAAGTGCTCAGCTCAAATATTTAGATTGCCCTGAGTGTGCTCTAGGGTACTTGTACACAAAATACTACATTAAGCTTAGCCATCTGGGGCTAGTTAATCGAGCTGAGCCGACCACAGTGCTAATGAGGTCAAGGTCACAAGCTTGATCCACATATGGCCTAATTGGCTTTGCTCCATTTCACGGCCATAGACCATGCCCTGACCTCAGACAGCCATATTGCAAATGTGTCCAAGGCTTTATATACAAGTCTCACATTCAATCCTCATCCAGGAAAAGTAACCCATAAAGCAAATGTCTTTCTGGCAGCAAGTCTGTGCCATGAGATTCGCATTTGGGAGGAATGAGATCTTTGATAAGGATGGTGGTGAATTCTGAAATACTTGTACCAAATGCATAGCCGTTCCTCCCTCACACCTGATTATCCTCCAGTCATTTCATATTTTTTCTTCCCATCCTCACCACTTTAATGAGGAGGCCTTGAATTTTAGTCTTACCAATAAAATGTGATGAGTGATTACACTCAATAACATTCACTATGAGCTACACACTTTGATCTACACTAGTTCTTTCAAACACCTGAGCATCTTGGTCTATACCTTTAAACACAGACCAGTAATTGCCTTCTTAACAGCAAGAATTATTATTCTTCTCTATGTTTTAATTACTAGGAGGCATCTGGTGAGAGACAGAAAGAAAGCTTACTAATGAAGGCTAGAAGATGTGCCTCTCCTTGGCCACCTACAAAGGCCGTGCTACACTGAAAGAAATAGATTTATTTTTGCCTTATGAACTTCAAAGAAAGAGCACTAGATATTTTTAATTTGATATTTTCTTTGAGACAGTTATATAATCCTAAGCATTCAAATTCTAGAATTGCTTTGGGTAAATCATCTCATTGCTATCATCTATCTATAAGACAAAGCAAAAGCAGTAGATTAGCACTGGACTGCCTACCTGCTTTAAAATTCTGCCTGAATTTTCTGAACTCTGCAGATACTACCTGTTCTCTGTGTTAGTATCTTAATACTTTATACCAAGATCAGTCATAACATAATTTTAAAAAGGAATTGTCTCTCATATCTCATAAAGTGAGTTGCGTTTGGTTTTAATGTTATGGTTAAATTTGGATCAATTCTCTGTCTTCTAAATCCATTAATCCCAACAAGCAACTCTGTCCATGGTGCTGATTGCACTGATTGGTTGGTGTTCCCCAAATTGAGGGCTCTGTACAAGAAATTATTACAAATCAACAGGAGGACAGTTTGTTCTGTAGGAAAATATGAATGGAGAGTAATATTTCCCTAGTTGTAATAAGACGTATAATCCTACCTACCTACCTACCTAAGAAAAACAGAACTTCAATATGACTAAGGAGGAAACTGCTAGGGAGTATGTTGGTATTGCCAAGAATCATGAGGTCTACATGAAAGCCTATGTGCAGAAGCCTGAAATTAAACACTGAGTGGCTGGAGGTTCCCCAATGAACTGAGCTCCAAAGTGGGTAGAGTGAGGGTGGCATCAGAAACAAGACTGCATGGCAAACATAGACCCAACAACAACAAATGTGAAAACACAAGCCAAATAAATATTCTAGACAAAAAGGAATTTTAATATTTTGCTCTTTATGTTCAACCTCCCTATCAAAGGAAAATTTCTTTGTTTTCCTCCCATTTTCAACACCATAAAAAGTAGAGGAGAACACTAAAATCCAAGTAATGAGGTGAGACTGAAGATAATTCTCCTTCAAAGTTGATCAATACAATAAGCCTTTCATCACTATTAAAGGTTACTGTGCAATAAGAGTACCAGGAGAAAAACAAAACAAGCAGGAATTCAGGTTCATTTAATTCATGGTTTTTAGATTTCTTATTGAATTTTTGGTTTCCCTACATCCATGGAGATAAACCAAACATGCGTATTTCCATGAAAAATAGTGTGCAAACAATGAGGTGGGTGGAGACTTTTCATTATCATTATGCACATATCTATGTAATATATAGATACAGACATGCTTTGAGAAAACCAAATAGTATACTCATGATTAATTTCAGTAGCTATTCCTATATACTTAAAGGCTTAATCTAAATTCAGTTTTATCTAAATCATTTTCATTTTGAGCCAGACAAGAACTACAACTATTAACGGGAATAATTAATAAATAATTATGATTATTATTTTAGAGCCACCCAGATGCATGAATTTTGAAGCTACTACTCAATAGCCCTTGCCTTCATCCAGCTGACTAGCCTTTTTCAGTCTTCCTTCCTTTGTGTCCACATGGAACAGTCATATCTTCCTTTGTAGAATTCTTGTGAAGTTCAAGTGTTATGTATTTGTTCAGTGTTCAGTACAAAATAGATACGTAGCTATGGAAAACTTCAGGGTACTAGTAAAGTCATAGTTTAACAAAAGGTGACGTTTTTAAGAAAAACTGTGGTTTGCCAAACTTTTATTATCTTGGGTAGCTACTTTCACAAAAGACTCTCCTAATCATCCTGAAGTTTATATAATAATTTCAAGCCAACAACAAAACACTATGAATCAATAAGCTTGGCTCAACAGGTACACCAAACCTCATTCTTACAAAGGCACATGATTACTTTAGTCTTCAAAGATGTAAACTGTTTTTAGGAAAGGTTTCTTGAAAATATTGCATGGGGGAGTAAGTACTTACTTTGGACCTAATTTTTTCTCTATTATGTATCAAAATTAGATGAAGAAGCATTTTGAAGATGGGAAATGTTGTTTGTGAGAGTAGAGGTGATGCTAGATTTGAATGCTTAAAGGAAAAGAGCAAAATAATAGCAGACACAGCAAGACCATATTAGCAAATCCAAGTGCAGAAAAGAAAGTGCAAGATGTTTGAGCTTTGCTGATTCTGCCATGGTTACGTGGGGATGGGAATAACGGGGCTCATTTCTGCAGTGCCTTTGAATTTGGTCACTCATTGAAACATCCTTACCTGCCTGCTTTGGTGATGATCATCTCCGTTCCAATATCATGGAACCTCTTCCAGAGATCAGCACATTGTAACTCTACCTGAATCTCCTCCATGGTAGACATGGCAGCAGGCACTGGGCCTGCACCACCAGAAGCCAGGTCAGTGTGAGTGCTGAAGGAGCAGGAGGTCCGCTCAGTGAGCACCTCGGAGTCCGACCCAGTGCTCTGCTCAGAATCTGAAAAGTGAAAAGTCAAGGCCTAAGTGAGAAGCTGCCCAGTTGCTGCCATGCCTAGCTGTAAAAGAAGGGGGTTGGGAAACATGTTGGGTTTGGGAGAGGAGTGAACAAAAGGAGACTTGAAGCTGGGAAGCTCCAGAGCACAGCACTCGGGGAATTTTATTATTTATTTTATGGTTTGTTTTTGTGATTTACGACCTTCTTTCAGGTTTCAGGTTTCCAATGTGACATCTGGCATTTTAGTAAGTTTTAGAAACAGCTGAAGAAAATTGGTCTGCAACAGGCAAAATAAAGAGTACCAATGTCACCATGTTGAAGGGAATGAGGCCAAATTAGAGTGACAAAATAAATGCACATTAAATAAAAATCACAAACACAGAATCCACCTCTAGGTCTTGACTGGACTTTTGTCACTGCCAGCATTGTGTCCTCTCAGTCCCTGGCACTCAGCATCACTGCCCATCACTCAGTTAGTTTTAAACATAGAAATATTCCCTCCACCCCCTCTATTCCCAGATCACCAACATAATGGAAAGAAGGGGTTTGGCATCTTTAGAAGCAGTATGTCACACATTTAAGTAAACAAGTTTTCCTAAGACCCGAATTGGGCCATCTTTGATAGATGAAAAACAAAACAAAACAAAAAACCTCTTTCGTGAGACAAAAATATAACCATATGGAAAAAGTTACTAGAGGAAGCAGTTGAAACAAAGAGAATAAATGTGGTCAGGAGACACTTTGATTGGTTTCTGAAGTATGGGTGAGGGGAGGAGTGATCAAAACAGGAAGGTGGGATTCAGAGCAACCAAATAAAAGCTGAATCTAATGACCTGGGCCACACAGGGTATTCTTGTGCCTTCTGTCCTCAGGAAGAGGAGGTGAGCAAAAGGACCGAGAGGTACTAAGGGGGGAGGGGAAGTCTGAAATTAGATTTTCTGAGATGTCTAAGCTTTTCTTCCAGTCACCTGATATCAAAGCTTCTAAATCCTTTGTCCACATTCAAGTCATCTTAATATACTCTTCTTAGGTCAAATGAAATCAAGGCTCAGGGACCTATTTATCTAACCCACCCCATAATACCAAAGATTCTGATTATTTCCCCTAGAAATAAATACATAAGTAGAGGTTATAGCAACAACATGATGCCTCAATAAATGACAGTTTAACTTTTCTTCCAAGAAGACCATTTATTTATTTAGGTCTTTCAACGCAGGATTTCTCTGTATAACAGCCCTAGCTGTCCTGGAACTCATGTTGTAGACCAGGCTGGCCTTGAACTCACAGAGATCCATTTGCCTCTGCCTTCGGAATGTCAGGACTAAAGGTGTGCATCACCACCATATGCATATATGCAACACGAAATGGACTTCAATGGCAATATTTATATATTTATTTGCACATATGTATCAATATGTATCAACAATAGAAAAACAGAGGTCGTGAATTTGAGAGGGAGTTGGAGGCATGGAATGCATGGGAGACAAGTAGAAGGGGAGAAATGATGTAACTACATTTTAATTAAGTAAGAAAAGAAAAATGAGAACACATTCTGGTAAGGAAGTGGGAGAAAAACAGCATTTATATACTACTGTTGGGAATGGGAATTTGCCTGCTCACTTTGGAAATCAGTATGAAGGTTCCTCCAAAAATCCAAAAATGGATATATACCATATGACCAAGCTGTATCCCTTCTGGGGATATACCCAAAGGGTTGTAAGCAAAAACACCACACAGACACTTGCAAATCCATGCCTATTGGAGCACCGTTTATCAACAAATGAATAAACAATGTGGCCTATATACACAATGGGATTTAATCAGTCACAATGAAGAGTGAAATCATCTTGTCTGCTGGAAAATGGATGCAATTGAAGGTAATCATCATATTAAGTAAAATAAACCAGGCTCAGAAAGACAAGCCTTGTGTATTTCTCCCATTTGTGGATCCTATATATGGATATTTATATGTATGTGCATATACATACATACATGCATACACACACACACACACACACACACACACACACACACACACACGGACAAGAAAGGGAGAAGCAAAGAAAAGAGAAGGTATGAGGGAATTCATATGGTCAAAATATGTGGTCTATAGCTGGGCAGTGGTGGTGCACACCTTTAATCCTGACACTCTGAAGGCAGAGGCAAATGGATCTCTGTGAGTTCAAGGCCAACCTGGTCTACAACATGAGTTCTAGGACAGCTAACTACCCATAGCTCTTCATCTAGGTGAAGGACTCTTTGCCTCTAATAGTTTCAGACTTTTGTGTCTTTGATACAGTTTAAATTGGTTTTGTACAAATTGAAAGGTATCAATCTAGTTTAATTGCTCTACATGTGTATATCTACTTTCTCTTCTGGCCTCTGAGGAAACTGCACACATGTGATACACATTCATCCAAACACACACACACACACACACACACACACACACACACAAAGAGAGAGAGAGAGAGAGAGAGAGAGAGAGAGAGAGAAATAATAAGAATGATTTTTAAATCTAGAACACCATAACTTATTGTTCCTATCTGAGTGTCGTAGCCATTGGTGGATTTTCCCATCCCTCCTTACCTCTGCTCTTAGGAGCTTAGGAAACCCACCATTCTACATTCAGTTTCTAAGACCCCCTATTTTCTTTAGATTCCACATATAAGTGCAATTATGCAGCACTTCTCTTTCTCTATCTGGATTCTTTTAGTGAAGCTAATGATCTCCAGATCTATTTGTGTTGCTGCAAATGGCAGGACTTCATTCTTCATAAAGTGATATAGTATTTTATTGTGTAAATGAACCACATTCTCTGTACTCATTTGTCAGTCAATGGGCAGTTAGGTTGTTTCCAATTCTTGGCTATTGTGACTAAGTGTAGATGTCTCTTTGACATGTTAACTTAACTTCTTTGGATCTATACCTAACAAGTTACTAGATCATATAGTAATTCCCCTATAAAAATTTTAAGATCTTCCATACCATTCTTCAAGGCTATACTAATTTACATTCTCACTATATGTATGCAAAAGTTTCCTTATCTCTGTGTCTTGGCTAAAACTTATTATCTCTTGTCTTTTTTAGAATAATCATTCTTGCTGGAATAGATATGTCACTACAGTTTTGATCTCTGATTACTAACGATGTTGAGCCTTTTTCACAAACTTTTTGGTCACCTTTGCCTCCTTTTGAGGATGTCTGTTTACATCTATTGACAAATAACTTTTCAATGCTGTCATGGGTCAGATCTTGGCACTAGTAAAATGGGAAAAGGATGAGACAGAAATCCCAACCATCTTGTTGCCATCCACAGTTGCCTATAACTGATTTCTAGACATGTGAACAATTCACCCTATTCTCTACACCCCAGATTTGGCCTCTTGCAAATCCAGACATCATCTCTAGCAACAGCCATGGCTTTGTCATAGGGTAAAAAATGCCCACAAGAATCAAATATATCCAACCTCCTCCCCAAGTCCTCATCCATCACTTTCAAACAGAACCAAGTGCTGAAGGATCAACCTACGTCTTACATAAAAGTTGTTTCTGACCAAAAATGTTCATTTGCCCATAATCTTTAGTCCAGTAACTATCCTCACTAAAAATCATTGAAAAATTTTATAGACTCCACATGTCTGAATATAGTTTTATGCCTTGGGCTAATCAGAGCTGTGTTTTATCTCCTTCCAGCACAGGTCCAAGATGAGAGCAGCTGCTGAGTGACAAATGTCCATTCTGACTTGATTGAGATGTCATTCACAAACAGAGCCATTGTAACACCACACACTCAATCACAGTCAGAGGTGTGTTTCCAAAGCCTATTTGTCTCTGTGATACTAAAAGCTCCTTATTTATCATGACTAGTGCAACATGTTCAAAAACTTCTCAAAACAAGATTTTTCAAATAGCTTTAACTTACATATGATCAAAGTGTTAAAATGTCTTCACCACTTAATGATATAATTATAAAATAAAATTGGGAGTAGACACTGAAAGTGGGGTCCAGCAGAAGTTTTAGACATGTGATTTCTTTCTTTCTTTCTTTCTTTTGTTTTTTTTTCTCTGTGTAGCTTTGGGGCCTATCCTGGCACTTGCTCTGGAGACCAGGCTGGCCTCGAACTCACAAAGATCCGCCTGCCTCTGCCTCCTGAGTGCTGGGATTAAAGGCGTGCGCCACCAATGCCCATCTTGAATATGTGATTTCATCACTGCATGTTCAGTAAAGGGAACAGGAGAAGGGGAGAAGCACCACTGTACTAAATTGGAACAATAGTCCAAGGTAATGGATTGAAATGAGGGCCATGGCTGGGAACTAGTAAATAGGAGACTCTGCCCTTAACACACTGTCAGGAACAAGACAAGGCCTTAAAATGTGATACTAAATGGATTAACACATATCAATAGCCAAGTCACTTGAGCACAAAGGATCTGTTTTTCCATTGTTCCCCAGAAAGGGCAAAACTGGAAACGTTCAGAATCTCTTCTGAATCTGATGACATTGAGAATGTAAGAGTCCTCTACAGTCCTTCCTGGATACCCAGGAAGGTTCTATTGGAAGCAAGTATGAAAGTGACTTGAACAAGCCAGGTTAAATGAAGAAAAAAAATGAAGGCCCAGATTTGCATTACAGAAATTAAAAGATTGACTAGGGATTTAGTGAGTAGCTACAGTTTCAACCAGGCTACTCAATTAGCACCTATGAGCATGTGGTTCCAGATTATACACCATGTAGATAATTAGAAACAGAATACGGACCACGAGACTTTTCCAGTTAGTGTTGATGTACTATGGGTTCATGGAGTGGTTACTGTATGCCTAACACTGTGCTAGATTTTGAAAAGTACCAAGGAGAAAAAAAGACTCTCTCCAATGTATTACAAAGCAGTTAGACATTGGAAGAATTAAGAAATATTCAGAGACCAGCACAGTAACTGCAACATTGTTTTCCATCCTATTACATAGAGTCTCTATGTCTGGTGAAAATTGAGAAGGTTTGAAAGGTTTGAGAGGGTTGAGAGAGAATGTGAGAACCCATTGCTACAAAAAAAGTTCAAGTTTATGGTAGGATAAGCAGTGTTTACCTATGAAGAGAATTTTCAGAAACAGCTATTTGTTTTACTAGAAATATTCTAAGCTCCCAGAGTCCCATGTTCATACAAAAAAAGAGCCCATGAGCTTTCTACAGATTGTAGGCTCCAGTCTATGAGTGAAATTATTTGTATGCACTCTTTAATGTTCAGTTCTCAGTTGTTTTGTAGCTATAATAATTTGAAAATAAAATTGATCTAGTATGTTCAACAGTTTAAAAACAATTATAGAGTAAAAGCCACCTGTGAGATCAGCTACCATACAAGAACCTTACAATAGTAATCTCGAAGTCAAGATCAAGATCAGCAGTCTGCAGAAAAGTGAAATTTAACCCTTTGTAAAAATATATTTCTAGATGCAGAGGGCCTAGGTCAGTCTCATGTCAGCTCCTGAGCTGTCAGTCCAGAGTCCATGAGCTTCCACAAGCTCAGGTCAGCTGCTTTGTGGGTTTCCCTGTAATGATCTTTACACCCCTTGTTCTTATGATCCCTCCTTCCTCTCTTCAACTGGACTCCCCAAGGCCCTCGGCTTCTGGGTGACAGTTGTGTGACTTGGTCTGTTTGTGGGGCCCCTAGCAGTGGGACCAGGACCTGTCCCTGATACATGAGTTGGCTCTTTGGAACCTACTCCCGTGGGGGCAAAACAATCAAGCACATAAAAATAAAGGAAAAAATTTAATGATTAATCCCTTAAAAATTAAAAATGCCTCTGGTTGTTTTATTTTGGTAGCTTTTGGCTTTCTTTCTTCAATAAATACATAAACAAACATTAAAAACTAATTTAAATGATCCAGAAAAAAATTCTTCTTGTGAATAATATTTCAACAAATGGTATTTCAGTAAACCATGAACATGAATGGTAAATTTACACTCAGGGATGGTAAAGAAGAAAACTTGGGAAACCTATATTGTGTTGGTTATATTGTATGGCTCATAGGGCAAAACCAAAATACATATGTAAATAACTGTTCCTTTCCAAAAGGCTACTTCAAAAAACTGTTCCTAGCAACACCTTACTCACTCTCTTTCTACATCTAACCAATTTTGCTTTAGTAACATGAATACCATAACACTAAATTCCCACAGAAAATTCAGTTAATTTATGAATCATAGCAATAAACATGTAGTTTTTGTTTCTAGTATATATATAGTGTTGGGGGGGTTAGAACACATACATAGTCTCCATTTTGTGGATCAGCAAATTAAAACCAAGAGAAATTTAAATCCAACAAAGCAGAACACAGATCTTCTGCCTCCTGATTCAGTGACCTGCTCTTCCAAGATCATACTAAGTTTGTCCCTGACCAAAGCAGCTGACATCTGTGTAATGTTTCTTAACTATCTTAACTATGCGTGACTGAAATGACTTCAACCAGTTGATCTTGGCTAAGACACATAGCCACTCTGGTGGTCAGTTTCCTTAATCTCCATAGCACAGCACATGCACATTCATTAGAGGGGCTACAAAGTCTTTTCTAACACTAATGTCTAATGCAAGAATTTGGAGTGCAGCTAAGAGAGCACTAAGACTAAGGACAGAAAAATTCCACAATAAGTTGAATTGGTTACACTAGATACAAAATGCCTCGACTGTTATACAGTTAGCCTTTAATGGCACTCAATATCAAAATTAAGCATTACTGAAATATTTTATAGTGAGTTGATTTTCTTCTACTCTAAACTTACAAAAGAAGCACACACACACACACACACACACACACACACACACACACACACACACTTACTTTTTGAGGCAAGTCCTGCCTTACCCTCCCAAGTACTGAGATTATAGACCTGAGCCTCTGCACCCAACATTAGTCAGAATTTTCTTCACTCATTCATTATACAGTGAACAAAGCATATTTACTCCTGTGGCTCCCCCATTCCCCTGTTGTGGGACTTTCAGAAATCTCTTTTGGCTAACTGGGTCTCAGTTACCTTAGCTTTATGATTAGGAGCTAAGGTTTTAAACCATGGTGCTACATTAAAATCATATTTATGTCTTGATAATAAAACTATATATTGATTCTGCTGATAACAATTCAGTCTTTAATTTGGGGCACTGAGGAGACCATGGGGTCATGAGAACTGTTCCAAAGCATTCAGACCTCCCCCTATGTGTCAGGCATTCTGCTAAGTCTTTATATATAAAGCACATCATTTGATACCAAAAGCTAAGACCAACCATCTCCATATACTATTAATTCTAAGTTCACGTGTCAGTTCTCTTACCAAGGATTTCAGGTACATGAGACTTTATTTAATTTCTTTTTATTTTTTCCAAATACTCTGCTTCATATAGACCAGATTATATGTTGATGGACAAAGACACATAAGCCACGATTCTGATCTTAAGCCACCAAGAATCTGGTAGGACAGACATACAAAATGTTAAAGACTGACTGTGCTAGGTGTTCCAACAAATGTAGGAAGAAAGTTTTAAGAGCATTGAACCAAAGATAAAACAAATGAATAGCAAAAGACTTCAGGAAATGACATTTGACTAGGATGAACTTAAAACATAGCTTCAATAGCATCAAACACATGATGCTATTTTTAGGTAGTAAAAAAAGCAAGAATAAAGATTTGGGTGTTATCAGAACACATACAACGGCCAGACTTTAGAGTATGCAAGGGCAGAGGGTGAGGAAAATAAAAGATGGAGGTCAAGTTCAACTAAACTAAACAGCTGTTTACTGAGCATTTACTATGTGCTGGCCATACATCTAAACTCTTGAAATGAGATAAGCAAACATGTGGCCATGTAGAGCTTAGAACTTGTAAAGACCATGGATAACAGAATGTAGACTACAGCCTTCATTAGCTACAAACTAAAACTTGATTTTATGTGAGCATGGAGGTTTTCTTTCACTTCCAGACTAAACCAAGTTGAATTCTTTGTCCTGTGTAAATGAAGGCTATATGATAATCTAGTTTCAGCTTGGAAGACTGGTGATAGAAGATAGCCACAGAAGTAGAATTTTCAGAGATTGGGTGCAAAAATATCACTTCCACAGGACTTCAGATGAGCTGTCATATCTCCCCTAAAGAAAACCAGTTTGGAGTGACTACAAGAGAAAGATGCAACCCAGACATTAATAAGCACTTACTGACCTTTTTCCTACAAATTACTAATCCATGACCACATTGAGTGCATTTCCCACCTAGTATTGATAAGGCAGCCACTCCTTATTTTTTTTCCTAAGTTCCAAACCTTCTAAAATCAAGAGCCCTTTGCTGTCTCAGAAGTCTCATTCCTACCAGAACAGATACCAGAATCTTATAACCCAGGTGGTGTCCTTTACATCAGGCACAAGAAAACTGTCCCAGAGTCCCTCTAGAGTGGAGGCTGGTCCTGGGCTGCCAAATTTCAACGTAGCTTAGAGAGAAAGCTGGTGATGAAATTTTTCATAGAGTAATTCTAAATATGGAAAAACCACAGTATTTGGCACTAACCTGAGTACGGACTGAGCCCAAATTTGATACTCCATCCTGAGCTTCAAGAGACTGACCTGCAACCCAGGTTGGATTAGACTAAAATCATGATGATAGCAAACACTCAAATGAGCCTGTTAGATGGCTTTGGTAATGGAATGGAGTCCCAGAGCTCTTCATGCCCTCCAAGTTCTATTTGGGAGAGAGGAAAAGGTAACCTGAAGCCTGTAATTCCTGTGCCAATAAGCCAATTAAGGAGACTAAGAGCTCTTATCTCTAACTGCCCAAAGCACTCTCCACCTAATAAGCAGCAGCTCTCCCCGTGACACATAGAACCACATTAAGGTGCAGTTTCCCCTAGGGTGCAAGACTTGTAAAGGAGCTTCTCACAGCAGCCACAGCAGTCACTATTTTTGATCTATTTCTTGTTGAGCAGGCAAAGACTCAATGCCATGGGAGGGTCAGCATTTCAGTCCTCTGGGTGCTTCAAAGGCAGAAATGCATCCGACACCATACTAGATGTGAACCTAAGTTGTTTCATTAATTTTCACAGGAACTCTATGAAGTAGGTTTTGGGGTTTTTGTTTTTTGTTTTGTTTTTGGTTTGGGTTTTTTTGTTTGTTTGTTTGTTTGTTTTGGGAGTTTTTGGCTAAGATGTTTTACAAGCAGAGATTGACACTTGTTTGTGAATAAAGGGCTTTCTTATATAGTATGACTGGTGTTAGAATGGGACATGGGTTAGTTTGTCATTTGACTTGGTGTTCTTTCCACCCCACACTGTTGCCTGTGTGAAGATCTGGAACCTTCTAAGCTATTCAGTCACAAGACATTTCCCCAGAAATAAAATTGTTGGCCAGTTCTTCCAGGAGAGGAGAAAAGTCAACCAAAGGCACATGGGAATTTTCCTCTTCCACCACCAACATAGCCATAATCAACAATATTTAACATCTCTCCATCTATCTAAATACTATTTTATCAGGAAGGATAAGTGTGAACAGCCTCTTGTTGTATTTCACTTCCTATCTCCAGTCCTACTGGTTGAAATATCAAAATAAGACAGTGAAGATCGCTGTCATTATCAGATGTCCTTTTTCTGATAAGAAAAGTAACAGAAGGCATGGTGGTTGGAAGGTGTTCGGATTTGGGGGGAAAAAAATCAATGACAACATTGAAAGACATGACAAGGAAGTGGAAACAGTGCTTACTTTGCAAATTCAGGTTTATTTAGATTTAATTCAGGACACATTTCAGGACCTGGAAGTTTCTCAGAGTCCTAAACTGTGCTTAAAAAGAATTTAGGTGGTGATAACAACTGCGAAAGTACTTCATAAAAAGATGTTTCAAGAGAGTATCCAAGAGTTCACCCATGCCAGGAAAACTGAAAAAAGACAAGAGATACAAATGGGTCTTGGATTTGTGTTTGTTTGTTTGTTTTGTTTGTTTGTTTGTTTGTTTTTCAAGACAGGGTTTCTCTCTGTAACCTGGCTACTCAGCTCTGTAGACCAGGCTGGCCTCAAACTCACAGACATCCACCTGCCTCTGCCTCCTGAGTGCTGGTATTAAAGGCATGGTCCACTATGCCCATCTTGGTCTTGAATTTTCTAAAACAATCTTAATTTTAGATTTGTTTTACTCACCCTATAAAAATAAGTTTTGGGAGATTTATTTTTAGTCCAGATAATATTCATGAAATATGATGCACAAATGAAATCATCAAAAAGAACCACAAGCCACGTGACAACATCTATGCTAAATACCTTATACCAAAAGTCCTTCACAAGTTGATTCTAACCAACTGGGTCATCTTCAAAACTTACCAGGGAATTTTAGGGTAGCTGCTGTCAACACGGGCCTCTTTCTGGGGCTCTTGGCATTTGTCCTGGCTAAAGTGATACATCAGTTCATACCCAAGCCAGTGCATCTTTGCTTTTTGCAACCATGACTTCCATCTATTCACCAATACCCTCAATGGCAGTCATTGCTATTGCATCACTTGCATCAGTCATCATGATGCTTTACTTCCTGTAAACTGAAAAAACGGGCTTTCCTCAAAAAGCCCCAGAAGCACCTGCCTTACAATTTCTTAGAATGTTCCCACTAGGCACAAATCAGCACACAAATATACTAATGTGCTAAAGGGGAAGAACTAAACACCCAATTTCCAAGCGGTAAGTGTAACTTAACTGTGACTTCTGAGGACAGTGTCCTTAGTGGTGCCAATTTCCAACACATAAGAGGATGGACATTTGAGCACACCTAGGGATATACAGAGTACCTCAAGTGACACCCAGGGGACCTCCAACTACACATTTATAACCCAACAACCTCACCATGTAAACACAATAACCTCTTCAGTACTCTAAGTCCATCCATTCATTCAATCAATCACATATTTGTCTATCAAATAATTATTGATTATATAGTCTGTACTAATGATATGTGGAAGGCACTGAGTTGGATTTTACAAAGTCATCCAGAGAGGGAGGGTAGATCCATAGATAATCTTTAAAAAGTAGAGTACTCCAAACCCAGCATGGCTATTAGGGCTTGGGATTCAAAGAACAACATTCTAGAATTCATCTCCTCTCCTTCCAACTGTCACCCTTAAGGAAGGACTTCATCTCAATTATTTTCATCATCTATAGAATGCTATATCATTAGTGACTACTTTGTTAAACTTTTTTCAACTGCTGGCAATATGTGTGTACATGTGCATTTCCATAATTACATTGTCAGTGTTTTTTAAAGGTCTGGATACAATACTACGTTTCACATGCTCTCAACTGAAAAACAAAAAGTACCAAAATTCCACGGGAATTTAGAGGCAAGAGCAACCTCTTAATCCAAGACATGTTTTCTAAGCAAAGACACAGTGACAAAAGAGAAGGAAGAAGTTCCAGAGTACAGGATTTAAAAGCAAAGATGTGACAGTAAACAGCCTGTGTCATCCAGAACCAGGCAAACCTTTGCTGTGTTAGTCCCTGGACCATTGTCTGGCACCACTATATTCTCAGCAAAATATTACTTGTTATTGAATGGATGGATAGATGACGTGCTATGTTTTAGCAGAACAAGATGAGGAACATAGGTAGAATAAAGGGTCAAAAGTGGTCTGGTACCAAATTAAAAGCCTTAATGTTATTTTTCTGATCTTCTTCCAGAAGACAAATATATCCCTAATGGTAAGGTGCCTTAATTGCATACTCCCAGGAAAGTCTCCATTAAATCCTAAGGTTGCCTGCCTCCTGACTTCACAGCCTGAACATTGCCGGTGAGCTGTGTTAAACATATTGGCAAGGTCTAACTTGAAACATTTCAGGGGCTTCAAATGAAGGCAGTGAGTCCAGCTGCTTCTGTGAAGTAGCAACCGTTGCCGTGCACCTAGAGAGCACTCAGATACTGACTCTCTTCCCCAAGAACCGGACAAGAAAACATCCCTTCAGTCATGCAGATAAAATGGATAGAGAATCAAGACCTACAAATATTAGACATAGTGGGGCTGACAGTGAAATATTCAAAGGCAGAGACAGCACCCTCCCTCGCTCGGGAAAGGAATGGCTCCTCCACAGCAGCTGAGCCCCTGGCTCTGCTGTGCAGCACTATGCCTGCTGTCTACAGCAAGATGGGTTTGTAGCAGTGCTGGGAGGTAAAGGAAAGAGCACCAGTCATGACTAGAGTCACACAGATTCAAATATATGACTGTGCAAGATACGGGTCTTCTCTGAGCAACGTTTCCTTAAGTAGAGATAATCTAGAGATATTGGTGACTCTCAGTACAGCCTCTGTCACAGAATAGGACCATGTCTTATTCTTTCCATCATTTGGACAGTTCTATGAGCTCTTTGAGTCATTTCCCTGTCCATCTCTGTAGGAGAGAAAGCCTGTGTTCTTACAAATGAAGAAAGACATATGCCAACAAAATGTATAAAATACAGAACAGAAAAGGATCACTGGTGAAGAAAATATTTCAGGAACATAAAAAAAAGATGGTGTTAGGATACATGGTAAATAGGCATGACCAAAGTAAAGATGCAACGCAACTGTTGACTGAAAAAAAGATCCTTTCAATAGGATGAGCTTAAGGTCTACTGCCCCAGCCACAGCTGGATCTGAAAGAAGAGAGAAGGAAGACTTCGGATAACTGACTCCCACTGGCTGGTCATAAAGAATGGGCCAGGAAAACTAACACTAGCTTTGAGCAGCAAAGAAAGAAACCTTTGCTGAAAAGGCAGATAAGGCTTCATCCGAAGAAACATGGAGAGAAATAAAAAAAGATGTGGGAGAACGAATGGAGCCCTGACTCCAGCTCAACAGCCACAGCAAGAGTACTCACACTCATCCCCTGACCCAAGATGAGGGACACACACACTGTGGGGGAAAGGAAGATCAGTGTGTAAGAGAGACTCCAATTGGAAGAAGTGGGAGGCCAGGAGTGGACATTTTATATCTTTAAAAGATGGACAAAGTAACATGCCTGGGCCCCCAACTCAGAAGTATTAAAAAGAAAAGAGTCTACGAAGTTCTTAATAAAAATATTAACTCATCTACCATCCCACGTGTAAACACCAGGAAGCCAGACAGACAGAGTAGTAGTGTGTACCTGTGACTCCAACACTGAGGAGTTGAGGCAGGAGGTTACAAGTTCTAGACAAACCTGAGATGAGATACATAGCAAGACACAGACAAAAGAGACAGAAAGAGAAAGATATAAAGAAAAGAGAGGGAGGAAGGAAAACAGGAGTGAGGGAAGGGGAAGAGGGAATAAAGAATAAAAGGAGAGGGAGAGAAGGAAAAAGGAGAGAGGGAGCTAAGATCAAATGTTCTGATACCAGAAAAAAGTTCCCTTTGTGGACACACAGCAAACTCTGGAGGCAAAAGTAGTGCCCTGGATTCATGCACAGTTTGTCTTTGTTTTTATAGCTTGATGACCGAGCTTAAGACACTTGCAAATCTTAAATTCTACCCTCAGACCTCATGTTCTTGAGCCTCCAGGGCAAGCTCAGCCCAGTGAGTCTTCCCTACCTTTCATTTCCCTCTTCCCAAAAGGGAATGTATCATCAAAGATCCCTAACACAAGGGTGGACGTTAGGTGATGGCCAAGAAGCAGCGGGTGGAGTGAGTTAGGAGCAGCTGATCTGTCCTCTGTGTAAAAGACTGCTGCGGGTCAATATCAGAGTCAATGTGCTGTTCCTAACCCTATCCCTGACTCCTTGAGTGATCTACACAAGGTCACTTGACTCCACCTGCTCCTCACCCAACATCTTGGCTGCAGCCCCCTCAGTCTTTCCCCAGACCTACCTACCTTGAAGGGTCAGAGTGACCTTTGAAGAGACAGTGTCCTCCAAGTATGTCAGCAATTCAGGAGCTGACAGCTTCTAAAATAGCTGGTGTGTTTGTGGGTGTCTGTTGCTCTCTGAAGGAGTGGCAGGGTGGCCGGCTGCTGTAGGGTTTCCATGCCAAAGTCACTCCTTCCCTTCTCCCCATAAGGCTCCACACTGCCTCTCACCTCCTGGCCTAGGAAGACTTGGAGCCCAGAGGCCATGGCATTTAAGCACTGTCAGAGTTCCCACTTCAATTCCCGTAATGGTGCCAATTCAACAACTGTCATGATGACCCAGCCTGAACTGTATTTAGAAGCTTCAGACATGGCACCATGTTCCAACCCATCTCAGAATGACAAGAGATTTCCTGAGCACCTGGGCTTGTGATTCAAGTGCCCCTCCTCCAGGGGAGTGGGGGTCAAAATGACTTTCTGCTGATGATATGTTTTCTCCTCAGGAAGGGAACCCCCTGTTAGAGTCTTGTCTCAGAGTTACTTTCTGTGGATGTTATTATATAATACTATTTTGAAAGTCAATGCTTTCTAAAGTTTGTAATCAATGTCAAAAGAAAGAGAGAATAGTGAGAAAATCACTCAGAAAATGAGTTTAGTGCTATACTCATGAACAATTAATGTAAAGATAAATTCCCTGAAACTAGAGTACTCAGGATCCAGATAAGGATACTAGCTGTGTTTGGACTTCATGGGGCCGTGGTAATAACTCACTTCATCTTTTTAGAAGCTTCTAAGACCTTCTAAAAGTATCCTAGTAGAGTCCCATAATAATTATAAGAAAATTCCTTTAGTGATAAAAGAAAGTCCTACACACTTATACTTTAATGTAGTGTCTTACATATTTACACTTTAATGTAGTCTTACACAGTTACACTTAATCTTACACACTTATACTTTAATATAGTGTCTTACATATTTGTGCTTTAATGTAGTGTCTTATACACTTGCACCTTAATATAGAGTCTTAGACACTTATACTTTAATGTAGAGTCTTACACACTTACACTTTAATGCAGTCTTACACATTTATACTTAGTCTTATACACTTACACTTTAATGTAGAGTCTTACACACTTACACTTCAACATAGAGTCTTACACATTTATACTTAGTCTTATACACTTACACTTTAATGTAGAGTCTTACAATGTATACTTTAATACAGTATATACCCAAAGAAGCAGGCTGATTACTCATACCTCTAACTGGGTGGGCTGTCAATTTGGGGGATTGCTGCACACAGAGTGGCTCTAGGCTCTCACTGCTGATAGATCACAAGAGAAAGGAAGATTGACCCCCAACTCTCCACCCACTGTCTCTGATCAGAGTCCCTTAGAGATACCCTGTCATTTAAAAGGCAATAGTGTTTGGCCTTTCCCCATTTCTGGGCAAGGAACCAATGCTCAGAGAATGCGGTTTTAGGATCCTGGCATCTAATCCATTAGAGGATTATCCCCCCAGTACCGTTCAGATGGGTGTTAGTCATCACCTCCCTTTGTTCTATAATAAATTCAACCCTGGATAATTCCAAGCCTCTATGCATCACTGGAGTTTAAAGATGGCATTTTGACAGGTCAGCTATTTAGAACCAATGGACCACCAACCACTCAAAAATTTTAAGACGTTTTAGGAACACGTGGAAATAATTTTCCCCAAGAATTCACAAGTCTGAAGGATGAGATCTTATTGATGGCATATGAGCAGTTGTGTATGTTAAAATTTTATTGTATGTACTATATTCTATATATAATCTAAGTTGACTTAACAATGAAGGTAGGTTTTCCTTATTACACGAAGTATTATCTAAGTGTTATCAAGTACAAATGCAGTGTAATGTAAAGCATGTTTATAAAAGAAATAAAGGACTAAAATAAGACTATAAATAAATGTACAATGATTACCTATTTAAAAATTCAAATGTCATGGGTAAGGTTATTTCACAGAGATCAGATATCCAACTACTTTTTTTATGACAGTATCTCATGTAGCCCACACTGACCTTGAATTCTTTATCTTCCTGACTCAATCTCCCAAAGAAATACCTGCTTCTCTACCTGTTTCTTCTTTCCCCCTTTATCTTCCTGATAATCACACATGCAAGTTGCATACACGTCAGGTCCTTCAGGGGAGACAGTGAGATGCACTCTGTATATGGGGGCTTTTTCCTCCAGACAATGTGACTACTCACACTTTCTTGTTCTCTTTCCCCGAGTCTCAGAAAAACATTAATGACACTGGAGCCCCAAGCTCACTAGGTTTTTTGTTGTTCTTGTTGTTGTTGTACTTATCTCCCAAAACCACATCAAGTTTGCTGTTGTGAGGTGAGCATTCCAGTGCTCTGGCCAGGGATATGTTCTATGTCATTGGCCTTAAGACCTTAGAAGAAGCCCCTTCCCTGTATTCCTTGATTCCTTGATGTTGGTTGTGTGTGTGTGTGTGTGTGTGTGTGTGAGAGAGAGAGAGAGAGAGAGAGAGAGAGAGAGACTCTGTGTGTGAGAGACTCAGTGTGTGTGAGAGTGAGTGTGTGCATGTGTGTGAGTGTGTGTGTGTGAGTGTGAGTGTGTGTGAGTATGTATGTGTGTGAGTGAGTGTGTGTGTGTGTGTGTGTGTGTGTGTGTGTGTGTGTGTGTGTGTCACTGGCACTAAGGAGCTGCAGCTCCCTGGGAAAAGCTGGGCACAGCAGGTGGTGAGGCTGCCCATGCCAAGGCTTTCCTAAAGGCTGTGGTGGCTGCGTCTGCCAGAGGAAAGAACACTGTGGTGAGCTCAGTTTGTTTGCTGCCGAGAACCTCCTTGCCCTGACAGATCAAGGTCTATTTTTACCACCCAGTGACACTGAAGACACTTTGCTGTCATCAAAGTGAATAATAAGTAGAGTCAACTCTGAATTATTCATCATGTTATTGTGAAAAGGGACCTTGGATTTTGAATCTGAAAGCAAAAATGTGAGTCTTCATTCTTTCTCTTCAGAAAGATGTCATCTGAAAGAAGTCACCTCCCATTGCCAGTGCTCTACTGACCCATCTGTGAGATGTAGACAAGGAATCCTACCACTTGTCTTCTGTGAGAAGTCATCAGAAGAGTACAATAATGCACACAAAAGCACTTCATAAACTATAAAGGACTTACAAATATACGTCATCAGCATCGCAACTAATCTTTTCACACACAGCAGTCTCTTGATGTACTTCAAACACTGCTAAATCTAAGTGCCATGCCCATTAGAGATGAGAAAAACTGAGACTTAGAAGCAATGTGGTTTAAGGAGAAGCCAGTTCTCTGGATCCTGTCTCCTCATTCATCCTCATGTCACTCATTCTCCCTCCTGTTCACACCTCCCTCGTGTGAGGCAGTTCATTTTCTATTGCTAGATAACGATTGCCAGGGTATTTGTAATGGGAATGAGAACTATTGCTTCTGTGAGGCAAATACCTAAACAAAATGATCTCCCCAGTGTCTTATTCCACAGCCTGTGATTTCTTAAGGTGTAAACCTGTCACAGGTTATCTTGGGGTAGACTGGAGACAAGAGTCCAGGTCTGTGGAGCAATGGACTTAGTTACATTTGTTTCATTGGCCTCTGAACCATCTCCCCAGTGGTGATCTGATAAGGGATGTCCTTCTGTGTATGTGTCTCTCTTATTGGTTGATGAATAAAACAGTTTGACCAATAGAGGCAGGAAGATAGGCAGACCCAGGAGATGAGGAGAATTCTCATCTGGAAAAGGTAGGCAGAGAGGCACGGAAAAAGAGACACCATGTAGCCACCAAAGGAGTAACAGGTCCGGGCATTTTCCGGTAAGGCAAGACCACATGGAAATACATAAATTAATAGAAATGGGTTAATAATTAAGACAGAGTTAGACAGTAAAAAGCCCTAGCCATCAGCCAACAGTTTTATAACTAATATAGTGTCTGTGTGTTTATTTGGGGCTGAAGCAGCTGTGGGACCAGATGGGAAAGAAAAACTCCAGCAACAGTGACCCAATGAAAAAACCATGGTGCAAAAAGGCTCTATTCTATCTCAAGTGCACGTTACTTTAATCTGACTTTCTATTTGTCCACATGCAAAGCAACCATTCACTGATAAGACAAGTAACCCATTACTCAATGGGAACAACCTGGTATCTCCTCTAAATGGGGGGGGGGCAATGTCTTCCAACACACAAGCCATCTGATCATTGATGGTGGCAGTTGGGAGCTCAGAATTGAGATCCAGAAAGCCAAATTAAATATCAGAGGGAGAGTACCAGATTGAACAGTCATGTCTGTCAAGAACAGAGAAGGACAGAACAGCAGCATTTGTGCCAGGGGTTCCCTATGGCAGTCTTCCTACGGTTCTACTGAAGGCCTGCCTAAGTAGTCACAATGTCCCCTTTACCTCATTTCAGAGAATAAAGTATAGGATGTCACTGTCCATATTGTACTCTGCTCTTTCCAAGTGGTCCAAGTTTCCCAGGGACCTCAGAGAGGCCACTAATCTTTCTCCTCTGATGATAAGGTCATCATGTTAACAAACTTCTGCTCTGACACAGCTGTGGTTTTAACGGAGAACTAATGTCTTCATCAGTATCTATGCTATTTCACACTTCATTTCCTCCCCAACTCTTGGATGAAAACCATCCGGTCCTGATGATTTACTTTGTGGGAGCTTCTTTCAAGTGAGTTTCCTTCTCTCGGGATGCCACGCAAGCACTCTCAGGGCTCCAGCTGGGGAGCACCCAGCCTTGAAACATCAGTTTGTGTTCGAGTCATTCAAGAAAGTCAAAGACCTTGGCAGTCAACTGGCTTTGAATCCCTTAGTGCAGGCCTTCAAAGTGTGAGCCTAACAGAAGCAACTGTCATGCCTTCTGCCCCTCTGTCAGTGCTGCATTGGTAGCTCAAGGTGATACAAAATGTCAGGCCTAAAAATGTAGGAGGAGATGGGGAGAAAATAGATGTTCTGAACTTGTGATCCATAATGCAGTCTCTACATCTCTCCATGAGTTTCAAAGTCTCAAAAATCTCATTGAGGCAAGCAAGAATGGTCTTCCAGTTCTTTCACTTGACACACAGCCCATCTATGATCCAGCCCAGATTCCCCAAGAACATTTTGATATCTATTTATCTGTGTTCAGGATACATCTGCACTCCATATATCTGTTAACAACTGGCTTGAAATGCCAGCCCTTATAATAAGTGCACAAGAAATACTTTGTTTTAGAAGGTCCCTAAGAGAGACATACATGGTTCCCCAGAGAAGGGTAAAAGGACAAGATCTCCTAAGCTAATGGGGAGCATGGGGGAGTGGAGGGGAAGTTAGAAGAAAAAGAAGGGGAAAAGAGGAAGGGAGAGGAGGACATGAGGGAACAGGAATATCTAGTCGGGGGAAGAATAGAGGAGAGCAAGAAAAGAGATACCATCATAGAGGGAGACATTATAGGTTTAAAGAGAATTCTGACACTAGGGAAATGTCCAGAGATCTACAAGGTTGACACCCAACTAACAATATAAGCAATAGTCAGGAGGCTCCCTTAAACTCCCTTCTCAGATAACGAGATTGATGACTACCTTCTTTGTCATCCTAGTGTCTTCATCCAGTAGCTAATGGAAGCAGACGCAGACACCCCAGCTAAACACTGAGCTGAACTCTGGAATCTAGTTGTAGAGAGGGAGGAGTAATGAGCAAAGGGGTCAAGACCAGATTGGAGAAACCCACAGAAACAGCTGACCTGAACAAGGGTGAGCTCATGAACCCCAGACTGATAGCTGGGGAACCAGCATAGGACTGTTCCAGACCCCCTGAAGCACAAAGTCAGTTTGGAGGTCTGGACAATCTATGGAGTCACTGGTAGTGGATCAGTATTTACCCCTAGTACACAAATGAACTTTGGGAGTCCTCTCCACATAGAGGGGTACTCTCTCAGCCTAGACACACTGGGGAGGGTTTAGGCCCTGCTCCAAATGATATGACAGACTTTGAAGATCTCCCATGGAAGGGATCACCATCCCTTGGGAGCAGAAAGGATTTGGGTAGGGGGTCGGTGGGAGGCAGGGGTGGAGGGGAGGGAGAGGGAACTGAGATAGACATGAAAAAGAAGCTTGTTTCTAATTTAAATTTAAAAATAAATACTTTGATTTTTACTTAATAAAATTCTAAATGCTAACACTTAGAGGATTGGGTTGGGAGGGATGAACAGAAAGTACTACAACACAGTTAGCACTAGGATGCTTTTTGAGGACCAAAGATACAGGGTCTAGGTATGCTGGTTTGTGAAAGGAAGATTCTTCTGATTACTTGAGACCTATGACTTTCTCAGTGAAAGCTCTCTACCGTGAAGGGGCAGAGTAAAGATTAGGAGGAAGGACTCAAGATGACACCAGCTAATGCACAATCAAGTCCCATAGGTATGAAGATGACCCATTCTTCAGGCAGCATGAAAGCAGAAGTTCTAACAATATGGTCTCAATTCGGTCTTCAACAAAGTGAAATGAGGACAAGAGATATGTTGGACCATTGAAGTATTTACCAAGAGCATCCAAACATGATTTATAAGAACCTTGTCACAGAGCAAGCTATAGATGCAAGCCCAAGGGGCAGTTTTCCCACAGAAGCCTCTGTGAAGGTGCTGGCTTGAGTACCCTGTGAGGTCATTTGGTTGTTGTTGTTGTCATTTTAAATGAGTATCTGAAATCCATTTCTTCATAAGAATGGGCCTGTCTTCATTCCTCAGAACACCAGATATAATTCAAAGACTTCTGAAGAAAAACAAGAGCCAAGCAGAATGGTGCCTATTACCCCAGTTCAGGAGGCTGGGACAAAAAGACTGAGTAAGTTCCAGGCCATCCTGGACTTTATAATGAGACTCTGTCTCAAAAAAAAAAAAAAGAAAGAAAGAAAGAAGCTGGGGATGTATCTCAATTGTATAGAGTGACACTTAGTGACACACCAGCTTACCATGCACAAAGCCCTGGGCTCAATGGCCAGCACCACATAAAATGGAAATGACAATGCACCCCTATAATCCTAGCACTGAAGAAGTAGAGACTGGAAGATAAGAAGTTCAAAGTCATCCTCAGCTATAAAGAGAGTCAGAGGACAATCTTCAATACATGAGATAGTCTCAAGAGAGGAAAAAATACAAGGTTGGCATATAGCTCAAGTAGCACAGCACTTGCCTGGCATGCATAAGACACTGAGTTTGAACCACAGCATTGCAAGAATGAAGAAATGAAACAAGTGGGAGAGAGGGAGAGAGAAAGAGAGAGAGAGAGAGAGAGAGAGAGAGAGAGAGAGAGAATGCTTTATTTTCTCCAAACTTGCTGGTACCCCAGCACCATACCTCAATATGTTTCCTATTTCTCACAAGAAGAGCAGCTGGGTCAGTCAATGTGTGATCTTGGTTCCTTGCCAATGAGACAGTGAGAATAGAAAATCCCAGCAGATCATGATGGCACCCTGAAAAGCACTGGCACCAGTTACCGACCCCCAATGCCACATGTGGCAACTTTCAGAGTGCAATAAATTTAAACTTGTTAGAACAGATAGAAACATGACTTAATTCAGGGGCCAAGTGGTTGCAAGCAAAAACAATAGCATACTCCCGAAAACAAATAACCAGAAATTACAAACTGGTTGCATCTGTAATGCCATAAGACACCTGGTTTGAAATAAATTTTCTCAGCAGGAAAAAAAAAAGATAGTTGCATGACCCAGTAATTTGAAATCAAACCCCAACTGTCAGGATAGCAAAATATTAAGAAAGACATTTATCTCTCCAACAATGTGAGATTCCTCCTCCAGTTGGCTAAATTCTTGAACTAGTCCTACATTCATTTCTGTAGAGTTCCATGCAAACACCAACTACTTGTGGATCCCCTCAACAGGAAGCAGGGACAAACAACCCTCTGCTGAGGAGTAAGAGCGACTTGTATGTACAACTTTCTCCCAGCTGGAGAAAGGCCACTGAGGCATTTGGGTAACAATAATAACAGCTGTTGGCTCCCTGCCCAGGGTAGATCTGTGGAATTCTGGGCCTTCGCCCTCCCCCTCCTGCTGGCACAGTCTCCTTACTCCCTTTGGCAGCCATTAAAGTTCACCTGCTCCAGCCACAGGTGCTATTTTCTGCTTTGCCTCATGGCCTGGTTTGTGCCACACTATGGTTCCTAAGGACAGGTAGGAAAACACACAAAGGTTATCATGACCCTGGGCTGAAACTGTGTTCTCACCCTTGACAAATCACACTGTCCAGCGAGCAAGGTTGCCCACTCTGTAGGTCAGTGGCCTCATCCCTAGAAGGTCCTCCATACCCATAGCCTTGACTAGGTTATGACTATTCCTTCATCCTTCCATACTGTGCTGCAGCATGAGAGCGCCCAGCGTCCCTACCAGTGTTACATATCTGAGTGAAGGACTTCAGTGGGAAGTGATGCAAGTATACTACTAGTCGACAATTTAAAAAAAAAAAATACTAATTTTCTGTTCTTAAAACCAAGCATGTCTTTAAGCTGAAATCAAGACTCAATTCTCAAATCTTTGGGTTGCAAGTTTTCATATTACCAAGAGCAACCACCTCCACCTACTCTTTTTATAGTGTCTTTTACATTCCTTAGCAGCAGGTGCCTCTGCCCTCTTTCTCCTGAGCCATCCCCCCGCGCCCCCCCCCGCCCACCATACTCCTGAGCACAGACACCACACCCTCATGCAGGATGGCTGACATAGGAACTCAACAGCACCTCTCTTTCACTCAGGAAGATAGGAAGCCAAGAACTGTTTCCTGGTACTAGGACCCTCAAAAGATAGAAATCAGGTGGTTGGTTGTTGTAGTTGCTGTTTTACTTGAAATTCTGCCCTCTGAGAGAAGGAGGTGAATAAAACCACAAGGAAAAGCTGTGGTGAACCAGAGGCCTCCAGCGCTTGAAAAGCCTGCACGTTTCCATATTTAGATCCTCCTTCAGCTCAGGACTCTTACTCAAGTGTATAAATAGGAAAAGCAGCACAGACATGAGCTAGAAGAAAGGGAGCCATTTCATTATTTGTTTCTAATAAATAACTCAGTGCTGGCATTTTTCCATCGTGCCAGGGACTGGTTTCTAGGGAAAACCTATGGCTGTAGCTAAGGGGCTTTCCATTGAAATCTGATTCCATCACTAAGGTCATCTTGGACATTGATATCTTTGCAGATCAGCAAATGTTAGCCTTACTCTCATAAGAGAATTGCTGGTCTAACGCCTTCTAAACGTTCCCCTTTGTCTTAACCCCCTGGTTCAGTCACCCAGCCAGATAGAAAATGATATAAATGTGCAACAGAGAATAGCAGCGAGGAGATATAGAACTGTGGCTGTAGCCTTGCTAGTAAGAGTGCTTGCCTAGTGTGTGAGAGGCCCTGTTCTGTCCACTGGACCACAGATAAACAAACAAAACAGAAAAGAGATACAAAGCAGAGCATGAGTAAATGCTAACTCCTACACAGCTCCGACTGAAATACGAAGTCTTCCCTCTTCTCATTTCTTCCCGAAGCCCCCACTCAGAGACATGGGACCCTCGGCACCTCGTTCCTACTAGAAAGAAAGGTAAAGATGGGAAGCTCAAAATTCTAATTAATATGTTTTTAAATAAAGTCTTACTATTTTATAGTCCACACAGCAAGACTTCAAATGAGACTGGAAGACATTGGAGAAAAGGCCATGTGCTGGGGCGAGTGAGATCACTCAGTGGTTAAGAGCATTTCTTTGTTGTTCTCCATTCCCAGTACCCACACAGTGACTCACAACTATCTGTAACTCCAATCCCGAGGGATTCAACCCCTTCTTATGAGCTCTGTGAACACAAGGCGTGCAAATGTGCATCTTCATACATGCAGGTAAAACACTTACACACATAAAATAATCATTTTTAAAAATTTTTATTATCATGTGTATGAATGGGTGTTTCCCCAACATGTTTATCTGTGCATCACATGCATGCATTGCCCATGGAGGCCAGTAGAGGGCATCAGATCCCCTGGGACTGGAGTTAGAGATGGTTGTGAGCCACCATGTTGGTATTGAACCTAATCACTGATTCATTTCTCCACCCCCCAAAATAAACAAATCTTTTTTTTAAATGAAGGCCATGTGCATATAATAAGTGTAATGTCACACATAGGGGAGCTATCTAAAACCCATCTCTTCCTAACCTAGAGCTCAGACTTTATACACAGGATTTGTTTCTAAATTGTTTGAGGTTAATTGACATTACTGGCATGATCACTGCAAGTTATCTACAGAAGACTTTGCCCACCCTTTAAAGTTCTTATAATCTGAAAGACCAGACAAGATCTAGATCCTAACTCTCAAAAACTGTCACTGGCCAAGTGGTGGCTGAGGTCACTATTATGTATATGGACACCTGGAAAAGCTTCAGCCTAATCAGACACCTTGCAGAGGTTTTTCTAAGCCCAAACCTGATATCAAGTCAAATGGTAGTGAGAAGACTAAATATCACAAAATAGCAAAGCCAGATGAACTCTGGAGACCAAGAAACACTAAAAGAGTTCCCCTACTTGGCTTGCCAAAGCAAGGATCAAAGGAAGCCTGAAGTAGGTGCAATATCACAGTCCTGGAACAGAGGTCAGGTATTTGGCCTTTTCCTGGCTTCCAATGATATTGAATACAACAGATTAAGACCAAGGCACAAGGCAGTTCTAAAAGCACTAGCTTGTCCCCAGGAGATCCCAGGGGTGGAGTTATCATGCACCATGAGCCACACTGTATCCTCATCTGAAAGAATGCCTGTTAACATGGTCACATAGGGTACAGTACATACAGCAGTGTCTATTCAAAAGCCCCAGAGTATGATCACAAAAGGGAACAAACTCTTTAAGAGCATCCACTTGGCCTAGCAAGACACTCTAATGCAGGCAGGACAACGTCAATGGAATTTGCTATGCCCTAGTTCTTGATTAAGCATATGTGTGCAGAGACAGTGATTACCTAAAATAGCAAGAGAGCTCATGTGCTTAAAGAAAAGTCTAACCCTTTCACTTAAGGCAAGCATGCCTACAAGCAAATCTCAAAGACAGAAAACATTCTGAGATTAATAACTCAAGCTGATATTCATTTCACCTTGGGGGAATGCCCTCATCCAACTGTTGGTTTCCACAGTTGAGTGACAGGAGAACCTCAGCTGGGTATTTCTGCATCATTTGATAGCTCTTTGCACTGCACAGTCCTCAAGTTGTTTCAGAACTTGCCCTCACCACAGTGAGGGAGATCCCAGCATCTCAAGATTTTGTTCTATAGACTTCATGAGGCCCAAGAGTAGGAACCAATGAAAGAAACAGGACATGTAAGGCATCTTTCCAGAGTGTGTTTTCACAAGACATAGACACCACTGAAGTCACTTGTGCATTCTTTCAGGACTAGGAGGAGGAGCTTCCTTGCCCTATGTTTGCCCAGCAGTCCACCAATGCAGATTATCTGGACCACAGCTTTATTTGCACCTGATATGAATTTTTGATGTTGTTGTTTTGTTTTGTTTTTATTTGTTTTGTTTTGTTTTGTTTTTTTGAGATAAGGTTTCACTCTGTAGGCCTGGCTGTCATGGAATTCAGTAAACCAGGCTGGCCTCAACCTCAGAGATATGTCTACCAAGTACTGAGATTAATGGTGTGTGCCACCACCACCCAGCTTGAACTTCTTACTATACAGAGCCTCTTCCTTTTAGATGGAATTTTTGCCTTTAAATAGAAGTTGTTTTTAAAGAGAGAGAGGGGTATTGATGAAAAGTGAACTTTGGAATTGCTTTAGTGATGTTTGACTCTCAAAGGTAAGTTCAGACCAATCCCAAAGAGTGTAAGTTAACACAACAAAGACTATATTTCCAGGTGTCAACAAATCTCATACATTCCAAAGCAACTGGAGCTGTTTCAGAGAAGTAATCAATGAATAATTACTGAATATATCAAATAGGGAATGCTAATAAATGTAATTCAGGTCTTTGTCCCCAAGGCAATTACAATATAGTGTAGACAGTGTGAAAATAAAAGACTATTAGGCCAAGAAAAAAACCTGATGTATCTTCTGCTGTCAGGGAAGAATAAGAGCCCCTGATCTACAGCCATCAAGAAAAAAAATAGAGAATTATGTAAGCCTAGTCTTTTCTGGCTTAAGTGTGTGTGTGACCCTACCTTAAAGAAATTTTGAGGCAATTTAGTGAACCCAGTTCTTATTCATAGCAACCCATACTTCTCACTAAGTGTGCCATGTAGAGATCTACAGTATAGATATAAAAACATCATTTGTAAAATAGTCTATCTTTCTAGGCAAAGTAAATGTGCTCAGATTTCCATTTAAAAAAATCAAAGAGGGGATGGAGAGATGGCTCAGAGGTTAAGAGCACTGACTGCTCTTCCAGAGAACCTGAGTTCAATTCCCAGCAACCACATGGTGGCTCACAACCATCTGTAATGAGATCTGATGCCCTCTTCTGGCATGCAGGCAGAAAATACACTGTACACAAAATAAATTTAAAAAAAAATCAAAGATCACCAACAAACTGACGGACCAACAGAAGTGTGTTGAGTGAACAGGAAGCTCTACTTCAATTCTTAACAAACATACCCAAATACATCAATTAAGTCAAAATGATAACCTAGTGCAGCCAGGAAAATCCCATCTAGACTTGCTATGCAAAACAGAAGGTCCCAAAAGGGCTTTCTAGGGCAAATATGGATACCATCTCGTAGCAAATGTGCATGGTGCAGTGAGCATGCCAAGTGGCCTTAAAACTTATCAGTTCCCCACATGGAATTCAAGCTCCATCTCCAATTAGAGTCAAAAGAAAGAAACTAATAAATAAAAGTAAAATCCTACTGCTCTTGGAACAGCCTGATGCACCCCAAGGGACAAAATTGATCAAAGAATGGATGGCATCACAAATGAGAACACAGTAGAAACTTTGGAAAGATTTCCCCAGACCAAATCAACACAATGTGTGACTCTGTATGTGTGTGTGTGTGTGTGTGTGTGTGTGTGTGTGTGTGTGTGTGTAGAGGGGGGAATGAAATGAAATAGGTGGCATTCATCCCACAGTAACTAAATAAATAAAGGAAAACTGTTCCTTGTAATGCTAGTTAAATTTGAAGTGGAGACAAAAATGACCAATGAATACTAAAAGAGGTAAGTGAAAATGTGATTAGGAACAATGAAAATGTCTCCCCAGATTTGCTTACCAGTTTCAGGGTGTAGTAAACTACTTTTGCACAGAGGAGAGACCCGGCTGATACCAGTTAGTCAAGTGATCAGAGTTAACATCACCAAAACTGGGATAAACCAACATCACCAGCTTCTTATAGAGGACACTTCACACTTATGATATTCCTTCACACAAGCCCTAGCCGACGAGCGGTCTGAAAAGCAGCTCATTCGTGCACTTCATAAGTTAACAAGGTCAATAAAGAAGGCAGTGTAAAGGTGACAGACTAAAGGAACTTTCTGCTGCAGGACCCTGCTAGGACACAGATGATAATGGGAGAGCAGGCCCGCATCTGATCCTGAGTCCATCGCTGCCTTGAAAAGAGACTTCCCAGCCTTCAGAACCATGAGAAAGACATCTCTGTCCATAAGACACTCTCTCCACAGCATTTTAGTTGGAGACTGAAGTAAATAAGGCAGTGATCCTGGATTAGGGTTTGGATGAGGAAAAATAATATCAGTAAGGAATGTTTGGACCAAGAGTGAATTTATAGAGGGTGGTGAGGTAAGCTGTGGCAATGCATGACGTCTGCATTTTACTAGCCATCTGCAGAATGCTTGAGGGTGAATATGTGCACAGAGTAACAAATGGAGGAGTCTGCAACTGACTCAGCAAAGTACAGGAGGAGGGAGTTCAGAGACAGTTTCCAAACTTCTGGAAATTTGAAATCACATCAAAATAATCACTGAAAAAAATAACTATTTCAGAGAACTCAGGGGCATTTGTGCTCTCTAAATATGCTGACAGTCCAAAATTTCAGGACTCACACTAAAAATTCATCTAACAAAGCTAAAGATTTGGAATGGGTTCTCCAGTTCCAAGATTATCCCATTCACAGGAGAAATCTGCGGAAGTAGACTTGGTTACGGATTGCTATTTTTAACTAATTATGTCGGTGTGAAGTAAAACTCAAACTACTTACAGAAAAACAAACGTGTGCTGAAAACACAATCATGCTCAAAGATAACAAAGGAAGAAAAATGATTGAAATATATGATCAGTATTGGGCCAATCCAGACCGCATACCTCCAACTCAGAGTAATGTCTTAGCTGCCACATCCCAAGCTTAGATCTTCCCTAGAAGGAAGTCTAGCATGTGGTGAGTAAGATCCTTGATAGAATGTAACATTCAATAGTTGAGATAAATAGTATTTCAATGCAACATTCCAAAAGAGTCAAAACTAATAAAGACTTATAAGCAAAGTTATCAAAGTATCAGATAAGATAAAAAATCTATATTAAGATAGTCTTCTCCCCCAGAAGACTCAATACCAATGGAGTAGGGTTAGATGAAATTACAAGGATGGAGCCCTAGTCTGATTGAATTAGTACCCTTACATAGACAGATACCAGAAAGTTTGTGTTCTCTCTTCTTACCAAAGGAGGACACAGGAAGAAGGTAATATTTAAGTATCAGGAAGAGAGGAAATCTCCATGATTACACTTTAATGGGTTAAGCAAGAGGAATTTGTGTTCTCAGTTTGGGATGCTAAGTCCCAGGTCAATGTGTGGTAGGGTTGGTGTCTGGTGAGAGCTCTCTGGCTTTACATATCCACTTTCTTGCTGTGTCTTCACAGAGCGTAAAGAGGGAACACAACCTCTCTGGTGTATTTTTGTATAAGGGCATTAATCCCACCAAGCTAATGCCCCATGATTTCCTAATGTTTTGACTTGTTAGGACTTATTGAGGTGCTAAACAACTCTACCTGGCTTTCCCTTCCTGGGAAAAGAAAACCTGGCAGTTGGAATAGTAATCAAAAGGAAAGATTGTCAAAGCCTTGGTGGAACACCATTTTTAGTGTCCCAATGTTATAAATACTAGTAGAAACTATAATTTCAAGAGTCAATATCTGAGCATTTATCAAATGGTTTAACAACTTCCATTAGATAGGTAATAGGTAAATCGTAGGTAGGTGAGTAATAGAGAAATTAAATACATCTTCTGGTCAATTTCCTTGTAGGAGAGGGAGAGAAGTATTTCATAAGAGAAAGGAAGGTAAAGAGCTTAGGACTCCTCTATGCCAGGATCTGTGCTAGCTGCTTCCTATACTACCATATCATCCCACTCCACAAGCTGGACTGTGCAGGATGTCTGCTCATATGCCAGAAAGCTTTCAGACAAATAAGGTCTGTATTTAGACATCTGCAGGAGACCATGCACGCTCCCTCAGAAGGCAGAAAGCTGATTCTGCAGGTGTCCAGGGCTTCTGCAGCTAAATGTGAAATGTACAAGCTGTCTTGGGCTGGTGCTGAAGAGATGATGTTCCTTGATGTTTCTAGTCCCTGCCCTCTGTCAACACTGTTGGGGCTCCAGCCCTTGGATATGGAAAAAAACACACCATCCTTGCCAATCTGGGCTGAACCCTCCCTGGGTTTACTGGTGGGCAGCACCTGTTTCATTACAATTGCCCTTACCCGTCTCCTAAAATCACCTTAGCACTGAATACCAGCAAAGCACATAGCTTTGTTTTCCGGAACAATGTCAGTTCCACTCCAGCCCCATAATTCATCATTATCAAATAGTGAATGGATTCAGCATTCAGCATAGTGAGAGCTCCGTACAGACTGAATAAGAAATTGATGGAATCTGAAGGAAAGGCCAGAAGAAGCACACATATCTGTAATAGAGTCAACACATCTAAAAAACACTCTGATTGAAGCTGGAGACAGGAGCCAGTTTCTCCTGCTTGTGCAGACACCTGAAAGATGTTGCTTCAGAGTGCAATAAAGAGGCATGTTTCCTGTAACTTTCCCAGAGTAGCCCTCAGTGGAGGCCAGCTTCTCTCACTCTCTCCTGTACTCCCGGAAAAGGTCCAGCAGCTTAAGGATTGGTAGGACAATTATAACCCTGTATGGTGGCTGAAGTGTCCCCTGAGTGAAAGAAACAAAGAGAAAGAGGAAAGGCCAAGAAAGGGAGAGTCTGGCAGGAGCAGTGAACTGGGAGAGGCAGGACAGGGGACCCCCAGCTATTTCTGCCTCTGCATTTGGCAGCCTCTCCATCTCGCCGTGTTTATGGCCCCAACGTGACTTTCTGCCCAAGTACACCCACTAGGCTTGCGCTGAGAAAACAACTTGCCACCTTCCACTCAGTTCAAGTTTCATCCGATTTGCACCCATCAAGCTCTGATTTCAAGAGCTCTGTGCATTTTTGCAGCTGAATGGAAACAACAGGATGCAAAGCACATGTAAAGAACACCTGCAGTACTTCATCCTTGACACCAGTTTCAGAGTGTGTGTGTGTGTGTGTGTGTGTGTGTGTGTGTGTGTGTGTGTGTGTGTGTGTGTGTTATGGGTATGTACATGTGGAGTGGCAGAGTGCATCTGTGCACGCACAAAGGTAGAGGCCACAGGTCAGTACTGGATGTCTCCTCTTCCTCTCCACACCTTCTCTTTGAATGGTCAGACTGGCTGGCCAGCAACCCCCACGGAGCCTCCCCTCTCCACATCCCAGCAGTGGAATTATACAGAGCTGCTTCTGGGGTGCTCAGGGTATGCAGGCAGGTCATTATGCTTTCACAGAAAACAATTCGCTCACTGAGCTACCTCCCCAAACTCCCCATCTCCTTTCTTTTGAAGTGACTGATTTGGGTGGCCAGACTTGGTGACCTACTTTCTCCAGGCTTTGAGGTTCACAACTGCCAGCTTCCTAGGACGCTAGAAAGGGAAACTAATCCCAGAAAGTTCAAAGTTTTCCCACCGTGCTATGGTGAGCAGGGGCCACTGTGGATAAAGAAGGGGAGGGCTTCTGAGAAGGCATGCCAAGTATAGAGCGCAGGTTGTAATTTATAGGAGATGACACAGCCTCCAGAGCAGGCTATTGAGTGAGCTGCATACTCTGAAGCTGAGAGGGTGTGAGGGAACAAGGACAAGTGGCCACTGGTTCAATCATCCCAAATGCTACTTGCTGCTTTGGAGGGAGAAGGGAGGGCAGAATCTGAGGTCTGGTCAGCATAGCAATGACCCGACGTGCAATTTAATCATCCTGGACTTCACCCAACCCATCCTGTTGGTGTGAGAGAGGAGCAATTTGTTACTTCTGCTGTCATCAGCGCTGAGAGGCCACAGCCGGAGATCTGCAAGCAGTCGTAGAAGAAATGGTTGGAGAGAAGAAAAGTGGGGATGTCCATTCCTCTGGGATGAAGGGACAGTAGGAGAGTAGTGACCTCTTGGGTCCCCCTTCATCACAAGCCAGACTGTAGGGAACCAAGTAGGAATTAGGAGATGAAAAAATACTTTCTGTCTTGCCTTTCCCAAACCAGGCCCATTTTAGCTTCTGTCCACAACCTGCCAGGATATTCATCAGCCTATATTTCATTTATCAGATTATGTTATGTCCTTAAGACAGGGACTGCACTTTTTCTCAACCTTATCCCTCCCAGCATCTAGTACTCTATCTGTTGAATGAGCAACAGAAACACTGCTATGATGAAACTCTGATTTGCTTTCTCTACTGAAACTGAAAGACATGCCAGGGCTACAGATCAGTCTCCCTGTCTACACAGCACTTGTTAGTTAGGATAAGATGTCTGTCTTCTTTAGGGCAAAAGATCTCTGTTTCAAGTGAATGGGGAAAGGCAAGGTATCAGAATAAACCCCTATTCCATCTTTAAAAACCAGGCTCTTAGTGCTTCTAATGGCTGATCTCTGAGAGAAGCATGCAAGGACAGGGAAGGCTCCATCCCTCTCCTCTATGAGTGTCTAGTCAAAGTGGCCAGAAGCAAGCACCAGTCTTCCTATGTATTCAAACAGCAATGGCTCTTTGTTACAAGGGCCTTGAAGTCTATATGGGCCGGAGAACTGTTGAGATTCCATGTCAGATATGAGAGTCAGGGACTCTCATGAAGAATAATGCCAAGTGCTAAACTAGACTTCATAGTCCTAGAAAATATGCCTTCTGAGCTTGTAAATCCCTTCCCTCTGTTTCTCTGCATGGTGGAGGCACAGTACCCATTGTTACATCAAAGAAAATCCGTGAGAGTGGTGCCAGAGATGATCTTCAGGGAGCCATAAACATGTGTGTGTGTTATCTTTGCAGATTTGGGAATGGTCATTACACAGTTAGGAGAAAAGTCCTCAGAAGCAGAGCTAGTTTTCATCAGTCCTTTGGTTCCATTAGTATGAAAACTTTCCAGAAAAGATGAGCCTAGTTAGCATTCAATTAAGGAAGTCTGAGCTAGCAACACAGAGAAACCACGTAGAGAACAGCAGGCATCACCCAACATTGAGATGAAAGACATATATCTGCTGCCACTCTGTCTCAGCCATGCTTTAGAGGCGCCCAGAGGAAGCTTGTGATACCTTGGAGCACAGGGAAAGCATCCTGCCACATCCTGGAAGCCTGGTCTACAGAATCATGAGCAGACAGAGTGGGTATTTTGAGTTGCTGGATGTTTTGATTCAGTAAGCACTAGAATTGGTAACTAGAACAATGAGCAGTAAATAAGGAGTCATATTTTGTCAGTGCTAAGAGGCCTAACTGTGACCTCCCCATCTCTTATCTGCCCCCAGCTTCATTCTATGCTTTGGCATCTTACTCACTAGTGTTGCATGAAGTTTTCTTAAGGAACCATGACCTCATGGTAAGAGTGATTTTAGATCACTGGCTTTGCTGACTTAATGTCTTTTTTTTTTTTTCTTTTGAGACACGGTCTCTCTACATAGCCCTGGCTGTCTTGGGACTCACTCTGTAGACCAATCTGACCTCCAACTCACAGCAATGTGCATCCTCCTGCCCCTGCCTCCCAGGTTCTGGAGTTAAAAGGTGTGTGTCACCACACCTAGTGACTTCCCAGAATTTATTGTTAGACTAAATAAGGACATTGAACTTAGGAGAAGTAAAAAACCTTCCCAGGTTTTGAGAACCTGTAAGGGACAGAGTCGCAGTTCAAGTCTTATGTTCTTAACACTATCTATGTTCTTAACACTATCATCAAAAACTTTTAGGAACTTCAAACAACTACTGAATTAACTTGACATCCAAACTTTTCAGTCTTTAAAGGAGACTGCTGCTTACTCAGTTACATGCAGTAAATGTCCAGAAAACACTTGTTGACTTTAAGTGAATGGACTGCTTGTCTCAGGCCTCTTATAAAATGAGTGGATGCATGTGTGCAGGGGTCAAAGGCAGCCTAAGCACTGGCTCAAACCCAGCATGGCTCATAACTTCTCACAGCCATTCTTTAGAGTGAGGTGGCCAGAGTCAGTTGCAGCCATTGTCTGGGTCCCCCTCCAGGCTTTCCAGCGGTTCCAATTCTTTCCTACTACAGGAAGGGATAAACACCCTTCATGTATTTCCTCTCACCCCCAACTGCAAGGAAAACAGTAACACTAATTAGTTGTAACAGGGTGTTCATTTCACACAGTTCTCAGCAGGTCGCCCTGCCGTTCTTTGAAATGGTCTGGAAACAGCCTTGATTTTAAACATCTGAAGATAATTGAACCAAAGTTGCACTCACTCAGAAACTCTGAGTGACATGCCTTTTATTCTCTCCATTGCTAATAAGAAATGGTTGGTGCCATTTCTTATTTACTCAACACCTTGACAGCCTCTGGCAATGAAGACTTGAACCCCAGGATCCTAAAAGAATATGTTAAAGTCATGATCGGTAATAAATAGAGGAGCAGGGAAGCCTGATTAACATTAAACAGTTTAAAGGGAAGATGGAATTGCCCTGGACATCTATAAACTTAAGCTCCATATCTAGAAAAACATAGGAAACTGGTGGGAGAATTGAAGGTTTGTTACCAAGAAAATTAATTTGCAAGCACTTTTGAAAGGCAAGAACATTACATAGCAAATATGTGACATTTTTAATACAATGTTGGCAGAGTAGGAAGATAGATGGCCATACACAATGGACAGAAGTATCAATTGACAGACCACGTGGAAAGTTATCTGGAATATCTATCAAAATGTTAAATGTTATCATTTCAACCACACAATTCATCTTCTAGAATGTATTCTACGAATGTTAACACAAGAGTATACAAAGGTAACCATGGAGCTTATCTTAAATACCCTAAAGGCTCATTAAAAAATAAGTTTGAAATGAGATATGGTAGATCCATAGGGCATAATGCCTTTGTGATTCAAATTACAGGGAAGAAGGGATCTGCAGGTGTGGTTCTTAACAATCTTCAATACAAGAGCACAAAAGTGGACCCATGAAACCCAAAGCAGCACCACCTATCTCATAGCACAATCTTGTTGTGTGAGGCTTGTGAATACATAGGTATGGGTATGTACATGGTCACTCACATGAGTCATTAATGTGATGACATGCAAATACTCCTGAAATGAAGAAAATGAAACTGGTAGTACTTATTCTGAGACAATAAGCTGAGACTTCGGGATGGGAGTTGGGTCTGTTGGAGTGTGTGTGTGTGTGTGTGTGTGTGTGTGTGTGTGTGTGTGTGTGTGTGTGCATGGGTGCGTAAAGTCTTGGATGTCAATCCTCACTTTCCACATTGGTTGAAGACAGGTCCTTCATTGTTCATCATTGTGTATGCCCCATATCCAGCCCTTGAGCTTCCAGGTATTTCTATCTCCACTTACAATCCTGCCCCAGGAGCACTTGGGATTATAGCTATGTGCTACTCTGCTCTGGTTTATGCGGGCTTTGAGTATCTGACCTCAGTCTTTGCATATTTATGAAGCGCTTTACCACCTTTCCTATCTCCTCGGACATAGTTTTTTAATATGTGTACAAATGATCTGAATTGTTAAATTTCTAATTAAAGCAGAGATAAGCAGCAATTATTAACATCACAGCCTGGTAGAAAGCAGAAACTTGGAGGCTATCTTGATGATCTGAGACACACAGTAGATCATTCAGAGGAACGGAAGAGAGGTCATCGTGTGATTTGAGGCTTTGACTCTATCTTTCAGTGACATTCCGTGAGTACTTTGCTACTCAGAAATTGGTTCAACAGATGTGGAGGTCAGCAGAGGCCCATCCCCAGGAGATATCTAACGACCATTGTCACCTCTCATGGATTTGGTAAAAGGTAAAATGCAGAACAGATGCTCCTCCAACCATTGGCAGCAGCAAGAGAAACACACAGGTAAATACCCCAGGCTCAGACACACTGGCTCCTTGAAAAGACTGGGGGTGAAGGCGCTCCCCTACAACAGTACCACACACAGCAGACCTGACCTTGGATCAGAGTCCGTATAACTAAGAGAAACTCACTGCACATTTAGATGGCCTCAGAGTAGAAAACAGTATTCTATCTGCTGGAGCACATCCATTAACCTCCCTCCCCCAGTGTCCAGAGTAAGAAAGCAAGATTGACAGCCTTAGCAGGAAAGCAATGTGTATGTGTCAGCCCATCCACCTGACAGTGACCTTGAACAAATTGTCCTCAGATGTTTTCACACATCTAAGATAAGATGACTTCATTTTTATGGCTTTAAATGTAATTTTAATGTGATTTTTCCATTCTGGGACAGACAGTACTTTGAGAAAACAAACTGCTACACAAACATGAAATATTAGCAGTATTACACAAGTGATCTCTTTGGTAGAAAACCAACAATTTGTCTTAATCTTCCAGGCAGTTGGATCAATCAGAGTAGTTGCTATGATAACCCAGCACAAACAAAACTCAAAGTATGATGGATCTATTTATTACCACACATATTTATTGAGCACTTCTTACAAGCCAAGTGTGATACGAAGACTAGAGATACACTGACCAAAAGGGAAAAAAAACAGACTACTGATATGTAGGAAAGACAAGGCTTAGAGAATGGGCTAGACATAAATCTTCATGTTCTAATACTGTCAGTGTGGTAGTCTATTAATAGTATAGACAAAGAGTCACTACAGAAAGGAGAGTTGACCATGTGATGCTTGCAGTTCTAACTTCACATCCAAACACACCAAATATCAAGGTGCAAGGGCTCACCATGCTGCACACTTAATTGTTGAGGAATCTGCAAGCTATTAGTACTAATTTTTTATAACTGGATACTAATCAACATGTTTGTTGGCATTGTTTTGAGTTAGTCAAGCGTCTAATTGAATAATTGCAAAACTGGAAGACTAAAATAACTCAATTAATTGGTGGTTATTTCAGATTTCACAGTGGTAGAAACACTGTGCAAAAAATTATAAATGTGACTTGCAAGTAGCAACATTATTAGACAATATTTCTGTGGAGATGTTTTTAAAAATGTGTTCCTCATCACTCACCTAAGATTCTGTTATCTGTGTGCCTAGTCAATGGAACTCTAGTCCATCAAAACAATTAGCTGGTCTATCGACTCAGTGAATCAAACCCATCAGTCAAAAGCCATGTCACAACAGTGAATGTCATGGAGACAAAAGAAAAGATGAATCAAGTGTTGCTCTTTTACGGAGTGTTCCACTTGGTGCCTCATTCAGACCTAAACAGCCTGAAAGTTATAGATACTGGGCAGAGCTTCCCAAGCTAACCTGCATAAAATTGAATTTAATTCTAATTGAATTTCACTTCCAGCATGGTATTCTGTTGTCAGTGTTAAAACCCTAAAGGAGTTTCTTTTTCTGTGACCGCTGTAAAATAGCAAGATGCATTTGCCACCAGCAGAAAAGCAATGTGCGCTTCATTTGCCAAGGGATCCCGTAATCAGATAGTGCTAACTATCCTATGTTAGTTCAATAACCACAAATCATTCCTATTAAAACAAAAAGTAATTTCCTGACCTTCCACAAGAATGCCTGTTCTCAGCTATGACATTTGTTTGGGTTGCTGGGAGAACTTCTGCCATGGCCCTAGAATTTCGGATTCCAGAATACTCTGACCAGGTGTGCACTTTCCAGCCTGTTCTCTCACAGGCATTCCTAAGAACTAGTTAGTGACTTTCAAGGCCAGCATCCAGCAAATTGAGATTCCCAACAAATTACCTAAGGACTGTCCAAAAATGCAGACTGCAGCCATTGCACTCCATTTAAACACCCTGAAAAGAGTATTCATGGGCGGGGTAGCACACCCTTCAGGCACATTAAGTATTGAACCTCACACAGATCCTTGTTTAGTGTAGTGAAGTGCTTCAAAAAAACAAAACAAAACAAAAAACAAAAAAAACTGTGTATGTAGACTGATCAGAGGAGAACTGTTGGGGTCGTAGAGAGTTTTGAAGTTTCTGAATAAATCAGTGTTATCTGACTATGAACTAACTAAAATGATATCAAGAAATTAGTCTAAATTGATTGTATGTGACGATGGTATTGTGTTTTGGTCAGAAAAGTACTTTTTAAAGGACTACTTGAGTGAAGTTTTAGTAGTGAAATGGCATGATACCTCAGGTTTATTTTCCAATGCTCCAAGAAATAAAAAGGAAGACAGTAAATATAAGTGGCATTAAAGGCAAATGATGAGTTCTGAAGAGTCTGTGGTAATTGCATGGTTAAAGCTTCATGGCAGCTTTTTTTAACTATCTAAAAGATGGCACTAAAAACTACAGCCTACTGATGCCATGTAAGGCCATTTGTTTTGTTGTTATATGTTTTGCCTTTTTGTTTGGTTGCTTTTGGTTGAGACAAGGTTTCCCTGTAAAGTACTAGCTGTCCTGGAACTCACTGTGTAGTACAGGATGGCCTTGGACTCAGAGATCCACCTAAGTCTATGCTATCCCCCCCCCACCTTGAGTGATGGGATTAAAGGCATGTGCCATCACTGCCCAGCCAAGTCATTCATTTTCTACTCCTCTGAAAGATAACTCATCATCATGCTGCATTCTCTCCATTAACAGGGACAAATGATGACTCAGATAAGGGAAGTGATTCATTTATATTGGCAGCTTTCTGCTCCCAGTAGATACCTAACACTTTTCTTCATGAAGTCCCTTTAATATTCTCTGAAAACAGAGTTGGAGTTTTTCCTTAATCGTGATTTATAGACTGCTGTAGAAGATGACTTCAATAAACTATTTTAATGTTTTAAAAGAAATCTCCTGACTTTAATCCCAGAACTTGGGAGGCAGAGGCAGAGGCAGAGGCAGAGGCAGAGGCAGAGGCAGAGGCAGAGGCAGAGGCAGAGGCAGAGGCAGAGGCAGATGGATCTCTGTGTTCAAGACTAACCTGATCTACTGAGCAAGTTCCAGGACAGCCAAGAATACACAGTTCTGTCTCAAAAGAAAAGAAAGGAAGGAAGGAAGGAAGGAAGGAAGGAAGGAAGGAAGGAAGGAAGGAAGGAAGGAAAGAAGGAAGGAAAGTCTCCTGAAATGAGGTATTTTAAATTTCAAGAAGAAATACACAGAATCTGAGGGCTAAGCGAATGGGGAGGTAAAAGTGAAATCAAGTGTACATGGCTTTCCAACCTGTCCTAAAACTCATTGTAGGAAGATGTAACTTGTAACAAATTTGACATGTGAGAATCCAGGTATGTATTTGTCCTCCCTTTGTCACTGAAAATGTCTGTCATCGTGTCTCTCTAGAACACTACACCTAAAAGCAACAAATGTTCCTTTTGCAATGAAAATTAATTTGTCACCCCCAAAATTTATTAATACACATTTGATGAAAAGTCACATACTTCCCAAACTGAGCTCTGATAATATGCAACTATAAATCCTATCACTGAAAATTAAATACATGGAGACTGCTCAGAATAGCTGAAGAATGGTGTAAATACGTTTTGCACTTATAATTGAAAACAGATGAATTGCTGAATGAAGTACAGACTTGGGAGCTCTCTACACCAGAACTAGTCTGAAGTCTGATTTGGGTTTTCAAAACCTGTTGTTAATGCCACGTTCACATGGTATGGATGTAGGATTCTGGCGCATGCTGACCACAACCCCAGATCCAGGCAGAGGAAGTTTGTCTCTTTACTCAGACTCCTTTGAGACATCAAACTCTACTTTGGTCATCAAGCACTTTAAGCTTTGCTTGAAAATCATAAATGCTACTGGGACCAAGGAGTCAGTCCTTGGGTTTCCTAGGATAGAATGGTTATGATGGATTGTCAGTACATGACATCTAGCATAAGTTAAAGAGATGCCCTCCTGAAAGCTACAAAAGGCAACTGGCATAGCAGGCAGAGACTTTCTCCTGAATATGTATTCCAAGATCCTTAGCAACCTGGACAAATTACTCATTTCCTATATTTCCCTAAGTCCTATGGCTGCAAGTTGTCCCATCTTCCTTACCCAACAGACAGCACAGTCTGTGTGCTGACCTCAAAACATGGGGCTTCTGGAGTTACACTCTGTGGATATTTATCCTCACCTTCTGGCCTCTGAATACCTGAAGGAAAGCCCATAATATAACTGTGAATCGGGCTGCTACACAACGAGTGGGAACTTCCAAATCTTTATGGATAATGTGTACTCCTCACAATGAACCTTGATACCTACAGGGCTTCACATCTAGATTCTCACAAATGGAATTTTTGATGATTTAAAAGTAGATATTAGCGAGCTATCATGTGCCTCCCTCCTAAGGGGGCCACAGTCACTCTCTAAAGAGGATAATGAAAAGCACCGTGTTCAAGTTGTATGCTCCCCCAAGCTACTAAGACATATTACTGTACGTGGAGTCTGCAGGGCATTACTCATGAGTGGCCCACATATGCATCTTGAAGAAGTATCATCATGATTCAGGATTAAATATCTCTAGTCAGCTAGAGAAAGACTCAAAAAAAAAAGAAAAGAAAAAAGGAAAGAGAAAAGACAAAAGCAAGGACTTGGCCATCCTGTTGTTGTAGGAACCGTGCACAGAACTCCTGAGCTCAAGACAAGAGCTGCCCCCAGCTCTGTGGGGGTGCCTTGGAAGTTTCACACTCAGGTTCCTACCTGCTGTTTCCACTCTTCACTGTTTCAAATATATGGCAATGGCCAAAAGTCACCATTTCCACTGAATCTGTAGTGCTAGTGGGTGAGCCATAGCAATGCACCATCTATGTGGGCATAGTGGCAGAGTACAAACAGAACACATGTGGAAGTCTTTTTATCCTCCAGCAAGCCCCAGTGACAAACAATAGGAAGGAAGGTTTTGTCCAGACACATTGGACAAAAGCAAAGTGATGCTGTTTGCCTCCTTGTTATCTAAGTCAGGCCCAGGTTAGCCCTAAGGGGTGTGTGTGTGTGTGTGTGTGTGTGTGTGTGTGTGTGTGTGTGTGTGTGTGTGTGTATGCATATATGGGCCAAATATCACCTGGCACATGTGTACCTTCATCCCTGACTGTTTATGACAGATGACTGAACTATGTTTGGAAACCAGTGCCTTGTATTGCTCAGCTCTCCAGCTTGCTCAGAGACTTATGTTTCTGGACAGTTCCCCTCTCCTCTGCTAACCACCTGCCTTCTGCCCCATCATGAGGCTAGGACCTCCTGTCAGATCACTTGCATATTCCTCACAATTCATGGGAAGTAAAAACCAGAAAAATTACTATTGCTCTGCTTGAGCTCAACCCATTCCCATTTTCTCAAGCATACATCATCTGTCTTTCATTGGCAGATAAATTTTTTGCACTTCTGCTAAATGCTGGGGCGTTTTGCTTCCTTTTATTCCATTTCTTTATCTCCTTTGGTGGACAGAAACACAGACTGCTGTAGACACAAAGCCTGAAACCTATAAAGAATAGTAGGTCAAAGAGACTCCATCAAACTAATTATGCCTCTAAATATTAGCATCTCTTCAGGTAAAACAAAATCCATAGCAAATTTCTCCAGGCAGAAGGCACACAGCAGTTTGGGGCTACAGAAATGCCTTGTTGATAGTACAAAAATGCTTTTTCCTCCTTACTGAAGCCCAGTGTTCTCATCCCCATTAGAGATGGAGACTCCAGAGTACAGAAAGGTTCGTTGACTTGTCTAAAGTCAAACCTAGAAGTGACTGGCAGATACCTCATGCTATGGCATCTTGAAGCCAAGCCATGCTTACAATGGCTGTATTGGTTACAAAACACATCACCAAAGTGGGACAAGTGCCAATTCTGTTTTGGAAATTTTGTTCATAAGAATCCAAAATTGAATAAGACAGTGTTCTCCAGTTAAAGTGGGCTCACAAAATACTAATTTTGATATTTTGGGGGGAGTGTTTGATTGATTCATTGATTTTTTTGGGGGGGGAGGTCACTATATAGCCCAGACTGACTTTGAACTCATAATCCTCCTGCTTCAGTCTCCTACTTTACTTGTTCTCCTGTCTGACCAGTTCCACATTGTGAGTTAAAGAACAAGGAAAAGTGCTATATAGGTGTGCATATGTGTTTATATATGTTCCAAAATGTCCATAGGGCAGAGAGACTACGAAAACCATCTCCTCGGGTCCATGCATCAATTGCTCAAGGGTCTGAGGTTAATACAATTTAAGAGGGTAAAAGAATACTCTGTGTGTGTGGTGTGTGTGTGTGTGTGTGTGTGTGTGTGTGTGTGTGTGTGTGTGTGTGTGTGTGTGGTGTGTGTGTATGTGTGTCTGTGTGTCTGTGTGTGTCTGTGTCTGTGTGCATGTGGGGGGTGGGGTGGGCGTGGGTATGTGTATGTGTGTGTGTGTCTGTGTGGGCGTGTGTGTGTGCGTGTGGGTGTGGTTGGCAGTGTGCAGCCTGAAATAATCTGTGAAGACAAATGTAGGGTAGGAGCTTGCTCAGGAATGGTTTCCTCAGATTACTGGATGAAGATCTCCCGGGAAGAGCAGCTTTCTAACAGAGATAGCCAAAAGCAGGCATCCACCTTCATATGGTCTTAGTTACCCCTGGGAGACCTACAGATATTTTTCTGGGGTCTCTTGTCACCACTTAGTCACAGACTGGCATCAGGCTGGGAGGAAATCATGCAAGTGCCCCTAAAAGAGATACTGTCTATAGCAGACACCAAGTAAAGATGAGTTGGTGGCATCCATCCAAGTACTCCTCCCTCTTTGGTAAGGCCCACAAGTGTGAGCTCTGCACTGGCTTATGTAATTGCTTTGAATCTGTCACAGGTCTGAGTTGGGTGGACATCATGTCCACTAACGTCTATCGTCAGTTTCCCTTTTCCAACTTGAGATATCCCTGCATCTTGGGAGTTTAAGATGAGACTCGAGAGTAGGATGAACTTCCTTCCGGAAGAACTCAGAAGAGAAATGCACTCTAGACAGAAACTAGAGCAGGAGCACTACCACAAAGAGAGAGAAACAGCCTATGAAGGAGGAAGGCCTGTGGGGGGTGCAAAGGGGATGGGAAGGTGGGGAGTTGGGAGCCTCCGGTGCCCAACACTCTCTAAACACTTTCTCAAAAACGGCTGAAGACTTTCCAAGTTTGCTCCTTCACCAAAAGTAAAATTTGGAGCGACACATGATTTTTTTTGAACACTTCCTATGGTACTAGGCACTATACCAAGCTCTTGAAAGCTATCTCATTTAACTATCAAACCAGACTTACATCAGGTATTACTGTTCTCATTTTACATGCATGTAACTGAGACACAAAGTAACAAGTCACCTGCTCAGGGCTACAGAGACAGAACTGGGTTCAAGTCAGAACCTTCTCATGCCCAAACCCCCAATTCTAAGTTGTGTGGTGCTATCTGCTTACCTTCTGTGTGGGTCAGCTTTCTGTCACTATGACAAAAGGTTTGAGAAAATTAACTTGAAGGACAAAAAGTTATTTTGACTCAGCTTCAGAAGTCTCAGTGCTGTGTCATTGTTTCTGAGTCCATGATGAAGAAGAACATCACCCAAGGGAGGGCAGGGTGTGACATACGAAAGATGTTTACCTCATGACAAGGAGGAAGCAGGGAGACAGGAAGGAATCAAGGCCCTTTAAGACCGTGTCTCCAAGGACCCAACTTCCTCCAGTTAGGTCTCACCTACTGTGTTCTACCTCTCAAGCAGCATAAGCTAGCACCCAAGCCTTTACCACATGGTCTCTAGACCCAATCTGTAGCAGACTTCATGTTATGTATTGGTTTCCCACGCCATCCAGTGTCTTCTGCTTGTAGAGTATGAAATCTTGTTTGCTTTCCAGAATATTCCATACCCATCTCCCAGATGAGGCTCCAAAGTACTACAGAGTTAACAGGATATACAAAAAAGTCCTCAAAATCCAGAAAAGAATCCAGGTGAAAAGTCAAACTTCTTTAACTATGCACATCCCCCAAACTTACCTTTGTGATAAAATATAACTTTCTTTCTCAATACTCACTAGCAGGGTTGGAGATTTGGTTCGATGGTAGAGAGCCTGCCTAAGCAAGCACAAGGCCATGGGTTTGGGCCTCACCCAATGCCATGGAAAAAAATCTCAATATTCACTAGCAATGAGCCACACAGCTGTAGAGGCCCAACAATGTGGGCAGGAAAACAGACAGGCAAAGAAAAAGAAGAATGTAGTCAAGCTCCAAGGAAAAAATGTTAACATCCGGAACCAATTCACCCACACAGGCTAAGGAGCATTACACCCAGATCTCCATAACACCCCTCATCACTCCAGTCCTACACACACACACACACACACACACACACACACACACACACACACACACACACACACACACGCATGGACCAAAGCTTCATGTACTATCTGCTCAGATTGGCCTTGCATAAAAGAAACTGCTTCAGCAGTACCTACCACCCAGTCAGAATATCACAGAGCCTTAAATCTCTGTGATGTCACAGTCTAATCTGGGTAATAGAAAGATGTACCAGATGGCATTTAATGTTCCTTGGATTTAAACCATTTCTGCACCTAGTGCTCTGAATGCTGGAGAAGAGATGAAAAGTTGAAATGGCCAAGGTCAGACTAGCAACACATTTTGCAGAATCTCTATTTCTGCTTAGACAGATTTCAAGAATGAGATCCAGAAAAGCAGCAAGACTGAAATATTCATCTCATCATCCGAACCTCGGGAATGTATGCATTCCTTGGGAAAGGAAATAGACCCGGAACTTTGTATGCCAAACTAACAATCAAATCCCATAAGTTGCCTGCATGGAGTAGGGCTGGCAGTGGGAGAAAGTAAAGCTGTAAAACAAAGACGGACTTCACATAGTACCCATTTCAGCTTGAAACATCCATTTTTCTGTCCTCAGGCACAGCAGGCAGGAAGATAGCAGACAGTACAATTAAACAGCCAAGAAATGCATTAATGGTAAAAATCTATACATGGAAACCAGGGAGGTAAGTGGGTGTAGATTTTCTTCAAATCCCTGTTGGAGACAACTGACTCTTTAAGAGAGGAAAGTTACATAGAGTGGGAGGGAAACTGATGGGGAGACAGTGAACAGGTGGACCGAAAAAAAAAGGGGGGGGAGGAAGAAAGGAAAGAAACTCCCCAATAAGTTCTTTGCTGGCACCCCATCCAGTTACAGCAGGAAAGAAGAAACAGAGTGTGAATGTAAGTGTTTATCAGGATGGCAGGAGTAACAGACCTCATAGCAAACAAGGCTGCTCCAAATAGAGCTGTTACAAACAAATGAATCAGAGCAGTCACTGAGAGGTTAAAGTTAAAGCCATGACTGGAAGAGTGAGTGTACTTGCAGTGGGTCCTCAAGGCAGTTTCCTAATCCTCAGGCTTTAAAAAGAAGCCACTGTGGAAATCAGAATCTCTTCCTTTGTAAATTCAATCCATGGCAAAGGGATTTCAGCTGTGATTGCTGAGTTTGAGAAAATCAACAGTACTTAGGATCTCGGGAATTGCCTGTCGCTGCAACTGATACCTTCCTAAGCTGTTCCATTTTGAATCAATTACCAATAAGACTCCATCCACCCTGTTGTGAGTGGAGAAGGGGAATGGGTAAAACAGAGCAGTTAGTTGTCCCTGAATCACTGCAGGAGGGGATTTAGGACCAAGAGGCTTTAGGTCGGATTCAATGGGTAGCCGCTACCCTTCAGACTTAAGATTTCAGTCCCTTACAGTCAAAATAGATAGATAGATAGATAGATAGATAGATAGATAGATAGATAGATAGTTAGATAGATAGATAGAACACAGTGGGAAGGCTGTCACTGGAGCCCTCTACAGTGGGTACGATTATAGCCACCTGAAGACAGGAAGGACTAACACAAAACAAAAGGGTAGAGATCTAAAAATGTAAAAAAAAAAAAAAAAGTTCTTACTCTGATTAATGATCTGTTTGCAGCATTGCAGGCAGCCAGCTCAGGATACTCTCCCTAAGGCAGTTAAGAATCATCTCCAGATCGTGGGTAAGAATGCTGGCAGCAGGCACAGCTAGGTTCAGAGTCTAGCCAGACGGGTTACAGTAAACTGGAGTTGTATGGTTGTAGGTATGAAGTTTAATCTTTTGAGCCTTGATGCCCTGGTCTCCACAATGGAGAAACAATTTTTTCTCTGAGGACTAGCTGGGAAGTGCAATAAGAGAGTGATTAAGGCATGGACGGGTGGCTGAGTGGTTAGGAGTACTTGCTGCTCTTGCAGAGGACCTGAGTTCCATTCACAGCACACATGTGGGGCTACTCCCAACCCCTTGTAACTCTAGCTCAAGGGAATTTGATACTGTCTTCTGGCCTCTGAGGGCACCTGCACACACACACACACACACACACACACACACACACACACACACACACACACCACATAATTTTTAAAAATCTAAAGAGGCAGCAGGGAAGGGGGAAAATGAACAAAATACCTGACTTGAAAAGGCTTTCAAAGACCTGACTTGTTACAGGAAGAGAGACTGAGAGCTTGTCATGAAAGGTCCTGGACTGCCTGGAAGAAGCTCAGAAAGGCTTCACGTCTCTGTCCCTCTTCCTCAGAGGAGCTACCTTCTACCACTGCTGCTGGGGAACGACAGGAAAAAGGTTTAGAATCAGCACCATTAAAAAACAAAAAGAACAAACAATGAGCTTCTAAAATCTGGAAACAAGAAGAATGGGCAAATGGAGCAGTCAGATGTGGGTTCAAGTCCAGTCTGGACCCCCACTGCTTCTCTTATGAAAGATTCCCAAGGTCTTTTCCCCTCACCTACAGGTTTTCCTCTAAGCTAATCTCTTGGTACTGAAGAAGTGGCTCAGCATTTAAAAGCACTGGCTGCCCTCCCAGAGGCCTAGAGTTCATATCCCAGTGCCCACAAATTGGTTCACAACTGTCTGTATGTCCAGTTCTAGGTGATCCAGTGATCTCTTCTGGCCTCCATTGGCATTGCACATATGTGGTGCACAGATATACAGGCATGCAAAACACACATAGACATAAATTACAAGTAAATAAATCTTTAAGTTATCCCTTAAAATTACCCCTAACTCCTTCCCCACCACCTGTTCCCTTTTTTGCCTTCTCTCTCTCTCTCTCTCTCTCTCTCTCTCTCTCTCTCTCTCTCTCTCTCTTAGGTTTTCAAGACAAGGTTTCTCTGTGTAATAGCATTGGCTGTTCTGGAACTTGCTCTGTAAAGCAGGCTGGCCTCGAACTGACAGAGATCCACTTGCCTCTGCCTGAGTACTGGGATCAAAGGCATGTGTGCCACCACCACCCCACTGCACTCTCTCTTTATCTCTTTCTTTCTTTCTTTCTTTCTTTCTTTCTTTCTTTCTTTCTTTCTTTCTTTCTTTTTTCTTTCGTTCTTTCTTTCTCTCCGATTCCCTGTCTCTTGTCTCTTCTTTCTTCTTTTCTCCCCCCACTTTTTCTAGCTCTAATTTCTTTACTTGATCAAATAGCACAGTAATCTGAAATTACTGTACTCTCAACTAATTATTGCAACCCTGGGGTTCCATCAGAATCTGTTTTCACAAGAAAACAGTCAATCTTCCTATTTCCTATCAGGCAAGAGCTAACCTTCCAACGACTCTGGGCTGCAGGTAGACACCACCCAAAGAACCCTGGTGTTGATCTACCTCCCTGCTTTTAGACACCCTGCTTTGTCCCCTGGAGCTGAGTTCTTAGGGGAGTTGATGAATTTGAGTGGTGCAGCCATAACTTCCACCTTCCCACCATTCCCTCCTACTGCATGGCAGCCATGGATCTCTGTCCTTGAATACCTCCTCTTTCTCCCTTTGAACTCATCAGGTTCTGGCTTTTTGTCTCAGTGGAATACTGAGTAGTTCGGTTCTAGATAAGTTTATTTACCATATGTACTCAGACTCTGTACTACTTCGAAACATAGACAATAAATAGGGTGGAGAACCAATTCTTACAGAAAAATGGAGAAATTTACAGTGTCTGCTTATAGATTACAACTTTCAGTCGTTGCTTATTCATGCTAATCACTAAGGTCCAATCATGTTGACTCCTGCAGAAAGAATGACAGACATTGAGCTACATCTTTTCTTCCTGTATGTATACTCCTTCAGCAGATCCTAGCAACAGCCATTGGATGAACACATTTATTGCTGCTATTCCACAGATGCGACACTTATGTTAAAGGACATTAAGGTGTCCAAGGTCAAACATTTGGGAAGCATTAGGACCAGAGCTCGAAAACAAGCAATGTGACCCCAAGAATCTGAGCTTAGAACCTGTGTAACTGATACATTCATTGCACCAAACAGAAATAATAACACAGGGCTGGAGAGATGGCTCAGTGGTTAAGAGCACTGGCTGCTCTTCCAGAGGTCCTGAGTTCAACTCCCAGCAACCACATGGTGGCTCACAACCATTTGTAGTGAGACCTGATACCTTCTCTGGCATGCAGGGATACAAGCAGAGTACTCATATACATAAGTAAATACATCTCTTAAAGAAAAAGAAATAATAGCACAATAAGAGTAACTCTCTGTTTTCATATACGTACTTTCTGCATGTGAATAATTAGAAAGTGTGTCTGCAAATGTGCATATATATGTATACTTTAAATATCAACACGATGGCTGGCACAGTTACACATCCAAAACATGTTGCTATTTGTTATCATTTGTATTGGGCTATGATTATTTTTTGTTTTCATTTTTTATTTATTCAATGCTAAGCTCCCAGGAAACAAAGGCAATGAATTCCATCAGCAATTTCTATAGTAGTAATGGGTCAAGGAGAAGTAATAAAATGTACATTTCCCAAGATTTTAAGAGTCCAAATAGGGTCTATTGAAAATGAAGTCATAGATGAGGGTGGGAAGGCAGCCTGGGGTGCAGACATCTGTAAAGAAGCAGGATCTCACAAGACAGAAACACTGTTAGGTGTGTACCGGGCCCAGTTCTTGCCTCTGACCCTGCCCTCAAGTTCAGCGGCTATGAATAGAGGTCTTGAATGCTAAGCTGTCTTCTGATCTATCTTGTTGACAAGCATTTTGCCTGTTACTAAGTCATCCTTTTAGCATTCTCACATCCCTGCCAGATCAAGAGCTCAGCTTAGCAGGCTAGACATGGAAAATAGTTCCTAGGGCTTTCCATCAGGCCCAAGCAGGGATAGAGGGCAAGCAGTTTTTGCCCCAATTAAATTCACCAGTGGTACATTACTTTTCTCAATCTTTGTTTTTCAGATACTTAGTTTTTCTGATTATTTCTGGGAAGTGAATGGAACACGGTCAAAGTATGACTAGTTTACATTTCCTTTCAATTCAAAAGTGCCCTAAAGCCCTTGTTGGCCTTTTTCATTTAGGCATCAAACATGCACAACTGGAAATCACCGATCTCTGATTTCTAAACATGTGATATTAATATAATATAATTTCAAGAGCTCCATGAAAGTACCTAATTTTAGCTCTAATTTTTTTTTTTGACCTTAGGTTGGTACTATTGCAACGTTCCACAAGTGCAGTAAAATTTTGCTCATTCCGATGGTGTAAAGGGTGGGTCAAGTATTGGCCAAGGTGCATTAGGGGGAAGTGTTAATATTTTCAAAACAAAAGCTAAGGGGCAGTGGAATCTTGTAGCTAAATGGGCTTCATGTTTCATTTGAAACTGGCTCTCTCATCTCACAAGGCAGAAATCAAGGCCTCACTAGCCACTATGAAACAATTTTAAAACTTTCTTTCAACATTAATATGTCTGCTTTTATATCCCTATTTCAACATTAATACCAAAGCCAGTGCTGAAATTTAAGCCTCCTGCTTTAAGTGAGTCTCACTCTCTTCCCACCATAATATCGGGGCATCGAATAGAATATGGAGACGTGTGTAAGGCCTTTGAGAAGAATCACAGACAACTCCTTACTTTGGTTTATGAACCCTCTGGCGCTTTTGTCTTGGAGCCGTATTACTCTGCCATTTTCTCTATACCCCTAAATTTCAAACTAAACTCTCTCTCTCTCTCTCTCTCTCTCTCTCTCTCTCTTCTCTCCTCCTCCCTCCTCTCCTCCCTCCCTCCCTCCCTCCCTCCCTCTCTCTCTCTCTCTCTCTCTCTCTCTCTCTCTCTCTCTCTGTTCTATAGATACAGCCCTTCTGAGCTGTACTATTAAGAACAGCATTAACAACCAATCAAACTACTGACGAAGCTTCTGAGTTGAAAACTGTGAATTCGGGGAAAGCATTGCTGTGTACACAGTCATCAGCCAAAAATGCTTTGCCCCTTCCCGCTGAGAAGACCAGTTATGTTTTAGGACACACCCAAGCTACCTAACTCCAGGGTTAGGTCCAAGGTCCAGGCCATGCGGGTCTGACTTCCCTTTACCCACTAAGGCTGGCCTCACCAGAGAGAGAGTCCTCCCTGCTGATTTGATTTCTAGTGGTCTCTTCCCAGCCTGCTTTGTAAAGTTGAGTAGATTCCCTTTTATGAAAGTCACTACTTCTGTGTGCAGTCTTCCCAGGAACAGCTGAAGGACAGTCAATTTCGGCCCCTCTGTCCGCAGGGGGCGATGCTAGGGTTCTAAAGGACTCTACCGTAGTCAACATAACCAACAGTATGATTTTCTTCCTTTTTAACAGACTGGCTACAATATTTACTGACCTTAGAATCACCCATTTGGAAATGGTTAAGGATTAAAAGTTCTTCAGGCCGAGGGACTTTTGGTTTCTAATTGCTAATGTTTGAAGTCAGTTTGATTCCTCGGAAATTTGTTCAGCTTGATGAAAGCAAAATTCAAATTCCCCTCAGGGCGCGAGGTGTAAGATCTTTGGGTTCCGTTGTTTTTCTTTCGTTGTTTGGGGGGAGTCTGATTGTTTTGAGGGATGGCTTCTCCCAAGCCTTCCCGGGTTACTCAAGAGTCCTTTCATTTCTCCCGTATGTAATTAGAGAGACAACACCTAAGGTCCATCATTCAGAATTCTGGACTCCACAGTTTCAGGGACTCAGAGCTGTCCCCACCCTTACTCCACCCTCCACCCCCATCCCTGGCGCCTGCAGCCCCGGCCAGCAGGCCAGGATCGGAGCTCAACTGAGGTGGGCTCACTGCTGCAGAGTGCACCCGGCCCAGAGCTGTACAGGACACACAAGGATCTCCAACTCTTCTGCACTGCTGTATGATCACTGGCCCAGTGTGACCTACGCGCCATTGCACTTGTGAAGGTCACCCAAACTGCCTTAGATATGGGTTCACAGGGAAGGATCTGGATTAGATCCTGGTGAAATGCCAGCTGAAATGTCCTGAGAGGCTGGAAAAACTGCGGTTTCCCCTGTGATGGGGAGACTGGAGAAGCAGAGATCAAGGTTAACTGTCCCCATCCTCTAGGTGAGGCTTTTTCCTCATGCCAGAGGGACAGGGAACAGCAGAGAAAGCCGAAATAGCTACAGGATTCAGGAAATCTGTCGTCTAGTTAGAAGTACGCAGACACTCCCAGGCTCCCACTAGTATAAGGACCTCTGAGGATAAGGACCTCTGGGGACCAGTTTATTTTCAGGTTTTTGTTTCTTTGTTTTGTTTTGTTGAGACAATGTCTCACTAGGCAGCCCTGGATGGCCGGGAACTCACATAGGTCAGACTGTCTCTGCCTCCTGATTACTGGGGTGAAAGGCGAACATCCCGGTACTGATATATCCAGGAGTTTGTTCGCTTGCTTGTTTTCTTAAGGTCTCATCCTATAAAGTGTATGGCAGTTTTCTGCACCCATCTCATCTAAGCCTTAAAAACTATGTGGGAATAAAAAAAGAAAGGAATGAAGAGGAGGAGGGAGAGAGGGAGAGAAAGAGAGAAGAAAAAGAAAGAAAAGACAGAACACAACTAGGGGGTACATTTCTACGTGTGTTTCATTTGTTCCTAAAGTAATTTCCCCAATCTGCAATGCCTATCTAAACTCTATAAAGTATAATTATTATCCAGACTTCTCCTATTCCACTTACTTCCTACTTGGGTAGGGAGGTGGAATTACTCTTTAGAATTGAAAGTAACATTCTGTCAATTCAAACTAAAAATGGCATTACTCACAAAATTAAGTGACTGAGAGAGAAAACTTCCTGCCAGTGCCTGGTGTTGTTTTTAATCACATTTAAACAATTTCATTTTCTGATATTTCTCTTCGAAGTTGTTCAAAATCACTGGATGGGGTCTAAGAAATGAATAAAAAAACGGTATCTAGAAATTTCAAACCTCAAATTCTCTAGAACTTAAAGTATAGACAAAATTGATAGACCTTTACTTGCCCAATCTGTTAAACTGGCAATAGCCTACACACACACACACACACACACACACACACACACACACACACACACACACAGGGTGGGAGGAGAAGCTTCTTTCCCTGACATATTATCCATATCCCACCCTTCAGGGATTATTCTGAGGTTTGCTGTGGTCTTCACATGCATAAACTTGTACTTTTTAAAACACCTTTATAAAGGTGAAACTGGATAGTAGTTTGTTTGTTTGTTTTAAATGCAGAATCCATGTAGAGATTGCCTGTTTTCACTTCTGATATCAAAAGCACCTTAGCAGTTTGTACTCAACAAAACACCCAGCCTCTAAGAGAGGCCATTAATGGTGCTGAATAAATGTTGATTAGTCCTCTCCAGTTGCTTAAATTCCCCACCTCTTCCATTTCACAGCAGGTCCTCCCCACTAAGTCTCATTTTCCACCCGGATGCTTGGAGCAAGGGCCTCACTTAAATTAACTAATGATTATCTTTCCCCCAAAGAAGTGTAAACAGACCTAATTTACAAATTTGCTAATTGCTGTTCCCAGTGCAGACCCAGGGAGTATCTAAATTGTGTGCATATAAAATGCCAGGCTTACTACGAACCAGAAAACACGGAGTCAAAATAAAGCCTGTGCATGAGAGAGGCCAATGAGATTCCACGGTCAACAGTTTTCTGTTTTGCCCTTCTTTTGCAAAAAGTCAAAATTTAAGCATTAGATGGGTGAGTGATCCAATAATATCCATTGAACTGGTTTGGCTTGTGAAAGTAAGAAAGAACCAGCTATACTTCCAGGCTACTCTCTGCAAAGATGGAGAAAGGAAAGTAACACACTTAGAGACACATTTTTAAAGTAACTCCATTTGTTCTAAGTACAAGAACAGAATTCTACCGGGGTCTGTGATTAAAATCACCAAAGAATTGTCTCTCATATTAGTATGGTAATCTTTTTGCTAATAGTCTTGCTGTGATGGGTCTGGAATAGTCTGCATTTTAATGAAAACAATGAATGCCATAGGGTAGGACTGAACAAACAGCAGTTTGGGCTGCACTTGTTTTGTCTTTCTCTCTGCATTTGTCTAGTTTGATAGGTGTGATTAAAGATGAGGGATACATGTTGGGTTTGTGGCCACATGCAAAGAAACTGTGCAGAGGAACAGGGAACACATCTCTCTAATGTTCTGAGTTTTGTTAAGTTGACCCTCAGATTGGGCACTTCAGAGCATTCTTCACTCGCCCCACGCAGGCTGTATTTATTAAAGATAGTTTACGTCAACAATTTTCTTTCATATTTAAAATTTACAGCTTTTGGGATTGGTGATTTAAGGATGCATGAGGTGTAAGAAAAATGTCGTGGGGTCTATATCAGTTTAATTTCTGCCTGAATTCCATTCCCAGAAATTTAATTCCTCCTCCTTGCATAAACGTCACCCTATTGAATATTTTTTCTGGGAATTTCATCTACAAAATCAGTGAACCCAAAGTGGCTAGCTGTTAGCTCCGAAGCATTGTTCAACGAGAAATGTAAGAAACCTGGCATGGAGAATCCAGGGGAACCTGAATTCAGAATTTCAAGGCCCCTAGGTTGTGCGCGGATTTGCATAGGGAAGGAAGCCTTTGTCTGACCTTAGGTTTGCGCTGGGCGGGGGAGAGGTGGAGGTTTGAGATGCCCGGTGGACTGAGGATGAGAGATGTTTGAGTGGCTCCTCCGAACCCCACGGCGGCCTAGTGAATATGTGTGCAGACCAGCTGGTCAGCCCCGAGCCCAGTGGACTAGTTTCTAGTTTCTAGTTTCGGAAGCTTGAGAATGGGGAAAACGACTAAGGAATCAACCACAGCAAGGTCTTCTTGGCTGCCAGTGACAGGAAACTCTGGCCATCTAAGTTTCCCCATTCCGTGGCCTAGCAGCTGCCTAGCAGTTAACTATTGTTATTTCTTTGAGATGGACTAACTTCTTCCCGGTGGCTTCTCCCACCACTGGGATTTTACAGAGCGTCTCCATAACCAATTCCTATAGCATAGGATCGAATAGTTGGGGGCGCTCTCCCAGCCCCGCGCGTCCAGAGACGCTGGCCTTAGTCACTGTCTGACCCGCGTTGGAAAAACACTCTTGGCCCTCATTCTCCAGTGAACAACCATCCTCTCCAACCAATGACAAAATCGGTCCTTACCTCCTCCTTTTCTTCTTCACAAAAGATCACTTACCAGAGGGGTAGCCTCCGAGGAAGGCCGTTTTGACAGCAAACTTCCCAAGACCCACTCAGTTCCTTGTATGGTGCTGGCGGCACCCTGCATGCCCGCTTGTGTGTCCGGGCAGCGAACGCAGCACAGCGCCCAAGAGTTAGAGTCCCATGCGCAGGCCTCTACCCCAGACAGACCCTCAGCAGCTGCTTGGGGTTCAGCACACCATCTAAACCCGACTTGGGTCTTGGCTGGTTCTTGGCATTAATATTCTCTCCGCTGACATCCAACTCATCCCACTGTATCCGTTTCTTAAACGTCAGCGCAGAGTCACTTCCTCCCTTTCACCCCATATGGTAACGTCGGGATTGAAATCTCAGTTTTGCTCTGAGCAAACAAATAATACACCTGGAGATAAATTAATATGACCCGATGGTGTCGGTGGGATCTCGGAGGTATCTCGGAACAAAGTGCTCTAGGGCAGTGGAGGTTTCGCTTGGGCTTGCCCCCTGTCTCGTTTCACGAGTATTTGTGCGCGTGGAAGCAAATGAAAATGTTAAGAAATTCTATTTATCCATCCACGTGTGCGCCGAGTGTCTATCCGCCCCAGTGTGCTTGAGTGGGCCTGCCTGTACCTGCCCACCCGCGAGGCATGCCACCTCCCTAAGCTGGTAGAACCCGGGCTGGCCGCAAGGCCTTCGGCCGGCAGGCTGCAAAGGGAGAAATTCCTTCCCAGAAGGTTTAAATTATTTCGCTCCACAGGAGACCGGGCCTTGTCCGCACTCCGTTGAAGATTCGGGCGGGAAATGTCCAAGCCAGACATAGGGGGAAGGAAAGCCAGTGGAGCGTCTGACGAGTCCCAGCGCAAAGGGCGCCGCCGCGTGCCCGAAATACATTTTCAAGGCCGCAGCCATAGCAGCTGTTCAGCCGACCCTGGGTGAAAAGTTTCTTCAGTTGAGATCAGCCAGAGGCCAGGGCCTTGGGACCCCTCCTGTTGGTGGCTCTAAGCCCTAACTGCGTCTCCCCGAAAGACAGGGAGAGCGGGAGCGAGTGCCAACAGGAAACTAAGACCGGAGTCTGTACCGAAACCCCGCAGGCCTAAGGATTTGGGAGGCTACAAGGCTTTGGTGGAAGTTTTTGAAATAAATGTCTGTGTCCTCTGACCAGTGAGTTCTCTGCAGAGAGGAGGCCTTAGCTGACTGTTTCCCCCACGGCTACAGGTTGGCGCCCCAAGTTTCGGGTGCTCAGGCGCCAACTAAAGCCAACTTGTCCAGACGCGGAAAGAAAATCGGGTAGTGAAAAAGCAAACGGCCGGCGAGTCTCTGAATTAAAGTTTGCTTTACAGTTCAACATTACCAGTTCAACTTGAGCCCTGGGTTGTCTGGGGGTCCTGTTGATTTCAGGATAGGGTAGGGTTGCCCGAAAATAGTTGAATTTGTCAAAGAGAAAATGGTGAGAGCCACAAACACAGTTACTTTGACATCTAAACACGCCCCAGGCCGGAGGCAGTTTTGGTTTTATTTTGTATTTATTTTCTCCCTTTGCCTAAGACTAGCGACCAACACACTAGCCTCTCCCACCCTAATAGAGAAAAGATATTGTGAAACCCATTAGGAGAAAGATACCGCTCTGGACAGAGTAGGCCGCCTAAATGATTTCTCTATATGTGTCTCTAAACATGACCTTTGTGGGGGTCAGGATGCTATCTATACTAGAGGAGGAAAACCAGGGGCTAGAAGGCCCCGGATTTCTGCCCACAGTTTCTACAGTTGGATTCAGAGTGGGCAGATATGACATGGGAGCTCAGCATGTTGCCAAGGGTCCCTTTTCCAGAAGGACGATTTCTCATCCAAGCCCAGAGCAGAAGAAAGCCTTTAACCCATTCCCAGAGGTCCGAGCTGAGTTGAGGGTCCTGTCTGCCCAAAGCCATGCTGGGTTACCTAGGGCTCTCAGTTTTTGATTCCTGCTCCTGGAATCTTGCCCATAGATACATTATTCCATTGTTTTCCAACCCCAATGTAACATTTGCCTTTTTAAAGACAAGTGATAAAATAATGAGACAGACAAGATAAACTGTGTTACAGAGGTTAGCTCTATATCACATCTTCCATGGCATCAGGCAGGGACTACTAAACAAAATTCTAGAGACTGACCCTCCATGTTCGTGTGTCTATGTCTGGAATATTCTCCTTTCTGACCCCCTCCCTTTGCTCCCCTCAAGTCTGGCTGAGAAGGATGGCAGAAGAGGAAAGCTGTGAACTATGTCGACGTTTTTGACCCCACATGTTGGCCCTTTTGAACATAAGACCCTAGACACACTGCCAGCAACCTAGATTCTCCCCAGAGAAAAGCTCCCTTAACAAGACATCAGTCGTGCTAAGTGGAATTTCTCCGTTCTCCACTGTGAGGGAAATGATATAAAAGTGACTCCCAAATCGAAAGTTGTCTTGGCCTGCAAGACATTCTACTAACTGTACGGATGCCTTAACAAAATTCTCAAGACAGATCAATTCCGAGAGGAAACAGGCTCTGGAGGGAGGGGAGCACATTAGCCATTCGTCCCATCCTGTATTGCCCACGCAGCAGTCCGAGTGGACCTGCCCTCTCTCCCAAATAGAGAAAGTCGTGGATGAACGAAATAAATCTCCTTTTAATTTTCTTTTCATCGACTAATAAAAATAATTCCCCAGCACTAAACCGAAATTCCATAACGGGCCGCAAGAACACGGAGAATTCATAAAACTCTGTCTCCGCGGGTCTCTGGCTAATCGCGTTATTATTAGCCTCGGAGCGTGGAAACTGAACTGTCAGTGCCGAAACAGAAAATGTAAGCGACAGCTGTCCCTCTTCGGGCTTTGGCCAGCTTTGAGGCCAGGATCACCATGCTCTTGAGCCTACTGGCTGCCCCCATCCCTGTGTGGGAGGCTGCCCAACTCTACCCCTAGCCCAAGCCTCAGGACCTAGGGTCCACTCCTGGATCATTGCTGTGACACTGGGCTATACCTCCTGCATGGTTTTAGAAGTCTGGACTGAAAATACAATTTGCTGAAACTACCCTCAAGCCGCTAAACCAAGTTGTGACTGTTGTGTTTGCGTGCGTGCCTACAGGATTTTGACAACAGCTGTTCCCCCGGGCTGTTTTTGCACTGTTGAAATCTTGGCACTTAATGCAAAATGTTTTCCCTCTCCTAGGGTTCTGTTAAAGTACACACATTGACATCTGCCTTGAATTGTAAGTGTTATGTGCATATTATACTGTATAGTGTGGATAGACCCAAGACAAATTAATTGAAACATCCACCCACCAAAATACAGAGATATGGGCACTGAATAAAGACCTAAGTCTCGGGATACAGTGTCCAATATGTCTTCAGAGAGGCAGAAATAGAGTTATATTCCACCACCTAAAACTTAGTTGGGAGAAAAACTAAATGAGAAAAACGGGGCATTTCCCATAACTGAAGTATAGGCTTCACCCTCCAACTCTCGGGAGCATTCATAAGCAAGTCTCAGATCCACTTGGTACTTTTTCCAGTGTCTTTGACTGGGCTCTCCCAAACCCAGGGATCCACAGCCCTTCAGAGTGGGCGCCTCAAAATGCTGCTTGCTCTCTGCTACAAGAGAAGGGGATGAACCCAAGTAGGCCTGCTTGAAATTGGCGATTAAAATGCAAGGCTCGGGCCAGCCCCCCAAATTGGTTCCGGAGAATTTAGGGAGGCTCAAGGCATTTATGCCAAAAAGAAAAAAAGAAACCCACGTCGAAGCGAGGCAGGGAGTCATGGGGCAGGGCCTCCCTCCACACGCCGGATACCATTTGGTTCATTCTCCACCCGCCTTCCGTTGTCCGATCCCACACACTCACCCGGGTGGGGCTCCAGGCCGTGAGTCGCCGGGTCGTCTGTGTCTCCGAGTGGGCCAGCGGGACTCAGCGCCTCCATGGACAGGTCCAGCCCTTTCTCCTCCCAGTCTCGCAGCTTCCGCTTTTTATTTGAGCCGATCAAGGCTTCAACGGAGAAAGCATGTGCTCGAGAGCTCAGGGCGACTGCAGATCTTCTCCTTTCACTCATTTTAGCCGCCCGCACCCGGGTCCCCTCTCACCCGCGCTACTGAGCTGGCAGCCCCGCGGCCGCACGCTCGGAGCGCCTGCCGGGCCCGGCCCTGGAGAGGCGGCGGCGCCGCGGCCGAAGCAGGGGCGGCGGCTCCGCGGGTGATCTGAGCCCTCCCTCCGTGTCCTCCCCCGCCCTGGACCGCCGGATCAGACTGGTGCCCCCAGCTGCCCCAGCCTCTAGGAACAAGCGCCCGGAACGCCGCCTGCTCGCTGCATGAGCGCTGTGTCCAGTTTCCCACCCACCCGGGCAGGCGCTCACAAGCCTTGCAGACAGGACTTCATCTTTCTTTTTCCCTTTTCTTTCTTTCTCTCTTTTCTTTCTTTTTTTAAAAAAATTATCTCCCCCTCTCTCCTCCCTCTTCCTTTTTTTCCCTCCTCCCTCTCCCCCCTTCCCCTCTCGGTTTTCCCGTCCTTCCCCGATCCAAACTTCTGGGAAACTTTTTCCCCCCTTAATTCCTCCCTTCCCGAGGAACAGGGGGTAGGCAGTGAGCTCCTGTCCGAGGGGTGAGGGAGAAGGGAGGGGGGAGGAAGAAAAAAGACAGAGGGGAGGGAAAGCCAGCCCCCAACCAATGGCAAGAAGGGAACAAGAGAAACCTCGAGAGTTCTGGCCAATGAGGAGAAGGGAGAGACTGAGGCTCGGGCCAAGACTGAGCGCTGGCCATCCCCGGGTTGCTTCCCTGCCAACTTTAACCCCTGGCTTCCCGGTGCCCGACTGGTTTCTCTGGGGGAGGAGGGCAGTCGGAACAGCGGAAAGTCAAGCCCTGATCTTTGCCTTTATAGACTTGACCAAACTACAAATCCAGATTACAAATCCATACTATTACCTTTCAAATTCTCTGCGTCTGGTTGACCTGGCTACTCAGTCAATTTAGATGCTAATCCGGAAAGTTGGTGCTGTGGCAACATGCTAACCCCACCCCCAACACAAAGGCAGAGTAGGTTTCTGATCGTATCACACTTGCCCCCCAGGGGTCTTGAGATCTGCCCAAATTTCTCCCCTCAGGTTTCTGCTCTGTTTCACATTAATGATTTCTAAGCGGGTCTGGTGAAGGCAAAACGAAACAATCAAGTCTAAGTCTTATAAGTGAACGTTTCAAGACTTTATTTACCCTCCTTCCTGCTCTACCTGATGAAGGGAGAAGGGCCGCTGAGACCTGAGAGACCAGCTTGGGGCGCTGAGTTTACCGCGGGTCCTGCAAGCTTACCCTGCTGGACCCGCCCGCACTACACAAATAGGAACGTTCATTGCGCAGCACACTCTGAGCTGCGCTTCGCCTATTCCGGGCTCTTATCCCAGAGAACCCACAGCGGGTGCTGGAAGAGAGCAGCTAAGAATTTTGATGGATGAGAAGAAGCCTTCCAAATTCTTTCAAATCCCCTCACCTACAGAACTTGGCTCCCATCTCTTACTATCTCCCTTCGCGCACAGCCCCACCCCAAATCTTTCAAGACAGTTCATTCACCACAGATAGCCAAGAAACTTAAAATCCAAATTCCCCACCATCCTTACTGTCCACTGGTCCACAGGTAATATATTTACCCTGACTATGAATGGCATAAGGCCCCGAGCAAGCACCAAGTCCGCCAGCCAAATAAATAAATAAATACATAAATACATAAATACATAAATAAACGAATAAAAAGAGTCTCCTATTTCAGAGGCAGAGGCCTTAAAGCCTCATTTCCCCATTGCAAAGTTCTGGTCAAAATAATTCTATCCTGCGGTTATGAAGCTGGAAAAGGCTGAAAGTTTAGCACCGAGCGGGAGGCCCAGCAAAGAATCTAGCCAGGCACTGAGCAAGGTCTGAATAATCAAGCTTAGATGAAGGGCTGCAGGGCATGTTAGTAGCTCCAAGAACAGTTGGTAAAAAGTAAAGGAAGGCTGGGCCACCTTTGAAAGGCCACACTCCTGCCTGCCCCTAGGTCCAAGGAAATGTAACTCCTGCCTTTATCATTGAAAGCCTTTGCTACAGGAAGCAACCACCATGTGATGAATGTGAATTGGCCTTTTGGGAGGTAAGCTTAAAGATCATTTTTTAAAATTTCTTTCCAATTGTGCTCCAGCCTGGATAAGAGCAAGCTGGTGGCACAGCAAATAGAGAGGCCCTGATGGGTGTGTTTCCATTGGTCCTGGGCCCCAGGACCTTCCTGGAGTCTTGTATGGCTTCGAAGTCCCCAGGCAGCAAGGAGAAGAATTTGCCTTGTCTGGAAAGCACTCCTGTGATTGCCCCTGCAGATTCTGAGAAGCAAGTGTCAAGGTGCCCTTACCAACCAGCATTTCTACAGGCACTGTGGCTGAAAGTGACCACAGAGAAGGTAAGCCAGGAGCCCTGCAAATCCCTTCCCCAGCAGCTTATATCTTACTCTGGGCTTCTGCTCTCATGGGGCCTCTCAGCACCCCTCATGGGACCTCTCCCAACCCTATAGCTAGGAGCCAGCCTATATGAGGCTTAGTGAGAAAGCTATGTGTCACCTTCTAGACTTTCCCAGATCTTTCCTCCACTCCATTGTCTCCCATCTCTCCTTAAAAGCCTCTTTCTATTTTTTGAAAGGTCTGGTTTGGACAGAGAAATGAATATGCCATATAGGGCAGATACCCTCTGTGAACCGCCATTAGTCCTGTCCTGGCCCCCTCCCACTACCTTGAGCCAAAAAGAGACCTTGGATTGGTGAGTAGGCTCAATCATTAGGGTGCTTACCACCATCAGCCCCAGCAACCTGTGTTTGTTCCCTGAGACCCACAGTGTGAAGGGAAAGTGCCAAATTCTGTTCAGTTGTCCTCTGACCTCCACATGTGCACCATGGCATGTGCATGTATGAGTACGTGTGCACGCACGTGTGTGTGCAAGCGTGCATGCACACACCCACACACACACAAAGCCCACATAAAAATTTTAATGAGGCATGAGCCCACCCATATGACAGACCACAGACAAAATGTCCCCAAAGCAAAGAAGTAGCAACAGTGCCTTCAAGGTATTCCTCTACATCCCAGTCCATAGCTTATATTCAGCAGAGTTCTCTCCGAGTTACTGTGCCTCTTCTTCAAGCTGCAACAACCCTATTCCATATTCATTCATATTCTAGTTGCAAATAAAATCACATCCCATGAAAGTGAAGACAAGCAGATTTGGAACCAATGAGAAAATTGAAGTTTCCCCAAAATAACTGGGAGGGGCTATAACATTCTGTGTTCCCATTGGAGTTAACCTAATCCACCCACCTGGGGACATGCACTCCTTAGTGTAAAACTCTATGTTGATAGGGGAAGTGTGGGAGGAGTTAAGAACGGTGGTTTAACACTGGTATACACTGAACAGTCAACTGGGGTGGAGAGGGAGTTGTGGGGGTTAACTAATTTGGATATGGGGTGGTGTTTTTCTTCTATTGATTGCGCAAAGGGCTTCAAAAAACCTTCTTCTGTTATCTTAGTTTCTTTTTTAACTTTTAGGGGAAAGAATGGGGCCCCCAGTTTTGAGGCTGACATCTAGGCATTCTCCAGGCATCCCAGCTACAGGCTCCACCTTGTGACCTGAGTAGATTCTACAGGCTGTAATTCCACCTCAGATCTATTTCAGGCCCACAACCAAGCTAGAGGGACTTAGCCTAGCTCCTGCTTGAGAGCAAGAAAAAGGGGGGGGGGCTGTTAAACCCTGAAAAATCAGAGGAGATTCCCCAGGAGTCACTGAACACCAGAAGGGACATGTGTGGAAATGAGGTCTAGGCCTAGCGTTGACAAAGGACAGATACCACAAAGAAAGTGCAGCACAACACAGAGACTGCTTTCTTCAAACTGGGCCGGCCAGGTCACCAAAATTTCAAAGGTAAAAACAGAGTTCAGCAGCAACAGGACAAGAATCATAAAGAAAAGCAGGCATTCAGAGAAAAGGAGCCCCCACCCACATTCTCCGAGCACGTTTCTCTTCCTCTGGTTATAGTACCCTAAATACCGCCTTAAATCGCTTTCTCCTAATGCTTCGGTGCTGAGGTGACCCACCAGCCGGCTTTGATTTCAGGGAATTTCGAGTGAGTAATTGAAAACAAAGTTAAGAACAACTGGTCAGCAGGACAAGTTAGGCTTCCCCTAAACACGTGGGAAGGACATTCAGTGCGGGATTGTAATGAACTTGGCCATCAGGGAGGTGTAAAATATTATGAGGCGACTATGGGGTGGGAAAAAATCATGGAGACTCTAAGGTGAGATACGCATGCTAATCAGGCCTACTTCAAGCCCAAACTGTGGGACCTTAGGCAAGTCGATTAACCGGCTAGGACCTCAGTTTCCCTTCTCCAGAGACAGAGATTAAAATGATTTGCGCTAAGAATAAGCAAGCTATTCATAAGGGGCAGAAGGTCGACAAACCTAAGGTTTTATTCCGGCTGAGATCAAATCTTCTGGGACTCTGGAGCCAATGTTCACCTCTTTTCACTTCAGCTTTCAAACGGGCACCCCAAAGCAATAGAAGAGTGCAGAATGGGACGGAGTAAGTGGCCTGGAGTCCTAGGGTGCAGGAGGAGGGAGGGAGAGAAGAGTAAAATTTGAGAAGTGCTGTCCAAGGCAGCGTGGGCTTTCTCCTGTAGCTCACCTCCAGTCGCCTGGGCTGGCTTTGGTCCACAGCTAAGACACTGCCTTGAGTTCTTGGCTATCCTGAGAACCCCCCTCCGCCCCCGCCCCACAACTACAACTCACAGAGTTTTTTAAAATAAAAGTCCATGGGGGCAAAGGGTCTTTAATGATGTTTTTTTGTTTGCGCGAAATAAAAATCGTCTATTTTTATTTTAACCCAGCAGCAGCGTGCCCACCTCTCGGTCCTTCCAGATGTTTGCAATAAAATCGCAGGTTTTGCCTTTGGGACTTGAAATAAAATTTAACGGCCTTCACCCCGTAATTATTCTCTTAGCTCGCCCTTCATAAATTTATCTGCTTTCTATCGGCGTTGGGGCAAGAGGCGAACGAAAGGGGGGAAAGCCCCGATTTTATATTTGTGACTATAAAAAAGCGCCACCCGGTTTCCTCGCCTTCGGCCGCCGCCGCAGTGTGGCCGGGCAAGCCGGGCAGTCGGGCCACAACATTGCACTATTGTTCCTCCGACTTGGGTCTGCTCAGGAGCTCGGCCCCTTCACAAAGGGGGCCTTGTGTGACCCTGCCCGCTGCGGCCGCGCCCAAGAGGCGAGGAAATCCTGTTCCCTCGGGCTCAGCTCCTCTTTCCCTCCTCGGTTTGAGCTACTCCGTCGTCCCGGTTTGCGCCTTCCTTGGGCTTCGCAGGAAGCGGAACTTCCATCTTGAGCAACACTCTAGTCTGAGAGGGAAGAACCTGCCTGAGGATTCCCAAGCAAGCTAGGTAGGGTTGCTTATCTACAGGAGAACACAGCCAAAGTCAAAATGGAGGGGAGCACTGAGGTCCCAAATTTGGGACAGTGGACGGTGTGCACAGCAGGAACTGCCATATGCTGGTATGTGAAGCTGGTGACTATCTCGCCACACAACCCTTGTTTACACCCTATACATCCGTGTCCACCCATGTGCCTTTCTAGAATAGGCACTGATGACATTTTGCAAGAATACTTAACACCAGCGCGCAGATGTACTGGGAAGACTCCCGACTTCACACTCCTCTGCTCTCTGAGTCTACCAAGGCCAATCTGCCCTTGGTATCTCTTTACCCAAGATCTCCCTCAACTAAAGCTTAATCCATGGGTTGTCTTTTAACCCCTTCCCCTTCACTTATGTGGAATACCTTCCTGTTCAAAGGTCAGAGACAGCTGACAAAAGGAAGAAATGAACCGAGCACCCTACCTCCTGGGCTCACTCCTTGTGGGAGTCCCCTGTTGCCTGGGGAAGACTCAAGCTTTTGGCAAAGTTCCAAAAACTCCACCAAGTGCTGGGAAGCAGAAGCAGGAGAAGCAGGAGTTGCAGTTGAGAGCAGCAAAGCTTTGCTTGCTTTCAATCACATGTTGTGGGATTCTGGCTTGAGCCAGCAGGCCTGAAGCCAGAAAAGCCAAATCCAGGAGCCACACACTGCGACAGAAAGTTCTTTGGGGGGGGTTTTCTGGTCCCAGGACTCCCAGCTCTTCTAGATTTGCCTCCTAAATGTAACTTCATCTCCTTTCTGGTAGTTTTGTAGGTGCTTCGTCTAACAGCTCCCTTTGGGGTTTCTTGTTGTTGTTGTTGTTGTTGTTGTTGTTGTTGTTTTTCTTGTTTGTTTATGTGAAGAGAGTGAACCGTCTAAAAGCTTATTGGATGAAGTGGAAAAGAAATACCAGGCTCTGCAGACTAACTCCACAGTGAATTTGAGACAGAAAGATGGTGCCCCAGGCTCCTTGGGTAAGGCTGAGATGGTCACAAATGAAGCAGCCAGAGACACAGCTACATCTAGTATTAAAACCTGTTGGAGCCCAAAGATTAGCAGCTAAATGCATACAAACATTTTGAGGTACTAACATGTTGATGGCTCCCCCACCCCCTGCCAAAAGTGGTTAGATTTCATTTGCCATCAATAAAATGGCCACCTAGGAGCAAAATGTCTTCAGTGGAACTGTGAGAGTCTACCCCCAGAGACCATCACCCACAGAGGCTGGCTAGTAGATTTTTGACATCCTTGAGCATTTTTTCCCCTTCCCCTGCCAGTGGAGAACCAGCTATCATTCAGGAGTGGACAAGAATTCTCCATAGTGGACAACTGTACAGCTGCTGAAGAGGGGCTGGGTGGTTAGATTGTCTTGCCTGTCAAGGTCAATGAGACCAGCACTACCAGACTTCCACTTGTGTTGCTTTTGGAATCAGGTGGAGCTGCAGGAGCTACTTAGGGTATAAACTAAGTCATGAGGTGCTTTGATTTTGTTTCAAATCCATGGGCTACTTTGTGGCCTCAAGACCAAATCAAAGAAGATGGGAAGGAACCCAACATCCTTGTATGAGAGGTAGAGATCCCTGATAATTCAGAAAGTGAATAGATTAACAGGGTCAGAAGTCTGGATGTCCACCCAGAAAAACGAGTCTTCAAAATGGTTCAGAGTTTCTTTTATAACCTGGCCAGCCTTTCAAAGTAGAGACACATATGTGGGTATCTGTGGAGAGGCATCATTGTCACGGTGGGCCTGCTCCTGGGATAAACTATTCTATCACTGAGGGCACCCCATGAGGCTTTGCTCTCTGGCCCACAGCCAAATACCCATGACATCAGGAGTGAGAAAGGTAGTCTGTCTCTAATCAGGTACTTTTCATGTAATTCACATTCTTCCCAAGGACTTCATAGAGACAACCAACTGATCCAGACAGATGAAGACCTTCTCCAAGTGGAACATGAATGAATTCATGTTTTCCGGCATCATATTCCTAATTCTCAATGGTGTCTGCCACACCAAGTGATAAGGGAGACTGATGACTCTTTGAAACAAAGATTAGTGGCACTGCTGTGGGTCAGAACCTTACTGCTATCTATCATTGGTACATTGACACAACCCAGATAAAAAGGCAATGATAGACCACCATTTCCAGGAAAGTCACCAAAAGAAAGGACAAAGAGTGCCAGGCTCCACAGCCTTCCTCTCTCACCACCTGCTCTCATCTCCACCTCTTCCTTCTGATCTGCATCACTGATAGAGAACTAACGCTTTAGCCTTTTGGGTCCTATGCTAAGTGCTTAGCATGGATGAACTCACTCCACCCACTTGGACTTCTATGAGCCAAGAACCGGTATTACCAGCCACATTTTACACACGGGGAAACTGTGAGGTGAAAAGGAGTTATGTAACTTGGCAAGGATCTCACAGCTTTTAGTGCTGGTAATGTCACTCCAGAGCCAGAGTTCTTAATCCCCTCCCCCATACCCCTAGCCTCTCTTCTTGCATGTGTACTTAAGCAGCTTGCACACCTAGGTTCTCCCTGGCTGTAAGAGACCCAAGCAAAGTTTCTGGAAATTGGGAGCACTGATGGAATTGTCTTATACTAGGATGAAGAATGTCCACCCAGTTATAAATACACATTGGAGCCCTTCCCAGGGCATCTATTTTAACATGGGGCGAAGAGGCAGGCACTCCCTTCACGTCTTTTCCCAGTGGGAGGTGCAACAAGGTGCTAGGCTACATGGATATCATTGTGCAAGTGTCCATGGCTTCTTAGAGAAAGGTAACCCAAGGCAGTCCTCTCAGGCTGGGCTCAGTCAAGTAAGATCATGCTGAAAAGCTTGCTTTTGGTTTCTTGGGCCCCAGGCAACTCAGTAATGAGGGCCTGAGCTTGAGCAAAGTGTCATTTCCATAGCAGTAACCCTTAGCGATCCAATCTCAGAAACATCTATTCTCTGCCTCCCACCCACCCTATGCCACTAATAAGCAACTTTGCAGCTGAGAAGCCTGATTTGAAAGCAACAAGAACTCTTCTGGGGGGATCTATCTCAGCTTGAAGAATCTGTCTATCTCAGAAAAGTGGAGGGCTGAACCCAACACCCAACAGACAGGCTATACTGCCCAAGGGGATTACTTCTTGAAGACAGACATGTTCATGCAGCTTGGGGGCTACTATCAAAACTCCATGGTCACCAGGGAGGTGCTTCCTCCTTTGGAGGGGCCTTCAGTACTGTCAGAGTTTTCCTCTTCCTCCCTGACCTTGATAAACACACATAGGATTGAACTGGAAAACCATGGTGTATTTTGTCTTTTCTACAACCTAAATCCACTTAAAATACAAATGAAGAGCAAGCCTGGTTACTCTTGTGAGTATCTAAAACCTCAGGAGTCAGATTTGGTATGGAAGGGAAGATCCAAAGATAAAAACCCTCTATTGTTGGTCCCAAGAATAAAGAAAAAACTTTATTTATGAAGGGAGAAGGTAGTTTAGCAAGAAGCAGGAGAAAGGCAGAGGTCTGATTGTCTGATTGCCAAAGGGGCTCTTGTAAAGCCAGATCAGCCTGGGTAACCCATTTGGGCAAGAGCATCCTCAAGGATGCTGCAGTCTCTTCCTACTCTCTGGATTGTGGTACTTCCCTAGTAGATTATTTGGTCATGTTGCAGCATTCAAGTGTTTCTGGCCTCTATCCCTTCCACAACTTAGTTCTCCCTCCATCTCTTCTACCCTCCAGCAAGGGTGGAAAAAACTGAGTGAAATGAAGCCAGTCCCTGGAACAGCCTGAACTCTGTGGCAACCAGCTTCTGCATGTGCTGTCCAGAGGAGAGAGAAGAGAGCAGAATGCAAGAAGAGAAACCCATTCTCCCCATCTCCCACCATGGGTTTCTCTATAGAATGTTGGCAGCCTCACTTGTTGGTGTGTGTGTGTGTGTGTGTGTGTGTGTGTGTGTGTGTGTGTGTGTTTCTCTCCTAGGTTGCAAATCCTGTTTCACTAGAGGGCCAGTTTTGTTTAAAGTCACCTCTTGTCAAGGCAAAGTAATGCTGCCCTGGGGTGAGCTAGGTGCTGACCCTTGACCATGTGGTATCCTTGTCTGCTCCCCAAGGAGATCTCCTCACCTCTGCAGATGTGGTGTTTCACTCACCCTACCTTTGCATCTGCTCTCTTACTGCCTGGAATTTCTGCTTGCCTCTTTTCATCAAATGTGATTGCATTTGAATGTGTCATGTATCATGATAAGCTCAGCTCCCACATATCTCCTGGGACAAGAAAAAGTGTGTCCTGAGAGAGTCTCCCCTGGGCTTCAGAGGACATTCAAACCCCCAACTTTGCTTTGCTGGCTTTCCGCAATGCCCTCCCCCCATGAATTCCATCCAAGCACACCACATGATTAAGCAGGGTCATTAGTAGCCTCCTGAAAGGTAACCTGAAGAAGGTGAGCTTGGGAAAATAAAAGCTAGGATAACAACGTTAAAGGGAAAGAAGAAAAAATAAAAAGGAAAAAGAAGAAAGGAAAAGTAACAAAGTAAAGAAAGAAAGATAAATGAATTTAGAATTATGACCCCAGCCCAGCATAAAATACATATTTTCAATCTCTACCTACTTTCTCCCTCCCCAAGAAGCTGGGCACATTAAAATTTAGGGTGACTCTATCAGTCCTGAGTGACTAGGAGTCCTGCAAGAGTCTTTGTGAAAAGCAACAAATGTCAAAATGTCAACTGTAGCAAAGCAGGGGCGACCCGAAGGAAGCCTGAAGTGCTCCACCTAGGGTTCTTGGCACTGTAAGACTCCTGCAGCAGCCTAGACTGCACCTGTGAGCCCACTGAAAGACTGATGAGGGGGACCTCTTGCTCCTCTTCTTCAAGCATTGATGTGCTGCATCCGTGAAAGAGAGACAGATACGGTGGGGAGGTGAGAAGCACAGAAAGTCAGAGGGGCTGAGGGTCCCTGGGAAATGGCAGCCATGAAGCCTGGTTTTGCCAGTTTGGCCTAGCAGAAAATGGAGAGCCCTTGAACTTCGCTTGAAAGGGGTGGTGGGTGGTGAGAAGTGTTGGAGGGAAGCCAGTGGTGTCTTGTTTTATATGTTTGTCCGCCCTTCCCAATCTTTAATCCAATTTGGGGTTATTAAGTAACATGTAGAGAAAAACAAGTTTCACGTTGGTCTAATTTTCAGTAAGCTCTTGGCAGCAATGGAATTGGATGAGAGCTCGCTGATAATGGCCCTCGGTAACCCTCCCTTTCAAGAAAAGAGGTGTTTTTATCTCTGACTGTCCCCCACTTCTCTTCCAATTCACCCCGAATCTGAAGCAGCAGCAGTAGCCATTCCTCAAGTTCCCCTACGCCTCCACACCTTCTCTCTCAATGTCACAGTCAAAGACAAAGAAAACTTTGCTTCCTGTCTGGGGATGGATCACCATCGAGAGTGTCTCCTCAAAAGGACAATCAAAAGCCCCTGGCAAGGAGGAAAGAGCGATCGGCAAACCGGCAAACGCGGGTGCACAGATGTGCCTGGTACCCTGGACCCTCACTACCGGGCCTGGGCCTGAAAACTCTTCTGGGCTCTGAATCAGCGGAATTACATTATTTCCCCCAGTCCAATCTTTTTTAACAGAAAAAAATTAAAGAAATATAAATTGCTGCTTTGAGGGATCAAAGTGTCTGTTTCTGATGCATGGCGTGAGGGGGGGGGGCGGTCACGGTTGCCCGACTTCAAAGTGTTCTGTTCAGCGAGTTTGGGCTATAGTATTTAAATTCCCTTCCCTTCTAACTTCTTGAGCTGCTCAGCAGAGAAATCATTCTCCGCGCTGGTTCTGGGCACTCGAAGAAAAGTAGCCCGAACTCACTGCGCTTTCACCTCTGTGCTCAGAGCCCGGAGGGCTCTGGCACTTCCAGAGACACGGAGGGCGCAAGGGGCGTGGTGAGGGAGAGGAAGAGGGCTGGCTGATTCCAGAAGGTCGAGTTAATCAAATACTCCAATAAATAGTCGAAAAGCCCCCAGGGCGCCAGGCTCAGGACGGTCTGGCTGTCAGGGATCCCGGTCTGCTTCCCAAGCTCGGCCAGCTGCTCAGCCCGAGGGACTGGGGAGAAATAGGTTGGGATTCACGCTGTTCGGACCACCCGGGTCAGTTCCCTGCTGCTGAGGGAAACAGGACTCTCGTTCGTGTTTGGTCAGTCTGGACGACTGACAACGCGGGACTGCTGCGTGAGGCCAGACTTCCCTGGGACCCCGGAGCACTATCTTCCATCCTCAACACGCAGGGCAGGCCACGCACAGGACAGGGCAGGATGGCCGGGTCACCCAGCTCGAAGCCGCCGCGCGGGAAGCGCAGGCACTTAGCAGGATTAGGAAGTTTGGGCGACCGAATAAACTGGCCGCAAAGCGTGCTGAGGACCTGGAAGAAGTTGGTCACCTCCCGATTTTGCTAGGGAAATTATCCGGGGACCGAGACAAATGGCTCAGAGGAGGGCTCTTTGTCGCGCAATTTCGGCAGACCTGCCTCCCAGGAGATCCAGTGCTCTAGGACCGCTATGTCCCCACCAAATTCCTTGCAACCTTGGGGACCCATCCGCAAAGGAGATGCGGGGATAAAGCAGGTTTCACTTAAAGCGCCGTGGATGCGACCTTTCCAAGAAAGACCATCTTGGACCCAGTAAGCTTGATCTGAATGGCTCCTGGGTGGTCGTTTCTCGTGTTTTAAATTTCAGAGATGGGTTTTTCCTCCTGCCACTAAAATAGGGTAGATTAAAACAATCGAAAGTGCTCTTTATCGTCCGTGTCCAGGATCTCACAACTCCTCAACCGCCCATTAGATCTTTCCTCAGACCAGAGAGACTTGTCAACCCTCTTGGAGAGAGGGGACAACATGTTATTATTCTCGTTTCTCAGTAAGGAAAACAAAGTCTCTACAACTTGGTTGACTGCTCCTAAGTTTCTGAGCTGCGCAGTTAGGACTTTTATAAGGGTCACCTAAATATTCTTGCTTTTCCCACTCTAGTGTTGCATCCACCCGCCGCCATAGTCCCTCCTCCCGCCCGTCACTGAAGGTCATCGACCCCTGGCAGCCCAGCAGCTGGGCACTGGCGGGTGAGCACCACCCTCACCATGCCGGGCATCTCACCTCAGCCAGGCAGGTGCAGGGATGGTGGCCAGGCAGCCACAGGTCCTCCGGCCGGCCGAGGGGCAGAAGTAGGCTGGGTGCCTGCCTCCTTCTGCTGCCCGGTGGCTGAGGGGCAGGGGAGGGGGGACGGGGCCGGAGAAACCGCCGTCAGCGGGTCGCAGCCCCGCCTCCTGAACACCACGTCCAGGAAAACTCGGGAACTTTCCATTGTCTTTGGAGCCTCACTAAACAAATTGTCCCCACAGCTATAGGGCTGCTGCGAGGAAATGACCAAGGCAAGCCTTTTGCTCAATACCCATCTTCTGAGGATTGTGATTGGAAGCCCTCTACTGTCCCTGTATACAGATTGAGCACAGAAGCACAGTCTCACTAACTACTGACACAAGGTCAGAGAGTTGGTTCCTGTCATCAAGGACTTTAGAGGAAGGAGGTGGATGTCTCGATTCTGGGAACCAAAAGGGGAGCCTGAGACTAACCTGTCAGCCAGGGAAGACCCCGGCTAGGCAACTAATCACAAACCCCAAGTTTCCCAGCTAGGTTTCAGTTGTCACAATACTGAAACTACCACCATCCTAGATCACTTCCTGGTCTGCTTAACACACACACACACACACACACACACACACACACACACACACACAGAGAGAGAGAGAGAGAGAGAGAGAAGAGAGAGAGAGAGAGAGAGAGAGAGAGAGAGAGAGAGAGATTCTTTCCTGTTTCACTTTTCTTAGGACAGGACTTCCCATGGTTTGCACCATCCTTAGCCCCAATCCTTCGGGACTCACTGAATCTGAAACTTTGTTCTTCTCACCCCCCTCGGATGAGAAACCGGCCACCTTCCGCTGAAGCTCATGGGAGTGCAGACCAAATTCTCTGTGGCAACCTAGTCAGAGCTGACTTTACACAAGTTTCTGAATGACTGAGAGAGAGTACATTCCTCATTTATGAATAGGGACCGGCACGGCAGCCCATGGGTTCCTAGGACCTGTCAACTGTAGGCCTGAGTGTCCTTTGAGCCTGTATTGACCTGTGTACTTATCTACCTTTGAGTCCTGCCACCTGCAGACACAAGACCTACACAACTCCTTTCCAGCTTTCTGTTTCTGCTTCGTGATTAACGACCCCAGATAGTGTAAGGAATTCGACTTCTCAAGCTCAGCATTTTCAATTTCTTAATTTGTCCCCAGGTAACCGTTAGCAATCGGGGCTGTAGATCACATCGGGCCGGCCAGGTAGAGTGAGCAGCTGATTCAACACAGTTGAGTTGGGATTTGGTTTCTTTTTTCTTTTTCTTTTTCTTTTCTTTCTTTCTGTCTTTTTTTAGGGGTATTAAGAAAAGTAGCCTCCGGAGTACTTCAAGAAGGCAACAGGCTGCAGCCCACAGAGGCTTCTGCTCCCGCTCGGCCTGCTAGGGCTTTGGGGTTGTCACCACTCTCCTTCATTATAAATAGCAAAGCAGGAGCAGGCCCTGATGTTCCTGGGGCCTTAGCCTCGGGTGTGAGTGGGGCAGGTGCTTGAAGAAGCCCAGCAGCTTCCCTTCTGGACTCATTAGCAGAGCTTCTCTGTATGGAGCCTATTTCCAGAGCGGGTTCTAGAATACATTGTCCTGGGGGCTAAGGCGGTAAAGGAAGTGGAAGTGAGTTGGCCCACTTGAGGGCCTAGCCAGTGCTTACCACAGCGTGGCATTCTGGAAAACCTTTGGGTTGGGCAGTGAGAGGCTGCCCCACCCTTCTACCTCCTCCCCACCCAGCTGGGTCCTGACCACTACCCCATGTCATTTGCTGAAGGGAAGGAGTCCTTCTTAAGCACAAAGGGCCACAGGGTCTGAAGTAATGCCAACATTTTGCTTGTGGAGTTTGAAGAACACCTCCCCTCTCTCCCTTTCCCCAGCACTCTGCTGATTAAGCAGGCAGATGATCTGGAGGCAAACCATTTAGAGAAGGAAGGTTCTCTTTAATGAGTCTTTGGATTTCCCAAATGCTAGCGAAGTGGGAGATTGGGGAAAGGAGAACAGAGAAGAAAGGGAAGGCCGGTGCCACTGTTTTTCTGGCTCTTCCTGGCTTCAGTAGATGGATTCTTCTCCAAAGAGCAGACATTTGCTTCCTTCTTCCTTCCTGTTGCATATTCCAGAAAAGCCTTGGAGGAATGGGAAGAACTGATCTGTATGCCAGTGAGGTGGCAGCAGGCCTGGCTGAGGACTTTCCTGAGAACTTCAACTGCTACATAAATGCTGCTGAGACAGGAGTTGAACTGCAAACAGAGTCAAGCTGCCTATCTGTCAGCTCTATGGGGCCCATGCAGTGTGCTGCCTACAGAACTGTGTGTATCAGAGTGTGGGTGGGTGAATGCAGGATGAAATCAGCTCAGAGCCTTTGTAGAAACGTGAGTGAGATCTGGAAGGGCCATGGGAATATGGCCTAAGTAAGTCGTTTGGTTTTTCTGACCAGTTGACAGGCTTTAGTAGGGGGTCTAATGGCTCCAAACTGGTTGCAGAGACCCAAGTTCCTTGCTGAGACATGGAAGAGAAAAATAGTTTTTTAAAAAAGACAAACAGTCCCTGTCTTGTGCATATCCCCCCCCCCAACATACAGAGGCTTAGTCACTTTAAAGGATTTTTAAATCGAGAATAGATATGCATAAAACTTCTCTGTTCAAAAATTAGTCAATTCCTACCATCAGAAGGGCACTTTGCTACACTCTCCCCTGTACATTTTTATGTGTAGAGCAGACTCAGTGAACAAATTGCAAACTGGCCTCTTGCAGATTCTTTCTTTCTTTCTTTCTTTCTTTCTTTCTTGCTTGCTTGCTTTCTTTCTTTCGAATCATAGCCCCCGAACTATCAGAGTTCTGGGGCTCAGATCTGAGGATATTCACACTGTGGGTCATTGTGAAACACAGTAAAAAGACTGACACCCTGGGAGTTCACACTTTTCATCCCTTGTTGTGGAAATAGAAAAGGGACAGCCTTGGGCTCCAACTTCAGGTCCCACCTTTGTGGGTAATGCTAAACAACCATTTAAATAAATCCTTTTACTTGAATGTGTTCCCTTCCTAAAGGCTGATCTTCTAGGGGTATGCTAAGGAGCCTGGGAGTAATTAACCTAGCAATCAATCAATTTTTTTCAATACATATGACACAGAGAAGGAAAGATTGAATTAGGGCTATTTCCACAATTACACATTTCATCAGCATGCATGCATACAGGAACATGGACAAACTAATACCCACACAACTCTGCAAATCCACTCACACAACCTAGAAAAGGATTGAACAAGAGTTTCTCAAATCCAGAAACTCCACAAATACACATAAAATATCACTTAACTTTCAAAAAGTTATCGGAAAAATTCTGGGTTTATGTACATAATATGAAATACTTAGGTGTCATGAAATGGCTTGGTTTATGTATCTTTGCCTTATATACTTATTTTGTGGTGAAAATTTCCTAACAATTTCCAGGACTAAAACTACAGCTGATACACTGCATTAGAGATTTCCTAAACTTAAATCTTCTAGTTAAAGTTTTGTATTACCTGGCCAAACATTAGGTTTTATTTCCCCTTCTTACAGGTCTTCCTTCATTCCTTCCTTTGTTTCATGTTTTATTTACTTTTGAGTCAAGGTCTTACTACATAGCTCAGGCTGAGCTTGAACTCTTTAACCTCCTACCTCAAACTCCACAATGCTGGAATACCATGTCTGTGGTCAAAACAAAAACCAGATAAACAAAAGCTAATTTTCACATGCCTCATTATAACTGTATAACCAGAGCAGCTGACACTAACCTGGAAAAGCAAATGAGCCAATTGTTTTGTGGCTCCATGGAAAACCCCAATGGATTCTCCCCAGCAAGGAATGCTTGCTTAGATTGTCTAGCCAAGCTAGAGAGGATAGAGCCTCAAAGGGTTTGGTGTAAGCATCTACTAGTTCAAACATATTCTTAGATTGTGACATTGAGTTCAACTATCCAGGCCAAGCAAAGAGACAGCCAGCCACAACTATAGAGGAAAACATTTCCACTGGAAGAGTGGGGTGTGGGTGGTGGCGGGGTGGGCAAAGGTGATAGTGGAGGTTGAATACCACTGGATTTTGTTCAGATGTCTGTTCGGTTCAAGCACAGCGAAAGCCAGCACCTTGCTAGAAACAGGTTTCCTATGGCGAGAGCAGTGAGCCATGCTAATGGGAGACTTTCCTTTCGAAGATTCAGTGGACCTTCTAAATCATACAGGACCCTCATGGTTCATTCAACCAAAGTGTGTCTAGGGAAATACATTCTGAAGGAAACCACCCAGCTCTGTTAGACTGAAAGCGATCTCTTTCGCCTTATATTGGTGAATCGAACAGGTTTGCCTTTGCCACTTACTTTAGGATCGTTTCTACCCGCAGAGGCGGGTGGAGCTCATACCCTCTGCGGTGGATGGTCGTTAAAGTTACTTAACCAGGCATCTACCACTTAGGGAGAGCTCTAACTGCGAGCTTTCTTTCTTGGCAGGACTTCATCAGCAGGGCCAAGAGATGCTGGCCAGTGAGGGAGGCTGGTAGTGAGCGTTGGACCTAGGTGGGGAGTGGAGTCTAGACCCTCACTGCCTGCAGGTAAGAATCAAGAATGCTCCCATACGACCAGAGGAGAATCCAGGATGCCTTGTGCACAGCCGGCAGCTCTGCTCTCGCTGCTGGTTTCGCAGAAGAGCATAAGCTTCGGTTTACATCCAGCGAAGCCTAGAACGCAGAGCGCTCAACTCGAGAGTCCTTGAGATTCAGACTCACACAGAAAGGAACTGCCTTTGTTCCAGGCGGGCTGCAGCTGCTCGGAGCTCCGGAGGGGAAAAATGTTGCAGGGCTGAGTTCTAGCCAGGCCCTGCCGAACCGATCACAAGCTTTAGTGTGAGGCTGAGTTCCCAGGCTCCTTGCGGTCCGAGACCGGCAGGGACCGAGTCCGGGAACCGGTTCCGCAGTGCGAAAGTGCTTGCCTCTGACCTTGCAATGCTTCTTCTCCGGACGGTGAGCACTAGAGCCATCGTCTTGTTTACAGACGAAGGAGGGCTGAGTCTCTTGGTTCGTCTGTCTTACTCGGGTATTTCATTCTTCTCCGTTTTCTGAAGGGGGAAAATATCACATTGAACGTTAACTATTCCCCTGTATTACATTTCCCTTAGACATTCGCTCTTTCCTTTCTAGAAGGGCCTAACCCTACAGCACAATTATCGGAGCTAAGGGTGAGTTCATGCAACGTCCTTGGACCTCTGAGCTCTGATGCTGTTGTCGCTGCATGGACCTCTCAGGGCAGTGGGCTGGAGGTGGCCTTGGTGACCAGCCCATGACCCCTATGTGCTGAAGGCTGAGGCCAGACTGGGTTCTCACTCTGGCCTTTCCCATCTTCCTGACTTTTGAGGGTATACCCTATTTTGCATGGTCGGTCTGTGGGAGAAGTCGCGAGGCGTTTCTTCGATCACACACCAGCGCTGGGATATATTCTGCACCACGGTTTCGGGAAGCGAGGGTCTGGCTGTTTGCTCTTCGAGCTCTCCGGTTTTACTTTGCGCTCTTATCTATTCTGAGATGCCCCAACGCCCAAGTACACAAACAGGCAAATTTTCTCTGGTATTGGGGCTCTGGACCAGCACTCCCACCTCATAGGTTAGGGAGAGGTTACATAGGCCACATGTTGCTTCTTTTCGGCGGATTTTAATCTCCGGGTACACAAAGGTCTAATCCGTTAACGTTAACTCCTTTGAATGTGAAACAAAATAGGAACGAAAGGTACAGATGCTGTATCTTGGACTGTTTTGAGCTGTGTGGTCTAAGAGCTGGAGCCAGCTTTGTCACACAGCGCTTCTCACACCACCCCTACTGGCCGCCTGGTTCTGCAAGGAGGCCAGCCAGACCTTGGGGCAGGCTGTTCAGCCTGCGACAGGTCAGGAATGCCCGGGGGCCAGGGCGCTCAGATTTAAGCTGGGAAACTACCTCCGTGGCGGCTGCTAGATTTCAGCGACTGAGTGAGCAGCCTCCTCGGATACAAACCCTGCTTTTCCTTGCGCCCAGGTTCTGTTAGGTCACGAGAGCCACAGATTTGGTCCTGCGGCGCCGGGCGGGGAGTCCCTGGCACGTGTGCACAGTAATGTAGCTACAACCGGGACCCCTTACCCACTGCGGTGTCCGTGCTCTGTGGTCCCCACTCTGCCGGCCTCCTCAGCTTTGGAAAATTTCCGTTTCCAAGATCCAAAGTAAAACTGTAAAAAAGAGCATTCTCGTGACTTTACCTGGCTGATGTAATAGCGTGTAAAGCTTATTTCCTAAGCCGCCTTTCCCTTTGCCCCCCACCCACCTGTCAACCACAGATAAACCGATTACAAGGAGGAGAAAGAGTAGTAAAATCTACCTTAGTAACACAGGAAACTTAACAGTCACAAGACTGCCCCCAAGTGATTGTTTCCTGAATGACACCCGGGCTACTTTGGATTGCTTTATCTTTGTAGCTAATGTCATCTGTGGCAGGACAATTACTGAATCCACTTGTTTTCGTTAATTCCACAATAAAGGAGGAATGGTTCCGAGAAACCCGCTGTCCGAAGACGCAGATAATTTGTCCAATTTGTCTTTCAGCTTTACCACCGTTGGCCTTTTTAACTGCACTTTCAAAATTAAACTCCTCCCCAAGAGGCAGCAGTGCTGGACCCATCCACTTTCTCCCCCATCTTCTTCCTAGTTTTCCTCCTTTTTGAAACAATAGCGCGGGTTTCTGGAGTCGGTCTGATGATATAATCCTGAAGGCATTCACAAGCAGACCGGGGGCCAAGTTATCAAAGGCCTGAGCTTTTTCTTCTGCTTTTTAAAAAGCTGTTTACTATTCAGGAAATTTGGTAATTATTTTTTTTTCTCTCTCCACGTAGTGGTATTGCCCTCTTTCTTTTGATATTAGATCCCCTATGGGCCCCTAGCTTCATGCTGTAGAAAGAGGAGAAAGATGAAGGGACTGAATTCATTTTCCTTTATGTCATCGTTGCTGCTAAAGACCAGCTGAGGGCTTCCGAGGCAGAGGAAGCCCGGAGCTTGAGAGCCCTCACGCTCCCAGGGCACTACAGACTTAAGGCTTTTGTACTTCACCCCACCAAGGTAATTCAGGACTTTTATAATAAAATTGAAAAGATACGTCATGAGGGGGAAAAGGGAAGTTGATTTAAAAAAAAATTCTTTTGTTTGGGATGTTCCACTTAGAAACATGTTTACCCCCAAAGAGAGTCTGAGGTGTGAAGGTTGCTGATCAGTTTCGTGTAGCTCATCATGTTTAGTGTGGGTTTCCCCATGACAGATACAATGCCCTACTCATCATAGGTGACACTCGGTAAGTATTTGTTTGAGGAATTTGAAGGAAGAGCAAAGCAAAGGAGGTCCCAAAGAACTGGATATTTGATTCATTCAATTTTTAAAAATCCTTCTGTGATACATTTCTTGAGCTAATGTATTTCTCAAAGCAAGATTACTTAGCGCTGGATAGTGGGAAACTGATTACATTTGATGAGTTAAAGTTTTGTCTTCCCCACTAAATGGCAATATAGAGATCAGAGACTCACTATTAATGCTTCCATTATAAATAACATTTTACATATTATTGGGCAATTGGTCTTGTTGTAGAATGGTACTGACTCACCTTAAAATGGAGCATATTAAGTGATATTTAACATGCAGGCATTCTCTTGGAATGGAAAATATCAGTTCAGACTCCTTCAATGTAATGACAGCTTTTGCTACCCAAATTATCTTCAGAACTACATTTTCCATCCTTCAGAATTACAATTCCTACAGAATTACATTTGCCCACCTTCCTACATTATTGTATAAAACCATAGAGAAGATGAGTTGAAACGACAACTTTCATGCTGTCTTTTGAACAACTACACTGTACACAGTAATGACTGGTTGGCTTAGGGAGGTTGGGTGGGTTATCAATCGGGTCACGACCAAGGTTCTATCACTTGAATATTAATTTGTTTGGACTTTGAATGCTATTTGACCAGAGAAATCTGAAGAACTCATATATTCACATAAGATGTCTTGCCAAAGGTATGCCAATCAGTGGATTTCCTCTTAGGACCACAGCATCACTTAGGTTGATAAGCCTGTGACAGGCTGAAATAAATATAACAGACTGTACTTTCGGGGAGTATTCTACACACCCCGCCCCCGTTTATTGTTCACTGAACTCCTCCCCCATAGTAAACAGACACTTAAGATCTAGCCATGGCTTTCCAAACAGAAAGACTTCTGCTTCCTGGAATTGCCATATCATTAGCTCCTCACACATAGATGTAAATAAAGTACAATATGCAAACATTTAAGCTGCCAGCTTGCTTTGTGATGAATAGCTCATTCTTTGATTCTTCACATCTGATTTAGCATGTAAAAGCAAGCCCAAGTAGTTGACATGAATGTTGGCTAAATTGGAAAGCAGAGAATGCTGGGTTTAACACTGAAAACAAACCAGACTTCTCGGTCTCAGTCACACACTTGAATATACACAATGGCGAAGGACAGCTCCCAGTAAGGCAGTATTATTTCCTTTGACCAGTTAGGGAAAAAAATATAATGATTAATTTTTTTATTTCACATGTATAGGTGCTTTGCCTGCATGCACAACTATGTAGCATGTGCATCTGCCAGGACCAGAAGAGGGCATTAAACCCCCTAGAACTAGAGTTAGCCACCATGTGGGTGCTAGAAATAGAATCCCCAGCTTCTGCAGCAGAAGCAAATGCTCTCAACTGCAAAGCCATTGAGGACCTGAAGGGAAGAAATTATTTTTTCACCATTTAAAAAATTTATTTTATATAACAACCAGTTTCTCCCTCTCCTCTCCTTCTGCTCCCTCCCCCTTGCCCGTATCCTCTCATACCTCCTCAGTTTCCACTTAGACAGGTTAAGGTCTCCCATGGGAATCATCAAAGCACGGCACATCAGGCTGAGGCAGGACCAAGGTCCTCCTCACTGCATCAAGGCTGGACAAGGCCTCCTACCATAGGAAACGGGTTCCAAAGAGCCAGCTCATGCATCAGGGACAGGTCCTGATCCCACTGCTAGGGATTCCACAAAAGACCAAGCTACACAACTGTCATCCAGATGCAGAGGGCCTAGGTGGGTTCCATGCCGGCTCTCTAGCTGTCCATCCAGAGTCTATGAGCTCCCACAAGTTTAGGTCAGCTGTCTCTGAGGGTTTCCTTATCATGGTCTTGACCCCTTCCCCTTTGCTCATACAATCCCTCCATCCTCTCTTCAACTGGACTCAGAGTAGAAATTTTAAGGGTTGAAATCTAACTGGAAAGTGGTGGGACACATGCGCACATACACATATTCTCATATTCATATGAGAACTACCCCTCAAAGGCATCAATCACCCTTGGATTCTTTACCTTATTCAGATAGCGGTTAAGGGCATCTCTGGAAAGCCTCCTTTGGAGGAAATGACTGCATGGACTGTCACCTATAGAAGAGAATCTTAATTCTCACTTACTCAGTAGTTTCCCCCTTTTCCTGTTAGTGTGAGTGTACTCCTGAAAACCAATGTTGCCCCTGCTTAGGAATGAGCTCTAGAAACCAGGAAAGTCAGCTGGAGATTAGCATCTTTGTTCAGGGAGAAATGGTGTCTTTGCAGTGGGATGGGATGCAAGCACATTAGTGAACTAGAAAAACTGTGCTAGGACCAGCCACTTGCAGGACTCTAGATCTCAGCAATGAAGCTCCTGAGACATCACCTAGATTCCTAGATGTGCATCTGACCACAGATCCTCCTATTTTCTGACTCTCTTTATTTGAGAAGGAGCTTGTTTGAGGATATCATCCCTATTTGAAGGTTTCCCAAACTCACTTCCTCTTTCCAATTTCCGCCCACAAACAAAAATAAATAGCAATAAAAAGAAAACCAAGACAAATATACTAAAATAGAAATCAGGCTAGTAGAGACATACAGTAAGTTTACCAAAGCTTGCTCATGAATTAATTGATGGCAGAACATCTATAGGCTAAGAATTAGTTTCCTGATAGCCAATTACAGATTTATGAGTGCCTTTACCACAATCTTCCAAAGTACAAACTAAGGAAAGACTCCACACTCATGACAGTCCAGGCTCACTACCTAAGCGGTGCCAGATATGGGGCAATCTTATGCTGTAGTCTATTCCAGTCATTGATAATTGCTTATAGAGAAGTGTCTCCTTTGTTATCTTTGAGTCTTCATTTCATTATCACCCTCTTTTTCCTAAAATCCCATGAATTGGGGACATACACTATGAGCTTATGATCTTCCAAGACCACTCTCCCTTACCTCCTGAAGACCTTTTTCCTGGCTCACACTCAGGGCCTTCAGAGATTCTCCTGGCATACATTTTGTGACTTCACATTAAAACAAACAATACCTTAGCCTTTGCCCCCCTTTTCTCTAAAAATAGTGTTTTCTTTACTATATCAATGATTATTTTTTAGCCACAACCGAATTTTGTCATGACCAATCATTTTTGCCTACAATCTTGATTTCAAGCTCTGAGTAACATCACTTATTGTGGTGGTTTGAACAAATGGCCCCATAGGCTCATATGTTTGAATATTTCCTCCCCAGTTGGTAGAAATTTGGTCTCACCATTTACTCAGACTGTTCTGACCAAGGTCTCCAGTGACCTCCACATCACTGAATCCACTGATCCTTCCTACATACTGGACATAGACTAGTTTTCTATCTGAAAACAGATTTCCCACTTGGCTTTTGAGGTGGCAGTGTCCCTACTCTCCTTTGGTCACAGTGGCTTTATTTTCCATGTGTATTTTTTTATTCTTTCTAATCTCTTACATTTCTAAGTGTACTTAGCCCTTTGGCTTCATTTTTCTCTGTCCACACATCCACTTAGAGATTTCATTAACATTCCTAGGCTTAAATGCTATTAATGACTTACAAATTACTTTCTCTAGCCTGGATCACTTCCTGATTTCTGGCTCCAAACACTCAATTGTCCACTTAACATCTCCAAATAGCTCAACTTGAACTCTCAATGTTTCTAGATACATCCCTCTTGTAACCTCCTCTCACCTCAATAATTGGAAATTCCATTTAATCTCAAGCCAAAACCCTTTAAATTATCATGAGTTCTAGCTGGCCTATGGCAGTGCATGCCTTTAGTCCTAGCACTCCAGAGGCAGAGGCAGGCGGATCTCTGTGAGTTTAAGGCCAGTCTGGTCTACAGAGTGAGTTCCAGGACAGGCTCCAAAGCTACACAGTGAAATCCTGTCTTGAAAAACAAAAACAAAACAAAACATATGAATTCTTTCTCTCTCTCCCTCATATCATAACCAAACCGTCAGCAAATCCTTTCTGTTAACCTTAATTTTGCAAATAATTTTGCAAATCTGATTATATCCATTGACCACTTCATTCTTACACTGATTATTAAAATTAAAATATCATATCTGGTATACCTGCTTCTATCTATTTCCCAACACAATGACCGGCATGAACTTTATATCACTTTAGCCCGCCACAGCTTCTCAATTCCATATGCTATACAATAAAGTCAGGCATCCTTCCAATAGCCTATAAAGCATTAGCCTCACTACTTTTCTCCTCTGCCCTCATCTCCCATCACACTCCTTCTCTTTTGCCCTCTTCTAACCACAAAAGCTACTATCCTTCTCTTTAAATGAGTCAAGTGTGCTTCTGCTTCAAGGTCTTTGCATTTGCTATTCCTCTGGCTGGTTGGGTTTTCTCCCAGATATTACAACACTGCCTTCCTCACCCCATTGAGTCTTCTGTATACATTTTATAACAATATTTGCACATCTATTTTATCTTTTTTCCTTTTAAAAAATGAAAAATAGATCTTTCCCATAAAACACATTCCAATTACAGTTTTCCCTCTCTCAACTCCTGGATCCTTCCCACTTCCCCACCCACCTGATTCCATATCCTTTCTTTTTCTTTCTCTCATTAGAAAACAAAGAGCCATCTAAAAATAAAAACAAATAGAAAAAAATAGTTGAAGAAAACACACGAGAAATACACATTTGCAAACAGAAATCCTACAAAAACACAAAATCACAAAGCATAATATATGAGCAAAAGATCTTCAAGGTAAAAAACATCACAAAGCAAAACATTCTATAAAAACACTATTGAGTTCATTTTGTGCTGGCCATCTCCTGTTAGGCAGGTTTTGTACATCTAGTGAGACTCTGTAGGAGAAAAATAAGTTGATGTGGAATAATCTTTTTGTATACTGTGAAAATGTGTCTTTGCCAAGGCACCTTCTGATTGGTTTAATAAAGAGCTGAATGGCCAATAGCTAGACAAGAAGAGGTTAGGTGGGATTTCCGGGCAGAGATAGAGAAAGAAGAGGAGATGAATCGAGGCCAGGGGACATGGAGAGGAAAGAGAAGGTGAAAGATGAAAGAGAAGTAAAAAGTTTCGAGACAAATGTAGATTAATATAAATGGGTTAGTTTAAGTTATAAGAGCTAGAGGAACAAGCCTAGCCTATAGGCCATGCTTTCATAATTAATAATATGTCTCGTGTCATTTTTTGTGAGCTGGTGGCCCAAAGGAAAGCCCATATATATTGTCTTCCTTTGTGGTGTTTATCAGTTGGAAATAGCTTCCAGGTTAGGGGTGGGGCTTGTGTCCATTTCCCTTCTCAGTGCTGGAACCCCATCTTGCTTAGATCTATGCTAGCTGTGTGCATGCTGCCACCGTTTCTGTGAGTACATATGTGTGCCAGTCCTGTTGTGTCTAGAAGGCCTTGTTCCTTTGGTATCTTCCATCCCCTGTAGCTCTTACAATCTTTCTCCTTCCTCTTCTGCAGAGTTCCCTAAGCCCTGAAGGGAGGAATCTGATGGAGACATTCCATTTAAGACTGAGTGTTCTAACGTCTCCTCTCTCTTTGCACATTTCCCAGTTGTGGTTTTCTGTGTTGGTTTCCATCTAGTGCAGCAGGAAGCTGATGATGGCTGAAGACACTGATCTATGGGTATAGCAGAATGTAGTTGGAGTCGCTTTGTTTGCCACTCTGTTTTTTTTTTTTTTTTTTAAGCACTCTGTATTAGTTTGCCAGGGCTGCCATAACAAATATTATAGGCTGGGTGGTTTGGCTGGCATTGTTTCACAGTTGTGGAGGCTAGAAGTCTGAGGTGAAGGTAGAGACAGGCCTGACTTTTTCTGAGGATGACTTCTGCTTGTGTTTCCATGTTCCCCTTTTCCATGTGCACACTCCTGGTGACTCTCTGAACATCCTACTTTACTCTTCTTTTGAAGAAAGGTGAAGATTGAGGTTTCTGTCCCACCTGGTCCCACAGCCCTTTTGCCTCAATAAACACACGGATGGATGCTATATTAATTATAAAACTGTTGGCCAATGGCTAGGACTTCTTACTGACTAAGCTGTAACTACTAATCTATATATTTCTACATGGCCTTATCTTACCAGAGAAGCCCTGGCACATCCTATCTTCCCGGTCTCTATATGGCATCTCTTTGAGGCCTCCCTCTCCTCTCCAGCATTCTCCTCATCTCCTAGACCCACCTATCTTCCTGCCTCTACTGGCCAAACAGTGTTTTATTCATCAACCAATAAGAGAAAACATAGATACAGAAGAACATTCCCCATCAGAAAGGTATCAGTTGCAATACACTCTGACAGACTCAGGTTTTAGGCTTTTAAAACAATATATGTATATTGTTTAATAAATATAATATAAATTATACATATAAAATTTCATGTGTATGAGTATTTTGCTTTCATTTATTTCTGTACACCAGGTGTGTGTCTAGTGCCCTTGGAGTCCAGAAGACAGTGTTGGATCCCCTGGAACCGGAGTTATAAATGGGACTGTTAGCGGCCATGTGGGTTCTCGGAATCAAATCCAGATCCCCATTAGATCAACTAGTGCTCTTAATCACTGACCCATCTCTCCAGCCCTAACACAGCAAACTCATTTTAAATGTAATTATCTCTTTAGAGGGTCAATCACCCCCAAATAGTCTCAGTATAAGGGTAAAATTTTATGTCTTTTTTTTCTCATTGCTGTACAGCCAGGGCCTAGTATAATGGCCAGCAGACACAGCAGACACTAAGTAAACATTTGTAAAATGATGTAATACTTTTGCACACTTCTCTGCCCCTGAAACCATTTGAGCTGGCAACCTCTAACCTCTCTCCAGTCAGGGCTATTTTCAGTCAATAAGTCTCATTTTTGCATCTATCCTATGTGCAGTAGTGTGCTTCAAACTAGAATGATCTAACAACCAAAGGCCACAATGAAAAGAAACCAACTTTTTTGCAATAATTTATGCTCAAAAGTACTTTTAAAAAGTATATATAAAAGAGGCAAAAAGAATAGTAACATGCAGTGCAAATTTAAACTGCAAAAACCAGGGTAATTGGCAACACAGTGATCAGGGACAGATTATCTATAAAAAGGGGATAATGATTCAGAAGCACATTTGAAAGTTATGAGAAGAAAGACAGGGATCTCTGGGAGCCCCATGAGGCCTCCTGTGGATGGTTTGAGGCTCAGGAAGGAGGTACCTGCCTGGTAGTGCCCATGGCATGATGGTCCTGGGCATTAAATGGAAGCCGAGATGTAATTCTTGTAACATGAGTTCTTGTAGAGCCTTATAGAGGAGCCCCTCTCTAGTGTGACCACCAAGTTCAATTTACTCTCCATAAAAATGCAATAAAAATCTCACTTGCCTCCAGACTGTGGAATACTTTTAACTCCAAATTATTGGAATGGAGATTGTAATTAACAATATTTTTGGAAAAAACTTAGATGAAGTTCTTGAAAAGAAAAAAGAAGTGGAGAAAGGAGACAAAACAGTACCATTTTGCCAGAATGGATAGTAGTTTAATGACACTGCAAGATTAAAAGAAAAACATAAAGTCGGGGCTAACATGATTTTATAGCAGCAGATGGTAGACATGCAAAGTAAGTTTTGAGTTCCTAATAGTGGGTAGGAGAATTTAACATACACGTAGTTAGTAAGGAAGCTGGGCAATGCTATCTACCACATTATCATTATCGTGGTTTAGGTTCAAGTAATGTCCCATGCTTGGCTAGTTTTTGATGCACAGAACATTTCTTACGTACTGAGCCATATTTCCAGCGTCTCTCCACTGAACACTTCTGTGTGTTACTCTATCCAAAGTGTAAAGCTCCAGTGCTGAAGACAGGAAATAATTTTGCTTTGTCTACTAATAACAGCACTTTTTGAGTGTTTTTCCAGACAGGGTTTCTCTGTGCAACAGACCTAGCTGTCTTGGAACTTGCTTTGTAGGCAAGACTGGCCTCCAACTCACAGAGATTCTCTTGCCTCTGCCCTCCAAGTGCTAGGATCAAAAGCATGTACCATCACTGCCCGGTTGATAACAGCATTTAAAAATATTAAAATTTATTTATATTTTATGTATGGGTGTTCTTTGTGTATACCTGCATGCCAGAGAGGGCATCAGATCCTATTCTAGATGGTTGTGAGCCACCATGTGGGCCCTGGGAATTGAACTCAGGACCTCTGGAAGAGCAGCCAGTGCTCTTAACCACTGAGCCATCTCCTCAGCCCCTAATAACAACATTTTAGTAAGTGTTGAGTTTGTTAGTTTTCTGTTACTGTAAGAAAATATCTGATATAATCAATGGTAAGGAGGGAAGTTTTATTTTGGCTCTCATCTTTGCAAATTTCAGCCCATGGTCAGTTGGGCCCATTGGAGTTGGGTCTATGGAAAGTCACCTCATCATGGTAGAAATCCGGAGAAAAACTGTTCACCTTGTGGCTGTGACACAAAAGCAAAGAAAGAGGAAGGGACTAGGGTCATGACATTCCTTTCAAGACCATGCTCCCGATGACAAGAAGACTCTCCCCACGATTTACCTCGTATACAATTGTGAGGACAGTTATCCAAACCAAAGTAGAGTTATCTAAGGATTTCAATTATCTAGTTGTCTCTTGCTAATGAGAATAATGGCATACTAACTTTATTCTCAAAACACCATTCTTTTATGAATTGCATCTACTGTATCCCTTCCATTAAATCATCCATCATGTCTAAGATGTGAAGAGATTTTGCATGAAATATGTAAACACAAGAATTTTCACTCTTATTCAGTCTACTTTCCACATTAATTAATGCACCACATTAATCTAGTCTGGTCAAGGGTTCTGAGCACTGAATGTTATAGAAGTTTCCTTCCATGATGTTCATGTCAGTTACTTTCAGAAATAATGTGAACATTCCTAACTTGTGCTTAATACAATTTTATGACTTTCTCACTCATAAATTTAATCCACACTCAACTGTTTTTATTTCTAGACCATATAACCCTTTACAGGCTACTAAGTACTGTAATTTTACTACCCACTGTGTAAATAACTACCTTGTCTTATTTGTCTCTCTTGGCTTCAGAAACTCTTCATTAATTCCAGTATTGGGGATGGAGGGTCTGTTTACTCTATCTGCAACTGTAACCAATTAGTTTCCCTTTTATGATTTGCATACACTCAAATGACCTTAGGTTTTAAAATTTCTGTAATCACATCTACAAACAGAAACAATCTAAGATAAATTGTTCTGAGTGAATCTGATTTTTTAAAGAGGAAAAGACAGGAAATAGCAGAGAGTCAAGATAATAAGTGTTTTTATGACTGATTAACTCTCACCAATGTAAACATGTTGAAGACGAAGCCTGGCTTTTATTAATTTTGGGGGGTGGTTTATTCTCAACACAGTGGTTCTTAAGTGTCTATATATCCATTTTGCCTCCAGTTAAAAACTCATAGCTAAGCTTCATTGCCAGTTTCTCATCCAGTAGCTATTAGGTGGAGACTGGATTTGCATAGTTAACAAGTACGTGCACATCTGGTCTTGGGTGTGGTGATATTTTGTTTATGATCTAACAAATAAAGCTTGTCTGAAGATCAGAGAGCAAAGCTAGCCACAGCCATAGAGGCCAGGTGGTGGAGGTACACACCTTTAATCCTAGCTGTCTCACTAGGTAGCCATTCAGACCAGGTGGTGATGGTACACATCTTTAATTCCTGTACTTGGGGGACAGAGGCAGACAGATCTCTGTTAGTTCAAGGACACCCTGAGCTACATGGACTTGATCCAGTCTAAAAGAGAAACAGAGCTCACACCAGCGGTGATCTCAGTACTTGGGATCCACAATTTTAGATCCCAGCACTAGAGGGGAGTATAAGGTGGGAGGAGACAGAGCTGAGTGCAGTCTGAGTCAGTCTGAGGAACAGTGCAGTCTGAGGATGCAGTCTGAGGATAGGATCACCCCTTTAGTCTGAGCATCGGTAGAGGTGAAAACTCTCTAGTGACTGGCCACTTTGCTTCTCTGATCTTCGGCTTTAACCCCAATATCTGTCTCTAAGTTTTTATTAGTAAGAACAATTAGAATTCGTGCTATACACTGGTGATCATAGTTACTGGAAGTCTGCCTTAGCACATGGAATGTTGCCTGCACAAGGTTAAAAGCAAGCTGTGGAGGGACCATTGGGCAAGGAACTAGAATTGTTAGTGCCTAGTGAAATGTAACACATAGAGCCCAAGAGGAAGCCGCTTAAATGTGACAAAGGTTATTAATCATATAGAAGGGCAAGTGTGGTGGGTAAGACAGGCAGATAGGCAGCAGGACTTACTGAGTCCAGACAACCAGTGTTGAGCCTTTCCACCCTTCCTTTCTGTTTTCTATCAGTGAGTCAAGTGTGCTGCTCTAGGAAGTGAGGCAAGGAAAAGCAGTTTCCTTTATAGGGCTTAGACTCAGAAGTTGCTTGTCACCTTTAATTTTCTTGGATTTTGGCTAGAACAAATTCATTGTGTTGGATAGTTTTATGTCAACTTGACACAAGCTGAAGTCATTTGAGAAGAGGGAACCTCAATTAAGAAAATGCCTCCAGCAGAACTTGCAGGAGTAGTAGCCAACCAATCACTGGTCTAATTTGAGGCCTACTGCCACAAAAGGTAGCCCATGTCTGACACTCACTGCCTGGATGACCAGGAACTGGAACCTGGATAGCCCAGAGACCTAGGACAGAAAAAGAATCAATAAAATGTTATTCTTAGTGCTATTCTACTATACTCACAGGTTGGTGCCTTGCCCAATCATCATCACAGAGGTTTCTACTGGAAGCTGATTGGAGCAGATGTAGAAACCTGTAATGGGTCTTTTTCTATCCTACCAGCCAGCCCCCAAATGAGACTTATTATTAATTATAAAAGCTTGTTTTTAACTAGCTCCTATAACTGAAATTAACCCATTTCTGGTAATCTATGTTCTGTCATGTACCACCCATCCTGCTTCTTCCATGTCTCCTGGTATCTCTGTCTTTCTTCTTCCCAGAGTCCTCTCTGTCATCAGAAGGCACAAGTGACCTCTTTCTGTCTAACTATTGGACATTCAGCTCTTTATTACACCAATCACAGCAAATACATCTTCACACAGTGTGCAAATACAGTGTACAGTGTGCAAATATCCCACAACAGAGACCCACAGTCAAACATTAGGCAGAGAGATATCCCAAATAAAAGATCTCCATTGGGTTCCTCACCTTGGAGCCTGGGAAACCCTGCAGAAGAAGAGGAGGAATAATTGTAAGAGCCAGAGAGATGGAGGACATCAGAAAACAAGGCCCACAGAGTCAACTAAGCAGGGCTCACAGGGACTCACAGAGACTGAAGTGACAATCACAGAGCCCGCATGGGTCTGTGCTAGTTTCTCTGCATAATTATTATGGCTGTTTAGATTGGTGTTTTGTGGGACTCCTTACAGTGGGGTAGGGGTATCTCTGACTCTTTTGTCTGATCTTGGAACCATTGTCCTCCTACTGGGTTGCCTCACCCAGCCCTGATATGAGGGGTTTTGCCTAGTCTGATTGTAACCTGTTATACTGTACTAGGTTGATACCCCTGGGAGGCCTGCTCTTTTCTGAAGAAAAATGGAAGAATGGATGTGAAGGAGAGGAGAGAAGGGGAAAGGATAGGCTGGAAGGAGTGGAGGGAGGGGAAATTGCAGTTGGATGTATTGCATGAGAGAAGAATTTTTAAAAATGCCTCCATAAGATCAGGCTCTAGGCAAGCCTTGTAGGGTATTTTCTTAATTAGTGATTGATGGGGGAGGAGCCCAGCCCATTGTGGGTGGTTTCATCCCTGGGCTGGAGGTCCTGGATTCTATAAGCAGGCTGAACAAGCCAGTAGTCAGCAAAGTCTTCCATCTTCCATGACCTTCTATAATTTCCAGCAGAAGGTGTTGGCCAGATTAGAGTTGGGTCTTTCCACCCCCAAAATTCTGGATTAAAGGCTTGTCTTCCCTACTCAAAGATCTGGGTTAAAAACAGATCTTCTCACTTCAAATTAAGCACAAAATCCCTCACAGTTGGGCCCCTCTATTTTTGAGTTTTAGTTAATTCCAGATGCAATCAAGATGAAAACCAAAAACAGCCACCATACTTACCTTACTGCAAGTCAGAAAACATAGGACTTACCTGGGGCTGAGAACTCTGCTGAATTTCAGAGAGACGGCTCCATCACTAACAAGGAAGAAGGGGAGGGTGAATGCCGGAAAAGAGCTAGCAGTTACTCAAAATCTATGACAAATCTATGAATAAAGTAATGAAAACCTGAGCAGTAAATACAATAAGGTCTTTTATGCATATGTATGTATGCTAAATAAAAGAAGAATCAATACTGGGTTTGCTAATTTGGGTTTCATATGGATCAAACAATAAAATCCTTTCTGTTGACCTAGATGTGTCCATCATATCACAGTGCATTGAGAACTCTTTCCTTAATAGATGGGTGTGGAGCAATGGATGATTGATGAATATCCAGTTGTAGACTATGTCAGGCATGGCATAAAAGTCATGATAGTGGCTAGCACAGAAATAACTATAGGGGCTGAAGAGATGGCTCAGTGGTTAAGAGCACTAACTGCTCTTTCAGAGGACTGGGGTTCAATTCCCAGAACCCACATGGCAGCTCACAACTGTCTGTAATTCCAGTTCCAGAGGACCTGACACCCATGGCAAAGCACCAATGCATATAAAATAAGAATTAATAAATTAGAGAAGAAAAATAAATAACCATAGGGCTGACAGTAGGGGAGACACATGGAGATAGTTACTATAGAATGGTGTGAAAGGACACAGGAGTTCAGACATGCCGTGACTACACAGAGGTCATGCACTTCTGACTTCAGTGGTGTCAAGTATCAATGGAGACTGTGGAAGAGAGTAATAAATGTACAAAATCTCAGAAAAGACCTTCCCTTTGGTGACAGTGGCAATGTGTGAATTATAAAGTGCTCAACCAGAAGGATTGCTTGGCCTTGGGGATATATTTAAAGAAAGTGATGGATAAGAGAAGCAGGGGTGGTAGCTGGTCTGGCATCACCTTAGATGCGAAGAAGAGGAGCAAATGTGAGATGTCCCAGGGCAAATGTTCTTGACCATTCTACACACTTATCAGAGAATTGTTCTTGAGCTGAGCTTGCGGCTGAGTAGGATTGAAGCTGAATAACACCAGCAAGCAGAGAGGGCCGGGCTAACAAAGAAGAATCTGCCAAAGGGTCAACATCGCTCAGAATCTCATTATTCATCCATTCTCTCTGTAAGGACCCAGGGAAGAAACCACCCTGAAGCAACTTGGTTATCTTGTATGCACATGAGTAGATCTCCTCTTCCAGGACACACATTTTCTTCTGGAATAGTGCTTACGAACAGGATACTCCTTGCTCACTGACTATCCATGACCAGAACACTTCTATACCTAGGGCTAGCTCCCATAGCCACGTCTAGATAACTCACAAAGTTTAATTCAAAACAATCATCAGACAATACCTTCTTATTGTGAGCACATTTCGGGATAACACATTTATTTGAATTGACAAAGTTCAAAGAGCTTTTCTGTGGGACATGCTAATGTGGTAAGACCTGACAGTAAGAGCCAGCATACAGCACTTCTTCATCACGGTACCCATGCACCTAAAACAGGACATGGCTTTCTTCCAAGGTAGAGCCTATAGTTTTAAATATTATTCAAAAAGGGAAAGCTGTTAAATCAGAGTTCAAAATAGAAACATAAGACACATCATCTGCTTATTAGAAATACCTTTTGAAATGATAACAGTAAATATGTTGGTTAGGGTTGAGAGTATTCTACAGAGCCAACACACTAATATTAGATATGAAATATTTTATTTATGTGAAGACCACTGAGTGTGACATCTTGCATGGTTTGAATGTGGTTTAGTTGTGAAGTTTCTGGTGGAATATAATCCCAGTTGTGAGGTATGTAGAAGCACAGGCTGGAGAGACAGCTTGGCAGTTGAGAGCATTCATTGCTCTTGCAGAGGAACTGAGTTGGATTCCCAGCACCCACATGGAGGTTCACAACCATTTAAAACTCCTGTTCCAGGGGATCTGATGCCCTCTTCTAACCTCTATGGTCAGCAAGCATGCAAGTAGTGGATAAATACATACATGAAAGAAAAACACTCACATATAAAATAAAATAATTAAAAAAACCAACCAACAACAACAAAAGAAAAGAAAATATTTTCTCCTATCCCTGATCTATGGCGTGTTTCCCCTGAGTATTCATGTTGATTTTCTCACTCCCAAGCTATACCAGCATTTGCAAGCTTGCATCTCCGAGTGTCTTCTGCTGAATAATAGGTGTATTGCATTTCCCTCATTGCTCTCACAAGGTGGATCCATCATAAACATGATGACAGTGTTGAACTGTGTATCTGAGAACAAATTTGTAATGCACAGGACCCCAATCTCCTTCCTAGAGAAAGAAACAATCCTCATGTAACCAACAAAACAGAATTGCAGGTGCTGGAAAATTGTAATTGCTAATGATAGGCAATCTGTTCAGATCAGTCTCTGGGAAGAACAGACTATTCTTCCCCTGAAAAAAAAAATAAAAAAACCACCAAGTTGACAGAATGAACAAAAGTGATCACACAAGGACAACACATAACAACGCAGACAAGATCCTCATGTTAGAGAGAGACCAAGAACTGCCACATGGCACAGTCATCCCCTTTAACTCACAATAGACACAGGCCACTTGGCTGGGAACAAAGGCTGAGGGCTGTGCTGTGGGCACAAATGAAGTTTTAGGGAATAATTTATAAGAACAGTGAAACAAGTAGGAAGAACAGGAGAAACAGGGGGGTGCAGAAAAGGAAAATGTAAGAAATGAGAACATAATGGAGCTGAGGGGAGAAGACAGTGGACTAGCAGGGTCAGACCACTGCTTAGGGCTGGCTACTCAAGGCATCCCTCAGGTCTCCATTAGAAGAAACTTGAAGCTAATAACATGATTGTGGCTTTAGACACATCGCTGAGTAGGCTTTCTCACTTTAAAGAGTAGAGTTGAGAACTCGTATCTTATAGGGTTGATGTAAATGTCACATTGCATCAGAATATGCTCAGTTCTCAGCGTATGGCAATGCATAATGCTTGATAGTGCGTTGTGTAAGTTTTCTTTCTTTCTTTTCTTTTCTTTCTTTCTTTTTTCTTTTTCGTTCTTTCTTTTTTTTTTGTGCAAACTATATGGTTAAACTATACTGTCTTCAGGAGGACCCCTCCAGGAAGAGACCCATACCATGTTCTTGATTTATTCCAAGCACAAGTAAGCTCCATGCCTCACCGCAGTGTTGTCCAATAAGCAGGTCCACGCTGGGCAAGTCCTCTATCTGTGCTATCTGGCACCATACCAGTACACTGGGATGCAGCGCCTCCTAGTCCCTGTCATCTAAGTGACAATGATATGTGTTGTGAAATCAACCTTAAAATTAAAAAATAAGCATTTATTTGTGTGTGGACAGGCTTGTGTATGCCACCGTGGTGGGTGTGTGTAAGTCACAGCACAGATTTGGGAAATCGGTTCTCTCTATTTACCATGTGGCTCTCAGAGACTGGACTCCAGTAATCAGTCAGGCTAGGTTGGCATCAAGAGCCCTCTTGCTGGCCCTTGCAAAGTCAATCTTGATATTAGGCCTTGGTGTGCAAGCCAGAACTGCCATTTCCATTTTCAAGTGTGAACATGGAAGTGCAGATCTAGTTTTGGGTGGTTTGTTATTTCCTAGAGACTGAGGTAGACATGAGATCTTCCCTTCATGGGGGATATCAGAGGCTTCAGCCCTCACTCCCACTGGAGTCTAGCAGAGACAAACAGGCATCTCTGCAATCTAGAAACAAGGCCTTGGGACCCACTTTTGGGGATTTGAGGGGTAAATGTTACCAAAGCGAGCTGGATCTGGATTTTAAACACACAGCTATTAGCTGATACAAACAAAATCATTATTTTAGGCATTGTCTTTCCAGTACCCACCTTCAGAACTGGAATGTTTGGAGGTTCAACACTTTGTCCCTTTGGGCTTTGGGAAGAGTTCTTAAAAAATGCTGGTCGTGGGAGTAGGGAGAAAAGGCTTCACTCTTAGATTTGATTCTTATTTAGTGATACTGTACGAGCTAATACTACAATCTGCCCCTTGGTTCCACTATGTGTAAAATGTAACTCTTCTCCAATGTGTTCCAGAGGGAGGGGTTGCTGAGTCTAAATTGAGGTGATCGTAAAAATCAAGTGCATATTAAGAACCTGATCCAGCTGGGTGGTGGTGGTGGTGGTGGCTGAGGTGGCGCACACCTTAAATCCCAGCATTTGGGAGGCAGAAGCAGAGGCAGGTGGATCTCTATGAATTCGAGGCCAGCCTGGTCTAAAGAGCAAGTTCCAGGACAGCCAGAGCTACACAAAGAAACACTGTCTCAAAAAACCGAAACCAAACCAAACCAAACCACCCCGCCCCCCCAGAACTTGGGCCCTGTATAATAAATAAATGAAAGTGTGGCAATACATAGCTCTCAAATGATGACCTCTTGAATCTCTGAATGTAAGAACAGGTACTTGCTGGAATAAGTCAGTATGGCTTCTTAGAAAACAAGTAGAAGCTAAGTAGATTATTTTATTTATTTATTTATTTATTTATTTATTTGTTGTTGTTGTTGTTTGTGTACTTACACCATGGTACACAAATGCAGATCAGAAGACAACTTGTCAATTTTCTCTTTGCACCACTCTGATCTTGGTGATTGAACTCAGACTGTCAGGCTTGGCAGCAGGTGCCTTGAGTCTGAGCCACCTTGCTGGCCCAAGTTAAGTCGCTCAAATACATGAGGACGAACATCATCTCAGTGACACATGAGCTGTAAGAATCAACCTATCTTTATGAACTCAAATTATAAACTTTTAGCATGGGACCTCTATGCACAGCTGTAAAAAGGGTTCAGACATAGATAAAGTCCACCCATTACACTAAAGACTGTACAAACAAGGGCACATCAGAGCTCAGTTATTGTATAGCTGTCAAGTGTGTAGGGATACTTCAGACCCCAAAATGTACTTCAATTAACTGGGGGATAGAAAGCTGCACCTACTTCAGCTCTCTTCATTAGGGCATTTGCTGATGAAATTGGAACATTGATTGGAAGCATTCATCAAATGAAGCTAACCATCAAACCAAATATGTACAGACTAAAATCTGCCAGAGGGAAGTTGCCTTGACGGAGTGTAGTGACTGGCTGATTTCCTATAGAATCCCTACCAATTTCTTCACCTCCTCGAACACAGGATAGGCTAATTCTTTGGCTTTTGCAGACCCAACAAGTAAAACCTTCTTTAAATGGTCCTTATCCATTTTCAGTTTCTCAATTTCACTCCTGATTGGAGCAAATTTTTCAATCACAGCATCCGCCACCAGCAGCTTGTAGCGCGCAGTGTCCATGCCTGCGCTACTGCGCACCACCTCCTCCACCGAGAGGCCTGACACGGCTGCATGGATTGCCACCATGTTGGAGACGCCAGCTCTGCTCTCTGGCTCATAGGTGACCTCGGATGTAAAGTCTGTCACAGCTTTTCGGAATTTCTGTACGATCTCCTCTGGGCTGTCTGTTATTCCTACAGTGGCCAGTTTGTCAGGGTCTGATTTTGACATTTTGGCAGAGGGGTCCCGGAGGGATTTCACTTTCTTCATGGATGCTGGTGAAAACAAGACAAACCATCAAAAATGTTACAGTCTAGACCTCGAAGACACCAAAAACCACCAGAGATATCTGATGCACAAATAGTACACCTCCCTTGGGTGTTGGTGGCGCACGCCTTTAATCCCAGCACTCGGGAGGCAGAGGCAGGTGGATTTCCGTGAGTTGGAGGCCAGCCTGGTCTACAGAGCCAGTTCCAGGACAGGCTCCAAAGCTACAGAGAAATCCTGTCTCGAAAAACAAAAACAAAAAAAAAACTGGCACACCTTCACCTTGAAGAATTTGAGCAATTTATCAAATGTGGAAGTAAAGACAGCAGAAACAGGTCTTGCTAAAGCAATATCCACAGCATGTACGGGCAGTGGTTCATCCAGTGTGTAACTGACACAAATGGAATTATGTCGGTTACACTGCTTATGCTGTGTACACCTGTGGGATCCAGGGTTGGAACCCAGGTCACCAGACTTGCATGGTGAGTGCCTTTATCCTGCAAGCCATCTCTTAGGCTCTGTGAACATTTAGAATGTATTTTTAAATGTGTGTGAGTGGACTTGTGTACAGATAAACATGTGCCATGGTGAATTTGTGGCCACTGGGCAACTTCTGGGTATCTCTTCCTTCTGCAACTATGCAGCATCCCCGAGGCTGGCTGGGCCATTCTGTCTCCACCTCCCACCTTGCTGTAGGAATGCTGCAACTTTAAGCATCTCTGGCAATCCTTTCACATCTTTACACAAAATTATATATTTATAGACATATGCAAACACACAGTCATAGAACGAACACACACACACACACACACACACACACACACACACACACACACACAAACACACACGGCATCCTAAGCTGTGCTTCATAAGTCATTGTTATTGATAACTGTTTCGTTTATGGCTATTAAAGATGAAACTGAAGTAGGTAAAACAGTAATAGGCTGGACATTGAAATCTTATTGCTATAAAGAAGGGTGACGTCAAAGCCCGGGATACCCTAACAGAGCTGAGGCTGGCATTTCAGATGCAGTGTTAGACTGTCTATTCCAGCTTTCCTGTTAACTTCAGAAAACAGTGCTGGGGGGCCATCAGTTCTCTCATTTTGTCTGGAATATGACTGAGCAGTCCTCATTCTCCTGACATTTGTCTTACTGTGACTGTTAGGAATGGTGAAGTCCATGGGCTTTGGGATCAGAAGAGCTGACAGGACTTACTTAGCTCTATGATCAACTAGACATGTGACTTGAACACAGAGTGAACCTTGCTGAACCTTAGTCTGGGTATGTGTAAAATAGGGCATGTCATTTGTAAAATCTTATTTTATACACCCAATCTATTGAAACTAAAATTATGTTTTTTTTAAAGTTTCTCCCCATATTTCACAATTTCTTTTCATGTTTTCTACAATCCAATATCATCTTCTAGTCCCACATAATCCAAACAATAAGGATTCCAGTTAAGAATCCTGAAGCCGGCCTGTGAAAAAGCCAAATTTAGTCCCAATGAAGCTCCAGGTCTCCAGGCCACTCTTGAGTATGTATCCAGATCTCATAACCATCCACTTGTTACTTACTGAGAATGGACTTGGGCAGTGGAAAGAACTCCCCATACTTTTGGTTGAAACTTCGAGCTAGATCCTGAACAAGTTCCATGTGCTGGACTTGATCCTCCCCGACAGGAACGTGTGTGGACCTTTAATAAAACACAGACAGAAAAACTCAGCAAGCCTCCTTCTTAGCCGGAAATGATATTGCAAGCAGCTGTATGTCCTGTGCCTGCTTCACTGTCGGTGTTCAACAAATGTTCATCAACTACAGAGGGAACACCGAGACCCAAGTCTTTATCTGTGTGTCGGACAAATGCTGAAGAGATGTTTGTCTACTCTCGTTCTGTTTCTCCCATTGCAACAGAGTATAGCCATCAACACCAGCAAGACAGGACCCTGCCAGGAGGGAGCCATGGCATCTTCAATAGCACATGCGCTGTGCATAATTGTGTTAAAAGCCACTCCTCATCCCTCACCCAGTCAGCACAGATTACTTCAGCCTAGACCAGATGCTTTTACCTCAGAGCTGCGGCTCACACTTGAAAGATACCCCCACCCATTCTTCAAATTAGAGATGGCAGACAGCTCTTCCGGCCAGAGATTTCCTCCTCATCAAACAAGGAATGATTCAAGATCTTTCGGCAATTGAATCTCCAGGACTGATGATAATGAAAGAAGAAGAAAAAAACACACACAAACCACCTTTCACAACTCATTGTAGATGTTTTTAGAGAAGGAAGAACATGATTTGAGAAAAAAGACTGAGGCAACTTGAATTTTACCTAAAAAAAAATTTATTTATTAAGAAATGAGGATGTGCGACTGGAGACATGGCTCAGCAGTTAGGAGCGCTGGCTGCTCTTCCAGAGGACCCAGGTTCAATTCCCAGCACCCACACGGCAGCTCACAGCTGTCTCTAAGTCCAGATCCAGGGGAATCCAACATCCTCACACAGACAAATGTGCACATAAAATAAAAATAAATAACAAAATATTTTAAAAGAAGAAATGAGGGCGTGAAAAAAAGCCCCACTCAGAACATACAGAATCTATTTATGATGATATCATTCCTGCATGTGCAGTTCAAAGCATGGGATTCTGAGGAGGGGGGTTAAGAAGAATGCCTGTGGGTGGAGATAGGTGATTTCAATGTTTGACGATTGGCTGTGGGCTTAGGTTTGATAGCACAGCTATAGCTTCAGATCAAGGAGTCTCTCCCTCTTTCCGAGCCTTCCATTTCCTCTGCAAATTGAGTCAATGATGGTACCATCCTCTTCTGGCTGTTTCTAGGGTTATCAAATGTACCTCCTGATAGTGAGAGCTCCATACATGGAAGCAATTGATATGACAAAACTCATTAATGTCTGATAGGATGAAGGGCACAATGGCAAGAGAGAGATGTAAATGGCCTTTTGGGAGGCATACTAACTTCTCAAATAAGATCTTTATTTTAATGGTCAGCTCACCTTGCAAGACAGAAATACCAATGCTCAACCTCAGAGATGGCCACAGAGCCGGTGACAATCCAGACTTGGGTACAAAATATATGTGAAACTGACAGGTGACTCCCAAATATAAAGTGTTTGATAGGACGTCTGAGAAGTTGGACATGAGAAAACCAGAGCAGTGAGTGAAAAGGTGAAGGTGTGGCTGAGGCTGTGAACCAGGAAGTGCTTCCTCCTCTTTTGAGGTCAGCAAAAGCAGTTCAGGGAAACTGCAGAGGGCCTGGGAGAGCTGAACCAGCCAGAGCAGAATGCCGGTGGCTCTGCGTGGTAGAAGTGGCATGGATACTCCATACCCTCTGCTCAGTATGGGGCTCCTCTCTGGGCTCCACAAGCACATGACCTGCTTTTGTCAATTTTTCTTCGACTGGTCTTTGCTACTCTTACCTAATAATTACAGTGAGGCCCATATGCAGAGGTCACCTTGGCTCCCCCAGCCCAAATTAGCCAACAGAGCAGGTTAAAAAGCAATTACAGTAGCCCATAGGAAATCACAATGGACTGCAACTAACACAGAAAAAACAATTACCATAATCAATACACTTTAAGCACATCAAAATGAATATTTCCACATGTCAAAATGGTTCCAGATTCCCAAAGCCACCCCACTAAACAGAAAACACATTTAGTTTTCATAATGACGCGGTGTGCGTCTTGCCTGATGTTGGATCCTTGACTCTTTTCTTACAATTCTGTGGGGTTTTGATATTTTTTTTTACAAGAGGATTAAAACCATTTTAATTTTTTTCACCTGTTTCTGTTGCTCCACGTGGCGCTTGCATCTGACTTTGGTTTGTTTGTTTCGGGTCCCTCCTCCCTCTGCGGCCGCTGCCGCTTTCACCTCCTGTAATTTATCTCGGCCTTCGCTTCTCATCCGTTGAGTTCACACTTTACATGATTCAGCCTGTCTTTGATTCCACTCACTTATGGGGCTTATTCTCTTCACGTTTTCAACCTCTCTCCTCATAGTCTGCCTTTCACTTCAAATAATTTAGGGCTGTGCTTTTAAAATTTATATCCGACATAATGATATCCATATTAATACGTCCACTCTTTCTCTCCTTCCTTTTTATTCCCTCTCACCCCGGCTGTGCTTTCTCAGACACAACATAAAACAAAAGTCTTTCATAATTTTGATTGTTATAACTTCTGTCACATAATAATGCCTCTGATCTTCTTCTTTGGTAACTGAACCGTTTTTTTTCTTCTGCTTCCATCCTTATGGCCTCAAAATTTACTTGGGCTCTGTCCCACCCCTTGGTAGCATTAGTGTCCAGATGAATGAGCCTTGCCTATGTAGATCTTGCTTTTCCCTACTTGCTTGGCTCTGCCTGTGAGGATACTCAGCAGGCTGGGAAAGGGGCTTGGAGTTGTCTTTCTGTCACAAAGGATTGGTTCCCCCTCATTGATTGCTTACTGGACATGCTGCGATGATTCTCCGTTACAGCAATTACTTAGTAGACACTGATACTAATTAGATACTGAGAGAAACTAACTTCTGACTAGTCCTCTCCTAGGACTGCCCACCTCGAGCAGGGCAACATCATAATGAATGTGTGGTTACCTCTGACATGTCACTCATGCATATTCTATCTACTGTGAAGCTGTATTTCTTTCTTTACCATCACTACCATGCTCTAGGCTGGTGCAATGGCCTCTGAGCAGACTGTCCCAGCTGCTGGTCTCCTTTAATGCAGCTTCTTGCATTTAACGTTTCCTTTAGCAAGCACTGATGACACCCAATTCACTCTGTCCTTAAAGTACAGACAGCTTCCCACTCTTTGTGGAGCACATGTTGGCTTGTTTGTTGTCAACCACAGTTCACTCCCCTCTCTGGGAGCTCTCAGTTTGAGGGGATAGAAGCCTGGAGATTCCATTCCTCAGATTGCTTTCCAATGGAGCTTGGTTTAATAGGGCACTATGCCCTACAGCTATTCCAGAAAGAAAGAGAAGGAAGGACTATGCAGGCAGTATGATAGAATGAAGTTGGGGCTGTGGCTTTCAGCACATCGGAAGATTCCAGGACAGCCTGGGCTCACTGGAGGAAGTTTAGGAACCCTAAGATTTTAAGACCTGCTGTAAAAAAGCTGACTCCCAGTGCAGCACTCCCACCCCCCAGACAATAGGAAGACTCTCCTGCAAGCCGAAACCACCAAACTGAAATTCCAGGCCACTTATTCTCCTGTCTACATTTTGTTGTTTCTTGGCTTCCTTTGTACTTTAAATGTCCCCCAGAGACCATGCTGGTCCCAGTCTGTGGAGCTACTGGGAGATGTGGAACCACTTTGGAGCTGGGCCTACTAGAAAGAAGTTAGGTCACTGGGGTGTGGCCCTTGAAGGGGGTTTGGTGACCCTGGTCTGCCTCCCTAGACCTGTTTTTGGTCACCATGAAATAAAGCAGCTTTGTCCCACCATATGTTTCCACTATGACATCCTGCCTCCCTCTAGACCCAAATCGATGAGGCCAACCAATCACGTGCTGAAATCCCCGTCCCCAAGCCAAGACTGACTTAAGCTGACTTAGCTCAGGTATTTTGTCACTGCAAAAAAAGCTGACTAACAGAGTTTGGTTTTCTACTTACAGGTTTTAAAGGCCCACCTCTTCATTCTACAGTGTCATTTCAGACTATTTTTTAAAAACATTTATTTACTTAGTATGCGTACATGTGCACACACACATTTGGGCATGATGGTAGGCTTGTGGTCAGAAAAAAAACTTGTAGGAATCAATGCTCTCCTTGCACACGGGCTCTTAGGCTTGTGCTTAGGTTGTCAGGCTTGGAGATGAGTGCAATGCTCTTTTGAGCTTGCTCCCTAGGACCATATATATTCTGATCTACAATCTCTGCCTTCTCTCCTTTTTTTCTCAGTTTAAACTCTAGGGAAGCATATGTAACACGAAGTCAGGTAATCACTCTGTCTATGCAGAATTAGCAGATTTTCCCTGAGAGTTAATTTCTCTCTTTTTGAAATTTAAAAATTATTTATGTTACTATTTATTATTCGTTTTGAGGATGCCTCACACACACTAGGGAAGTGCGCAGACACTACACTACCTCACTCTGAAAGCTAATTTCTTTATGTGGATACCACCCACCTATCTTACAGAGCCGTCTTGAGAATCTGAATGGCATAATTCTATTAGCCACTAGGATGCCCTGGAGAACACTGCTCAACACTTGTCAGTCTTCCTTCTCTTCCCTTCAAGGGCATGTACGGTGGCACTGCCTAGAATTGCTGCATTACATGTACTTAAAAAAAAAAAAAAACCTGCTGAAGCTGGGCAGTGGTGGCACACGCCTTTAATCCCAGCATTCAGAAGGCAGAGGATCTCTGTGAGTTGGAGGCCAGCCTACAAAGCTACACAAAGAAACACTGTCTCAAAAAGACAAAATAAAAAAAAAGCCTGCTGAATATAAATACATTGTGTGTGTGTGTGTGTGTGTGTATGTATCTTTATATATGTGTACATATATAGGAAGAGAAACAAAAATAAAAGTAAATATTTACTTAATATGAGGTTAGCTGTTTATTTTTTGAAATTTCATGAGTATTATATTTATATCATTTCCACTCTTCCTTCTCCCCCCATCCTTTCCATGTTCACTCCATCTCTCTCTTAAATTCATGACATCTTCTTCTATAATTACTGTTACACACACATAGACACAGACAAACAGACAACCCCCCCACACACACACACCCTCCCTACTGAGTCCATTTAGTGTTTCTCCTATGTGTATGTGTTTAAGACTGACAAGCTGAGATTGAAAACTATTATTGGCTTTGTCCCTGGAGAAGGCTAATCTCCCTCCCTGAGAAGTCATTAACTGCCTATAGTTCTTCTTGAACCCATCTAAGATTTCTCCCATTCACGCTGGTATGTCATCTGTTGTTGCCATTGTGTAGGTCTTGTTTAGGTGACCATATTGTTGAGAAGTCATGGCTACAGCTTCCCTGTTGTGTCTAGAAGACATTATCTAGCAGTGGGCCTTGTGATCATCTGATGGCTAGCTATTTAAAATTAGGCACTCAGATAAGCAAGGAATGTATAAGTAAAAATTAAGAACTTTTGCTACTTGAGTGTTCTGTCTTTCTTCATGTATTAATACTATTTTGATGGTGCTAGAGACAGAATCTAGGGCTTCGTGCACACTAGGCAAGCTCTCTACTACTAAGCTACATCACCTACAATCTTCTTACTTTTATTTTGGTACAGGGTTTCACTAAGTCACTCAGGCTAACCTTGAACTTGTGACCTTTCTGCTCAGTCTGATAAACAGCTGGGATCACAGCCTGTACCTCCAGGCTTGACTTAAATTTCGGTTATTTATCATGCTCTCTGGATAAAATAATCTCAGCTCTCCATCCCTGGGTTCCTTCAACAATTCCAATGGAAACAATTACACATGTCTTTTATAAGTCTATCTGAAGCTGCTTCTCTATTCCTGTCCTCGAGTTTGTTCTCTGGCTTACTATACCACTCATTCTAATGCTGACTTTGACAAAAACAAATATGACACCTATATTTGACTTGCACTAACATTTTATGAAGAGGCCTACAGATTTTCTGGTGGATAGAAACCACAGATATTTTACCTGTCCTTCAATCTATCAACATACCTATGTTTATAATATAAATATTCCTAGACATTCTGGCAACTACTTTTCACAGATACAGAAAAATGTGAAACAAAACAAAAACCAAAAACTACTCCCAACTGCATAGGTGGTCTAGCCTGAGACTAGACAGAAGGGAACACTGGACTGCTTCTCTTAAAAAGGCATATGGATGTCCACATCTGTAATCTAATCATGGCATTAGAGATGACAGGAAACTTCTAGGCTAAGGAAGGAGACCACCATCTTGAAGATACACAATTGCATAGTTTTATAAAAAAGCAATTTTTTTATCTGTTTGCCCGCACAAACTGTCTCTACATATCAAAACATGGATGAGAACAGAAGAATTCTGCCACTATCATCCACCCTCCTTTCTGAAGTCTGGAAGAAATACTATTCCAACCACTGAGGAGATCAGTAAAAGTTAAGGAACACTTACAGAATGGGAAAGAAATGCCTATCTTGGAAACACTAAGTATTTTTATGAGTGAATCTTGCTGATGTTGGAAGTAGACTGAGACAGGAAAGCCAGCAGAAAACGTTAAGGTTTATCTGACACATCTGAACCACTTACAGTTTTGTGTATGATATGAGGACATTCACAACCTAGGACTTGACTCTAAAAAGGGCAGCACGTAAAACATACTTTGACATCTTAGGAAGCTGCTTCGCTAATGCCAGTCTTCTAAGTGTCCTCCTGCATCTACAAACTACAGAGTCTGTGTCATGTGCTATGGATTCTATGCAATTCACTCAGTAACTCCCAGAGGGGTTCCCTGTTCATCTGATTTGCAAATAAAAGAACTACAATATCGTTTTGCCAATTAGATTTTGGGCAACTGATAAATACATACATCAGTTGCCTCCTGACACTGTTTAAATTTTTGCAGCTTCAGTTACCTAAAATCAGCTGAGGCCTAAAAACATAACATGAAAAATCCCAGAAGCAAGTAGTAAGTTTTAATATGCACGTCACTGTAAGCAACACCCTGTCCTCCCAGCCCGTTATAAACCACCAATCAGCACTTCCATGATGACTATATACTTGGAGCCACAGAGCTCTCACGTCAATGGGCACAGCTTCACAATGGTTAAGTCACACCATACTGGTCCCAGAGTGCGCAGTCATTGTTGCTGGCAAATCAGACACATGGAAGGGAACTGGTGAAAAGATGAAGCTTTCAATGTAAGGAAAAGAAAGCAATCATGTATTAACATTGCTAAAATCTATAATAGGGGCTAACCTGCCTGAGAAGTTACAGAGTTGGAAAAAATTAAGTCTGTGCTAATTTTACCATACTAAGAAAGCATGATCAGCACTTACCCCCACTCCCTTCAGCTCACTGATGTCATTAAACAGCATGAGAAGCAAGGCAGGTCTAGGACAGAGCTGTATCTAGGGAACAGGCTGTAATTCCAGCTACCCAGGGGCCAAGGCAAGAGGAACACACATTTGAAGCCTGTGTGAATTCACAGAGTGAATTCAGGGCCAGTCTGAACAACTTAACCAGACTCTGTCTCAGAAGCCAAACACAAAAATGGGACTGTAGATCTATCACAGTGGTAGAGTGCTTGTCTAGCAAGCATGAAGCCCTAAGTTCAAGCACCACTAGAGGAAACAAAACAAAACAGATACAGGGGCAGAGCCCACACTCACATAACTGCCATTACAGATTGGCATTATGCCCGTTCTTGCCCACGGTCCTCCCTTCCTCCTTCTATTTCATCCTTTGCCCCACCCCACCTTCCCTTCTTTTCTCCTCCTTTGCTTCCCAGCCACAAGATGAGCAGTTCTTATCACTGCCATCTAGCACCCCACATAGACTCAAAGTGACAAGTCTGCCTGACCTTAGACTGGGAGTATCTCCGGGACTCGCTCCAAGCCTTACCAGCTACCGTGACTTTGGATTTTCTGCTGACCAATCTGTGCCTCAGCTTCCTTTTCTGAAGAACAGGGGTGATGATGACAAAGTTTACAAGACTATTAGGGTTCACACACAGAGATCACTTAGAAAGATCGATAACATGTAGTAGGCACTCTGTGCTAGCTCCAAAAAGTCCATCACTGAAACACACACAGATTTAATAGGCAGTGCTGACTTGCATACCTGGTCCTTTTTTCAGCCCCTTCTCCACAAGCCTGAAGAGTTAAAAAAAACACTATTGTGTGGCACATGCCTGCGATTCCTACACTCAGGAGCCTGAGGTGGGAGATTACACACTTACAAGGAGCGATGGCTATACAGTGAGACCTTGCCACGAGCAAACAAATGACCTCCACACTCACAGCCTTTCTCCTCTCATGGTGGAGTCCCTAAGCACAAGCCCAGGGCTGGCCCCCCTCCTTACTTGTAACACAGAATGTCTGCCGCCTGCAAGACCGGGTATGTGAGCAGGCCTACTGTTCCATCATGCTTCTGCCTCGCGGCCTTAGCCTGGAGAAACAAGGAGGAAGAGAGAGAAATCTGACTTGAACCTGATTTTGTTGCTCAATTAAGAAACTTAAAGGAAGCAAAATGTGCACTGGAGCCACCTGTAATAACACAGACTTGGGTCCCTTTTAGCAGCTCTAGGGTCATCTGGCTGCTTATCATGTTCATGCTCCAGGCTCCAGGAGAAGTAAGAGGGGGCTTTTGACCATTTGCATGTTATTTTATTTTTGGAGCTGGGGCAAAGCCCACCCAAGCTCTACCACTGAGCTATACACACAGCCCCTTGTCCCAGGAGGGATCCTGGACCAACTCTATTTCACATTCATTCCACTAAGGACAAAGGAATTTTCTAGATTCCAAATCAGCCATGTTCAGAAATCATTATAAAATTAAATTTCTCAAAGTTAACAGGAATCAACTCTGCCCCTCATCACAAATATTACTGGGTGAAGTTCATAGAAGATTAATCTAGAGAAGAGTAATTTGGAAAAAAACAACAAAATAACCTAATTTTTGAAAAGTTGCTATCAGTGTAGGCAAAACAGCTCAATGGGTTAAAAATGCTTGCCACAAACCTGATGATCCAAGTTTTAGCCTCAGGACCCATATTCTGGAAACAGAAAACTTTTCCAGCATGTTGTCCTCTAATCTCTATATGCCATCACTGAAGGCACATGCCAAAGCTTGCATGTAGAGGTCAGAGGACAACTTTGGAGAGTCAGCTCTCTCCTTCCACTGTGGGTTTTAGGAATCAAATCCAGGTCATCAGGCTGGTGCTGAGTCACCTTGCTGCCCAATTTGTGGATATATTATCACTATTATTTTTTATTTATGTGTATGTGTGTGTCTGTGTATATGCTTGCCGCATGTGCCTGCAGAGCCCTGAAAGAGGTACAGGATCCCCTAAAATTGGAATTAGAGGCTGTTGTGAGCCACCTAATATAGGTGCTGGAAGGGTGAAAAACACTCATGACTCCTGAGCTCTCTCTCCAGCCCTGTATCTTTTATATTAGCATACTGGTCCTTGTAAGTATAAAGGAAGCAAGGTGATGTAGAGAACAGTAGTATTTACTGAGTGCTGCTAATATGCTATAGATGCTTTACCTATCAACCCTCCAGATAACCCTGACCTCAGCAACCCTGACCCCAGCCTTAACACCACTCCTTCTGTGCTCACTGTCCCAGTCAGAATTGCCCTTAGCATATCTTCCCAGGATACTCAAATTCTGCCTCAGAGAACTTTTTACACTTAATTACTAGGTTGGATCCGAAATTAGTGGCATAGCGTTAGACTAAAACAGCAAAGTCTTTCCTAAAATTAAAATATGTTAGAGGACCCTATAAAGCCTTGTTTCCAATTCCTGGGATGTGGTCAACCTGCAGCATCACCATTAGTGTCTTATTTAATAGCGGGTCTTTGAACAGCCACAAAGCATCAATTTTTGTTGTAAACAACAGAGCAGAAGTTCATTTTTCCTAGTTTTGGATACCAGGAAGTTCAGGATTAAGACAAAGACTAGAGCTAGAAAAGAGACACCTGCTCACAACCCACCTCTGAGACTGATCAGTCTTTTGTGTCCTTATTTCCTTGCTTTGTGAGAGAGGAGAAGGGGCTTGTTTTAAAACAACAACCCTCTCATGAGGGACCCATCCTTCCCATCTGACTACCTCTCAAAGCCCCAGCTGCTGGGGGTTGGGTTTCAAAGCAAGGCTTGGGAGAGAGGCACCCATGTACCTAGACCATTCAGTCCAGGCACAAGCACTTCAGGGAGCCTTCTCTCTGCAGTTTAGGGAATAGCTTCTGAAGACCAACTTTTGAGGAAACCAGTATCCTAGAAAATATGCTCAAAAGAAGCTGAAACTAAAACTAGTGTTGACAGAGTTGGGACTACCTACTTCGAGTTAACTAATTGCAAAAGTAAATGGCAATAATACATGATGAATTATCTAATTTACCTTTCCTGGTGGAACTTCCTAAAACAATAATCTTAATTTTCTTTTGTGGGTTTGAACTGTTGCCTAGCCTCAACTTGTTTAAATGTTAAATATGTTCTTTCTGGGATGCTTGTTAGTTCCAGTGGAGATGGGAGACAACACCAGGGGCCAGTATTCCAGAGATTCTGATTGTTTGTTAATTATAATGTGGTAGGTTCAAGGTCATTACCAAGTCTATCCAAATACAGATAAAACAAATAACAAACAGGATTCTGAGGTCAGGAGTCTTGGTGAACCCTTCTAGTATCTGCATAACACAGTGACATGGACAGGTGAGTGGCATACCAGGGTGAAGAGTGAACTCAGGACTCCTAGAACCTGGCCCAGCTACAAACAGAAACCTTCCTTTCCATTAATAATCATGTCCCAGCACTTACCTTCCACTGGTGTAAATGCTGCAGTCGAGGCAGTCTGACCATGCAGGTGAGGATCCAGCTTAACTGAGTGTGTTCAGACACCTAAGGGGGGAAAATAGTAATAAAGGAGGTTTGTCATCTTGCACATAAGCAGAACTAATTAGACAAGATGCATTGGCTGAAATAGTTGAGAACGACCCAAGTCAAGATTATTAAAAGGAAACAGGTGAAAGGCTGGGTTGTGGTTCCTGGTGCATAGATCCTTACGTAAAGAAGTTATAAAAAAAAACAAAAACAAAAACAAAAACAAAACAAAACATCACCACCACCACAAAAAAATAAGCAAAGGAAAAAACCACCCAACCCAACTAATACAAACACCAGTCTATTGTTTAAGTCCTCAACATCCCTAGCAAGGAGGTGACCAGGGATGGTTCAGTGTCTTCAATGTGGATTCTACTACATCCAAGGGTATCCATCCCCTTGGAATGCCAGGCTTATCAATAAATCTCTCCTCTCCTCTCCTCTCCTCTCCTCTCCTCTCCTCTCCTCTCCTCTCTCTCCTCTCTCTCTTCCCCTCCCCCTCTCCTCTCCCCTCCCTTCCCCCTCCCCCCTCCCCTCCCCCTTCTCCTCCCTCTCCTCTCCTCCCCCTCCCTCCCCTCCCTCCTCTCTCTCCTCTCCTCTCCTCTCCTCTCCTCTCCTCCCCTCTCCGGTCCAAATCAGAAGTCCTCACTGACCCCTTTAAATCCATGAAGACAGCCACAATACTTTCCATGTAGATGGCAAAGAAAGGCACCTAACTCCAATGAACATTTTGGCCTGTTCACATCTGCAGTGATGAGAAAGTGGATTGGCTACATCACCTGTCCTCCAAAGGGGAGTCTTACAGATCTGAGTTCCACCTCTTTTGACTCCTTCTCCACCTTCATTACTTTCTTTTGTTTTCCTGGCCCCCACCACTAATCAACAAGAAAATACAAACTCTCCTCAACCTAGCTTTGTTTGAATCAAGTTTAATCAAGTAAGCAAAGCCTGGCAACAATTGGGATGATTCTTGGGTCCAGGCCATATTCTAACTGATGACCTAGAATGTAAGTCCTAAGCATCCCATTTCTGGGCCCTGGGGATTCCGAGTCTATTGATTGTGGCATTCTGTGTCCATATGATTCCCTTAAAAAGCAGAGACTCTTGCCAATTCTGCAAAGTGGCCCCAAATGTGTTCTCTGTGGGTTTTGCAAAGGGAACATAAAGGAATGGGGATGAACCAGCCCAGGCCTGTTTCACTAGCAAGGAACCAACATCTGGAGTAAGATATTCTCTCCCCCCCCCCCTTCAAGTTATAGAGAAGGAAGAGTTGTTTTTCACGTGTTTGACAAGGAATTGCTTTTAAAGTTTTGCAAGTGGCTGGATGGAATCTGTCATCTTTCTTCTAAGAGGCATTTGGGTTTCAGTAAAGGCAATGGCTATGACAGCACTGTCCAAGAAAATTGCTAACTGCTGCTGTAAACAAACAGCTCTCCACACAAACAGTAACCCAGGATGTAGCCAAGAGGATTGGAGTCGCTTCCAGTCACCAGAGAAAACACATTCCCATTGAAACACAGATAACACGCACTAGTGTTAGGCATGAAGAAGAGTGAAAGAGTCCTTTTTCCTCTTTATTGAAGGAGGAAAGGAATGAAAACACAGCAAGTGACTTTGGACGACATGTGGAGAGAGGCAAGAAATGCTTTCTCTTCCACATTGGTTCCAATGCTTAGCCACAGCAACGTGATAAAAAGCTTACCACTGTGTCTCTATAAATGAAAGTATTTTGCTTGGAGTAGCTTTTTGTTTGGCCATATGGAATGAAAATTACTTAATATTCTGCAGAGATTTTTATGTTTTCAAATTAGCATTACATTAATTCAAATAGGTTCCAGTAGAGAAAATAGGTAAAAAGTCAAAGCAAATTAACTTTTTGCCATTCATCTTCAATAATTATATGAGAAATAACCATCACAGTCAAGACAATCACACGGAGAGGTACAGTTTCCTTTTTGGAAAAAAAAAACAAAAGTGGTAAATACTTAAATTATTATTTTCCTATGTTGTGAAGCCACAAACTAAACAACTATATGATCTATTTTAGTCATAGACAAACAAAGGTACAGGGCAATGAATGGGCCTATTAACCATCCACCAACAAGTCTGCAGCCACCCACAGAACAAGACACATCATTCTTCAGCCACTGCAGTTTGCCTGTCTTGTTCATCCCTGTAAAACACAGGCTGCATACACTAGTACCGTATATACTAGGTACTGGCTGCAGTATGAACTTCCCCAGGAGCTGCAGAAAGAATAGAGTTGTAACCCAACTTGTTGATGCAGGCAAAAGCAATTCAAGGAAGCGGCTGCAATGGAAGCTAGATTACAGTAAATGAAGGGTAAGGCTACCAGACAAGATATGAAGATGGACACACAAGGATGGCAGTGTAGCTTAAAGCTTTGTCTTGAGAGCCAGCTTGAAGGCAATGCTGGGGGAGCACAGGTACTTTTATACCCTTAAGAGAAGCATGGTCCTCATCTGGGGGTAAGGCTGTCCTCTTGGACTGAGTGTGTAGTTTCAGGAGAAACTCACAGAAGGGAGGAATGGGACCTTTGCCTAGCCAGCCAGATCACCTCACACACAAGAGCTTTGTCTTTGGAATGAGATGACCTGGGTCTGAATCTTAGTTCTGTTACTTAGCTAGGTTACTCTGGGTAACTAGATACTCTAGTATCTGAGGAAGCTCTTTGTGCTTCAGTCTCACTATCTATAAAGTAAGGTCAACAGCAGTATCTACCTAAGAGTGCTTAGAACAATACTCAGCACAAAGTCAGTTACTACTACTACAGATATTAAAACAATACTGTCTCCCCATTCCACATGGTCACCTCAGAAGGCCATTCTTCTTCCCCTCTCTCTTTGCTCTTGTTTTCTATGAAGCTGGCCTTGTTATGTTCCCTCAATTCACAGCAACAAGGAATTTATTGAATGTACTGGGTAATGACATCCTGCACAATAAAAGAGACTGACTAGGCCTGGCGTTGGTGTCGCACACCTTTAGTCCCAGCATTGGGAGGCAGAGGCAGGCAGATCTCTGTGAGTTCGAGACCAGCCTGGTCTACAAGAGGTAGTTCCTGGGCATCCTCCAAAGCCACAGAGAAACCCTGTTTCGAGAAAAAAAAATCATAGAAACAAACTGTTCTGCCAGATGTGGTGGCTCACACTTTTAGTCCCAGTTCTTGGGAGGCAGAGGCAGCAGAATCTCTGGCAGTTCCAGCCCAAACAGTGTTACAGACAAACAAACCACTTTCCCAAACCCAAATCACTCCAGACTAAAAAACATATAAACTATTCTGTGAAAAAAGAAAACTGAAATATATTACTTTTGTAAAATGTTGTTTTTTAAGCCACAAAACCAAACAACATTATATACTCTCAATGAAACTGTAAGTACAAAATATGGGTTTGTGGGAAAATAAGTATCATTTATGAACTACTCTGATCATATGAAGTTCAGGATTGTTGTTGTCTATGATGAAAGGAAGAATATGTGAGGAGGAGAGATGAAAGGGCTGTACAAGGATTTTTTTTTTTTAAAGTTCAACTTTATCTACAATTGTAAAAGTTTATGGGACTAGAAAGATGAACCCAGGTCCTCTTCCAGAGGACCTGGGTTCAATACCCAGGATCTACATGGTGACCAAAATCCATCTGTAACTCTAGTCCCAGGAAATTCTACATCTTCTTCTGGCATCAGACACACAAGTGGTACACACACATGCAGGCTAAGCACACATACACATAAAATAGTTTATGTGGTGTGTGTATATGTGTGTGTGTGTGTGTGTGTGTGTGTGTGAGAGAGAGAGAGAGAGAGAGAGAGAGAGAGAGAGAGAGAGAGAGACAGAGACAGAGACAGAGACAGAGACACACAGAGAGACACAGAGAGAAACTGTAGAAACCAGACACTGGGTATCTTTCCTCTATTGTTTCTTCACTTCAGTTTTTGAGACAGGGTCTCTCACCAAATCAGGAACTCACAGATTTGGCTAGCCTGGATGGTCAGTGAGCCCTTGCAAGGGTCCATCTGTCTTTGTCTGGTTAGTACCAGGGTTACAGATGTGTGACTGGCTTTTATGAGGGTGACAAGGACTGGAATATGGGTCCTCAGGCTTACAGGGCAGGCACTTTACCATCTTAACCATCTCCCCAGTCCCATCATTTGTAGCGTTTTTTAAAAACTAAAAGGAACTGAAAGTAAAGATGAGAAACCATTAACAACACTCATCTCTGTGCTGAGAACATGAATGCTCCTTATGCCATTATCTGTATTTGGCTGTATTTTTAAAAGAAAAAAGAAAATAAGAAAAAGAGCACAGGGAAGCTGACTCCAGAGTATGTACTTGCTAGATATCAAACATACCTAGTCAATTACCCAGTTCAGTAATTCTTGGGTCATATCTCTAACACACCCTCAGGGTCCCTCAGGATGTCCCTATGTCCCACGAAATTGCTACCTTCCCACAAACAGGTCCTGGAAATGTTCGTTAGGACACTTGGAAGACTATTTGGACTCACAAATTCCCATTTATTGCTTCCTCTCGGAAACGTGCAATTTCATGCTGAGTTATTTTTATTAGACTCTTATCATCCCCATGACAAATCCCTTTAACAAGAACCTTGTTTGGGGATCTGATTTTAATTAAAAGAACACTGTACCAGCAATATACTCTCACTCTCCTCAGTTGGATTGCCTCCTGTCAGTACTCCGAGCTTGCCAGTGAACACTGGTCTGTACATTTCACGAATTCACTAACTTTTTCTTTGCCCACTATTTCCCAAGTTAAATATACTGATTCTATCTGCCTGCTTTTAACTCGAAATGTACCTCTAAGCCCTATGGCTTATTGTGTACATCTGTACCTCTGTGCATACTTTTCCTTCATCTGAAGTATTTTTGTCAGCTTTTTAAGGACCAACCAGGTAACAGATTGCTCTTGATTTTGAGTGCCTCACAGACATTGTATCTTTCTTATTTACATTCTGGTATCTATAGCTTATCCTTAACTTTGTCTCTTTTCATTTCAGAGTCTAACCTGACAGGTCCTCTCTCTGGAACCCCCCATTCTCATGTCAGAGGAAAAAAGCAAGAGAGCTAGGGCAAGTGTGGGATGCCTTGTGATAGAGAGAAAGGGAACAAAGTTTGATACCACACAAAAGTGGTCAAGAGAGGAAGCAAAGATAAAGCGGCTACAAAACAACCAGAACAAATAATGAAATGGCACTAAGTTCTTCCCTGTCTGCAATAACCTGAATAAATGGATTAAAGTCACCAAACAAAGGATATATTGGCTGAATAGGTAAAAAACAAGATTCAACTATATGCTGCCAATGGAAGACTGAGGAAACACATTAGCTAAATGTGAGAGATTTTCCATACAAACAATAACCCAAGAGAACAAGGTGGCTTTATTTATGTCTGACAAAATAGCCTTCAAGTACCACTCTTGTTTGGACCTGGTGTACACTCTACTCCTCATTTTCCAGTGGCTAAGGCAAATCAGTAGGTAGTCCCACTTCTTGAAAAACCAGAGGGTATGGAAGTGATAGCATTTCTGCTTTTAAAAATCTGAATTTTAGGAAACATGTACCTTTCATTCCCAATACTTAAAGCTCCTCCGAACAGATCTGTAATGAAATTAACAACATGGCTCTTTAATACTGTAAATAAAATGTGCAGGAATTCCCAAGTTTTATATACCTCAGTCTTAAGTGTGAAAAACAAAACTTAAAAACACTTTGAAGATAATAAAGAGTAGTTCCCCAACGTTAAGCCTGATGAGCATTACTGAAAACATGAGAACTCGACCACAGGTAAACAGAGACTTTTTTCTATAAGCTGTATTAACTACTTGACTTGTTTCTGGGACAAAATACCCAGGAAAAGCAGTTTAAAGAAAGGCTTATTTTGGCTCACAGTTCTAAGGTGTCATGGCAGGGAAAGTATGGCCACAGGAGCAGGAGGAAGGGGGGGGTCACACTGAATCCAGTGGGGATGCAGAAGGCAATGAGCGCCTGCCTTCAGCTCACAGTCCTCCTTTGAGCAGGTTCAGGACCACAGCACAGGGGATGGTACTGCTCACACTTAGAGTGGGTCTTCCCACTTGAATTATCCCAATTAAACAGACAAGTCAACTCTTGCCAGTTGTCCTCACAGTATGTGCATGGCCCCCCTCCCACACAAATAAATAAATATTTTAAAAAACTTTCCAAGTACGCAAATGACATTTCAAAAAGGACCACAGTACTGCTGTTTATAGTTATAAAAACAGGTTTGAAAAGAAATTCTGAATATTCTTGCCAAGAAAATGGGTAAATGAATTGTGACAGAGCTAGGACACTGTACAACAATAAAAAAATTGAACAAATCTCAGAAATGAAATAAGGACCAGAATAATAGATGCAGAAAGATATGCAGCAGGATACCATTTACATAGTTTGAAAATGTGCAAAGAAATAATACAGATTATTTATGGCCATATCACATGCAATAAAAAATATAAACACATATGTGGGAATGATAAATATCTAATAGATATAGGGGCTGTATCTAGGGAGGCAAAGTATCGAATGGAATTTGAGTGAGCTAAAAAGTTTCTGTTATATTTGCAATGTTTTATTTTGAAAATCAAAACCTGTATGAAGGAAGTTAATATTTCAAAAGGCATCCATCCATCTTCTTACTTTCTGAAGTAGTTGAGATACTTCTTTAATATCTAATATTCTTGAATATCCAAAACATTCCTTGCAAAGGAAAAAGTTTCCAAAAATATTTTATTAAAGAAGATAAAATAAGACAGCTATTAGCTGGATGGCCATCTGCTAATCCATCCACTTTATACAAAACTTTTGCAACATCAGGGAGCCTGTAGGCAACAACAGGCACACATGGCTGGTGATAGAAAGTTAGCTTTTGCCAAATGGGGGATACAGAGTTTTCTTTAAATTTTCTTGTAGACATTAAAGGGGTTTCAGAAAAATTAGTTATTTGTCAATTATGCCACAAATAAGAAGAGGTGACAATGACATTTATGCCAATGAAAGAGGCTATACTTTTCTACTCTTGATATGAATGTGAGGCAAGATCTCTTCCTGTAGGCATAGTCAAGCTATGGCTTGTTCTGGTGGCCCGTCAAATTGTCCTGTTCCTTCTCATCAAGCCCTACAGAAGCTAGATGTAGGACAGGAAAAGGTACCTGTGGTCCAGGTAGGAACTTTGTAGAGAAGGAAACACATGCAGAATCTGTTTGCATAATCATTTTTGCAACTTGTGGTTTATTCCATAGGCCATTCAAAAGCTCATCTCCCTCAGGAACTCTAGAGGTATTGCCAATTTTACAAATACATTCCAAAAGTCTGTTAGTCTACACAGATGTTTGTTCCTTTTCTATTACAAGCCGAGCATGCACTCCTTGCTGGTAGCTAACAACCTGGAGAGTTTTGCAATCATGAATGCATGCTCAAATGCATTTGCAAAAGACCAGGGTACATGGAGCCCATGGGGACTGCCTCATTTCTGGATCTGGCTTTCTACTTCTCAGGACAGAGAGAGGGAGCCAGGTATAACTTTGTGTGCACAGACTGGGCCAAGATCCATCTAGTCAATTCCTTTGGCCTTTGTTCAGAAACTGATTCCCCCATAGTACCCTTTAATTTATTATTATTATTGATTTTTGTTTCCTGGGAAACAAAATATAACTCTAATTAGAAAATGAGGCTACATTCCAAAGCTTCAGACTCCATCCTGCATCCCTGACTTTTCCTGAACGGTTCTGGACTCTCAGTAACTTGATATCTGATACCCCAAACTCTCCTTTTGTCCTGACCTCTGCTGGAAGCCAGTGCTGAAGTCTGAGTCTTCTGCTTTTTATCTTCCATCTGCAGGGTGATTATATTGTGGGGAACTGTCAGGGAGAGATGTGGAGACCTGTCCCTCACAGACATCTGCGGGACTCAGATTGGATCTGTGCTCAGGTCTGCCGAAAACAAAAGACAGTGACTTTGGCTTTGAGATGGAAACCTCTGCCAAATACACACATAGGTGTTCTCCCCACAGACACCCCTTCTCTCTAACAAAATGCACTTGTGAACATATTCATGTGCACACACACACACGCACACACACACACACACACACACACACACACATACTCATGGATGAGAAGGTCTGAAAACTCCCCACATATGGCAAACATATTTAGGAGAAGCCCTATGACTACAGGCCAGTGGGAGAGGAAGAAAAAGAAAATAATGGGGAAAATCTTCAATATGCCTAAACTGTTCCAGTCAGGCTGCTGAGAAAGAATGCAAAGGATTGCAGATGAAAATTATTGTTAAAATCAGCATTATAACATAGCCAAATTCTTTCCCCATTTTAAATGATTACTAGGACTTTTTCTGATGTACAACCAGGGCACATGGGAAAATCATCATTTAACCCAATGGCTATACCTTAGAACACCACGTTATATGGTAGAAAAAAATATTCTTATCTAACTCAAAATTTCAAAAACTATTTGTGAATAATTGTATGGTGGTGTCAGTCATAAATGACTTAACTGGCTTCAGTTCCCAAATCTTGATAATTATTTAATACGTTTATGTTCTCTCTGTTATATATTTACCAACCAAATGCCTACACACCACAAAACTGCCAAAATAAAGGAAGCAAAAGCGGGGGGGGGGGGCTAAGCATTACACAATGTAGATAAATGAACTATACATTATCTGTGACCTGTCTCTTATATTAGGACTTGATTGATCAAAATTTCTCAAAATTAATTTTTTTCAATACATGCTTCTGAAAGTCATCGATGAAAGTCAAGTAGATCACAAACACAAAATAAACTGGTGCTAAGTTTATGTCACCCTAGCAGTGTGGCAGAAAGGCTAGCCTGCTGTCCTCTGGGGCCCCACTGTTAAAGTCTTAGCTAAACTGGGGTAGCAACTGACCTCAGGGCAGGCAAGAGGCTCTGTTCACACCTCCTAGTAGAAAGATGCCTGCAGTTACCACACAGGTGATGGACTGACACTCTGTGAGATGAGGGCCAAAAGCCTAATGGGCGTTTCCCACTGGCCCCCTGCCTGAAGTTTCCGAGGAAAGAGCACAGGGAGGGTCGGCAGGCAGGAGCAGGGGAAGATCCTGCCCCATTGATTTATAAACATGATCACACACTCTTCTCACAGATATAACAAGATGACTCTTTTCTGCCCCTGCTTATTTTAGACTTTGCAGGTTCACTATCTCATATCTTTTTAACATTTACTATTAAAAGTCAAAAGATTACACATGTTGGCAAAATGTGGGAAAAGGGAACTTCCTCCAGGGATTGGTGGGAGTGGGAAGTACAGCCATCTTGGAGAAGGGTGTAGAGGTAACTAAAGGAGATCAAATAAAACACCTACGTGACCCTATACTGGGTCCCTACCCCAAGACTGCAAAATCAGGACTTCAGAAGTACCTGTCCTTCCGTGCTTATCACAGCACCTTTCACACGCTACAGACCCACATGTCAAGATATGAACAAACCCGCCTGGATGTCCATCAACAGACTAATATACAGCTACTATAGAATACTAGTCTGTCTTTAAGAAGACGGAATCTTGTCATTTGCAACAATATGGATAAACTGGATGGGCATGTGCTAAGTGAAATAACAGAAAGGTATAGAAAGACAAATGCCTGCTGGATCACCTACAGAATGGAAAGAAACTGAACTCATAAGCAGAGAGTAGAATGGTGGTTATCAGGGGACAGTAGAGGGAGAAATGGGAGATGTCAGCCAAAGCGTAGGGGCTGCAAATTATAGTTAGACATAAAGAACAACTTCAAGAGACCTATTGTAGAGTTGGTGAGACAGCTCAGCAAAGGCATTTAGCACACAAGTCTGACAGCCTGAGTTCCATCCCTATAACCCATAATGGAAGGAGAGATTTGACTTGCAAAAGTGTACACACATGCACACCAAAACAAACCCAAACCAACAAAATACTCAAAGTATAGACCTGGGTAGATGACTCAAAAATAATTTTGGGATTAGATGGTAATGTATATTTATCATCAACTTCAATAAGTGTAATAAAAACATGGTATTTCTATACAACATTTTCTTAATTTATAGAGAGGTACACGGAAATATTTAAGGAATGTTCTGATCTCTCACTTAAACAGTGCAAAGTTTCTTACATTGTGGGTTACTCTTTCTTAAGTGTTATAAGCTAAAGAAATTATCTCAATGACTGTACATTTTATATGCTTGTAGAGGTCACCATCAAAAGTCTGTTACAAAGAAAGAAATATTTATAATATGCTAATGTGATATTAAAATATTATCAAATGGAAATTATTCCTGGAGGAATGAGCCGAAAATACAATTGTTGAATGTGGCTTTAAAATAGCCATTAATTTCAAGATTACTTCAAAAAGCAACTTGGCAAGCAGTTATTGTGGGGAGATTAGACACATTCACCCCTAAGAAATATGGAAATAGGAACTTGTGGCTGAGAATGCTGTTTTTAGAAATAAGATCAAATAAGGATCAAAGGAAAGCCTGTATCAAAACCAGCTTAGAGAGAGTGAAGCTGATGTGCTCTGAGGTGACTCAAGAGGTGGCTTGAGGATGAGCAGCTCTGCAGTGTCAGAGGCAGGTGGAAGGGCTGAAATAAGCTGGAATTATAAACTATAAGCAGTTCTCCAGAAAGAAAGTGAAGTGCTTCCAAGGTAGGATGACTGACAAGGCAACAGGACTGGGAACCAGCAGCCTGAAGAATGTAAGACTGGGGCAGGGCAGATGACTCAGAGGTTAAGAGTACTGTCTGCTCTTGCAGAGGACCAAGGTTCAGTTCCCAGCACCTACATGGCAGCTCATAACCATCTGTCACTCCAGTTCCAGGGTATCCAGTCCTCTCTTCTAGCCTCCACAGCCTCTGCATGCACAAGGTGCACATATTCACGCTGACAAAACACCCATGTACATAAAATAAAAATAAATAAGTCTTTTTTTAAAAGTAAAACTATAGGATAAAGATAGCATAATAAATGTATGCAAATATTTGATAAGTAGGTGTGCAGAAGATACAGCTGATTTATTGGTGCTTTTTAAAAAGCAGAAGTTAATGAATTCATGGAAATTATCAAGAAGTCCACATTTGCCCAATATAGACACTTTACATTTATCCAACATTAAACTTGAAAAGTCATAAGCAAAAGCTTCCTGGTCAATTGTAAATCAAAACTAAACTAGGTAAGTTGTCTACATGACCTGTTTAATGATGACATCATTTCACATGTGTATATGAGTGACAAGCTTAGATTGATGACTATTTTTTTAAAGATATTCTTCACTTAATATGTGTGCATTCATGTATGTCTCTGTGTACTTGTGTATTTTGCCATGCTGGGGATTCAACTCAGGACTTTGAACATACTAGACAAACATTCTACCATCGAGTAATAAGCCCCTACCCTATTTGCTTTCAGCTGGTTCCTCTGTATGATTCACTGAAGTAAATTCTGGGCTAATAAAAACACATGTTAAAACTTACACTCAGTAGAAGTGTATGATCAAGAAAAGGGACCCCTTGACCGAGGCTATGTTGCAGGTTAAAGCAGATATGTAGTAAGGGTGTGATCCAGGAGGAGTTTTTATATTCTTTGCTAGTGTGTATCTAAATTGCTCTGTCTCTGGGCAAGATCTCTTCCTGCCTAAAGATAAACTGACTCATCCATAGTGAAGGTATGAGTCAAATATTTTGGCTTTATTTATTTTGGCTGTCTGAAGACTTTCTTGGCTTGTACACAAGACACTGGGGCTTTGTCTTCAAATTTCTTGGCTTGTTCCATCAAATCCTTTCAAAAGCTATTATACCAAGAATGAACAATGACAATTATCCAATAGGCCTTCCAAATTCAATATCCAATAAACCACCATTGGAAGTATAAAAAGTCATTGGTCACAAAATTCAATCCTGATCCCAGGGAGATTAGTCAACAGTGGGAAGTTATTGTATCCAGCACAGAAAAATGATCCCAGTGTCCAAGAACTAACGGGACATAACCTTGGGGTGGATGAAAGACTATAAAGTATAGCAGGAGAAAGTTGAAAGACAGTACTGAAATACAAGGATATTTAGTGATATGAATGCATGTAAATAGTAAACTGGAAACATCACACTAGATGATGTCATGCTGGAATAATTAAGAAGAGATTGTGAACAGGAGCTTAGAACTATGAAAAAAGCCAAGTCCTCTGGGCTCTGGTCTGAGAAGCCGACCTGAGACTGCTGGAAAAGGATACTTTTCTCTGGGTTTATGCCACAGGCAAGAAGAACAGCAGTCATGTCCAGTGTGCTCTGCTGGAGGACGCTAGGGTCCTGGGGGACGGTGATGGAGTGGAGATCAACGATGCTGTATAACACTGTGTCATACTCCTCCTGCAACTTCACCCAGCTCTCAATGGCTCCAAGGTAATTTCCCAGGTGGGGGATTCCTGTAGGCTGGATGCCAGAAAATACTCGTTCCACACTGTCCTTCTGCAACAAGGAAAAGAAAAACAAACATAGTTGCTTTGGAGACAGCATCCATGAATTCTATGTACCTATTACCATATAATCTTATCTCTACGGACTGCAGCCTGATGCTCTTTACCATGCAATGCTTTGTGCGTACTTTGTGTAAACCACTATGCTGGGTGCTAGTAGAGACAAATAGACATTAGAAATGTTTTTTCTTACTTCCAAAGCGTACAAAGATGCCTAGGAAGAGGTCTGCTTGGCCAAAACATTGTGATCTAGTTGGTGATAGAGGCTGTATTTATGCAAAGCTGAGGTACAAATGGACAGCAGTTCCCAAGAGGAAAAGCTTGGCTTTGGTCCCAGTGAACCTGTGCATATAGACACCATCTCATTAGAAATTAAATGAGCCTTAGAATTTTGCGTGTGACTTCACTTTTTGTAGTTAAAAAAAAAAAAAAGAAGGCCACATCAGGTTAAAATCCACTGTTAGTCATTTTTTATTGTTGAGATTATAATTTAATAGGTATGGCCTTAGGTTAGAATTAGAATTAAAAAGCATTTCATTTTAATATTTTAAAGTTAAAGTTATTTTCATGCTTATTTTGATGATCATTTAGTTTTAATTTATTAGAATTTTAAAATTCTGCATATTTTTCTAAATTATACAAATATTTTGTCTTAATCATGCCTTTCCTTAGAGTTACATTTTCTAGTGTTGTTATAAAAAATGAGAAGGAAGAAATGAACGAGAGTGAAATGATTTTTTCCTGAGTGGTTTATTGTCATATGGTGATGATTCAACCGTTTTGAACATTTATCAGTAAATGCATTGACTAAAGGTGCTATCAAACTTACTGTTGTTGCTTTAGTCAGCATTGCAAGAAAATCTCAGCCTCCATAACTTACTGGACAGCTATGCTGCTAACATTTATGCTCAGTTCTTTATGTACAGGAATACATTTAATTGTGTGCCTAACAGAGAATGGTTGTTACGCCTTCCACTTTGTAGATGAGAAACCAAAGCTCACAGATATCAACAGATTGTCCATGGTCACACACAGCAAGGAAACGGCAGATGTGGGATTTCAAAGTCTACATGGGGTGGTTTGAATGAAAAAGTCCCACATATGCTAGGGTAGTATTTGTGAACACTTGCTTCCCAGTGGGGGCACTGTTTGGGGGGAGATTTCTGAGGTGCAGCCATGATGGAGGAAATATGTCACTGGTGGTGGGCTTTGATATCACATAGCTGGAAAAGGGCTGTTTTGTCTCCCTGCTCTGGAATGCCATTTCTGTCACACAAAGGTATGAAGAATCTGGTTAGAACCTGAACTGAGAGATGGGTTGAGGCAGAATAGACATCTCTATGACACTACACTGTCCATACATCATACTACAGCTGTATCTTTTTACATAACAATAGCTCCTGAGAGCTAATCTACTTTAAATACGTGAGTGTCAAGGCTACTTAAGTTTTTCTTTTCTCTTTCTCCAAGAACTCCAAATTTGACAAATATAATCTGTTTTTTTTTTTTTTTCAGCTAGTAAGATGACAGTGCCAAAGTAGGATGTTACATCATATCTCTATGGTCCAGCATCAAGAATCTGGTCCAAGCAGTCAAGAGGAGATCCAAAAGATTTGTAGCTCTGAGGATATAAAAATGCCATTCAAGGAACTATGAACAAGTATAATCAAACCACTCCCAATCTCATCCCTGCTTCCCACACATGTACCCCCTTTAGTAAAATCTTCAAATCATAATTTATAAATGGTACTTAAAAATGTTTTTCAGTTGAGAATTGAGGGAAGTAAAGAGGGAAAAGGGGAAGAGCAAAGGGGAAGGAGGGAAGAGAAGATGGGGTCAGAGAAACAGAGAGGGGAGAGAAAGGGAAGAAGGGAAGAATGAAGAAAGGGAGGGAGGGAGGGAGGGAGGGAGGGAGAAAAGAGAGAAAAGGAACACATAGAGAAGCTTCCTCCAGTACCCAGTAGCTCCGATATGGGAATGAGCAAAGGGTTTTCAGTGCACTGAAAAATGATTAATGGGCATCAGGGCTGATTGATGAAGAGGGAAAAGTAAAGCAGAAAAACAAACTCTGAACTTCATAAATGGAAGCAAAGATACCATCCAGAAATACTTGACCAGGAAGAAGAGTGGCTGTTTATGGTAATAGAAAGGGTTATGGAGACCAGGAAAATTAACCTGAAAAAAAAGAATCTGAATAATTCCATATAAATCCCTCTATGGTCAAAACTCAGAAACTGTGCCCCAGGAGAACTGGAGAAAATAAATTCTTGAGAAGACTAGAAGAGAAAAGCACAAGAGGATCGACTGTGGGAAAAAGACATCATGAGCAGTGGGAACGGATTAACCATGAGCTAAGGCATCTTTTCCATTCTCTGGTTTCTGGGATTCTGTGCATCAATGCACGGGGAATGATGTTACCAAGAAGTAAGCGCAACAAGAAATGTTTTGTTCAGTTTTCAAGGAACTATTAAACAAATACAGCCTCTAAATGGGATCTGGATCTCTGGTCTTAAAAATATACAGAGAGGGTCCTGCTCTTCTGAGCTGAGTTTATGTTGCAGTCTGTTCCTCAGCAAGAGCCAGCAGGCGGTCTGACGGCATGGCAGGGGAGATATGCCTGGTACCATGAGATCACGGAGTTGGAATGTGGAGTTTGGGTGGTGGGAGGATGGGAGGGGGGTTCTGTGTTCAAAAGCACTATAGTCAGAGAAGAATGAAAATGAAAGGAGCATGGGCTTCCCAGTGGACAGCAGGCAAGCCAAAATAAAGAAAGAAAGAAAACACCCCGCCCCCCCCCAAAGAAAACAAAAAAACAGCTCAGGACTAGCCCAGAGGCATGCACTCACCCAGATAGGTGACAGAGCAAAGGGACTGCTTCATGATACCTCCTTGTTATTTTTTTTTGTTTTTGTTTTTTGTTTTTATTTCAGGCATATTTCCTTTACAGAAGCCACCTCCAGGCAATTAACTGGCTCACTTTAGAACCAACACCAGTAACGGATAATGATATAGTCCAGAAAAGAGGGTGGAGAACCCAAAGGTGGCATGGGTTCACCAGTTTCACAGAACTGAAACTCTTCTTACATAAGGCCATGAGCATATCCCAAACCTAACATTTTATTAATGTTAATGACCTCACTCAGAAGCAACTGAAAAATCTCAAACTGTTAATTATTGCAAAAGACAATGCTTGAGACCACTAAAGAGAACTTCTGCTGTTAATCCCAAGTGAGCAGGTTATATCAAAAGGGTAAGGCCACCTACTAGCCATGAAATGGTTTCTTCTTCCGTGTGTGTGTGTGTGTGTGTGTGTGTGTGTGTGTGTGTGTGTGTGTGTGTGTAACATTTCTTTATTGGAGGACACCTTTCAGGACTCAGATCTCTCCCTCTACAATGTCCCTGTGGGTCCTGGGGATCAAATTCAAATCATCAGGTTTGGCAGCAAGTGCCTTCGCCCAATGAGCCAAGGCACAGCACCATGAAATACATTAACTTGAAAACAGTGGTGGGAAACAAAGACTCAGCAGTCCCCACAAAGTCCTTGCCATGTCCACCTAGAGCATCAAATGCTCAGTCGTCAGACTTCTTAACTATGGTCAAAGGAGGCAGACCCAGAACTCAACTGAACAATCTCCATGTCTAGCTGGTTATTAGAATGGCAGTGAAGGACCACCAGGCCAGCCGGGGCTACATAGTAAGAGCATGCCTCCACAAAATGTTTTAAAAAGAATGGCATTTAGAATTATGTATGCATTTCTTTAGCATGTGTGCATGTGTATGTGCACACACTCATGCGTGTCCATATGTTGGGGCACACCTGTACCACAGTGTGTAGTTTCATGGAAATACATCAGAGGACCACTTGCAGGAGTTCTCTTCTACCACATGGATTTTGGGAAATGAATTCAGGTCTTTAGGTTCTGTGGCATGTGCCTTTACCCATGGAGCCATTTTGCTGGTCCAAGAATGGCGATTTTCACAGACTGCAATAAAGTAATAACATTACCAGCTAATGTGGATGGGAATACCTTTCTATAAGTCTGTTTACCTTTTCGGCTGTATATAAGTTAAAAGCACTGTTTAAAGCCCCCCCCCCCCTTAGCACTTGGCTAGATTCTCACTCTGCCATTTGTAATGTACCACTATCTCAGTTCTAGACTCTTGAGACATACTTTACCCCTTCCTGAACATCTTTCTACTGACAGTTAAAGACTTCAGAGTTGAAACAGAGGAGATCCTGTGTGGAAAAATATCAGGTGGCTCTCTGGAAGAGACAGCTGCTCCTTGGAAAGCTTTGACTGTGGCCCAGCACTGCTCTGCTACAGTCCACTTCGGCTTCCATAAAGTATTAGAACCTTGGTCTGTTGAGAAACACTCACTCAGCACCGAGGAAAATAGGTTCAGTTCTGCCTAGAAACAGAACTAGATGCACAGCTGGGAATCAACACAGTAAATGCCCAATTAGGACAAAACAGGGCAATTCTTCAGCCCCCTGCAGCCCCCCACTCCCCAAGAAACAATACACAGGCAACAACTAACATGCAAGGAAAAAAGAGCAAGAAAAGGGAATGACTGACCCATTAGACAGTAAATTCACTACAAACATCTAGGATGAATGGTTATACATTGCTAATCTGGGGAAAGGGTGTAAAAGGGATAAACTTAGATTATCCAATAGTTTCCTACAGGCTTATTTAAACCTCTGATTTCTCTCTTTCTCTGTGTGCACTGTGTCACTTTCATCTTGTGACAGAATGCTTTGGCATCACTTCCCAGTGAAGGGCTAAAGAGCCTGCAGAGAACCAGGTGAGAGGGATATAAGCTCCCCACACCCAACCCAACCTCACCCCACCCCAGTTCTGTGCTCCCTCTCTCAAACTGCCCTGCACTCAAGATTGGCCGGCCTTTGAATACCTCCATTCTTACTACCTCCTGCCCCATTCCATTTCTCAGAGGGGAAAGGTATCCTTCAGTAATGTTCAAAACAAAGCCAAGGGCACATCTCAGCTGGGACCAGAACTCTTGTTCTCTATACATGGCCAAGCAATGGTTCATTCTGAAGACACTTACTTGGTGTCTCCCTCTTTCTGAGTAAGCACTGGTCACCCTGTTGAAGGCTTCTAGGGATTACACTGGATTTACCTCAAGCCAAAACTGCTTCTTTTTTTATTCTTAACACACACAGTATTGGATTTCATTACTGCATTGCCAAACAAAATTTGTTTTTGTTAGTTCTGCTCTCCCCTTCATTGCCAAGTCCCCAATTCCCCTTGTGCCCTTCCACCCTTCCAACAGTCTCCTTTCCCCTTTCAAGTCACGTGTGCCCTATTGCCCTCTCCACATCCTTCTCATTTCACCACCTACACACACACACACACACACACACACACACACACACACACACACACACACACACACAGCATAGGAGGAGCCACATATGAAAGAGCATATGTAATTTCTGTCTGAGTCTCGGTTACCTTGCTTAATCCAATATTTTTCCATCTCTTTCCATTTTCCTGCAAATTCTTTTAAGTATTTCACGATGCTTTCTCACCAGTGCTATGCACATGGGAATTTCCAGGAAGAAGCAGAGCCTCTTAATGCAGCTTCCTCAAATGGAACAGCATATGAAATGAACATATGAAATTTGACTGTGGGTACTTGTATACTTTGGATTTCCCAGAGATGGATAATCAGTTAGTCTTAGAAATGCCAATGAATGAGCCTGACCTAGCAGTTATGGACCAGATGGACATGAAAGATGATGTTATGGCAAAGGCTGCCGCTGTGAGAGTGGAATACAGGTCCAGAAGCCAGATTCCATCATTGATACTATAATGTTATATCCTTGTAGATATTCTGCTGGTGGAAAAAAATCATATGGAACTTATTGGACTATTCACATCACTCTAGAACCAGAATTTATGTTAGCTTTGAAACAAACTCAAGAACTCCTATGATAACCTCATCAGGAAAGCTGGGAAAGTCCTCAAGCCAGTATAACCAGTGACCACCTTGTTTATTATCAGGGTTCTAAATGTTACAGTGCTCTCTCTACCCCAGAAGACTTAAATTTTAAATCCTGACAGCCAGAGTGTAATAAGTACAATTTTTAAAGATCATTTTATGACAGCAGAATAATGAAAAATGAAAGAAGAAAAGACACACAGGGGGCGGCCACTCTAGCTATTGGCATTGAGTATGGTGCTTTCCACGGCCACCCCTTGTAGCTGCCAAAAGCGCTAGGTGTAAGGAAGCATAATCATTTAGAAGTGCATGGACTTTCCATCAAGGATACCTGGCAAGAACTCCCTGTGTTCACTCTTGCTGGGGAGCAGAAGTGCTTTCAAGGAGAGCCTCTTACTGTATGAAACTTTACAACTCCCATGAAGGCTGTTCCATTTGTTATGCACAAGATAGCATTTCTGTATCTTCCCAAACTCCCACACACAAGACTCTTGACCTTATTAGGTGTTGGCCTTTGCTATGGGGTCTGTTCTATGAAATTGCTTCCAGAATTCTACATCTTTACTTTGTAGAATACATCCTCTACTACTACGGCTACTGCAAACCAATTTCAAGTTCACACAGAGTTTTTGTTTTGTTTTCCCCTCACCCTTAATAGCGATGAAATTTTTTTCTTCCACACACATACAAGAAAAAAGTAGGGTCTTTGGTAACACGAGTAGGATTAATGTCCTTGTAAAAGAGACTTCAGAGAAAGCTCATTCTTGTCTGTCCTTCCATCCCTTCTGTTACATGAGGGATCAACCCCTCCGGAGGGGAGAACAACAGGCACCATTTGGAAGCAGAGAGCAGCCTTCTCTAGGTATCAGAGACATATTGGACTACCAGCCTCTAGAATGGAGGAAATGTTTGTTCTTTATAAATTAGTCTACAGTGTTTTGTTAATGACACTGATTTGTTTTAACTTTTTTCCTTTTTTCTTTATGCATTTTTATGGTACTGGAGATCAAATCTAAAATAGTACTTATGCTAGGCAAGCAAGCAAGTATTCTACCACTGAACCAAGTCATCAGCCCTAGATTGTAATGGTTTTACAGATTTTTTAAAAACAAAGGTTGTTGTATATAATTTTTTTATGTGACCAATACATAGAAGAGTGCAAGGAAGAGCGTGGCATGTGGTTGGATAATGGGGGAGAGTTGAGGAGCCCTTTCGTTGTGCTTATCCCAACCAACATCAGATATTACTTCATAAAGGAACCTGAATCCACTTGACTCAAGGCTTTTCCTAAGAATTCATTTATATTTTTAAATTAGTGACAAATAGACAGTAGCACAAAGCTCTTCAAAAAGAAAGGCTGGGATAAAAGAGGAAATACTACACATTGAGTTAGCAAAAGTTTTCATTTCTTCTCTGGGATGAGGCTCCAACACAATGGGCAGTTCACACCATCCAACCACTCTGAGGGTCCCGGCACACTCCTTGGTGTACACTCTGTTCATCACTGTAGAATGCCTTATTCCTTTACTGCTAGGAAAACACTCCCTGATCACCATCCAACAATAAACTCTCCCCAATTCTATACCCACTAAATACACCCACACCAAGACACATGCAAGTACACATGCAGACAGGCACACACACACACACACACACACACACACACACACACACACACACACACACACACACTTTATCAGCCATAGTATCCCTCCCACAAGCAGAGCAGATCTCTACTTCATCAGTTTACATTATTGCACAAATCACACCAGAAACTTGGCAAATATTTTCTTATTTGCTTAGTAAATCTTTTTTCACCTAGGATACAAGCTCCTCTAGGGCAGGGGTTGTCTTTTTCATCTTCAAATCCCTAGAAAATAGCACAGTGCCAGGTGCATTATGGGCACCAAATAAATGTTAGTTAAATGTAAGACAAATGGTTTCTCTATCTCTCTGGAAAGATAACTATTTAAAAAATGAACCAAATGTTTCCATTGCAAGGCTACACAAATTTAGTTGTAAGAGTTTGTGTAAAAGTTGCTTTTCTGAAACTCTGAAACTTAATTCTCTAAATGGTAGTTAAGCTCCTGGGAGGTAACTCATCAAAGGCCCTTGTGCCCACAGTATCCCTTAAGGATGGGTTTTAACAGCATAATCTTGGCTATACTCAAACATCCACGAAATTATTTTTGTGGGAAAATGAAATCCAAGTCCTACACTGGGACATCAAAACCCATCCAGTGTTGTCTCCAAGTCTGTAATAGTAGGGGGAACAGTGTTGTATAAGGCGAAGTTTACTTTTTTATAGTCAATTGCTTCTAATTAGATTGGATGATTATTAGATATGAATGACAGATTGTGCCTTATGTAGAATCCAGGACTTTTTATAACACTGATAACTTAAATAAGGACTACTTAATGCAGTTGCCCTGAGGAGCATCCCTGGTAGAAAAGACGAAAAGCAGGAAGAAGATATCAGACCAGAGGCTTTCAGAGTAATGTGTATTCCTAGTACCAGGAATATCATTTGGGCACATATTAGAATCTCCTAGATCTACTCATGAAGAATTTTAACAGGCTTACCACAGAAGAGAAAATGGAGAAAGTTGGAAGGTCTGGGCTTTAACACGTCTCTGGGACAATTGTAATGCAAGCTAAAGTTTGAAAGCTTTTGAGCACTGTGATGTCTAGTGTTCAACTGAACACCTAGGAAGCAAGTCTCTGGGCATATTTGTGCAGGATTATCTAGATTACAGTCAGCTTCCAAGAATGCCTTTGAGTGGTTGCCTTGATTACCTACATTGATGTGGGAAGACTCATCTAATTGTGGCAAGATCCATTTCCTAGGTCGGGAGTCAAGCACCCTCTAACTGAGTACAGCACACATATATTCATTGCTCTGTTTCAGGCAATGAATGCCATGGGACCAGCAGCTTCAGCTCCCACCACTCTGACTGTACACCAGCGTGGGCTGTAACCTGAGTTAAAAATAAACCTTTTCTCTCTTAAGTAGCTTCTGTCAGAGCATTTTATCAGAACAACCAGAAAACTAAGGCAGACACCAGTGGTTTACTCTTTACCTACATTCAACTTTACAAAAGTATAGAAGGAAACATTATGTATGAATGAAAAGGAGACCATTCCATCTAAGCCTCCAGTTCTCAGTCTTACCTTGGAGCTTTAAAAGACACCAATGCCCAGATCCCATAGATTCTGATTTAATCAGAGATTTGGCATTAGTATCTTAAGTTTTAATAGCTCTCCAGGGGATTCTAATGTGAGATCAATGTGGAACAACCAATTATTTGATAATTACTACATAATTATTCTCCAAAGCTGCCAACTTGATCAGAAATACACACACACACACACACACACACACACACACACACACACACACACACACGGTTAAAGTGTGAAGAGTAAATTCATTTGCTTAAAATTTAGATCACAATACAGTAAAACTTCTGAAACAGTTCATCACTAATAGATGGCTACAAGTAGCCATGTAGCATTCATGAAGGTTATCGGAGAGGGATGTTGCTAGCTATTTCTGATCTTATAATGGAAAGAAAAGACACCCTGACAAGCAAGTGCACCATCTTCAGTAGCTGGCGAGTCTTACTTGGCAATGTCCAGTTTTATAAATCTTATATGGCTTGGGGATTCAGAAAGCATGAACAGCCGGAACTTCACAAAGGGATCTTTAAAACATGCCAAGTATAAGCAGAAGACAAAATTCTCTATGGCTAGCACACTCTGTTCTATCCATGTCTCTGTCTGGCAATCCTCCTTGGCTAGAGGAGTCTAGATTCAACTCTCAAGTTCTTTTGTAATTAAGTGATGATGTAGCACTAGATATCCTGTACTCTTGCATGACTATTTCTAAATAAGTATTCTAAAAATAAAACACTTGTAGTTATGATCTCCATAGACGGTTAGGTAAATTCTGTAGGGTACGAATTGCGTCTTACGATCATCAGTTTGGTTGGTTGACTCAAGCCTTAACTAGTAACAAACAGGTGGCCTTAATCAAGTAAAGCTGAGAGGCTACAAATTATTACACAAAATGTATGAAATTCTAGCACTAGGGAGGCAGAGGCTGGCAGATCCTGACTTGGAGGCCAGCTTGGACTACAGAGTGAGTTCCAGGACAGCCAGGGCTACACAGAGAAACCTTGTCTCAAACAAACAAACACCCCCAAACCATGAAGTGATTCATGACAATTTCAATGGTTCTGAAGCTTTAGAAGAGACATAAGGTGAATTTCATACATGGAATGTACAAAGAGTACAGAAAAAAACAGGTCTCGTGATTAGGAATCGAGAAACAGTGCCAGTCTGCCTGGATTCAAACCCTGCTCAATTGCCTAAGTAGTCATGAACATCCACAAATGAAGACAGCAACAGTACCTACCTTACCCAGCTGGGAGGCTTCAGAGGGTTTGTTAGTATGGAAACCAGTGGTACCTGGTTCGCATAGTAAGCTCTCTTCATAAGTTACCTAACCACCTATGGGGACCAGAAATATGAGTATTTATTTTTATCCATTTGCTCACTCAACATAAGGACATCTGTCCTATGGAAGTAGTCCACGAATACAGGATATCTAGTAAATGTCATCACTTAATTATAAAAGAACTCCGAGCACTACTATCCACCAGTAGGAGAAGTTTTAAAGAAAGTACAGTTTTCATTTTATGTAATACAAAAAGATTATATAATAGAACAGATAATATAGATACTGTATGTATTGATCCAGGGAAGAAGCCCAACTCTGTAGCCAGAACATGGCAGTCTAAAATGAGCTCTGCTGGGCACCTGTTGTACTTTGCTGTGGGAATCAAAGCATCTCTTTGTATTTAAGGGGACAAGGACACTGCTTAGCCCACAGTCATTCTGTATAAGTGTGGGTTAGCTAGACAATGCTGATAAGGAAGTTAGAATACTAGTGGCTAGGAGGGGATGGGGTAACTCACAACTTACTTTTTGATATTTTATATTAGTTTTCTAAGGGCATCAAATTAAAAAAATACAGTTTGTCTACATATAGCTTGAGTGATTGGCATGTAACTATGAGAGTCTCATACCAACGTGAATATCAGTAACAACCACATTCACTTTGTGTCATGGGAAGTAAAGTTATATCTAATGATTTATGCAGCTTGCATATTTAAGTTATTAATATCTGCAAACTGGAGCTAAACTGGAAACAATGTAGCATAATCTAAAGAACATGAGTTTTGGTGATCAGAGAGTGCTAAGGTCAAATTCCTCCTGTGCCTGCTAATATTACATCACTTAATGTGTCTGATGCTACTTTTTTTTTTTTTTTTTTTTTTTTTGAGCAAGGAGGCCCAACACTTGCTAACACTTGGTGAGTTTTCAGTGGGTAGCATAACAAGGGCTATGAATGCTGTCTCGATCCTTGCAGAAGCTCCTATGTAGTCATTTTGCAGAAGAACAAACTGAGCCTCAGAAGGATTGAGTGAGTAGTCAATGGACAGTAAGTAATAGACAGGCCGTGAACCACATATCAACTCTGGCTACAAATAGCTCTGAGGAGATGGTGCTCAATAGAATTATTTGCTTTTACGTCCTCAAGCCACTAATATTATTTCTACCTTCTAAAATACATGATCTAAAACCTACTTTAATTTTATGTCATGAAAATGGTCAAAAGGGACGTGTGACTCTCTCTCCTCCCACGTTCCCACTAGAGATAACTGCTTGATGTACTTGTGTTCATTGAGGAGTGGTGGCCCGTACCAGCGCAGGTGACAAGGACAGTGGTTCGTATTCATGTGGGCAGCAGCTTCGATGCTAATTCTAAACACAGGTGGTGAGAGAGACAGCCAACAGGAAGGGGGAAGGACTCGCCGCTGACATGAGCAACTGGGAAGATTGATGGCTTCCCTCTCTCCTTTTCCCCAATGCGTCAGCCTGGGGGCAGAGATGGAGGAGCCGCTGTGCTGGGGACAGTAAAATACACAGCACAGTGTCTGCCTTGCTGCAATGCTGATTAATGAGACCAAAATGACACAGAAAACAGGCAGTGCTTCGGAAGGAGAATTCACAGGCATTTCTTTCTTTAATGATTTTGACAAAGCGGTTCCCACAAGCCATCAGGTTTGAAGTGGAGCAACCTGTGGTTAGAGGGAGGCAGGGGCTGTTTGTAGGCAAAGTGTAGAGTAGGGGGCTTGTGATAAAGTATATTCACTTATTAGCCAGCTGGCTCCAAGTGTGTCACAAATTCCTCTTCTCTATCTATTTGGCTGGAAAATTCTGCCAAGTTCTAAATATGGTGTCTACTTACATAACTTAAAAAGAACCCTAGAATATACAATTGCAAACAATTCACCCTGTTTAAATTACTAGGCTTTTTAGAAAACAGTATTATTTTTCATGTTTCACTGCAGCTACATAAGATATACAATCAAACACTATTATATTATTCAGAGCAGAGGAATGTTAACAGTAAATACTATTGCCAACCTTTTACAGCCACCAACATGGTATATTCATTTGCATTTCCAACCAGCTGCCTATCAAGCATAACACTGTATCCCAAACCACTTCCTTCCAAACCTGCTCAGTATAGGAATGACATAAAATCACTCCTAATTCCTTCCTCTTCCTCACTATGTCCTATGGATTCAATCCCTGGCTCCTCTCATCACTATCTGTGTGATCTTTAATATTTGTGACTCATTTTCTTCTACTTCATGAGATTATTACAAGAATTAAACAGAAGAGAATACTCTTTTACTTTTAGTAAAAGTGCTTAGAAAGCAGCCAGTAATATTAGCTAGCACCATTATAGGCTAATTAACTACAAAAGTAATAGGGACCACAGTCATATCCTCATCTTTCCTCCAATGTTTGAATTGCTTTGGACTTTGTAGGACCCATACCATCAGATGAACTGTCTTTTCAAAATAGGGATCCCCCATTGTTTTTTTTCCCAGATTAAGCCCAAACCCCTTGCTTTAGTGTAGGGATCCTTCAGAGTATAACATTACATGCCACCAAAGCATGGCAGAGGCAATCGTCTCCATGAATTTATCTTAATTAAGCAAATGAAAAATCTCATGAGAAATTTTGGGTTGGTGATTTGCCTTGAACACTTCATCTTTAAATCAAGCATTCTTGCACTAGAATCAGTTACGTTTAACTAACACAGTAAGAATAGTCAGTATTCTTTAGGATCTGTAGTCTAATGTCCAAAATGGAAGAAATGTTTATATATAACAGCTGACATTGTTTCTGGGCAAAATTGAATTTACAGTATTTCTATTGCTTAGTTATGTTTCCCTACCAATTCATGTATGTATGGACCTAAATAAAATGACCTTTTTTTTTTTTTATATGAGTCTTTGCAGATATAAATAGGATGAGGCCATACTTGATTAGAGTGAGCTCTAATCAGTTTCCTTATAAGAGAGGATACAGAGATTAAAAAGGAAAGGCAACCATGTTTGATGAAGAAGTTGGAGTAACACAGCCCCACAGTAAAGAAAGCAGGGTGAAGACACTGCTTCTGTCTGCCTTTGATGCCAGAGCTGTAAGAGACACTCCAGTTGCACTTAGCAATGCAATCTTAAGAAACAAGATGCAAACAGATGCACAGTCTTCTGAGAAATGGCTGCCATCCCTTCTAGATTGAGTCTGGCCACTGGACCTCCCTTCCAGAGCTGCAAACGCCAGTGCTGTGGGCAAGGCAGAGCAGGAAGGAAAACACTGCACTGCCTATGGTGATTGGCCAAACCACAACTGTATATAGGTAGTGGTGCTGTGTTGCAAGCAGCATTATTGGACAGACCACATCAAATAAACAGCACAGATCAACTTAGAGGGTGTAATCACAGATGAAGTTGCTGTTATTTTGTTCTGGGATCAGTTCAAAGTTCCAGGGTCATATTTGCATTGATTCCTTAAAATTATTGCACATGGTTTTGGCTTAAACTCCACTTATTGCTTCCACTTTAAACAGCACCACTGGAATTTCCATTATGGGTAATCACTCAGAAAAATGTAAATGTGAATTTAGCAAATGACATTTCTTTTTCTGATGAAAAGTACTCACTGTATACCATCTTTCTAATGGAGTATCAGGACACACACTACTTGAATGGCCATGATCTACTGCTGTTCTCTAAAATAACTTTTGTTTCCTTTGAATTTTTAACAGATTCTTTTTTTTCTCTTTTTGGCATAACCCCTATAGCACAAATGGTTTTGAGATATAGGCTTCTTTTAACAAAAACAAACAGTGAACTGTTTCTTTAGCTTCTGAAAAACCAAGTACACATGTTTGATTTTTCTTTGAAGCTCTTTAGAAAGAATTCATAAAACTCTGTGTATATAATTAATAAACTGGGGGAAGGGAATTCAAATTTGCAAACCAATGTCAGCTGATCATTAATCCACCATCCCTCTTTATGTTCAAACGCTCATGTCAATAATCTCTGGAGTCTCTCAATGACAGCCCATAACGTTAGAGAACAAATAGCCCAATATATTTTTGACATGCCACATTGCTTCCTGCAGGTCCTATCTTTGGGTCTCTTATAAAAGCTTAGAATAAAACTGGCAACGTGCATCCAGATGAAGAGAGGACGTTATCAAAGAGGTACCAGTATCAAAAGCAATTCAGAGTTTCCAGTTCCTCAAACTCACTAATGAATGTTAATTTTTGCATGTGTGAGTACTCCCACCTCTTCCACTGAAACTCTGCCATCAAGGTCAGTTTTCTACTTCTGTTCAGTGGCGACATCCTGATTATGACTTACACTCACTCAGTGTGTTTGTATGTATATAAAATAACTTGACAGCCCTCGCTGTCTTTGAGCCTGACCAAATTCAACATCCTCTAATTAAGAAAGCCTTTCCTTTCTTGATTGTTTATAATTTTTTTTCATTCTGTTAAGTTAGTTCATTACATATTAGTGAATATACCTGAAGAAGCCCTCACTTGTAAAATAGCAGCACCGAGGTTTTGTTGCTCATTCTAACAATGCGTTCTCGGAGTCCTCAAGGTGTGAGTATATAAACCAAGACAGCTCTCCTTCTTCCTATTTTACTTTGGTTTTCGAACAACTCCAGAAGGCTGCCTCTATTCACCAATGGGTATTTATCACATTACTTTTGTAGCATATGCTTTTATTCCCGTATACCTTCTACACAGATCTACACAGATTTTATTTTTACCTATTTATTTTTTGTTGGTGTGTTTGTGTGTGTTTTGGCAGGGTTCTTCTTCTTCTTCTTCTTCTTCTTCTTCTTCTTCTTCTTCTTCTTCTTCTTCTTCTTCTTCTTCTTCTTCTTCTTCTTCTTCTCCTTCTCCTTCTCCTACTTCTTCTTCTTCTTCATTTTTCTTTTGGTTTTTCGAGACAGGGTTTCTCTGTGTAACTATCCGGGAGACCAGGCTGACCTTGAACTCACTGAGATCCTTCTGCCTCTGCCTCTCAAGTACTGGGTTTAAAGACGTGCACCACCACACACAGCTTTATGTTGTTTTTTAATATAGTAACATTCTATTTCTGAAAATATGCTTTGAGTCATAAAACTCTCTCTCTCTCCCTCTCCCTCTTCTCTGTTTCTAATGTAACCGCACTGCAATTTACTCATGGAGCTCTCACTCTCTGCCTCATAGGTAACACACTGTAACTTATCTACCCTACAAGTCTCACCAAGCAGTGAAATTCTGATCCCTAACACCATCAGAGTGGGTGAGTATCAACATATGTAAATGAATAAGGTGAATGGAGCAGAAACGGAGACTCTATGGGGTTTACAGAATGCAGCAGTTAGAAATCTTGTCCTGGGTTCTGAGGCGCTGAGGGATCCTAGCATAGAGGAGGATGAGCAGAAGACATAATCTGAGATCAGCATTGGGGTTTTTCAAAGAATCGCTTTCAGGCTGCCTACACAAAGACAACAAAATAACAACCACTAGAACATCTTCCTGTGGTCTTTGTTATTTATTTAAATTCTCTAATCACTACTCATATTTACATATCCATTCCTCCCATTCCCTTGCCCTCCCATCCTCCCACGTTCCCCACCACACCCCCAACCCACCCCCACCTCCTCCCCAGGGATAGTGAGGCCCTCCACGGGGGACCTTCAAAGTCCGCCATATTGTTTGGGGGAGGGCCTAGGCCCTCCTTGCTGTATCTGGGCTGCAATAGTACCCCTCCATAGGGAATGGGCTCCCAAAGTCCATTTGTGCACTAGGGTTAAAGACTGGCTCCACTGCTAGAGGTCCCATAGACTGTCTTGGCCTCCTAGTTGGTACCCACATTCAGAGGGCTTGGTTTGGTTCAATGCTGTTTCCCCAGCTTTATGATTAAGGTCTCCATGCTATCAGTAGGTCAGGCCCACTGTTTCTGCAGGTTTCTCCAGCCCTGCCTTTGCTCATCCCTCCTCCCTCTCCACAACTGGATTCCAGTAGTGTGGTTCAGTGCTTATCTGTGGGTGCCTGTTTCTGCTTGGAACAGCTACTGGATGAAGGCTCTAGGAATGGGTAGGCATCAGTCTCATTATCGGGGAAGGGCATCAATGGCATCCTCTCCATCATTGCCTGGCTTCTTAGTTGGGGTCATTGCTGTAAATCCTCTGATATTTTCCCTGTGCCAGACCTCTCTCCAAGAGGCATCTCCTTTCTTGCCCTCCTCTATTCCTCCCCTGCCTCAGTCCTCTTGTTCTCCTCATCCTCCCCTTCTTCCCTTCCCACCTCCTTCCTCTCCCCCCTCCCACTGTAGTCAGGGGTTCTTGTCCCCATCCCCTTCTTCGAGGGACTATGCAATCTTCTCTTGGGTCCTCCTCTCAGAATACTATGCACTTAAGAACTAGTCTTATAAGCCTTTATAAACAATTTCAAGTCTCTGTACAGTACAAGGAACCCCTTTTGAAGGTTCACAGTGGATTTCATGTGATACTTTCATATTTATTTTATCAATGTGCTGTTAAACAAGTATCCAAAGGGATACAGGAGCTCTGGGTATGAATTCAGCCTGATTTGATGAGTTCTGCATTTACACTGAGTATGTGTCTAGTCTGCAACACAGGGCATTTCTGTTGTTCTGGAGTCAAGCACTGTGTGTGTCCACCAGGAACACAGGGGTAGTCCTAATCCACCAGAGGAAGGAACACAGCAGGGTGCCATAGGAGGGGGGATGTTTTGAGTTGAGTTATGGGATGGGGTTCATGGGAAAACTGAGTGGAAATGTGTTTATGTTTTTAAAATCTGAATCTTTAAAAAGAACAAATTAAGAATCTCAAAATCAGAATCAGATGTTGGATGATGATTCAACACAACAAGTAACATCTGAAAACAAAATATTTTGAAATCTAGTTGGTTCTTTGTTCATCTGCTGCTGCAGTGGTTCAAGGGGTCAGGACTTCTACTGTGATGGTTCCTAACAACCAAAGAACAGGGAGAGAGGCTCAGTCCTTTCAGCATCCTCAAACAGCAAATGGCTAATGCTGACTGCTACAGACAAATGCTTGTTGAAGCATTGTAGTCATTTAAACTTTCTTTTCTGTAAGTAACCAATTTGGAGTATTCGTGTGTTAATTCAAATCAAAATAAGACACGTAGTACTTTTTATGAAGAATACTAAAAATACAAACAAGCCATAGTTTATTAGCCTCACCATATAAAAATGTTTTCTGTATACTATAGTTGTTTAATGTATAATTACTAGTGTTTCTTAAATTAACAATTTTTGTATCTGTGTGTTTATTATTTTCCTTTGAGTTTTATCATTATTGTTTCTGTTCCTGGTTATGGAATCCCAAACCTTGTCAAGTTTAGCACATCCTAAAGTCCTCACTGTGGAATTACTGAATAAATGAGTAAATAAATGATAATCACTTTTCCTTTTGTTATGATAGAGAAATTAGAGGCCAGAAACATCTTTATTTTCTTTTTTTTTCAAATACTATATGTCTCTGGGCTGGAGAGATGGCTCAGAAGTTAAACACACTTGCTACTCTTCCAAAAGACCCAGGCTCGGTTCCCAGCACTTACACTGTGGCTTACAACCCTCTGTAAGTCCAGGTCCACAGGATCCAATGCCCTCTTCTGGCCTCCATAAGAATCAGGAATGTACACGGTATACAGATATACATGTAGGCAAAATACTCACACACATAAAATAAAAACACATCTCTATCTTTTCACTTCAAAATCTTTCCCTGGTGAAAAGGCACATGCCATGACATGAGGAGCGTGATGTCCACTTGTCTAATTCAAGACTGCAACAGGCCTCCTAACACTCAGGTGAGACCTTTGTTCAGCTTTAAATAGGGAGCTGTGAGTTATCTCAAGGTCTCTAGGACATTCTGATGAGGAGACAAGGACCAGAAGTTGCAGGTTTCCTGGGGGCCACTGAAACTACCAATCCTGACCTGTATCTGGCATTCCAAGCAGGGCAGTTCAGAGCTATAAGAAACAAGGTGAATGCTAGCTTTAACTGCCCTGGCTTTTTATTTAGGACTGCTCAAATGAGTTTTTTTTTTTTCCACCTTTGTAATTTTAGTTAACATATTGATTTTCTAGATAGAGTCTTACACTGTAGCTCAAGCTGACCTTGTAGCCCAGCCTGGCCTTAAACTCATAACAGTCCTCTTGCCTCTGGCCCGACACACCTGACTTCTTTTCCTGCCTGCTTACCAGGTACTTAAAGGGTTTCTTACCCTGTGTGGAAACATAAGGAGGTATGCCTTGACCTCAGGGTATTTCTCACTTTCACACTATTTAAACACTCTAATGAGAGCCCTATATCTGCCATCCACCTTAATTTTGCCTACAATTTGGTTTCTCACCCACACTATTACTAAAACTCTTAATTAAATAATTTATTAATTTTGAGGCAGGACCTCACTATATAATCCAGGTTGTCCTCAAATCCCTTTGCCTCAGCTCTTCTAAAACATTTCTGGAACCACATGTGACCCCTCACCCTAGTCCATGCCTTCCTTGCACTGATGCTGCTTTCTTCACAGATCTCTTGGAATCTCTCAATTGACACAACTGTCATACTTTCAAAAGTCTACAAGAATGTCATGATAAGATCTACTATTTTATATATTAACTAACAATATTGACAAGAAGAATTGAAAAAAATCATAAAACACTGTTTTCATTTCCATGAAGCTTCACTGTATGGTTTATATTTTAGGACCCTTCATTTCTCCAAGTTTGACTTTGTTATTGGTTCCTGATTTGTTTATTCTCAGTAAGTAGTTTATTCTCAGTAAGTGGGGATGTGCCCTACAGCAGTATCTAACTTCCTCCTGTTCTGGTAGGTGATGTTCATGGAAAGAGAACGCCCTCTCTTCATCTGCTCTTGCTCTGGGTTTGGATGGAAGGACGCTGTGTGGAACTGATCCTCTTCCAAACCTGTGGCCGGGCCATGTGCTTACCAGGGGAGCTTAGCCTAGGAGTCAGCTCAGCCTGGTCTCTTGCACCCTCTATCTAAGGTAGCTGGTAATTTACACTTCAGAATTTGGTGTAAGTACAGGGTGGAGAGCTTGGGCAGATCAAGTTCATCAGAGCCACACAGTGGTTCGTCAGACCCAGGCCTCAATGACACCGGGTAGTATTTGGCTTCCTGCAGGCTACTGCTGCTGCACTCATATCTCCACTGGACCTTTCTGAGGAAGCAAACCAGTAGTTAGGGAACATCCCGGAGCTTCCGGCAGACGTCTGCATTCTTTTCTCCTCTTTGCTTCATTACATTACAATAGGGCTACAATACCTGCTTCTAATAACAAGTCAAATACAGAACCACATAAAAGGGCTTAAAAATGCCCTTTTCCTTCTTTATATTGGACCCAGCTCAAGACATCAGTGTTCAGATCCAGAAGTAAAAGGGTACACCAACAAAACTGCACTCATTCTTGACCTTGCTCTTGCTTCTACTTGTGCTGACAGCATCCTTCTGGATCAGAACATGGAAACATAGCAAGTCTTTTCAGTCACTATTCGGAACCTTTCCTCTCCTTCTAAAAGCCTTTCGGCTGACCTCCTTGCCTCTATTCTCTTCCTTCTGAGAATCAGATGGCACAGGATTATTTAAAATCATAAACTCAGTGAGCAAGGGAGGCCAAGATCATGAAGTGTAAATCTACAGAGACGGCTAAACCAAACTTGTGGGAACTCATGAACTCTAGACTGACGGCCATGGAGCTTCCATGGGACCAAAATAGGCCCTCTACGTGTGGGAGAGTATTGTGGAGCTAGGTCTATCTGAGGGGCCCCTGACTGAAGAACCAGTATATATCCCTGGTGCATGAGCTAACTTGGAGCCCATTCCCTAGGTTTGGATACCATGTTCAGCCTTAACTCTGGGGTGGGGGTGGGGATGTTCCTGCCTCAACTTAATGATCCAGGCTTTGTTGACCCCCATGGGAGCCCTTAACCCTGTGGGAGGAGTGGATGGGGGTGGGCGGAGAGGGGAGGTGAGAGGGGTGGGAGAAGGGATGGTAGGGAGAACTGCGGTTGGAATGCAAAATGAAATTAAAAAAATAAATTAAAAAAAATAAAGCTAAAAGCTGACATAAAAATATAAACTCAAATAGCAACACAACTCTGATCACTACTGCCTTCTCGATCATAAGACACTAATATTATGGAACTTAAATTCCAGGAGAGGACCTGAAAACAAGCAGAAAAAATATTATAAATGAAGAATGTGATTAGGAGCAGGAAGGAAAAAGAGTAAGATAGCAGCACAGTGATGGAGCATCTACTTCAGAGAGAGCATTCAAAAAGATTCCCGGAGGACATAACATCTGAACTTTTCCTAAAAAGTAGGAGAGAAGTGAGACATGGTAGTGCATGTCTGTAGTTCTAGAACTCAGAAGGTAGAAGCAGAAAAATTGAGTTCTTGCCTCAAAAAATTTAAAATAAAAAAAAAAGGTAAGGGAGAAGATATTTTAAAAAGTGAAAGGCAAAAATAAAACCCACAAGAACAAAACAGAGACCAGTGTCTCTGAAGTGCAGTGATCAGGGGGAGACCAGGAGGGGAGGCCAAAGAGCAGGGAGCAGCAGATGACTTAAGGTCTTGTAGGTTATAGCAAGGAGCCAGACTGGGAACTGACTCAGGGTGGTAAGGAGGGATTTGATCAGATATGCATATTTTAAGGATTACTCTGGTCTCTAGATCAAGAAAAAATGGAAGGCCATCAACAAGACAAGCAAAGAAGCCACTGGAGGAGCAAAGGCAAGCAGTGACAGTGACTTTGATTAGCCAACTTCCAAGAAAAGAGAAAGATATGGGCAGATTGGACCCATATCTGGAAGGGAATTAATATTTGCTGATGGAATGAGCAAGAGAGACGAAAGAGGATAATGGAGACTGAAGAAAATGATGGCACCAAGGATGAATCCTAAACCCTGCTTGTTAAAACTAGCACCTGGGAACATTTTCTATAATTGAACAGAAAAAAAAAATCCACAGAGTAAAAATCATCAAAAGTTCTTTTTCATATTTTCTGTATTTTATTTCTATCCCTTATTTCCCTGAAGGATCCCCTTTACCCATTGCTTCTCAGAGGACCCGACCCCAACTACTGGACCACTTTTAGCTGGGAGAAGCCTGCTTTATAAATAGCTCTTTGTGAAGCTAAAACACTGAATAATTTTAAATGTTCTGTTTCAGAGAATGAAAGCTTCGGGTGTTCCCTAGTCTTCAGGGATGCTTACTAGGCTGATGCAGATAAATGTGGTACACAAGGGAGAGCTGGAACTACATGGAATGCAACACCATACAATGGCATTGAAAAATTTACTTATTTATTTATCCATTTATTTATTTGATTTTTTGAGAAAGGGTTTCTCTGTGTAGCCCTGGCTGTCCTAGAACTTGCTCTGTAGACCAGGCCAGGTTGTCCTCAAACTCAGAGATCTGCCTGCCTCTGTTTCCCAAGTGCTGGGACTAAAAGCATGTGCCACTGAACCCAGCAACTTATTTTTAATTATATGTGTGTATTAGTGTATGCCATATATGTGTGGTGCCAGAGAGGGCATCAGAAGCCCTTGATTTGGAGTTAGAGGCAGTTGTGAGCTCCCCTGCAGGTGCTGGGAACTGGAGCTGTGCAAGAGCAAGTGCTCTTAACCACTGAGCTATCTCTCCAGTCCCAAACTCTGTCATCGAAGGCCACGAAAGCAGGTGTGATCAGTTAGAGAAGGGATGTGGTGGAGAACTCAGGCGGTATCCGAGGAACTTCAACAGGCTACTGTGTGGACATGTTTGCATCTCACTAAGTACATAGCAAGGAAATGAATGTAATTGCTGGATGTATGGTAAGAATATGATAAGAAGTTTTCTTTCACAGTGTCTCCACTTTATCCAACAACAGCAGGTTATATTCTCTTCTCAAGTGGAAAATCCACCAAGACAGACAACATCCTGTGCCACAAAACACACCTTCACAAGTTTAAAGATCAGAATCATACAACATTTGCCCTTACAACACAATGGAATCAAGCTAGATATAAATAAAAGAGTTTGAAAAAATGCCATGTACATGGAGATTAAACAACACCCTTCTAAATAACACAGTGATCAGAGGAAAAATGCTCAAGAAAAAATTTAAAGTATTTTGAATGGGTTGGACAGGGTGGTACCACCCATAATCCCAGTATTCAGGAGATAGAGACAAGAAGATTACAAATTCAAGGCCATCTTGGGCAACACAGCAAGTTCTAGACCAGCTTGGGCTACATAGTGAGATTCTCAAAGTAACAAAAGAACACTGAGTTAAGGGAAAATTAAAATATAGTTTATAAAAGCTTTCAATAGGCAACAAAAGTAGGGTTCAAAGGGAAACTTATAGTAGTGTATGCACATATTAGATATGAAAAAATATTTAAAATCAATAATCTAAGACTCAGCCTTAGGAAACCAGAAAAAAAAAAGTCAAGTGAAGTAAGCAGAAAATGAACATACAGCCCAACTTCCTTCTAAACCCTTACACTTATTTGGACAGACTAATGCTGCTCTCAGCTTTGGTCAGAGAAGCTTCTGACTGCTGCACAGGGCGATGGTGAATGCACAGACTCACAACTGGTTCATACCACTGAAAACAGCGACTGTTGAGTCATCGGCCCAAACCAGGATATTTATAAGACCCCTTTCAAAGACCAGGGAACATGGAGGAAGAGGGGGTGGAAAGACTGTAAGAGTTGGCAGTTAGGGAGGAGTCCTGTGGAAGTCCTCTGTCTTCTGGACAGAGCAATCCTGAACACACAGCAGCAGCTACCACATAAAGCCTGCCTGGAACAAAAGTGTGAAGGAGGAGGGAGACTGGCTGGAGAGAGGGGGGCGGTTAACAGAAGTGGGAGGGGAATGAAAGGGATAGTGAAGATGATTATTATGACAATGACACAGAGTATCACAATCATACGTATCACAGTGTAAAAGGAACAAAAGGATAAACTCTCAGAGAAGCAGGAGAGAGTAAACAATGCACATTAGATAAAATATCAATGTTACCAGGTTATGAGTGGAACTCTTAGTGGTACAGAACTAGCTTAATATCCACAAGAACCTGTGTTCATTCAGTCCCCCACAGTACAAAAAGGAAGGGAAAAGCCAATGAAATTGAAATTAGGAAATGAGTAACAATTTTTGTTTGTTTGTTTGTTTTTTGTTTTTAGAGACAGGGTTTCTCTGTGGCTTTGGAGGCTGTCCTGGAACTAGCTCTTGTAGACCAGGCTGGTCTCGAACTCACAGAGATCCGCCTGCCTCTGCCTCCCGAGTGCTGGGATTAACAAAGCCAGAAGCTGATTCTTTGAAATGATCCTTAAAAAGGATCACCAACTAAGAAAAAAAAGTTTTATTTTAAAAGTCTCTACAGAAAATCAAACAGGCAAAGAAGGGGGGGTGGTAAAATTAACATAATTAAAAGGTCATGTTTTTGGTCCTCTAAGGATGTCAATCATATTAGTAGCAGTATGCATGGATCTCTGCAGCTTTTCTTTCTCTGGCCACGCTATGTGCCACTGGAATAGAATGCAGGGAAAATACTCCAGGATGTAGGCACTGGAAATGCCTGTCCACCTAGGACTCCAGCAACTAGCTACATGGTGAGAGCAAGAATAACACACAGGGCTACGGCAGCTCAAAAAGCTTCTGTGTAACCTCATCACAGACGAATAAACTAAACAGACCACTAGACACTGGGAAGGGAGGGAGGAGCAGGGACTGGTGGGGATTAGAAAACAGGTGTGAGATAAAATTAGACAGAAAAAATACAAACAGTTCTGATGTTTGTAACAGAATGGCAACCATAGCCTACAATGTTTTATGACCTATTTCAAAAGAATTTGAAATCTAAAGTTTCTCAGAACACAGAAAGGATGTCTGATAAGATGCAAATGTTAATTATCCATATGTCAATATACATTGTAACATTAGTTAAATCATCATATGGCCCTATATAGATATGTAGAAATATTATTACTAATTTAAGTACATTAATAAATAACTTTTGTATATAAACAGAAAAAGAAACATTACATGAATAGACTAGTGTACAGAATAGGAAAAAAAAAGTCCATTCTAGATAGTCACTGGATAGGAGATTACTACCCAGAACATAAAAAACTCAAAGCTTTGAGTAACAAAAGAACAGACAATCCTATCAGTAAATGGACAATGAACTTGAACAGTTTTCAATGGAATAAGGAGAGATGATCAATAAAAACATAAAAAGTGAAAAGCCCACCAGGGAACTGTAAATCAACACTCAACTGAGATTCCATTTTAACCCCAGTTAGAACGGCTACTACTAAGAAAATACACCATAAAAGCTGGTGAGAGTGTAGGGGAAAAGGGCACTCGCGCGCGCATGCGCGCACACACACACACGCACACGCACACACTCACAAGTTTTACAAAGAATACAATCATGTCATTTGCAGGGAAATGGATGGAACAAAAGAGCATCATACCAAGGGAAGTAAACTGGCCCCTCAAAGACAAGGATCACAAGTTTTCTCTTATGTGTGCAAGTGAGAGGTGAGAAAAAGAAGAACATGAAGGTAAGTGGAGGGTCCCTACAGATGTGGAAGGGTGGTGATGGGGAGAAATGGAAAAGAAAAGCAGAGAAGAATACCAGCAAAGTGTAATATATGCATGTGCAAAAATAAATAGAAATATCATAAACAGATACTAATAATATAAAAAATAAAAGGAATATCACAATAATGGACACCAAAAGGCCAAAAAAAGGAATCCTGTGAATATAGAGCTCTATGTGCATAGATTTAGTAACATAGATTAAATGGATCAAATCCTTAAAATGCACAATTTGTTGAAATTTATACAATACGAAATGAGCAATTTGAATGGACCATAACCCTTAATGATCTAATAAGCATCTAAGGACTGTATCAATTCTCTACAATCCATATAGGACAGAAGCTGAGGGAATAATCTGACTCATTCTGTAAGTCTAACAGTACATAACAGTACATAACAGTACTCTACAGCAAACATAAATATAAAAATACAAGAAAACTATAGACCTATATCTTTGGAGCACAGATCTAAAACTCCTCAATAAAAATATTAGCAAGTCGAACCCCAAATTTCATAAAAAGAATCACACACAAGGAAAGAGAATTTATCATATACCTATTTGTTAGAAGAAAATTCCCACTAAAATCAGGAACAAAAGATTAATGTGAACTCTCACCACCCATTTTCAATATTACTGCAAATCCTTGATAATTAGGTCAAGAATTGCCTTTGTTCACAAATGACATGACTGTCTACACAGAACATTCAAAAGAACTAATAACAATAATAAAGACTCTACCTCCTAGAGTAAGTGATTACAAATAGGTGGCAGGACACAGGTTTAACAATGGCATTTCTATAGGCAGCAAGAACAAGTAAAACCTGAAGTGACACTACAGCACGAGACTGGCAAGGCAGCTCGGTAGGTGCACTTGCCATGAATGCCTGACAGCCTGAGTTTGATTCCTGGGAAAAAGCCTGATACTGTGGCACACATCTGCAATCCAACATTCCAACCATGAGATATGAGGCAGAAACAGGAGAAGCACCCAGAAGCTCTCAGACCAGCTAGCCTGGAATATGCAATGCAGCAGAAACAGGAGAGACCTGCCTCAACAAGGAGGAAAGCAAAAACTCCCAAAAGTTATCCTTTGACCCCCCCCATACACATATATGCACACGCTCTCTCTCCCTCCCCCATCATATTCTAAAATAAAAATATACAATATATTAGTACCTTCAAAATGCCTATATATAACTTTAAGAAAAAATTATTATAAGAAAAAATACACATATAATGTATATGCTCTCTCTCCCTCCTCCATCATGTTTTAAAATAAAATATAAATTATTGCTTAGTTAGGCCCTTCCAAAAATGCCTATATATATCTTTAAGAAGATACACACACACACACACACACACACACACACACACACACACACACACACACTCATATGGTCTACAAGAGGAAAACAACAACACTCTAGTAAAGAATACCAAAGAACAAGTATTAAAAAGTCAATTCAACCCTAGTTCAAATTCCAGCAAATTTGAACTCTAAAGTTTACATGGAGAAACAGAAAAGCCAATTCAGCTGAAAAAGAGAGTTGAAGTGCTAACACTGCCCAAGATTAAGACATTATATTGCTACAGCAATCAAAACAGTAGACTGTAAACACAAAACAAAACAAACAAAAAAGCTTTAGAGGATGGCACTCCCCATGTTTATTGCACCCCTTACTAGTCAGGACAGCACAGACTGGTGAAAGGACAGAGCTGGGGGGGCTAACACTACCTGTGTTTAACTCAATATAATGTTACAGTAGTCAAGACAGTGTGCATGGGTAGGACAGATAAACAGATCAATGGAGCAGAACAGAGCACAAAGTGTCAACTGATGTTTCTCATGTAGAAAGAGACAACTCAGCAAAGAAAAGAGTGTTTTCAACAACTAGTCCTCCTTGTGCAAAACAGACACAGATACTAAACCTTTGACAAAGAATTAACTCAAAATGAATCCCAAGTCTAAATAGGAAATGCAAAACCATGAGTCTCCTAAAAGGCAGGAAAACCATACTGACAGTGGGCATGGTAATGACTTCTTGGCACCAAAGGCATAATCCATGAAGGAAATAATTGATAAACTAGATACAATTAAAATTACAAACTTCAGTTCTACAAAAATTGAACCTCATGATAATGAAAAGACAAGCTACAGATCTGGAGAAAATATTTTAAAAGCTGTAGAGTCAGGGAGGTGGCTTAGTCATGTGCTTCCTGCAAGGGTTAAAGACAGACACAAGTGAGTACTGTTGCTTGAGCCCAGGACATGTGCACTTAATGTTTATTTTACTTGAGAGCACAGAAAAGGAAGACAGAAACCTTCATGGTTTCTGTAGCAGCAGAAGGGGTGGGTACTGCTTCACACCAATGCTTAAACCAAATTGGAATTTACTGATATTAGGAAAGAGAACAACAGATGTCATTCATATACATATATATTCATAATTTCATATATATATACATATGTATGTATATATATATATATGAAATTAAGATAGCATAAGGGTACATGGGAAGGGTTGGAGAGAGGAAAGGGAAAGAGGAAATGACATAATTTTAATTTCAAAATCTAAAAAATATTTATAAAACAAAAATAAGGTGAAGAACAACAGAGCAGGACAACCAAAGTCCTGGTCAGTGTGTGTGCCCTGTACACACACACACACACACACACACACACACACACACACACACACACGTACATACACTTAACAGAACAATGCTACTGCCTTAGTTAGGGTTTCTATTGCTGTGAAGAGACAACATGACCATGGCAACTCTTTAAAGGAAACATTTAATTGTGGTGGTTCACTTACAGTTCAGAGGTTCATTCCATTACCATCATGGTGGGACATGGTGGCATGCAGGCAGACATGGTGCTACAGGAGTGGCTGAGAGTTCTATATCTTGCAGGCAACAGGAAGTGAACTGTCTGTCTCCTGGGGCATGGCTTGAGCATATATGAGCCCTCAAAGCCTGCCTCCTGTCACACTTCCTCCAACATGACCACACCTACTCCACAAGGCCACACTGCCCATTAATGTCACTTCCTTTGGGAGCCATTTTCTTTCAAACCACCATGCTTCCTTACATGACAATAATGGACTAAACCTCTAAACCTGTAACCCAACGCCAGTTAAGTGTTTTCCTTTATAAGAGATGCTGTGGTCATGGCATCTATGAACAGCAATAAAACTCCAACTAAGATACCAGCATAGAGAAATCAAAGGAAAGAGAAGCACAGAAGACTCTGAGAGGAAACTTGTCCATGATGAGAAGATGAAGGTGGCAGACCTCCTTGGGGAACATGAGTAGCATATAAAACCTAGAAGCACCATATGTGTTTTCTGATGACAGCCAGAATTCAAAGACAGCCCACCTTCTTGGGTCAGAGCAAGACCTGCCTGGGAATCTGGAACCTGCCTTTGTTTTTTTGTTTTTGTTTTTGTTTTTGTTTTTTTTTGAGATATCAAATAAAACTTGTTTGAGATAGCAGCCTGAGGATTGTCCTTGACACAGGAAAGTAATTTTAATGTCAAGATTTTGAATTTTTCCTACAATCTTGTCTCACTGTAAGACACACAATGGCAATTCCCTACAGTTTTTGTTTTTGTTTTATTTTTTTCTAATCCATCTATAAATTTATGGCTGGGAACATCCTGAAAAGATCCAAAGCAAAGCTGCTGTATCAAAGTCTAGCATTACATGGCCTCCAGCTACCTTAAAATGCAGCCATACGCTCTCTGATGTCATAGTCTCCTCTCTATCTCAGGGAAGACAAAGGACATGCCGCTGCCATTGCTTCCTATCCAATAATAATAAAATAATAATAATAATAATAATAATAATAATAATAATAATAATAATACCAGCCACAATTGGCTCCAGTTGGTGTGAATAATGAGATATGGATGTCATTTTTCTGGATAACTGCCAGCAGTGTCATTAGCTGGCCAGATACTGGACTCCCTTATAAAGAAGATGATGAATTCCAATTTAAATGAGGTCAGTTTTAAGAAGATTTTAAATTGGGGGCTTGCATATGGAATGAAACCATCTATACATTAGAATCCTTCCCGCAGTAAGTCAGAGCTGTCCATGAGAAATGAGGCAGGTTGGGATGGAGAGAAATGGGCTTTGGAAATCAAGCCTGGCCCAATTAAAACACAGTCCTTTGTGGGGACGGCTATGATAGAGGAATCTTAGCTTTGACAAGCTGGCAGTAATCCTTGTGATCTATTTTACTGGGATATAAATTGTCACTGCAAAAATGAAACATACTACAAAACTGGAGTGCAGACCCTGCCTGTGATCATTAGGCAGAATGGACCGAGAGCCTCAAGCCTTTGATGCCCTGACATTATTTTCTGGATGGTGTCCAGCAACCCAATGCAGAATAGCTTTTTCTCTACTGTATCCAGATGGTAAATGGAAGAGATCAAATTCAACAGTTTCGGGGCTGACCTTAATGGATGTGAAAGGCTGGCTCCTCCACTAGCTTTCCAGGGATCGACGATACAAAAAGGCCTTTGAACAAAGAGACAAATAATTGCTTCCCCCCACACCCCTCTTTCTTCAAAACTAAGTCATAGAAGTGGTAATCTGGTTCAAATCCATCTTTTGGTTGAAAAAGACAGCCAAATATCTGATCAATTCTAATCACACATTCTTATGATACTTTCTACTAAGTTCAGATGGATGTTACTGTTAATATTTTGTAAAGCTTTCTCACTCCTGTCAGGAAAATATGCTCACTCCTATTGCCATCAAAACTTACTGTGTGTGTGTGTGTGTGTGTGTGTGTGTGTGTGTGTGTGTGTGATGCTGGGGATTGAAGGTGTGAGTGTATGAGAGTGTGACTACATGAGTGTGTGAGCATATAAATGTATGTGTGTGCACATGTATGACAGTAATTGTGTGTGAGTGCATGTTTACATGTACACTCATGTACATGTAAAAGTGTGTGAGTATCTGAGGGTACATAATGTGTGAATGATAGCGTGTGTGTGTGCAAGTATATGTGAGTGTGTGTGTGTGTGGGTATGGGCAAACACATGCACATATTCATCTATAAAACATTTTCCTAATTTGGCTTCCAGGATGCCTCTTTCTGCTTTTTTTGTTTTGTTTCTGTTGGTTTATTTTGTTGTTTTGTAACAAGGTCTCACTATGTAGTTCAGTCTGGACTGGAACTCTATGCTTCCGACACTGGCTTCAAATGAAGGTTTTTCTGACGCAGTCTCCCAGATGCTGGGACTGTGTATCTGTAGCACTATGTCTATATCTTTATCTTTTACCTATTTGGCTACTATTATCTTGCTTGGTTTTTCTCATCATCCCAACATCTTTTATTTTAATTAAAAAAGTTACAGCTCTCTCTCTCTCTCTCTCTCTCTCTCTCTCTCTCTCTCTCTCTGTCTCTTTCTCTGTCTCTCTCTCTCTCTGTCTCCGTGTGTGTGTGTGTGTGTGTGTGTGTGTGTGTGTGTGTGTGTGTGTGTGTGTATCTGCCACCATTGTGAAGGTCAGAGAAACTTTTGGGAGTTGTTACACCATGTGTGGCCAGTCACACTCGGGTCATCAGGCTTGGTCGAATTCACAGACCCAGCTTCTGGATTGCTTTTCTCCTCTCTGCTCTGTCCCCTCCCCATCCCCTCTTTCTTCCCATATTTTTTCTAAACAAACTGGGATTGCATACCCAACCTCATGGTAACTTTAGCATACTCTACTTAGAATTCCTATAAGTCTATCTCCATCTATGCCTCTGACCCAATCTTTGTTCTGAGGTATTTGGTTAAAAGTTTCCTGGAAGTGCTCACCAGGCATTCCAAATCAGCATACCTAAGTGAACTCCAGATCTTCTCCCCAGATCGTGTTTCTGTCACACACAGTGTTACCACCTCCGTTAAGTGCGAGTTCCTTCTGTTCATTTAGTTGTACTGGCTAGAGTTCTTAGAACCACAGCTGATTCTTTCATTCTCTTCCCAATTAGTCAGGAAATCTTGTTAATTTTACTTCCATTTAAAATACCCAGAATCTTATCACTCCATCTCTACCACGAAGCTCAACTCAAGGCACTGTTATTGTTTACTTGAATCTCACAGTTGCCTCATAACTGATCTCATTGCTTGTATTCTTGCTTTCCAAAGTTAAACTCTTTATCAAAGCACCCACAGTGAGGCTTTAGTACCTATGGCAGATGTTACCAGGATAAGGCCTTCTAATGACTTCCCAACTCAGTAAAGGCCTTTGTATAACAGCCCTGGCTGTCCTGGAACTCACTCTGTAGACCTGGCTGGCCTCGAACTCACAGAACCGCTCGCCTCTGCCTCCAGAGTGCTGGCATCAAAGGCGTGCACTACCATTCCTGGCAATGTTTTCATTTTTTTTAAAGACTCTTTTATTTTATGTGTATGGGTGTTTTGCCTACACGTATGCAAGTGCACCATGTGCATGCATGGTGACTGTGGAGCTCACAAGAGGGCCTTGGTTGCCCTGGAATTGGAGTTACAGATGTTTGGGAGATACCGTGTAGGTGCTTAGAACTGAACCTTGATCCTCCCTAAGAACAGCAAGTGCTCTCAGCCCTGGAGCCACCTCTCCAACCACAAGGCTACCCTTCTATTCTGACTTCATGCCCTGCTACTAAAACTAGGCGGCACAATGGAAAGACAATCAAGGACTCATAAAGAATTTCAGAGACATGAGAGCGGGAGAACTGGCTCTGCCCCTTGCTGCCTGTGGCATTGGCTGAGCTAGCAGCGGGCAGTGCTGGAGGGCTCAGCCTGGTGGTGAAGATTAGGGAGAGCTGGCAGGCTGACCAACTCAGCCACCATCCAGATGCAGTTGGCTATCCCAACATTCACCCCATCTATGAACTTCTAGGGCACATGAAGAGGCCAGTCCTGCAAATCCAAAGTTGCAAGACTTCCATAACACTGTGCAACAACAGGATACCCAAGAAGAGTCCCAGTGAGGATCCAGTATTGACAGTGTAGCAAAAGCCAGGGGCCTTGAATCAGACTAATGACTCATTGCAACAAACACTTGCAAGTAGAGATGCATGGACTAAAGGATGTGCTGTTTGACTCACTGTGACACACTACAGCTTCCACGATGAGATTTTTCTTTTTCCTTTTTTTTTTTTGTCTTTCTTTAACTTTAATTTATTTTGGGGAGGGAGGTTGCAAGGGAAAAGGGCAGATATGAAGGGATGGGTAGATCAGTGGCATTGGGGTACTCTCTTAAATTTACTGCAAGTTTGGGAATCTGGTTGTTGTCAAGCTCTACTATCTGAGGGAGTTCAATGATCAGGCATTTGAGCCATTTGGCACACTAGCTTCAGATACATTTGTTTGATTTCAACTCAACTGTCTAGTCCATGCTGTACCTGAGGTCTTGTTATTCTGCCATTTTAACATCATAAATGTCAATATTCTTCCACTTGGACTATGCACCTACGAGCAATCTCAGAGTCCCTTGCCACTGTGTCTCAACACCCAGGTGAGACTCCCATCATGGATTAAGGCTAGTAAGCTCACTAGATACTTAAATGCTAAACAGCTTTGGCAACAATAAAAATGTCAAAACTCTGTAGAATCTATGTATAAAACCAATTTCTAGTTTTAATTTCTGCTAGGGTCTCAACACTGCCTACACAACATTTTTAAAACCTTAGTCTATACAAGGTACCTGGTGCTGTCTTACAGCCCTACAAACATTGACTCATGTGATTCTCACAGCAACCATCACAGGTAGATATTATTGCCTTCATTTTTACATTTTTCTTTTTATAAAAAAAGAAAAAAGGTAGTGGAGCATACGAGGCCCAAACACTGGTGGTCAGGCTGAAGAGGTCATGCTGTTAACTCTGATCTTGCTCATCTCACAGATGAAGACAACAGTGTGCTTGCCCCAGAACCCCAGCTTCCATTATCTAATTATCAAATGGAAGAACTTGGATTAGAACAGTGTCTGAATTCAGAGCCCACACATGAACCCACTAGTCTACACTGCCTCCTCAAATCTAACCCCTTGAAAGAGCTAATGCTCAATGCCTTTAGAGTCCCTTCAGTGATCTCACCCTTCCAGCAAACTCTAGACCCACCCCCATCTCCACCTTCTCCTAGAGATGGCTTTCTCCCCTGCTGTTCACAGCCACTCTGGTCGGCATTTATTCATTCTTCCAACCTCTTCATCTGTACACTTGCTTTTATAGTCATGCCCAAGTTTCCTCCACCCTAAAGACTACCCCAAAGGTTGGCTTAGGATGTCATGATTAAAACCCCCTTTACCTTAGAGAGTTTGTGCTCAAGCAGGCTACTTAAAAGGGCTTTCTCGTCTCTTGTCTGTGATTAATTTCCAATAATGATTCTATAATTACTGATGTGACCATCCCTGAGTATAAATCAATTGCAAATTCTATTTGATAACCTTCAGTCTTTATTTACTCTATATCAATGCTTTACCCTTCAGTTTACCTTTGAAGTTCTAGCCCTCTTGGAGCCCCTAGGTTGACCCTCTGATGATTCTTCTACCGATTTTCCTTTTACATTCAACTTTTGCCTGTAGTTGAGGGTTTTTAGCAAATTTTTCCCACTTTTCATACCCACCCATCCTCCCTCCGTTTCTCCCTTCCTTTTCCCTTTCCTGTGTGTGCTGTATGCATGCATGTGCACCTGGGCATGAACCTGTCTGTAGAGGTCGAGGTTGGAAACTGGCATCAGGTGTCTTTCTCCATCACTCTGTGCCTTATTTCTGAGAAGGGGTCTCTCACTGATTGGCTAGATTGGATGTCCAGCAAGCCCATGGGATCATCCTGTCTCTGCCTCCCAGTACTGGAATTACAGGCCCACAGCCATGTCACCTTTTACATGGGTTCTGGGAATCTGTCTTAGCTCCTCCTACTGCTTGTACATTACCTACTGAGCCATCTCTCCATTCCCATATGACTTTCTTGCCACAGAGGACCAAAATTTAAGTGCTATTCAAATGATAGTAACTTCATTAGTGACCATGGCTTTGCAAAAACACTTCTTGAAGAGCTAGCCACTTCCCTCTCTCTCCATTCTATCTAGTAGGTGAGCCAATGGAAATGGCTGATCCTGTATCCTGCATCCACATGATCTAAAGGGAACATGTAACTTTCAAGATGAAAAATATCACTGAAACCTGATCAAAAGGCCCACTAGTTAGCATAAAATAAAATCAAGAGAACAAGCTATGTCTCTATTTAAGTCATAAATATGTTAATATATTCCCAATCAAAATTAAGGACACATGGTCTGCTGAAGAATTTCTGCTTCCATTTGCGAATGTGAAAAACAGCTGCTAGATGTCATGTCAACACTGAAACACTGGAACATCCAACACATTTCAAGGATTTTTGAGAACTAGTCCTGGTTTTACAGGATGTTTGGTCATTGAAATCACGTATTAAAATAGACAATGTCTTTGAACCCCAAAATTTTATGTTGAAACTTAAGTTACCAATGTGATGGTATTGGGAAATGAAGCAGGGAGGTGATTAGGTCATGAGGGGGTAAGTCACACAGATTACTGTCCTTATGAGAGATCCTAGAGAGGACTCTTGCCCCTCTCATCAGTGAGAGGCCAGCTCCCCATGAAAGGAGGCCCTCACCAGAAATGGAACTCACCAGCACCTTGATATTGGACTTCTCAGCCTCCAAAGTACAAGAAATTATGTGGCTGTTGTTTAAGCTACACAATCTATGTTACCGTAGCAGCCTAAATACTTAGACACATGAAATGTTACACCAGTCCTAGTCTCCCAAGAAACATGACATTCTATAATTATTCTGTTATTACATTGGGTTGATTTAAGGATTTACTAAACATATACATGACAAATTAGTATGTGAGTATAGCAATAAAGTTTCTCTGAGCAGATGTCGAAGTGCCATTAGCCACTGTGAAAAGAACACAGCAGTACTTGGTCATATAAAATCTTGCATTATGCTAGTCCACTCATAACCACGCTGCAACTAAAAAGCAAGGCACATTGCATTAGAAGTTTAGAAGTTTAAGCCTGACTTTACCATGTCTATCACATAACTGAAGTGAGAGGCAGGGTTGCTTTCTATGAGCACACCAACATCAACAGAGCAAAAAAGTGCTAGGTATGGTTCAACAAGCTGTCTTTTTTTTTTTTTTTTTTTTTTTTTTTTTTTTTTTTTTTTTGTTTTTCGAGACAGGGTTTCTCTGTGGCTTTGGAGGCTGTCCTGGAACTAGCTCTTGTAGACCAGGCTGGTCTTGAACTCACAGAGATCCGCCTGCCTCTGCCTCCCAAGTGCTGGGATTAAAGGCGTGCGCCACCAACGCCTGGCCTCAACAAGCTGTCTTAAAGAGACTTTCAATGTGATTGAATGAGAAACAAGTCCACAGTTAATAAATGAGATCACATCTGTTTCATGAAAGGTAAAATGCTTAATTATAATAACAACAGTGTAATAGTAATTATTGTATAGGCAACACAGCATATTTTATTGAACTAGACAGCCCCCCGAGGCAAAATTATTTTCAAAATAAAAGCTTTTCATCTTAATTGTGAATATGCTCACACTCCCTGTCTACAGAGGTAGCAAATTTAAGTACAACAATTTCAGTGTAATTAGCAGCACCATGCAAACTAAGACTAGAGCTGGCAAAGAAAAATTCAGCCACAGCAAGAGGTTAGAAACCTATAGCCCACTTGGAAAAGTCACTGAAGTAAAAATTGCCATTACCTTCCAGTAACATTAATGCCTGGATACATTGGGAAATAACACCACTCACCACTTGTGATAAACACTGAACATCAAATGTAATCAATTAAACACAAAATATATTAAAATGTATGGTTTCTGTTCTACAACATAGTTGATATCAATGCTATAGATTTTCTTATATATCACTGCATTGATTTGTTTTACACTGACTTCATTCAACAAAGAATTACTGGGAGTTTCTATGACAGGACTCATAGTACCAAGGATTTAACTAATACCTCATTTATTATACATATACTTATCATAGCTACGACTTAACAGGAAGGGCTCATCCTCATTTTTAGGACATGTAGGGGCCAGAAAGATAACACCTTGGGAACTCTATATGCTAAGTGAAGCCTATAGGTCATCTGTGAAACAATATATATGGAACTGCTTCCCGCTGGAGTGTCCAAAAATAGTGGACAGAACAAAGGTATACACGTCCATCTGTCTCAAGCAAATGTTTTTAGACATAGGCCAACTATAAAGAGGTGTGCACACATTTCTATAGACAGAGACAAAGTCTCATACAATTTCAAAATGGGAACTATAATTTCAAACTGGAAGCGATTACCTCCAGTTTCAGAACAAAATTTTCTAGAATGTTTTATTAGTTTTTTTCCCCTGCCATTTGTTTTAAGCTACTCTATGACTGATGTACAAAAGCTGACCATAAGTTTTTGAGAGTGGTGAAACAGCTAGGCAGCATGATGCATGCCTATATAACCCTAGCACTTGAGAAACAGAGGCAGAAGATTGCAAGTTTGAGCCTAGTTTAAACGACAAAGTAAGATCCTGTCATAAATCAAGTAAAATGAAATGAAAAAGAATGGTAGAATACAGGAAGAGATAGATGGGAAGAAAGGCCTTTCAAAAAAGATACATTACTGAGTAAAGGGGTGGCTCCAAGCAAAGGGAAATTTTATGCAGCTCTGGGTCAAGGATCCATCTTAATAGCGATGGCCTGCAGAAGATTTTAAATGTCATGAGGAGTACAGTCTTTATGAAGAGTTGTAAGTCTGCTTCTGCTTTTGGGAAATTAATCTGGTTGGGTGTCAGGGGAAGCAAGGACTGTGTGGTGATGGGGAAAATCCTATTAAGGTTGATAAAGTAGGAACAGCCCTCATCAAAATGGGACACCTACTGAGTACTAAACATCAGCGAAGGGACTTTATATATGTGGTAGTCTCAAATCCACACAGAATTCCTACAATGTGAGCATAATGACACTTTTGCAAATGAGAAAAGCAAGTTTGATGAGCTCAGGTAAGTCACATGGCATCACACAGACATGCCTGTGGGAGCAAACAGTCACTTGGTTTCTGCGATGTGACGCTTCCTTGTAATGAACAGCCCAACAGAACACAAGGAATGACATGTTCATTTAACTTTCTGATGTCAATAGTTAACATTCATGTAAATGTTTATCTTTTACAAACTTTCTTCACAGACTTACTGACCTTGCATGCTCCAGTTAGTGGCATGTGGTGGCTAGAGAATTACTACATATAGGAAGCCAAAGTTGTCTGCATAGGCTTTTTCTTTTCAACCAAAAAAACTAGATATGCAGCAGAGTGCAGCTACACAATAGTCTAGTCCTTACTAGTTCCTTAAAACTCTACCTCTTTACTGTATACTTGTCCCTAGCCCAAGGGACTTTTTCCATCTTGTAGTATTTCTTTTGAACTACCTGTTAAGACCAAATCAAGGATTTAAGCAAACATAGCCACTTCCCTTCACCACCGTATTTTTATGTGTTCCAAAAATGACTCCTGAGAGAGGATGAATATGAATAGAATGTCCAGTCTCCATTAATGGGGAATATAAGATAAAGTTAACAAAGAGGGCTTTGCTAGTGTATGATCAACTCTGCTCAACGGTGCTAATTTTAAAGCCTCAGCTCATCCTAACAAGTGCACTGATTGGTAATCACTCAAATCCATACTCTATAATTAGTGAATGCTAGACCTCTTTAAGCGCTCCATTGACAAGTGAGACTCCCTTAGAAAGGAATTCCTTATTCTCTGCAGAGAGGGCCTATGACACTAACTACTTCCACCTCTCATGCCTTGCCACCATGAGCTTCTACTCCTGGGAGAAAGTATTCTAGCCATAAATCACAACTACAAGCTAGACAGAGATCCCCAATCTTCCACAGATTTAGCACTTTCTACCGCCATCCTGCCTGCAGGGCTCCGTCCAGGTTGACCTTTCAGTTACAGGCAATACATAAATATAACTTCCTACATGCGCCTTGGGACTCATGTTTTAAAAGCCTTTTTTTTATATAAGGTAATCTTAGTGGCAGTGACCAATGGAGACAGAGATAAATTTACAAGACAGCTTTGCTCTGTTTATATAATTCATGCAGACAAACAAGACCTCAAGAATAGCAATAACATAGGTTGATTCCGAATGTCTACCCTGTATGTCACCATGACAAGAAAAGTAGTTTCAATGGAATACTTGTAGGCTCCAAAGAGGTTATCAGCAAATTAAAACGTATGGTTTCTTTTAAATATTTCTGCCATTTTATAGTTCACATATAGGGTTCAGAGTCAGGATAAATGGACTCACATGTTGATTCTTACACTTGCCAATTATATGATCTTTAGTGATTTATTAAATCCTCCTAGAATTCTTATCTGTGGACCTAGTTGAGTCGGGAGGATTGATAAGCTAGTATGTATCTGACAGTTTAAAACTAGCCTGGGAACAAGGCAGGCATTCAATTAATGTTTGCTAGCACTACGTCCTCCCCTCATTGTTACTTATCATTACCCTGAACAGCAACTGAAATCATAAGTCCTATCAGAATAGGGCCCCCCAATGAATTAAGTATTAAACTGATTTACTAGAACTAGGGAAAATACTCACTAATTTGAAACATGAAAGAACACTGATATATACTTAGATTGCTCATTATCACTGATTTTTTTTTTAAGAGGGGGACAAAGCATAATGGAAGTATTATCAGGGAGTATAAATTTTAGACAGCTAAATAATGAAATTCTCTGTCTTGTATTCAAGATTAGATGTGAATATGTGAAATATTTTGGACAGTAGAGAGTGTTATATTGGAATAAGATATTATTATTGAAGAGAAAAGATTCTATTTGAAAATGTCAACAAAACTCTACAATTTAACATCCCAGGAAATGATACCAGAGAGGGTTGTATTTGACCATTCAGGGCTGCACTCTCACTAAAGTTGTTTCACCAATGAGTCAGTCAGTACAGGAGACAGGAAAGAGAAGGAATGGACATCCTGGATGCTGGCTGCTGGCCTGTCATATCAATGGAACTAGTGAGAACTCTCATGGTTAGACATGTTATTGACTTGACTCTACTTCTCAGGAGGCCAAGGAGCAGTCAAAAGACAGTTTGTTAGCCAATCAGAAGTAAACTCAACTGATAATGGAGGGGCAGTTCAAGAGAAAAAAATTAAAAAAAAAAAAAAGCAAAAAAAGTGCTGGAGAGATGGCTCAGAGGTTAAGAGCACCGACTGCTCTTCCAGAGGTCCTGAGTTCAATTCCCAGCAACCACATGGTGGTTCACAACCATCCGTTATGAGATCTGGTGCCCTCTTCTGGTGTGCAAATATACATGGAAGCAGAATGTTGTATACATATTAAATAAATAAAATCTTTTAAAAAAAGCAAAAAAATTGGCTGTGTCAAAAGAAGAGAGAGCTATAGACAAATTTCAGTAAATGAAAAGAGGACCAAGAGAACTCACGTGATGGGGCAGTGCAATGACCTAGATAAGACCTTGCTGTGCTTGGTCAACTCCTAAATGGCAATAAAAGACAGGTCTTGCTAAGAAATAATGAAAAAACCTACAAATGCCAGGTCAACTAAATTAAGTCAAGCTGGAATCAGTGTGTTGTCTCTGTCTATAAATCATCTCTGCACCTACCATGTTACACCAGGGCATAGCAGCTTCAATCCCAAAAGAGTAAATCTTTCCTAAGAAAAATCTAGGAGAAAGACTTAGGCTTGGACTATAGTGTTTAGAAGAGAAGCTCCCAGATACTAGGGAAGCTCCCAGATACTAATGTCAAGAACACAATCAGGAAAAGTGTTCGTTGTGAGGAGGCTGGAGATCAGGTCAGGCCAAGATCCAAGATGAAGCTGTGGCATTGCCACGTGCCATGGAGAGTTTGTTCTGAGAAAGCAAGCTAGGAGAGAAAGAACAAAGAAGATGGAAAGAACCAGGGAAGGAAAACAGTACTTGATGACTACCCTATACTCATGGAACTTGGGTAAACAGAACAAATACTATGCTCTGCTTATAAAGTAGTCATGCTCAATTTTAGGTCAGCTTCCTAAAAAATAATCTATCCATCACATGTGGTCCTGAGCAACAAATTCCTTTTTATATTAAAGGATGCAGTCTAAGCTTGTTATCTCCTGTAACCTGGCAAGATTTCCAGTAGAGGGATTGGAACCCCAACCCAGACTCAAACCCTCTGACTTACAATTCTTACAATTTGCCCTGTCTATAAGATATGCTGGGACAAAAATGGTGCAGAAATTGTGTGAGTGGCCAACCAATGACTGCTCCAGCTTCAGACCCATGTTATGAGAGGGAGCTTATTCCTGACACTGCCTGGAGGATCAGGACCCAGAGACCTAGGATTGAACTAAACATGACTGGCAAAAGAGAAAAAAAGTCAGTGAAATGATTCTTAATGATATTCTTCTCTACTCATAGATCATTGCCTAGCCCAGTTGTCATCAGAAAGGCTTCATCCAGTAACTGACAGAAACAGATGCAGAGACCCACAGCCAAGAATTAGGCAGAGCTCTGGGAATCCTGTGGAAGACGTGGAGGAAAGATTATGGGAGCCAGCGGGGCCAAGGACAACACAAGAAAACCAACAGAATCAAGGTGGGCTCATGAGGGCTTACAGAGACTGAACCACCAACCAAAGAACTTGAATGGAACTGACCTAGGCCCTCTGCTATATGTTACAGTTGTGTAGCTTGGTCTTCTTGTGGGACCCCTAACAGAGGAAGCAGGAGCTGTCTCTGACTCTGTTACCTTCTTTTGGGACCCTTTCCTCCTACTGGGTTACCTCATCCAGTCTCAGTAGGAGAGGAGGTGTTGAGTCTTACTGAAATTTGATGTACTATGGCCAGCTAACATACATGAGAGGCCCACACTTTTTTGAAGAGAAAGGGAGGAGTAGTGAATAGGGTGGGGGGCTGAAAGGAGAGGAGGCAGGGGAAACTGTTGGGGCTGGAGAAAAATGAATGAGTGAGTGAATTAATTAGTAAAAAAGAAATTCAATATTGTATGATGGGGAGGTCCTTCTGTGTATATGATTGTCTTATTGGTTGATAGATAACGTACTGTTGGCCAATAGGAAAACAAGATAGGTGGGACTAGGAGTCAGGAGGATTCTGGGAAAGGTAGGAGAAAGTGCAGAGTCACCATGTGAGCCTGGGGAAGACAGGATGCGTCCGCTGGCGTCCGATAAGTCTTATAAAATATATAGATTTATGATAATTAAGACTTAGCTAGCATATAAGAAATCCTAGTCAATTGGCCAAGCAGCATTTGTACCTAATACAAATCTCAGGGGCAGTGGGGCGTGTGTGTGTGGCTAGGGAATAGAGGAGGAAGGATCAGACAAGAAGGACTATGGGTGTCCCTCTACTCCCTAAACTATTTCACTGATAAGAGGTAATTTAGGATAAAGTGAAAATGCAGAGGCAACTCCAGGTTTGCATCCCAGCACTGTTCTCTACTAGTTCTGTGTCTTGGGAAAGCCAACTATTCTCCCTGAGTTTGGTGTCTTCTTTCATAAAATGCATAGAATAAAAGTTAGAAAAACCGTTGGAAGGAATAAGATGAGGTTTTCATAGCACAGATCAAGATGTTTTAGCATACAGCATGTGCTGACTAAATATCATTTCCTCTTCTAAAAGATATAAATATATGTATGTGTAGGCATATATACATTAGTATATACATCTATATACACATATGCACATATCTATGCAAATATGTGTATCTATCTATGTACATACGCATACACACAAGCTCCTTTGTATAGACAGTTCTGCACATGCAGGCATGAAACTAATAAACTGAGAAGGAATCTGGACGGTGGTAGCACTCTCTCTTCAGCACTCCCTGCTCACGGCAGCCCTAAGAATTATCTATGGTTCTTCCTCGGTGTTTCCAGCAGAAACCTGCAGTGCTTTTTATTAGCTTTCCAAACACTTGAGGCATTTATATTTATACTAACTCAGTCCACATAGACAACTAACCTAAAGGACATTTTCAACAAATGTATTTAGTTCTTGAGATGAATAGAAACTGTAAGGTGATCCACAGAGCGCCCCCTTGCACTACTTAAAAAAGCAGAACTGAAACAGTCTGATCAAACCGGCACAGCTCTCAACTAACTAGACCCTGAGGTGACACTGCAGATGGAGCATCCAGCACAGACAGAACTGGAGAGGAACTGAGTCAAAGGTTACCAGGAACACCCCAATGTCATGGCATTATGATCAGAGAAACCTAACCAACAACAGTCATGGCATGTGGAGTGAAATGCCCATGGTAAACTTTACCATCTCAGTCCCACCACTAATTAACTGGGAAAGCACTTAAACAAATCTTATTTTCTAGTTCTTAATGCAGTAACACCTGCCTCGCTACCTAGTCAGAAACGTCTCTTCTGTCTACTTTTGCCAAAGCCCGTAACTCTGGTCTAACCACGAGAAATCCCTAGATGAACTCACATTAAGCCACCTTACAAAACATCTGCTTTGTACTCTTCAGTAGTGGCAAAGGCACTACTTTCAATAGTGAGAACCAGAGAGTAATCTGTGTTGGAGAACACACAGCAATGAAATGTGGGATCCTGCATTCCATTGGGGATGAAGCAATATGAGTACTGGGAAAACAGGCAAAATTAGAATTTGGTTTATATCTAAGGTGGTTAAGTTTCAGTTTTGATAATTGTGAGTTCCTAGTGCAAAGTCTACCACAGGCTAGACAGGAACTAATTTTGCAACTTTGGAAATCTTAAGCTCTTTTAAAAGTTTTATTATGTGACCAGAAATTTAAGACAGTGGCTCTTTCTTCTTTCTGAAACATGTTTCTTTCATCTAATGGTTACATTTCGACCATTAGCAGGAAAAAGAATAGGGCAGTGTTGGCCAAACCTAGGATGAGGAGGGCTAAAAATGAAACGAGGACTTTTTATATGTGAACTGAATGATTATAAATAATCTTGCAAAAATCTTCTAACCAAGAACATTTCATTGTTTTCAAAACACAATCATGAATGAGTGCTTAAAGAAGGGCAGATTCTGTGTTTGGCCAATGATGACAGGCTTAAATGTACCTAATGCCATCAGCCTTTAAACATCACGTCAGATTTTCATTTCTCTGACTTCGTGATTACTCTCAGCTCATCAGATTTCAACAGTTTTCTGTCAAGCAACACCTGACAAAATAAACCATTTGCACATAAATTGTAGACATCCACAATGAATATGGTATGATGTGCTCTTATTTGATTTTCTTCCCCCACTCCCCTCTTTAAGATACCAGAGACTAAACCCAGAACCTCTCCCATACTAGGCAAGCACTGGCCACACCTCTAGGCCCTTTCTTGATATTTTGTGTTTGAGTTTACATGTAGCCTCAAGGAGTCAACATGTCACATTCCTCATCAATGCACATTTCTTATCCAAGATATTGTTTAAAAAAAAAAACATTAAAAGAACTTAGGATTCACAGTCCATTCAGTCACAGATTCTAACAAAGCACATTATGGCTCATTTATGTCTTCTCCCACCTCAGGGGGCACGTGAACAGCCTAAACCAACAAACAAGTAATCATTCCTTGGTTTGGTAAAACCACCTATATGATAAATATGCATTTTTCTATTATACTATGCTCTTACAAAATATTTTTTGTTTTCTACAAAGGTTATGAGATGTCATAAAAATGTCCAGTGCATCTGGTTTGAGAATCCAATTCTTCCTTCACATATTTCTGCATCTGCTCACAAAATCCCTTGGACTTCAAAGGAAGTTTTTCAATAGAAAAAGAAGACACACAGAGGAAAAGTGGCCATAAATTTTTAGGAGTCCTTTTCCAAGGCCACTTTAATAATGGCCATATAGGACAGGTATCTCTTTCAGAAACCTAAAATGCCTAAACAGCATCAGTGACTACAGGTTTGTATGGAGATTTATGCTTTCAAATTTTTCTGGTTATAACAGTGATATATCTGCAATTTGAACCACATGAGACAAATGCTTGAACCACACGTAAATTACTTTTAATCACTATTTAGGATGAACAAAAACACAACAAAGATGTTAAAGGTTGTTTCCTTCTAGCCTTTATTCCTGTGTGTGAACACATGGACAAACACTATTGCAATCATATTCTGAATATAATGCTTAATCTTTTCCATTAGTCTTTCAGGAGGGGTTCATTAGTGTTTTTACACCTAGGTCATCATGTGTACTGGGGAAGCACCCTGCCACTTAGCTATATCCCCAGCCATCTTCTTACTTTTTATTTCGAGACAAAGAATCTCACTTAATCACCCGGACTGACCTTGAACTTACTTTGTAGCCCAGGCTGGTCTCCAACTTGTGATCCTCTAGCCTCCACTTCTGCCTCCAGACTATCGGACATTACAGGCCTCTGTCATCAGGCCCAGCTTGCCTTAGTCTTCCATGCCATCATTTTTAAGTGATAATGCATTATGACACAGCAGAAACAGTACTTTAACATTTAATTCTTTTTATTTAAAGTGAAATTCAGGGTTTTAAAATAGTAATCTGTCCTAGAAGTTCTTGGTTGCATACAATTTAATATGCCTATCAAATTTCTATTCTGAAGAATCAAATTCCCAAACCTCAAGGAAAACAGGATTTGAAGATTAAAGCTGGAATCAATTCTTACCTAACATTGTTTCTGAAAACTTAAAGTAACATTTGAATAGTTGTTTGCCCAGTCTCCAATATATTGTGTCTTTTATTCTTACAGAATCCTGTGAGGTTTACATTAATGAAGAAAACAGAAGTTCAGAGAATGAGTAACTTATGGGATGATTAGAAACATATCTTACATGTTGGTTTTCATCTGCTCTCACTGGCTATACTTTATCTTCACAGTCATGAACCCACAGGCTTGAAAACATTAACATGCCAATCAGTTCAACTCTTCCTCTATCCCATCTGCTACAGAAAATGGGCCCAGAGGATTGAGACTCGATCTATAACACAGTTAGTAAACGCCAGAAAAAGCCAGGAACTTCTAGGATGTTTTCCTAACTTCCAGGCCGGCTTGCTTTTCAGTGCATCAACTGTGACAAGACATTCTTGTGTGACATTTGTGCATTAATGGTGATGAAGACGCAGAGTGTCAGAACTCACATAGAAACTCAAATTTCCTTTCGTCTCTCAGACCCTACTGCCGTGATAACCTAAGTCAAAAAGCCATATTCAGGGATGTTTGGTGCTTGTTTGAAAGCATATCCCCTGCCACCGTCTGGCTTTGAGGGTAAAATGCAAATGTATTTTTGTCTCAACACAAACTATCACACTCAGCAGCAGTCGTGGTGACCCGCAGCGCTGTCAGGCAAGCAACAGTATGAAGCACCTTGGCAGCTTGTTGCCGCTGGTGACAGGACCTGGTAGATACAGGCCTAAGCATCAAGAAAGGACCAGAATGGTGCACCGGTACTTGCTCACGTCCCACGCTGCTAGCTACTGCACCAACCTAAACAGACCAATTCCAAGACACCTTTTCTGATTTCTCCGCTGCGCCGGGAGTAGCTGTTAGGGAAGGGGGGATAAAAACAAGACAGAACGGTGCTTAGAACGACCTCAGAGCAACTAGGTCTCTGATAACTTCACGCTCGTCCAGGGATGGCTTCCTGCGTTGCCTAGCAACGGTGGCCACGTGGCCGGGCGGCGCGGGCCTTCCAGAGGCAGTGCCTTATTCTGTCACGTGCGTCTGCGACGTCCCCGCGTCCGGGGCATTCATAGGCTAGTGGACCCCGGAAAGTGCAGAGCTTTCTTTACAGGAAGCAAGGAGGAAGAAATAAGTGCTGGGAGGGAAGGGGAGCGGGAAGGCGCTCGCAAGACTGGAAGCCTACCGCGGCCAGCCAGCCGGCTCGGGTTACCTGGGGAGCAGGAGCAGCTGCGGGTCCTTTGTGAAGTGCCCGGATGAGGCTCCAGCACTCACGCGCCTTCCGCACGGAGTACAGCGCCATCTTGGGAAGGGCGGAGCCGCCTGGCCCGGAATGACGTCTGCGGGCAAGCCCGAGCTGTGCTTACTGCGCATGCGCTCGTCCTCAAGGCGGCTGCTGGCGGATCTAGCTGCCGGGCATGTTTCTTGTGTTTGCAGACCAGGTGCGGCCTGCAGTGAGGTGGCACTAGGCTTTAGTGTTTTCCCTACAGACTTCCTCTTTGTGCCAACTACTTGGGGGAGACTCTGTCCCCTCCGGAGAAAGTTGTTGCTCTTTAGACATAGAAATAAAGGAAACCACCCACCCTAATCCAGGGCCATAAAACAGACCCAAGGAACCTGGCCCACTGGTTTCCTTGGAGACTAAAGGTGGCAAAAATTGGCAATCCTCCACGCAGCTGTTTCGAAAAGCAGTCACTGACTGACTCTGGAAGAGCTGTGTCCCTCTCCCCCTTTCTACTACAAAAACTTGTCAGATCCCACATGATTTGCTCTCCTGTACTCAAGGATACTGAACCTAAGGGCACTGATCTCTAAGATAAATAAAAATCTGCTCTCACGGTTTTGAGGTCAAACTGAGTCTATTTTATTTTCCTCCATTGACTTATTTCTTACAGGGGAAAAAACGCCAAGTAGGTTGCTTTTCTGACTTAGCTACCAGATGCAGCTGTCTATTCATGTCTCTTAACAATGAAGCCTGCTTCTCCTGCAGGACCACACGTGGCTTTTTGAGACCTATGTGGTGGCCATAGTGTCCCCAACTTTACTCTAGTGCCCTTTGAAAAACACTGATGATACAAGGATATGTGTGTGTATCTTGCCTTTAGAAAGTATGGGGTATTGGGTAGCAGACAAATAACACGGTGCACACAAATGAGGTGATGAGGAAATGCTTCTTGGTGGTTCAGTAAAATGAAACCAAAGATTCGTGGTGAAAGTGTTTTGTGTTAAGACTTCTGTCAGTGGACCTGAAAACTCTTAGATTAAGAATCAGTAAAAATATAACTGGAGCAGATTCGGCACAATCCCATTTCATTTCTTAAATTAGTCTAAGAAACACATACTGGAAATTATGAAGGAGTCATGGGAGATTATGTTGTATATGACGTGCCTATACTCCTGAGGAGTTGAAATCTAAGAATAAGATGAAACTCAAATCATATAATAAAATCTCCTAAGTGTGCAATTGACCCTGAAGTTCAAGCACAATTGTTGTAATTGGAAGTGAGCAGGGAAGGAATTATAGGTATGGGGTCATAGTTCATCCCTTAACAGAACATATCAACGTGATTTTGGTTTTGTCAGTTAAATTCAAGGTGCATGTACTTCCAAGTGCAATGCACTTTAACTGCATACCTAAGTGTGGACCTGAGGAAAGACTTGTACTACAAAACATGGTAATAGGAGTAAAAAAGAAAACAACAACAACAAAAAACAAAATGCAAGCAAGCAAACAAACAAAAACCCCTGATACAACTAGATAGAATTTAGAAGAAAAAAGTGGTCAAGAAATGGAAATAAAGTGGTCAGGAATTAATAGAAACCCAAAGCATATGGCATAGCTAAAGCCCAGGACAAAGCACATCAGGAGAAGAGATAAACAATATCCATGGCAATGTGAGGTTTTATAAATGTCTTAGGTGTTTCGTGTTCACACAGGAAGCAAATTATAACAATTTGTATAGCTATGTAATTGATGAGATTATAGGAATTAGCATTAGAATTCTGGCATTCTTAGCCATCCAGATTGCAGAATTGAAAAAAAAAAAAAAAAAAAGTTGTGAGACAGCCGTGCCACTCCAGTTCTGTTTGGGAGTCTTCTGCCCAGGCTCCTATGACTGGTAATATTTTCATGGGGAATTTTTCCAGGACATGTTCCTAGTAAAGACAGTTTATCAGGACTCTACTTCTGTACCACGATTTTTGAATAAATCGTCTGCTCTAGTGACACATTATTATGAAAATATCTCTTGTATTATTACGAAAATATCCCTACATACTTTTGCTGGACCTCACATCCAGCATAATAATATACCTTGAATCCTCTTAAGACTGCTATGCCAATGTGTACAATGTGTTTGTGTATGCTGCCTTTAAGAGAACAAGAGAAGGAGGAAATGATATCATTTCAAAAATAAAAGAGAGGGAACCATGTAATAATCAACCTTGCTTGCCTTGGATTTTCTATGAGCTAATCCATAGTTGTAATCTTCCATGTCCCTGACCCAGAGAGCAATGTATGTGGTTACTTGTGTGTTACATGTAGACATTTGTTGAAAGCAATGAATAGGTTGGAAGCAACCTTTTAAACAAATCCACCACAAATGTTATAAGTAGCAGTTTGATATTGTTTGATAGTTTTGTTTATTCCCGGGACAGTTCGAGTCAGTAAAGTTTCATTCTTTGTAAAATGGTGTTAAAGACTTCTATAAAGCATCCATCCCTTCCCCCACATAATGCTTTCTTTACTGTTCAATAAATACAGAACAAAAGCCCTTTGCTAGGGACACACAGACATAGCACAGATTTACATGACATCATTCAGTCAGGCACAGATTCAGATACATTCAACAGACAGATTACATACATGAGGCAATGGAAGACACAAGGAAAAATCTGGGCTTGCTCTTGGTAAAGATTTATTTATGTTAATGCACCATCCATGCATTTTCAGTATTTTGAGGTAATTCTTTGTAAACTGTAAGATGCGTAGTAGAGACTTAATAGTTAGTTGTTGCCTGGACAAGGACTATACAATATTTATTATACTCTAAGAACTTCATAAACATTAACATTTCTCCAATCGCTTAGGAAACTACCTTACATGGAGCAGTTATATGTTTTAAATCTAAATTTTATTTTAACAAGTTATATAACTTATGGTTTTAAAAAAATCAGAATACTTTTAAAGCCAGAAGCACCAACTGACATTAAAAAGACACAAGACTTGTTAGAACCAGTTCTACTTATTTTCGTACTTTTTACAATAGTGTTTTAGTATTGAAGGAAGAGTAACCAACGAGCTGCCACCTTCTAAACCATCTTCCAAAAGAAGAGTATACAGGTATTGCTTAGTTTAACAAATATCTTTAATAATGGCAACTGTGAATATTTAAAAAGTTCTACAATGCACTTTAAAAATATTCCCATACAAAATACTTAATACATTATAAAGGTTACAATGCTAAACTTGTTCATACAGAAGTTTATCCAAGACTGTTGTTTAAATGACACATTGCTTTATGACAGCATCATATGACAACATTTTACTTCTGGGTTCATTTGAGTAAGATGAAGTGTTTTCTTAAAATGCGATATAAATTAGTTCCTTGATCAGTCTTCAAACATTGTTAAAATATTAAACTTTTGAATTTTTAAATTTGTAGCACACACCATGTGTGTCTACATGTGTTTGTGTTTAGGAGTTTGAGCACTTGTTTAAAATTTGATTTCTCATCAACACTTTCATTTTATAGTAAGTTCTGGTAATTTTGCTCTCTTCTTAACATTCCCTGAAAATCCTCTCTTGCTAGAAACAACAGATTAAAACCAGACTGGCAGTTGAGGAGCTGTTTCTATTGCAACCATGTGTGTCAGAAAGGAGGATTGGGTTTCTTCGTTCAAGAACATCAAGGGAACCTCCACCTCAGCAGACACACCTCCACTCCTCAGTAATGGAGAGTTTATACCTAGTTAGATTTAAATGGGATAAGGGAAGAGTTTAAACCCACACTTAGCTCCAGTATTATAATCAGCCCCCAAGTCTCAAAGTATCCAGTTTTGTTTCTCTAATTTAATTCTAAGTGTCAGGTTGGTATTAGGTGTTGATCAAGGTAATGGAGAGGTGCCCTACATATTTATTCACTTAAAGAAAAATTTGGCAGACTGCAAAAATTAGATAGCTATTGTATTCAAAATTTACCCTAGGCATAACTCACTCACCATGACCCTTCATATTGAGTATGTTTTTTTTTTTAATGTGGAGGAGGAAATTCCACAATAGAAGAAAAACTGATAATTGTGGGAGTACAGCAACAGCTTTCTGACCATGTCATCTTATGCTAGAATCATTATATAAACAGAAATAAAAGTGATTTGTGGGATCCTACCCTTGTGTGAGATGACTGCCATGCATGTCAAAGGATGTGTGAAGCTGAAACAATGACTTGGTTACTGTTCTTTTTTGGTTTTGGCTTCACCTTAGTCTCGTGATTCATTTCATAGATTATGAAACTGGTCCATACATTGTACTTGTCACAAACCATTACACAAATAGGAACAAGAACATACACACACACACACACACACACACACACACACACACACACACACACACTTCAATTCCATTTTCATACTAGTGCCTTGCTAAGAAAACTGAGGTTAAATCTAGGAAGGTTTCACACAAAACCACATCTTATGTGAGGCTTTATGATCAGAACACTGAGTATCTAGTTTTTAGAAACGTGATGCTGGTCTCTTCATCTCTATATTAGAAGATACCATTTCTCTAGGTTTTTTTGGGGGGAAGGGTGGGTGCAGGGGTTTTAGAAACTATCTCATTGTGAAAATCATTAATAGACTCATTGTATACTTTGAAGGGTCACTTAGCAGTTTTAACGGAGACATCACTTTCTCTTCTGGACTGTGCAATCCAGTAAGATCAAGGGAGAAAGCAGGGAATGCAGATAGCAAGAACTTTAAGGGCTCTTGATTCCTACTCCACAGTATTTTGATTGAGGCTACTAGAAAGTGGGGGAAGGGGAGGCGGGGAAGAGATGGAGCATTCCCAGTAGGCAATTTGGATGCATCGATCTTCAGAATACGGACTCCTGTGGTTTTTAGTGCATAGCAACAGGAGGAAAACTAATTACATAGGATTACATGGGATGCAGGCCCAAGGGTGGCTGTTAATTTTTCATATTCTCTCCATACCCTTTCTGAGGCTGTAGTTTTAGCTCAAGAGAATGGCTTGAAAGAAAGGTAGAGAAGACAGATCCTTAAATGTGGATCTCAAGAGAGAATCGAAAGAGGCTGCTTTAGTGTTTCCCACCTGCACTGTTCATCTTCCAAGGAGGAAATGGAACTTAAAATTAGCAAAATTAAACTTTTGAAAAGTATTTTACTTTGTTAACTGTCTTTGAATGCTCTATCTTTTCCCCAGATGGTATGGCCCTGAAGACAAGATCTATATGCTCCCTACAACAAATTCTATTTTTAAGCCATCCTTGCCTCTCAGTTACTTCATAACTGGGATGGACAGGTTTCCTATTTCCAAATTGAGCTTCCACACAGTAAACTTCAGCAAGGTTCCCCCAAAAATGTTTCCTGGAAGCCAAGCATGGTGACCCATGACCACAAATAATTCTACCCTTTTGGAGGCTAAGGCAGGAAGATGGCTGTGAATTTGAGGGCATCTGTCCTCTAGTGAGATCATGCCATAAGAAAAAAGCAAAACAAAACAAGCAATTGTGTCCTTGAATAGCTTAAGATAGGATCTTTTCTGTTTTGCTTAATCAAACTATATCTTGTCCCTCTCCTGTCTTTCTACAGCAGTGATTTTCAATTTCCCTAACGCTGAGACCCTTTAATACAGTTCCCCATGTTGTGGTGACCCCCAACCACAGAATTATTTTTGTTGCTACCTCGTAACTGTAATTTTGCTACTGTTGTGAATCATAATTTAAATATCTGTGTTTTCTGATGGTCCTAGGTAACCCTTGGGAAAGGGTCATTCCACTTAAAAGGGGTCATGACCCACACAGGCCGAGGACCACTGATTCAAAATCTTCACTATGACTACCAAAACTCACACAAAATGTATTTTCATCTTCCTGGAGTTAAAATCACAAGATTTTGATCTCTCTAAAAGTAATGCATCAACATTACTCTGTGGTTGTAAAACTCCTTTTCAGTGAGTGAGAATCCGCTGGACTCTCTCAAACCCACTGACACTTAGAATTATCCATCTTGTTTTTTCCCTTTAATAAAATAGAATAGTGCGAGATCTGAGAAAATCTGAATGCCGGCCATGTTACTGATCTCCACAAGTCATTTAAACTTCAAATGCCTTTATTTTAATGTAGATAAGTGGGGGTGGAGGAATGTATTGTTGGAGGATATACATTGTAACATGTCTGTCTATACAACTGACTTCTGATGTTCTAAAATGAAGTAATTCAGAATTCACATGGAGTTCTTATCTGGTGACTCTATGCTCATGGGCAATACTAGGAGACAGATAACTGAGAACTTTTCGAGTCTGATTCAGACAGGTAGGCCCAACTAAATAAAACTGCTCTACCTGTCATCCCAGCATGGAAGGTTTACAGATGGGAAAGAAAAAAACAAACTTCTCAGCCACCATAAACATGGAGTGGTGTTTTCACAACCCTCAAAGGGCTGATAAAATATCTTGGCTTGATTTTCCTCTCCAGCTCCTCTGGAAGAAGTTCCTTTAGCTCTCAGCTATTTTCTTGTTTCTCTTTCTATTTGAATGTACTCAAGATTTTCTTATTGGCAATCACAATGACTTATATGACAATTGCTAGCCAGAGAGAGAGGGATAGAGAAATGGAACTGGTGTCACCATCCAGCACCAGTTTGCTGTATTTGAGTACATGCCTGTTCTAAATTAAACATCACTGCTTCTGTCTCCTCTCATTGGCCCCACCCACCTTCTGATGTCCTGTTTCCTCAAATTGCTTAACCTCATAGGGGGATAAAAAGGTTTATCTGGTCTCCAAAAGTCCCTTTGCCAAGTCCAGAAATAAAGACCAGGATGGAGATGCTGGGTGGTGGATGTAGAAGGGCTAATGGAAACCCTCAGTACAGACCTACTGTCTGTTGACTGATTTACAAAACTGGGGATAACCCCAAATCTTAGGTTAACTTTTATTGCAACATCAAAACTTCTGGAAATAAGACTTTTACCATATCAGATTTATATGGCAGAGTGTTTGGTACATCCGTGAGGGGATCAGTAAATATGGTCAGATTGATTAAATGAACAAATGTGCCCACTCGAGGGGGTAGGAGGCAGTTCTGTGGTAGGATATTTTAAAGATAAACAGTTTAGGGAGCTAAAGCAGAAAGGGTTGTAAGTGTGTGTGTGTGTGTGTGTGTGTGTGTGTGTGTGTGTGTGTGTAAGCTAAACCCTGGAAGCACTTTAAAATTCTATGATATATGCTTACTTTCTTGTGGTTTGCTCTTTTGGCTAAATCAGTGTATATAAAATATTCTGATTACTTGAGGGATATTACTTAGGTTCCAGCTAATGCTTTCTATATAAATCTAAATCATGGTTCTTCCTCCATTTTGTTCCTCTTTTTTTGTTTGGTCAAATCCCTGTGGGAAGAAATAGCATTCCTGTGGGTAAAATAATTTCTGTGGAAATTATTCAAAATCCAATTTCAGTAAATACTCCGTGAAGACATGATGTATTTCTGGACCAGTCCTTGAGCTTGCATCATCTCCCTGCTTACTGAGAAGTTCTGTTGGCCAGCATTTCATTTTAAGCATACATCCAACCAGCGGGGTAAATGTCTCTTGGGAGCGTTAAGGCAACGGGAACCCAGAAATAATGTTCCTGGAGATAGTGAATGCACTAAAATAAATAAATAAACAAACAAACAGTGGACTTTGTTTCCAGCAGGGCTGTGCCATCACCGGAAGAGACCTTTCCTCCTAAGCCTGTTTTGTTCTTTTAACAATGAGGTGACCAAACAAAATGGCTCCTACACTTCCTTTCAGTCTTTAGCTATATCAGTTTATGTTCACGTAGCATTGCGTTCGGAACCCAGCGATCCCCGTGCTTCACAAATAACACCTAGGGATGTCTAGTCAACCCCCCCTCCAATTTTGATAAATGTTTCCACTGCAACATAAATAATTCTTTTATTATTGAATTATAAGATTATTAGAATTAGCATGAATCTATCCTTCTCCCCAGCCTGTTGTGATTTTGCTTAAATTAAAGACAAGCTCTATGGAACATGAACCATGGAGGGTACATTAAACAAAGTTTATTCCAGGTGGGGGAGGGGGAGAGTGTGGGAGAGAGAGAAATGGAAGAACAGAGCAGGGCAGAGAGTAAGAGAGAAGAGAGAGAGAAAGAGGTTGACTGCTGAAAAGAGAGAGAGAGGAGCGTAAGAGAAGAGAAAGTAACTGGGCAGAGAAAGTAACTGTCTTTTAAAGGGGTCCTCTACACCTGCATGCAGACTTAGTTCCCATGGAACTCTGGGCTGACCAGGGTACTGCCTGAGTGGATTCTGCCAGGTAACAGGGGAAAGCCAGCATAATGCCTGACCCTTTCATTCCCACCTTTACTTACTATAAAAAAGGTGGTGTGTTAGATATGGCAGATTAAGGAATAAGGGCGTTGAATTCTCAAGACTGCTTCCTGCTGACCTGGGTGCATTGACCATATTCGGGGGACCTGAGAATGCTGGGGTACTGCCACTTCCTGGGCTTCCTAGGGTAGCTGGTTGCTCCATCGAAGTTCAGGCTGGATGGAACTCTGGCACCTCTTAGACCTGGCAAGATGTTGGCAGAGCAGAGGACAAGGTTAAGTTTGGGAAAAACTTTTTTCTTAGGTCCTGGTACTTGAGGGGAGGATTGTAAGATGAGGAAGGGGTTCCCGAGGGGTCCCAACATGACGGAAGGGAGTCCTGGGACCAGGGAAAGATTGAGTAATATTTATTTGGAGTGAATCTGACCTGTTTGTTTGGGTCCAGTTCAGCTCCCTGGAACTTACAAGAATCCTTAGAGTTTGTGGAAACATAAATTTTAGACACATTAGCAGCATATTCATGTTAGAAGCAACTTGGCTGAAAGCATTAACATTTTAAAATTGACAGATTTTTTTAGGACAATGAAAAGCATCTTAATCTTGACCTTGTAGTTATGATCGTATAGTGGTATTGTAGAACTTTACTGACTGTGAACAGTAGCCTGAGAAACAGAGAAATATGGAACATATTTCATTCTTTTTAATGTCTCAACTCACTTTATAATCACTTAAGCCTTTTTATCCTCAGACCTTCATAACTACTCTCTCTTACTCTCTGTCTCTCTTCTCTCTTACTCTCTCTGCTCTGCTGGCCTATAATAAACTATAGTTAATGTATCTCTTGTTCTCATGCCTCATCTTGCACCTTTTTTCTAATATAAGCAAAAGAATAGCACAGCCCCTCCCCCCACACACACAAGGCATTGGGAGCTCTAAGGAAGAAGGGGGTGGAAAAATTATAAGAACTAGAGGTGGCAGATAACTCTGTGGAAACAGTATTTTCCAGACACAACTAGGGAGGTGTCCTGTCATAGCCACAGGTCTTTAACATGCTATCACCATCTTGCCTTGGCCCTCATTGTCTATTCCTCCTTCACAGCCATTCTTCTCAAAGTCAACATTCTTCTGTCTAAAACACTGATGTTCAATGGAACACCAAGAAACAATGCCCCTTCAGAGCAGTAAGTATCACAAGGGAGAGTTAGATATGAGATGGTGCACACAATTTTAATCCCAATACTTGGGAGCCAGAGGTAGGCTAATCTCTGTGGGTCTGAGGCTAGCCTGGTCTACAGAGGGAGTTCCAGGACACCCAGGACTGTTACACAGAGAAACCCTGTCTAGTAAAAACAACAAGGGAGAGTTCTTATAAACTTATGAAATTGTAACAAGATAGAGGTATTCTGGAGCTCAGGCATGGTGATTCAATTCTCCCTCTCAGTTATTAAAAATAACTCCAACCAGAAACTCTCTGAGCCTGAAGGGTTATTGGTGGGATAAAGATTCACCCCTCTGTGTCTGCTGTGGTTTGGGTATGGTTTGTCTCCCAAGGTTCATTTATTGAAAGGTGACAGAATTGTTAAGAGGTAAAGTGTACTGGGAAAGTTCTTTAGGTCACTGGGGCCATTAGACTAAGGAATGGTGGCAACCACTTCCGCCTCTCTAGCTTCCTGTTTAGTCATGTGGTCTCTGCCTCTTATAGGTGCCCCCTGTCACCAGTCATAAGATGCTCACCAGATTTGTACCTATGGAATTTCATAACTATAACTTTATAATCTCTTTCCTTTATAAAGATGTTTTCTTTCTATATAGATAGGATTCTTTCTATATATACCTGCCTCTGCTATATCATTGTAGTAGTGACACCCAGACTAGAAGATAAGAAAGAGTCATTGAGCCTGTCTTAATGCAGGTAGAAAAGAAAGGAACAAGTTGCCTCTGGAGTCCTCAGAAGAAGCACAATCTGTCTAACACATTACCTTCAAGACTACCACAAAAGCTACAGGGTAATACACCGTGCTTTAAAAAGTATTTTTATTTTGTGTGGATGTGTGTTTTGCTGGCATGTATGTCTGCCAAGGCCCAAATAATACTTTGGAAATATATTCCACCTAGCCATGAGTTCTGAGAGCTCAGAACTTCTATTGTCTTTTAGATGTTGGCTGATTGCCGCCTCATGGCCATATTCCATAGGGAATAGCTCCTATTCTAAATAACAAAGACTTGGGCCAGGGCGAGTCTACACCCTCCCTGAGGGCTAGCAAGGAGTGCTGGTACAGGGTACCTGAGGGCTTGAGTACCTGCTACGAAGGAGTGTCTCTAGAATTAAGAGAAATATTTGCTATCAGCCCTCTATACATGATAAGATATGTCTTCTGCCTTCATCCCCACCTTTGGATGGGTACTTAAGATGATGGAACAATAATTCATGACCTTCAGTATTTACTGGGAGCCCTCTTGTTATGACCAGATAGATGTCTCTGTCTTGTCTTTAACACCGTTAGGGAGATAGCTTTCCGCATCCATACTCCTACACTCATGATCGGACCCAGGACTCCTCTGCTGGTTCCAATCGCAACCCAAAAAGACACCAATCCACAGTAAATGGCCCCTGCAATGTGGGGCTAATACAGACCAGACCAGACCATGACATATATCTATGTGCCACATGTCTGTTTGGTGATTACAGGGACCAAAAGAGGGTGTTGAATACCTTGGAACTGGAGTTGCAAATGATTGTGAGACACCACGTGGGTGTTAGGAATCAAATCCTAAACCCAGGTCCTCTAGAAGATCCAACAGTGTTCTTTTTTTTTTGTGTTTTGTTTGTTTGATTTGGTTTGTTATTTCTTATTTCTTCTCTCTCTCTCTCTCTCTCTCTCTCTCTCTCTCTCTCTCTCTCTCTCTCTCTGCAGACAGGGTTTCTTTGTGTAGCTTTGGAGCCTATCCTGGCACTTGATCTGGAGACCAGGCTGGCCTCGAACTCACAGAGATCTGCCTGCCTCTGTCTCCCAAGTGCTGGGATTAAAGGTGTGCAACACTGACAACCACCTGGTTTTGTCTTTTTGTTTGTATGTTTGTTTGTTTTTCCTGGATCTGTAAGCCAGACTGACCTTGAACTCAGAGATTTGCCTGCTTCTGCCTCTTGAGTGCCGAGAATAAAGGTGTGGGCCACCATACCTAGCCCCTGGAATGTGTTGTTTTAAGCTACTAGATATTCTATTTCTTGTCAGGGGAACAAGGCAGGGCCAGTTTGCTAATGCATTATCCCATAAGTAACAACTGTGTACCCTTCCTTCCTGCTCCTGAGAGTGTATTTGCTCAGATGAGATAAAGAACCCAGCTTTTGCCCTAAAAAAACTTGCAGACTAGCAGAGGCAACCCTAGTGAATGCCAAATCCTGAAATCCAGGGTGTGGAATTTCTACCTGACTAGAAACTGATGCTTCTGCCCCTGGGAAGAGCTGTCGAGCATCTACCTGGGGTGTTTCCTGTCCCTGAATCTGCCATCCAAACATCCACACACTGGGGGAAGGTTTCAAGCAAGGCTCACTGAGCAAGCATCTCACCCAAGGAAGGGAATTTAAAGGTCAGCTCAGCTGAGGCTGTGGGTTGTGCAAACCTCTAGTATGTTAGCCATTGTTCCTGGATCCTTTAGGTGCCTCCTGGAGCTTGGCTTGACTTCCTTTTTGTAATTCTTGGTCTGCTTTCTTATTTATTTATTTTCTTGAGATAGGATCTTACTCTGTAACCCAGGCTTGCCTCACATTGTGACACCCTTCCTATCTCAGTCTCCCTGTGACTGGAGTTAGAGCATGGTACACACATGGTGGCTGGCCTGACTTTGGATAATCTTTTCTTAGACTTTTAACAGCTCTGCTAGACTCATTTGTCCACTCATATTAATAAACTCAATCAGCGCCCACAAAGTTGATGGACATCTATTGTGGAGGAAAACACCAGAGAAGTCATGAAGAAAAACTTTGTCTTACTTTATGTACTACTTCTTCGCCAAAACATTGAGATTTAAATGTATGCATTGTTCTTTAATTTAGTGATTTCAAGTGTGTGTGTGTGTGTGTGTGTGTGTGTGTGTGTGTGTATTAATATCAGTTTTAAACAGAGAAATGGAACTGGATAGATGGCTCGGAGTTTAAGAGCACTGGCTGCTCTTCCAGAGGACCTGAGTTTAGTTCCCAATACCCACATTGGGCAGGTAACTCCAGTTCCAGAGGATCTGATGCCCTCTACTGGCTTCCTTGGGCACCTACCTGCAACCAGATGATATATGAACACCACACACACACACACACACACACACACACACACACACACACACACACATGGGGAAACATTTTTTAGTTAATTTGAGGCAGTCTTGACTTGCATGTAAGACAGAGGCCTGATAGTACACACTCATAGACGTGCTATCCAGATTCTATAGAGTAGCCTGTTTGTTGTAGGTTGGGGCTATCTCATCTGTCTTGCCTACCCATGTTCTCAGCTCTTTTGCTAATCAGTGCCAGCTGTGTTGTGGCTTCCTTTTCCTGGGACCTGGTGTCCCTGCTCGGCTCCATTACCCCTTGCCTCCCACGCCCTGGTGTGACACAGACTTTTGCAGTGCTCTTCCCAGGAATCTATTTAGAGCTAGTATCCTTTGCAATTCATGAGGAGTCACAAACCAGTGATGAGATAAGAGGAGGGATTTGGAAGAAAACATTGAGCATGGACGAAGCCAAGGGGGAAACATGGGTGTTTTCATTTGCTTTCCTAAACAGGATCTAGACAGCATGCTCTTCTTCAGCAAATTGAATAAGTAAAGCCACAAAAGACACACCCTTCTCGCAAGATGGGGATAGTACTCCCCCATGTCCCCTTTGTGCCCTGCTCTCTACATTCCACAAGCTGTCTCATACCCTGTCATACTATTGGCCAACTGTGTTCTCTACGGACCCCTAAAGTCTTCCGGAGAAGTGACCAGCCTCACTCAGTGTTACATAGCATAAAGAACACTGTGCACAGCAAGCATTCAACAAATGCTTGTTGGATTGAGTTGAATGAGTTAAAAGCATGTGGGTAGCAGTTTGGACACACTTTAAAGTACCTGAAGTCCGACTACCATTCGGAAAAACTAGAAAATCATTCTCAATTCTGAGTATATCTATAAAACATAACAGTATTCATACCACTCTCCAATAAGTATTCATCAATGACACTTTCAGCCTGGTTTGCTGAAGAGGTGTGCGGGCAAAGCCTATCATAAACACACTGTTGCAAGCAATCACCTGTTAGCTCATGTTTGCATATGAAGAAGGGACATGTAGAAGAACACTTCTGTAGGGTCGAAGGTGGAAGACAAATGTCAATTTGTTTTCACTTATCCAACCCAGACACCAGTCATGCATTTGGTCAGCTAGAGACTGATGCAGGCACCCACGGTCAGGTAGGACAGAGCAACCTAGGAGGGCAGTCAGCTGCCACATGGAACAGCAAGTGTTCTTAGGCAGGGTGGGGAAGTATTCCCACAGTGGGAGTAGCCAGGGTGGTGTCAGAAGTGCCTGAGCTTTATCTTCACTTGTTCAGGATCAGAGGATTTTAAGAGCTCTTTCGATAGCAGCACTCTTTGAGAGGCAGCTCCTTTTAAAACCTCAATCAAGTCACTGCCCCACAGGTTGGTGTTTTGTACCACACCTGCCTCTTGTAAGCAGTTGAGGGCTGTCTTCTCTGGAAGCAACAGCCATCTGTACTTTACAACAAACAAGGAGCTTCCTGTTCTCTGGGATCATCGACTGACTAATAAATATTCTAAATTGTATATTGAGTTTTAAAAACTCCCATAGGCCACCCATTAGTTTAAGAAGATGCCAGTCCTGTGGAATGACATGACAAAGCGCCACGCTGCAGTTCCTTGGTGTTAGCCTAGCTTATTGCTCTCTCCGTGGCTGTGTAATTTGGGGGATCAAGGCAGTGTGGCAAGTTCTAAAAAATTCTTGGTCCTCAAATAAACATTGAGCACATCTTCCTTGATAGCAAAGCAATTATGCACCCATGTTTTTCAACATATGATTTTAATGGGAGGATCTATTTTGTAACCCCAGTATCTAGAGAGAGTAAACCATTAATAATGTTAAGTTTGTAGTTAGGGGGTCAGATACTCTGTGCACCTCTAGTCTAAGCTTTATACAACTTTCAGATTTCCTGGTAGGTTGCCTGAGAATTTATGTGGGTCCTTTCAGTTGAGCAGAAGAGAAGTGTATGAAATGAAGCTGTATTTTCAGAACTGCTACACCCTAAACAATGCATACTGGTTTTCCTGTTTTGAGGATAGCTATTGAAAAGGAATGATATGGGAAATAATTTTTCTGGGAATAGTTCTGCACACCAAGCATCTCAAGAGGGAAGAGAGGGAGAAAGAAAAGGAGGGAGGAAGGGAGGGATGGAGGGAGGCAGGAGTGAAGAGAGGCATAGGAGAAAAGGAAGAGAATGAGCAGAGAATGGAAGGGAGAGAGAATAATGGCGGAAGAGAGGAAGGACAGAAGGAATGAAGGAGACAAGGAAGGAGTATGCTGAGGAAAGAAGAAAGGAAAAGAAGAAAGAAAAGAAGAAGAGAAGAAGGAGGCAAGTCTTTCGTTCGACCATCAGTTTCCAAATAATGACATGGAGACTTCTTGTTAATTATGAAAGCTTGGCCTTAGCTTAGGCTTGTTGCCAACTAGCTCTTCAAACTTAAATTAACCAGTTTATATTAATCTATATTCTGCAACATGGCTCATTACCTCTCCTCAGTACTGTATGTCTGATGTTCTCTGTGTCTCGCTGTTGAATTCCCCGCCTCTCACATTCTTCACCCGACTTCCCCTCTCTACCTGGAGGTCCTGCCTATTCTCTCCTACCTAGTTATTGGCCGAATGGCTCTTTATTAAACCAATCAGAAGTTGCCTTAGGGAGGTGAGGTACACACAGCGTGATCAAATATCCCACAAGAAGGGAGAGAAAAAGGGAGGAAAGGAAGAAATGTAGGAAGAGAAGAAGGGGAGGAAAGACGAGAGGAGGGGGCATAGAAAAGAAGGCAAGAAGGATAGGTGAAAATCTGCTTATCAAAAATAGTCTTTATATTAAGAGGCATGCATTCTCAGGAAAATTCAAATGGTAGGGCCAGCCTGATGGTTCAGCAGATGAACTTGCCAACAAGCCTGGCAACCTGAGTTCAAACCTCAGAACCTACATTGTGGAAACAGAAATAATTTCTAAGTTGTCCTCTGCCAGACAACTCAGACACATGCACACCATGGCATGTGCACACCCCAGCACACATACCATACCTCTTCATAACCACCAGACATTAAATAAATTAAATAATCAGATTGTAAAGGAAAGGACAAAATAAGACCTCGGGATTCTCCAATATCTTTCCTCAACCTGAATCCCATTGCCATGAGAAACACTGCTAGTCCCTGGTGGTGCCTTTTACAGAAATATTCTATATAGCTTTTAGAGATACTACATATTCTAGTGCAGTGGTTTTTAGCCTATGGGTCATGACCTCTTTGGTGTCCAAAGATGTTTTTCACAGGGGCCACTTAAGAACACCAGAAAACACAGATATTTACATTATGATTCATAACAGTAGCAAAGTTGTAGTTATGAAGTAGCAGCATAAATAACTTTATGGTTGGGGGTCACCACAACATGAGGAACTGTATTGAAGGGTCGCATCATTAGAAAGGTTGTGAACCACTGAGCTAGTTTTTTTCTTGCCTGTAGAGTATTGCAGCTTGACCATCTCCCCCGATCCCCCCAGTCTGGTGGATCTTTACCTGTGTACTGCACAGGCTTTAAAAGGATAAGCAGCAGAGATATTCCATTGAATGATGACATAATTGTTTATATTGTCATCTTCTAGTAGCATCTGAATTTGTTTTTGCTATTATTTGTTTTCTCTCTTCTTGGGACCAAATCCAGCCTTTGTGCATGCTATGCAAGTATTGGAACCACCGAGATAGATGTCCAACTCTGATTATCTTTTGATGGCTGTGTGCTTCAGTGAAGATTTGTAAATATTATAAATAATAAAGTAAGTCTGACATTTCAGAGTAGATTTCTAAATATGAAATGATGATGAGATTCTATGTTTTTATATGTTAATAACCCCTTAATTTACCTTCAAAATGTTAATAGTAAATGAGGACATATTTTCAATTTCTCCCATCGCTGAGAATTTGTTTGATTGATTTTTAATAAGAACATGTATACAGCTTTATGCCCCTGCATTCAGGGAAGAACCTTTGGTGTTTTATTTTCATAGACTTCTGTGTTATCCAGCTTTCTGTTTTGGTGACAACCTACCTGAGAGAATCCATTTAAAAGAGGAAAATCTGGGTCTGGTGGCACACACGTGAATTCTCATTCACTCAGGAGGGAAATTCAGGCAGTGGGATCTTCAATCTAATGTGGACTATGTAGAGATCCCCTATTTTACAAAAAAAAAATAATGAGAGAGGATGGGGAAGGGAGGGAAAGTTGGCAACTGGGATGCAGAAAGAAGTAGAAACGAGTTGAGGATCCCAGTATCCTTTGGAAGACCATGCCTCTGATATCCTAACCTCCTTCTGATAGACAACGGCTCCTGACAGTTCCACAGCTGTCAATAGCATAATCTCACAGGCTGGGGACCTGGGGACCTGGTTTTTAATATATGAGTCCATGGTGAGCAATTAAGATTCATTTTATCTCAACAATTATGCCATGTAGACTTGAGACAGAAAGAAGTGTTTTTTTTTTTTTTTTTTTTTTGGTTTGGTTTTGGTAATTAAAAATCAAGAAATTCAGAACATTTATATACAATAGATTTTAGAATAAATTTTTACTTGTAAAATAAAAACCTAGAGTATCAGACTATTGATCACCAAAAGACCATGGGAAAGGAAAGGAGTCACTAAAGCTAACACTGGGCAGTGCACAAAACTGATAGGGCTGGAAGGCTGTTCACCCGTGAGAACAACAGATCATACTGTGTGTTACACAAATCTAGGAGGCCAGAGGTAGCTGCAGCAACAGCCAGTGTCACTGCTCTCTAGTCACAGGATGTTAATAGACATGCATCAGGTAGATTTGTATTTAGTTCTTATTTCCTGTGCCCTAAGCACACCCGTGCCTCTCTCATTTCAAGTTCTAGAAAGAAGCATGTTCAGTTCTTCTCTCATCTCATAACCTTGGAGACCTGGCTCCCTCAGGACCCATCTATATGTTTACACATTTACATGTTTTCCTTAGTTCAGAAAACTCACTGGTGCCACGCTCTAGAATCTTTAGAAGAGGAGACACACAGGGCAAGGGGTATGTAAATCAACATTAGATGGAGGGAAAACATTTGAATTTCAGCGGTGTGTGTTCTGGCTGGCTCCAGAACTGTTTCTGTCAGGTTTTGTATAAGCAGCTGGTGGAAAGGTAGAGCACGCCAGCACAAATGGAGTCTTCGGAAATGGAGCAGGAATTTCTCTTCAAGGAGTCCTGGAATAAAAATATGGCAGTTCCTCAGGAAAATGGGAATGAGTCTACCTCAAGATCCAGCAATTCCACTCTTAGGCCTATATCCAAAGGATACACATTCATACAACAAGGACATCTGTTCAACTATGTTCATAGCAGCATTATTTGTAGTAGCTAGAATCTGGAAGCAACCTAGATGCCCCTCAACTGAAGAAAGGATAAACAAAATGTGGTACATTTACACAATGAAGTACTACTCAACAGGAAAAAAAAAAAAAGAAACAAAAAAAACAAAACAAAAAAAACCCCAAAACCCAAAAATGGAATCTTGAAATTCACAGGCAAATGGATGGAACTAGAAGAAACCATCCTGAGTGAGGTAACCCAGCCACAAAAAGACAAACAGGAACCTTCATTCAGTAGCTGATGGGAGCAGAAGCAGAAATGCATAGCTAAGCACTAAGCCGAACTCCTGGAATCCAGTTGCAGAGAGGCAGGAATGATGAGCAAAGGGGTCAAGAACAGGGTAGAGAAACCCACAGAAACAGCTGAACTGAACAAGGGGGAGCTCATGGACCCCAGATGGATAACTGGGAAACCAGCATAGGACCGACCCAGATGCCCTGAACATGGGTGTCAGTTAGGAGGAGTCCTGGGCAATCTATGGGGCCTCTGGTAGTGGATCAGTATTTATCCCTAGTGTAGGATTGGACTTTGGGAGCCCATTCCACATAGAAGGATACTCTCTCAGCCTAGACACATGGGAAAGATCCTAGGCCCTGCTCTAAATGATGTGACAGAGTTTGAAAATCCTTCATGGAAGACTTCACCCTCCCTGGGGAGTAGAAAGGAGATGGGATAGGGAGTTGGTGGGGGGGGGAGGGGAGGAGGGGAGGAAGAGGGAACTGAGATTGATGTATAAAACAAGATTGTTTCTAATAAAGAAAAAAGAGAGGAAATTAATAAAACCACATCCTTCAGTGTGGAGGAAAAACCCAGTGAGGCTGCTGATAAGCAATAATTCTGAAAGAATTGTAGTTTAAGAAGATGAAAAATAAGTGTGTGCTTACGGGAGCCAGTGTAAAATCACATAAAAACCTAGTGAAGTGGAATCAGACAATACCCAGCCCTTATTCTTTGTTGTGGATGGAACTGTCAAATTCATACATCAAAGCCCAGTGCTCAGTAAAATGAAACGTAATTGTTTGGACACAGAACCTTTAGAGACTTACTTAAGGTAAAATAATGTCATTTGCATTGACTCTAATTCAATATGACTGAATCCCTTTTAAGAGGAGATTAGGAAACAGATACTTTACAAAGGCCAGGCAAAGACACAGGAAGAGATAGACATCTGCAAGCCGGAGAAGACAGGCCAGCCTTGATGGCACCTTGCTCTTGGCCCTTGGCTCTTTTCCAAAACTCTGGAAAAATATATTTCTGTTACTGAAGCCATACAGTCTGTGGTATTTTTTTGTTATGCAGCCCTAGCATGTGAATACACCCATGGATACAAAATACTAAAGCACACTTACACAAAAATGAAACACTATACAATGAAAACCACCTACTACGATAAGGCAATCCTTATTTTTTAAAAAGGAAAAGAAACAGAAACAGCTCAATGTCCTCTCATAGAACCCTGGAAAACTAGGGTGCATCGCTTTAACTGCAGAGTATCATACAGCCATGAAAATAGTATAAAGATCTCTATCACCTGTTAGAAAGTGACTTCCAAAAGATGTTTGTTATTAAAAACAAAAAGCAAGATGACACAGAGCATAAATAACATGGTACCTTTGTGGTGAAAGAGAGGTGTAAAACCATGAGTAAGTATTCCCTCATTTTTATAAAAAGTAAAAGATAAACCAGTATAGTGGCATCTTGTTCCACCAATAGACTTGAAGTAATGGCTTTAGGATATGGCTTCGGTGTGTAGACGTGAACCCTTATAAGGACAAGGAGGGGCTCTCTCTTGGGTTGTGGACTGAGAATCCTGTATCACAGACCCTGAGCCTCCAGGGGGCAGAAGACCATGGAGGTTATTTACCGCCATAGTGTGAGAGGTCCCCAAATAAATATCTGATATTCTTTATTAGGGTGTTGGTGGACTTCCTTTCATCTGCCTTCAAACCAGAAATGAAAGTTTTCCCCCCCCGAAAGTATGGGCGAAGGCAACAGATAGCTATGATATGGGAGAGATGTGAGGTCCCTCCATATATCTTCCGGAATAGGTTGAACTTTTGAATCATAAGGACTTTAAGATTCAAAACTGGACACCGGGCCGGTGACATGGTTCACTTGTTGCCAAATCTGGAGACCTGATTTTGATCTCTGGCATCCACATGGCAGAAAGAGAGAAGTGACTCTTGAAAATTGTTCTCTGACCTCCACATGAGTGCACCATGAAACACACAGACTAAATAAATAAATGTAATAAAATTAAAACATGAATTAAACTCAAAAGACAAATGAAGCAAACATTGACCATAACCAGGAATGAGAAAACTCACATATCTCATGTTAATACCATAACTATGTAGGCATGAAAAATAAAATCAATTTGAGCAGAATCCATGTAACATTGAGTCTGAGAACCAAATGGTCTGTCATACAATCTAGAACCTATTAGGAGAGCTGATAGAATAGGCACTGGAGTACTGGGATTCTATTTGTCTTCAAGAACAAAATAGCATTTAAGAATACATTCTGGTAGTTGGATACTCATGCTTAAAACGAGAAACATAACTGTGGAGTGGGAAATGGAGAGAAAACCCTGAAATAGGAGGAGAGTGCATGCCCTGCCAGGAGTCCTAGAGGCACCTGGAAGCTGCTTTTCTTTTTTCTTTTTAAATAAAATTATTTATTTATTTATTTATTTATTTATTTATTTATTTATTTCACGTCACTGCTGCAGTTTCCCATTCCTCCTCTCCTCCCAGTCCCTCTCACCACCCCCCAACGCTGTTCTCATCCACCAATACACTCCTCCCCCATTTCTGTTTAGCAAAGGGCAGGTCTCCCATGAGTATCAACAAAACATGGCATATCAAGTTGCAGTAAAACTAAGCACCTCTGCATGTATTAAGGCTGAGAAATGCAACTCAGTATGAAGACTAGGCTCCCAAAACCCAGTAAGAGTCATACATAGCTCTTGTTCCTGCTGTTAGGAGTCCTACAAGAGGACCAAGCTACACAACTGTAACATATATGCAAAGTGCCTAGGCCAGTTCCATTCAGGCTTCCTGGTTGGTTCATTCTCTGTGAGCCCCTTATAAGCCCAGCTTAGCTGATGCTGTGAGTTTTCTTGTGGTGTTCTTGACCCGTCTGGCTCCTACAATCCTTTCTCCCCCTCTTCTGCAGGATTCCCTGAGCTCTGCCTAATGTTGGGCTGTGGGTCTGCATCTACTTCCATCAGTTGCTCGGTGAAGCATCTCTGATGACAATTGGGTTAGTCACCAATCTATGTGTATAGCAGAATGTCATTAGACATCATTACATTGACATTTCCCTCCTCCAGTCATGTTTGGTTTTATCCTAGGTCTCTGGGTCATCCAGCCTATAGATCCTGGTGCTCTAGGCAGTGTTAGGATGGGCTAACTCTCTTGGCATGGGTTTGAAACCAGGCTGGTCATTGGTTTTATGCCATCCCTCACTCAAACAAGAAAGCTTCAGGTGCAAATGGCTAGTTGTAACTTTGAAGGAGCAGAGGAACAAGGCAGCTGCAGACATCACATAGGCACTCACAGCCTGGGAGACAGGTCTGCAGTGAGCAGATGCAGGCCTGCAGGTACCTTTAAAAATATTGTTGTTGCACTTTTAATTAGTTGTAAAATTTCATACAATATATTTTGATCATATTCTTTTCCCTTCCCCAAGTTTCTCCACATCCCCCACCCCCCTACTCACCCAACTTCATGTTTTTTCTTCCTCCTCCCTCAAAAGATGACAAAGCAAACAACCCCCCCAAAAAACCAAAACAACAAACCAAACAAACAAATACAAAAACATATTAAAAAACCAACTATGAACATGGTTGAACATAGTCCTTGTTGTATGAACGTGCATAATTTGGGTATATACCCAAGATGCTGGATCTTGAGGTGGACTGATTCCATTTTCCTGAGCAACCACCATACTGATTTCCAGAGTGGTTTTACAAGTTCACACTCCCACCAGCAGTGGAGGAGTGTTCCTTTTTCTCCACATCCTCTCCAGCATAGATTGTCATTGGTGTTTTTGATTTTAGCCATTCTGACTGGTGTAAGATGGTATCTCAGAGTTGTTTTGAGTTGCATTTCTCTGATGGTTAAGGATTTTGAACACTTTCTTAAATGTCTTTCAGCCATTTTAAATTGTTCTGTTGAGAATTCTCTATTTAGTTCTGTGCCCCACTTTTTAATTTCATGGAGAGTGTTTTGGTAGCTAGCTTCTTGAGTTCATTGTATATTTTGGAAATCAGCCCTCTGTCAGATGTGGGGTTGGTGAAGATCTTTTCCCATTCTGTGGGCTGTCGTTTTATCTTACTGATTGTGTCCTTTGCCTTACAGAAGCTTCTCAGTTTCAGAAGGTCCCATTTATTAATTGTAGATCTCAATGTCTGTGATACTGGTGTTATGTTCAGGAAGCAGTCTCCTGTACCAATACATTCAAGGGTATCTCCCACTTTCTCTTCAGTGTGGCTGGACTTATGTTCATAGCAGCATTGTTCGTAATAGCCAGAACCTGGAAGCAACCTATATGCCCCTCAATTGAAGAATGGATAGAGAAAATGCAGTACATTTATTCAATGGAGTACTACTCAGCAGAAAAAAGCAACAGAATCTTGAAATTTGCAGACAAATGGATGGAACTAGAAGAAACCATCCCGAGTGAGGTAACCCAGTCACAAAAAGACAAACATGGTATGTACTTACTCATATATGAATTTTAGACATAGAACAAAGGATTACTAGCCTACATCCTCTTCACCAAAGGAACTAGGAAAGAAGAAGGACTCTAAGTGAAAAATGCATGGTCCCACAGAATGGGAAGGGCCATGATCTCCTAAGCTAATTCAGAGCATGATGGTAGGGGAGAGGGAGCTGGTAGAATGTGAGGAGGAGAAGAGGAGGGGAGAGGAGGAAATGGAGGAGCAGAAAGGTTGAGTTGGGGGAAGAATAGAGGAGAGCAAGATGAGAGATACCATAACAGAGGGAGCCATTATAGGTGCAAGGAGAGATCTGGCACTAGGGAGATTTCCAGAGATCTACAAGAATGACACCTGGCAATCTAGGCAATGGTGGAGAGGTTACCCTTAAATGTCCTTCCCATATGATGAGACTGATGACTACTTTATATGCCATCCTAGAGCGCTCATCCAGTGGCTGATGGAAGCAGAGGCAGACACCCACAGCTATACACTGAACTGAACTCTGGAACCCAGTTGCAGAGAGGGAGAAATGAAGATCAAGGGGGTCAAGACGAGGCTGGTGAAACCCACAGAAACAGCTGACCGGAACGAGGAGGAGCACCCTCGTTCCCAGTCTGCTCCCAGTCTGCTGTCTGGGAAGCCACCACAGGACTGATCCAGATCCCTGAAAGTGGATGTCAAGGAGGAGGCCTTGGCACCCTATGGGGCCTCTGGTAGTGGATCAGTATTTTTCCCTGGTATAAGGAGGGACTTTGAGAGCCCATCCCACATGAAGGGATGCTCTCTCAGCCTGGACACATGGGGGAGGGCCTAGATCCGTCCTAGGATGATGATGTGGAATTTGGGGAGCCCCTGTGGAGTACCCTACCCTCTATGGGAAGCAGAGGGGCAGAGGGGAGGGTGCTGGTGGGGGGTTGGGGGGAGAGGGAGAAGGGATTGACATGCGAAATTATAATTTTGTAAAAATTAAAAAACAAACAAACAAAACAAAACAAATAAAAACAAACAAACAACAACAAAAAAAACCCTCAACTATCCCTGAGTATGAGCCTGCCTTGGAGTGTGGTCGATACACCACACTCCGTTGGAGAAAATGAATTCTTCCGTTGTCTATCAGGTATCAGTTGCAAGCAGCTTCTTGGTTAGGGGTGGGACTTTGTGCCCATTTCCTCTTCTCTATGCTGGGATTTTCTGGCTTGAATTTGTGTCTTTCTTGTGCATGCATCATAGTCTCAGTGAGTTCCTATATACCTCAACCCTGCTGTGTCTGGTCTTGTGTGAAGGCCTTTGAGAGTCACGTTTGGGACAGTTTGAGACTCCCAAAGAATAACATGTAACACACTAATTATATAATTATGCTGAACATAGTAATTCATTAAGAAAAACATTTATTTTTAAGATCTGTGCACTCATGCTGATACCATAAAGGAAATCAGGAGAGGAGAGTCTCTCCTTTATAGAAGAATGTCAGTTGTTGTATGTAAAGTGAATGTTAAAATCACAAATTTAGCATTTTTCAACACCAGTGAAATCACTGGTTCAAACCAAGGACATTGCTGGCTAGCTGCCTGGGCATGACAGAACTCGAAGACTGAGACAGGTTATCACAGAGGGAAAGAGACTTCTCACAACAGAAGAGCAGATGCCTCAGCACAAAGTCTCAACAGCATGGCCAGTGGGGTCGACACTGGGGATATCTGTTATGATACAATGGGAGATGTACACTGTCCCTTATGTAGTAGACACAAAATATTTAACCTGTCTCCGAAGACGAGAAATTAATTAGATCCATATTGTTGGGAGTCCTTCAATACCACTAGTATGGGTTTTTGACAAAATGTTAAAGCCATAAAGTGAAAATTTTGGGTGGGTGTGTCTGTTCTAGAATAGGAAATAAAAATACACAAAAACTGAATACAGTGCACATCCCTAAATGTGTATTGAAATAAATAGCAAGAAAAGGATATTAGCAGGTCAATTAAAAAATTGAGTTTAAGTTGTGTAGTATGTGATGTTGTCCTATCAGGCCTCAACTACATTGGTGTGAGACCAGTAACAACAGTGAGCATTTCATTTTTCAGGCACTTACAGAGTATTTAGATTTGCAGTATCACAATACCTATACCTCAGATCAAGTGTTCCAGCAAACAACATCTTCAAAGTTTATAATTTTAGGTTTTACATTTATATGTATACTCCATTTTGAGGTAATTTTTAGCACATGTTGCATTATAGATTGAAGTACATCTTTTAAATGAATGTAAATTGTTAACATATCAATGATGGAAAGACTGCTCTTTCTCTGCTTAATTGTATTTGCCTCTTTGTCCAAACCAGTTCACCACATGTGTGTTTTTTTCTTTCTGGGTTGTCTTCTGTTCCATGGATCTCTTTGTCTTTCCCAACACCAGTACCACACAACCTCTTTGTTTAATGTCTTGAAGTCAAGCAGTGTGAGTGCTTCAGTTTTGTTTTGTTTTTCCAAAGTGCTATGGAGTATTCTAATGCCTTTGCCTTTTCCTGTAAATTTTATGACTAGTTCATTGATTTCACCAAAGAAGCCCATTCAACTGCTGGAGATGCAGTTGAATCACAGTGTAGTTTTGGAAAGACTTACATGTTAATTATTTATTCTTTTAACCCTTGAGCCATATTCAAGTCTTTAATATTTTATAGTTTGTAGTACACAAATAATCAATCCTTCATTGGCAGGTTTCCATGTGTGGTCTCAACCCTTTCTAGCAAATGTACAGAAATGGGATTGCTGGATTTTATGATAAATTTATTCTTTGTTTTTTTTTTTTGATGAATGCCTGTAGTTTTCCATAATAGTTGAACTAACTTTCTTTCCTACCAATAATATACAAGTGTTCTCTTCCCCACATTTATGTTTTTCTGTCAACACTTCTTTCACCTTTTTTAAATAACCATTTTAAAGATGACAGGGAAACATAACAAGATACTTAAGATCCCAGAGCTGTTAGCTGGTTCTGCTGGGATTTCAAATCCAGTTCTGCTAGGGTAAGAGTCTCACGTGCCTCATCTTGCTTGGCTCGGGGTTGGAAAACCTGGCCAGCTATTCACACAGGACTGTATGGAACACAGGAAGCTTTGTGATGCTTTTCTCCTGCAGGGACTCCCTTGGCTGTTCATCTGCTCAAAGAGAAGGAAAGGAAAGTCCTTTAGGACCAGACTGTTGAATGTGTGTCGGAGTTGGTTTGATAACCCACCTGGGGTGTTTTAAATTTGTTCAGGGGTCAGATTTGAGCTCAGACATTCCACATGGCTGTATTCTACCTGAAGAGAAGAATGGGTTTTAGTCAGTAAACAACAGTAAACTCAAAATTTGCCCAAACCTATTTCCTGATGAATTTCTGTCCAAGCACACTCCAGTTACAGCAGTCAGGAGAGAAACACGCTCACTCTGGAGGCTCTCCACAGCTGTGCGGGGCTTCTCCTCAGAAAGATCTAAACTGAATGGAAATCTGATGAAAAGTTTTGATCTCACACAACCTTCCTAATTTGTAGTATAGGCCAAGCAGGCATGTTCCTTGAAAAAGAGATGATAAAGTTATACTGACCCCACAATGGCCCACACTGCAGAGGTCCCTTGTTGTGAGACTTCCATAAACAGAGAGTTGATTTCATGTTACTGGGGATAAACTCTGAATCTCAGCAGGAGCAGGAGACTTGTTGGTGGAGGAAGTCAAAGAACACCAGCCCAGATTGTCCACAGCAGGGGAAGGGTTCATCTCAGCTGTCTTAAGACTGGATCAAGGCTTAGCATCAGGTCATTGGTGCCGATCACTGGGGCAAAGAGGGTTATTTTTATTAAGTATTCATGTTTGTGTAGGAGCTTTCAGTCATTAATCATTTAACTCTCGGGGCTCATGGGACTTTTGCATTGGGAAAGAAATAACACCATCTAATTTTACAGCTACAGAATTGGAAGCAGCACTATCCACTGCTGTTCCACCTAAGGAGGTGAAGCCATACACAGGAATCTGGGGAGCCAGAGCAGGAGGTCCCTGTAGGGCTGAAGTGAGGTGTTCTGTTTTGATACAAAATTAACTGATTTCTTTTTTCATTTTTAAGGCAACATTACAGATGCTAACTTGTATTGAAGTAAAAACAAACAAACAAAAAACTTGCCTCCATTTCAGACATTATCTGGTTGAAATTCTGCTGGGTCTGCACACTGTTTTGAAATCAAAATGTGCATTTATGTAGCAAAGATTATAAGGCATTGCCTGCCGGTCCTATCTTCTCAGAAAAATGAGAACATCAGCAAACATTCTTTGTGGGAGTGAGTACCTGATGGCAAACCGGACTACAGGAGAATTGCATGGAGGTTGTGAGGCCTACCATTAATCTCCTGGCTTCCTGGAGAAAGTATGTTTTGAAGTTCAGTTAAAAGATGCCTAAATCACTGTAGCCAAAAAATCCTTCAACCCCGACCCTTTGAAGCAGCTGTCCTATTTCTGTCCTCGAGCTGTAAACACCTGGAAGTATTACAAGATGGGGGAACTTCCAGAGAAACTCATAAGAACATATATTGAGGAAATAAAGAGAACTCTGACAGTGCGAACTTTACGATCTATCAACTGGCCAGGTGTGGTGGCATGTGTTTTTAATCTCAGCACACTCGGGAGGCAGAGGCAGGAGAATCTCTGTGAGTTTGAGGCCAGCCTGGTCTACAAAGTGAATTTCAGGATAGCCAGGACTGTTATACAGAGAAATACTGTCTCAAGCAACCAAAAAATAAATAAATAAAAAAGAATCTATCAACTGTGAGGCAGGTGGCAGGTAAGGGGCACACAAGTACAGAGGGGGTGTTGTCAATGGAGTCATTTGAATCTTAGATAAAGCGCAAAAAGCTCCTTAGGGTTCTGCGTACCCTCTGCTCGGGCAGGGAATGAGTGAGGGTTAGGATAACCACCTTCCTCCAGCCTAAGGCAGACCTTGGCTTAAATTCATGTAGAACTTAGTGGCTGCAAGTCTCAGGTCAGATGGCATGAACAGAGCCAGCCTCAAAGACTAATGATGGAAGTAAGAGCCACATGGCACCAGGGCAAATCCAGAGGATATGGGTCTGAGATTCATTCAACTCTAGGAGTCTTCTTTAGATAAACAATGCAAAATGTAGACTTTAATATGAGGAAGTCGGGTAAATATTTAGTTAGAAAGAGAAATCATCAGCATGTTTCCAGGGTCTATGGCTGTTTGTGGCCCTGGGATCTCCAACCACATACCAACTGGAGGGACTTGGACAGCCCAGGTCAGCACAGTGCCTGTAGATGCCACTCAGTTTTCCTGTATATTTTACAAAAGAAAATAAATTTAAAAAAGAGAGAATTGCAGCAAATCATTAATTTGAAAGAAGCTGACAAATAGCACAAACATTAACAAGTCCAGGAAAACAGTACAAAGCTTTTAGTAGTTGTCTGTCATGTACAGATATAACCACCCTGCAGAGTCTGACAGTTGACAGATGACAGCTGTTCTATAGAGACACACTGAGCAAGCAGAATAGGCACATTTTGTCTCTTCTCTTCAGTGTGGTTAATCAAAATTTGCTTTTTACAGTCAATAGCTTAAGAAACTTTCCACAGTGCACATTCTTGTATCATTCACACAAATGTATGATTGTCACCAGATTGAAATGCTTTTGTTAGAATTTTGAGACACTCAAGAGTCACAAGATCTAGACAACTTTTCCATACCTGTTTCTGGCTATGCATTTTAAGTCTTCTTTCTCTGCATCATCATCCTAATTTTGGAGCTGGGCATTGTAGGATGATACATTCATGTTTCAGGATGATACATCTTGGTTGTCCAGATCACTGGGTAAGTAGCCAGTAAGAAAGTTTCTGAGATCCATTCATATAAATATGAACTAGCAACCAACTCTACAACAAAATTATGTGACCCATATAATGAGTTCCACTCTACTCAAGCTAAACATGTCCTCAACTCAAGTGCATACCACCCTATCTGGAGGAAAATGTGACAGGGGAATTCAGAGCAATATAAAGTAGTTGGCATTAAGCACTTTAACCTGATGAACTGTATAAAAATAAAAACACAGCCATGTAGGTATATAACCAACACTGACAGAGGCCTTGTGAGAATTCATGAGGCTGGCTTTAAGATTCCCTGCTTCTATGTGCCTTATCAATGTTCTGAGGCTTTTTCTCATATAGCCATGTCTTTAAAATTGTTACTGTATTTTGCTTATTTGTGTGTGAGCATATGAGGAGGACAGAGGACAGTTTGTAGGAGTCAGTTCTTTCCTTCTATTGTGTAGGTCTCAAGAACCAAACTCAGGCTTGGTGGGAAGCATTTTTAACCCCTGAGCCATCTCACCTCTCAATATTTCAATATCCTCATAACTAACTGTTGCTCAAAGTGACTACTGGAGAGGTATGGGAGCTTGTGTTCAAGACACTCTGAAACCAGTGTCTTGTCCAAAGTTAAACATGAAGTATGTCCTGTCCAGCAGGGATGAATCAACATTAAACTGACAGGAAGGTAGATGCATCCTAGGAAAAGGAAACGCCTTGCCTCCTTTGTCTGCAGGCTCTATCTGTATTCCCAGCTCCTCTCTCGAGTGGTTGTGATGTACTGAGCTCTGATCTCTTTCATCTTTCAGTAAATCCCCTCTGGGAATGTCAGACCATCCCTCCTCTCTCCCTCTACAAAGGAGACAGGAGAGTAAGTGGGTGAGCTAGTCAGACCTGCCTCAGGGCTACACCACATGATACTGGGCTGAGGTACCACAGAGGCCAATGAAGGCAGAATTTGGGAAACCGGGGTTCATAGTGTGGTGGTCATTCCAGAAATGTAAGCCCTCAGAAACGTGCTGCCCCGGCTCTGGAAGACGGGTAAAACAAATAAAGCTGCCGCCTATTTGGAGCACACACTGGGCCCTTCCACATCTGCAGGACATTTAGCTCCTTGCATCTGGTAGTGTTTGTGCAAATATAATTCCATATTCACTAATAATTCCTGGGGCTAAAGCCCCCCCCCCCACCATGTAACCTTGTTAATATTCTCTCAAGGTCTGGTGTGAACGCCTCATAGCATTTTGATTAGAATTCAATCTTCTGTTTCCCCCCCCACCTCTCTGTCTCTTTGTCCCTCTCTCTTCTCATGCTTTTCTGGCCCCTGGTTTCCTGGCCACCCACATGAGGAGGCAGTCCCCCGCCCTTCCACTCTCCATTCTCAGTTTCAAGGAATTTCCTTGTGTCAAAGGCAAAGTGTGATTGACATATTTTCCCCCTCCTAAGCACAGTCATCTCAGTTTGACTTAACCATCTCCTTATGGGACCCATACAGTCATTACCTGGGTGAGAAAGACCTCCTCCTTGCCCTGCTTAAGGGCCAGCTGAGCTCCATGCAGCTTGGCATTTTTATAGACTTAAATTCCTGCTCCCCATCTCCTTATTTGCCTACTTTGGGGGTGGTGTGTTGCTATTGGCACTAACCAGTATTCCCTGACAAACTGCACCTTGAGATTGAAAGAATTTTAGTTATTCACACTCAGGTAAACCAGCTGCCTCCTTTCAGTGCCCTCTGCCTGCCAGGAAAGGCATTTAATCACTGTTCTTCAGACTTGTGGGGAAATGGATAGCACAGTAAGTTTTCACCGACTCGGGGCAAGCCTCATTCCTTGGACTCATTAGTCTTCATGACCAACTTGTTTGTCTCTCAGGAGAAGAAAATAAAAAAATAAAAGCAAAGAATTATACCTTGAGGGATAATATTCAACCCACGAAGAAGCTCTTGGCAGGCAGGTTCTTGACTGGATGGAGCTGTTGGCTTTGGAATGTATGGGCTTTCTCAGAGTATTTAAGGCAGGCAGCTTCTATCAGAATTCTCATGGCCTCTAAGTGCTTCTACCCTTCTTCTCATAGTGAACTGTGACCTTGGAAGGTCACACTGGCCTTTCTTTTTGGAAATTCCCTTTTCTATGAAGGAGCCACATATACAACCACACCCTGTCATTTCCCATTACAGAATCACTCGGCTGTCAACAGAGCTAGTGCCATGCAGTAATTTTCTTCTTCTTCTTCTTCTTCTTCTTCTTCTTCTTCTTCTTCTTCTTCTTCTTCTTCTTCTTCTTCTTCTTCTTCTTCTTCTTCTTCTTCTTCTTCTTCTTCTTCTTCTTCTTCTTCTTCTTCTTCTTCTCCTCCTCCTCCTCCTCCTCCTCCTCCTCCTCCTCCTCCTCCTCCTCCTCCTCCTCCTCCTCCTCCTTCTGTTTTGTTTTTTCAAGACAGGGTTTTTCTGTGTAGCTTTGGAGCCTATCCTGGCACTCGCTCTGGAGACCAGGCTGGCCTTGAACTCACAGAGATCCGCCTGCCTCTGGTGGGAATAAAGGCATGCGCCACCAACACCCAGTGCAGTAATTATCTTCTTAAGGGCATGTTTTCTAACCCCCAAATCTCCTTTTTTCCACAAGGGAATAAAGTTCTAGGAGTTTTATTTCTAAAAATTCAGCAATAGAGAAGCTCAGTTATCAGGTTGTAAAGTTTATAACTACAAAACCTAAGGAAATGCATGGCATAAAGGCAGAATTCCCTTGCCTCAGCACAATGTAACGAAGATATTGTTTATCACCTGCTTTATGACAAGCAAAGCCTGGAGCCAGCCTGAAACAAGCCTACCTTCTGGCACTGCCGGTCACAGCACTGTGTGTTTCACTGATTGTACCCTTTAACTGGCACATGTTAACACCTGTGCATATTTACATGCTTTATTCATGTAGTTATTGTACGGTAATTAATACATATACACGTGTAATGATCAAGTCAAGTCAAACACTTCCATTTCCTTAAATATTTATGATTTTGTTGGGAACATTCAAATTCCTCATTTCTAGTTCTAACCCCCCCCAACATTCTTGCCTTCCCTGCTTCCTACCTTGTAGTAATCACTGCTCTGTCTTCTGATTCACTTTTTAGCTTTCATATGTGATAGAACATGTAAACTCTCCCATTCTGTGTTTGCCTTATTTCACTTAATGTCTTCTAGTTCTACCTGTTACCACAAATGACAGGATTCCATTCTGTTTTAGTATGTAATAAATAGTCCATATATACCATACACATATGTATTTATGTACACACAGTTTCATTTATGGAATACATACGTATTGCATTTTGTAAACTTTATGCACCAATTATAGGGATGGTGCTACAGTAAACAAAGTCAGGCATCACCTCGATAAAATATTTTCATTTCTTTTTTTTTCATTTTTCATCTACACTACGGTCTATGATGGTGGTGATGATTTACATTCTCACCAAGTGGGACTATATTGCTTTTTCTCCACAGGGAAGTGTTTTAAGTTGGTGTTAATCCCTGTAGCCTTGGGAACTCTTTGCCTTACAGGAAAGGTAAGTTACTCCCATTATATTTATACCTGGAAGAGTGTGTGCTAGCCTATGTCATACCCAGACTACCATCCAAGTATAAAATGTAATTATGGCATGGTGTATGGAAAGAATATTACCCAAAATCACCTGCCTTAAAAGGTCTAGAATAGAACCTGAGACATTTCTGTCTTTCCTCGGTTTACCATTACGGACTTTCAAGTGCCACCCATTGAAGCGGTGGCCCGACCAAGTCCTATTGTCCGTGCACAAGTTAGCCTAAGCTGTTTCTATGCACAATTTGCGTTTTCAGCCTGAAATATCAGATGTTGTAGATGTTCTTGTCTGTAGAAAACTTAAACATTTAAAATGTCATATGCAGTATATCTTGGAGAGGTTATAGGACCAAATAGAGTACAATATATGTACTCTATTGAGTACATCTGGGATACACAAGCTTAATTTCTAATTACCTGCTTTGGACTCAAGCCCCAAACCATGTACAGGAAGCTAGGTGAAGCCTAAATCTAGAATTAGTTAGTTCTAGATTTAGTTCATATTGTCTGTGCTTTTATTCTGGGAATTGTGCATCTTCCATTGACTGTGGTTATTATTATGAGTTTCTGACCCATTTTGCTGAGTGGGCATTTTGGTCTTTGCTTTCTCCGCTAGTTTGAGATCAGCTAAATGATGCTAGAACTTTGGTCTTGGGACCACTTGGTGATAATTTCCAGATGAGACAACTGGGTTGGCTCCAGTTTGTCTATGGAAGGTCTGGACTCTGACTTCACCAGAAGACACTCTTCCTGAGGTGACAAAGAAGGTGGCTAAGAAGGTGGCTTGTTAGGGTTGTCGGATGTGTGGCTTCTGGTGGTAGAAGTGTGGGCATTTGAAGCACCTGCTGAGATGATGTGGGTGACCTTATGGAGGAATGTTTTCTCACCTGAGGAAAATGCAGACACACCATAACAGTCTTGAGATTGTAGAAGGTAGGGCACCAAAGGGCAGTAGAGGCATGACTTCTGACTTAGGAGTGGGCCGCACTCTATATGGGTCCTGAGGTGGTAGGGTTAGTGTGTTAGAGGAGAGCATAGCTGTAACTTCTAAACAGGGGAGTAAGTGCCACACAGTGCTGAGACACTGGAAGGAGGGCGCTAGTGGGTAGGAGATGTGGCTTTTTACTTGGGGACAAGGATCCTGGAACATTAGTGGTTAGGGTACCAATGCACAGGAAATGTGACTTCTGACTGGGGAGGAACGCATGTGAAGGTCAGGGGGCAACTTTTTGTGAAGTTGGTTCTAACCTTGCAACTTTATTTAGGCTCCCAGAGTCAAATGGAAGCTGCCAAGCTTGCTTCGGAAGTTCTTGTATCCTCAGAGTCATCTTGTTGGTCCTTAAACTTTTAATGTGGCTAAAAACATATGTGGTTCTTATGTGTGTATACATATGTAAATTAATACATATTATAACTTCATTAGATGGTTACATAATTATGAGCTGAAATGTTTTTTAATTCATCTATTTATTTTACACTCCAGCCACAGCCATCCTCCTTCTTCCCCTTCCCCAGCCCCTCTCCCCATCCCACCCCTACTCCCAGCCCCCAAGCCCCTCCTCTTCTGTCTCTATTCAGGAAAGGGCAGGTCTCCCATGAGTATCAATAAAACATGTCATATCAGTTGCAGTAAGACCAAGCACCTCCCCATATATTAAGACTGGGCAAGGTGACCCAATAAGAGGAGTAGAGTCCCAAAAGCCAGCAAAAGAGTCAGAGATAGCCCCTTTTCCTGCTGTTAGGAGTCCTACAAGAAGACCAAGCTATGTAGAGGGCCTATGTCAGTTCCATGCAGGCTCCCTAGTTGTCTGCTCAGTCTCTTTGAGGACCTGTGAGCCCAGGTTAGTTGATTTTGTGAGCCTTCCCACGGTGTCCTTGACCCATCTGGCTCCTACACTCCTTTCTCTTCCTCATTGTTGTCCTCGTGCTAGTCCTTGTCCTCGTCATCCTCCTCCTCTTCCTCCTCTTCTTCAGGAGTCCTGAAATCTGCCTAATATTTGGCTGTGGGTCTCTGCATCTGCCTCTATCAGTTGCTGGATGGTGTCTCTCTGATGACAATTGGGCCAGGCACCAAGCTGGTCACAGGAGATAGCCAGTTCAGGCTACTTATCCACTATTGCTAGGAATCTAAGCTGGGGTCCTCCCTTTGGACTATTGGCTGCTTGCCCTGTGCCAGGCTTCCATCTTACCTTGAACCGCTCCCCCAAAGCAATTCCCCTCAGCACTCTCCGTGCCCTCCAACCTGGTCAATGAGCTGAAACATCCAGTAGTTGTCAACAGGAGAGTTTTTAGTAATACCTATTTCTACCCTATAAGCTTTCTGTTCATAATTTTTATGATACACAATTTTTACAATCATATATATGTAAAATATAGTGAAAATGAAAGTTGTGTTTGCCTACATCTCCTTGGAAGTTTTCATTTATAAACCTCATCTATCCCATTTTTTCTTTGAGAAGTTAAGTAAGGGCTTTCGAAAGTATTGGCTAATTGTCATTTGCATAAGAATTATGACTTTAAAGATAATAGCTTTTGGAACTCTTTTCTGAGCTTGGAGCATTTCCCACCTTGTAACTGCCAACTTCACTGTGCCTGGCTCCTTTGCTAACCAGATGGATTCATGTGAATCCTCGGCTTTGAAGGTGATGCTTCCCAGGGGTCCATGTGCAATGCACCAACCCACAGCTGACCATGGGCAGGAGGGCTCCCTGGCTGAGCTTCTGGCAGGCATGGCAAGTATCATTTAGAGCCACAGTGTCTACCAGAAACAGGGGTGTTACCGTGCATTGGCAGCAAAGGTGTTTTCACTGGAGCAGACTGTGGTGCAGTTTAATGTGATTGCTCGCCCTGTTGTTTCTAACTTTGCTCCCCCAGAGAGTTCTGTGACTTGTTTGATATTTGTAACATATTCTGCTTAAGCTAGCCATGAAGGATTCTGCTGTTTGCAACCAAGAACTATGTGTGATAGTATTACCTCCATCTCCATTTTCCAGATAAAGAAATTGAAACTTCAAGAAATGGAGGAAACAAATCTCATGATTACGCAGCTAATAAGTAAATGGTAGATAAGACACAAGCCTATGGCTTTGGCTGAAGTCTGGACTCTTCTGCAATACCACACTTACACAAGTTTTTATAAAAGTATTAGCAATTAACTTTAAAAAAGCTAAAGCATGTAATATTCAGAGGAATTTAAATTTAAGATATTCTAATATTTATCATAAAGTAAGCTTTGCCATAAAAATAGACTCTGTTATTTTAAAAATAATTATAACATAACTATGTTTTCATCACCAGTCATAGGATCATTCACAGAAGATGACAATACTGGGACAGAGAGACTGATGGGTTTAACGTGTGCTGGTCAAGGAGATAATCACAGAACTAGGAAAGAAGCCAGGCTTGTTGACTCCTACTTCCTTCAAGCAGTGGAAGTTGAAGTCATGTGTTAGCCTACTTAGAAATGCACACACCAGACAAGTGCACTGTCTAAGTGAAAACCTTGTTTAAATATACTAACAAGTAAATGTTAAATATATGGGAGAACACTTAAAATATTGCCAACCAGTTTCGAGAACACTCTAAACTACACCATTATCAACTCTTGGGGAGGGTAGCTAGGAAGTCTAAAATAGCTTTTGAGAGAAAACTCATGAAAACATTCCCCAGGGTATAGGGATTACATTTCCACCCTGCTCTGAAATTCAAAATTTAATCAACCAAGTTTGTTTCAAGGAAATGATTCCTTCTGCAGGAATTAGAAAAACTGTTAAACTCCTGTTAATCCATAGAAAAATACAAGGTTGGGTGTCTAAGTGTTTTAAGTAAAAATATTCCCAAATAGGTATTACTAGCTCCATGTGCACAGTTAATGTTTGTGTGTGTGTGTGTGTGTGCGTGTGTGTTTTTTAATGGAAGATGTGTTTTACTCAACAGACCATTTCTCTTTTCTTGGGAAGCATGGGGGTTTGTGTTATACAAGGAACCTTTGCAGTTCTGATTCATTTCCCCTTAAATCATCCAAATATTGCTTTTTATGGGCTATGTAGTGGCCAAACAGTCTCTAAGGGGGTGCTAAAACTTTCAAGCCTTGCTTCCCTTAATAAAATAAAGTTTTTAAAGGAGGAAGGAGGTTCTGTGTGGATCTATATGGACTGTGAAGCTCTCCACTGTGCTGTCCAAGATCTAAGAGGTGTAAGTGTACTCTGAATGTTCTAGATTCCCTTTCCTGTTTAATGGCAGTCTCTGCACAAAGACTTCACATACAACTTAAATCACATCTTCCATCCAGAAGCATAAATGTTGTCACTGAACCAAAGCAACTGTTATTTTCTCCATCAGAAACCACAAGGAGGTGTTTCAGAATGAAGGCATGGAACTACTCTAAACCACCAGTGCATTATCTAACTCAAGAGATAGACGCTTGTTGGAAAGTTGCTCTGAACTAAGAACAGTCTACTTATTCAAGATCCCTGAGTGATTCAGATGGTGGAGTGTACAGTTCACCGATGGGTAACTCCACAAGAACAGCAAGGGAGCTCTTTCCCTTTTGTCTTAGTCGGGGTTACTGTTGCTGTGATGAAACACCATGACCAAAGCAACATAGGGAGGAAAGGGTTTTTTGGCTTATACTCCCACATCACTATTCATCATATAAAGAAGTCAGGACAGGAACTGGGCAGGAACATGGAGGCAGGAGCTGATTCAGAGGCCATGGGGGGGGGTGCTGCTTAGTGGATTGCTTCCTCTAGCTTGCTCAGCCTGTTTTCTTGTATAACCCAGGGATGGCACCACCCACCATGGGCTGTGACCTACCCATTGATTACTAATTAAGGAAATGCTGTACAGATGGACCTTATGGAAGCATTTACCCTATTGAGGTTCTCTCCTTTCAGATAACTCTAGCTTATGTCAGGTTGACGTGAAAGTAGCCAGCACGCCTTTCTTATCTCCATTACTAAGATAAATGTCTCTGGCTTATCTACAGACATCAGATCATTTTTGTCTTAAACCCTTTATCTTTGTTTTCTAATAGCCTAGTTAGCTGGAAAGAAGGCTTGGGAAGACCAAGACTGAATGAAGTATTTTCCCAAACAACAGCTTGCTACTTCACCAATTTGAACAGCAAAAGAAATCCACTCTGCATTTTCAGGTAATTGGTAAAGCCACTATTTAAACTTTAGACTGGTCACACCATAGCTACGTTAAACAGAAGTCTATGGAAACCATTCAGAAATCAATTCATTCTTACTCAGTGCCAACTCTGGGCCGGTAACATGCTCAGCACTATGTTTGTAAGAGTGAACCACTGAGAAACTGGATAGTGAAGGATCTGTTTCAGGGGGTCACGGCTTTTCAATAATAAATACTACTTCTCCTTTGTGGTCTGTGTATGTTTTTAGGAGAAGGGAACGTGGACGTGTGCTAATACTTACAGAATACTCTTCATCTTCAGTCCTGGGACGCGCAGTCAAGTCTGCACTTTCTTTCGAGCTCTACCTGGCAGCTGATACATCCATTCACTGATGACTAAAGATACCCTTAGTCTATCTCACCTTGGTCCCACTCATTCCCAGATTCTGTCTTAGTCTCTTCACGACAAACATCAAAGTCATTTAACTTGTATTTTCCCAGCTCTTTCCCCCTGCCACTTCCAAATTTATGTTAATTCCGTACGTTTAAGGCAAAATCCCTCAAAAAAGGATCTGCAACTTTTTTTTATTTGTATTAGAAACAAGGTTGTTTTACATGTCAATCCCAGTCCCCCCCACCCCCAACAACTAACACCCTACCTATCCCATCCATACCCTTTCTGCTCCCCAGGGAGGGTGAGGCCTTCCATAGGGGGTCATCAGAGTCTATCGTATCCTTTGGGATAGGGCCTAGGCCCACCCCCATGTGTCTTGGCTCATGGAGTATCCCTCCATGTGGGATGGGCTCCCAAAGTCCACACCTATGCTAGGGATAAGTACTGAACTACTACGAGAAGCCCTGTAGATTTCCGAGGTCTCCTCACTGACACCCCCATTCATGGGGTCTGAGTAGGTCCCATGCTGATTTCCCAGCTTATCAGTCTGGGGACCAAGTCACCAGCCTTGTCTGGACCACTTTGCTCATCAGTCCTCCTTCTCTGCAACTGGATTACAGATCAATTCAGTTCAGTGTTTAGCTGTGGGTGTCTGCTGAATGAAGGCTCTAGGATGGAATATAAGTTAGTCATCAATCTCATTATCAGGGGAGGGCATTTAAGGTAGCCTTTCCTCTGCTGCTTAGATTGTTAGCTGGTGTCATTTTTGTAGATCTCCAGACATTTCCCTAGTGACTGATTTCTCTTTAAACCTATAATGGCTCCCTCTATTTTTGGTATCTCTTATCTCGCTCTCCTCTATTATTCCCCCAACTCAACCTTCCTCCTCCCTCATGTCCTCCTCACCCCTCCTCTTCTCCCCTTTTCATTCTCCTAGCTCCCTCTCCCCTCCCCGCAAGGATCTGCAACTTTTGAAAGAAGATTTGAAAAATAATATTAATGGTCTTTCAGAAAAAATAATATGTTAGAGGACTCTGAAAAAAATTTACAATGCAGAGAAATAAAAAAGAATGTCTTTCATAAGATAGAGCATTACATTTTGAAACTTCAGTAAGTGAAAGGGTTTGATAGTCAATAAAAATGGAAAACACAAGTAATATAATAGTTTAGAAACAGATTCAAATGTCTATCAAGCTTTGGCTTATCGTGAAGATGACATCTCAAACTGGGTAAAGAAGGAAGAATTCAAAGAATGATTTTGGAGAACTAGCTGGTCACTAGAAAAATATTAAAACTATATTTCTCTCATCTGAAATAAATTCCAGATGTATTATTCAAATGTAAGAAATAAAGGATTTAGAGAAAGACATGAAGAATAAGAAGGATCACATTTACCTTACTTCCTAAAATAACTAGAAAAATGTAAGAAACAATGATTTTCAAACATTGGATGACTAGGTACATCAATCCCTGGGAAACAAGACACAATGGCAGGAACTCTGAAGTACCCAGTCCACTGCCTGGAGAGTTCCCAGGCCATACAATGGAGAAAGGGAAGCTAGCTATCTCAGTACCTAACTACACAGAGAAGATGAGGCCCAGAGGCCCAAGGCTGCTAGAGACCACAGAGTGGTATCCTAGAGAAAAAGAGGACACAGACAGCAAGTGCTTATAATTTCCGGGTCTTCTGAGAGAAATCAACCCCAATATGCTTAGCAGACATGTAGGGCTAATTAGAGGAGTTGTCCAAGGCCAGGAAAACAGCCATCTGAAAGGACTAGAGGCATGCCTCTGAGTAGGTTCAAAATGGTCCTGTTTATGGCTGGAGAGATGGCTCAGCAGTTAAGAGCACTGGCTGCTCTCCCAGAGGTCCTGAATTCAATTCTCAGCAACCACATGGTGGCTCACAGCCATCTGTCTGGCACAAAGGCATACATGCAGATAGAACACTCACATGCATAAAATAAATATGTAGGTATTTTTAAAAAAGAACTAAAGCACAAAGATATATATGCATGAAAATATCACTGCTCTTTGCTATGAAAAGACAACATGAACAAGGCAACTCTTATAAAAGAAAGCATTTAACTGGGGGCTTGCCTGCAGTGACAGAGATTTAGTCCATTATCATCACAGCATGGCAGCAGACATGGCAGGCATGATACTGCAGAAGTAGGTGAGAGCTACATCCCGATCCACGAGCAGAGACACAGCTCCTCCAACAAGGCCACACTAATCCTTTCAGGTTGTACCACTCCCTAGTGACTAAGTATTCAAATATATGAGCCTATGGGGGACATTCTTAATCAAAGCACTACACTGTCATACAACTCTAACATGATAGCAATTTTCTCTTTTCTTGCCTTCAGTCTCTTGTACTTGGCTTGGGGGGTTATTATTATGTTTTTATTTGTTTTAATTTTCATTTTTGCCTTTTTTGTTTGTGTGTGTGAGAGAGAACATGAAATTGGGTGGGTAGAGAGGTGGGGAGGATCTGGGAGGAGTCAGGGAAGGGAAAATCATAAAAAATATATCATATAAAATTATTTTTCAATTTTAGGAAAAACTGAAGTTACTTGTATAGTGGGAAATTACCAATACAGAGTCGGGTAGAAATATAAGGGTATTTAATAGGGAAAAGCCTTACTTACAGAGCAACCTAGCCAGCCGGCGTGGCAGTGGTCTGTCCGCAAGCCCAAAAGAGAAAGCAAAAGAGAAAACACAGTCACACTACATCACCCTGACCATGCCCTTGCAAGCGTGGTCAGGAACACCTGTAACCAGCCCCTAAGTAGACGTGGCTACAGCTTCCCCTACATACTTGTGTCTCTAAACTGATAGATCTGTAAGTCAGTTCAGTTTTTTGAGAATTTATCAGTGCCCTTTGAAGCTGGATCCCTATCTTAATACTCTCCATTAAAAGCAAACAAGGAGTAATCAAAAAACAGGTGCTGTTTTATCAACAAGATAATTCAAGTGGTCTTTTCAGAGACATAGCCCCTGGCAAAGGCTCACAGCTAACCTGAGTACTAACATAACATAGAAGAAGAGCGGCTGCCAAGTATCCTCAATAAAGGGAGAGACAGTGAATATTTTAGGGCTTAAAGTCGATCCTCTGCCACAAACTACTCAACTCTGATAACAGCACAAGAGCAGCCACAGACAAAAACAAAAGCACACATCTATGTACAGATAAAAATTATTTATGGATAATAAAATCTTACATATTATTTATGCATCGCAAAATATAATTCTTTTAATGTTTTCCAACTCTTTAAGCTTGTACAAATTAGGGAATGAAGAGATGGCTCAGCACTTGTATGGTTTCGGTACACCACCGCATGCAGTGCCCATGGAGACCAGAAGAGGGCATCAGATCCCCAGTCATTCGAATTATGGATGGTTGTGCCCTGTAGTGCTGGGAATCAAACCCACGTCTTCTAGAAGAGTGGCCAGTGCTCTTAACTGCTGAACCACCTCTTAAGCCCTTGTATTTTAATAAAATAGACTGTTGAAATCTGGTTCTTTAGAAAAGCTATTCTGTTCTGACCATTTGCATTTTTGCCAAGAGTTTAAAATCTGTGTGTTCTGGTTCTGGGCTGGTTTCCTTGGGTGTGACCTCCATTCTCCCGTTCTGTCCATGTTGTGAACATATTTATTACTGTCTCACAAATATTCACAGATATCGGGCAACTGGCACATCTGGGTAATAATCTAATGGCTCAGCTAAGGTTAGAATACAGATGTTTTACTCTAATTTCAAATGTGTCCCTTTGTTCTACATTGTTTCCCCTAAGTAATTCAGAGGATGTCAGGCTATGGGGATTAGATTAGAAACACGCTAACTTTGCTGAGGTATGTGTAGCTAGATGGGAAATGCTGTAAAAAATCTGAAAGTTCTTGGGGAGGAGTTACTAACCCCATCCCTAGCTCATCTCTTCCCAGATATACGTTTTCTACTGAAATGCTGTAAATAGAGGACAGAGATGTTGTCCTACACCCTACAACACACAAGTCATGCTTCCTCCTAGGCTTCCCAGCAGCAAAGACTTCTCTGAGCTCAAATGCCAACAGTAATAGACTGAGACACCGTGACCTGGAAGAGCCTGAGAGAAAGCAGAAGCAATCTGAGGCATGTGCCTGATGACTGTAAAATTAATTAGCCGAGCACAGAATCACACACACACACACACCACACACACACACACACACACACACACACACACACACACAACACACACACACACACACACACACACACACACACACACACACACACACACACACACACACACACACACACACACGGGCACACACAGGCACACTGATTAGAAGCAATTATAGAAGATCCTACGCTTATAATAAGCAAAAACAAAATTACCAAGAAATGGGAGGCTTATAAAGGTGAGGCTTTCAGCTGCCATTGGGAAAGGCACACAAGCACAGATGAAGCAGGCCGTGTTCTTAGGGAGGAGCTAGCCTTCGCAAACAGCAGCAGACCTTCCCTAAATTAATCTGTAAATTTAACATGCCCTGATTTTTCAAAACAGAAAAGGAAGTTTTTGAACCAGACAATTTGATAAAAAAAACTATCATCTAGGAAAACAAGAAAACCCTAAGAAAAAGAAGCATTGATAAGAAACGCTCTACTACATTAAAGAGTGTATAAAGCTGCTATGAGAGTGGTGTGACAATAAAACGGATTGTGGATCCTAGAAGACCACAAAGGCCATGTTGATTTTATATGATAAAGACGATGTTTTAAAGCTACGAGTAATTGATAGGCTAAGTAGTAACTGGTGCTGGAACAATTGGGGAGCCATTTGGGAAGAAAACATCTGGTTTGATTTACCTCTTTTTTGATGTGGAAGAAACACAGAATTTAAAATAACCGGAAAGAGGCAAACCTGGTCTAACTATGCCTGTAATCCCAGCACTGTAATCGAAGCCCAATGATATGTATCATCGAAGGTTTGAGGCCAAGCCTGGGCTACATAGTGAGTTCCTGAACAACCTGGGCTAAATCGTAAGGCTCTATCTCAAAGCAAACAAACAAGAATGGTAATGTAAGGAAACCCATCCTTATGATACCTGAAATACACAAAAGTTATTTGCTTTTCTGCCCATCAGCTTGTCAGTTTGCTGGCTACTTTTTGTCAGCTTGACAAAGGTCTAGACGTCCCTGGCAAGAGGGAATTTCAGCGGAGGGAAAGCTCCATCATGATCTGCAGACATATCTGTTTGGTATTTGCCTCTCTGCCCCTCTGCCTCTCCGCCTCCTCCTCCTCCTCCTCCTCCTCCTCCTCCTCCTCCTCCTCTTCTCTTTCTCTTTCTCCTTCTCCTTCACCTTCTCCTTCTTCTTCTTTCCCCCCTTACAAAATAGTTTTATTTAAGGTTCTGGTAGAAATGCAATAAGGGAAGTATTTCTGTGTTTTGACTGCCAGTTGAGGACTAATCAGCCTTCTCATAGAGATATTAAAAACACTTTTATTTCCCATATTTAAATCTTCAGCAAATCTGCCACCTAGAAAATAATTTAAATGTTTTAAAGTTGACCAGATTCATAATATTAGGAAACTCAGTTACCCATTCATGGTCTTTTTTGGTATATTAACAAATCTTTTTCTGTACTTTTTATTCATTGAAAATAGGGTTTTTTTTCATATAATATATTCTGAGTACAGTTTCCCCTCGGCTGACTCTTCCCAGATCCTCCCCTGTTTCCCACCTACCCATATCCAAACCCTCACTATCTTCCTTACTTTCCTCTCTCTCCTCTCTCTTTCTCTCCTACAAATAGTAATAAGAAAAAAATAATAAGATAAAGTAAAATAAAAACAAACAAAGCAGAACAGGACAAAACAAACAAAGAATACATAAAGATGCTGAGATACACATCATCACCAGACACAGAAAACAACTAAAACCAAGATCAGAAATCATAACACAGAAACAAAAAATCTGTAAGGTTAAAAAATTCCAAAAAATACCATTGAGTTAATTTTGTTTAGCCATTTACTGCTGGGGATGGGGGCCTTCTCTTAAGTATAGATATATGGGAATTTTCTTTTCTTTTTTTTGTAGCTATTATACATTGTATTAGAGCTATCTTTAACTTATTTGGACTTCCCCCAGTATTCCATATTCTGTAACATACATAATAGGTGATATGTTTACTTTTTAAATATGCTCTCTTCTCTTGAAAATCAAGGGAGGTTTAGCCACAGTTCTCTTGGAGGAAGTCAGGGAAGAAAAGCATCAGAACTCAGTCCTACTTCTCTGATGGGCACACAGAGGCTGGCAATTAACTTTGGACACCTGCTTCCTTTAACATCCTTTGTGGTTTGTAGCATGTATCTCCTCAAACTGCTTCAAATTCACTTCAGACTACGTCAGACTTTTCAGGACCAGGATACATTATACAGTGTCAATGGTTGCTCCTGTTACACTGGTGGGACTGGTGGTTTTTTATTATTATTATTTTATTAGTTCAAATTAGGAACAAGTTTGCTTCAGATGTCAATCCCTTCTCCCTCTCCCTCCCCTCCCCACCAACATCCCACCTGCCCCTAGCCATCCCCCTCCACCCACCAGGCAGCATAAGGCCCTCAAAAGGGGCTCCCCAAAGTCTAACACATCATCCTGGGCCAGGCCTAGGCCCTTCCCCATGTGTCCAGGTCAAGAGAGCATCCCTTCACATGGGATGGGCTCTCAAAATCCCTTCTTTTTTTTAAGACCTTACATATTTAATACAGTGTGTTACCCCTGTACAAATGGAAAAAAATTAAGTTCAACATTTCTAGACCAATATGGCTGTTAATTTTTGTACAATGCCAATTCAACACGGTAAACTGGGATACTTTTTTCCAAAGTTGACAGTACAGCTAAAGTTTCCAAAAATTCAAATAATGTATATATATATATACATATATATATATATATATATATAAAAAGACCAATAATGGCAGTATGTTATGCATCAAAGCAGCAATAGCTTTTCCAGGTTGTGCAGTCATTTGAACAAAATTGTAGCGACATCCAGCACTCTCCATTTAAAAAACAAAGTAAAAAAACAGAATCTCAGAAAAACAGCACAGTTCTGTTACTCTTGTGGTACCTGGCACCATTTTTTTTAAAAAAATTAGCTTCTCAGTCATCATCTGGAAGGAAACTATTCTGAGCAACATCATTAAAAACAGCTCTGATAAAGCAAGTCCACATATGAGTGAGTACATATCATGTTTGTCTTTTTGTGATTGGGTTACCTCGCTCAGAATGGTTTCTTCGAGTTCCATCCATTTTCCTGCAAATTTTAAGATTCCATGTTTTTTCTGCTGAGTAGTACTCCATTGTGTAAATGTACCACATTTTCTGTTTCCATTCTTTAGTTGAGGGGCATCTAGGCTGCTTCCAGTTTCTGGCTATTACAAATAATGCTGCTATGAACATGGTTGAATAGATGTCCTTGTTATATGAATGTGCTTCTTTTGGGTATATGCCTAGGAGTGGAATTGCTGGATCTTGTGGTAGACTTATTCTCATTTTCTTGAGGAGTCGCCATACTGATTTCCAAAGTGGCTGTACAAGTTGGCACTCCCACCAGCAGTGGAGGAGTGTTCCTCTTTCTCTACATCCTCTCCAGCATAAACTGTCATTGGTATTTTTGATTTTAACCATTCTGACAGGAGTAAGATGGTATCTCAGAGTTGTTTTGATTTGCATTTCTATGGGAATTTTCTTAATTCGAATTGGTGTAATGGATCCCAGCCTACTGTCGGCAGTGCCATCCCCAGGCAAGCCAGAACAAGCAACAGTTAATGTTCCTTCATGGTCTCTGTTTGCTTTTATTGATGTCCCCAGGTTACCATCATGAGCTATTGCCCTGGCTTCCTTGGAAGATGGACTGTAAAAGTGTAAGATGAAATAAGCCCTTTCCTCCCCAAATTGCTTTTGGTCAGTGCTCTATCACGGCAACAAAAAACCAACTCAGACACAGAGTTTTAGCAATCTCCAACTGAGAATACAGAGGAATAGTTATTCTTGTGTATCTGTGGGGATGTGCCATCTATACAATCAGCCAGTCTCTGTTGAATTGTCAATGGATCTATGTTTTTGTTGTTGTTGTTGTTGTTTTTTGAGACAGGGTTTATCTGTGTAGCTTTGGAGCCTATCCTGGCACTCGCTCTGGAGACCAGGCTGGCCTCGAACTCACAGAGATCTATCTGCCTCTGCCTCCCGAGTGCTGGGATTAAAGGCGTGAGCCACCAACACCCGGTGGATCTATGTTTTATACCAGGAATCTCATTCTACATATAAGAAATGTGTAAAATTATTCAGGGACATCATCAGTAATAATTGTTATCATCTCCAAATGGTAATTAGTTGCAGACTACAAAATTGTAGGAAATTTACATCACAGATACTACATAGCCATGAGAAACACTAAATTAGCTTCTCAAGTTGATGCAAGTTGATTTCCAAGACATATCACTAAGAGGCAAGGAGGGACACAATGCATATAAACATCAGCTAAATGAATCACTGTTCATATGAAAGTGAAGTTGGGGCAATTGATATACACAGAGATAGAAACACGCATTTTCTTAGCCATGCCATTGTGAACATACTGTATTATGTATCACAATTGTGCATGACTTTATTTATGAGCTAAATAAATGAATGGAAAAAAATCAGAAAAAAAGAAACATGCATTTTCTGATAGATGCAAAAAGTTTCTTTGGGCTGAGATGTGCAGAGATAAAGAACATAGGCTGCCTCTTCAGAGTTGGGTGAGCAGGGCTGCAGGACCAGAAGCAGAACCTCCCAAATGCTCTTTCACCTTTGAAACTCAGGACAAGTGCAGCACTTCTATCAACTGGCAACTGTGTTTTACAACAACTCCACAACCACTATGATCCATAGATTCCTTGGCAAATTCTTTTCCCATTTCCCACCTTGCCTGGCCTCTGCAATCTGCCCTGCTTGAGAAGAATCCATTACCTTTATTCTATAAGCTGGATGAATAAGCAAGGGCTTGCAATGGACTGCTTTTAAATCCATGGGGACAGGGAGTGTAGTTTATTTTAAAATTGGGTGAGATTCAAAAAAGAACTGCCAAAATGATTAAATAGATTGTAAAGACTTGTTTATTAAAAAGATGGAAAGCCCTGAATCTGTGTCATTACTAACTGACAGCAGGGTTAGGTTGTGGTTAGCATAAGCAAGTACTTGCCACACTCAAATGCCAGAAATAGGGAAGAGAAATTGAGGCGAAATTGAAACAGAATAAATCAAGATATATCCAAATGAAAATATTGGTTCATCTACCCACCCACACACCCACCCACCCATCCATCCATCCATCCATCCATCCATCCATCCATCCATCCATCCATCCACCTGCCTATGTTTTTCCAGAGCAGCTCCTCCAGGGAAACAATGATGATTCCCTGTCCTAGAACATCTCTATCTTCTCAGACTTATGAGCCCCAGCCAGGTGCCATAATTGTTCACCGTAGGGATCACTTTTGACTATTTGTTATCTTCCTGCTGAGTCCCTCAACTGATGTGCCTATTGCATAACTTGGATCTCCTATCCACTAGCTCTCAATTCATGTTTATTTGGGCTCCAGTCTCAGAGTGCTCAAGGATGTGCATGCTGACACAGCAATACATAGAAAAAATTGTGTGCATGTATGTGAAATCATCCGTGAATCTGTGTGTGTAGTTTTTGTTTACAGTCATGTGTCACTGTGTATCTAACTAAGATGCATATATGGGTAAGATGAGCCAAGATGCATTTGGGGAATCTCTCTGGTAGAGTTTCCAAAACAAATGCCTAAGTGTACATTGTAAAATCATTTGTGGTTTATGTTTATTTTAGGGTTTCCCTCCTTTTAGGATGAGGGCACTGAACTGAGACTGAAACGTGACCCTGATGAATTCCTTAGCAGCCACATTAGGTGAGGCTGCACCCCTGTGGACAGAGCACAGCCTCTGAGAGAATGATCAGGACACCAGGCAGTTTCTGGGTCAGATGGAAAATGGGCAGTTATGCCTTAGGCTGTGGCAAGAGAAGAATTGCTCCTCTCTGGACCACAGTTCTCATAGGAAGACTCTGAGGAATCTTAATATGCTAAAGAGCTTGGTCACATGGTAGAGAGAAGCTGGACTCCACCATGTGGAACAAGGCCAATGCCATCATCAATGAGAGATCCAGGCTCATCGCTACTACGTCATCATGGATTTGGTTACAGGTGACAGAAAACTCGAAAGTACAGTGGCATAAACACAAAATAGGCAAAAGTATATTGCGGGTGACTGGGAACTCTGTTGCCTCCCATTCTCCACTCTTAGCATCTACCTCCAGTATCAAAATCTGTATTAGAGGGACTGTAACTCAATAGAAGGATTACTTTGTGTGCCTGAAGCCCCAGGCTTGATCCCCAGCATTTCATAAACCTGGAATGGTGATGTCCACCCGTGAGCCCGGTACTTGGAAGGTATAGAGAGGGGGTTCAGATGCCCAAGGTCATCCTAGGCTACATAGCAACTTCAAGGCCGGTCTGAGATACACAAGGCCCTACTTCCAAAACAAGACTAAGAACAACAAAGTTCATATTACACTAATCTTGAAGAGCACACTTACAGCCCATAGGCATTTAAAGACCCTGTTTATTAATCAATAGAGAAATAGATACAGCTCAGTTATTATAATCAGGATGGGTCTGCTGACACAGCTCAGTGTATAACAGCAACTGCTGCCAAGCCTGATGCCCTAAGTTCAATTACCAGGACATACATGGTGGAAGGAGAGAACCGAGTCCCACAGGTTGTCCTCTGACTACCTCATGCCCATTATAGCATAGGCACAAACACATATGAAATAAATAAAATTGCAATAAAATCATGGTGGATTTTTTAAGTCCTTAAAAAGCAATTATATTGGATGGTCTAATGATGTTAGACTAAAGAATAAATAATTAAAACAGGCACCAGACTAACATCAGCACTTAAGCTTACTCTTTACACTTTATACAAACTATTTTCTTACTCTAGATTTCCACAAATACTTTTTCTGTTGTTGGCTGTGTCATGGGACAGGCATGGATATTCACTGGGGCCACAGAATCTAGGAGAAGACACTCTGGGCTCACTGAAATGTAGTTACACATTGTCATGAGTCAGGTGACTGCACACCAAGCACTCATTAGCTTTATTCTTTTCCATTATTTTGTTTTTTAAGCCTTGTTTCAGTAATGACTTGTTTTATGGCGATTGTGTGTGTATGTGTATGTGTGTTAGCGTCCCTCTTCAAGCTTTGCTCATTTCTCTAAAATTGATTCAGCTAATACAGCTCACTTAGATTCCATGTAAATTCAGCATTTTCTTTTCAATTTCTAAAGGGAAACACTGTATTAAAGTTTTACTGAAATTTTTGAGAAAATAAGTTCCATGCCAATTTGAACTTTCTAATCTACTGGAAACAAAAATAAAGATCTTCCTAGGTCAGCAGTTGAATGTGCTGACTCCTTACAGAAGACCCTGGTTCACTACCCAGTACTTACAAAAGGTGACTCACAACAGGTGTAAGGGATCCAACACAGTCTTCTGGCCTCCACAGGTACCTGCACGCATGTGGTACACATAGACTTCTATGGGCAAATATACCAAACATAAAAATAAATCAATAAACGTAAGTCTTAACACAATAAAAACAAGCAAAAATCCTCATGTTTTAAGATGGCTTCTGTAACCACTGTGGTTTCTTATATCCCTGTTTTTACATTAGCTGGAATGTAATCTTGTGAACTTAACAACCTTTAAGAGAAGCTGGGAAAGACATCCTGCTAGCCTGGTTCATCTGCTTTGCAACTATAACCACTTTATTTGTAACTGAAGAAGGAGAAGAGAATGAATACTAGATGGAAAAAGCATGTTTTCTGTAACTGCTAGACAAAAAAAAAAAATGTAACAGAGAGCCGTCTCCATAAAGAGGGGCTGCTGCAGCTGAAGGTGATTTGAGTGCACATTTCCACTTGGTTAGAGTTGAAGCTATACCAACAAAACGAAATGAGCTGTTAGAGTCAGCCCTTGACACTGTTGTGGGGCATTAAATAAGGGATCTGGGGAAAGGGAAATCAACACCCAGAGACAGTAAGGCAGTGCCCACTGACTACGAAGAGGACCCACGTGCACAGCACTCCCCAGAGCAGCTGAACTACTTCTCACCAAAGCAACAGACCCGCAAAATACCAACTAGGGGTCCTCTGAGAAAGAAAGGTGTTTCAGGAGATAGCAGGAATAGATCCAACAGAAATTGTGGTACCTTTTACTAATGCTGAAATTGTCACATTATGGATAGAAAATGAACATTGGCAAAGAGCTTGCAGTAATCCTTTAGGAGAGATTAGCATCAAGTATTCTAAACAGCAAGAGATTTCAGCTTATGAGGAGAACTAATTGGGTCCTTCCTCACATTGTATGGGGGAATGCCAATTTCTGGAGTCCCTACATTCTATACTGATGCAAATAAATCAGAAAAGGCAAGGTATAAGTCAGGAAAAATAAGTAAAGTGGCTGAAAACCCTTATGATTCAGTTCAAAAATTAGAATTAGAACTATATGCTAATCTCATGGTATTTTTAGATTTTCCAGATCTCTTATATAGTTACTGACTCTTAATATCCAGAAAGAGTTGTTTTACATATTGAAGCCACTGAATTTATTCCAGAAGATTCAGGATTAATTTGTTATTTATTCAATTACAAGAAATAATCAGGAATAGAAATCATCCCTTATATATAACATATAAGATCCCATATAGACCTACCATACCCTCTAGTATAAGGTAATGATAAAATTGATCAGCTATTGATAGGAAATGTGCTAGAAGCCTCAAAATCCATAAGAAACATCATGTTAATAGCAAAGGTTTGAAGGAAGATTTTTCTACCACTAGCCAACAAGCCAAGGAAATTTCCTACTTGTCCTTTGTATAACCAAACTCCACTACCTGTAGGAAGTAACCCAAAGGGTACTCAAAAACTGGTTTGGCAGATGGATGTGTTTCAATTTGCAGTTTGGAAAATTAGAGTATGTGCACCATACTATAGGTATTTATTCAGGATTTCAATGGGCAACTGAAAAGGCTGATTCTGCAATTATACACTTACTAAAAGTTATGGTCACCATGGGGATACCTGTACAAATTAAGACTTTTGATGCTTCAGCATATGTCTATAGTAAAATGAAACAGTTATTTGCATATTACAATATAAAGCATATTACAGCTATACCACACAATCCTACAGGACAAGCAGTTATAGAAGATCTAATTACACTTTAAAAGATATGCTTAATAAACAGAAAGGGGGTAATAAAGACCCCAGAGATAAACTGCACAATTCTTTATTAAGTTTAAATTTTAAATGCTAATGAGAAAGGAACTACAGCTGTGGAGAGACATTGGATAGTAGAAAAAACTGCTGAATTAAATCAGACTGTATACTTTAAAGATGTGTCGACCTCAGAATGGAAACCAGGATATGTGTTAGGTTGGGGAGGAGGTTTTGCCTTTGTTTCCACAGGAGAAGAAAATCTCTGGATACCATTGAGATTGATAAAGATTAGATTCCAATAGGAGTGATTTCTTGATTAGGAGAATCAATACTTCATCAAACCACATGGTCATTCCTTCTAAATTAACTTATAAGACTAACAAATGTCTTTCATTGGATCAGGCATAGCCTGTCAAAAATGGAAACTCCCAAAGTTAGGGTTGGGTCAGGGTTTTGTTTTTATCTTTCCAGGAGAATAAAAGCATTCAACTAAAGAATCTGAAGACCACTGGACAAAAAGAGTACATCTGAAGTAAAAGGACAAATCATCTAGAAAAAAATGTCCCAAGACAAAGAGTAAATTGGGTTAATGGTATAATACATCTCCAACAGAAAAAGTTCATAAATCTTCCCAAATGTTTGTTTCTGCTATTCTCAACAGACATATAAGGCAAATGGTCTTTTTGTGGACACAACTCCATTAGAATTTAAAGCTTGCTTTAATTGGAGTTGGAGTGTGTCTTTCTCCTCTAAACACAAGCATGATTGTTAAAGGAAAATCCAAAAATCTCTGTCTCATGTCAGAAGAACAACCTAATATGGGACAGAAGAAAACCAAAATTAAGGGACTATTCTATTGCCCCCAATCTCATAATCCTTTGGTTTTATTTTAAATCTTTAAAATTTTCTTAACGTTTAAATATTATCTAAAATTGAAAAGATCTCATAAGAACAATTTAAGAACACACCTGAAAGCCCTAGAACAAAAAAGAACTAAGTATGCAACAGGAGTAAAAAGCATGAAATAATCAAACTAAAGGCTTGCTGTAATCAGTGTTCTATTGCTGTCAAGAGACGCCAGGACCATGGCAACTCTTACAAAAGAAAACACTTAACTAGAGTGGCTTGCTTGCAGTTCAGAGATTTAGTCCATTATCATCATGGTGGGAAGCAAGACAGTCATGGTGCTGGAGAAGACGAGAGTAGAGAAGGAGCTTCATGTTGATTCCACAGACAACAGGAAGTAGTCTGAGACACTGGTCATGGCTTGAGCATATATGAGACCTCAAAGCCTGCCTCCCCAGTGACACACTTCCTCCAAAAAGTCATAATTACTCCAACAAAGCCACACTTCCTAACAGTACCAATCCCTTTGGGGGGCATTTTTTCAAACCACCACAGTGCTGAAATCAATAAATTAGAAACAAAGAAATCAATACAAAAAATTAATGAAACAACGAGTTAGTCCTTTGAGAAAATCAACAAGATAGACAAACCCTTATCCAAACTAACTAAAAGACAGAGAGACAATATCCAAATTAACAAAATGAGAAAGGAAAAGGACCTAACAACGAACACTGAATAAATCCAGAAAATCATAAGAATATATTTTTAAAAAGCTGTATGTCATCAATTTGAAAAATCTGAAAGAAATGGATAAATTTCTTTATAGGTTCCACTTACCAAAGTTAAATCAGATAAGCAATTTAAACAGACCTATAACCCCTAGTGAAATAGAAGTAGTCATTAAAAGTTTCTAAACCAAAACCAGCCCAGGGCCTGATAGTTTTAGCACAGAATTCTACCAGATTTTCAAAGAAGAGCTAATACCAGTATTTCTCAAATTATTCCACAAAAAGAAGCAGAGTGAACATTGCCAAATTCATTTCATGAAGCAATAATAGTCACTCTGATATGCAACCAAACAAAGATTCAACAAAGAAAGAGAATTACAGACCAATTTCCCTAATGAACATTGATCCAAAACTACTCAATAAAAAATTCGCAAACCAAATCCAAGAACACATCAAAAAGATCACTTGCCATGATCAAGTAGGCTTCATCCCAGCGATGCAGAGATGATTCAACATAAAAAATCTGTCAATGTAATTGACCATATAAATAAACTAAAAAAAAAACACCCACATTAGATGTATAAAAGATCTTTGAAAATATCTAACACTCCTTCATGATAAAAGTCTTGGATAGATCAGATATTCATGGATATACCTAACCAAAATAAAGGCAATATACAGCAAGTTGATAGCCAACATAAAATCTAATGGAGATGAACTCAAAGAAATTCCACTAAATTCATAAATAAGACTAGGCTTTCCTCTCCATATCTACTTGAAGTTGTAACTAAAGCAATAAGACAACTAAAGGAGACCAAGGGAATACAAATTGGAAAGAAAGAAGTCAAAATATTGCTATTTGCAGATGATATGATAGTATACATGTGCAACCCCAAACATTCTACCAGGGAACTTCTACATCTGATAAACACCTTCAATGAAGTGACTGGATGCAAGATTAACTCAAAAACATCAGTAGATCTCCTATATACAAATAACAAATGGACTGAGAAAGAAACTAGGAAAACAACACTCTTCACAATAACCACAAATAATATAAAATATCTTGGGGTAGTTCTAACCATACAAATGAAAGACATGTATGATAAAAGCAAGTCTTTGAAGAAGGAAATTGAAGAAGGTATCAGAAGTTGGAAAGATCTCCCATGTTCATGTATTGGTAGGACTAACATAGTAAAAATGGCCACCCTACCAAAAGCAATCTACAGATTCAATTTGATCTCCATCAAAATTCCAACTCAATTCTTTATAGACCTTGAGAGAACAATACTCAACTTCATATGTAAAAAAAAAAAAAACACCTAAGATAACTAAAACAATCTTATTCAATAAAAGAACTTCTGGAGGTATCACCATCCCTGATTTCAAGCTACACAACAAAGCTGTAGTAATAAAAACCTCATGATATTGGCATTAAAATAGGTGAATCAAAGGAATAAAATTGAAGACTTAGACTTAAATACACACACCCATAGACTCATGATTTCTAGTAAAGAAGCCAGAAATATACAATGGGAAAAAGAACGCATCTTCAATAAATTGTACTGATCTACCTGGATGTCGACATGTAGAAGAATGAAATAGATCCCTATCTATCACCCTGCACAAAACTGAAGTCAAAGTGGCTCAAAGACTTCAACATAAATCCAGACACACTGAACGTGATAGAACAGAAAGTGTCAAATAGCCTTGAACAAAGTGTCACAGGAGACAACTTCCAGAGCAGAACACCAAAAGCATGACACTAAGATCAACAATTAATAAATGGGACCTCATGAAACAGGAAAGTTTCTGTAAGGCAAAAGTCACCATCAATAGAACAAAACCAAAGCCCACAGAATGGGAAAAGATCTTCACCAACTCCTCATCTGACAGAGGGCTAATATCCAAAATATATACAGAACTCAAGGAACTAGACCTCAACAAACTAATTAAAAACCGGGCACAGATGTAAAAAGAATTCTCAACAGAGGAATCTAAAATGGACAAGAATCACTTAAAGAAATGTTCAACATCATTAGTCATCAGGGAAATGCAAATCAAAATGACTTTGAGATTCCATTTTATACCTGTCAGAACGGCTAAGATCAAAAACACAAGTGGCAGTTCATGCTGATGACGATGTGGAGCAAGGGAACACTTCTCTATTGCAAACTTGGAGTGCAAACTTGTGCAGCCACTTTGGAAATCAATATGGTGGTTTTCAGAAAATTTGGAACACATCTACCTCAAGACCCAGCTATACTACTGTTGGGCACATACCCAAAGGATACTGCATCCTGTCACAAGGACATTTGCTCAACTATGTTCATAGCAGCTTTATTCATAATAGCCAGAAACTGGAAACAACCTACATATCCCTCAACCAAAGAATGGATAAAGAAAACATGGTGTATTTTCACAATGGAGTATTACTCATCTGTTAAAAACAACACCATCATGAAATTTGAAGGCAAATGAATGGAACTGGAAAAAGATAATCCTGAGTTAGGTAACACAGACTCAGAAAGACAAACATGGTATGTAGTTGGAGGTTTTTCCCAACCTTGTTCCGCCACACCACCCTTGAGCCCCAAATAAATGCACAGAGACTTATAATAATTTATATACTGTTTGGCCAATGGCTCAGGCTATTTATTGGCTAGTTCTCTCTTAATTATTAACCCATTTCTATTAATCTAAGTATTTCCACATCATCTTATCTTACTGGAGATGGGCCTGGACCTGTTACTCCTTCCTTGGCTACATGGCAGCTCCATGTGGCTTCTCTCTCTCTCTCTCTCTCTCTCTCTCTCTCTCTCTCTCTTTCTCTCTCTCTCTCTCCTGTCCCCAGAATTCTCATCTCCTAGCCCCACCTATTCTTCCAGCCTAGGTACTGGCCAATCAGCATTTTATTCACCAACCAATAAGAGAAACATATATACAGAAGGACATCCCCCATCAATGGTAGGTACTCACTTATAAATGGATATTAGCTTTAAAGTAAAAGATAATTATGGCCGGGCGTTGGTGGCACACGCCTTTAATCCCAGCCCTCGGGAGGCAGAGGCAGGTGGATCTCTGTGAGTTCGAGGCCAGCCTGGTCTCCAGAGCGAATGCCAGGATAGGCTCCAAAGCTACACAGAAAAGCCCTGTCTTGAAAAACCAAAAAAAAAAAAAAAAGATAATTATGAACAAGGCCCACAGACCCAGAGAGGCTAAAAAGCAAGGGGGGCTTTAAAGAGAGACACAAGGATCTCCATGGGAAGGGGAACTAGAATAGATTTTTTTTTGGTAGACTTGGGGCAGGTGGGGTTGGGAACAGGAGAAATCAGGAGGAGTAGGGGAAGGGAGAAAATACTGGGAGAAACAAGTAGAATTGGAGGGCATTTTGGGGTCGAGATAGAAACTGCATGGAATCTATGAAATTAACCCTAGCAAAAACTTCTAGTAATGGAGGACAGAGAACAGACCATCTTCTGTAACCAGGCAAGGCCTCAAGTGGAGGGACTGGGGCACCAACACACCCACAAAACCTTCCACCTACAGTGTGTCCCACTTGCATAGTGTTCTGGGACCGAAGCCAAGCAGAATCACCATCAAAGAGAAAAGGGAGACTTCATCCAGCAACTGATGGGAACAGATGCAGAGTCCCATAGGCAAATATTAGGTGGAGCTTGGGGAGTTCTGTCGAGGAGAGGGAAGGAAGATTGGAGGAACCAGGGGGATCAGAGACACTGTGATAACATGGCCCACAGAATCAACTAACTGGGACTCATGGAGGCTTTCAGAGATCAGAGAGTCTGGAGGGGGGTCTGACCTAGGCCCTCTGCATGTATGTTATGGCTGAGTAGCTTTGTGTTCTTGTGGATTTCCTAACTCTCTCTCTCTCTCTCTCTCTCTCTCTCTCTCTCTCTCTCTCTCTCTCTCTCTCTCTGTGTGTGTGTGTGTGTGTGTGTTGTCTCTGATTCTTTTGCCTGCTTGTGGGACCCTTTTCTTCCTACTGGGTTTCCCTGTCTAGCCTTGCTGTGATGGTATGTGCCTTGTCTTATTGTGGCTTGTTATGCTGTGTTTGATTATTATCTGTAGGAGGCCTGCTCTTTTCTGAGGGGAGGCAGAGGGGGTGTGGATCAGGGGGAGAGGGGTATGGGGGGCAGACTGTAAAGAGGGGAGGGTGGGGAAAAAGAAAAACATTTTAAAAGGAGTATGAATTGAAGTAATTACATGCTCTTCACAGGAGTCAAATTAAAATTTCAATGCCAGGCGTGGGATATCTTCAGGTGAAAGTTTGTCTGGGAAGTCCCCAGAAACCTCCAAAACAATGTGAACTATTGCCATTGTTCTTGGATGTCCACCAGAAGCAGAAGTTTAGATTCTACTGCTGAGGACACACTCTGAATTCAGGACACAGAGAATCCAAGATGGGACTGAGCTAGAAGTTTTCTCTCTGCTGGCTAGTGTTCATTATACTAGTCACCAGCAGCATCCAACTGTAGACTTTGCAGGCTAATATAGCAAACTGTCTGGCAACAACACATGTGCACCAGTACAATAATGGTACCAAATGTTCTTGGGGTAGCCAACCAGGTCATGACTGAGTTTGGGGTCCACTCCATAGGAAAAAATACATGCTTGGCACTGTAGAACTGGGTAGGCAGGTAACAGGCCCTATGAGGTAGTCTTCTGTTGATGTTTTTGAAAAACAGGCATGCAGTTAAACTGCTTGTGATATACAATATATTGATAAATTGTCATGTGGTGCTTTACCGTGTTGAAATTGTTAGGAAAAATCATATCTCATTAACATATGACTTGCATTTCCATAATCACTACTTACAGTATTATATACTGTTGGGAAATACTATTTTAAGGTGTGTTACTTGTGTTTATGTTGCATTTGTTTAATTCTGAGAAGCTGTGTTACTGTGCCTGTCTAAAACACCTGGTGGTCTAATAAAGAGCTGAACAGACAATAGTGAGGCAGGAGAAAGGAATAGGCAGGGCTGGCAGGCAGAGAGGATAATTATGAGGAGGAATCTGGGAGATTAAAAAGATCTGGGAGTGAGAGAGGAAGGAGGAGGACTTCAGGGACCAGCCACCCAGCCACCCAGCCAGACATAGAGAAAGAAGGAAAGAAAAGGTATACAGGAATAGAGAAAGATAAAATGGGTGTGTGGAGGCTATACAGAAAAACATTTACCTTGTACTTACATAAAAGTTCTAAAATGTAAACCCTGATCAATTAGTGGACAACAGACATGCACACACAGTTCATAAGTAAAGAAATATAAGTGGTGCGCGCGCGCGTGTGTGTGTGTGTGTGTGTGTGTGTGTGTGTGTGTGTGTGTGTGTGTGTGTGTGTGTGTATTTTACTCTTTTGACTTTTTGAGGGGCCTACCACTCATCTCCCAAATAAATCACACACAGAGTCTTATTCTTAGTCATGAATGCCTGACCTTAGCTTGGCTTCCCATCTTTTCTTAAATTATTCCACCTATCTTTGTCCTCAGGGCTTTTTATCTTTCTCTAATCCTCTTTTCCTTCTTACTATATGTCTGGCTGTGTGGCTGGGTATGAAGAGGTACATAGAATCATAACATTAAGGCATGGCAGATTGGGGTAAGGAACTTAGATTTTTTAGCCTGACAGCAGCAGGAAGAGGGCAGGAGAGACCAGTTATTCCAGTTGACAAGCAACATGAGATGGCAACATGGACAAGAGGAGGTCGGCAGACCCAGGATGCATTTAGGAGAGATTTGGTGGAATTTCCAGATGCATTTGAGTGTCATTCCTAAACACTGAAAACACACACCAGATAGTAAAGGCAATTCACTAGCAAACATCAGTATCAAAACCAGACTACCTAGTACATGTACACAAACATTAATCCGTAACTTCATTTATGGACCAATAAAATTCTAAGTAAAAATAGGAGATATAATGTAGCAGCATAATACTAAGAGTTAAAATTTGTAAAGTGTGGATAGTCAAGACAAGCAAAACACTGTTCTAACATCTGCATAAATTAACTCAATACTTGTTCATAACTTAACTACTTATAGTAAGTCATTTACACCCACTACCACTATATGAAAACTATATTGTCATGACCCCCATTTTACTGACAAGTAAAATGTGGCCCAAAGACTTTGCTTGCCTGTTTATCTAACATAAAGCATGATGAGAGAGCTACTCAGCTTTGTTGAAGAACATATGACTCAATGAATGAATGGTCCCCACACAGTCAAACACATAGACAAAAGATTTGTGTAGAAAAGCCAGAGTTCAAGACCAGCCTGGTCTACAAGAGCTAGTTCCAGGACAGCCTTCAAAGCCACAGAGAAACCCTGTCTCGAAAAACCAAAAAAAAAAAAAAAAAAAAAAGAAAAAGAAAAGCCACAGTGGGTGTGCACAGATAGATGTTGGGATCACTGGAGAGAAACAAGTCATCCTATTGGAAGGTCACGGGGTCACAGTGAGGGTTGCCCATTGAATATTCTCTCCTTGAATGTCATTCTTTCATACTTGGTGTGTTGCTACAAGTCTGTTACTGTTTAGCACATACAGAGGTGGTTTTGTATCATTCAGTAGACGCACAAGTCAAAGAGGCAAAGCTCTGTTGAAGGTTGTAACTCACACACACCACACAATGGTAGCTCTGAGGGCAGACAGCCTCTGTCCCCATAAACTCTGTTTATTTTCTCCTCTAGTGGAGGGTGTAGTGTAGGTCAGTTGGACTGGTGCATCATGATGAATATTTATTGACCCAAACTGTCATGCTGACAGACATGTGGACAGGCAGACAAAGATTTCTGTTACACAGGCCTCACTTTTTGACTCCTTGGTTCTGACAGGTTGACACTTCCCTGCACGAGTCCTGACTTCTCCAGCTGTTCCTGGGATGCTAGTGTCTGACTGGATTTCCCCAGACACCATCCCACATGCTTGTCTGAGAACTGTGATGCTGTCCAGGACTTTCCTATCAAATGGTCTTGAGGTATGCATTTCTAGTTTGTCTAGTCAACATATGCACTAGCCAGTTGTGATCACATTGTTTTCCCCATCAGCTTTCCTACCTCATCTGGACTTACACAAGGGCTACAGGTGGCCAATTGAGCTGTGTTTTTTAAAAAAGAGATGTTCTGGGTAGTACAAAAACTCATCTTTCTAGCTAAGAGAAGAGTTCTGTTTCTGATAGAAAAAATCATTGTGCAGTGCTGGGCGTGGTGTCACACACCTTTAATACCAACACTCAGAAGGCAGAAGAAGGTAGATCTCTGTGCGTTCAAGGTCAGTCTGGTTTACATAGTGAGTTTCAGCACAGCCAGAGGTACAAATAAGACTCTCTCTCTCTCTCTCTCTCTCTCTCTCTCTCTCTCTCTCTGTGTGTGTGTGTGTGTATGTGTGTGTGTGTGTGTGTGTGTGTGTCTGTCTGTCTGTCTGTCTCTCTCTCTCTCTCTCTCTCAAAAAATTAGTATTTATGTGGTCACAAATGTGACTCTTCTCTTTCATATCCCTAATATTTTGTGTCTAATGTGTTTTTTTTCTCCACATCCTCCCTTAGCCCTACGTTAATTTTTTTTTATTATTTTCAAAATTCTTTGTAGTTTCCTGTGCTGACAGGTAGGGAGTCCCTAAGCCTTGCTAACATAGCCCAAACTTCCCCATCTGCCCAGCTCCTGGTGTTTACAGATAACTGGTCATTGGAATCTGAGTTCAGGGCCCACACTTTTGCTCTTCCCCTGGCTTCAGGTGCTAACAGGTATGCAGTTCTCAGACCATCAGCCCTAAGCCCACACTTTCACTCACCCAGATAATTCCAGATGTGCAAGAGCCAGGCCAGAAACAACAACATGAGAGTAATCTGAGAAAGTCTGATAACCTAAGAAAGCTAGATCCCATTGAAAATTATCATGAAGACATGCAAGCAAAGAATCAAAGAAATGATAGTAACAACACTCAAACAACTCAAACAAGAAATGAATATACTTCAAAAGAATAAAAAAGAAATGAATGAAATAGGAAAGCCAATAAGATATGAAAAGAGAATTCAATAAAATGGTAAAATTACTGAAGAAAAGTCAACCTGAAACAATGCCAGAAATGAAAGCCAAATAAGCCAAATAAACCTCAGTGGGAAGCCTCTCTGACAGCGTGACCCACTTGGGAAGTAGATCATCAGGGCTGGAAGACAAGGTGGAGGAGCTGGATCACACAACAAAGGTGAATGATAAATTTGGAAAAAGTCATGAACAAAACATGGGATAGCCTTGAGACACCACGAAAAGACCAAATGCTAAGATTAGAAGCACAGAAGGAGTAGTACATCAAAGGCATGGAATATATTTTCAACAAAACCGTAAAAGAAATATTTCTGTACAGAGAAAATGACGCTCACCAAGGTACAAGAGACCTACAGAACTCCAAATAGGCCAGAGAGAAGTGCTGTATGACACACTTGTCCTGGTTACTGTTCTATTACTGTGAAGAGACACCATGACCAAAGCAACTTATAAAAGAAAGCATTTACTTGGGGCTTGCTTATAGTTTCAGAGGGTTAGAGTCCATGACCATCATGGCAGGGAGCATGGCACCAGGCAAACAGGTAGGCAGGCACAGTGCTGGGGCAGGATCGGAGAGAACTCACATCTGATCGACCGGTTGGAGGCAGAGAATAAGAGTTCTACTAAGGTCAGAAACAAGGCAGAGGTGTCCTCTTGACTCCTATTCAATACAAGAGAAAGAAAGAAATGGGATGCAAATCTGAAAACATGCCAAGACATCCCTATTGCAAATTCTATGGCTCTTTGTATAAGAGACCCTAAAGATTCCACCAGAAACTTCTTTGAACTGATAAATAATTTCAGCAAAGTGGCAGAATACAAAATTAACACATAAAAATCAGTGGCCTTCCTATACACCAATGACAAAATCAGACACACACACACACACACACACAGACACACACACACACAGACACACACACACACAGACACACACAGACACACACACATACACATACATACACACACACACACACACTTGGGAAGGTCCTAAGCAAAGAAACTGAAGATTTCTCTGACTGTTACTCGACTTGATTCTTGCTAGTTGTGTAAAGAAGGTGGAAATCTAATACACTGTTAGTTACAGTGGTCAACTTGACTTTGTAGAGAGAACTATTAAGTAGTTAAGTAGGCAATGACTCCTTCACTTGGACACCTCTCCCTCTTGTTTATATATTTCATATTTGGAAAGGGGCTAGGGAGAGAGAAATGGGATCCCCCAAATTGAGAGAATTTAGTCCAGCAAGATTGGGATCCATGCAGGAGTCTAGAGAGACTCAAGTTTTCTCAGAGCTGACTTCCACCCTCCACCGTCCACCTTTGTGTCTAAACATGATTCTGACCATACTACCTCTCAGTCAATGCATGGGTGGGAATTAGAATGAGGCCAGTCTACAAGTGCTTCCTCGGGCTCAGCATCTGATCCCTTTGGGAAACAGGCAGCTACTTTCCATTGTTCAGTTCCTTTGTCCCACACTTCCCCACCCACTTCCATGTACGGTCTATGCATGAGTGCTTCCCAATTCACTTCTAATTGCTGGTTGATGCCTTTCCTGTTTTCTTCCTTTTAGCAAAGCTGGAGATTGCAGTTCTAGGGTGCAGTGATGAGCATTGCAATTCATAGGCTACTAGTTTAGTGAATTTTTTAGTTGAGACTCAGGTTTTCAGCAAGATCTTTTTTGGCCTTTGAATGATTTAAATCTTTATATATTGACATTTTTATTGACATATAGTTCATATACTAAACCAACTACTTTAAAAAGTATACAGCTCAGTGGTTTTGGTACATTCCAAACAGTGGATTTATCTTGACTAACCCAGTACATTTTCATAATTTCTGAAAGCAACCCTTACCCACTAGGAGTCCCCTCATATTTACCTTCTCACAACTCAAGGCGACCACTGATCCATTCTCTACCTCTGCAGCTTTCGCTATTCTGAGCTTTTACATTTGTGGAATAACACAATGGCTTTTGTGTCTCGATTCTGGTACTTACCAGGAGAATTTCAAGCATGTTTTGTTTCCCTGTCCACCTTCCTTCTTCCCCAACAACTTCAAGGACCAGTAATTCATCCCTTTGATGGCTGAATTCCATTCCATTTTACTCAGCTTTCCCATCTTATTTATATAAACCTTTCACTCTAAAAGTAATTTGTTTTATTCTTTTTTTTTTTCTGAGACAGGGTTTCTCTGTGTACCTTTGGAGCCTATCCTGGCACTCTGGAAACCAGGCTGGCCTCGAACTCACAGAGATCCGCCTGCCTCTTAATTTGTTTTATTTTTTTTAATTATGTATATGTGTCTCTGTGTGGGTATGTGTACATGCATATGTACATGTGAATATGTGCCCACACCCAGGCTGTTGGATTCCCTGGAGCTGGAGTTACAGGTGGTTTGTAAGCTGCTTGATGTGGATGCTGGGGTCCTCTACTTTTAACTTCCAGTACTTTTAACTTCTGAGTATCTCTCCAGCACATGTTTTATTTATCTATTCATGTATGAGTTGATGAACACAGGGAGTGGTTTCCACCTTTTGGTTATTGTGAATAGAGCTTCTATGAACATTTATGTTTAAATTTTGTATGACAGTCTGTTTTAGATTTTCTCTTGTATAACCTTAGTGGGACTGATACACCAGAGAACTCAATGCTTAACCTAGGAGCCCCAAGTCCAAAGATGCTACAACATGGTTTCTTCATGTCCTTATCAATCCTTATTATCACCTGTGTCTACTATTATTATTATGATTTTACATGTCCTACTACATGTGAAGAGACATCATGTTATGGTCTTATTTTATTTTTTATTAATTTGTATGGTTAGCACACAAACCAATGAGTTTCATTACATAGCTTTGATTTGCATTTCCCTAATGATTAACAAGGTTGCTCACTTTTCTTGTACTTATTGAAAACTTATGTATCTTTTTGGGTGAGAGTTGCTCCTGGAGAGAGTTGCTCTTTGTCACCCAGTCTCTTGAGGTTCCTTTCATGGCCTCTCCTCTTCCCTTTGGACTATGGGGGGGGGGGAATCCTGAGTGATCTTCCTTCTTGTCTCTTGATCTCCTCTTTGCACAGGGGGGCTGCACAGCAGACCCAATGTTCCCATTTGCATAATTTCAATAAAGCTTCCCCATTGAGAGCAAGACATCCAGTCTGAGTCTCTGCCTGCCTTTGGGTTCTGCCTCTGAACAATCTCCTTTTGATGTCTGTGAGAGGCTGAGAGGGAAGTGGGTGTTTCTGTCTTGGATGAAGGGGAGAACTCAGAGTAGTTCATGCATAGGTTATGAAGCATCTGTAGTGGGCCTGGCCCCAGGCATCTCCTCCCTCTCTTCCCCACCCCCCATGCACCTTCTTTCTTCCTCTGCCATTCTTCCTGCCCTGCCTCTGTAAGGCTTCTGCGACTCCTCTCACAGAAGGGAAATAAAATCCTGAGTCTTTATGCTTTGCAACACTATCACACCAAGGGCAAAATAGATAATAAAAGTGAAATATGATTTCTATGCTTAGCATTCTTCTGGGTACAGGGCAAGAACATAGGCACAGCAGTTTTCTTTGTCCCCCACAGATGCTATGAACATTCTAGAGGACTTACTCTGCCGGAATCTATGCTTCCCTTCAGAAGGCCAACTTGAGAACAATAACTCTGAACCTGTCATTGATGGATACATTTTACATGAATGGTCCATGTACAAGGCAGGGCCCCAGAAAAGAGGCAAGTAGAGTGTTGGACGATGTCTCATGGAGGTACAGAGTCAGGATGCAGTACCACTCCCACTCCTGGCCAAAGAAGCTTGGACAGAGTCTCAGGATGAAGGGAGGGATATCAGTGCAGATAGAAACCATGTTTTGTGCCATTGAGCATTACCTTGAATTTCTTAGGCAGTACTTCACAGGAGGCTCTAACTCACATGCTAATTTCATTTATGTGGATAGTAAGAAAAGTGAATCCATCAACAGGTACGAGGGAAGTATTATCATTTAAAATATAGTCTTACATCAAGCTCCGGCACCTTTTCAATGGCTAGTTTCTTTCTAGTCAGTGTCATCCATTCTCTATTGCTGGTTTCAGTTTCGTACTTGATAAGCAGAGGTTTCGAATCCATCTTGATTAAAGCAGCAAGGCCCCAACTCCATCCTGCCTGCTTCCTTTGAAGTTCGTGTACACTCTGTATTCAGATCAGCTGCCAAGGGCACAGAGAAAGATGAGCTATGAGCTGTGACAACATGAGGGCACAAGGCCAGATGCTTCAAGGCATTTAGCTTCCTTCTGGGACTAGAACCGCTGGAAGGTTTCATCTCCCCAGAATGGTTTAGGTATAGCTGAAGGGGAAATACAAACAAAAACAAAATAAGATGATATTTTAGTCTCATCAGTTGTTAAACCATATGGTTCAAGTCAGACAAGGGTCCCTTTATTATAGTGGGCAGCAGGCTTTCCACAGGTTTGCCCAGAAATCTGGATTCACATTCTAGTTAGAGGCGATCAAGAAAGGATAAAGTAAGCCATTGCTAAGTGTACTGTGATATTTTCCCACAGCTTTACATCACACTTTGTCTTCTACACTGTTACAAGGCTGCCTTCTCTCCCTCAAGCCTCAGTTTTCTCTCATTCTTACTGTCTGCCTCTGTCTCTAAGTCTCTCTCTGTCTCCTGGCTAAAACCAGTATCTTCCTCCCTCTTTTCCCCATTATTTTTCAAGAGAGAGCCATGGCCACATATAAACACATTCAAACAAGCTAGTTCTTTGGAGAATAGTTCTTCATTTATAGAATATAAGAATCCACAAACTCTCCACTCATGCTAAGTGATTCTTGGAAGAACTTGATTTATTTACACAATTCAACTTTCTTTCCAGCCTCCCCAAAGCTGCAGTGATTGGCTATGTCATGATGTGTAAGCCATGCGACTGCCCCACCCCCCTTTCACTACATTGGGAAACTTTTCACTCTCTGCCCCCCTAGAAGTCAGACCCAGTCCTTGACATTCCCCTTCCTCTCCCACAGTCCCGGCATCTTACAGTAACGGTGGCATGTCTCTGAAGAAGCAGCTTCAGAAATGTCGTTAGAATCAGAAACTGAGAGAGAGGAGAAAGTAGGGTGGAGGGGGTTGCAGAAAGCTGGCAAATGAGTTTTTTTTTTTTTTTTTTAAAGAAGATGATTTTTGTGTGTGGTACTCAACTTGCAGTGATTGTGTAGCTCAGGTTGCAGTATTTTTGTGCTCTCCCCCAGATAGAATAGCTAAGAGAACACTTATCCTCCTAGAAAAGAATGGTTTCTATTTTCCATATGGTACATTCTAGCAATCTTGGCATTTGACCACATTTGTGTAAACACGAAGAGATACCTATAAATTATTGGACTTACCCCAGTTCCCAGCTACATACTGTAATCATTACAGATGTTCTTACTTCGGCCCATTTATATGGCTGATTAGTCATTTAAGTTGTAGACTACACTTAGTACGTTGTTCAGGGGGTGGAGAACACAAGAAATACTCCCAAAAGACACTAAGATGCTTCATGTACATGGAAAGTTCTGTGAGGCAGGGGGATCCCAAAATCTGAGCACTCAGCCCAAAGCTACCTGGTCCTCAGTCCCCAGGGCCACCCTGTGGCGTGAAGTGACTGTGAGGAGCTTGGGTCCCTCTGATGGTCTCACTTTTAGAAGTCTGACCTTTATTCAAAAGACCTGGTCTGTGGAGGTTGGGGTGGGAGGGAAGCCTGATGGCTCTTGATAACGGTCCTCATAGGAAACTTGGCAATAAATCCTAAAACAAACGTTGTTATTTTCCCTTCCCCAGACCTATCCTCCTGGTGGGTCTCCTTGTTTAGTTAGCTCAGGCTGAATGCAGATGCTGGAGACTCAGTGCCTGCAGTTACACCTGTGTCATCCTGCAGGGGGCACCCTAAGGCAGATGCTGTTTTCCAGACGGTTCTGCCCCAGGTCAGTCTTTCCACTGTGAGTTACTGTTTTAAATTAACATGAATTTACCCACATAGCATAGCATCTTAACTTTAGTCACAAACACTGTTGCTTTTTTTTTTTTTAAGTCAAGCCTCTCGGTCACCAGGACAGGTAACTTCCATGGAGAGGTGGTCATCCTTGCCAGACACTGACTAGAAGGCAAATGTCTGGATTGTAGACCTGTATCTTCCTACAAGAGTTCTTCACATGGAGGATGGTAACAAACAGAAAACACTTCTACTCTCCCTTTCATTTTCACTCTTGCAACGTGGTCAGGCTTTATTTATGACAGTTCTCCTGAGAGCAGCCCTCATGAAACTCTAGTACTTTCCTGGCTGCCCTCCACACCCAAACGATGTGGAGTAGGCTCTCTAGCCTTGTTCTGATTTATTCAACAGATGTAGACTTATTATCAGCATTTCCTCAGCGCTCGAGGGGGTATTTCTGGATGATAAAGTTAGTTTCCATTTCTCATCATTTTATCCCCAGTGTTGGAATTGGGATTTCTGACTTTCACTGTAGGAATGTAAACCATGAGGCTGCATTGAACTTGTTCTCCAAGCCAGAAGGATGACATTCTAGTTTCACTTCCTTTGCTGTGATAAAACAGCCTGATTAAAGAGAAAGGGGTGTGGGGGTGTGTGAGAGAAGGTGAAGGAAGGGAGAGGAGGAAAGGAAATGATGTAATTCTATTATGATTAAAAAATAAAAATTATTTGAAAGAACAACACAATGGAGGAAAGAATTTATTTTGGCTTACAATTCCTGGCCACAGTCTGTAGTTGCAGGGAAGTCATAGCAGCTTAAGCCAGATGATCACACAACGCCTACAGTCAATCGCACAGAGAACCGAATGCATCTGTGCCACCTACCTGCTTCCTTACCTAGCCTTCTTCCCCCCTAGACATTTACATTCTAGGGCCTCAGCCTACAGAATGGTTCTACCCACAGTAGGCTGGGCCAGTTAACAATTAAGCCAATTCCCCCACATACACATAAGCTGACCTGATCTAGACAACTCCTAAACTGAGAATTTCTTTCCAGGTGATTCTAGGTTGGCAAGTCAACATTTGAAACTAGCCATCATAGATGGAGACCAAAATACAGAAGCATTCAGGGGGTTCTGTCAACTTGATGGAAAAGCCAACATTGAATCAGGTCTTCACTCTGATCTCTTCAGAGCAGGAAGAGGTCAGGATTCCAACTCATGGATCTGTTTTCACTGTCTCGAGAAACAAGACCCAGAGAAGTCAGAGGTGCCTGAGATTGGTCTGAGATCACATAGGTGTGCAGTGGTCATGCTAGAATGAGGCACACGCTATCTGCCCTGATTCAGAGGCGTGAGGTCCATGACATGGAACTATGTGCTTCTCATTGGCATGCAGGTTGTAGAGGGGCTTTCCTACCACAAGATGATTAAAGGGCCGGGGAGGAAAAAGGCACTTCAGATGTGGAAGTCGGAGTTCTGGGGAGAGGAAAGGAGACTTCTTATTACTGGCAGTGGCTTGGATTGAAAACATGAAAGAAGGGAGAAGAGAGAACCAAGCTCAGATTTGTGCTGATCAGACCACAGGCATGTGCTTAGAAGTCGGAGCCCTGTGGACTCCGGGGAGGTGGAATCCTGGCTGCAGGTCTGACCAGCATCCCTGCTGCTGCTTCCTCCCTTGGTCAGAGGCAGTGTGGAAGGGGGCAGGATTACTAAGAATAGCCATGGACCCTGGGATTTGCTCTTTTCAAGGAATCAATGGAATTAGAAATGAGATATTAACTTTAATCAGTCACAGATGTTTGGTCTCTTAGCTTCTAGGAAAAGAATTTCTGACTGGCTCTTCACCCAGTAGAAACTCAACTACACAAAAGGATCTACACCTGTGAACAAACTCAACTGCAAACCATGGAGGAGGATCTACACTCATGGACAAACTCAATTACACGATATGGAGGAGAATCTACATCCATGAACAAACTCAAGTATCCAATGTGGAGGAGCATCTACACCTGTGGACAAAATGGACTGTAAACCATGGAGGAGGATCCACACCTGTAGTAAACTCAACTACAAGATATGGAGGAGGATCTACACCCACAGATAGGGCAGGGTTACTCTTCTGCTCTCTGGAGGGTGCAGAACAAAAGCCTCCCTTAATGAACTATCAATCACCTAGTCTAATTTAAGTGGCTAAACTTCTGGCTAAGCACCCCTGTTGACCTTTTGTTTTATGTAGAGGGTTTCAGTGCCCAGGCAGGTGCAGACTGAGCTGTGACTTGGAGGTCTAAGGAAAGGTAGGAGGAAAGGCTAGCCCATCTTTCTTGGGTGCTTATTTTTTCAGAAGTAAGATGTTTGGTAAATTAGGCACATGGTGAGAGGATGATTTGGTCTTGTTATACTTTATATTTTATCAGTAAAGTGAGACAATAGGCCAGTGAACCCATGTGTCCTTCACGTAGTTAGGAATTATTAATTGAGCATGTGGTTAGTCAGGGCTTCCTTTTGCCTTCAAAATCAGTTTCAGACCTATGCACTTGGGCCTCAGGGTAGTGATGCTGCTGCTGGACCTTGGGCAGTTTTCCTGTTAGCACTGGGTGCTGATTCCTCCAAACCATCCTTTGTCAACCTCACATCAGGCCAGGTGTACATTAAATTTGTCCCTTAGTTCTCTAGGTTGCCAACTTCATAAGCTCCAACAAGCACTATAGCCATGACCTTATCTTTAGGGCCTGCTTTACAACTGTAGAAAAACAAAGAAGGAATCCCCCCCTTCCTTCGCTGGAAAGAATGCTCGAAGCTACCATTTGTGACCTTTATTCAAACTCAACAGACTTGCAGTGAAAATAAATTTTTATGTTAAGTTTCTTGCCAGCACTTTTATTCATCAGTATAATTTACGATCCACATTGAAATTCAGTTTTATAGCCCTGGGATTGCATGCAACTAGCAATGTCCTCTATGAATTATTTGTGTATAGGTAATGAGTGTGAATACATGCGCACACACAAAACACTAGAGAACATTTTATGAGTCAGTGATTCAGTATTCCAAAGACAGCAAGGGGCAAAACTAAATTGCTGGTGAGATTTTTAACTCCAAGTTCTGATCTACACTCTACATTTCATGGTCTATACCTGTCAATTAAAACAAAAGGTGTTAAGTAAACAATGTTAGAGGAGGAAAGGAGGACAGAAATTGGTTTCTGGGGAGCAAACAGAAGATTAGAGGAGCTCTGAATTCCAACAGTTTAGTCAAGCAGAAATGTCACGGCCACATATGAGGCTGTAGTACCCATTTCCTACACACCTCTTCAGATCATAGAGTGTCTCACAGACCTGATTGCACTTCTTGCAGCATACACAGGCTTGGATGAGCACAGCTACTCAGTCTTTGTGACAACTCATAAGAATGCTAGTCCTCAGTTGTGATGATGGTGTCACTGACAAGCCAAGGATCAAGTGGTCCAGGAATGTGATCTTATCCTGAAGATAACATTTCATTTCTCATGTGACATCTCCTGCTCATATTCACCACGCTGAATAACTTCATGGGGTGCAACCTATGGGCTGTGATGTGAAGGGAAACTCCAGTGTTGGGTCCCTGGCAGCCCTGGATATGGGTTGGACACCTTGGGGGTACTCTATGGTCCTGTAAGCAGAGCTTTCCATGGGAACCGATGGGACTTATGTGGTGATGCTAACCCTTCCATTGTTCATTCACTCACAGATACTGCTCCTTCACAGAGCAGCCTAGGGACCATTCCCATTTAGGGAACAGGCTTCCCTTCTCCTCCCTCAATCCCTTCATGTTTCACGTTCTTAATCTTGTTATATAAGTAATAACCAATACTGAGAGTATGTGGGAGCCTGAAAGTTGAAGACATTCCCTTTATTGAGGCTCTAACAGAAGGCCTTAGAGTTATGGCTCTTGCAGAAATGAAGGATAAATATGATATTTTGGGCACACACTTTTTCAATTATGGGCAGCTCAAACCCAGTATTGCTCCTCATCCATCTCAATCTGCAGGCCAGTGGGGAGGCTGCTTCTAAACATCTTTGCACACTTAATCTCAAGCCTTATTCATGCAGCTTCTAAATTTTAAAAAATTAATCAAATCTAAGTCTTGCAAAGTGCACACTCTGATTTATATGAGTCTTGGCAAACAGGCACATGGAATAAAAACCTTCTTAGTTGGACATGACAGTGTTGGGGGAATTGAAGGCTGGAGAATGACATCAGGGCACCTGTTTTGATGAGCAGCAGCAGTTTCTTGGGACTCAACTAAAGGACTCAAAGCTTGGTGCTTCATTGATGGGAGCCTAGGGGGAGTGTGGAGATGACTGGTGTGCTCCTCTATCCTTGGTTTCATTTTTAAGTTCAGGTCCTTGAAATCCCTAGAAAGTCCACTCTTAGATGAAATGGTTTCAACTATGCCTCAGCTCGGAGGTGTTGATAGTGGAACGCAGCAGAGCCTGTTTTAGGGCTTGAAGGTAAAGTGATGTGTGGGATTGGGGTTGGGAGGAGTTGAGGTCATTTCTGTCTTAGAAGAGAAAGAGAAAGATGTTCAATCACCTGATGTCCACAGCCACAGGAACCAGTTAATTCAGACTGGTTGGCTAGCTAAGAAGGCCCAACACAATGAGTTGGGAGGGCGGCCATCAGTGCTTTATAGAAACATGAAGCCACGCTTGGCACAAGCTCCTGATTCAGAGTTACTACTATTCTGTCATAAGCATTTCCCTGTATCAAATTAATCTTGGAACTGACCTTAACCGCAGCCAACTTAACCTTGTCTCCAAGAAGACCAGAAGCTTAACTCTTTTGGCTGATGGTGATCTACCCTCTTGAACAAGAGGGAGACTGTCTAGAAAGCCAAAGCCCCTTGGCTGGCTAAGTGGTCTGGAGCTTGGGGAAGAGTGACACCATGCCCTTCCTGTCACGACGGACTGTATTTCCCATGTGAATTGAACTAAACTGTTAACTGAACTAAACCTTTGAATCTTTAAGTTGCTTTTACAACAACAAAACTAATTAAATACTGTTGGGCAAAGCATATGTTTATATTAATATCATAATATGATAGACTGACTAATGCCTTCTTTCCCAAGATATCCACATCTGGAACCTGTGACTATGTTGTGTTACAAAATGAAAGGAATGCTGGGGATCAAATTCAGATTTTCATAATATAGGGAGATGATCCAGATTATTGAATGGGTCCACAGGAATGATATGGGCCCAGAAGATCAGCAGAAGAGATGCAATAAGAAAGGTCAAAGGAGAAGAGACTGAAAGCATTAATTCTATCTCTAATGGTCAAAAATTATTTTATTAATTCTTTAAGAATTTATGTTTTATCTTATAATTCTTTTAAAAATCCTTACAAATCAACAAAATTTGAGAATTTCATACATTGTATTTCAAACATTTTTATCCATCTACCCTATTATATGCTAGATCCACCCCCCCTATACCCACCTAACTTTGTGTTCTTATTTTTTAACCCATCAACCACCATTGGTGTTGCCTATATAGTCTTAGATATGTTAGATTCTACCAGGACATGTTAGATTCTACCAGTTGTCATACCATTAAAGAAAACTAATGCTTGTTCTTTCAGCATCTATAAATTACCAATAGTTTAGGGTATAAGACTTTGTGGCCACATCCTTCTCTACGTTGGAATTTTGTCCTTGACCTTGCTTAAGTCATGTGCATCCTGTCTCAACTGCTATGAATTCATATGTGCAGCTGCCCTGTTGTTTCTAGAAGGCACCCTATAGTCATACGGCACGTCTGGCTATTAGGCTCTTTCTACCAGCTCTTCCAAAATGATCCCTGAGCCGTGAAAAACTGTGGATATAATATAAATATCCCATTTAGAGCTGAGCACACTAAAGTCAATTATTCTCTGTACCTTGACCAGTTAGTTGTGGATCTCTGTGTTAACTGCCATCTACTACAAAAAGAAGCCTCTTTGATAAGGTTTGAGAGATGAACTAATCTATGGATGTAACAAAAATTTGTTAGAAATTGGCTAATATTATGTTCCATTAGCAGAGTAAAAGTATTGGGTTCTCCCATAGGACCTATAATTTGTTTAGGTCACTGGTTCTTGGTCCCAGTAAGTGTTCTAGGTATGGATTGCATCCTGTGGAGGAGGCATTACAGTCAATGAAATGTATTCAGAAAATGGCTGGTTAATTCCATGACATTTGTGCCACTATTGCACAAGTAGGCATACCTTGCCAGGCAGGTCATTAATGTAATTGGCAGGGTATTATAGTTGGCTTTAATGTCAACTTGCCACACCAGAGTAAGGAGTCTCCCCTAAAGGGTTGTCCTGATTAGCTTGTTGATTCAGGAAGGCCCATCCCCTGTTGTGGGCAGCACCAGTAGGTATGAGCCCAGATAATAAAGGGTGTGGCAGAAGGAAGTTTATCTCACCTTTTGCTTCCTTGGCCTTCTCTCTTGCTTCTGAGTTGAATTTCCCTGTTGATTTTTGCTGCTGCTGCTGCTAATGTTTATGTTGTTGATTCCCACCATGACAATAGAACCAGCACATCCAGGCTTTCATGGTAGAATAGGGACCAGTGGCCTCCAGCATGTTTCTGCATTCTTGACATCACATTGGGACTAATAAAGCACCCTGCCTTGTGGAATGAGTAACTGCTGGTTGTCACCCAGAGTGAGAGATGGTCATTCTGGGACCAATCTGGCTGTTGAGGAATTTAGCCTTAAGGACAGAGCAGCTACTGGATTCCCAGGCACGATTTTGCTGCTGTTACTATTTTAAATCACACTTAATAAATTTGGATATATATATATATATATATATATATATATATATATATATATATATATGTATATGTATATATATCCCCTTGATGATTATTTTTCTCCTCTAGTTGGATGCATAGTACCATCTTCCAGCACTATAAAAGCTAAACAGTAGGGTTAAATTTTCCAGGTCAATACAAGCTTGATTTCTCCTTCTTCTATGACTCAGGTATGTTATGTCCTCAAGAACAATGTAGAACTGTCAAGTCCTTGAGGGTAATCAAGAGCAATGGCAATAGACTGCTATTGGCATTTGGGAACCTATAGGAACTTCCAGCCATCAGTTCCAATAGAGGCAACCCATTCCTAACTGTGACCTTTTTCTTTGCTGTCAGAGCAACTCCACTTGTGTTCTTTTTATGTATGTATCTGTTTGTAATTCAAGACAGTTCTGCAGTAGTTTTTCAGAAGGTCTTTAGTGTTAGCTATCCCTTCCTACATTACTTCTTTTGACCTGTCCTTTCATACTCCACCCTATTTAACCCTTCTTAATCCAGTGTGTAAATGCACCACATTTTCATTGTGAATTCATCCATGAATGGACATCTGGTTTTGAAGATGAAAGAAGACTGATATATTTCAAAGCATGAAAGTGGCCTCAAGAAGCTGGGAATCCCCTCAACTAATAGAAAAGAGAAAGAGGTTTTCATCTTTCCACCAAAAAAGACCAAATTCTTGCAAAACTGCAATAAGCAGGGGAACTGCCTCTCCTAGAACCTTCAACAAGCAATGGAGCCCCAAGAACACACTGATTTTACTCTACTGGGATGCATACCATATCTATAAAATCAAGAAATGTAAGATAAATGCATGTTGGTTTTCACTACTAAATCTGTGATACTTTTTCTATTCTAATATATTAGTTTGCTCTCTCTTCCAGAACAAAATTTCACAAACTTGGTGACTTAACCAGACATCTACCATCTTGGCCTCTGTCCAAAACCAAAGCTTTAGCAGGATGTGTTCATCCAGAGAACGATGAGGAAAAGATGCATTCCAGGTATCTTCACTTGGCATGTAGGTGACTGTCTTCTGCCTGTGTCCACAGAAAATCTTCTCTCCCTACATGTGTGTGTCCAATTTCTTGTTTTTTAAGCATACTAGTCTACTGGACAGTAGCCACATGGTTTTTTTGCTTAAATTATCTCTGCCAAGACCTTATTTCTAATAAGATCGTATTTTGAGATTTTTAGAGAACAGAAATACAACTATATTTTCTTTACCTATAATCCTTATTTTGCTTAATTTCATTTATAAAATATATATTGCATCTGAGGTCATTTATAAAATTACACGTACAGTTATGCACTACTGGAGGACAATGTCTCAGTTAGCAACAGGTCATGAATTGTGTAAATAATGTTGGTGCTATAATAGATTGTATTGCATACTGACACTGTAACTACCCACATATAATTTCATAAGCATACATTATGATGTTAGCATAGTAACAACATTACACAATAGAGGGATTTTCCAAATATGTCCTTATTATTAAATGATTGTATTGCATGTAGTACATGTATATATTTACTTCAATCATATCTACTCACCAATGAATCTAAAAGCAATAAGCAATAAGCATTCCTAGTACCCAGATCTTCATTTCCAAGTACTATTTTCTACTAAAGAAACCAAAAGTCTTTGAAGAAATAACTGCTTCTCCCCCATTCCAATATAGGACAAACACATGTAAGCCTGGGGAATCTTGGTGTGTAAGCAAGAAAGGAAATCCTTAAAGATTAATAAAGTTGTATAAAAGGATCTCATTTGAAGGGGTCCACACTGACCAAATTTGAGATAATTTAAACATTAAGGAGAAAAGGACAGTAATAGATTATCATACATTTGAATTTTTAAAGTTCATGAGTCAATAATAATGTAAAAAAAGCACTTCTTAAATAAGAATGTCACCTAATAAATAGAAAAGAATGCTAGAACTGGGAACTATATTTTGACACCTGATGTAACTACTGATTTAGAGGATTGCCAGCAGATGCTAACCTTCAAGAGAAAGGTTTTTGGTAGTAAAATATCCATGCTGCCTTGTGAATCTGCTATCTACAAATGATTTAATATTTTTCAAAGGGAAATAGGCACATTTTCAGTGAAGATATTTAGTGCTTAGGGCTTTCAGTTCTGAGTGTAGCTAATTTTGGAGCAATCTGAAATCATATGAAGTCTTTGATGACCCATATCTGACAGAATATTTTTGTCAGAAAATGTCCAAGTTGAACTTAGTTATGAGAAAAAATGATGTAAGTTTTAAAATGACTCGTTTTTTTGTTTTTGTTTTTTTTTTTTTAACAAACAGTTGTCTTGGACTCTGCAAGACAGAAGAATGGTACTTTCCAGATGTTGAGTAGTTTGCTAGAGAATGGGGAGAAATTAGCAGAAGTTAACCAGGAGGTGCGTGTCTTTGAGTTATTGTGTAACGCTCTGACCATAGTTAATAGTGATAATTGTATATTTAAAAATCACTGTAAGAATATAAATTACCCAACTTGAAGATGGTAAAATATTTGAGGAGACAGATATGTTGATACAGTTGTTCCACAATACGTACATATATCAGAATATGCCAATGTGCCCATATATATGCACAAATATTTGTCAGCTTTTAATAAAAATTATAAAAAGAAGCTAAAATATCAAATACAACTCTAAAATACCATTAAAATACATTTGGAATTTCCATACAGATGGAAAATTTTAGTGGGAAATGTATATTAGATAGTATTAGGAAATACATAGCTTCTTTTTCTTAAGCCCATAATGAGGTGATTGGTTGAAGAATGTCCTTAATCTTAGTACATGCACACTGAATGAAGGACTTGGTTCAGTTCCACGATATCTGCAAGGTATATAAAACAGTTCAGAAAAAATATGATGGGCTAGATAGAGTTCCCTTCCACCAGCTCTTGTGAGCAGATAAATATTCAGGAAATTTACAGGCCATTCATGAAACTCTTGCTAGGTTGAAGTATCCATGGGCAGTTTCTACACTCAGAAATTAGCAAATACCACAAACAAGGGCTACTTGACCCACCCTATTACCCTGGCACACTGAATGGAACCAAATGCTAATTGGTGGAACATTTTGAATAGACCTGTGTTGAGCATGGTACCCTCTCAGTTTTTGTAAATACTTGAAAATTCTATAATTCATAATTCCCCCCTGGGAATTATGAACACCATAGATAGAATGACAGGATATACAAAACCATGAGCAGGAGTTGCCCTGAGATTTCCCAGGTCACATTGCTATGTTAGTGGTTCCAGGGTTCAGGCTGGGCTCTCTGCAGAGAGGCTGGCCTGAAGTTGGCAAGGATACCCCTGGTGTTCTTTCCTTTAAATCCCTGGAGCTGGGTCACAGTGTTGGTGGGTGGATTGCCTGGATCTCACGAGAAGTTTCTGCTTCCTTTGGATGAGTAGCCTGAGGTAAGGGTAAGTTGGCCTGTGGCAGTTGCCATAGTCTGAGACCTTCACTTTCCATCTCTCTTCCTTTCCATATGTCTCTTCCTGTTCCTCCACTTGACTTCCTCCTCCTGCTTTTCTGTACCACAAATTCCATCAAGGAATTCCCTCTTCATACCTTTGCTTCGCTCCACCTATCCTGTATATTCTAGGGTGTTCTCTGGATCCAACTCCTCCGTGAGTCTTTCCTGCATAACTTGCTCCCTTCCTTAGCACACATCATGGCATTGATTCCTAGACTGAATCCTGTCACATACTCTCCTGGGACCAAGTTCTGAAGGTTATTTTTAATGTTTTGCAAACTTCTGGATGGCAAGGACTGGATTCAATACATTTATGGTATCTAAAATCCCTTGTTTCTCTCAAATAGGGGTGAACATAAAATCCCTTTTGAACTTAACTGAAGTTCTTTGTCCTTATTCCATTTCTACTCTTCATTTCTCTCTCTTGATTCCCTTATCTGTTCTAGGCCAGCTAATGCTCTCCTGAGCTTATTTCTTTCCCTGGCTTCCCCTGTCTCCTTGGCTGGAGGCTGAAGGTATGGCTGGCCCCGACTCTGAATCTGCTCTATGTTCAAGGGCTTCTCCTTGCTCAGAGACCTTTCAGGTACCTAACTCATGGCAAAAAGAAGGATGCCTTTAGACACTGTCTTCATTCAGGCTTCCCATCCCCACACTCTGCTGGCCTCACAAAGGCAGCGCTGTCAGCCGACACAGATCTCTCGCATCTGCATCACACATTTTTTTTTCCTCTCCCACCACCCCCACCACCACACACACTCCTTGAATTCTCCAGACTGATTCTTGTGGTAAAATCTCACACATTTTCTCAATCTATATGCAAACCAGGTAGGATTGACAGCTGAAGAAAGCCGCACATCGCCGGGGCTTAAAGCTTATCTGTTCTCCCTCTGAGGGAAAAATTTTTGAACTCTGTGACAGTGCCTCGAAGCCATGGCCCTTGTCCTAGACTGCCCCGGTGCAGGCAAGCCTCTGACCTCTGCTAATGTTCAGGACCTTTAGCGGTAGAGAGTGGGGGAGGCGGCATCCAGAGCCCACTGCATGCCAGTCATTCGCATTCTCTGAAGGGATCAGAGTGTTATTAGAAACCTTGCCTGCCAAATGCAGGGCAAATGTAACCAATTTATTAATGTTAAAAAAAACCCAATGTGTGAAATTGGACCAAGAGGAGAGGGGCCAGCTGCCCCCCTTCTTCCCACTTCCCGCTCTTTGCCAGTGGCGGGAGGAGGGTGGGGTACAAAGGATTCTGTCTTTTGCAGGAAGACATTGCTATCCTAATCACATGTGATAGTGACAACAAATCCACTGAGCCAGAGCTTCAAAGGGCTGGGAGATAATTGCATCCATCATCCCCAGCCTGTGACTGTGATGCCTACAGCTTAGAGGGTGTGAAGCACTGATTGAGAAGCTGAGGAAGCTGCTCTTCCTGTCTGCTCCATCTATTCCATATCCTCACTCTGGAGACCAAGTGATCGTGGATCCGGTTGTGTCCCGATGGAGACTGCTGTCACAGCTTTTTCCAGTAAATGATTTCAGTGTTGATGTTTGTGGCTATTTTCAGTTTCGGTCTAGCAAAGGAGACGGTGTCTTCAGTGTAATACGTGTGCTCCCACATGCCTCCCTATTGCCTTAGATTTACCCTCTAAGTCATAAACAAGTGAAGAGCATTAACAGCTACCATTTATTGAGAGATTACAACACATGTCTTTATATATATTATCTCATTTAAACCACACACTAACTCTAGTGGGAGGATTATGCTGCTGTTCTTCACATGTGGTTTAAGTAACTGAACTCAGGAAGTTACCAATCTGCCCAAGACTTTAGGATTAAGAGCACAGGACTCAAGCTCATGTCTGTTTTCCACATTCAACATCCAGGTTTAAGGAATGAAACTCCACAAGTTGGGGGGTGGTAATCTGACATGACTTTTTTTTTTGAGACATGGTCTATATAGCCTTGACTAGCCTGGAACTCTGCACACAGACCATGTTGGCCTCCAATTCACAGAGATCAATCTTCCTCTGGCTCCCGGTTGGTGGAATTAAAGGTGTGTATTACCACATCCCCACTAATACATTTTTTTTTTTTTGTGAGTGTGCTTTTATAAATTGATTCTTTGTGTCTTTTACATCTTGCCTCCTGATTCCACCCATCTCCTGCCCCACCCCAAAATAAAACAAAATAAAATTTAAGAGAAAAAGAGGAAAAGAAAAAGGAAGCAGGGGAAAATCTCTTCATGGAAGCTATAGTGTGACACAGTGAGTCACTCAGCAAATCCCCTTTATCCATACATTTTTACACGCAGGAGTTTATTGAAATGTCTGGTCTCTGTTGCACCATCAGTGCTGGGCCTCACTGGGACTCTTCCTAGATATCTTGTTGCTGCCCTGTGTCATGATTTTTTAAGAAGCCTATGCAGCTATTTTGTTGTTGTTGTTGTTGTTGTTGTTGTTGTTAATGCTTCATGAGAAAGCATATATTTCAGACTGATGATTCTCCAAGAGATGGCTTGTAACACAATAACTAAAACCACATTATAGACCTGTGGTAGTTGGAATGAGACTCCCCACCCACCCACCCCATCCTTGTTGGTAGTAGCATTGGAGGAGGTTCAAGAGACACAGCCTTGCAGCAGGGTGTGTGTCACTGTGGGTGAGCTTGAGTTCCTAGCTTTGCCCACTTCCAGTTGTTCCTCTCTGCTCCATGCTTGCTGTGAAGAGTGTGATCTTTCAGCTCTCTGCTCTGCCACCATGACTGGCCTTTGCTGCTGTGACCCTGCTAGGATGGGCTCTTATACCTCCGGAACTATAAACAACAACAAAAAAAACTTTTCCCCAAAAGTTGTTTTGGTCATGTGATTTTATCACATCAACAAAAGGTAAACAAACATATGAGCCAATAAAATGATTTGTATGTATTTTAATTTTTTTATTTCTGCAAAGTGAGACAGGTTTGCTGTCCCTGCGATACTATAGCAGTGAAAGACCCTCAATGACTTGGAAATTGAGACGTCATCTGAAAATTTAGTGTGAGTCCACTTAAACGCCAAGCTGGAAAGCTTCCCAAGGAACTATGGATGAAATGTAAATATATTCAATTTGTCAAGAAGAAATAAAGTGAAAAAAATAAATATTCTGTTCTAAGTTTGGGGAGATGTTTCAGCAGGTAGAGGCAGCTGCTGCTAAGCCTGAAGACCTGAGTTCAATTTCCAGGACCCACATGGTGGAAGGAGAAAATGGATAACTGAAAGTTCTTTCCCGAGCTCCACCTACATACATACCTTGGCACCCTCACCACCCCCCCACATACTCTCTCTCTCTCTCTCTCTCTCTCTCTCTCTCTCTCTTCTCTCTCTCTCTCTCTCTCTCTCACACACACACACACACTACACATAGAGAGATACACACAAACACACACACACAAGCACACTAAATAAAGATACTATAGAAATCTAAGATGGCTTTCTTCCATATGAAAAATAAACATAAATGAGTTTGTCTGCCAAAGATGAAGATAAAAACAGAAGAAAGTCAACCTCAATTTGTTTAGCCACGAGGGAGCCATTTCTAGGCAACTTAATGCATTGATGTTTTCTGGAGGAAAGATTTTTCTTATAGTGAAGTGTCACAGACCAGTACTTGGTCAGCTAAGTCTGTACTGATTCTTTGTATCTTTTAAATTAAAGAAATTGTCACCCAATTTCAAATTGAAGAATCTAGCCTCCTAGCTTTTCTTGAAAAAGTGGGAAGACCTGGGTCAGCCAGACTTGCCCTAAGGGGCTGGAATAGTAAAATAATGACTGCTTCTTCAGAAGGACATGTGCTATCCCTATTGCCACCGTCTGAATTGTCCCCTGCTCTCTGACCTCCCCTAGTCATCGCTGTTACACTCCTCTGGGCTTTTTTAGCTTTTAGTGTGTGACCCCCCACACCTCCCAATAGTAAGCATGCCTTCAGCTACTTGAGCTCAAATTAGCTTAAGAAAACCCAAATCCGCCCCACTCTGATTCCATGCTCAGCATGTAGCCTTCTGAGAATCTGGCTTACCATGTCTATAAAGAAACTTGACTATCAGGAAAGAATGCATTGATCTTCCACAAGCATTTCTGGTCTGTGAGGCAGAGTTCACAGGGTACAAGGACAAGGCTTGAGAGTTGACAGGTCTGGTCCCAATTCTGACACTGACACTTGATAGATAAGATCATCTCTAGACTTTGCAGCACCCTGCCAGGCTCAATTTAAATACATTGGGTCTCTTTGTGTTGTTACATACTAAATATTCAAATTGCAAAAATATCTTGTATGCAAAATCAAGACCTCTATAGTCCACGAGTTACTATGTTTGTAAACTCACCTGACTCAGCAACCAATGAGGTTGTCGGGAAACAGTAGACAATACAGAAAAAGGAAAAACACAAATTCTTCAATGGTTATCTGTTTCAAAGGAAAGGAATGAGATATGGTGGGTAGAACATGAATTCTGATATATAAGGAGTTTACTCAGGTACACCCACTTCTATTAGTCTTGTGAATGTAAGAAAACCATTAACTGCTCCGAGTTCCTGAGACTCATACACACATATCCCTCCTCAATCATTTGAGAAAACATTGTGAGGATCAAAGGGATAGGTAGGGAAGACATTACACAAAACGTAAGATGCATGGAATTGCTAGTATTAACTTTTTATAATGTCTTTGGTGTGTGTGTGTGTGTGTGTGTGTGTGTGTGTGTGTGTGTGTGTGTGTTTATCTGTATGTGCACTGTGTGCCTATGGAGGCCAGAAGACAATGTCAGATTCCCTAGAGATGAAGTTACAGGTGATTTGAGCTTTATGATATAGGTGCTGGGAACGGAACCTGGGTCCTCTACAATAGTATGAAATGCTCTAAACCATTGAACCCTCTCTCTAGACCTTATAACCCCCTTTATAAATAAAAATAGAAGTGGTAGGACAAGAATCTAAGAAATACACACCCAGGTTCCTAACCTGCCAGGATAGCATTCCCAACCAAGAGATGAGTGCTAGACTTAGAAAACCCATTATTATCAAAGCCTGCTGTAGATCAAATCAGATGATGGTTTGCAAGATAATAATAACATCCAGCGATGATGAAGGCAAAAGGAAAGAGTCTCACAAGCGCTGCTGAGTAAGAGCACACACTGAAACAAGAAGGTAATCTGGCAAGACTCTATACCTATTGATTCAGCAATTTCCTTCTGGGGATTTATGCTATGAAAATAATTACATAAGTGGGCAAGAATCCTAATCAAGAACACCCACAGCAACATTGTATACAATATAAAGTTAATAGGGAGTTCATTAACACCATTTTCATGTTCTTTATATGACTACTATGTAGTTATTAGCAAGAGATAGCATTAATATGTCAAATATAAGAAATAGAATTGAGTATGGTGTGATTGCAAGTTTTGTGTGTGTGTGTGTGTGTGTGTGTGTGTGTAGTTGTGAATGTGTGAGTGTATAATGTGAGACCATATTAAAGCTAACCTTGATGTCCATATGTACCTAGAAAAATTCTAAAGCTATACAGGCCTAATTCTTAACATCTGTTTCTACTGGAAGATGGAAATTCAGTATAAGGAAGGTACTCTTAGGTGTTACTTTATGTTCTTTGAAGTTACTTGAATTACAGTGCTCAGCTGGTTCACTCATAGTTTCAAAAGAGCAATTAAACTCTAAACACAAAATAATTATAAATGTTTAGGATTAGGTTGATGAAAATGCTGTCTACCTAGATTTGATCAATACAAATTGTAAGCAATATCAAGTTATCATCCTGTGACCTAACCAAGTACTTATAATTTTGTGCATGTTTTAATATGTATTATTATAAAATATTAGAGATTAAAAACAAGTTAACCCAATATTTCTTCAATTAAATGTTACAACTAAAAATGTATGAGTATAGGAGTTTTGTCCGCATGCATGTATGTATGTACATCACATGCATGCCTGGTGCCCATGGAGAGGGCATTGGGTCCCCTGGAACTGGAGTTACAGATGGTTGTGAGCCACAATGTGAGTGCTGGGAATCAAACCCGGGTCCCCTAGAAGGGCTGTTAGTGCTCTTAACCACTGAGCCATCTCTCCAGCCCCTTATTTATTCACATTTAATTTATAATAATAATTCAATATTATTCAATATTATTATTTTTGTGTGTGTGACTGAGGGCATGGTGGTGTCATACCACATGTGATTGGGGACAACTTTCAAGAGATGTTTAACTTTCCACCCTTATGTGTATTCTGAAAATCATCAGGATTGCACAGCAAGAGCTTCTTTCTACCCACTGAGCTGTCTCAGCAGCCATAATAACTGAATACCAAAGATAGGAGCAGGATCAAACAGTAGAATGGGAACAGAGCCTGGAGAATCACAGCCTTGCTGTCTCTGTGAGAAATTATTTTGGGGGACTATTCTAAACCCCTGGTTTCTGTGCTGTTTCCTCACTAATCCCACACTACTTTGACTTTCTTGTGCTATGTTCTAGTGTTTTCTCTACGGTCAACCCACTCCACTGCCTAATTGTTGACAATTCCACGACTCAGATTTTCCTTACAGGCTGAATAGTAAGCATTTTTCTTATACTTTCTCCCTGATCTGAATTTTCTTTCAAGGCTATTTTTAACTGTGTGTGCTGTCTACCATAACAGGCAAATATGCAAGATCACCCAAGACAGGCACTTACCATTCCTGAAGAAGTTGTCACCTTCAAATGTGGTCCTCAGTGAAACTGGGGAAGCAGAGGGAATGGACATGTCAGTATGTGTTTCTGACACTGAGGCAGTGCAGATATAGCATGCTCACCGTGGAGTCTAACAGTTTGAGCTCATCCGTCCTACTTGGCTTCCTCAGATACTCAAGTCTTCAGATGAAGGTGACTGCTTTAGTTGCATTTCATGACACTTCAGGAACACATAGAAGAATCCCAGGAGTGAACAAGACTCTTTCAAACCATATAGGATTCATCAGAAGCACGGGCCCACTTGATACCGGACCTTTATTCTCAGCTAATGGCCTGCAATGAGATTTCTGCAGTGACAAGGGAGATGGTTAGAGAGATATGGCTTCTCCCAAGACTAGAATTGAAACCCAATCTCAATTAAGTTAAGAGATCTTCAATTAAGACTGTCTGGCCTTCTTGGCCTTACCAGCTCTCAGGAGTCAAGACAGGATCTCCTTAGGCACCACAAATATAAGAAACATTTTCCAATAAGATTTCTTTTAGACTGCCACTTCTCCGTGGCCCTTAAAGAATCCTTTTTCACATGAAAGGTCATTTTTGCTTTTAAATCCAAGTCCTGGATTTGTCAATCAAATGCTGTGGCAAAAAGTGAAAGGTACCACATAAATAAAACATATTGTTTTTAAACCCTAATTGTTTAAAATCAGAAGACCCCCACTAAATTTGGAATCAACCAGAACTTCTCTTCTGTTTGTCATCTTGCCAAAAGTATTTGCATAAGCTGTACAAACATGAAAGCCCAGTACTGATTTTGTATTGTCAGTCCTTTGAGAATGACATGTACAGATGTTCCTAGAAAAGCATTCTGAAATACGTCACACAGAAACCATCATGTTACAATGAGGGCAAACAAAAGGATGCTAAAGTGTTTTCTGTGTCTTAAGACAAATATTTTTAATCAGGACAAAATAAAAATAACTAGTAAATTTCCAAGAGAACTGTAAAACGTATGCTCATTTGGCAAGAACCGTAAGCTGTTCATTCATTGTTTTTGAACTCCTGAAAGGGTTAAAAATTGGCTTTTCCCACTTTGAATGGGAACAGAATATTTCTTCCCTAAATGGAATGTGTTGGACCAGTTTTCTCTATATGAGAGAAAATAATTCATTATCTATCTATCTATCTATCTATCTATCTATCTATCTATCATCTATCTACCTATCTTTTAAGAAGGAAGGTAAATGTTTTACTAAAAGAAAAAAATGAAATTTTCATCTTTTGAGAGACCAACATCTGGACTGGTGAGTGGCTTTGACCTGAGTCCTATTTTGTGAAAACCCAACCTTAAGAATTTTAACCAGGTTAAGATTCTTGGATCCTTACAAGATAAATATGAAGTTCCTCATTAACCCGACTATGTTAGAAGATCCACTACATATGTAACACAATGGAGGGACTATCCTGGGGTCCTCTACCCCAGAAAGCTGAAAAGTATGTTGGAATTTCTTGGCAACCATTTTAAAAGATAACATTTACTAATCAATTTCTTCATGCCAATGCAAACAAATATCAAGTAGATTTTATAGTAAGTGTATATTCTAGAGAATGGGGAATACAGTAACAAAATGCATCATTTCTGTAATGCCAAAAAAGAAAAAAGAAAACCCTCATAGATAGAAGAGACAGGAATACAGACATAGTCAACAGAAACTCTTGCAGATTTCATCCTTAGTTACGCAGCGCACATCTTGTGGTGAGAACTGTGCAGGCATTGCTTAACTCCTCAGAGGGGTCAGAAACAGCTTCACAAAAGTGGTGTTAGGTGAAATGGACCTGAAAAGTAAGAGTGCTCTGAAGGTGAAGGAGAAGGCAGAGGGCTTACAGAGACAGAAAAGGAAAAGGGAGCTCGAAGGGGGAAAGGAATGAATGCAAGCCCGTTGGAAAGGGAGCCCCGGTTAGCTGCTGTATGAGAGGGACCTGGGAGGGAAGCACACCCTTCAAAAGACTCGAGAGCATTTGACCCTTAGGCAAGAAGTAGCAACAGGAGGTTTTGCATCTGGAGAGATGTTAATCAGATCGTCTGTCTTAGGAAGAGAAATTCCAAGGCTGTGAAGCAGGGTGGAAGTCTGGAGTGGGCCCTTAGCCTCTGTCAGAAACAGTAATGGCAAGAGATACTGAGAAACGAACTCAGTCCAGGGCTACAGGAGTGGAGGGGCCAGGAGAGATGCGACAAGAAATTATAAAGAAGATGAAGGGGACATGCTTTAATGAACCTAGGCCTTGTGACAAGTCCTGTACACGCACTATTGGGTCTTTATAGCAACTCTATGTGGTAAGTGAATAGTCCCATTAAAGACATGTATAAGGCTAACAACTCACTTAAGGACACAGACATTCAACAGCAGAGCTAAGTTTTGAACCAATGTCTTCTAGATGCCAATGCCCATTCTCTCTACCCAGAATCAGAAGGGATTGATGAAATATTAAATATTTTTTCACTTTCGTGAACTTTTTGAAAATCAGTAGGAGTGCCCCACCTCTGAGAGTCCATGGGGAAGGCAATTCTGGCAGATTCCATTTTGCAGAAGAGACCAATCTGAAGACCACACTCATGTCCACCCTGTGTAGGTCTGCACTCATTTGCTATTACCAATAGCAAATTATTGTGAACTTGGGGACTTAACTATTCCACATTCCTCCACCAATCATAGCCTGAGTCCCACTCACATCACATCTCTCTGGTCTTCACATCTGCCTCTCTCTTTACTGTTGCATTTGTGTAGGTGTGGTGACAGTACATGCCGCAGTGCAAACGTAGAGGTCAGAGGATAACCGTTGAGAATCCGTCTTCATCTTTACCTTGTGTTTGAGGCAAAGGCTATCCTGTTTTTGCTGCTGCATTCATATACTACTACATTCATCGAGCATCTTACATGGATTCTGGGTATTGAACTCAAGCCCAGCAAACCCTTTTACCTATCATTTCTCTCTCTTTCACCTTTGAGGATCTCCCTGGTCCACTCAGCAACCCAAGATAGTCTCCTTTTGTAGAGGCTTGTGATTGGCAGCTTTTGTTCTATCTGCAGTTCCAATTCTCTTTCACTATGGAAGGTAACATGCTATAGATTCTTGAGATTAAGGTGCAGAAATCCAAGGGGAGGGAGATATTATTCTGCCTGTCATGAATTTCTTTTCGGTGCCCTATACTTTCTTTTTGCTTCGGACACTTACAAGAAATGATTAGAGAACCAGTAGAATATTTAAGTAAGTGAAGGGTTAACTAGACATCCAAGAAGCACAATGTCCTCTTGACAATGTGGAGTGTGGGATATACCAGTGAGCCAAGAGCTGGGCAGCTGGAGTAGGCGCCTCACATCTTCAAGAAATGCTCATCAAGCCATGACCAGTGGAAACCAGGACATCAGTCACCTGGGAAACAGAGTAAACATAAACATACAGCCATCCATCACTGCCATCTGGAAGAAATTGGGTAGTGAGGCTCTTCCTGTTAGGTTTTGCTGCAGTATTTATTTGTGTAGCTGGAGATTCCTGACCAGCCTTTCTGTCAGCGAAGAGCATAGGCCTGAGCTTCAACCTAGAACTAAAACACACCATCTTTACATATGCCCTTGGATGTAAATATTGCCAGCAAACGGGTCACTCGAGAGATAGGTGCCCACATTTCCAAGTCTAAACAATCTCTATAGGCCATACCAGGACGCCCAAGGTGCTCATTGGCAATGCTATCTTTAGAAAAGGGCTGAAGTCCCATGAATGCTGCTTGTGTTCTTTCTGCTCTGTCCAGAAGCTATGGTGTCTAGAATTGTTGCTCTACTAGCTTTACCCAGGTCAATGAGCTCAGGTCTACATGTGCTAGCACAAGATGCCTTGATTGGGCCCCTGTATAAAGCGCTATGCTGAGTTTTAAGCGCTCTTCGGAGAGTCCTCGCTGATGGTGGAGAATGTGTTTTCAGCTGCTGCCATGGCGGTGATAGATGTGCCCTGTTCCCGTCACGTGCCCCTGCTCTGCTGCCAAGTGAGTCAAAGTGTATTTACAAGGCAGCCAGCTGAGGTTGCAGGGGGCAAGTCTGAGGCATGGACCAGAGCTGGGAGAAGTGACCCACACAGGGAACAAATCTAAGACCTCCTCGGCCTCCTAAGCATCATATATTTACAGGTTCGGATAACAGGGTCCCCAGAATTCTGGCTCTTTTTCTAGATCCACACACAGCATTGACACATGCAACATTGAAATATGTAAGCGCAGCCTTGCCTGTCTTCAGCAGAGGGAACCTTTAGGTCAGTCTCCTGAGATTATGTCTGCTCTTATCTTCATATATTTGGGGACCTCTCATCAAATGATTCTAAGAACCAGCACAGGCATTCTTTTATTGCTATTGTTATTTTCAGTGCTGGGGTTTGAACCCAGTTATATTCCCAGACCAAAACAGGCTTTCTCCAAGTTGCCCAGGCTGGCCTGGAATTCATTCTGTAGCCCAGGGTAGCCTGACATTGTGATCCTCCCATTTCAGCGTCCAGAATGGCTGCAGTAATAGGCCTGACAGCAGGCCTGGCTCCAAAGACATTCTTTTAAAAAGCATTCCTTAAAAAGATGTATTTACTTAGTGTGTGTGTGTGTGTGTGTGTGTGTGTGTGTGTGTGTGTGTGTGTGCATGCCTCCAGGTATGCATGTTCACCCTGTGCATTCCTGGTACCCTAGGAGACTAGAAGAAGTTGTTGGGTCCTGTGGAACTGGAGCTATGGATGATTGTGAACCACCCGATATAGGTGCTGCAAACTGACCTTGGGTCCTCTGCAAGAGTATTATGTGTTCTTAACCGTGGAGTCATCTCTTCAGCCGCCTCAAAGATATTCCTGACAGGCTGTATACTGTGCCGACTCTCTGTCTCATCCATGATTACAGTGTAGGCCTCTGTAGGGCCTAGACTACAGAGTCAAACCTTGAAGTGACTATCCCATGTTAGCAAAATGAATTTTTAAATGGGTGAATTTAAGAGATGAATACAATTTTCACATATTTCTGCCTTTATCTTCAAAGGTAAGTTTCAAATTCCTTGCATCATTTATTACTTTTTCAATGAATGGGAAACACACTAGCATCTTACTGCCCAACAGAGGCATAATGCAAGCCCCAGATAGAAGCCACACACATACTGTAAAATTTTCTAGTAATTGTATTAAATTAGGTTAAAAATAGGTGCGCTTAACATTTATTTCCTTTTACCCAATATAAGTAAAGTTCTGTACTTTCACATGTAAGTTATAAAAATATTATGATGCGCTACTTTTTCTTTTTATTGAAAATAGATTGTTTTCTCACATAATATATCCTGATTATGGTTTCCCTTACCTCTATTCCTCCCAGTCCCTCCCCACATGCAATCCCATCCAGATCTATTCCCTTCTTGCCTCCCATTAGAAAAAAAAAAAAAACATGCTTCTAGGCGATAATAATAAAATATCAGCCGGGCGTTGGTGGCACACGCCTTTAATCCCAGCACTCAGGAGGCAGAGGCAGGCAGATCTCTGTGAGTTCGAGGCCAGCCTGGTCTACAGAGCGAGTGCCAGGATAGGCTCCAAAGCTACACAGAGAAACCCTGTCTCAAAAAACCAATAAATAATAAACAAATAAATAAAATATAACAAAAATATAGTAAGATAAAACTAAAACTATTATATCAGAGTTGGACATGACAATCAAACAGAAAATATTGTAATGTTTGTTGGTAAGTGCTCATGTTTCCACTCTGTAGCTGAGGACACCCAGGGTTTATTTCAAGCTAGTTGGTAACTGGGCTGGGATTTAGAAGCAGGTGTTGTAGGTCCACTATTTCTCCCACACCACACCAGCCGCTACTATGGAAACTCCAAGGGAATGCAGAACAGCTGGGGTTACTTCTCAGCACTAGGGTGGGGTAGCTTTTAGCTTTAATTATCACAATAGAGCTAATTTCAGTCAAACAGGTTAGGTAGACACTTCCATGTTATTGATGATGTCACTCCACCACCAGCAGCCTGACTCCTCCCATGCTTTTAGCAGATGCCTCAGCTCTGGTTACACAGCTTAGGCTTTGAAAACTAGCTTATGGGACAGCACATTTCTCGGGTGCCAATTTCAGCCACTTCTACAGTCCATTGTTTTGTTCAGTTTAGAGTTCCTCATTCTCTTCCTTCTGATATCTAATAGCAACACATATGAAACCTCCTAGCTTAATTCTCAGTTATCCATGGCTCACATAGATTTAATTCTAGTAGTTTCAAAATGTTAAGTTTTGCTCTGGCTGGCCTTCAAAGACCCTTTGCTGGGAACTCTGCTGCTGTGGGTTTTCTTTCAAAGTCCAGATCATTTTTGGAAAAGGTAACCATTTTCTTACCCCAGCATGTCTAAAAAAAGTCTGGTCCCTAGACTGTATCTGGCATGATAAGAGGCTCAGTCTCTCTCTCTCTCTCTCTCTCTCTCTCTCTCTCTCTCTCTCTCTTCCTCTCTCTCTCAGTCTCTGTCTCTCTCTGTCTCTCTGTCTGTCTCTCTCTCTCTCTGTCTCTCTCTCTCTCTCTCTCTCTCTCTCTCTCTCTCTCTCTCTCTCACACACACACACACACACACACACACACACACTCGGCTGTGGTCTAATTTAGACTAGATGATTCTTAAAACCTCTTCCTTCCATACACTAAGCCCACATCTCCCTGTCATACCAACTTCATCAGGAATGACCTCGGCAGACATCAAGAACACGTAAGAATAAACATAAAAGGCGATTCCTAAAATATGCATGTGGCCTTCCCTTTTTTCACGATTAACTCACCATTAAAGTCCCACGCCCTTTATCACACCTCTTGCTCATGCCACATCCCCATCAGTATCTCTGCAACATACCCAGCGGTCCCAGGACACTCAGTTCTTCCTCTCCCTCCCTCTCTCTTTCCTTCTCTCTCTTTCTTCCTTTCTGTTTCTGTGTTTCTCTTTGCAGTACTGGGGAACAAAGCTTGAAGAGAGAGAGAGCTCACCAAGATAAACAGAGGCAGTTCTTTTGCTAGAAGAAGACAGGCTCTAACCCCATTCCTCCTATCTGACCTCAGTCCTTGATAGAAACCAGAAATGGTGAAATTGATATTTGCTGAATGAAAAAGAAAACACGAGGTTATTTTAAGTGCATAAAATTAAGTATAGGTTTCAAACAATGAATTAAGGTTGTATTGTGATAACTGAATTATGGGATATGACAAGTGAAATGAACAAAAGGATACCTGAGAAGCATATGAAAGCTTACTCCTTTTGAGTATCAAGTAAAAGTCTACTTCTCAGATGAAATTACCAAGGATCGTAACTTAAGAATTAAAATGCACTCAACTATATTTTAAATTTTTTGTTTGATTTTAAATAAACATTTCACTTGGCTAAGAAAATATCTAAAGTTATGTTTCACATGAATACCACTTTTTAAGAATTAGATACAAGTTTGCTTATACTTGAATCTCATGGTGACTTTCAGAAGTATTTTTTGTTAGTAAAGCAAAAGGCAAAAGACCTGGGCAACTTTCAGGATATATAATTTAGATGGAGAGAAAGTCAGTCTGTTAACGTAGAGTTGATATTTGGGGAAAAATCAGAAAATTTAAGTGTTCATAACCAAAGTCTATAAAACATTTTGAAGAGTTCCTGACTTTTAAATATCAAAAGCTGTAGTTATGGTTACTATCCTCTCATATTTTAACTAAGAAAATATCAGGTACTAGATTCAGATTCTTCAGGATAGGACAGCTATTAGAGTAATCTCTGTAATTTATCATTTATTTATGATCTGGACATTTAGTATGTGTTTCTTACTTGATGTTGTTCTTATTGGCTGTAGTTCCATTTTTATGTTATTACCCTTTCTTTCTCCTGGACAATACTTGATAACTGTTCTTATTGTATATAGTTTTGTATTAGGTTTATAACTTTCTTTTTTTTTTTAGTGTGTGCATTTTAATCCACTGTATCCTCAGGTTAATCAGATCTTTATCAATCATAATTGTAGGAATTTACAAACTTATTTTCTAAGTCTCTTCTCTACATACAAGGATCATCAGACACAAAAATATTGCAGAGAAAGATCAAATGGGGACCAACACCATGAAAAGCAGAGAATTTGAGGGAAGACTAGAATGAAAATTAGAAATCTATCAGAATCCACTGCTCCACTCCGAGTGACCTCTCATTTCATGCATTCCATATTCAAAGAAGGAACTCAAGTCAGCGTGTGAATCAATGGTCACAAAGCTAAATGTGTATGGTTGTATGGAAACTGAGGTCACCACCGGGAGACACTGATGGTGAGTTATGCACATTTGATAAATGCCCCAGTGTTGTGTGGTGTTGGGACCCTTAAGAATGCTGTGAGGGCAAAAGAATAATGCCCACCACTAAGAGGCCCCACTGAGAGTGTTCTCAATGTGATGCTAGTGATGCCCACCCTTCAGGATAACTTCAGTATTGAACTTCTGTTACCCATAGTTGTTTGTGTGGAAAATTATGCTCTGGAGAAAGGTCCGGGCCTCTTACTCCATTGGGATCTACATCACATCTGCTCAGTGTCTCCACAAAGAAGAGAAGAGGAGAGAAGAGAAGAGAAGAGGAGAGGAGAGAAGAGAAGAGAAGAGAAGAGAAGAGAAGAGAAGAGAAGAGAAGAGAAGAGAAGAGAAGAGAAGAGAAGATGGTTTATAACCATCTTATTTAGTCAAAAAAGGGGAATTGTAGTGGGCATTTGCTCCACTATCTGCCCTGATAGGGTCAGTGCTTCTCATCTGACTTCTTAAAAAGAGAGGGAGGAGGTCACACTCTCTTGGGTGGTGAAGACAGTGTCAGGCAGCAGAAAGCAGGTGTGATTAGTCCCCAGTTTTCCAAGGACTTTGCAACTGGATTTACCATATCCTATATTTTCCCCCTTTTCATATCTTAATAAATCCTATTTCCCCTTAAACAGAAGCGTATGGATTTCTCACTACTAAAATGTGATGTCAAGTGGGCAACATAAGAAAGCATAAATTCCGTAATATAATAACTGCATATGAAACATCTCACAAATGTTCCACATTTAATTTTCAGGACATTTTATTATTATCTATTCAATGTGCATAAAGTTGAATGTCACACAATCAGTTCCCATTAAATAAATGATATTCTTTGACCATGGTCACCTTGTCCCCCTTCTCTCCCTTTAGTCACCATCCCCACCTCCAACTAATCTCCTTTGTCCTAGTTTTCCTTCTGCATTCATGACACATATTTACATATATGAATAGCTTATTTATAAATTATTAATACAAAATATTTTAAAAATAATTTTAAGGTGTTTGAGTAGAGCTCAAAGATAGAATATGAACTTAACCTGTACAAGGCACTGAGCTTGATTCTCAAGAAAGCAGAAAATAACAGAAAAAAAATTGGAGGGATTCAAATTTGTATAGTGCCTCAAAGTCTCTCTAGCTTTCTACTTAGTTCTGAAAAACCTATATATTTTATCTTTAGAAAGTATATGAGATTTTACAAGGAAAAATTCTGTGCTAGAGTGTCTAGGCCCTGCTCCAAATGATATGACAGACTTTGAAGATGGAGCAGAAAGGGGATAGGATGGAGGTTGGTGGGGGGCAGGGAAGGAGGGGGGTGAAGGAACTGGGATTGACATGTAAATAAAGCTTATTTATAATTTAAACAAAAAAAGGAAAAAGAAAAAAATTCTGTGCTAATATGTTTGGTCTATTCAGCTTATCAGAACTAATTCCCACAACAGAACACAATTCATCAGATCTGATACAAGAATGAATAAAACGTCTGAATCGTCTTACACCTAATAAAGAAAGGTGACCTGCAGTTTGGAAGGTCCCATTATATTCCACTTTGATTATTTCTGGACTAGGTTGTATTAGGAAAACACTTCTGTAAAATAATAAATTCCAGAATGGTGGAAACCTACCTGAAGGTACCAGGTAATCACCAAACATAGGCAAAAAACTACTGGCGAAACAATTCTCTCGAAATAGTGACGGTTATGGGGGAGATTTTCTTAACCTGCTGCTTGAGAACACTTTGCAGTCCATACAACACAGGGTAACAATATTTTAAAAAGAGAACATTAATCTGTTATCTTGAGGGAGTCTTAAATGGAGTTCAGGGTCCCCAGAGTAGATGCATAGTAAAGGGAAACATTTTTAGAGTCTGATTATAAAGTAAATGATTAGACACAAAAAGAAATAGGAAGATATGATCAAAGAAACTAGTAATCAATAAAACAGTTATAGCAATCAACAGAAATCTACTATGAGATTGCCCAGCTCCTATGGTTTTAACTGTGCATAAGTATTTTCAAAGACAGAAAGAACAATTATAATTAGTCAAGAGCACTTCATATGGCATTCCCAAAGATGTTTAGTGTTAGTTATCCCTCAATTTACTCCCTTGTTTGTTCTGTCTTCCCCTCCCCCTCCCACTTACCCCCCCACCGTTATTCCATTGTCCCCTTTCATGCCACTCGTGTTCTGCTATCCTCTATCTCTTAATACCCTCCTATGGCTCCTTTCTGGCTTCTGTAGGTACTCTAATTTAGAGACACCTATCTTAAGATTCTCATCAAGGATCCACACAAGAGAGAGAACAGATCTCAGAACAAGTGTTTCCAATTCCATTGATTTACCAGCGTATTTTATAATTACATGTTTTACAGCTGAATAAAATTCCATTGTGTATAATATCACATTTTTATTATCTACTTACCAGTTGACAAGCATTTAGGATGTTTCCATTTCCTAGTTATTATAATCAGAGCAGCAACGAACATGGATGAACAAGTACCTCTGCAGTAGGATATAGAATCCTTTAGAAATATGTTCAGAAGTAGATGCTGAGTCAAATAGTAGTTCTAGATTTAGCTTAGTTTTGTTTAGTTTTTGTTTGTTGAGGAACCAAAATACTGATTTCCACAACGGCTACTACAATCATCACCACCACTAACAGTGAATAAGTGCCCCTTCTGCCCCCACATCCTTGCCACCATTACTAGTTTATTTTCTTAATCTTTGCCATTCTGATCATGATAACATAACATATCAAAGTAGTTTTAGTTTGTATTACCTCAGTAGCTAAGGATGTTGTATTCTGTTTCTTAGGCATTTGTATTTTATCTTTTGAGAATTCTCTGTACAAGTCCATAGACCATTTTTAAATTGGGTTGTTAATTTTTTCTTTAAATTAGAAACAAGCTTGTTTTACATGCCAATACCAGTTCCCTCACCTCCTCCCCTGCCCCCCAACCGACCCCCTACCTATCCCATCCGTTTTCTGAGCCCCAGGGAAGGTGAGGCCTTGCATGGGGGATCTTCAAAGTCTGTCATATCATTTGGAGCAGGGTCTATGTTAATTTTTTTGGTGTTTAGTTATTTTTTATTACTTTGTATAGTTCAGACATGAATTGTACAGTTGATAAAAAAATAATTCCATTTCACAGACTTCATCTTCACTTGATAGATAGTTCCTTTGCTATACAGAAGGTTATAGTTATGAAGTTCTATTTGTTGGTTGTTAGTCTTAATTCTTGTGACATCAGAGTCTTAGAAAATCCTTGCCTATGCAGAGAAGTTAAAATATACCCCATCTACAAGCTTCTTAAGTACACACGACACAGAGAGGGGGAGAGGGGAGAAAGAGAGAGAGAGAAAGTCAGTGTAAATCAGTCTAATGCCTCTCTCAGATGCCATAAACTATCAACAAAAGCCCTGTGTCTGATATAGATTTACCCTCTTTCAGTTTTTGGTCAGGGTGTCCTATAGAGCCCCTCAAAATACAGGCTATTTCTATTGCTCTAGGCTACCCACCAGAACTTGAAGATAAGACCCCAGTGCTGAAAGTACCATGTACTTGAATCCCAGGACATAGAGAACTCAAGCTGTTACTGACTTGGAAGCTTCATCCAAGTAAGGACTAGCTAGCTTACATAGAGCCAGAAAGTGCTATGCAGACTGTTGGTGAAGAAAGGTAATCAACAGTCTTAACCATTTGTAAACTATTCAGGCTACATTAGCAAGCAGTCTTGCAAGGGTAAGTCCATTGGTGCAATAGTGGCATGAATGTTAAGGGAGTAACCAGCTATTCTATGCTTGGATTTAAGGCCTGCTCCACAAGATAGAATACATGTTTGGAACTGTTAACTCCCCAAGAATGCCTTTGGATAGGTCATATCCCCCAGAGAAGAATCTACTATCATTTTGCTAAATGGGCATTGTTAAACTGCCCTCTAAATATGTATCTTTATAACTATTGATAAGTCTGTCTCAGCTCTCAGAAAAGAAGCTCCTTTTTTCAGTATTTTGTGATTAATGAAGACACTTACAATTAGAGTGCAAAGAATAAGATAATTTGGAGTATTTGCCTGTAAACACATTATCTATATACACTCCTCCTGAGGTTCATGAATTATTGTGGAAGACAGAATGGGAAGATTAAAAGAGCCAGAGATTGCAGAGAACTGTTTCAAAATACCATTTTCTGAACCCAATAGGCAATGCAGATAATAAGTCATATGGACTGTGGATGCATGGTCAATATACATACAAAATCAAGCCAGCCAAAATTCTGGCATGAATGGAAGAGGAGCCATGAAGTTTCATCCAAAGATGAGAAACTATTGGTAATTGATGGCTCCTAGGGAAGGAAGAGCCCATTCTCTTTAATGATGTAGCCCAGGCAGGTTTCCCCATACCCAACACTCCAGTGGGATGGCCCTAAACTCAAACACATACTGATAACAACAAATGGATTCAGGGGTTTAAGGAAAGGAGGGAGCTCATGAGAAAATACCTCCATAAGATTCAGCAGTAGACAAGCCTGTATGGCATGTTTTAATTAGTGATTGATGGGAGAGGTCCCAATCCATTGTGGGTGGTGTCTCCTTGGGTTGGTGGTCCTAGGTTTATAAGAAAACAATCTGAGCAAGCCAGTAAACAGCACCCCTCCATTGCCTCTGAATCATCTCCTGATTGTAGGTTCCTGCCCTGTTTGGGTTCCTGTTCTGACTTCCTTCAGTGATGATTGTGGAAGTGTAAACCCAATAAACCCTTTCCTTCCCATGTTGCCTTTTGGCAAGGTGTTTCATCACAACAATAGTAAACCTAACAAGGACAATGTTATTCACATTATGCTATGGTTACTTCTGACTACTTTCATTCAGGCCTACAGGGGGAAAAAAGCTAAAAGCAAACCAGAAAAATATGAAAATATTGTGCAATTTGGTAAAGGAATATTATAGGTAAGTTTAAAGTTAGAGACAAAGCATGTTTGAAACCAGCTGTATTTATTAGTGATTAACACTATTAAAAGAGAAACATGGATCTCTGCAGTGGGACAACAGGAAAGGTTACCCAACAGGAAAGCCCTGCCATCAAAGTCCCCATTTATTGGAAGTGAAAAATTCATTTGAAAGTGGAGATCCTCAACTGAAAATGATAATGCAATTGTAGCCTAGGGTGGTTGGCTCAATCCTGAGGCAGCAGTAGAACTTGAAAGTACCATCTACATAGTTTTGCAGACAAGAAAACTAAAAAATTGAAGGATTCACAGAGTCTCAGGCTACAGTTCCAGAGGACTCTCCATAGTCCCCCTGATGCTAGGCACTGCGTGCAGTAGGCTCAGAGTCTCTAGGCTACCATACGAAGCTTTGAAGGTAAGCTGCAATGGAGACTCCAGGATGTTTGAGATGCCAGAACAAAGGAGCACAAAGTAAGTCACAGGAATCAAGTGGAGCCATCACAAGACAGTCTAAATGTGATGCATGTGACAAAGATGGAGGGCTAAAACTATTCAAGACTATTGGAAAACAGATGATTCTATCATGAGACCTAGATGCCAAATGTGAAGCCATAGGACTCTGCGTTTTCCTTGTTAGGCTCTGATCTTCATTTGGTGAGGTCTTTTCTTCTTCTGTCTACTTCTCTGCCTTTTGGAATGGAGGCATTTGTTTACTTTGTGTCATCATGCGTTGGAGGGATGGAATTTGGTTTTTGGTTTTTGGTTTTTGGTCATGTATGTTTTTATAGGAAAGAAACCAACTCTCAGAAGTTACTCTGCACTTAAACTTTTGAAGAGTGTCACAACTTTTAAAAGGCTGTAGAAATTTGAAGTTGGACTGGAAGCATTTTGCTCACGACTTTAGGATCAGGGTTAGAGTGTTATTATTCAAAGTGATGTACTTGAGTGTCAAGCTCACAAGGGATGGCTAACCATAATTTTCAATTGTTTACTGGATTAAGAATCAACTTAGAAACAAACTTCTAAGCATTTATTTTTGTTGGAAGTTTCTCTTGTAGGTTAATTGAGATGGGAAGACCCACCCAAAATATGGGTAGCATCATTTATCCCATTAGTTGGGGTCCTGGATTAAATGGAAAGGAAAAAGCAAGCTAATCACCAGCATCCATCACTTTGTGCTTCCTAAGCATGATTGCAATATCTTCTTGTCACTAACTTGCAGTGTTTTTTTCAAGGACAATTACTAAAAGGAAATGGTACTGGAAAATGCAGGAGCATGAAGTGTATTTTTGACACGTAACCAGTTGTTCAGCACTTACAGGTGGAGCTCTGAGGGAGACAAGCAAAGGAAACAAGGGGAATGATGGAGATGACACAGTGTGGAGCATGAAACCGCAGTCAGACACTGGAAAGCTTGCTGTCAATGAGACGTGAACTGTCACTACATCTGGGTGTGCATTGCTTCACCAGCTGTCCTTTCATGACATAGTGGCTCAGCACATGACAATTCCATGCACTTTCAGCATTCTTGGCCTCCATCGCTGTACTGCTGTATTCTTTGGTATGTGATAAGAGCAGAGTCCATGCTCAAATAAATATTCTAGCATCGAGTAACTGACTAAACTATGTCATCCTTCTTGAGCTGACATTTATAGGATTTCTCTTCTAACTCTAGGAGAATATCAGTACTGTGGATACTAGGGGCTCCTAAACTCAGAACACCAGCATTTCTAAGATGTCTAGAAGCCAATAACCTATGATAGTCTCTGGAACCAGAGTCCAGCTCAATACCTCATCAGGCCCTAGGGTAGTGCTGTCACAAGGGTGGAGTCAGCTCCTCTCCCTGTGGTGAAAAATAGCTGCTTTCTGACTTTCCAGTGTCCTGACCAATGGGCCACTGGTAGGGACTTACATTAAGATCAAAAAGGATGGGAGTTACAGGGACTTTTTTTAAAAAATAGAAATGGTCCCAGATTCAGTTGGGAATCTTGAGGGAAAAATCCTAAGGCTAACCATGTGTAGTGGTGCCTGAGTATCAGACTGCAGTGGAAGAGTGAGTGCTAGGGATGAGAAGGGTAAAGATCTTGAGTGTGAGTCAGGCAGTGGTGGCACAGGCCTTTAACCCCAGAACTCGAGAAGCAGAGGCTGATGGACCTCTGTGAGTTCGAGGCCAGACTGGTCTACAAAGCTACAGAGAATCCCTGACTCAAAAAAATCCAAAAAGAAAAAGAAATATCTTAAATATGAATAACTCTTCCATGTCCTCCCTTCTTTATTACTGTGAGAGAGTGTTTCTCAGGCTTGGCTATACATTCTAGGGACTATGAAAACCCTTCAAGGCCTGTGCCTTGTCCTCATGGTTCTGACAGGCAGCCAGTAGAGAACCTACGATCCAGGTTGTGGCTTTTACTCTGTGGCCACCTTAAAACAACAACATCACTGGTGTGAGCTCCACAAGAGAGTCACACAGCTTCCCTTCCCTCCTTGTCTTCCAAAAGACCCAGCTATGATCAGTCAGAGACCAAGTGGTCCTTGCTATTATAGATTTTAATATCTAAGGAGGAAGGAACTTCAAGGGAGAAGAAGAATAAGCCTTGGGAGAAGTTCTATCCCGTAGAAATCATCATAGAAATAATTCCTAGATAATAAATAAATCACCTCCCATCTAATTATTGACTGCTTGCTGCTCTTATAGAGAACCTAGGTTCAGTTCCCAGCATCTACATGACAGTTCAAAATTATAATTCCAAGAGATCTAACATGCTTTATGAGCATTAGGTATGTATATGGTGTGATCTATACATGAAGGCAAAACACTTAGATGCAAAATGAAGACAAAAATCCAAAGAAAGAAAGAAAGAAGCCAACTCTACTTATAACTAACAGATGGTGATGTTGGCCAAAGCCTGGCAATTTAGGTCTCTGTCGGCCACTTTATCTTTAATGTTTGATAAATTTGTTTCATTTGTGCATGGCTTTGAAGTGTCTTACACATACCTCTGACTCTGCACATTTAAGAAATACTAAAGTGTTCAGAAAGGAGCACGGTTATGTCAAAACTTAAGCCAGAATTATTTAAAAAGTCCAAAGAGCTGAGGGAATGCATCTTTGCACATGCATGCAGAGCTAATTTTTAAACAACGGGAGGAATTACAAAGGGCAGCGTTAATCCTGAGACTTGAAAAAAGGCTGTACCTAGGAACCAAAAGCAACATGATAACAGTCAAAATTCCAACGTGTAAGAACAGAACAGTGTGCAGTGCATGGCCAGAGAACCGCAGTGCCCAGTATATGCTTCACTTTTACTCCAATCAGAGAGTATTTGCTTTTCTTTCATGATCATCTGGTCAACCAAAACTAAACTGTACCAACTAGAATTATTTAATTCCAGAGAAGGCTGGGGGCATCCTAGAATCTGGAGCTAAGTATGGTTCTGAATTGTCAAGAGCAGAAACATGGACAGTTCTATAATCTCAAAGCCAAGTCTATACTCTCAAATCTATGCCATTTCAAGGGAACAGTGCAACTTATTTAAAACTAGTCATAATTGCCAAGAAGGTCTATTCATTTCTATTACAACCATAAAATAATAGGGATGTGTTTGGAAGTCTTCTGTCCTGCCATCAGTTCCCACAGCTGGTTATGAAATAACACTCTGAGGCTTGATATCAATTACAATTGTTTGATCGATGACTCAGACATATTACTGCCTAGCGCTCTCTTATAAATTAACCCATTACAATTAATTTATGTATTGCCACTAGGTTGCGGCTTACCGGGAATGCTCCAGCATGTTACTCCTTTGACAGCTACAGGGCATCTCCCTGACTCCATCTTCTTTTTTTCCATATATTTGTTTAGATTTCCTGCCTGGCTCTATTCTGCTTGGGCATTGGCCAAATCAGTTTTATTCATCAACCAATAAAAGCAACACATATTCACAACATACAGAAGGACATCCCATATCAGGGATGAGTTGAATCTGTAGGTTTAACAAAGGTTAAAACTGGTCCAGGTTAGTAAAAGATACTTGAGAGGATACATCAGCTAGAACAAGGAGGAACAAACTGAATTCAAACTGTAAAAGTCTGACTGACACTTTCTTCTATTGAATAAAACCTAATTCCCCTCTAAGGTTTTATATCTATCCCACATCATTTAAAATCTAATCAAAGACACAGACAAAATAGAAAATATGTACTTGGAGAACTGTTGGCTTATGTGATTGTGAGGGTTGGCTGGATAAGTCTCAGTTCCCAGCAAAGAATGGCTAGAGGACAGGCTGCCACTCTTGTGTGGATGCTGCCATCCAAGGATAGAATTTGTTTATAGAATAGCCCGAGACCTGCTTTTAAGGTGTTTAAGTGGATTAAACTAATTAAGTTGGGTTTATCTGTTTGTTGGATTATTTTGTTTTTTTTTATAGTATTCATCTATGATGATTAATCAGATGTCAGCATGATTGGATTGCAGAACACTTAGGCTATCAATCAATGAGGCACACCTTTGTCAGAGAGTTATAACTTGTAGGGAAAGGCCACCATGAATATGGGAGGCACTGTTTTGGGGACTGAGGACCCTGACTGATTAAAAAGGGGGGAAAGAAAAAAGCCACTAAAGTTCCATCATTCCTCTTTCTCTTTACTTTCGGGTTCACTGAGAAGTGAGAAGACATCTCTATTCTCACCACCCTGAGTCATGCCATGCCTTCAGAGCCACAATGAACTGTACATTCCCCAAACATGGCAAGAATAAACATCTCCTTCAAGTTGCTTCCTGTCAGATATTTCCTTACAATCTGACAAGCTAACAAAAAAAAATCAGTGATAAGGTTTTCTGATGAAAATCAGAAAACAGTTTTTCTTACTGAAAAGTCTGTTGATTATAAATGTGAATTATATTAATTAAATGCCTTCACAACAACACCTAGCTTGAAGTTCAGTTGGATAATGGGACTATAGCTTAGCATAGTAGGCATGCAAAACCCACACAAATAATTTTTGAAAACTAGACTATTCTCAATTTAAAAAGGAAAAAAAACCACTTTCAGATTGAAACATAAAACAGAAAGGGATCCTGCAGGCCCCTCCCAGAAACTGGATACTATGTACAAAGTACAGATGTCATTAACTGGAGTGGTGTGTCAAATGATATTTTTTATATCTATAAATCAATGACTTGGTCCTTCAACAGATTTCAGTAAAAACCCCGTATTTGACAGTCTCTGTAGTACATGCTGGAAAGAAATTCCCTGTGACCTCAGGAGGGTCACAAACCGATGGGAAAGACTGAGAGTGAGTTTCTGCACACTGTGGTAAATGTGCAGTGACAGTTCAGATGGGGCCTCTAACCCTAGTTTGTGAAATGAACATGGGTTTTCTGGAAGAACTTAAGCAGAGTCTAGGTGTCGAGTTTGTGGGATGTAACCTGTAGTTAGAGAGAACTACAGGGGAAAGCCACTGTCTTCTGGGCTTGTGACATAGCTGTTGCACACATCAGCTCACTCAGCAGCTGCAGTTGCCCGCACACAACTCGGGAAAGATCAAGCCAGCCAAAGTTCTGATAAGAGGACTACCCCTTACTGAGGAGCTATTGGCAGTTGCTAGCTACTTCTAGGAAGAAGAACTGTTAGATTTTGAGGCTTGGTCACTGGGGTTGGCTCCACACCCATTCCCATATGGGCAAAACTACTTGGACTTAGTGGTTATCCAAAGAAAACACATAAAGTTGATAGGGATTTTTGAGGGGGAGAAATAGGAGTTGCAGGAGAGAAACAGGAGTGTATATAATCATACTTCACTATGTATATCCATGTTTCCTCAGAAATAAAATTGTAACTAATAAATAAAAAGCTCACTTCTCAAAAACAAGAACAACAGAAAGATGATATGCTAGGCAGAGGTGAGGATGTTTAGAGCAATGACTTTCTCTGCCAGTGTCAGTTTGGCCTTTCTGCTCTCCTTAGAGAGGTAATCCTTCTCCAGCTGCTTTTCCATTCCTCTTCTTATATTTATCCTTGACTTCCTTCCAAGACATCAGTCAGGTTGCACTGGTCATTTGCACTCTTTATTAGCATACAAATTTCTTCTTCCCTTTCAACATAAATTAAGTAATACCTTCCCAAATTCCTTTGCAGTACAGTGATGGCAGGGTGAAGCCCTGTGGGAAGTTCTTAAAACTGGTATTGTCATGTGAAAGTATAGATTGGATGCTGTTATAATCTGTCTGTCTCTGTCTTTCTTTCCATCTGTCCATTCATCAACCCATATTCATCTATTCGAGTCTAAAGTTTGTTGTTGAAAAATGGAGACCATCTTTGAATCTAGGTTTCTGTATGTAGTCATTGCCCACTATTGTCCAGTGAGGACAAAAACAATGAGATCATCTAAGGCTTGGGGAGGTGAACAATTGCAAACACTACCAGGAGGGCTAGAGTGCCCTGAAGTTCTCCATGCCCTGCTTCTGCTTAACTGTCTTTTGGACTCAATAGATGCATCATTTAGCTAAGAAAGCCTCCTGTGCTCATCCTGCTATTTGAGTTTCTCTTTGTGTTATGACAGAAACCCCTTCACACATGATCATTTCTCTTACCCTGATAGACTTTGTCTCTTGACATGAAGGATTGTGCTCCAGTAATCAATTTTCAGCATAACCAAAGCATTCCACAAGTAACATATTAATAACACTGTGCCTGTCTCTCTTAAAATTATTGTTCTCTTAGCCATATTAGACTATAAGGTGCTGAGATATTTCTTCTGTGACTTTTATTAAGCAGAAAGTAGGGTGGAGTTAGGAGGTATGGGTTGAGGTTTTGACCCTGATTTTCTTAGAAATGACATGATTTCCATAGTTATGCCACTTCTCAGCTTCTAGACTAAGCCTCTTCCTCAGGCTGTGTCTGCCACAGAGTTGGACATAGTATCAAATAATGACAGAAAAAAATGCACTTAATTTCTAAATAATTTCTAAAAATCTTCTAATGACTGCAGGTGGAGAAATTTTTAGCCTGAACTTATTTTGTTTTTAAAGCTCAAAGGGTTGATACATGCCTGAACTATCAAAGCCTCTTTACAGGGAGTGAATGGCAAAACTCCTTTCAGTATGTATACTTAGAGTAGGCAGTCGACAAATATTCATTGATTTATATATCTGCCCAGTGTGTACCTAAGACTGAGAAAGGGTTCTGATTTTATTGCCCCAGGTTGTTAACCTGTCTCTCAGCTAAACCATTTCTCAGTGCCCTGAGAGGCCTCAAAGTGATTCCACAAGCCACATATGCAGTAGCCAGCCATGTTACTCCTCTACAGAGTGAGTCAGAAATTACACAAAGAAAGGCATTCCAGGCTACACATTCCCGGGAAGACATACTCAGCAAGGTAATAATATGGCTCAGAAATTATGAATTAAAGCATTAACTAACACCCTGTGGTCTCCTGGAATGTGACCGTCAAAAAGCCATTGCCACAGGGGCAGGTCTGGGTTGGTTCAACAACTCTCAAATGCCGGCTGGACCTTCAGGAAGAGTTTGTAGCATTAAGTAATTTATGGGGTGCTAAGAAGTTCCTTAAGCTATTATTAAAAACATGCAAACTCCTCCCTGGTTAGACCTCTAGTAAGTCAGTCTTCTAACTAAGCAGAACTGATAGGCCGGTCTTTTGATGTTTAATGAGTTCTGCAGCAGATGTGAGATGTGACGGACAGGCTGTGGTGGTGATTTATACTGGTCATGAAACAGAATGATGAGAGCCCTCTCCTAAAAAAAAATAAAATAAAAAATAAAAAAGAAAGAAAATGTAGCCAAAGGACAGCGCCTCCCCCCCCCCCGGCTTTCCTCTCCCACCTACCCCTTCCCCAGCTTTCTTTGTGCATGTGTTTTTGATTTCCTCACCCCCTCCCTCCACCCGTGCCTCTCAGTCCTGGGATCATTTCCATTCAGGCACACACAGAACACTGCAAACTAATTAGCCTTGGATACAGCCGCAGGAAGTCAGGCTGCCAAACCCTCTTCCCCCCACCCCCAGCGCCTCAGCCTCAGCCTGCCTCAGGCCTCTGCCTTGCATTGGGCCTCTTAGAACCCTTTGCCTGTTCCAATTTTGCAGTTCCCCTTCACCTTATCAAATGCACCCGAAGCCTGCCAACGTGTGGAGCCGGGAGCTTTGGATGGGCCTCCAGACACTTTCCTCTGGCCCCTTCTCTACTTTCTCCCACTATTAGGTAGACTTGTTTGGATTCGGTTTCAGTGTTGACTTGTTAATCTGACCCTGGTTAATGCTTTCTAAAGGATGGCCTGGCCCATTATGCTAAACTCTGAAAGAGTTCCCATCGGGCTCTTCACCTCACTCACCTCTCCTCCCAGGAGCTCTGTACTTCTGACTTTTCTCAAAGGTTCACCCATTTTCCCATGCGCCTTAGGCATCAACTCTTCCTCAGCCAGTTTTGATTAAAATTGAGGGGTGGTAGGCTGGAATGAGATTCAGAGGGCTCCTCTTATGAGGGATACCCCTTCAATGGAAGCCCTCAGTCAGAGGCAGCAAACTTGTAACTCTTAGGGTGTGTCTTACCTGAACCACCAAATAGAAAATTGGTTGCTAACATTTAAAAAACAGAATATTTTACATAAACTTTCCAAAGTAGTTTGCTTCCCAGGGAAATGTTATTACTTCAGGGTTAGGGTTCAGGCCTGTCTGATAATTGCCTAATGGTAACTTGTTCCTATGATAGGTTATCATAGTCCCCAATCCTCTTGGGGCCTTCCTGACACACACAACAGTTTGGATTTGTCCTTCTAACTGAGTTTTAATACTAAATGCTAAGAGACTTAGACAGAGCTTTCCACCGGATTTTTTTCCCCATAGTTAGGTGGCCATTTCACGGTATACACCACATTAGAGAATTGTTTGTGGAGTTCTTGAGCTCCCTTCCTTCTTTGACTTAGAACTTGTTGAAGGCATATTCTAAAGGTTCTGTACAATGTAGATGTCTTCAATACTTTTTTGTTGATAGATGTTGGTTTGCCTTCTCACTCACCAAATCCTACTGAATGCTAATGTGTCATGTTCATTGTAATATGACATAATTTTTTTTAGTGATATCACTGCATGGGAAATAAAAAAATCAGAAAATAATATATGCAACCAAGATAGGGGATTAAAGACATAAAATAATATTTGATGTGTTTGATGAAAGGAGTTCAAGAGTGACTTCTTGGAAAAGGATGAGTTTGAGTGGTGCTTCTAATATGATTATAACTGGGACTCACATTTTTTTTAAAAAAACTATATTCTTTGTCTTACTTTTGCATTATATAACTAATCTTATGGGTTCCAAATTATGTCTGTCCAAATCTGCCAGTGATCAAACTGTGTTTATTTCTAACAATTATTTAATGATTAGGGCCATGTGATTGGGAGCCAGATACTATGGAAAGTCTGGCTCACTTTGTGGTAAGCCTCACATCTGTGGAGACAGATGCAACATAAGTACTTGTGGAAGAATTACCAAAAGTCTTGATGCTGCCAATGAAGAATCGGCTTAAGTGGTCCTAAAACTGTGAATGCACAAAAGTAATATTCAAAGCAGGAAATAATTTTGTCTTCATCAGATGTAGTAAAGGGATATCCATTGTTACCTAGTGATGGAGTGTTCTACTGGGCTTCTTGTCACCCACTTTGTAATATGGGTCAAATTGCCATCAAATATGATCCAGTTATGGTGGGTATTATCCAAAAGACCCCACTAAAAGGAAGATATAATGAAATTCAGTCTTAAGTGGGTCTGCAGACATTATTATACATGATTTGTATCAAAATGCTAATTTTAGTAAGTCAGGTATGATAGTACATAGTTGCAAACCTAGCACTCACACAGAGGCAAGAGAATCATGAAGCCAGTCTGGCCTTCATAGGGAGAGCCTGTGTTACCATACTCTCATAATCATTATTTTTCCATGGTTGCCTTTCCCAGCATGCATATACATACTAGCAAACATTTCTCTGCTAACCGTTATGTTTGAGTCCCACACAGCCAATGAAGACCAGCCTAACAGCAATCCCTGGACGCTCCAGAAGGAAATTGGGCCATAACTCCTAGACTGCACTGGATACAACTTACTCCATTTCAACTGACACTCCCACTAGAGCTTCGAGTACTGACATCAATAAAGTTGAGGATTTCAACCTGGATCTTCAATCAAGCAAATCCCATCTAACATGGACTAGATATAATCCATTAGAGACTTTCACTATACTAATATTTTCTTCCCACAGGACCCCACAAGGCTACCGTCGTCCCATTTCAGCAAGAAGTAACTTGGAGGACACTACTCCCCTTTCCCCCATTATTGTCTATTAGAGTAATGTAAGCCTAATTAGGGATAGCTTACTATTGTTTATGGTTGGGATTGGAAGGAGATGTTCAGGCTTGGACACCTCTTTTCACATGACCTTATGGTTTAGCAGATGTAGACATAGTTAGCATATGTCATAGCAGATTATTGTATCTTCTTATATTTCACCTTTATGATTGTCAATTTTGGATACTTTAACCTGTTAAACTTTAATCCTCTTTTAGACTAAAAGGGGAATTGTATGGTACAATGTAAGCCATGCCTGCCAGAAGCTGGCTACAGGTGGGCCTGACCACGCCTGTCAGGTGAGGTGAGGTCAGGATGACTTGTGATAGGTTTATAAGGGACTGCAAGGCACATGGGAGCCCTTCTCTCTGGCCTGTCTGCCTTGCTGCCCCTGGCACACTCTGGATTGCACTTGGCTGATGTTCTAACAAAGGTTAGCTTTATCTCAAGCTCCTTTTATTTCTCAATAAGCCTGTTTTTAAAAAATGACTAATTTCATAGAAAAATCTTTAGAATTTATGTGAAAGCACAAAAGACCTTAGATCACAAAACTAATGAACAAAAAGAACACTGCTGTGGAATAATCCCTCTGTACACTGTGTGAATATATGTCTCTATGATCAGTGTAATGAACAAGTTGACTGGCCAATAGCTGAACAGGGTACAGTTAGGTGGAAAAGCCAAACTAAGAATGATGGGGTGAGGAAGGGACAAGTTAGAGGAATCACCAGTAGAGGCAAAGGGGAAGGAGATAAATGTGTCATGCTAATAAAGGTACTGCTATATAACAGAACATAAATAAGGAATATGAGTTAACTTAAAATTTAAGAACCACTTAATCAACCAATGTGCCAGACCCAGTTCCACGGTGGCGGGTTCCAAACACTGAACACCCAGAGGCAGCCCGGCCTCTATCTGCCAGTCTAGGTAGGCCAGGAAATGTTTCTGGTTCCCGTTCATCATCGCTGCTCAGAGTCATCTGACACAAGGGACCTGCGTGCCATACGGAGTTCGGCAGTGGGATCCAACACCCCGAGGCCCAGTGACAGGTCTGCCTCCAACTGCCGTCCCTGCTGGAACCAGCACGCCGCAACACTGCTGACACCCGAGTAACAGAGACACCTCCATCCACGAGAAGAGGACCGACACCAGAGTATTGGATCTGTTTGCATCTACCAGAAGGGAACCGTGGTCCCACACCCACCAGAACAAGAAACACTTGCTACACCCACCAGAAGAAAGGATGAGAAGAGGACAAGGTAAAAGCGCATCTAACAACAGAAAACCCAATAAGACACCACCAGAGACTAGGAACCATACACCAGTAAGACCTCAACATCACGATGCAGATGAACCAGAGGAGAATGACCTTAAAAATATCTTCAGAAAAATGATAGAGGACCTCAAAGAGGACATGAGAAAATCCCTTAAAGAAATTGAAGACAAAACAAACCAAAAAATACAAGAAACAGTTCAAGACCTAAAAACTGTAATAGAGACAATAAAGAAAGCACAATCTGAGGGAATGCTGGAAATAGAAAAGCTGAGTAAACGATCAGGAACTACAGATGTAAGTATAACCAACAGAATACAAGAGATGGAAGAGAGAATCTCAGGAGTTGAAGACACACTAGCAGAAATAGATTCATCAACCAAAGAAAATCTTAAGTCCAACAAATCTCTAACACAAAATATCCAGGAAATATGGGATACAGTGAAAAGACCAAACCTAAGAATAATAGGTATAGAAGAAGGTGAAGAAATCCAACTCAAAGGCACAGAAAACATATTCAACAAAATCATAGAAGAAAACTTTCCCAACCTAAAGAAAGACATGCCAATGGAAATACAAGAAACCTACAGAACACCAAATAGACTGAACCAAAAAAAAAAAAAGTCACCTCGCCACATAATAATCAAAACACCAAGTATACACAACAAAGAGAAAATATTAAGAGCAGCAAAGGAAAAAGGTCAAGTAACCTATAAAGGCAAACCTATCAGAATCACACCTGACTTTTCCATGGAAACTCTGAAAGCTAGAAGGTCCTGGATCGATATTCTACCTACACTAAGAGACCATGGATGCCAGCCCAGACTACTATACCCAGCAAAGCTTTCAATCATTATAGATGGAGAAAACAAGATATTCCATGACAAAACCAGATTCAAACAATACATATCCACCAATCTAGCCCTACAGAAAGTACTGGAAGGTAAACTGCAACCCAGGGAAGTTAACTACAACCAGAAAAACATAGGCAATAGATAATCCCAACTTACGAACAGTCAAAAGAAAAAAGGGATAGAATCTCACACATAATCTTGCCACCATCACCAAATCAAAAACAAACAAGAATGAACAATAATCAATGGTCATTAATATCCATCAACAATAAAGATCTTAACTCCCCTATAAAAAGACACAGATTAGCAGAATGAATAACAAGACAGAATCCTTCCTTCTGCTGCATACAAGAAACTCACCTAAGAATTAAAGGTTGGGGAAAGATCTTCCAATCAAATGGACCCAAGAAACAAGTGGGGGTAGCAATCACAATATCCAATAAATTGGACTTTAAACTAAAATCAGTCAAAAGAGATGAAGAAGGTCATTTCCTACTCATCACAGGAGGAATCCATCTGGATGAAGTATCAATTCTGAACATTTATGCCCCAAATACAAAGGCATCCACGTTTGTAAAAGAAACTTTACTAAAACACAAATCACACATAAAACCGCACACAATTATAGTGGGAGACTTCAACTCTCCACTCTCACCACTGGACAGGAACACCAGACAGAAGCTTAACAAGGAAATAAAAGAACTAATAGAAGTTAAGGCGCAATTGGACTTAACAGATATCTATAGAACATTCCACCCAAATACAAAACAATTTACCTTCTTCTCAGCACCACATGGAACCTTCTCTAAAATCGACCACATACTTGGCAGCATAGCAAACCTCAACAAATACAAAAAATTGAAATAACCCCCTGTGTCTTATCAAACCACCATGCTTTAAAATTAGAATTCAACAACAACAAGAACTACCAAAAACCTACAAACTCATCGAAATTAAGTAACACCCAATTGCACAATTCATGGGTCCAGAAAGAAATAAAAAAAAGAAATTAAAGATTTCCTAGAATTCAATGAGAATGTGGACACAACATATCCAAACCTATGGGATACTCTGAAAGCAGTGCTAAGAGGAAAGTTTATAGTGCTAAATGCCCACATGAAGAAACAGGAGAATAATCACACTAGAGAATTAACAGCACAACTGAAAGCTTTAGAAAACAAAGAAGCCAATACACCCCAGAGGAGTAGATGTCAGGAAATAATCAAATTGAGGGCTGAAATCAATAAAATGGAAACTAGGAGAACAATACAAAAAATCAATATAACAACAAGTTGGTTCTTCGAGAAAATCAACAAGATAGACAAACCTTATCCAAACTTACCAAACAACGAAGAGTGAACATGCAAATTAGTAAAATCAGGAATGAAAAGGGGGTCACAACAACAGACACAGAGAAAATCCAGAGAATCATCAGGTCATACTTTGAAAACCTATATTCCTCAAAATTTGAAAATCTAAAGGAAATGGACAATTTTCTGGACAGATTTCACTTTCCAAAATTAAATCAAGAACAGATAGGCAATTTAATTGGCCTATAACCTCTAATGAAATGGAAGCAGTCATTGGAAGTCTCCCAACCAAAACAAGCCCAGGGCCAGATGGCTTCCGTGCAGAATTCTATCAGAAATTCAAGGTACAGCTAATACCAATTCTCCTCAAAGTATTCCACACAATAGAAGCAGAAGGGTCATTGCCAAACTCTTTTTATGAGGCCACAATAACCTTGATACCCAAGCCACACAAAAACACAACTAAGAAAGAGAACTACAGACCAATATCCCTCATGAACATTGATGCAAAAATTCTCAATAAAATATTGGCAAATTGAATCCAAGAACACATCAGAGAAATCATCCATCTCGATCAAGTAGGCTTCATCTCAGGGATGCAAGGATGGTTCAACATACGAAAATCCATCAATGTAATCCACCATATAAACAGACTGAGGTAAAAAATCACATGATCATCTCACTAGATGCCAAAAAAGCCTTTGACAAAGTCCAACATCCCTTCATGATAAAGGTCCTAGAAAAATCAGGGATAACAGGAACATACCTCAACATAATAAAAGCAATATACAGCAAGCCAACAGCCAACATTAAATTAAATGGAGAGAAACTCAATGCAATTCCTCTAAAATCAGGGACAAAACAAGGCTGTTCACTCTCTCCATACCTCTTCAATATTGTCCTTGAAGTTCTAGCTAGAGCAATAAGACAACAAAAGGAGATCAAGGGAATACAAATCGGAAAGGAAGAAGTCAAACTCTCACTATTTGCAGATGATATGATAGTCTACATAAGTGACCCAAAAAACTCAACCAGGGTACTCCTACAGCTGATAAAACCTTCAGCAATGTGGCAGGATACAAGATTAACTCAAAAAATCTGTATCCCTACTATATACGGATGACACATTTGTGGAGAAAGAAATCAGAACAACATCACCCTTTACAATTGCCACAAACAACATAAAATATCTTGGGGTAACACTAATCAAAAAAGTGAAAGAATTTCACTTTTACTGTAAGAATTTTGAGTGTCTAAAGAAAGAAATTAAAGAAGATACCCGAAAATGGAAAGATCCCCCATGCTCTTGGATAGGCAGGATCAACATAGTAAAAATGGCAATCTTGCCAAAAGCAATCTACAGATTCAATGCAATCCCCATCAAAATCCCAACACATTTCTTCACTGACCTTAAAAAGAACAATTCTCAACTTTATATGGAAAAACAAAAGACACAGGATAGCCAAAACAACCCTGTACAATAGAGGAACTTCTGGAGGCATCACCATCCCTAACTTTAAGCTCTATTACAGAGCTATAGTCATGAAAACAGCTTGGTATTGGCACAAAAATAGACAGGTAGACCAATGGAATAGAGTTGAAAACCCTGAAATTAACCCACACACCTATGAACACCTGATTTTTGACAAACAATCCAAATATATACCCTGGAACAAAGAGAACATCTTCAACAAATGGTGCTGGCATAACTGGATGCAAACATGTAGAAGACTACAGATAGACCCAAGCCTTTCACCCTGCACAAAACTTAAGTCAAAATGGATCAAAGACCTCAACATAAACCCAGCCACACTGAACCTACTAGAAGATAAAGTGGGAAATACCCTTGAATTAATTGGTACAGGAGACCGCTTCCTGAACATAACACCAGTAGCACAGACACTGAGATCAACAATTAATAAATGGGACCTCCTGAAACTGAGAAGCTTCTGTAAGGCAAAGGACATAGTCAGCAAGACAAAACGACAGCCCACAGACTGGGAAAAGATATTCACCAAACCCACATCTGACAGAGGGCTGATCTCCAAAATATACAAAGAACTCAGGAAGCTATTCTCAAAAAACACCAAACAATCCAATTAAAAAATGGGGTACAGAACTAAATAGACAATTCTCAACAGAGGAATCTCAAATGGCTGAAAAACACATAAGCAAGTGTTCAACATCCTTAGCCATCAGGGAAATGCAAATTAAAACAACTCTGAGATACCATCTTACTCCTGTCAGAATGGCTAAAATCAAAAATACCAATGACAGTTTATGCTGGAGAGGATGCAGAGAAAGAGGAACACTCCTCCACTGCTGGTGGGAGTGCCAACTTGTACAGCCACTTTGGAAATCAGTATGGCGACTCCTCAAGAAAATGGAATGAGTCTACCACAAGATCCAGCAATTCCACTCCTAGGCATATACCCAAAAGAAGCACATTCATATAACAAGGACATCTGTTCAACCATGTTCATAGCAGCATTATTTGTAATAGCCAGAAACTGGAAGCAGCCTAGATGCCCCTCAACTGAAGAATGGATACAGAAAATGTGGTACATTTACACAATGGAGTACTACTCAGCAGAAAAAAACAATGGAATCTTGAAATTTGCAGGAAAATGGATGGAACTAGAAGAAACCATTTTGAGTGAGGTAACCCAATCACAGAAAGACAAACATGATATGTACTCACTCATATGTGGACCTGCTTTATGATACATAGTAGTGACCATGCTTTATCAGAGCTGTTTTTAATGATGTTGCTCAGAATGGTTTCCTTCCAGATGATGATTGAGAAGCTAACTTAAAAAAATGGTGCCAGGTACCACAAGAGTAACAGAACTGTGCTGTTTTTCTGGGATTTTGTTTTTTACTTTTTTTTTTAATGGAGAGTGCTGGATGTCTCTACAATTTTTTTCAAATGACTGCAGAACCTGGAAAAGCTGTTGCTGCTATTGACGCATAACATACTGTCATTTGAATTTTTGGAAACTTTAGCTGTGCTGTCAACTTTGGAAAAAAGTATCCCAGTTTACCGCGTTGAGTTGGCATTGTACAAAAATTAACAGCCATATTGGTCTAGAAATCTTGAACTTAATTTTTTTCCATTTGGACGGGGGTAACACACTGTATTAAATATGTAAGGTCTTAAAAAAAAAAAAAGAAGGGATTTTGAGAGCCCATCCCTTGTGAAGGGATGCTCTCTTGACCTGGATACATGGGGAAGGGCCTAGGCCTGGCCCAGGATGATGTGGTAAACTTTGGGGAGCCCCTTTTGAGGGCCTTACCCTGCCTGGGGAGTGGAGGGGGGATGGCTAGGGGCAGGTGGGATGTTGGGGGGGAGAAGGAGAACGGATTGACATCTGAAGCATGCTTGTTCCTAATTTGAACTGATAAAATAAAATAAAATAAAATAAAAAGAAACACTTAATCATAAGCTTGAGTTATTAGCTGAGCATTTACAATTAATATAAGGCTATGTGTGGTAATTTGGAAGATGCTTCTGGGATGGGACTTTGCCTACAGAACAGTGTTGGAGTTATCACCATACCTTATTTCAAGTTCTACCACAAAGCAATAGTATTAAAGACATCATAGTACTGACAGAAAAACAGACATGCAGATCACTGAAATAGAACTGGACTCGGGTATAAACACACACAGCAGCAGCCACCTGAGTGTTGATAAAATGCTAAAAATATATATTAGACAAAAGACAGCTTCTTCCACAAATGGTGCAGAGGAAACTTCTCCACATGTAAAAGAATGAAACTAGGTGCCTGTCTCAGGCCCTGTACATGAATAATATTAGAGAAAGAAGTAAGGAAAACACTTGAAGACTTCAGCCACAACAAGCATTTTCTAAGTGGGACTTCAGTCACTCAGGATATAATGCCAACAAATGACAAATGGGATTTCACAAAAGTTTTCTACAGCAAAGTGAACAGCTAAGTGAAGAGACAGCCTACAGAAAGGGATAAAATAGTTGCTAACTTCACATCTAACAATGTATTAATGTCTAGAATATAAAAAGAACTCAAAATGTTAAACACCAAGAAATCAAATAACTTAATAAATATCTGGTGGAGTGAATAGTTATCAAATGTTAAAGTGAAAAATGGTCATCCAAGATGAAAACAAACATGGAGAACAACAGAACAGTACAAATTAAAATTACGCTGAGATTCCATCTCACATAGATTAGAATGGTAGTCATTAAGAAAACAAATAAAAGGGGCAGGAGACATGACTCAGTAGCTAAGAGCACTGGCTGCTCTTTCAGACTGGGTTTGGTTCCCAGCACCCACATGATGGGTCACAGCCATTTGTAACTCCAGTTCCAGGAGATCTGATGCCATTTTGGCCCACAGGCACCAAGCATGCACACGGGGCATAGACATACATGCAGGGAACACACACATAATAAAACAAATCTTTAAAAAATAAAACAAATAACAAAAATATTGATGAGGATGAGATGAAATGGGAACCCATATACACTCCTTGATGAAATGGAGATTAGTCTAGCCACTATGGAAATCAAAGGTTTTGCCTTCTCATTGTTGTTGTTCAATTTTCTTTTAAACTAAAAATAAATCTACCATGTGATTTAACTGTATCATTCCTTATCATTTACCTAACGGATTCTAGAAGTCACAGTTACCTTTATGTTAATGCTTACTGCAGCATTATCCATAACAGCTGAGTTATGGCTCCGATCTATAAGCAGTGATTAACAAAGGAAATGTGGCAGACATGCACAATGGAAGAACAAATTTATGTCTTTGAAGGAAAATGGGTGTAATTGGAGATTATCAGGTTAACTGGGCTATGCCAGCATCTGGAAGACAAATATTTATGTTTTTTTTTTTCCTATTTGGATCCCAACTTATATATAATCATATATGACATGGAAGTGGGAAGAAAATTGTATGAAAATGAAGGCGATTACCAGGAACTGATTGGGAGGGAAGAAGCGAGAAACAGGCATGTGGGTAATTACACACTTGTATGAAAATGTCTTTGTGAAACTCGGTACTATGCACAATGAATACCACCAATTTCTAAAAAGGAAGAATGGAGTGTTTTTTACATAAATTTTTACTTAAATTAGAAACAATCTTATTTTACATATCAATCCCATTTCCCTTCCCTTCCCTTGCCCCCCACTCACTCTCCCATCCCACCCTCCCCCCACTCCCCAGGGTGGGTGAGGCCTTCCATGAGGGATCATCAAAGTCTGTCACATCAGTTGGGGAAGGGCCTAGGCCCTCCCCCGTGTATCTAGACTGAGAGTATCCATCCATGGAGAATGTGCTCCCACAGTCTGAGAATGGAGTCTTAAAGAATACTAATTTCAAGAACCCCATAGTAATACATTTGCAAATTGTAATGATCATTAATACCTTTGGTTTATTGAAAAACACAATTCCTATACTATTCTCTTGCCACAATAACAGAGATATGCTTATTATAAATGAAATGTCAATTACAGAAGGAATAGAATTTTCACATTACCCATTTAATGATGTATCTAAATTCTAAGTGAGAAATACACCTAACCTCTTCTATGCTCGGTACAGGCATCTCTAATAGTCACTTACCAAGCCCTGTTGAATGCTTTATGAACTGTGCATTATAATCACAGGCTTGCCCATGGTCCTGAGATTTACCAATAGGCTTCTCAGTACTATGCTCAAGTAGCAACTCCCAACAACTGACGTCATCCCTGAAGTTTAGTTATTTGTATCCATGATCTACATAGTCACAAACTAGAATATATTATTTGTTTTTGCATGTGTATGCATACATGTGCATATGCATATTTTCCTGTGTGTGTGTGTGTGTGTGTGTGTGTGTGTGTGTGTGTGTGTGTCCCAGAGATCGACATCAACCACCTTATATCACTCTCCACTTTTACATATCAAGTCAGGGTCTCTCTGAATCTAGAGCTCACTTACTCAGAAGTTCAAGATAGCCAGCTTTCTCTAGGGATCCATTGTCACCTCATCACCCCAAGTGTTGGGCTTATAGGCAGATCACCTAGCTCATCTGGGACCTGGTTGAGTGCTGGAGTTCTGACATCTTGCCCTTGGGCTTACTAAACCATTTTTCCCAGGCACAGACTTGAATATTTTTGACATTTTGGTTGTGAGCCTGGCCTTTAGAAGCTAAACCATATATCCATCACCAAAGTAGAGTAGTTTTGAAGATTTATTTTTAGATCACACAGTATTCACAGCATGGTTGTAGAATATTCCACATTTCATATGCATCATGTACCTTAATACACACAATGTCCCTAAGAGTGAGGTATTATAACTTTTTTAAAATCGTAAGAGGAGATATTATAACTTTTTAAACACTGAGACTTAGTTACTATGAAGAATTATGAAAAGATGAACATTTACTTGTTTCTCTGGTCTTTGAGCCAATGTAGACCTTAGACAGTGAGAACTCCAGACTGCTAGGCTACTTTTGGAATCCTTCCTTAGTTTGATGTAGTCCTTCACTGCTTCTTTTAAAATCTCTCTCTCCCTTCCCTCCCCATCCTTCTATTCCCCCCTTCTTTCCATTTCTCTGTCCCTATTTCTGTTCTTTATTTTATGCTAGGACCCATACCCCTTTCTCTTCATTACACAAGCTGTATAGCTCTACAGATTCCAACCCAAGACCTTCTAACCCCAGGGCAGAAGTAACACATTGCTCAGCCCAGGTCACCAGTAACAGGCCTCACCGTGACTTAAGCTGCCTAAGCTAGCAAAGCATTCTCTGCAGAGAGATGCATTTCTATTTAGGAAGTCTGAATGCAGTGTGAACATCAGCTCATTTCTCTTGTGGGTTTCAAAGACTCATCAGGTGTGCTGACCAGCTTGAGATTAGCCAAAAGATTCACGTCCAGTGGTAGCAGCGATTTGTCAAATTTGGATACACGTTAGCCATTCTTTTTTCTTTTTTTTTTTTTACCCAAGAGATTATTTTTTTATTAGTTCAAATTAGAAACAAGGCTGCTTCACATGTCAATCCCCTCTCCCTCTCCCTTCCCTCCCCCCAGCTCCCCTTGTCCCCCACCTCATCCCCCCTCTGCTCCTCAGGGAGGGTAAGGCCCTCCATAAGGGTTCCCCAAAGTCTGTCTTATCATCCTAGCAAGGGCCTAGACCCTCCCCCATGTATCCAGGCTGAGAGAGCATTCCTCCATGTGGGATGGGCTCCCAAAGTCCTTTCTTACGCCAGGGGTAAATACTGATTCACTACCAGGGGCCCGAGTGCCAGGGCCTCCTCATTGACATTCACATTCAGGGGTCTGAATCAGTTCCGTGCTGGCCTCCCAGACATCAGTCTGGGGTCCATGTTCTCCCCCTTGTTCAGATCAGCTGTCTCCGTGGGCTTCACCAGCCTGGTCCCAATCTCTTTTGTCTTCACTCCTCCCTCTCTGCAACTGGGTTCCAAAGTTCAGTTCAGTGTTTAGCTTTCACATTAGCCATTCTATGTGCACTAATGAATAAGGTAAAATAGAAAAAACCAAACAAACAAAAAACCCTCTAGAATCCATAGACTATAGTCTACATGAGAGAGTACTCAAGGCAGGTTGGTAAGGAGGGGGGCTGTAGGGGAAGCTGTAGCCACGCCTACTTAGGGGCTGGCTACAGGTGTGTCTGACCATGCTTGCAAGGGCATGGTCAGGGTGATGTAGAGGACACTTTCAGGGGACTGTGTTTCTCTTTCGGTTTCACTTTTGGGCTTGCTTATGGACCGCTGCCACGCCAGCTGGCTAGGTCACTCTGTAAGTGAGGCTTTTCCCTATTAATTACCCTTGTATTTCCACTTGGCTCCATATTGGTAATTTCCCACTATATCTGGTCTCAGAAGTGGGATCCAGGGGAAGTCTCTTCCTACCAAAGGTTCTGGTTCATAGTAGTAGTAACCTCTAGCCTCTTGGTACCTATGTTGACCTCTGTAAGGTGCTTCTCCTTCCCAAGCCCTTGCATTCTCACATCTAGAACTTTTAATTTCCTGTTGCCTTTTTAAACCTTTTGAAATGGCTTCTCCTACCCAAGCTCCAGTATCTTGTACATTATAATCAATGTTGACTGCATACAAAACCCATTCTTCTAGCGGAGCTGATCTGATCTTTAAAGGCAAAAGTATTCTTTTGCATATTGGGTTTGCATTTTCATAAGCTATTGTATATATAATTGATTGTCTTGTTTCTGGATCTGTTACCTGTAATTCTACTACCCTAGTTAACCTTTGTAAGAAGTCCTGGAACTGTTCTGTAGGTCCCTGTTCTATTCTGATATAAGCTTCTAGGCGTTCTCCTGGCTCATGAACCTTATCCCAGGCATTTAATGCTGCTTTCGTGCATAGAGACAGTATATCGTCATCATATGCAGCCTGAACCTGTGGGTCAGCATAAATACCCTGACCAAGAAGCTTATCTAGAGGGGCTTCAAAACCTTCCTTTATGCCCTGACGCTCAAGGAGCTTTGCCTCTTCCCTTACTAATGCCTTCCACTGGATTTGGCATGAATTCTCAAGTACAGCTGCTACCAATCGTTCCCAATCTGTGGGTGTCACCCTGTTAAAGGTTGCCCATGAATGTAATAGCTGTTTTACGTATGGGCTATGGAGACCATATGAGACAACTGATTCTTTAATATCCTTAAAATATCCTCAGCTGTATAGGTTGCCATTCATAAGCCATCTGTCCATGAGGGTGTTTCTTAGAAGCTGGCTTTTCTACCATGGTATCTGGGTACACTAATGGTGTACGAGTAACAACCTTAAAAGAATAGTCACGATACCTGGGTGGAGTAGGTGCCTGGGATTGGAGTGATTCTGCTTCTGAGGCATCCCAATGATCTTTAAGCCTAGTAATGATATCCTTTTGAAAAGTTTCAATCTCCTTAATCATAAAAGATTCCAAGCATGTTAGTGAATCTGTAAATTGCTCTAACTGCTCATTTACATGTTTTTCTAGGTCTTTAATATGATCATCCTTAGGCAGCATCTGGATTCCATGGAAACTGCCTTCTAGGTATTGGAGTCTAGATTTGAGGTCATGATTTGCTGATTTTGAGTCCTCAGCAATTGACCGTGTGGACCTATGTAATCTGTCAGCCCTGTACTGTAAATTATCTTCCAAGCATTCAAATCTAGACTCACATTTCTGATCTGCTACCTTGGATGCTTCAATAATTGATTGAATGGCATTGTCCAATTCTTCAACCCTATCCTGGGTATTTTGCACCATTGCATCTAGTTGCTGGGTAACATTGCCTATCTGAGTTTCTAGCTGGCTACATATATTCTTTAGCTCATCATGGTCTTCTGACAGCCTAGCCTCTAAGGCCTCAGACATGGAGGATCTCTCTGTGTTTATCTTATCATAAATACGCTGCATCTCATCAGACAGCTCTGTCTTTAGTGTATTGGACAGAGCCAAGCTTATCATTCAATTTCTGTTCCACTTGCTGCACAATTGTGGTCTGATCTAATCTGTTCTCCAAAACCTCACTGCGTAAAGCTGTTATTTCCTGTAAGTAGGTGGTGAGGTTATCCTTATCCCTATTCCTGAGTCCTCTGGCTAGTAATATTTGTACCAGCAAGCTAAATGCCATTACAGTATATAGGCCAGTAATTGGCAGATTAGCAGCGGCCAGGGGAAGCCTCTGCTGAAAGCTGAGGCCTACCTCGACTCTAGACAGCTAGAAACTCTCTCCAAGTTGGGTGGACAGTTCTGAGCAGCTCAGCTGCAGCAGGTCGGCTGCTAGCCGGGAGCACCTGTAGAGAGAGTGCGCTTTCCAGGCCTAGGCTGCAGGCCGGGTGGAACCCACAGCCTGTCCCAAATGGGGTGTGGGTTTCCAATATCCCGCTCCTGACACCAGATATAGTGGGAAATTACCAATACGGAGCCAAGTGGAAATATAAGGGTATTTAATAGGGAAAAGCCTTACTTACAGTACTGCCATGCATGTTACTTTGAAACATGTCAGTCTAAGAATTGATATAAGCATTAAAAAAATTCTTCTCTCTCTGCTTCTCTCTGCCTCTCTTTCTCCAGTGCAATTAATTTAGAAAAGGAATTGACCATTAAGTGACTACCAATATTTTTATATTGAAATTTGAGTTGGAGTACCTTCTTAGCATATCAAGGCAGAGTTACTGAAGCTTCAGTGGCATTCAACTACCAGACCAAATAAAACAGCCAGAATACTGTGAGTTTTACTCAGTTCCTAAGCTGGGAAGTAAGCTAGTTTTACATGGGTGAAGCTAGGCCACAAACCAACAATTTTTTGATACATTAAAATTTTACGTATTTTCTGGATACAGTGTGATATTTCTATACATGTATATAATGTGAAAAGATCTGGACTAGTCACATATTCTTTATATCAAATAACTATGATTTCTTTATCTTAGGAACATTCAAAATCTGTTGACGTAATTATTTTGAAAAATATAATTGCCACCAGCCTCTGCTGTACTATTTCACTATAGAGCATTGTAAATTATTTCTTGTAAACTGCATCCCTGTAGCTATAAACCATCGTTTCCCCACCCCTACCCTTCCCAGATTCTGGGAGCAATTACTCTAGTATCTGGTTCTATGAGATCTACTTCCTAAGTTTCCATATGTGAAAGCCCATGATGTTTTTCATTTTGTGCTTGACTCGTCCCATTTGACATAACATCCTCCAGGCTTATCTGTGCTGTTAAAAGTGGTTTTATCCTTTCTCATGGCTGAAGCATATGCCACTATGGTTTGGTAGGATAGTTCACATCTATAACTCCAGGACTTAGAAGGCACAAACAGAATGATCACAAGCTCAAGCTCAGCTTAAGAGACACAATGAAAACTTTAGATACAATATCATTGCCACAATCTGAGTAGCTTTGGAACTATCCAGACTGGGGCAGTGAGGGGATGAAAGGAGGACAGACAGATGTACAGAAAAGCTGGGATCAGGTTGGCCATGTACTCTGATGGAGACACTCACAGCCTGGAAACTTGATTCATTTATTAATATACCTTTGAGAGAGCAGGAGACAGGTTTATTGTACTCAGCTGGAGGAGGCAAGGCCCCTAATCTCTGCAGGACATCTCTGAGGAGAGCAGTCTCAGCTTGTCATCATTGTGGGGAAGAGGAAGCTGTGCACAGTTGGTAGTTTCTGCAACCCTGGTTTCAGCCAAGGGTCAGTCATTGGTAGCGTCTTAACATCTGTATTGGGAAAGGGGATGAATGTGTCAACAATATGCATTCATTCAGGACTTCACCTGCTCCCACACATATTCTCATCTGTTGCCCTTCTGGTTGACAACTGATCCTATGTCTTGATTCTAGTACTACAGAAAACACGGAAGTGCAAATATCTCTTTGTGATCCGAAATCCACTTTCATTACTCTTATTCAGCATAGTAATGGAAATACTTTTAGAGCCATTAGCATGATCAATAAAGAGTATTGGTAAAGAAGCCAAGCAGTTTCTGATGTAAATGACATGATCTCATATACAGAAAAGTCCAAAGAGTCCACAAAAAAACAGTTACAAATGATAAAGTAGTAAAGTTGTAGGATACAAAATTAACATGCAAATATGAGTACCAAAAATAAACTACCTAAAAAAATCAAGACAGTAAACCTGTTCACAGAAACTATTTTAAAAAACATACAAACTCAAAATCAATGTAACCAAGAGAGAGAGAACTCTACAATGCAACTATAAAAAATGAGAGAAATTTAAGAGAACACACAGAGAAGACATTCCATGTTCATGAGTTGTAAGAATAAATACTTCTAAATTGTTCATGCTACCTAAAGTGGCCTACAGATCCAAAGAAACCCCTGTCAAAATATTAGTAGTGTTCTTCACAGAGATAGAATAAAAGAAACCATTGGTAATGTTAGCATGAAACAATAAAAGTTACCAAATGGGCAATGTGATTCGCAGTAAAAAGTGCAATTCATGACTTCAAAAGTTATAAATTGTGGTTAAGACGACAGATCATAGGCTCTTTGTGTATGACACCATCAATGTGAAAAGTCAAACCAAATAGACACCATTCCACAGAGATAAACACCGTACAGCATTAGAAATCACAGCGGGGCTAATAGATTTGGAGAAAACTGTAAAGAAACAGAAGGTGACATAGACAAAACACATTTTCGACTACTTGGGCATCTAGGGGAGCAGAAGGCTCAGCCAAAAGGTAAGACTGCGGGTCACATCAAAAGACAATGCCATTGCAACTCATGAGAACCCACGGTTCTCACGAGCCTCACAATCAGCCAGGGGGTTGATGAGACAGTGATTTTTCCTGTGTGATGGGTCAGCAATGGAAAGGAGGTCTGTTTTGTCATTCCCCAAGTCTATGCAGGCTGTGTCCAGAAGTCATCTTGAGAGGTAGCCTACTGGTTAAGTCTGAGCCACCTGGGGTCTGAGAAGAAGAAATAATCACAAACCAAAGACTGAACCTGCTTGGGTAAGAAACAAGTTAGTCATGGACTGGGGTTGCATTGGGTGTGGACATTCTAAGGAGTTCAGCTGCAAGGCTCAGAGAGAGATGGGCCTCACTGGTGGGGCATAGGGTAACTTATGAGAGATGGGGAGCTGCAAATCCGAAGTCAGTGGGCTGTTTGAACTCTGCAACTTCATCCCTGCCATGCAATTTTCTATTCCTAGGTCTGAACACTCTATAAAGCTTAAGTTGCATGGACCCTCCCTGAAGTCTCTTACTTACAGAATGCTAAGTGCTAAGCAGGATGAGAAAGCACTGAGTCCAATCATCCAGCACCAGTGTCAGAACCCCTTTGATGGTTGAACCACCCTTACACAGGGGTCGCCTAAGACTATCAGAAAACAGATTATGATTCATAACAGTAACAAAATTACAGTTATGAAGTAGCAACAAAAATAATCCTATGGTTGGGGGTCACCAGAACATGAGGAACTGTATTAAAGGGTCTCAGCATTAGAAAGGTTGAGAAGTATTGAAACAGATTTCAGGGATCTACCTGCTTCCTCCATACCCCAGCACCCTCAATGAGGCTTAAACTACACTCACCTCAAGGTGTGCAAACTGGGGAGTTTCTGGAGGGAGTGAGTACTCGCCTGGCTCATAAGCAATAAAGGTGAAAGCAGTCTGAAGTGACCCCTGGCTTACCGGGAAAGGGATGCTCCAACCTACTGGGTCTTTGGTAACGGTGGTATTCTTTTGTCCATTATCATTTTCGTAGACTCTTACGATGATTTTTAAAGAAGTTTGCAGTTTTGGGTTTCCCCTGTTATGTAAATTGCCCATGATGACTATTTTTATCCCTCACTCCTTTTCCCTCTTCCGAGCACTCCTCCCGTCTTCTGCTGCTTTCCCTTTTCACTCAAGCCAGATTCTTCTTTCTGTTCCTCTTGTCTTCTTTCCTTCTAGACTCCTTACCTTTTTTTATTAATTAAATTTATTTATTTATTTTACATCTAACCACAGTTTCCCCTCCTTCCTTCCCTCCCACTCTCTTCCTCGACGTCCCCTTGCCTCCCCATCCCCTCCTCCTCTGCTTCTGTTCAGAAAGGGGCAGGCCTCCCGTGGGTGTCAACAAAGCATGGCATATCTGTCTCGTTGAGATAGGACTAAGGTCTTCCCCTTATATTAAGGCTGGGCAAGGCAACCCAGTATGAGGAATAGGTTCCTGGAAGCCAGCCAAAGCATTAGGGAAAGGCCTTGCTCCCACCACTAAGAGTCTCACAAGTGGATAGGTAGCCTGAAGTGGCCATCTCCTGTTATCAGATAGATAACTACCCCAATTGTCATTAGAGAGCCTTCATCTAGTGACTGATGGAAACAAATGTAGAGATCCATACCCAAACACTGGGCCAACCTCAGGGAATCCTGTTGAAGAGAGGGAAGAAAGAATGTACAAGCTAGCGGGGTCAAGGACATCACAAGGCAACTCACAGAAACAGCTAATCTGGGATTATAGGAACTCACAGACACTGGACCAACCCCTAGGGAGCTTGCATGGGACTAACCTAGGCCCTCTCCATATATGTGACAGTTGTGTAGCTTGGTCTATTTGTGGGACTTCTTAACTTTTTAATTTCAATAATCACCCCACCTTTACTCTGAATGCTGTTGAATTTCACAACTTATACTGAATACCGTTTGGCGACTTTTCTGTTGTCACTGGTGGTATGTGGCTGGCCCTAATCCATTATGGTACATTTCTGTACCTGCATTTTGGTGTCAACAGTTCTGCTGTGCTGTGATGGTGGCTAATTCTTCCCTCGGTTTACAATTTGAGCCCTTAGTTGAGGGTTCCATATGAGACATCCAAGCAAAACCTATCGGGTGAGCAAATTGCAGCATAGAAGAAAGAAATAGAAAACCCACAAAAACAAGACAGCACAACTCTTCCAATGTAGCAGAAATCTTTAATGACTAATCCAAAGACCCCAAATTGGGCAAAATTCTAGATGAAGAATTCAAAAGATTACTTGTTAAAATAAGTCAGTGACTTTGAAGCAGGGGCTTGAAATGTGAAAATCCATTCAGGATCTGGAGAAAAAAGACAGCAATTATAGGTTAGAAAGTCATCAGCATGAATAGGACAGTCAGCAAGGATGGTGAAGTTATGGGAAAATGTAGCAATGGTAGGGAAAAAAAAAAACTTCAGTGAATCAAAACAACAAGGTCAAACAAATATTTCCTGAAGACATTAATAAAAAAAAGAGGTGACTGTAAGTATACCTTTTAAGAAGTCTGGGGGGGGGGGCGGAGGAGTGACCAGAAGACTATACTTCAGAATCCATGTGGTAGAAGAAGGAACTGAGAATAAAATTGAACACATAGAAAATCTAATCAATGAAGCATAGCAGAAATAACACCAAATCTGGATGCATTTAGAACACCAAACACATCATGGTTAAATGCCAAAAGTACAAAAGAAAGAAAGAAAGAAAGAAAGAAAGAAAGAAAGAAAGAAAGAAAGAGAGAGAGAAAGAAAGAAAGAGAAGAAGGAGAAGGAACAAGAGGAGGAGAAGAAGGAATAGGAGAAGTAGAAGGAGGAGGAGAATCAAAAGCTAAAGCAGAAAGCAGGCATACAGTGCTGGTGCATCCCTATAATAACAGCACTTGGGGAACTAAGGTAGGAGTGTTGCTGCTAGTTTGAGACCAGCCTGAAAAAAGTGAGGTGCTATCTAAAAAGAAATCTATAAGTGAAAAAGACCAAATGACAAAGACAAATGATTCAGACTAACATTAAACCTCTCATAGGAATGAAATGCCAGGAAAGCATGGAATCTTATTCTTCCATTACTAAAAGGGATGCTTTACCCAACAAAGTCATCATTTAAAATCAGCTTAGAAATGAAGAAATTCTAAGACAAGCTCACACTAGCGAAATTCATGACCACCAAGACAGTTGCAAAATATATACCTCATGGAATCTTAAACATGGAAAAGGAAGAAAGGTAGTCTCAATCACAAGAGCACAGGAAAATAATAAATGTCACAAAAGGAATAGATTAAGACTAAGGAATAGATAAAGAACAAATCTATTACCTTCAACACAGTAAACAAGCAAATCCCGAATATAAATAGAGAAGAAAGAAAAGAACAAACAACAACCTAGGCAGCCAGAAAAACAACCATCAAGATTACAGGAATCAGTAAACCTCCTTGAATAATAACACTAAGTGTAAATAATTGTAATTCTCTGTGTATGTGTTTGTCTTATTGGTTGATAAATAAAGCACTGTTGGCCAATAGGGGAGCAAATTAGGTGGGACTAGGAGAGAAGGAGGATTCTGGGAAATGTAGGAAGGAGAAAATCACCATGTGAGCTGGAGGGAAGAGAGGATACATGTCGTGGCGTCCACAATAAGTCTTTGTAAAATATATAGATTAATGCTTATGGTTGATATTAAGACTGAGCTAGCAGGTAAGAAATCCTAGTCATGGGCCAGCAGCATTGTACATAATATAAGACTCTGTATGTTATTTGGGGCCCTAACACGGTGGACAGAACTCAGGTGGCTGGCAGAAAGACTTATCATTACAATTCTCCAATTAAAAGGCAAAGAGTAGATGAGTGGATTAAAAATAAGATTCAACTATTAGTAGTTTCCAAGTAATACGCTTCCAGGAAAAGATACTCACAGACCAAAAAAGGAAGAATAAAAGCAAATGGAAGCTGAAAACAAGATGGTATTTACATCTATGGCTGTTCTTATCAAGTAGATTTTAAGCTAGACGTATTCAAAGGAGTTCTAAAAGGCAACTACAGGTAGAGGTCAGACGACAACTCTGTGGGCTGGTTCTTTCCTTCTACCTTTATGTTGGTTCCAGGAATTGAACTCAGGTCATCAGGCTTGTGCAGCAAGCGCTTTTACCTGCTGGGCCATCTCTCCAGCCTCCACTATGCCACTTACATAAACATAAGTAGACTGAACATTGGCACTCTCAACTTCAGAAAACAAATACTAATTGAAAGATGGCACTCTCAACTTCAGAAAACAAATACTAACGGAAAGAAGAAGAAACACTGATATAACTATGGATGGCCTGAATATTGCTACTTTAACCAAGATATTGGTCATACAGACTAAAGTTCAACACCGAAATTTTAGAGTTAATTTGCATGGTAAGTCAAAGAGACTTAGCACACATTACAGTTCTTTCCACTCAATAGCTATGGAACACACATTCCTCTTGGTGACCAAGGAACTTTCTCTAAAATAGATCACATTTTAGGCTATACAGCAAGACTTAAAAATTATTAATATTTATTACTCTTTTAAAATTAATTTTTGTTTAAATTAAAGACCAATCTTATTTTACATACCAATCCCAGTTCCCTCTCCCTCCTGTCCTCCCATTTCTTCCTACCATCTCCCCTTCCCACCCCCATCCACTTCTCAGTGAGAGTGGGACCTCCCATGGGGGATGATCAAAGTCTGTCACATCATTTGGGGCAGGAGCTAGGCCCTCCCCCATGTATCTAGGCTGAGAGAGTATCCTTCCATAGGAAATGGGCTCCCAAAGCCCATTCATGCACTAGGGATAAATACTGGTTCCACTGTCAGTGGCCTCATAGACTGTCCAAGCCCCATAACTGACACCCACATTCAGGGGGCCTGGTTTGGTCTTATACAGGTTCTCCAGCTGTCACTCTGGAATCCATGAGCTTCCACTTTCTCAGGTCAGCTGTCTCTGTGGGCTTTCCCAGCCTGGTCTTAGCCCCTTTGCTCATCACTTCTCCCTCTCTACAACTGGATTCCAGGAGTTTGGCTCAGTGCTTAGCTGTGAATCTCTGCTTCTGTTTCCATCAGCTGCTGGATGAAGGCTCTAGGATGGCATTTAAGGTAGTCATCAATCTCATTATAGGGGAAGGGCATTTAAGTTAACCTTTCCATTATTGCTTAGCTTCTTAGTTGGGGTCATCCTGTGGATTCCTGGAAATTTCCCTAGTGACAGGTTTCTCATTAAGCCCATAATGGCTCCCTCTATTAAGGTATCTCTTTCTTCTTTCCTCTCTCCTTCTCTGTTCTTCCCCCAACTCAACCTCCCTGTTCCCTCATGTTCTCCCCCTCCCCTTTTCCCATCCTCTTTCTCCTACCTCCCTCCCCCTCCCTCCATGCTCCCAATTTACTCAGGAGATCTTATCCCTTTCCCCTTCTCTGGTAGTCCATCTATGCCTCTCTTAGGGTCATCCTTGTTTCTTAGCTTCTCTGGGGTTGTGGATTGTAGGCTGGTTATCCCGTGCTTTATGTCTACTATCCACTTATGAGTGAGTACATGCCATGTTTGTCTTTCTGTGTCTGTGTTATTTCACTCAGTATGGTTTCTTCTAGTTCCATTCATTTGCCTTGGAATTTCAAGATGTCATTGTTTTTACTGCTGAGTAGTACTCCATTGTGTAAATGTACCACATTTTCTTTATCCATTCTTTCACTGAGGGACATCTCAAATGACCAAAAGGCACTTAAGAAATTGCTCAACATCATTAGCCATCAAGAAAATGCAAATCAAAACAACTCTGAGCTACCATCTTACACCTGTCAGAATGGCTAAAATAAAAAAAAACACCAATGACAAGTTATGCTGGAGAAAATGTGGAGAAAGAGGAACACTCCTCCATTGCTGGTGGGAATGGAAACGTGGACAGCCACTTTGGAAATCAGTATGGAGGTTTCTTAGGAAAATGGGAATCAGTCTACCTCAAGATCCAGCAATTCCATTCTTAGGCATATACCCAAAAGGGTACACATTCATACCACAAGGACATCAGTTCAGCTATGTTCATAGCATCATTATTTGTAATTACCAGAACTTGGAAGCAACCTAGATGCCCCTAAACCAAAGAATGAATAAAGATTTATTACTATTTAATTATTTTTAATTTTGTGCATGTGTGTGCACGTGTGTGTGCATGAATGTGTATGTGCACATGGGTGCTGGTGTCTATGGAGTCAGGAGGCTTTGGAGCCCCTGGCAGCTTGAATCACAGTTGGTTGTAAACCACCCCGTGTGGGTGCTGGGAACAAGACTTGTCCTCTGGAAGGGCAGTATGTACTCTTAACCACTGACCCAGCTCTACAGTTCCAACAAGACTTTTAAAAAAAAATCAAAGTAATATCTTATACCTTATCGGATTATAGTGGAGTAAAACTGGAAATCAAAAATAAAAGAAAACACAGAAGGTTATATTTACATGGGGATGGGATAATACACCCTTAAGTCATCGATGTGTCATTGAAGAAATCAGAGGAGAAATTTAAAAATTCATAGAATACAATGAAAGTGAAAATACAGCTTATCAGAATATATGAAATACAGCAGCAGTGGTTCTAAGAGGGAGGTGTAGTAATGCTTACATTAAATAATCAGAGAGATATAACCCATACAGCTTAACCATCCACCTCTAGTCTTAGAAAATAACAAGTTAAACCCCAAAGCATTAGGCTGTGAGAAGTCATGAAGATCAAGTCAATGACACAGATTAAAGAACAAAACTTGGGATCAAACACAAAGTTGGACCATTAAAAAGATGCATAGCTTAAGAAACCCCAGAGTACCTGAGAGGATTTGGGAAGATGTGGGAGGATGCTTAGTAGGTGGTTAGGTCATGAGAGTGGAAGCCACATGAATGGTATTGCTGCATGTTTTGAGTTAGTTTTCTCATCTCTGTACTGAAATCCTTGACAAAGGCAACAATTTAAGGGTTCAGTCCACAGCACTGGGAAAGGCAAGCCCACTTGACAGCGGGTCCACATTTTGTCTGCAGTCAGAAAACAAAGAGGTAAATGTTGGGGCTTCGCTCATTCTTTCACTTTATTCAATCTGGGACCCCAGGCCAAAAGGTTGCACTGCCTATATTCAGGATGGATCTTCATCTTCTCTTCTCAAAAACCCTTTCTAGAATTGTCTTCACAAATACACATCGAAGTGTGTGTCTCCATGGTGGTTCTAAACCCCATCAAGTTGACAATTAAAGTTAACTATCTCAGAGAGTTATGAGAATCAACACAAAGGCTCTCTCTCTCTCTCTCTCTCTCTCTCTCTCTCTCTCTCTCATTATTGTTCTAGCAGACAATCAGTGAGCTATTAGTCTTCACTTTAAAAAAATGAGAGGATATGAGAAATTATTAGACTCTCACATTATTTTCTCAGCACAACTTTTCTCTACACAACAATTTAAGGTGGACACCCAGTACGTACAAGAGATGTGTTAAGGATTTTTCAGGAGGACAGTGAAGGAAGGGAGAACAGATCCTTGAAGTCTCAGCCTCTGTAGTCAGCCACAGAATATCTCTGGGGAACCTCTTGAGTTCCACGGTTCACAGATTCAGAAAGTAGAAGGAACCATCTCTAAAGTCCCCTGCTTGCCAACATCTTGTGGGTTAATAAAGGCACCAGAAGGTCAGACTTCTTGAAGATTCATAATGGAATGGTATCAATCAGGACAAGCCAGCTAGATCTCATTCTTCAGGGCAAGATAAGCCAAGGAACACAGAAAGCTGTTCCAAGAGGAGGTCCCCATACCCCAACTTCAGCCCAAATCATTTATTTGAAGCAAAAACGTTGCATAAGACCACTAGGTGGCACCAAGATCTTAACAAACGGAGTCAAAGGTCTCAGGAGACACAGATTCTCTTGGAGAAGGCAGCTCCTTGGAAGGTTAAAAGGAAAAGGGATTGAACTGTTTAGAATTTGAGAAAAGTTTTTTGAGTTCTTTATGTATTCTAGAAATCAATCCTCTGTCATATGTATAGCTAGCAAAGATTCTCTCCCATTCTGTAGTCTCCCTCTAAGACAAATATCGCTGTTTTCTCAAGGGTGAATCCTAGATTTTATGTATAACATAAATATATTTATATACACATAATATATATTCACATGAATGAAATGAAAATAGAAACAAGACTATCTGGAATAAGGAAAGAATGGAAAGGAAGTGGAGGGCTAGCAGTGAGCACGGTCAAAGCACATGATATGCTTGAATGAAATGTCTTCCTGAGACCCACCACTGTGTACAATGAATATATGACAGTAAACATTTTTATTTCATTAGTAAAAGAATGAGAAGGAGAGCATTGGAGGATGTTGAGTATCTGCTGGTTTCTAACTCCCCAGAGACCACCTCTTGATTCCACCTAAGCACATCACGAAATGTATGAGGAGGAAGTCCCCTCTTACTTCAACAGTTAAGTGACTGATTTGTTTTGATATTCACATCCTCAGTTTTGGGGTATCAGAAAAACCCATATACTGGTTTATAGGGATGCTACCTCCACAGAAGGAATGCAGGGAGGGGACAAGCGATTTTTAGATGTTACATTACTAAATGCCACCACCTCAAAGTCATCGATGATAAAGACCTTATGAACACTTGCCAAACCAGTTTTCTTTTCTGCTTCATATGCCAATCACAGAATTCTTCTATTATCCCTAACCAAAATTTGAATCACCATCTCATCGACTTTTTGTTTCTAGTTTTGGTCTGAGGTTGTAGAGAATGAGGCCAATCCTCTGCATGATGGTATGAAACTATTTGCAAACAGCCAATATATTCCCTGGATGCGCAGTTTTCTAAACCCAAACCTCTTTGTTTATTGCTAATTATCTGAAACACGCTATGATCTTTTCAATGTGACACTAGGATCATCTTCACCAACTGAAGCAACTTAGCAAAACCTTTTCAGTGAGGCAGCAGCAGAAGAACTAAACATGGCATCTTAAAAATCCTGTGTTGCCTTATGTGACCAGAATGCCAGGGGCATGGAGGGGAGGGAAGAGAGAATGGGAAGGCAAGAGAATGAAAAATAGAAATCAGAAAATGAACCTGAAAACCCTGGAAAGCTCACAGAGTCCACTATTATTCACTCACTATCTGTCCATCTTTCCTTTGATTCCATCAACAAGTATTTGCTGAGGAAATGGGCAAATTGCTCAACCCAACAAAGAAAATAATGACCAAAACAGATACTGCTCTTGGCTTTAAGCAGCATATATTCTAGAGAGGAAAAAAGTACTAATCAATCAAGGCATATAAAAAAGGCATCAAAAAGTTCTGGGAAATAAAAGGATAGATGTCCTCGAGGACATGTAATGGGAAGAGTGTGGCAAGCTGTATGGAGAGACAGTTTCCCTACAGGAAGAAACATGCCAGTTAATAAAAGGAAGAAGTCGGTGAGCAAACGACTAGGCAAAAAGATGTGAGGGGAGTAAATTCCAGACTGGGGAACAACATATGCAAAAATCATGAGCTAGAGAAACTGAAATAATGCTATTGTACTCTGTGAGTGCAGATGAGGGTGCGAGTGATGAGAAATGATGGTGGGTGGGGGTGAGATGAGGAGACACTGAAGGCCAAGTTAAACGATCTAATCTTTATTTCATGAACAGCTAGATGCCATTAAAGGAATCTTACTGTACGGTTTTCATAGTAGGAGATTGATCTCGGTAAATGATACCGTGGCTATAGATTTAATGATGGCTAAGTTTGGCGAATGCAAACCTTTGGAAGTGGAGCAGAATTAGCCAGTATAAATCATGGAGTCCAAATCATGGTGTGATGAATTTTGGCCCCACAATGTAGAAGCCAGGGAATTGAAGTAGTTCTGGATTTACCTTACATTCCTGAGGTCTTAGGGAAAGGATTTAAATGTCTTGCTCAGAGTCACAAAGCTGTTCAGTGGCAGAAGGAGTGTGGGAGACAAGATGCAAATGCAGCAACAGCCTCCTAGTCATCCCATCCCATTTCTCCCACTTAAAGGAATATCAGGAATTATCAGGAATAAAGAACATCTAACTATGAGCTTCTCAGATTAAGACATTCGAGGAAATGAAATGTGCCTTAATGGGAGCTGGGAGTCATGATAATATTAACCCCAAAAGGAGAGTTCTAGAACTTTGTCATTCTTAGTACTCTGTCATGTTTATAAAAACAGGTGTTGGAGCTGGAGATGTCACTCAACTGGCAGAGTGCCTGGCTAGCACGTGTAAAGCCCTTACTGGACTTGATACTTAAAACTTCCCAGAACTGAGCCTGGGTACATATCTGCAATCCCAGTACTTGAAAGCTGATATTCAAGGTCATCCTCTGCTCTGTATCAGGCTCAAAGTAAGTGTGGGGTACAGGGGATCATGGCTCAAAAAAGAAAATGAAAGAGATCTATGCATTCACTTGTGCAAACACCTTCAACAGACAACTTTCCTTGTGATTGTGTTAATGTGTGTTAGTGTGTGTTGGTGTGTGCATGTGTCTGTGTATGTGTATTGGGGAGGGAAGGTGGCACACCAAATTGTCCACACCGAGTACATACAGCTTTTTGTTTGTCAATTACACATCAATAAAACTGTTATAAAAATATATTCTGTATAGAAGGGATTTCACCCGACATTTACTTGGCATTTTTCAGTGGTCACACAACGCACTGAGGATGTTCGATGCCCTGCATGTGCACTGCCAAATGCTCTTGGCATTGCAACTATTCCTCCTGAGTAAAGGCTATTGCTGCAGGACTGGCTTCTGTGGAGACTCCTGAATAGAGCAGCGTGTGTGGTCTGGTAGGAAGAGATCACAGGGACCAAGAGAGAAGAATACAATCTTTATCAGAACAGACAAGGGTGCTGGGACTAGGTGAGAGAAGCTGCACTGGCTAATCTTGGTTGTCGACTTGACTACATCTGGAATAGACTAAAACCAAAGCAGCTGTGAGAGATTTTCTTGATTGGATCTTTTGAGATTGGAAGACCCACTCCAAATCAGGACCACACCTTTTGGTAGCAGCTCTCGTAAGATGACAAAGAAGAAAAACATGTTTGTTTGCTCTCCTTCTTGCTGTCAAGTTCCTCCAGTGTGCTGCTGAGGCATCCCCTTACTGGTGTTAGAACCTAATTCAGATTCCAGAGTAGCCTGAAGACCAGCAGCTCTCTGAGATCCCCTGGAACTCTAGGAGCACATTGGGACTGATAAGACATCCATTTTTCATACAGCTACTGGAACCTTGTCCTTTCCATCACACACACACACACACACACACACACACACACACACACACACACACAAACACATGCACACACAGAGGGGCCAGGGAGGGAGAGAGGGAGAGTGTCATACATTCTTATACATTCTTTCAGTTATATTTCTCTAGAGAACCCTGACTAATACTGAAGCCAAGTTCAGGGCATTAGGAACTAGATCCTTCAAACGGTCTCAGCACCAGTTCGGGATTCCAGGCTGAGTCCTAAGGACACCATTGCTGGCACCAAATGATATAATTGCACTGAAATCATGGCTCCTTCCCTGTTAGAGTTCCTGTCCTGACTCCTTTCGTTGATGAAGAGCAATGCTGAAGTGTAAGCCAAATAAACCCTTTCCTCCCCAGTTACCTTTTGGTCATGGTGCTTCATTGCAGCAATAGAAACCCTAACTAAGACAGCATGAAAAATCTTTAAGTGAGTTGGGCTCCTCATCTATACTCCTGGTTGGCTTGGAGCATGTGGTGCCTCTGTTCTTGGCTCTAGAAACTTTGGTCCCCAGATTTGGCTGCCTCTGAGTAAGCTAATGAGTGAGACCAGAACTGATGGTTTCCACATGAGCTGCTTGTGAGTGGTTTTTGGCACAGACTGGTACAGCTCATCTCCAGTGTGGGGAACTGCTGGTCAGTCCACCCCAACATCTTACCAAAGATGTCTGTTGTCTCAGGAAATCCCATTTCCTGGGTCAAGTCCATTGTTTGAATGCCCCAGGATATCTCCCTGGGAGCTGTTCTAAAATCCAACCAGAAATAAGTAGGTACTGGCCCAAAGAGTGGAAAATTTGGGCAGGAAACTTTAAATAAGATGCAGCTTGGAAAACACATCTGGCAGAGAAAACAGCATATCACTACCAACCCCATCATTCCCCCACACTACCAGATATATAAATACAACAAAGTATAGACACTTAGACAGACACTGCCAAGCGGAGGCAGCTTCAATGCCAGCCTCCTCAAAGCCCATGGGAGAACCTCTTTTTTTTTTTTTTTTTTTTTTGGTTTTGGTTTTTTGAGACAGAGTTTCTCTGTGTAGCTTTGGAACCTATCCTAGCACTCTCTCTGGAGACCAGGCTGGCCTCGAACTCACAGAGATCTGCCTGCCTCTGACTCTCTAGTGCTGGGATTAAAGGTGTGTGCCACCAATGCCCGGCAGGAGAACCTCTTTGTGTGCTTTTGTAAATGTGTGTAGCTAAGCAATGTTTTAAATTCTTTTCATCAAATAAGGCTCCCCTACCTCACCCACACACATTGTATAAACTTCATGTACCCCCTAAGCAGACTGAAATGGGAATCAGTAACTGTCCTTGGGCTTCTCTGTTAAATACGGCTTTGATTCCTAGCTCTTGAGACTGTTGGAAGAATCCCATCAGCCTGAATATAATAAACTTAGGCTCAGGTCTTCTTAAGTCATGATGTACGGCTGTGGGCAGTACGTTCAGGCACAGCCACCTGTATCATGTCACTCTAAAACTGTCCTTAGTAAAATTGTGAACTCCAGGAAATAATTTCTAAGACCACCACACTGTTTGATTTTCCATCGCACCAAATTTCACCAAGTGGATTCTAGTTATGCCAAAACATACATAGAGGACATTGACAAAGATATCTCCCCCACCCCCCACCCCCCGAAAGAAAATGGCATTCATTTAATTTCAATTTATCTTAAGTTTTGTTGCATTTTTTGTGGAAGTATAAGAAACTACAGACATATGCCATGCATTTCACCTAGTTTTCCCCACTGGTAGCAGAGAAAACCACAAAATTGGTATTGTCATGATCTACTCACTGAATTGTCTTTTAATGTTTATTTATGAACAAAGAAACTTCAAGTGTTCGTGCAATTTAGTTGAAATTAATTAACAATAGTCTACCAGTCAGGAGCATGTGACATGTAAGATTATTTTTTATTTTTGATAATTCTTGCTAATTTCATGCATGTATACAATGAAATAATCATATTCACCTCCCAATTTACCCTCCAAATCTCCCAACATGTCTGCCATCTAATTTTATGTCCTTTAAAAAATTTTAATAACCCACTAAGTCCAGTTAGTGCTGCCTATATGTGCATGAGTGGTTGTGGGCCACAGGCTCAAAGGAGACTGAGTCTCCATCCCATAGCTATCAAGTGCCATTAACTGCTCAGTAGGGCTGGGACCTGGGTAGAACTTTCCCGTCCCAGAATTCTGGATGATTTGATCTTGTGCAGGTCTTATGTAGGTGATCACTCCTTCTGTGAGTTCATGAGTGTGATAGCCACAATGTGTCTAGAGGATGACATTCCACAGCACTCCTTCTCAACCCCTGTCTTGGCTTTTACAATCTTTTTCCATGATGTTCCTTGAGCTTTGGTTGGGGTGAGGGATGTTGCTAAAGATGTCCCATTTAGAGCTGAGTAGTTAGTCTCCCCAAATATCTTGGCATGGGTGTATTTTCATATTGCTGGGATACAGTGCCTTAACACTAAAGAATTGTATTCTAATAGTAGATTTTTTCCCCCCAGAACTAGTGAGGAAGGGTCTGGTGGTTGTGGTGGGCAGCTGAAACAGGAGTGACTTCTGTTAAGACCTGGAGGGTTTTACCCAAAGCCATTAGCTAAAGGTTCAAAATAAGGTCTTTGAAATCTCACATGCAGTTTCAATTCCACACAGAAAATATTTTCATCTTTTTTTTACTAAGTGAACTTGACTGTGTAGGAAGGAGCAAGGTGATTAACCAGTGTCTCCCATGACATTTTACATCTCCCATGTGTCCCATAGAGTTGTTGGGTTACACTACCCCTCGGGAGGCATGAACACATGTCTACTCCATCCAGTTAGGAAAGTGATAACAGACTGAAGTAAGCACACCACCAAAACCCAATTTGGTGAACCATAAGTTTTATTGGTGTTACTTACAGAAGTATGGGTGAATTGTTTCCCAAAGGAGCAGAAATGACTCAAATACAGCTGTAACAACAAAGCTGCAGTATGGGTGACAGTTTGTGAAAAATGGAAACGCAAAGTGCACTGCACAACCTTCAGGCAGCTCAAAGGGTTGCAAAGTGCTTTTTCCAGCCCCAGTTAATCTGAGCCTCTAGCAGATGACTCAGATGGTCAGAGACATTTTGAGGTAGCTCAGCTTGTCAGAGAGTATCTCACAACAGTGGTTACTGCATATAAATGCTTGGGGAGGGAGGAGTCTGGTGAATCTGGTCAGTTTCAGGGTTTTCCTAAAGCTATTGCGTTGTTTATTTTATGAGTTCAACAAACTTCCCTGCAGGGTGATATGTTCACCTCCCCTTATAATATCGTGTGGTTTCACCTCTGTTCTAGTTTGTTTCCTACTTCTGTGATAAAGTACCATGCCCAAAAGCAACTTGAGAAGAAAAAGGGTTGTTTCAGCTTACAGCTGATAGTTCATCATGAGAGGAAGTTGAAATGTTACAGCTCTGAGGGGAAAGGCTTCCCTAGTGGAGGTGTTACAGCTCTGAGAAGAAGGCATCCTGGCAGTCTGGAGTCAAGGAATACCACAAAGTCACACTGTACAACAAACTTCACACAAGAAGTTTATTGGCAGAGACACAAGAAGGTGGCTGCCTCTGATCAGGTATGAAGTAGCACAGAACTGAGCAAGAGACAGGCTTGCATAGGATTCCTTGGGAAAGGAGGTTTCCCCGGGTGGGGATTCCCAGGGTAGGGGTTGGTGGGATTTTGAGCTCAGGGATTAGTGGGATTTTGTGCTCCGGATTAGTGGTTTTTCATGCTCTGGGATATGTGGGTTTTAATAGGTTTTCAAACCCTGAAGTGGGCCCCGACCACCTTACAGAAGTCAAGACAGGAACTCAAGCCGGGCAGGAACAGAGTCAGGAGCTGAGGCAGAGGCCATGGAGGAGTGCTGCTTACTGGTTTGCTCCCCATGGCTTGCTCAGCTTGCTTTTTGCTCAAGTCAAGACTGTCTTCCCTGGAATGGCACCACACACACACACACACACACACACACACACACACACACACACACACACACACACAGACGGTCAGATACAGGAGCATGAATCAGCAATCTAAGTGCTTGTACATTGAGACAGGAGGCAGAGACAGGAGAATCTCTGGAATTTCAAAGGCCAGACAGCCTGGAGTACACAATGACAAATCCAGTAGAAATGAAGAACAACATTGGCTATGGTTCTCTGAGCACCATAGCTCCACACACATCCTGTGACACATATACTTCTGAGCCTCACCACTGCATTTAAAAAGAAGGTCTATCCCCCTGCGACATTTGTGTGTCTTGTCTTGTTTGAGTTCTCTACTATATTATGGACTATCGATAGCAGAGTGTACCCCATTCTGATTTCATCCCACTTTTTAAAATCAAGTTCTTCTCTGGTTCTCTCCTCATCTAATACCCATACTTCCCCATCCCTTCCTTTCCCAACTCTCAGCTGTTTCTCAAAGTCACAGCTCTGTTTTGCAAATGTTCCTCTCAAGCCTTGCCCATCCAGGGAATGTTGGCTGTCTCTCTGCAGCGTGGATTACAGCCTTGCCTAATCATATCCCAATCCCACTGGGGTCCTTCTTGGTTAGACCCTGGAAAATTTGGGGATAGGAACAAGATCCAATCATTTAAAATGAATCAAAGTCATGATGTTAATAGCACCTCATGGTTATGATCAAACAAATGAAAGTGTCACAGGTGAGGAGGAAATAGAGCAATATGCAGCATATTCACCTATTTCTCTGTTTGTCACCTGTAACTGTAGTTAAATGATTTATTCTGCCTTTCCACTACATGGGGCAGATAGGAAGCACTTGGTTTCCAAATAAGCTGAACTCTAAATGGAGAAAGTCTCTTTGCATCCAAGGACTGGACATCTTGGGGGGCTCACATCCCCTCTAACAGCCACCAGCAGTAAATACAAAAGAGCTGAATACTGGCTTCATTCCCAAGCTCTGTACTCCTTCCGTATTTGGGTGGGTCTCAGTTAGTTGGCACAAGTGTGAAGACATCTGTCAGTTCCCTTCATTCTGGTTTGGGCTGAAACTGATTTATTCCAAAATCTGTTATGTATTTAGGGTGTGTCATGCCCTGAATACCGGGTTTCAGTGCTATTCCAGTAACTTGTATAATTAATTACATTTTATATGCAGGCTGTTAGGGCTTGAGCTGGTGTGACGTGTGCATAGGGCAGATGGTGTGTAATTACTCACACAGTAGTTCACACTGGTGTGGTATGCTGGAGTCTGTAAAGCACTGGCCTTTCAGATCTGCATAGCAACCCTCAGAGGTAGGTAGCTGAGTGAAAAAGATCACTACTCCCATTATAGGAAGGATAAACGTTAAACTCAGAGAGGCAAAAAGTGGCAGAGTCAGAAATTGACTCCACATTCCACTTAAGAATTGCCAGGCAACTTTAAACATGCAACTGTAGCTCTCAAGACTCTTTGGTTGTTTTGTTTGACATTAGCATTGTTTTGACATTAGCATGCATTTAATTTTTATGTAAGATCTTTACTAAAGCATAATGGGCACACAATAAATTGCACATATGTAAGCATATAGATTGGTAAGTTTTGACATATGTATATGTTCATGAAATCAACATTGTAATTAAAATAACAAATCCATCACTCTCAAAATTTCCTTCAGCTTTTTTGTGGCCTCCTTCTTCCTCCCTCCATTACTATATATTAGTTGTATCAAATTGACAATTAAAACTAACCATCCCAGAAAGCAACAGGAGAATGGAAAATAAATACACGGTGACCAATCCCCAGTCAGACTATTTCTCCATTTGTGTTTCATCTTTTGAGAACTCTGCTTAGTTCTGTACCCTATTTTTAAAATTGAGTTATTTTTTCTATATGTCCATGTTTTTGTTTTAAGTTCCTTATATATTCTAACCCTCTACCATGTAGGTTATAGTGGGTAAAAGTCTTTTCCCATTCTGTAGGCTGTTGCTTTTCCCAGATGATGGTGTCCTTTGCCATACAGAAAAATTTTCCGGCTTCATGAATTCCTGATTATTAATTGTTGGTCTTGGTGCCTATGCTATAATTGTCTTTTAATCCATGGTGGTCAGATAGGATGTGGTGTGTTATTTCAATTTTCTTATATCTGTTGAGACTTGCTTTGTGTTGTAGTAAGTGGCCAGTTTTGGAGGAAGTTCCATGAGCTGATGTGAAGAAAAGCAAATTCTTCAGTATTTGTGTGGCATGTTCTGTAGATGTCTGCCAAGTCCATTTGATCCATGAAATTAGTTAACTCTAGCATTTCTCTGTGTAGTTTTTGTCTGAACGATCTTCCATTAAAAAGAGTGGTGTGTGGAAGTCCCTATTACTATACCTGTACCTGTACCCTGTTTTCATTATCTGTTCATCTGTTGATGGTTATCTAGGCTGATTTCACAACTTGGTTATTACTAAAAAAGGAAAAAAGCAGAAATATACATGAATGTTCAAATACCTTTGTAGTAATATGTAAAGTTCAATGGGAATGTGTCCAAGAGTGGTATAGCTAGGTCACATGGTAATGCTAGTTTCAGTTGTTGGAGAAACATTCACACTGGTTTTCATAATGACTGCATCACCTTACACTCCTACTAAGAGTGAATAAGTGTTCCTCTCTCTCTCTCTCTCTCTCTCTCTCTCTCTATATATATATATATATATATATATATATATATATATATATCCTTACTGGTACTGTTTTCCCTTAACAATGTCCATTAGAATTAAGGTGAGAAGGAATCTCAAGTTTTAATTTAAGTTTCTTTGATGGCTACAGATGTTAGACACATTTAACGGTCTTTATAAATCATTCGTATTTCTTCTTATGAGAGCTTTATTTTCAATTCTCTAGCCTATTTTAAAATTAGGGGTTTGTATTCTCATTTAACTCTTTTGAGTTCTTTGCATATTCTGCTTATTAATGCTATGTCAGATGTATAGCTGGCAAAGACTATTTCCCATTCTGTTGGTTGCTTCTTCACTCCACTAACTGTTTCTTTTGGCATGCAAAGTCCTTTTTAATTACATGCAATGTCATTTGTTAATTATTTGTGTTACTTCCTTATGCTAAGGGAGTCTTATTCAGAAATTCTTTTCCCAATGCTTTCTTCTAGAATTTTTTTGTCATTTTGTGTTTTTAATTGAGGTCCTTGATCTATTTTGAATTGATTTTTGTGTAGGGGGAGATGATTTCATTCTTCTGCATGAAAAACTGGTTGACATCTGGTTTTCTTGAATAGCACCTCTCTCTCTCTCTCTCTCTCTCTCTCTCTCTCTCTCTCTCTCTCTCTGTGTGTGTGTGTGTGTATGTGTGTGTGTGTGTGTGTGTGTGTGTGTGTGTGTGTGTGTGTGTTAATCACTGTCAAAAGCTAGGTGGCCATAGATATATGGGTTTATTTCTGGATCCTCTAGTCTACTTCATTAATCTACATGTCTACATGTATATTTTTGTGGTGCTATCATGCTGTCTTTGCCACTACGGTTCTGTAGTGTAATGTGGTATCAGTGATACCTTTTTTTTTAGTATTCTTTCTACTAAGGATTGCTTTTGCTATCCTTGGTCTTTGTTTCCACATAAATGTTAGGAGTTTTGCTCTAGTTATGTGAAAAATATCTTTGGAATTTTTATGGAGATTGCTTTGAATCAGTAAATAGGTACTATAGCTATTTTTGCAGTATTACTTCTGCCCTGTAGACTGGGACTCAGTGACTTTCTAAGTCAGACATATACTATTTCCATTGTTAGGTAGAGGATGGGATTAAGTTTAATGGAATTACTACATCAACTGTCTCTTGCAAGTCTTGGGGGTTGGAACCTCAGCATTTATTTTTTTCCTTTCATTCTCATGGCCCCTCTGTGAATGCTGCTTTCTGTGGGGTTCTTCCCTTTTAAACAGATCTGCAATCTCCCTCAAGTGTCAATATCACATGTGTGGGTTTGACCGAATTTTGCTACTTTTTGGCTGCTGCTTACTGCTCCCCAGAGTTCTGGTTTACTGCTGTCACCACTGGGGTTTTCAACAGTTTCAGAGCGGCTCCTTTGTGAGCCTCGTTAATATGCAGTTATCACCCCTCCTCACATCATTAACAGACATTAACCACAACCGAGCCTAGTACTGAAGTGTGAAGATTCTGTGCTGCAACTTTTTTCTTGGGGGAACTAAAAAGCTAGATGGAGGAGGACTCTAGGTAGGAAAATGGAAAGGCCTTCTTTTCCAACATGCAGTTTTTCATCAATCACACACAAACACTAATGTCTTGAAAGGAAAACGAACAAATTATAATGTAAAGACACAGGGATCAAAAATGTGCTCTAGCATCTGTGTGTACAAATTTTAGTTACAGTCAGGAGTAGCTACAAGGTTTGGTGTCCAATGCTCCTGGTTGTTGTCTAAGTAAGAACTCAATTGGCCTCCCATCCAAGTACTAACCAGGCCCGACCCTGCTTAGCTTCTGAGATCAGATGAGATCCGGTGTGTTCAGGGTGGTATGCCTAAAGGGAGGAGCAATTGACAAAGGTTATTGGTTGTTGTCTTTAATGTCATGAAATCATCACTTAGACAAAAAGTTAGAAGTGTTTCAAGGTTTGTCCTTGGAGGTAGGTGATTCAGTTTCAGCCCCCCGAAAGGAATATCCTTATTTCAACTCACAGTTGCTTGTGATAGTGTGAGTTGGATCTTTTCTATTTGCTGCCCCAGGTTTGACTGAGCTTCATAAATGTCAAAGCCACAGGTTCATGACTATCGGTTGAGCTATGGCAGGACCTTGCTGTCCAGCCTCCTTACCACCATCCTTGTGTCCCACTCCTGATATTCTTGTAACCTTTTTTCTTTGTTGAACTCAAAGGTCACCTTTCTGAAACTAAACAAATATTATTTCGGGTTCTCATTTACAAATGAATAAACTCAAGTTTACAGAGGAATGCATAGTCTGGCAAGTATCATTGGCAGTACCTTTCTTTTATGTAGAGAGATTTAAAGTAAACAAACAAACAAAACAAAACAAAACCTGTCGTTCAAAGGGTGAGATCCTTTGAGGTCAACATGACTATTGCCAGTTCTGTCTAACAGGCTGTGGAGAACTGTGATGTGTTCTACCTCTAGGCTGGAGCACTTAACTGTGTGTGTTCCATGTTGGGATCCTGGTGACAGAGCATCCACTAACCTCAGCTGTAACTAAATTGTTTCCCTGACAGTCTTTGTTGAATACATAATACATTTTTCAAAACACTAAAGTTCAAGAGTAGCTGTTTCCCAAGCCACACTGTGGGATAGCAGGAAAAAGGTTGCTACTGTAATAGATTGATCTACCCTAAAAGAAGAAAGAAGATGTGAAAATCCAACTTAAACTCATCTTTAAGATGTATTTGTAAAGCCAGGTGGTGGTGGCGCATGCCTTTAATCCCAGCACTTGGGAGGCAGAGGCAGGCAGATCTGTGTGAGTTCGAGACCAGCCTGGTCTACAAGAGCTAGTTCCAAGACAACCTCCAAAGCCACAGAGAAACCCTGCTTCAACAAACAAAACCAAAAAAGATGTATTTATATTTTATTTATGAGTTTGTATACATGTGCATGCATATATCCACAGAATCCAGAAGGAGTTGGGTGCTCAGGAGCTGGAGTTACAAGAAGTTGTGAAACATTTGATGTGGACGCTGAGAACCAAACTCATGTCCTCTGCAAGAACAGCAAATGCTCTTAACCATTGAACCATCTCTCCAGCCCCAAAGAAATAATATTTTAACATGTAAGTGCATTGAAGATGTGACCTGAGAGGAACACAGGACTGAGTTTGATTGGGTTTTTTTCCCACTCTCTTTTTCTCCATTTGCTATTCTTCTGTCTTGGTTTACATTATTTTACTCTAACTTGCTTTGTTGCCTGTCACCTCAGTTACAGCATACGATCATAGTTGATAATCTGTATTGAAACTACCCACCACATTTCTGAAGGAAAAAGTCGGAGAAGATACTGAGTTTGCCAGAGCCTAGAGTAAGGATTATAGAAGTCCCCCAAATAGCTAAGAGATTTTCAGAGCGGTCATTGATTTACTTATACAACAGTTACCCAGATCAACTACACACTAGATGGGAGACGGGGGAAGGCATTGATAATGCTGGAACAAATAGTCCTTGTCATTAAGAAATTTTTTTTTTGTAGACACAGTTTTGTTATGTAATTCAGGCTGGCTTTGAATTCTAAATTCTTTGGCCTGACCATCTTGAGTTCTGGGGTTACAGGCATGTGCCACCACACCGGCCCTTCAAGGACTTTCCTGTTTTATAGAGAATAAAATAAATAGCTTTGTATTTGAAGATAGTCACAGGTCAGTTCCTAGCATCCTAGATGCTCAATTCTACCCTGCTATCCTCACAGGCATTGGTCACTTTCTGCCCAGCTCTTTTATTCAGGGAGAGCTGACGGATTTGTGACACAACCTAGACTTACCTCCTTTCCCTAGCCTTTGGTACACTTGACACTGACATGAAAACAATGTGTGTGAAGGAGAGCTTTGTGGATTTGTTATCTCTTTCCACCTTTCCTTTGATGTGGGTTCTGGGGACTGAACTTGGTCTTCAGGCTTGAGCAGTGAGTGCCTTTGACTGCGAAGCCATCCCAGCAGACCAAGAAGGACATTCTTTACTTGTAAGAAATAATAAATTTTCTGATGGCACTTTCATACATGAATATAACACACTTTGTTTATATCCCCCACGACCTCTCTTAGCCACCCCCACTGGTCCTCTTCCTCTTTATAAATAGTCCTTGATTGATTCCCTTTATGCTTCAGAATTGCCTTATGCAATAGATATGTGTATTATTCTCGTTTCACAGACGTGAAAGCTGAAGTTCAGAAAGGCCAACCAGCTAGTCCAGGTCACATAACAGTAAGGAGTGAGCTAGAACCTTACCCTGTCTCCAGAGTTCAGTATGGATGGGGCCTTTCACCATTCTGAACATAAACAGGCTGTATTACGTGAAGAACACTAAAAGGCCGACCTCTTGCAAACAATCCCAGTACCTGAAATATTAACTTCATAAGCATATTTCTTAGGATATGAAGACAGCCACAATATGCTTTAGAGTCATTAAGAGTGCTTTTAGGAATTGCCAATGTGATCATTGATTTGAGGCCACACAACTTTAAAAACCCAAAGAAAGATTTCATTCAAGTTTGCAAACCAACAGGTCATTGAGTAACAGGCACCAGAAACTCGGGGTATAGCCTATACCCTGTTCTCCCAAGCTTTTCAGGAGATCTGGTCAGTGTTTCTGTGAAGGTAATTAGCATACACAGAGAAGAAAAATTGGTACAGGGAGAGGGCTTCCCTTGGCACTGGAGGCAGAAGAGGGGATACAGGAAGGTGATCCTAGTTACAAGAGTAACAGTTCTGTACAGTTGTCCTGCATATGTGAACTGCACATGTCTGCTCTCACAGTCCTTGGGCTGACGTGGTTCCACTTCTCCCCGTGGTGTCTTATAAGCAGTCAAAGGCTTGCTAGAGAGGACTGGCAAGAACCATCATGCCTCTTATGGTGGTGTGAGCAGGAATGGTCTCCATAGACTCATGTGTTTGAATGTTTGGCCCATAGGGAGTGGCACTATTAGTAGGTGTGCCCTTGTTGGAGCAAGTGTGTCACTGTGGGGGTGGGCTTTGCGGTCTCACATATGCTCAGGCTACACCCAGTAACACAATTGCTTCTGCTGCCTGCAGATCAAGATGTGGAACTCTCAGCTACTCCTAGCACCATGTCTGCCTGCGTGCTGCCATGATGACAAAGGACTAACCCTCTGAAACTATGTCAGCCCCAATTAAATGGTTTTCCCTTATAATAGTTGCCATGGTCACCGTGTCTCTCCACAGCAGTGGAAACCCTGACTAAGACACCTCTCTTACCCAATGATGCCTAGAAGGATAAAATTATGAGGCATGGCAATGCTGCCTCACCCATCAGCCTTATTTGGAGCCAGAAGAATACAAAGCCTTGAGGTGAAGTGTACTGGGGAAAACACAGAAACATAAATTATGGCAAAGGCAGTTCATGAGCTGGGAGAATGACCAGCAGAGATACCACTGGTTAACAAGTCATGTGCCTCTTCATCCCCAGTTAAATGGAATCACATTGGACCCCTCCATGCTACTCTGTTCCTCACTGGAGCAGCTTAGCAAGAGAGAGAGAGAGAAAGTGTTATATTGAAGAAAATCCCAGGCAGGAGCAAGGATGCCTTAGAGAGAGGCAGCCTGGCAGGTCCATAGATGGAAACAGCCTTTCCATGCATGCGTCTGAAAGCTGAACACCAGTTCCTCTGACAATCAGGCTAGGCAGTCCTTCTTTACCTCATGAAATTATTCAAAGTATTAAATAAATGGCCATGGGAATGTACAGACCATGATAACTAAAATAGACCTAAAAAGATCTAGATTGACTTAAAAAATACAGATGTATGGGTTCTTTGCTTACACGTATGCATATGCACTATGGGTGTGCATAGTGCCTCCAAGGACAGAAAAGAGTGTCAGATCCTCTAGAACTGCTGTTTCCCACTGTGTGAGGTGCTGGGGATCAAGCCTAGGTTCTCTGAAAGAGTAACTAGCATACCTCACTGATAAGCCATCTTGCAGCCCCTGGATTGATCTTTTAAAAAAATATTTTAAAATATGTGCTCCAAGGAAAGATTTCTATCAAAACAGTTTTTGTCTTTTATGACCAAAATGATGGGTTGATCAAGCCATAGTCGTAACATATAATTTACTTTGATCATATTTCACCCCATTGCCCTCTCTTATACCCTCTCCTTCTGGTCCCCTTCTCTTCACAAATAAACCCTTTCTACTTTCATCCAGACCCCTCTGGGTTGCCAAATATCGGTGCTGATTTTTATGGTAAAGCTCTTTTAGGCCATGTGCCCCATGCTTCACTCCCTTGTACACTTAACTGCTTCCTTGACTTGAATGACCCTATTGGTTCCTCATTTCTTATCTCTTTGTCATATCTGTCTCATCCTTGGGCTCTCCGATGCCTTTCCTTCTTGCCTGTGGAAGGTGTGTCCCTGGGTTCAATTCTTGATCACTCTCCTTTTACTCGTTGTGTCCTGCCTTGGCTGAGCCCATCCTTTATCTCTTGGATTTAATCATCACCCATATTCTGATGGCATCTGTGGGTTCAGTAATGCTCACATCTAACTTGCATGCATCTCTGCTTTTCCCAGTTTCTGAAGTTAGGTAGGACAAATACGACAGATTTTTATCAAGGGTCTCTGAGAAGGGCAGTGTGACTCCTATGCACAGGAGCAGGGGGTCCATGTGTAATTCTTTAGCACCTTTCTTTCTCCTCTTCTCAGTGAACAGGGAGCACCCCTACTCTACATGAAGACTCTGCCTTGTCAGTTTCGGTTCCAAAATGATAGTGAAAAACAGAGCCCAGCACAAACACAAATCTGACACATGGTATAAAACAGATTTTTTTCCTCAAGCCTCTCAGACTTGGACATTGTCTGACATTGTGGTTTCTATAATCTGCCACCCTGACTTCCAAGTCTGTTCCCTAGCCATAGATCTCCCTACAGTAATTCATAAATTATTGCTCTAAAAATCAAACCAGTATTTCTAGCCCTGATTACTTCCCAGGTTTTCTGCTATTGTCCTTTTGTTCCCATCTGCTGTGCTCTCCCCAGCTTACCTCAAACAAGCCTTTGTTAAGTGCTTCTAAAAATGTCTTCTAATCATTTCTTGGTTTCCTTACTAGTTCTCCAACTACTTAAGCAAAGAGAAGTGAAGCCTGACCACTTTTTATCCCTTGCTTTACTCACCCATCAAAACTGTCATCCTCACTCTGGGTAGGAGCGATCATCTAACTTACAAATACAGCCATACTGCAAATCTTTAACACTCTGTCTCTTCCATTCACAACCAGGGTTCTTGGTTTATCAGCTGTGACCCAGTGTTGCCTTCTGCACGGTAGTCCCTTCTCCTCCCTGATTCTATCACTGCCTAGCTCCTAACGATTGTCTCAGACACACCCATACATCATCTCTGCCAGAAGGCCTTTCCCTACACTTATTTTCATTCACCCTCTGCATTTCCACAGCAACTTGTTTGTATTCCCATCGAAGGGGTAATGGCTGCTCCGTGGTTCATATATTTGAGGTGAACTTCTCCTACAGTAGGCAAAAAGAGTCCCAAGTTCTTGTTCTGACTCTACTGGGACATTTTGGAGATCTGAATTCTCGTTCCTTCCCTCAAGCACTGCGATCATAAGGAAAGCTTCTTAATGTCCCTGACCTTTAATTTCTTCACTTTAGAAATGGAAAAGTCATGCTGCTGATATCTATTTTTATCTGGCTGGAATGCGATAGGGATTAAATGGCACAAATATATGAAATGTTTGGAACAGTGCCTATTAGCAATGCTGGTGATACTAGAAAATATTAGCATTCAAAACTATTTACTAATATTTATTTTCTTTGTTTTAGGCAATAAACAACTAAATAGTAATCAACATTTAAGGGCATTTTCTAACCCTGAAATCAAACAGGTTAACCTGATGGAGACTTTGGATTGGGGCCCAGTCCTCATGCCTTCACCCAAAGCCCTGTGTCTGGGATCCTGCAACCAGCATTCCATAACCAGAGTTTGACTTGAGACTTGTTCTCCCCTTAAATCACAAAGACCACATAAAGTCTTATCAATCATTTATAATGCCCTCATTGAAGTAGTCCCAGACAAGCCCAGATGGAAATAATAATAACTCATATTTGTGTGTTCTTTGCAACTTCCAAAGCACCCTCACACACTCTTGTTCCTGTGATTCCCACAGTGCAGCATTGCCTCAGGAGGAGCAGGCAGGACTATGATTATTTCAGGGATTCGAGCACTGGGACTCACAGAGAACTAAGAACCCAGATTTTCCAGGAAGGTACAGCCATGTCCTTGGTTTTCACTGTTAAATTTTGTGACTTCCCATTTCACTGTGCTTGTGTAGCCAGAGGAACTCTTGGGCAGCAGTACAGCAATCAGAGCCAGGCTGTAGTGAGTTCATGTCCTACTCTGTCACCTGCTGGCTACTCTTGGGGAAAGCATGACACGTATGTACTCTAAGTGAAGCACAGATGATATGTATTGAATAGAGTTGTTGTGAGATGGACTGAGACCACCCATTTTCAGCCCTTAGTCAATGAATGGTAGTCATTGTCACTGACTTACTTTCTTTTCTTAACTTTCTTTTTATTTATTCTTTGTGTCTTTTACATCATGCACCTCAATCCTCTGTATCCATCCTCTGCCCTTGAAACCCCCCCAAAAAAATAAAATTTAAGAGAGAGAGAAATGTCTCATCATAGAAGCTGTAGTGTGACACAGTGAGTCATACCGTTTACCCTTTTATCTATATATCTTTATTTGCAAGTGTTCATTGCAGAGAGTCATTGGTCTGGTTCAAGGCCCCTGGTTTCTGCTATGCTATCAATACTGGGCCCTCACTGGGACTCCTCTTGGATATCCTGTTGTTGCCCTGTGTTGTGTAAATCCTGCAGCTTTGGGTCTACAGAACTGGCCTCCTCATGTGCTCCAGCAGATCACAGATGGGGTGGATATTGGAGTGGGCCAACTCATAACCCTAGTTCTGGCCCTGGATAGTTGCAGGGTTGGTAGCCTGCCAGTTTTTTCCATCTCACAGCCAGGGTGAGCTCTTAGGCATTGCCCCAGCTAGTTCACCCCTTGCTGTGATGAGCTGGGGGCAGAACCATTTCTCCTGTTTTTGCATCCTCAGGGTAGGTTCTCCCACACCTACACCTTCAGGGCCAGCTCTACTGTGTAGCACAGGTGAGATGCAGGGGCCACTCTCCCAAGTGCTAAGGCTGATGAGGGGCAGAAACCGTTCTCCTGTTCTTAGGAACTCCAGGCCAGCTCTCCCACCTGCCACAGGTTGAAGAAGGGGGACATCTCTCCCTTGCCCAAGCCACCATATGGCAGACTAAGGATGGGGCCAGATTTCCCAAACTCACATTCTCCAGGCATTCACCTACACCCTGGTCAATAGAGTCAGACCTACTGTGCTGCCCAGGTAAGGTGCAGGGCCTGCTTCCCTGAGTGCTGCAGCTGGTGAGGGGGAGGGTCAGCTCCCTCCCCTGCCATAGGCGACAGGGGCAAAGGGGGTAGGACTTCTTTCCCTTGCCTTCACCACCTAGCTGCCCAGCTATTTCATTCTCATGCCCTCAGGGCTAGTTCACACTGGTTCTTCTGCCAACAGGGTCAGCTCTCCAGTGCTGCCTAGGTAAGGAACAGGGACTGAAGCTGGTAAGGAGGAGGGTCAACTCCATCATCTGCTGAAGGTGAGGAACAAGGCATAGGTCCAGCTCCCCCATGCTCACAACTTCTGGGCGGGCTCACCTGCACCCCTATCTACAGGGTCAGCTCTACTGTGATGCCCAAATGAGGCACAGGGCCTGTTCTGCCAAGTGTTGACTTCTGTTCATGCTCATGTACTAACTAATTCATTCATTTCTTTATAAAACAAGATGAGTGACCCTTGAGGAATGAAAACTTAAGCTGACCTCTGTGTCCCACATTCATGAGCACATACTCAAATACACAAATGGGACGGTGTGCGGGTATGCTTTGAGCCTTTTAGATGGTTATTATTGTCATGCAATAATAGTGCTTTACATGTTAGATGTAAAGCAAAGGATAACCAGACTACAATCCACAGCTCCAGAGAAGCTAGGTAACAAGGAGGACCCTAAGAGGGACACATGGATTGCCCTGGGAAGGGAAATTAGATGAGATCTACTGTGTAAACTGGGGGCTGAGGAGGCAGTAACATGGAGGGGAGGGAGGTTGAGAGCATGAGGGAACAGGATGGTAGGGGGGGGATGCAGTGGAAAAGCAATGAAAGAGGTATCTTAATAATGAGAGCCACTATGGGGCTAGGGAGAAACCTGGTGCTAGGGTAACTCCCAAGAATCCACAAGGATGATCCCGTCTAAGACTCCTAGCAATAGTGGAGAGGATGCCTCAACTGATCTACCCCTATAATCAGATTGGTGAATACCCCAACTACCACTATAGAGGCCTCATCTAGTAATTGATGGAAACAGATTCGGAGTCTGACAACCAAGCACCAGGCTGAGCTCTGGGAATCCAGTCAAAGAGAGGGAGGAGGGACTATATGAGCAGGGGAGGTCAAGATCATGATGGAGAAATCTACAGAGACAGCTGAACTAAGCTCGTGGAAGCTCATAAATTCTAGACCAACAGCTATGGAGACTTCAAGGTACCCAACTAGGCCCTCCATATGTGGGAGACAGCTGTGAACCTTGGACTCTCTGAGGGACCCCTGTCATTAGGAACATGATAGAAACCTAGCATATGAGCTGGCTTGTTGGAGCCTGTTCCCGATAATGGGATGTCATACACAGCCTTAATGCAGGGGAGAGAGGCTTGGCCCTGCCCCAACCTTTTGTGCCAGACTTTGTTGACTCCTCATGCCCTGTGAGGAGGGGTGGACTGAGGGTGGGCTGGTGGGGGGATGTGAGGGACGCAGGAGGAGGTTTAGGAGGGAGAACTGTGGTTGGAAGATGAAGTTTAAAAGAATAAATAAAATATAAAAAAGATACAATGCAATCCCAATCAAAATTCCCACAACATTTCCCACAGTAATACTAAAAACAAAAATTCTAAAATTCATGAGGAACTACAGAAGATCCCAGATAGGCAAAGCAATCCTGACCTAAAGGGGCAATGCTGGGGGATTGCCATCCCAGATTTCCAGCTATGTTACAGAGCCATAGAAATAAACATAGCATGGTGCTAGCACAAAACCAGACATGTAGTCAATGGAACCAAATAAAAGACCCAAACATGAGTGCAAACAACTATGTCTGACAAAGATGCCAAAAGAACCAAAACAAACAAACAAACAAACACTGCAGGGAACATGATATCTTCAACAAATAATGCTAGGAAAACTAGGTGTCTACATGTAGAAGTTGGATCACCTGGAGCCAGAGTGAGAACACTGACATGCTAGACTCATATCCATCAATCCACACAAAAACCAACCCCAAATGGATGAAAGGCCTTAGTATGAAACTTGAAATGCTAAGGTACCTAGAAGAAAACATGGACTATACTCTATAAGGTATAGGTGTAAGAAAGACTTTCTGAATAGGGCTCCACTTTTTCAGGAATTGAGGCCAATAATTGATAAATGGTACCTCATAAAACTAAAATGTTTCTTCACAGCAAAAGGAACAATCAATTGAGCAAAGAAGAGACCCACAGAGTGAGAGGGAATCCTCTGAGAAAGGACTAATATCCAGAATACATAAAGATCTCAAAAACAGAGTCAAGAAAACACATATACCAATTTTAAAATGTGCTACATCTCTGTTCTCCAAAAAGATATAAAATGGTGTATTGTGTGTAAAAAGAAAAATTAATAGTGCCTTACATTGAGAAACCACTTGCATATTTTCACATTCACCTTTTTGTTGTTATCATATCTTGACAATTGCTTTGTGGCATAGTTTTCCATGATTTTAAAAAATATTTTTAAATTTAATTAATTTTATTTTATGTGTAGAAGTGTTTGAGTACATTTGTATCTGTGTGCCACATACATTCTTGGTGTTCTTGCAGGCCAGAAGAAGGGGTTAGATTTTATTTTTTTCCCCAAAATACAGTCACAGCATTTATAAACCTATTTTATAATAACCAGACCCACACCTCCAAGCAGGGGAAAGATCCAGGCTCCCAGGGGAACCTAGTTTAAGGTTGTGGATTTCAGAGACTTTTGAAGCCATGATGGGACCTGTAATGAGGACAAAGGAAAAGAGAATTTGAATACATAAAACAGGACATGGTTTGAAGGGCAGGATCTTCGAGAACTACTCCTAGTAGCCTTGAGGGACTTTTGTCTCTGCTGTCCCTGTTGCCCTGTGGCTGACCACCAGACATCACATTGAGAGGGGCCTTGAGAGGAAGTCCTTCGTGATCATCCTGGGGTGGCTATGGCTCATCAAACTGATCCAAATCTCAAAGCCCTTAGGCTCTCCCGGCACCGGCAAAGTCTTCAGCCCCAAATCAAACCTGCAGTATAAAACGGACAAAATGCCTATTTTCTTAAACAAGGTTCTAGTAAAATTGCCCATTGACCCTTCTGGAGACGACCCTTCTGGGGTGGCTATGGCAGGTCAATGCGGACCACAATTTCCCCTGTGGGGACCTCGTGCGGCAGGAGACACTTGGTAACTGGCCCCTTGGAGCCCTGGTCTTTCTTGATGTCAGCCACTCGGATCTCTGACCCAAAAAATCATCAAGTGAGAACTGGTCCCTCTCGAACACAGTGATGCAGAGAACTTCCTGTTCCAGGTCTCTGATGAAGAACTGGCAGTTGGAATTCCACTTAGGGTTCAGTGTGACCTGGATTGTCTTGGTGATGTGGCTTTGAGAGCCCATGGTCACCTCACAGTACAGGTTGCTCTTTCCATGTGACCGACAGGGCTTCAATTCAATGCCTTCTAAGATGTTTGCCATCAACCTCCAATACCGGTTGCCCGCTGGGAACTGACCAGGTACGCCTTCTCGCGTTTCTTTTTCTCTGGCTCTATATAGAGTTCAGGGGCAGCTTTGATTTTCTGCACCCAGGCAGTCCTTGCGTTTATGCTGTCTGCTCGGAGGGTGTAGACGCAGTCGATGTGGGAAATGTGCAAGATGGGCTCATCTCCAGAAGGGTCAGTGGGCAATTTTACTAGAACCTTGTTTAAGAAAATAGGCATTTTGTACGTTTTATACTGCAGGTTTGATTTGGGGCTAAAGACTTTGCCGGTGCTGGAAGAGCCTAAGGGCTTTGAGATTTGGATCAGCAGGAGGAAGTTGTTGAAGAGGAAGCAGTACAGCTCCTTGTAGCTCTTGGCCTTGTAGAGCTTCCCTCTGTGCAGAAATTTGCGTGGCCCCAAGCAGTTGGTCACTGAACTGAACACCAGTTGCTCAGAAAGACCTTCACACTGCACGTGGGCTTGGATCCACTCCAGACGGTCTGAGTTCTCCTCTGTCACCCCCTAGTTCACCTGGGAACACAGCTCTTTGGCCTTTTCCAGGGCGTGCTTCAAGTGGCTGTGGTCAGGGTGGTTTTCTAGGATGTTTTTTAATGATCAGTGGGTATCTCGTGACACACTGCATAGGCTTCAGATGAAGCTGGATAGTGGCATCCCCTTGCACCAACAGTCCATTGTCAGTCTCTGAAAGAATATTTTTAATGTGCATTAAAGATCAGCAACATTGTGTTTGTCATCTAGGACTCCCCGCCCATTATTCATCCATTTGGATAGTAACTGAGGAGCCTGGAGTTGGAAAGCTCTGTCCAGCTATCACGGTCCAGGATGAAGCCATTTGCAGAGGGAAGACGGTGTGGTGGTTTGGAAGAAAAAAAAAATCGGGGTTAGATCTTCTGAAACTGGCATTACAGACAGATGTGAGCCAACACATGGGTGCTGGAAATCAAACTCAGATTCCCTGGAAGTACAGCCAGTACTCTTAACTACTGAGATATTTCTCCAGCCCCTCCATGATCTTTTAGAAAAGAAAAAAAAAAAGTTGTTTTAAAGACACTTGGTTAGCTTGATAGTTAATGAAACATCCCAACAGGAATGCTTGGTTGATGCTTGGGCCAGGACTCCTTAATATGATTGCTTTGTGCAGCATTTTTAGCTCAGGGTGAAGGTTAGTTCAGCTGTGACAGGCCTGAGGTTGTGCTGACACGGATTGTTAGAAGTTTTGGGTTCTTGGAAGCATTATCTGGTCTATACAGCAGTACTGAGCCCAGATCCCAACAGCATCCACTAAACAACCGCTGTTCCTGTTCATATTACAATTCAAAAGCCCATAGAGGCTAAATGTTATCACTTCTCTTGGGATTTCCCAAGGGCGATAACCAAAAAGAAAAAAGAAAGAAAGAAAGCACACCACGAAAACACACACACACACACACACACACACACACACACACACAAGAGAGAGAGAGAGAGAGAGAGAGATATGATGATGATGATGATGATGATGATGATGATGATGATGATGATGAAAGGGCAAAGAGCCCATTAAAGGAAACTGCTTTTGCTCCTTAGTGAATGTGGTACCTGAGAACCATGTCCTGTCATAGGACTGGAAAAGCCCTGCAGCCACCCCCCCCCTCACTCCCAGCGCAGAGGGTTAGAATGCACCACTTAGAGGACAGCCTGCATTGGATAGGACAATGAAATAATAAAAAAGCAGCTTCCATTCCATGGTCTTGTGATTTTACTGTATGAAGTATGTGGCGTGATTGCCCGTTTAAAGCCCTCATTTATTGTGTAGCTGGTACTTGCCTTTCCACTTACTCTCTCGAAACGTGACAGCAAAGAGAAATACATTTACTCAAAAGCCCCAAAAGGCGGAAATGGCGGATGTAGGATGTGATAAAAGTCCACTGGAGTTGACATCCTCTATACTGCTCCCTGGAAGAAACAGGATCAGTAAAACACCAACGCAGAGGCCCTTTATTGCCTTGTGGGGCTCACCCCCATGTCTCCACTCCTTTCCATTTCCTGGTCACGAGGGAAGGAAGATCCAAGACAGGGCAGCGGGGCATGAAGTCACCCCCTGAATTCCCACACTTCCTTTATAGCTTTCATTCCTCCCAAAGTAGCTTCAAGAAAGACGTGAGGTGAATATTAAAAGCCCCAGGCTGGAAGACCTGCTTAGTTCAACCCCAGTTCCTCAACCCCCTGACTTCAAAGCAAAAGGAAGCGCGTGCAGAGAGGGAGGAGGCGTGGGTCCTCCCCGCGGCCCCTCGGAGCTGTGAACATTTGCAGACCCTGCGCCCAGCTCGCACCAGGTGTCCTGGGCTGCTGCCCCGCCCCGCCGCGCCCCGCCCCTCCCCTCCCGCGTCTGCCTTTCATGTGGATCAAGGCCTGAAGATGACAAGCCTCCTGACTGATAGATACACCGAGGCTTCGCTGGTGATTTATTGGCTTTCTGCACCTGACTAGAACCACTAGGTCTATCCGAGGAAGGAAATATATGGGTTTTCCTGACTCCAAGTGGCAGCCCCGGGGCGAGCATGTGATGTCAAGCTGGGCCGTGGAAAGCAGAGCTGTGCACCAGCCTGTGTTTTGTAAGCGGGCCCAGGTCATAAAAGTGTCAGCACGCGATGTATTTCTTGTGGGGGATCCTCTCTGGGCTGTGGCCAGCACCCTTTCTCCAGTGGCTGGCAGCTAGATGAGTTGGCTGAGAATGTCCCTGTCTCCTTAGTTCAGGATGAAGCGGGCCGAAGGTCCCCAGCCACACCTCTTCACTTCCTAGAGCAGAGCATGTGCAGTAACAGGGGCTTTCTAAGGCCAGAGGCATAGCATTCTTGTCCTTACTGCAGTCTGGGGTCTCTCATGTCACTTCTGGCCTTCAGCAGAGTACAGGCTCGGAGCCTGCAATCAGGTAACCTGGATGGGAATTCTTGTTAAATGGGGGGATTCGAAGCAAGTTACATCATCGCTCTGCACCTGCTTCCTCATCTGTTACTAGAAATGACATTAACACTAAACATGGGGCAGGGAGGATTACCACAGAAAGCAAAGTTCTACCCCTACAAAAAGGATGATGAAAGTCATACTCAAATGTCCCTAAACAGTAAGCAAGGCTTATTGGAGATGAAGCCGGGATCCACAATCTACATTTTGCTTATTATCTTATGCAGAGGCTGGACACTGCCTTGGCTCCTATAGAGACTGGTTATGCCCAGCCAAGCATAGAAGAGTGGTTGAACCCACATTTTTAAATTAACTTTTGCTGCCAGTGCTGGTGTTTCTGGGCAGATCTGGTGCTGTTCATGGCCTTGACCTCATGGCATTACCCCAAGATATAACTTACCACAGCATTAAATCAATAAATACAGTTGGGCTTCTGTAAAGGCAAAGATGAAATTCACCCCTTTTGTCTAAAAGCAATGCTTTTAGAAAATGGATATCCCCCGCCCGGGGGCAATTTAACTGTCCTAGTTTTATACCAACATAAAGGTCTTAACACCTCCTACCTGATCAAGATGTGAGAACCGTCTTTCACAGAAGTGAGGCTGCAAGTTCTTAAGGCTTGCCCAGCTACTCCAGGGATGTCCTGGAAGAAAAACATGTGAAGGATGCTGGTCCTCGGGGTTTTAAAACAGACCAGAGAAGGGCCTCAAAAATGTTCTGAACTGATGGCTAGGGACAGCAGGGGGCAATTAATCCACAGAAATAAAACTAACTGCTGGAGAGGGGAAACTTGGGCTTACAATTTTGGCCAATACAAAAACTAAAAGAATAAGAGGCTGTCTGGTGTTCACGTGGCATCATGTGACTGATGCTGTTCTCTTCCCCAGACCACCTTAGGACACTGTAGTTGCATTTGTGGGAATATGATCTTTGTAACAGTATTAAGGCCACATCTTAGTTTCTCATTCACAAGTATCAGTGTTCAGAAAAGAGTCAAGCAGCAAGATGAAAGTGGCATTCTCCCGGTCAGACCTAGGTAGTCTGTCTGCAAGACATCGACATTCTGTGACAATTAGGAATGAGAATGAGGGGAGGGACAAAAAGGAGACAGGAAAAGTCTCTGAAAAATAAAAATGGATTAAACCATGTCCATACTCCAGGTTGGTAGGAAAGTGTTTATGTTTCTAATAAACTGCACTGTCTTTACCTCAAATTATTGTCTGTAGTTGCAGCACAGACTCAGTAGTACTGTCTGTGATAGTCAAAATTTATCTTTGGTTATTGTTTCCCAGAACACCACTCCACCATGACAGTAAGAGATAGGCTAAGTCTTATGACCCTAAGAGTCACCAGTATTTTATTATATCATTGGAAGGGTTTCTCACTGTGTGTTAAGGATAGCATGGAAGGACGTGTCTGTCTTCTGTATCTGAGTGGCTCTCACTGTCTTATCAAGCCTTGATTGCATTGCCTGTGTTGTACCAGTAGTGATTTTCAGGAGGTAAAAAGCAGCAGTGAGTGCAGATGGGAGGTTTGTGGTCACATTTATTTGTATTCAAACATAAGATATTGATATTATCCTATTTCTATTACTTAAATGTGAGCAAGCATCATTGCCACTCTGCCTACCATTTTTGTGATATTGGCTATGCTTTCCTGAAATAGAGATCTGTTGTCAAAATATTTTAACTTTAACTTGAAAGAAAATATACAAGTAATTGTTAAATACCTTATTTGTATGGTAAAGGAAAAATCTTGACAATGAAATAGCAATGTGTTTAGCACAGGATACTTAAATACACATTATGTTGCTTATACAATTCTTAATACTGGAAAAGAAAGAAATAGGCTAACTCTATATTGTATATGCAACTTGCAAATGTTTCACTCTTGTCCATCTTATCTTTCACCTTGGTCTTGGCAAAGATTTCATGGGTAAATAGTCTGTTGAATGATTTCATTTAAAGACTCGGTGAAAAATCGTGGCTGAACAAATTAAAAAATAAAACCGGCGTGTGCACACACAAAGCCACAAACAAAGCTACATTCCAAGCGGCTGTTCACAAGATCACCCCACCTCTGCCTGCATCATGCAGGGCACATCTGTTGTCTTCCCTCCCTCGCATCTGATGGCGCTCCTTCCACAGTTGTGAGCAGGTGCACTCACTCTCTTCTCTGTACGTGTTCAGGGAAGCATGGGAAGGGCTCCAAGGCTTCAGAAGTAGAACACAAGCTGAGTTTCAGCTTCTCGGTGAATCCCTTAACTTGGGAATGGTGGCTTGTATAAGATCCATCTGCACAGGCTCATGGAAGCCCAGTCTAGAAGTTGCTCTCTTGCCACTTGCTTTTCCTTCCAAGGCTTCCTTCTGGGCCTCAGTGTAGACATTGAAGTCCAGGTCTGTAGGATCCCAGCTCTGGTACTTACAATATGTGTGATTGGGGGCTCATCTCTTCATCTTCCTGGGTTACTTTTTCCTTCTGTAAAACAGAGTTCTATCTGCACCGTCTTTCCCAGGGTTCCTGTTGGAATGAAATGATTCCCACTGAGGTCTGATCTGGATATTCTAGATCATACTTATTCAATGACAGTCTCACAAGATTGAAGATTAGAAGACATTCTAAGTATTTGAGCTGCAAAAGTCTATAAGAGATTCCTGCATCCACCAAGGCCTTAGAGTAAGTAAGGGACCAATGGACAATAGAGAGGCAGGCTTTGCCAACAAGCAGGCCTTTTCCATTGTTCTGGATCCTAATGTCTCAGAGCATTCTATCCTAGGTGCCCTCATTGTGCCTATCACCCCTATCTACAGGAAATCCAGTAGCCTCATGCCAAGACCTGACACTGCTCCCAGGCTTGTCACTTAGCCTGCAGGGCCTTGGTAAAGGCTGCTGTGATGGGCTACTTTGAACTGGGATAGTAGGGTTTGCCACTAATCCTTTACTCCATTCCAGACCCTGCTGTGAGCTGTAAATCTTACTCAGAACATGTAGGTAGGGCCTCTCCTTTGACTTTCATTGGTTGCGTGAACACAGTGCCTATCCTCACTCTGCTGGACCATACCATGTGCAACCCATGCAGAAGGTCATCCAGGAGATGTACTGAGGGACACTTAGTTCTGAGAAAAGTTTGCATATCCTGAGACTCTTAATTAGCAACATTTCAACACAAATATAAAGGAGTACTGGGCCCTGGAGAGGAGTAAGAGCATAGTTCAATGCATAACTTGAAGATGGAGGTACCTGAGGTTAGCCTGGGAGTACTGTCATGAGCCCCATGATACAAGGAGTATCCTGGAGCCCTCTCTCTAGGCTAGCTTTCCAGAGGTACCAACCCTCCCCTTCCTTCAACAGCAAGGCACTAACATTGAATGTTTACAACCCAGGCTTTCCCATGTGTCCAACTTAAGGATGATGTGGCTTTAGGTAAGGAACATAATGTCTCTGAACTTTTTCCTCATCCATTTACCTACAAAAAAGTGTGAAAGTGTGACAGAAATACCTATGGTTTAACTAGATAACACTAAAACTGAATACATATTGCTTCATTTCCTGCTAGCCCTTTAAAAATATATATTATTGCAATGTTCTAAAGATTTGTTTCATTTGTTCATGCTTCACAGTCCTATATGTATGATGAAAATAGATACATATTTTAGATTTATTTTTATTTTATGAGTATAAATGCTTTGCCTACAGGTGTATATCTGTACCATGTGTGCACAAGATCACCTACAACTGAAGTTACAGATAGTTAGAAGCCATCACATGGATGCAGGAACCAAATCCAGGCCCTCTATAATAGCTGTTAAGTGTTCTCAAACACTAAGCCATCTCTTCAGGCCTCAGTAAATACATGCTTTTAAATTATATAATAAATGAGTATGATTGTGCTCATATTTCTGTGTTCATCGAGTGACTGTCTAGAGACAATACAAACCAAGTGTGACCATGGCCTTAAGTCAGTAACTGAGGCAGGTCATTATTTGGAACTCAGATCAGTTCCAAAGATCAAGCGCCTGCAGCCACGCCCTGGTTTTGGAAGTTTCCCATAGAGCTTGAGTTTCAGAGCAGTTCTCCATTGCTTCCTGACATAGCCATAGAATACTTAGACAGTTTTCCACCAGAGGGCAGGAGTCACAAAGATTAAAAACAAAATAAAGAGCTTCCCAATAAGACTGTCAGTGTGAAGGATTCTGGGTAGGCTGCCCATTCGACCACTGGCTGTCTACCTAAAAAATGGGCTTTTGCATTAAGTTCTTTCATGCAGAGGCAAAACATAAACATTTTAACATTTGTCAGTCTCAGTCTCTTTAGTATATCCTATGAGTATCCATAAACAATATTATAACAGGTAGATGAGACTGGTACAGTGCAACTATGTAGAAATAGGCTTGAGCCAAATTTGTCCCATAGGCTGCAGATTGCTAACCCCTGCTTCTTAGCATTCATACTTCTGTGCTAAAAGTTTTCTATGGGTCTGAGGATAGTTACATCTTCACATCTACTCTGATCCTTGATCAATCACCCGTAAGAGGCCTGGAAGGTAGAAGTGCAAAAGAATAAGATCAAATTGAACAGCCCAAAAGGTGAAGCCTGGAGTTACATGAGATCTGGGTAGTTCAATGCCTAAGAGAAGCCCCTTATTTTCTGAATAAATAACTGTTTAACTATTTGACTGGTTTCCATGAATGTGTTTATTGTTTGGTTGTCCCAGAACACTCTGGGTCTACAGGTCATTCACTAGCTTCATACCTTCTCTTTAATCAACCCCTCTTTGCCAAATGTCAGGAGCAAAGTAAGCAAAGCACGGATGTGGCTGGGCTCAGGTCAAGTCAAAACACCACCTCAGCTGATCTGATATCTTTGGAAACTGGTGTGACCCAAACAGGTCTCAAATCTCCTGATTTTCCCAGACATCTTTTCCTGTAGCAAGCCCTCCGGTTCCTTTGGGCTACTGGTTTTGGGGAATCAGTGACAGTAAGGACCCACTTGCATCTGAGCATCTTGCAACATCTTGTTCTTGCTCCCCCTCTCCCAGTCAGGTGCATACTTTGATACTTGTACCAGGCTTGGAACAGAACTGAAAAGGCCTATGACCTGAAGGAAGGGGCACCTCACCGTCTTCTATGACTCTTCCATCACCATTGTCTGAAAGGGAAGTCTAGCTTAAGGGCTGGTCAGGCAGACTGATTTCCACGTCTGCCACATATTTCTAACATTGCTTATCTGCCATGACTTACCATCTGGGACTTGACATGTTCTACACATATGGGCATGTTGTACGCATTAAGACATGCTTCCTGTGCTGATTTTCCCAGGCTGAGGGCATTTTCCTAAAGCAGAATTGAAGAGTGAGTTCAGCCATTCAGGCTGACCTCATCATCCACAGGTCTAGAGAAGGTTTGGGCCATTTTCTTCACTGTGAGGGTTTACAGTGGAGATCCAGGGCATGCTAGTGGGAGAGCTTGCGTTCCCTACAGTGGAGAGTTGCTGTCTCCATGATCAACAGTGGATGGTATCCTGATCTGCCCTGCCTTTCTCCTCCCTCCCCCCTTCCACATGGAGAGAGGCTGCAGCCTGCAGTTCACAGCTCACCTGGAAAAGCCTCCGGCTGCTCAAGGGCTGGATGGAGACGCTGAGACAACCTGATGGATCATCTCATAAACAGAGCCTGCAGGAAGGAAAAGAAAATTATGCCAGCAGAATGCACTTATGAGAAATAGATACGTGCGGTGCAGGGAGAAATGCTTTGATATTAAAATTTTTTGTAACTTAAAAAGGCATGAAAAATGATACCGACCACTAACTAATCAACATTCCTCTGCGAATGCAGCTTCAGTTCCTAACCAAAAACACATCCCCGCTATTGTCTTGTCTGAATCCAGATGCAAACATGATTAATTAAGTTTCAGGCAAGGAGAGGGAGGGGGTTGGTCAGGATGAATGGTGCTCCAAGGATCCTTCTTGTACACAGGCTGAGGAGCCTCTCTTTTCCACATGGCAGGGCTTGCCTTCTGTGCACCTACAGCCACTCGGCTCAGGGAGAGGATCGAACCCAGATCTGCAGGGTGACTCAACAGTCAGAAGGAGATCCCCAGTGTGTTATGCAGGGCAGAGAAAGCACATGTTATATGCTGTTGGGAGACCTCGCCTCTGCTCTCCACACAAGCTACTAAGCAGACTGGACCCTTGGCAAGCTGTCTCAGTTTCTGTACTCCTGAAGTGAAAGGTTGGGTTAAAAGGCTCTGTGAATAGGTCTTTGGCTTTTTACCCTGGAGCCTGGATTCCTCCCACATAACAGGTGTTTGAAACTGATTGCTGGTCATGTCTGTGACTGTCAGGCCTGCTCTTTGTAGGTGTGAGAAGCACAGCAGGAGCCAGCAGACCTGCCATTCATTCCCTGATCTGAAGTCTAAAAACTGCCCGCTCTGCCAGGCCTATCTCATCTGGCATTCTTTCACGCTAGTTGGTCAGAGGGGACAATGACAGTGTGCAGACCTCTTTCCAGGAGTCTGCTTCCCTAGTCAAAGCCATTAAACTCTAAAGTGTACTGCAGTTTGGGTCATCCAGCATCCTAAACCATTGTGCACAAAATCTTTGGGGCCACATTGACTTTCCCTGTAAGATAAGAGTTAAAATCAAAATACATACCTCCCAAGATTGTTGTGAAAGTCAGATAAAGTATGTACAGTGTTTACAGTCACAACTTACATTGTTAGCAAATGTCTAGTGTCAGTGTTGTTACTGAAGGCCCCCCTACTGCTTTGAGTGGCCACCAAATGTTTCTGTACTGAACACAGAGCTGTGTCTCATTGCAGCAGAAAGTACATGGCACTGTCTGAATCTTCAGTTGCACAGAGCAAGCACATTCATTCATTTGACAGATGTCACTGAATGCCCACCATACATCCTTAAGATAGACTTTGGTGAAATGTTGCGCAGTGCTCCCAGAGGGCTGAGACCTGGCCTCATCAGAAGAACATATAATGGCTGTCCTCCCTGCACAGTGAGCAGGTGCTGACTTATACGTGGGTAAAGGAGTTTTACAAGGCTAGGTGGATCCTAGGGCAGTACAGTTCCTGGTATAACACCAAGAACTCATTAAACTTTGAAACTTTGTGAAGTGATTTGATCCAGAGCCAAGACTAGAGCTTAGTGAACTGTTTAATTTTTTTCTTACAACCTGCTGATTCCACTAATATTTAGTCCCACTTGATATCAGCTGTAGACAGCAATTTTCTTAGAACACTAGCTACTCCCTCCCAAGTATGGAACAATGAATTGACCAACTCAGGGTCTATAGTCCTGTTTGATTCCAAAGTAAAGAGGATTACTTTTACACATATGCCTGACTTCATTCCAGTGAGCACCTATGAAATGTGCAGCATCCTCTTACCTAGCTTGGAAATCACTTGCAAATGCTGTTTCCTATGCGTCCTCCTGTTTTCAAGAGGAGGTGTGCTATTCCCATTTCCCAGTTGGAATGACTGAGAGCAGAGTCGAGAGATGGCTTACACGGGGCTGGAGCCACAATAAGATTTGGAGATAGAGCCAATTCTTCTTCCCTGCCTCTGAATCCATAACAACCTGGGAATGACCTTACAGGGTAAAACACAAGTGAGAAATGGAGAATACAGATGCTGAACCTCTGGACCAAGTCCAGCATTTGGAAATGAGTGCACTACTCTTATGAAATTAAGACAAATGGGCCATTTGTAAGTCAAGGTAGCCACATCTTCCAGGGAGGTTACAGGCCAATCCTAGCCCCATGAACAATGGGTTTCAATTTATGACAATGGAGATTTAACCCCTACAAGATGCAGAGGACTGCTATGAGGAATGTTTTACAAAATTACTGAGATGAAAGCTACCTTAAAATAGCAGCATAAGGATATAGAGATGAATTTTTGGCTTCCACACTGTACATGAACTAGTCCTTCAGTTGTGAATTCCCAGCTCTGCAAGTCAAAAGACCCACCTTGCCTCATTTTCTGGCAGCTTCCACTCCTCCCAAAGTTCAAATGACTGTTTCTTTTGCCCTAGGACATGGACCTGTTGTCTCTGCTTTGGCTTCCCTTGTTTTTGTTCTCAAGTCCTTGGGTTTGGACACATTATTCCAGTATCCTGGCCTCACATTCCAGAAATCTCTGCTTTCTTTTTCCTTCCTCGTGATCCAAGAAGCCCCAGCACAGAGCTGCTTATCTGGGACTACGGACGCAGCACGACAGGAACTCAAGGCTCAGGAACACAGAGTCCAGATAGGAAGGGTTACATAAGAACTGGTAAAGGCCAGGCTTCCCCTCTTGCTAATCTCCCTGATCCCAAATATTGTCATTTGCGGAACTCTCAGCACAGTTATGGTCCCTACCCACTCAAGTCTGTGCACGAAGCCTCTGAGCCTCCTCAGCCATTGGAGAGCCCCAACCCCCTTAGAAAATGCACAGTGACCTTCCCTGTATTTTGAAGGATTTTTAAGGAGTTTGAAGGGGTCACATGAGGCATAAAGGTGGGTAGGATCAAGCAATGTTCTAAAGATTTTTACAGCTTCTCTTGGATATTTACAGCAACCTCATGAGGCCTGTGCATTCCCTATTTTTCTGAGGGAGAAACTGAACACCAGGGGGTTATACAAAAGCACAAGATATGCAGCTACTAAGTAACTGAGTGACAGGAAAGACTAGAAAGAAAACACAGGCTGGTCAGACTCCAAAGCCAAAGTTGTGTGAACAAAGTCAGAATAAGAGCTCCAAAGTCCAAAGGAAGAATTGGCAAAGCTTTTCTGAAATAAGCCTGTTAAACAAACTCAAAGCTATTTCAGGGTTTCTGAGCCACACTTTTGTTTTGTTTTGTTTGTTTGATTTTCTACATTTTAAAATTTAAATTAGAAACAAGATTGTTTTACATGTCAATCCCAGTTCCTTCTCCCTCCCCTCCTCACCTGCCACCCCCTAAACTAACACCCTACCTATCCCATACTCCTTCTGCTCCCCAGGGAGAGTGAGGCCTTCTGTGGGGGGAGTCTTCAGAGTCTGTCATATCCTTTGGGATAGGGCGTAGGCCCTCCTCCGTGTGTCTAGGCTCAGGGAGTATTCCTCTATATAGAATGGGCTCCCAAAGTCCACACCTATGCTAGGGATAAGTACTGATGTACTATGAGAAGCTCCATAGATTACCGAGATTTCCTCACTGAGACCCACATTCATGAGGTCTGGATCAGTCCCATGCTGGTTTCCCAGCTATCAGTCTGGGAACCAAGAGCTCCCCCTTGTTCAGGTCAGCTGTTTCTGTGGGTTTCTCCCTGGTCTGCTCCCCTTTGCTGAGCCACACTTTGTAACACATTCATTTTGTTAAACTTCATTTTCATTTTAGTCACCTTTTAGGTTATAGCTCATTAATCCCTGATCTAAAGATTTTGAACATAGAAACGAATCCAGGATGAGGCTAGGATGTCAAAGCACTAATTACTAGTCTTGCTTCTGAGGTTCCTTGGTTAATACTGCTGAATACCGGCAAACTATCAACTACTGAGTGTTTTATTTTGAAATTTTATGAGAACAAATTGCCATAAGCACCTAACCAAGATATAGGCTTGATTCATTTAGGAAGACTTCAAATATACTTCTAAGCATGAATAATTCATGTCCTTATAAAACTGATCTGTTTTGAAGTTTAGTAAATAATGCAATAATTCTTAATTATCACACATACAATAGCCATTGTTCACATTTAAATATGTCATTGCACATTTTTAAAAACACAAATAAAACTACAAAAGATGATATTTTTTAGCCCTGTTATCCCTAGAAGCAGGAAAATGATCTCCACTTCTATAATGGTATAGGCTTTTATTTAACAGAAGGAGTAAGCCTGTGTTCTTAGTCAACTGGGAAGAGAAACTGCAAGAAGTTGAATATGAACTGCTTCTTTCCTTTTTCATACCAAAGCTGATCCTAGGTCTGTACTCTTCCTTTCCTTGAAACTCAAATCGATTTAACAGTTGTATGCTCAGTGTTGAAATTGGGAGCTATCCCTTACTCCTTAGGAACAACATAAAATATCTTGTTAAATGTCAGATCAAAGCTATGTGTCTTCAGACATTACAGTTACAATTAGAAACCCATCAACAAGCAGACAAGAATGACCCATCAACAGTCAGGCAAGAATGGAGATGGACTCAGAGGATGGTACCCCTAGCTACTTACTTATTTCCTTCAGAGAGACTCATGGAAAAAAAGAAGACATTCCCTTAGTTGTGTACAACTGGTAGTCCCATCATGAACCAATGTATTCTCCCAACCCAGGGGTCACACAGATGGCTCTAATTAAACCAAATGGGTAACACAACAAAACCAAAAGCCATGAATCTGGGAAAGAAACAAGGGTGTGAGAAGTTGACAATGTCAAAGAATGTTTTTAAGAAAATCTGATAAACCAATTAAAAAAAAACTTAAGAATATTTAAGAGCATGTTAACTAGCCTGCCATTGAGTGAATTAATGTAAAGTGATCAGAATAGTGTCAGGTCTTTACGTGGGCTATGACAAAGCTTCATACAACACTGTTATTTCTTGAATCCTACTTGAGGTAGCTTTAAACACCAGAAAACAAATAACATATTTATGATGTTATGATTACCAGCTCTTGTTTCAGCATGTTACTGCCTGAATAGCTCTATCAAGTTTTCTGGGAAGGCATCTACCTTCTCTTAATTTATTTGAATGATCTATAAAAAATTACTAATGTGAGCTCAGTTGTACAGTGGATCAGGAACCCATATTTGAGATTTTTGTTACCTTTACAATGGAATTTACTTAGTCACTTTCAACAACATCATATGGTGACTTTTGAAAAAAAAAACTTTGAGGAAAACAGTTGGTACATTGCCTGTAAATTGAAATAAGAAAATCTTGTCTATAAGGATTATACACTCAAGGTTACCTAGGGATGATAAAGCCCTGTCTGGAGTCAGCTCAGGCCATTGCATACCAAGCCCAATGCTGTCCTTCTCAATTTGTTGATTCATTTTGTCAGTAATGGCAGGACAGGAGATGGCCCAGAGCGGCCACCATCAGTCTTCAGTGTTCTCTTAATCTTTCTAAGGACTTCCATTTAGGTAAAACTGGGCTCTTGGTTTCACTGGAGAAAATTTCAGGACAAAGCAGTATGAGGCAGAGTTGAGTTTATTGAAAGAAGTTTTTACCGCATATCTTAAGACAAAGGGTTCGTAGGGTGTGAGGTGCTCAAGAAAGGGATAAGACTTACCCAAATGTGCTTGTCCAAGGGGATGTGTGTGTGCATGTGTGCCTGTGTCCATCATAGTGGTAGATGTATAGAGGATTTTTGGAAGCTTTTGGAATTTCACTGCTCAGCAGGTATCCAAGAGACCCTCATCTCCTCTATCTCAATTTCCCATTTCATCAATAGAGATTACAGCGTGGCTCCAAAGATGTCTTGGATGGGATTACAACCTAATAGAATAAAATCAGAAGCCATTAGGATTGCACAAGGGATTTAGGTTATGTACTTTTACTTCAAACGGGTTTTTTTTTGTGAGATTCCTAGAAGATCACAGGTTTTATATATAGCTGTGTTAGAGAGGAAGCTAATTGTTAATTGTGCTGGAATTCCTGGTTCTCTGCTGGTGAGACGCTTCACCCAGATTCGGGAATGAGGAGCTCTTTCCCCTTCTTTGTCCTCATGATATCTCCCATCTTTCTATCCTGCCTCACTCTTTAGAACAAACTAAACTCCTTGCGTGAGGAATCCCAGATATCATGCTATACCACCCTGTGAAACAAAGACCAGCTGACTAGCTGAAAGCCTATATAGCCATGGAACACTGTCTGTGGGAAAATGGGTAACACTGACAGAAGTACTTCCCACACATTCTCAGACACGACATTTGCTTGTGCCCTGAATAGCTGTGTGTAATCTAAACAATGCAGAAAAAAGAACCCAAGCTCTGACTTCAGAAAGAAACCGGGCTAGGCTGGGGTTTTCTTCTTCCTTCCACCCGTGTTCTCCCACAATGCACAGTAAATAGGAAAAACCCTCTGAGAGGGGTAGAGATTGCAGGGGTGGAGAAGAAAGCCAGATGCCAAGTTGAAGTTGCCTATCTTCCCAATAATAAAATAATGGATGTGGATGTGTCTGTGGCAATACCAACTTTTTTTTTTCAATTGGGGAGTCTGGGAATGGAGAGAACATGGTTTTACTTTCTGTATAAACTCTACTGAGTCATGAACGTGACCTATTGTCATACAATCAAAAGTGAAGTAGAAACAATAGCTTGACACAGTGCAGCCAGTGACCATCATCAATGTGTCACTTTGAATAAGGTGTGAATGGTCATCTGAAAATATCCCAAGGTTGCTTCGTATAATGGTTAATCTTCACAGTCATCTTGTCTTGATTTGAAATCACTTGATGGCCACAACTCTAGGTGTGTCAATGAGGACATTTCCATGTAGTTGACTGAAGTGAGAGTGTCTGCCTTAAGGATGCCTTACCCTATAGCCTGACATGCCAGATTGAATAGAGAGAGAAACAGGAGAAGACAAGATAGAAATCAGGCTTCCCCCTTTTCTGCTTCCTAATCAGCACCAGGGACCAAGCCCCTTCTTCCACCATGTCTTCCCCAGCATGATGGACCTCATTTTGTTTGAACTATGAGCTAACCTAAACTGTTTATCCCTTAAGTTGCTTACAGTCTGACATTTGGTCACAACAATGAGGACAGTAACTAATACATTGAATAAAACACAAATGCTATCTAGGAAAGAGTGAGCCCCCTGGAGATCTTGGAGCCATCGTAAGGGGACACTGAGTCAGAAGGATGAAGCCCAGACATGTGACTGCTGTAGTTCTGGGAGGACAGGGTTGCATCCTAGAGGATAGCTGGGATATGGGGGCATATCTTGGATGCACAGAAGGCAGGGCACCTTGGAAGCAGTGTTAGTGGAGCACCAATGAAAACAAGCACGAGGAGTTTATGTCTATACTCATCATCCAGAAACACTATGGTGCATAAGCAAGAGCAGCAGTGTGTTTGTGGCTGAATAGTCCAATGTGATGAGGTGAAAGAGGGGGCAGAAAATCTTCACTGTGACTTGCTCATAAAATTCCCCACAGTAGTTTAGAAAGCAGTGAGTTAATGGGTTAACTTAAGACATTACATTAATGTGTCTCTGTTAGCTGAAATGAAGATTCAAGATGGAGTGCTGGGCCTGACATAGCAAGAATGAAAACAAACTTTCCTCCTTGTTTGTTTGTATCTGTTTAAAGAAATGAGTAGTTACATTGGCTATTGTTTCTCAAGTACCAATTTTATACATATACTTCATATGTATAGCTCACCTAATCTTAATTATGTGAGGAACATAATGCTTTCCTCTTTAGAAAAAAAAAAAACAGGTAGAATGAATTACCTACCCCAAATCACCTGCTAATCATTGGTAAATCCAGAACTTGTGTCCTTGCCTGTACGCAACTACACATGCATATTCTTTGGGATACTGGGAAGAATGTATCCAGGTCACCATGTGTACCTGTCACTTTTAAATTTTGTGTTTAGATTGTCACAATGTAACAATAAAAACAGCCAGCATAAAGCTCAAGCTTGTTCATGTTTTTAGTGACACAATCTTTATCATCATCTTTGTCCCAAAGGACAATGATACTCACAAGACACAGAACTCCTTTCCCATCTCTTTTTACAAAGGACCACAGAGCAGCAATCCCCAGATTAGAGGAAAGGCAGGCATGTAGGCAGCTGTAACCTCCTGCTCTTCAACGTAAACAAAACAGTAAAGTTTCAAGGCTTGGGTTCATGAAAGACTGTAGGATCTACAGTTCCCTCTTTTCTCATGAAGAACATTTGTGTATTTCCTATAGCACTCTAGATGAGGCATAGCATGGGGCATGAAGAGCCACATACTGGGTGCAGTGAAGGAGAGTATGGAGGCAGATGCCTACCTGGTGGGAGAAAGGGTTCCTGACCTGAAGCACAGACAGGAAACAGAAACTCTTAGGATTCAATTCTCATTTTATACATTGGAGGGGACTTGTTCCAAAGATGATTTGGAGGAGGGGGTAACAGAAGATATCTCTAACCTCTACTCCAAAACACTGACCATTTTCCAATATCTATAGCAATGACCCTTTCCTCAATATCTATAGCTATTAATTTTAGAAAATTAGGCAAAGGAAGAAAGAAGAGGCAATGGAATCTTGAAATTCGCAGGCAAATGGATGGAACTACCAGAAACCATCCTGAGTGAGGTAACCCAGTCACAAAAAGACAAACATGGCATGTACTCACTCATATATGAATTTTAGACATAGAGCAAAGGATTACCAGCCTACAATCCTCATCACCAAAGGAACTGGGAAACAAGAAAGGCTCTAAGAGAAAAATGCATTGACCCTAGAGAATGGAAAGGGGCAGGATCTCCTGAGAAAATTGGGAGCATGAGGGTAGGGGAGAGGGAACTGGTTGAATGAGGGGAGAAGAGAAGGGGAGAGGAGGAAATAGAGGAGCAGAAAGGTTGAGTAAGGAATAATAGAGGAGAGCAGGATGAGAGATACCATTACAGAGGGAGCCATTATAGGTCCGAGGAGAGATCTGGCAGTAGGGAAATTTCCAGAGATCTACAAGGATGACACCAACTGACAATCTAGGCAATGGTGGAAAGGATAACCTAAATGCCCTTCCCCTATATGAGACTGATGACTACTTTATATACCATCCTAGAGCCCTCATCCAGTGGCTGAGGGAAGCAGAGGTAGACACCCACAGCTATACACTGAACTGAACTCTGGAACCCAGTTGCAGAGAGGGAGGAATGAAGGTCAAAGGGGTCAGGACCAGGCTGGAGAAACCCACAGAAACAGCTGGCTTGAACAAGGGGGAGCACATGGACCCCAGACTGATTTCTGGGAGGCTAGCATGGGACTGATCCAGACCCTTGAATGTGGATGTCAAGTCAATGAGGAGGTCTGGGCACTCTATGGGGCCCCTGGTAGTGGATCAGTATTTTACCCTGGTGTAAGAAGGGACTTTGAGAGCCCTTACCAAGGATTCTCTCTTGGCCTGGACACATGGGGGAGGGCCAGGATGATGTGGTGGACTTTGGGGAGCCCCCATGGAGGGCCCTACCCTCCCTGGAGAGAGGGGGGATGGGGTGGGAGGCTGGGGGAGGGGAGGCAGAGGGAGAAGGGATTGACATGTGAAGCAAGCTTGTTCCTAATTTGAACAAAAGAAAAAGAATGAAGAGGCAAGTGGCAGAATTAGATAGGTTCATTTCTAGTTTGTTAGTTTCTTTCCTCTAGATTTTTAAGTTGAAAATAGATTATTTTCTCATACAATATATCCTGATTACACTTTCCCCTGCCCCTACTCTAAAGTGGGGCACAAATAATGTGTACCTCAAAGGAGTCAGACCAAGTTTGACTAACTGATGTTTTAATAGGAAAGTACTCATGCAACGAGTCAGTCCTCTAAACCAGGCAAACCATGGAACAGAGAGATAGCTGCCTGGGTGCAACCCTCATATTTAAGGCCTTACTACATCACTGACCACACCCTAGTGTACATGGTCTGCTTCACCTGTGCCAGCCCCCAAGAGGGCGTGGCTAACATTTCCCCTACAATTCCCCTTTTAGTCTGAGAGAGGATTAAAATTTAACAGTGTAAATTATCTATCAAAATCATAAGGGTAAATTATATGAGGTTATAATAATCTACTAATGTCACATCTTAACTATAACTATTCCAACTAAACCTTAAAGTGATCCAAAAGAGATGTCCAAGCTTGAACATCTCCTTCCAAACCCAACCTTAAACAATAGGAAACTAGCCCTAACTAGGTGTCAATGGTGGGGAATGGGGGCGGGTAATATTCTCCATGCTACTTTCTGCTGAACTGGGAGGTGACAACCATTTACTGCAATGAAAGTCATGGATGAGTTATATCCAGTCCATGTTTGGTGGGAGATGCTTGAGTGAAGGTCCAGGTTGAAGTCCTTATCTTGATTGAAGTTCTTGTGTTGATTGAAGTCAGTACTCGAAGTTCTGGCTGGAGTGTCAGTTGAAATGAAGCAAGTTGGATCCAGTGTACTCCAAGAGGCATGGTCCATTTTCTTTCCGGAGCGTCCAGGGATTGCTGTCAGGCAGGTCTTCATTGGCTGTGTGGGACTCAAACATAAATGTTAGCAGAGAAATGTTTGCTTGTGTATGTATGCATACCGGGAAAGGCAGCCATGGGAAAATAAGAATTATGAAAGGGTGTACACCTTGAGAGATAAAACAAGAAAGGACAAATGAAAGTCCCTAATCTTTCTCCTATTCTGTATTATATCAATTGGCTTCTTGATATAATACAGAAACTCTGAAGTTTATCTTAACAACATGCTTGGATTTAGAGGAGGAAAGCCAAATCCAACTCTAAGGCCAGCATTGGTTTAATTAAACAGGGACTAAGAAATAAAGAGAGATAGAGTTCTCTGAGAAACAGCTGTAAAGTTTATCATATGGCACATTCCTTTTGTTTGATGGCTATAGCTACCTTCTCTTCTTAAGTATCTACCCAGGCAGTGTCCTTTGACTTCTGGAGATGAGTTTTCCTGTGAAGATAAAGGCAAAACATTTTCCTTTGGGAGGTTTCTATACAGTTTATGAGATATACCTTGGTATGTTACCTGCCATTCTTCCTCATCAAGATTTTTCTTTTTTGACTCAAATCTTGATTAACTCCGATGGTATCCTAATTTTTCCTTTTCCTGTGGAAACAAATGCGAGACTCCACTGGCCTTCCCTATCTCTGGCTAGAGAAAGCCCTCTTCTGTCTTCAGTAGCTCGCTCCCATTTTCTTCAAAAGAGATACTTTTGGAAAATTTGCATAGTCCCTTTTCAAAGGTGCTCTTCTTTAAGTCATAGGCAAATTTATGAGTGTTTAAACATAAAAAAAATCCACTAGTATTCCTCTCCAAAAGAAGCAAGTTCAGGAGGAGATGGTTTATTTAAGCTTACAGTTCAAGGTAACAATCCATCATTGTGAGAGAAGGAATAGCCGCTGGAGCTGGAGAGGGGTAGTCACATTCCATCCTCAATAAAGAAGACAGACAGCAAGGGATTGACGTGTGCTGGCTCTTGCTTGATGTGCTTTCTCTGCTTACACAGTCCAGGTATTTCCTGCAGTTAAGGTGGCTTTCCCACATCTGTCAACATGAACATAATTAAGACAATCCACATAGGTGTGACTGGAGATCTAAGACCCTGGTGGTCTGGATTTGATAAGGGTGATAACACTAGCCATCATGCCTGTGTGAGACTGGGGTCGCACTATCCCCTTCAAGCCCACACCTCCAATGACTGACATATTAGATCTCTTCTTTATAGTTTCTACCACCTTCCGACAGCACCAATCTAGAAACCAAGCCTTTGTCCACATGGACTTCTGGACCACAGCAATAATGCCCCTAAATTAAGACACCTAAAGAAAGAAAAGCCATGATCAGAACTAAGGTTGTTTTGTTTTGTAAATTCTCCACTCATTATCTTGCCATGTAAACTATGTAGGGAGATGCCCAAGAAGGAACGATAAAGCATCCCATGTCTGGGTTCTGTGCAAATGACAAATAAACTAGGGAATTGGCAAGTGGAGGTTGATAATATCTTTTACTTCTTCCAGAAGCCAGGCTGGAAGATATGGCTGTCTGTCACTCAAATGAGCCTGGCAACTCTGAACTCCAACAGAGGGAAACAACCTTCCGTAGGAGACCTAGATGATTTCTCTCTGTGAGCAACTCACTATCTGAAAGAAGAAGAAGAATCTGAGCAGAGCATTCCAGATAATTTTCAAGCTAAGAGATTCCATCATTCCCTGGAGAATGATAAATATGGAGACAAGGGAACCAGGAAGCTAAACCATTCCCTTTAAGAAAATGAAATATTGAAAACTGAATAAATATATTTTTATGGTACATGATATGTACTGTCATCCTAAGTGGAACTTTATTAGAAAATTTCTCATCACACTCCTCTACTGCTATAAAGCAGGTCAGAGTGTCTTCTGTCTCTTTATTGACAAAGGTAGAAGCACCTTTTAAAGCGGAAACACTGTGAAGTGCAGAGGAGTGGAGTGCCTTTGTGTGCAGCTGCTCTGGCCAAGCCAGGCATAAGAAAAACTGCTCCGTGTTTTATCAATTTGTTCACTAGTGAGGGGCTATCTTATTTCCAATAAAGACTTGCCTGAGTCGTATTATAGTTGGCCTTGCCCACTTTCAGATGGAGTAGTGTGCTTTCACTCTTAAACTGATTCATCTTCTAATAGAAACACATCTCTTAGAAAAGTTTGGATCCTCAATGTGCTACCATTTTAACATATGCCCAACCCATGACCAAGCCTGGCTGCATACGGACTTATTGGGGTCAATGAACATTGTACAATATACACTTCAATTATAAGAACTGATAGATGGGTTCTCCAATATGATTGCCAAGGCTTTTTATAAAGTAGGTGGAGGGCAGGAATGGTTCTCATCATATCCTGTCTCCACCATCTTACCATCCTGATTCATCTGCAGTAAAAAAAAGGAGAGTGTGGGTGTGGAAGTGTGTGTGTGTGTGTGTGTGTGTGTGTGTGTGTGTGTGTGTGTGTGTTTCAAATTGCATTTTTTGGCTACATCTCCAATGAGATGATTAAAGAACTCTAGTTCTTTGCAACCAGCTCAGCCAAAAGTTTGACTATGCTTCGCTTTCCCAATATGGTTCTCATTTGCTTCCAACCTCATTCATTTCTTATTATTTGTCTTTCAGAGAAAAAGGCAGCAAGAAAAATCAACCTTGGGCTTCGTTAATTAAGGCTCACATTCTTGCTGGTATATTTCAGGAAGACAGTTGGTAACTTTTGCCCTATTCTCTGGAGACCCTTATAATGTGGTCCTATTCATTCATCAGGGCTCTGTGCAGCTTTGGGGCCCGTACGGGTTTGGTGGTCTTTAAGTCTGTTTTCATATGGAATTGTGGACATGGTATCAGTGTTTAAAACGTGGTTTTAAAACTGCAGAATTCCAGCAAGCAAAAACTAGGAGAGTCTCATGGATGCCTCCTGGGAAGAAAATAGGAAGTGAAGATTTCTGTGTAGCTTGGTGATTTTTAATAATTAAAAAGGAAAAGAAAGGCAAGCACTATCGCACCCACTCCTCACAGTCCAGAATACCATGCACTCCAGTCTGATTTCCTCACTTGCTTGCTCTCTGACATCTTGACTCTTCTCAAGCTTAGCCTCATTTTTCATAATAAACAAAAATAAATGCAGGGAAATTTCAGGTTGTTTTCCCAAACATGGAACCAGACACAGTTAAGAAGAGAAGCCATGTGTCTGCCTTCTGGTCTCTTTTTCTCCTCACATTTCTGCCCCTGGGTGGAGGACCAGTGTGATTCAGGCATTTCACCTCAGTAACAATTGCTATGTTTATCAAAATAAAACTTTCAAACTTTGAGTTCCAAGGTATGAATGGCTCTTTAAGCAAAGTTAATCATCTGTTTTTTCAACTCTTCTGCTTTAAGTAGTCATATGGGTATCTTAGAAGTTGGGAAACAAAGTCACAATCCACACAAAAAGATTCCACACACAGGACAGACACATACAGCAAGGAAATGAATCATGGAAAGGATGAGAATAGGGAAGGTAAAACATGTCTTTTATAATATCGATGCCATTGGTTTGGGGTAGAATGGGCAATTCTTCACACATCATAAATACTTATGCTTTGTCACAGTAGCCAGGTTAAAAAAAATGAGGTGAACAGTGTCCATGCATTTGAGAATGTGTCTGGTGGGACAGTCAGTTGCAGGACCCTCTTGTTCTGGCCAGTTGTGATGCCAAACCTGGACTCGGTGGCTTGAGAAACTAAAATAAGGAACTTCTATGCCTGGGGATGAAGAAAGCTATAAGGACACTGATATTTTGAAATCAAAATGATGAGGATGGAGGCTGAGAAATAGTAGCCAGTGAGACAAGAACCACATCAAAGTAAGTACAAAGAGTACCTAGTATCCTAGATGCTATTGGCAGCTTAAGATCAGAGTGGAATTTTAAACCTGGGTTTAGGGGTGATTTTGAACTATAAAAATAGAAACAAAAATCTGGCTTAATAGGAAGAATGGACATGATTATTGATGTCACTTTTCTAAGAAAAAAATCTTTGAAAAATAAAATTAAGCACTATGCAGAGAGAAACAGAAGTTGAAATACTCAACCCTAAGTCGGATGTCTCCATCAAATTCCTCCCCTTGAGCTGAGGGAACCCTATGGCAGAGGAGGTGAAAGGGATGTCAGAGCCAGAAAGGAGGGAGGAAGCTAAGAAAACAAGGCCCTCGGGAATCAGCATGATCAGTGCTCATATGAACTCAGAGAGACTGAAACAGCAAGCATGGGGCCTTCATGGGTCTGTGTCCCGACCTGCAGGATGTCAACCTAGGGCAAGAGAGTCAGGGATAGGGAATGGGGACAAGAGACGCAGAAAGAACGACCACAAGACAGGATTCTGATCAAGTGGCAAACTTTACTTTTCTCAGGCTAGCTTATATAGTCAGGATATGGGCAGGGGCAGAATGGGTTGTTTGTGCACCAGGTGTTGGTATAGGCCGGATATTAGGAAGCCACAAAGAGGATGTTTGGCAGGGTAAAGAGTTCATGAGTAAGAGGTCCAGAAAGGGTTGCCTAGGTGACTGAGCCTGTGGTTGTTTCTTTTCTTGAGCAGAGGTTCCAAGGAGCTGCTATGTAAAGGTTAACTATGTGGCCTGCCAAGCATGGCCTAGGATCTCATGCCAAGCCCTGAGATTTGGCTCCCAACATATTCCCCCTTCCCTGTATAAAAAGAAGTAGTCAAATTTTTCAGCAGAGGGGGATAGAGTCCTGTCCCCCAACTGGAGAATCTATGGTGATTTTATAAAGGACATTTTTCTCTGACCTCGGGGGTGGCTTTTGGAGCCATCTGAAAGGCAGGACTGTCCGGATGCTTTTTGTGGGGGTGAGGAAGCTTTATGACATCTATCCCATTGTGCACAGGCATATATCTCAGAAGATGAGGTCTCCTTGCAGTACCATCCAGGTCTGCACCTCTGAAGCTGGCTGTGGGGAAGAGGGTTAGTATTGGACCAGGACAGGCTTAGTGGCAGAGTCCTCTTGTTGCTTGACAAAGGCCACAAGTCGATTAAAGACTCAAGCACCAAAGGAGATTAGCAAGAGGAGCCCAATCAAAGGTCCAAGGAGGGAAGGGAGGAGGGTGGTTAGCCATGGGGAAGTAGTAGGAATGGGTAGAAGGAAGCAAAAAGGAGCAACAGGAGGTTATTTTCCCATATGAGGGAAGCCAGTCAAGCCAATTGTTGAGTTGGTGTCATCGAGGTCATTTTCAGGAGACGTGTAGAATGGATTGATTGGGACATTGGACAGCACTGTCAGACACGGGACTGTCAGCATGTCTTCAGACATACAGCCATCTTCTCCTGACATTGAAGTTACGTCACAACATAACGATATTGAAAACACTGTGCTTGCTGTAGATCCAGAAACCAAAACTGCAGCAACAGAAATAATTACTGAAGTGGAAACTCCAGCTCTTAATAAATGTCCCACAAACAAAGAATAAATGTACCCCAAAACAAAGAAACACTCGGTCAATAAATGGTTAAGTGGGAAGAATGAGAAGACAGGAAAGCCTTCAGACAGCTTTCAGAAAGGCCTCTGAGCATAACTACAGATCCAGAGGTGTTAGCTACACAGCTCAGTTCTTTGCCAGGTCTCACTTACAGCCCCCATGTATACTCTATTCCTAAGCATTATATTAGATTTACATCCCCATTCCTTTTGGAAAAAGAGAAGTAAAGAAACTACTGAAAACATTTCTGGCTCATGCAAAAAGCTAAAGTGGAAACGCCAAGAGTGGCAATTTGGACAGAGATTGTTTCAGGACCCAAAGTCTCATAATAGGAGTCCCTCCTGACATCCACATCTCCTTCCCCTCCTGCATTGCAGAGCCAGCTTAGTATCATTGTCAACCTTAACCTCTCTAACTCCATGACCTCACTTGCAGCTTCCCAGCATTCCCCAGGCATTGACAAGGAGAACATTGAACTCTCCCCCACCAATGGCCACTGTAATGGTGGACAAACTCGCCATGGATCCACAAGCCAGGTGCAGAAACAAAGAAGCACTGGCAGTTTCAAACATAATAGCATTAAAAAGATCATGTGAAGCTTTTTTCTTTTACTTTTCACACCAACCTGACACGGGCTTCTCACTAATGACCCTTCCCTAACCTGGCCCCGACCCACACTGTACTGCTGCACTTCATGTCTTATGAGCCCATCTGGTCTGCCATGTTGTCAGAGGCAGTTGCCAACTTGGAGGCAGTTGCCAACTCTAGCCCATTTCTTTTCATTAATGGTTCCTTCCTAGGGGAACCATGGACAAAGATCCCCAATAAACAGGAAGAACTTTTTTGTTTGTTTCTTTCTAACCTGAGTTTCTCGAGCCTTGAGGGATTCTGTGATCCCAGAAAGAAATGTCGTCCTTGCTAAATGCTTGTCCCATTACTCACCTTTTCCACGTAGGTGGTGCTCATGAACTGAAAGTCCCAAGCGCTGGGCAGGCTGCTGGGTCTTCCTCCAACTGAGGCTCACAATCGACCTTGTCGTGGACACCTCACTGCATGGACGCCCCTGTCCCTCTAATGAGCACTGAAGTTCCCAGATCCCCAGCTCTATTCAGCCCCACGTTTGGCGCCAGTTGTTCCGACCTGCAGGATGTCAACCTGGGGCAAGAGAGTCAGGGATAGGGAATGGGGACAAGAGACGCAGAAAGAACGACCACAAGACAGGATTCTGATCAAATGGCAAACTTTACTTTTCTCAGGCTAGCTTATATAGTCAGGATATGGGGAGGGGCAGAATGGGTTGTTTGTGCACCAGATGTTGGTATAGGCTGGATATTAGGAAGCCACAAAGAGGATGTTTGGCAGGGTAAGGAGTTCATGAGTAAGAGGTCCAGAAAGGGTTGCCTAGGTGACTGAGCCTGTGGGTGGAGGACTGGGTCAGGTTGTTTCTTTTCTTGAGCTGAGGTTCTAAGGAGCTGCTTTGTTAACCTATAGTTCTAAGGTTAACTATGTGGCCTGCCAAGCATGGCCTAGGATCTCATGCCAAGCAGAGATTTGGCTCCCAACAGGTCTGCACCAGGTCCTCTGTGATTATATTATGGTTCCCAGTTTAGTGTTTTTATGTGATTCCTGAGTGTGTGAATGAGTGAGTCTCTCATTCTTGTGCCTTCTCTTGGGCTCTTTTCCTTCTGTTTGTTTGTCCAATGTGTTCATTTTATTTTCTCTTATATTTTATTATTATTTCTTAGAACCCTGTTCTTTCTAATGAGAGACACGAAAGGGAGTGGATCTGGATGCAAAGGGAGGGGCAGAAACTAGGAGGAGAAGAGGGAGGGAAAACCATAATCAGGATATAGAATGTGTGAAAAGAATCTATTTTCAATAAAAAATTAAAGACAATGAAGAAAGAAAGGAAGGGAGGGAGGAAGGAAAGAACAAAGGAAGGAAGGAAGGAAGGAAGGAAGGAAGGAAGGAAGGAAGGAAGGAAGGGAGAGAAGAAGGGAAGGAAGACAGGCTTCTGTGTTTGCAAGGTTGCACTCTCAGTTATCTGATCTTTTTGATGCTACAGAATAATTGCCTCATCCAGGTACCATAAGTTTTCAGCTTTCGAGAACAACAGCTAATGTTGACTGATCTGTAACTAAGGGCCCCTAACCTTCATAACCATCTATATATATTTTTCATTTGCTTAATATTCATAATGACCCTTATGGTGACTGCTATTATTGAACCCATTCAACAGATATGGAAACCAAAGCACAGAGAGATTGACTAATTTAGCCTATATGATATGGTCAGTAAGAGGTGAAGGCACAATTCAAACAGCTGGACTGGGTCACACGGGACCCAGCACAAGCCCACCCCTTTAGTAGCATCAGCTTTTTATGATGAGGAAATTTCTTCCAGAGCATGCTTTGCTGAGTGCCACTTCATTCTTTCAGCCACTGCAGGCATGGAAGGCAGAGGTATTAGAAGGCTCCTGAAAGCCCGGTGTTCCATGCTCTTGACACTCTGCTGAACTCACGAACCAGACCTCTGTTATCTGTGATCTTCATTAAACCTCATGGGCCACAGCTACTGATACTGGAGACAAGTTAAAAACTACAGTGATGATGATGGGCAAGGTTAGAGGACTCAGGGGACCAAGGGGACCAAGGCAAGGCCAGATTATTGCGGTAGGGGGATAACAGTTGATGTTAGTCCTAGTGTCCCTGACAGTAAGTCTCACTGATAAAGTGTGACCAAGCTCTCAAACCACTCTTCCTATGTACTCTTTACAAGGAAAACTGCTCACTAGCAGCAATTTTCCATCAGGTCTGTCTCTCTATCTTTGATAACCTCACCTACTACTTATTATATCTGATGGGATAACCTGAGTCAAGGTATCCCAATACAGAATCTCCAGAATGGGCTAATCTCCATGATAGTGTTACAAGACTCAGGGTCCATTTATCTTTTTCCTCTACCCTATTTAGCATATTGTCTCATTGGTTTGGTGGCCTTAATCACATCTGACAGTCTCAAGTATACCATGACCCATAAACATGGCAGTCTCCAGTAGTGGCTGTGTTTAAGAAGGACAAACTCTTTTTCAGAAGCTGCCTATCAAACATCCTTCATGTACATTGACTGGAACTGAGTAGCATGCTCACTCTCAAACCAAGCACGGGAAAGAAAATAAACTTATCTTTCATCAAAGGAATAGAAAGAAGGTGGGGAAAAAACCCTCAGACCACTAATTGCAAAGAAGAATTTGGAGCTGAGAGTGAAAGTTGGCAGTAGGTGAGTTTTGTGCAGCCACAATGTCTGATAAACAGCACCTGTTGACAATGCATGCTGACTTTCACCTTAGCGTGGATCATTCTGTCAGTTGCAGGGACTGAGATGTGAGGACATAGGACCTGACAAGTAAGGATCAGATAAGGAGAGAGAAGCAAGCTATAGGAAAGGCTGAAAGTATGTACTGTGTCTCGTTGAGGAATTGGAGGACACAGAGGAAAGAAAAAAAAAAGCTGGCATAAAAATGTTTTGATGTACAGAGCAATGCTGTAGGCCTTCACTCACATTAGTCCACTAATCTTTGTAAAAATCCTTCTCATATATATTATATAATATTATATATTAAATATACAATATATCATTTTCCTATTATAAGAGAAAGAAAGAAAAAGAGGAGGGAGGGGAGAGAGGGGGGAGGAGGGAGAGAAGGGAAGGGAACAGAACGGAACAGAATGGAATGGAAGACTCAGACAATGAGTCATTTGCCAAGAGTTACATAGCCAACGAGTAGTATGGAGGATCATGGTGGCTGTGGACATTGACTTCAGCCTCTCCACAAGGACAAAGTGTCTAAGGAATAATAAGAACAGATACAACTCGTCATCACCAGGGGCTCTGGGCCTCTTGTCTCTGTGATATCTCTTGACAAGATGAAGTGACTGAGAACAGGACTTCAAGGAGACAGGAAACTTGAAAGTTGTTGGAAAGGGGGATGATAAAGGGGAATCCACAAACCCCCAGCAGCTGAGAACAAATTAGCCAAAACATCAATTTGATGAAATAATTAACCTGAATGCCAAACTAGTAATTGCTAACTTATTCCTGTTAGTTATTTGTGTAGTTCCTAGCAATCCATGCTGTTTATAGACATTTCAACGGTTTCAGCAGAATTCTTTCTTGGCTCCTTGAGGCTCTGCCACCAGAGGAACAGGTATCACAGAATAATTCTGCTTAAAGGAGAGGCCTCCCTGATGAAAGTGGAGTCCCAGTTTTCATGGATTTTTGAGTGCATGTCTTTGGGAGGGATGCTTACAAAGCAATCAACAATGGTCATTTACCAGCCAGCAATGCCAAGTCAACCACAACTGAGCATGCAGGGACTGAGGTGGCTGCCTTCATCATAAGGCAAGTTAGGATTAGGGACTGAAGGAGTATAAATGTTGGGTTGCTAAATCTAAAATGTGTATAACCACTAAATGACAAGCGTGTAGACAACACCCGAGAGACCTCGAGAGACTTATCAATTCACCCTGGATGTTCCATGGTCTGCACCGCAGAACAAGGATGGAAGCACTCTGCCCAAGAGTAGAAGCCAATTAGCATGACTGACTTCATTATCATTTGATAAATAGCCGTCATGCAGAGTGGTACAGAGAGAGCACTGGTGGGCCCCTAGCTCAGATTAATGGCTCAAAATAACTCTATGCAGCTAACATTTAAAACTTCTCAGAAGGGGAACTAGTTAACACATAAATGTTAAGAAGTCAAAGATTATATAAGACAATAAACACAAAATTTCAGTTTTATATATGTATTTTCCAATCGTTTATCTACTGGGTTGTTATAAACAAGTATGTCAGGCTACTCAGAATTGTTCAAGTCACTGACTTTCAACACCAGAACAATGCACTTGAATCTTGGTTAATACCGGCATCTGTTCTCCCTGAGTTGAATGATTTTGAACAAATTTCTTAAGTTTTCTGAGCCCGTTCCCTAGCTATAACACTCATAACACCTACCAAAAATTTTGTGTTGATCACATGGCACCAAGCATGCTGCATTTGAATGAAGTGCTAAACTCTGTCCACATAGACTTTATTCCAGAGCACCTTGTAAATTGTTTGAAATTAGTATGATCTGATGGTTTTCTTCTTCAATTCATAACATTAATTAAAATAAACAAGAAAAATAAAATTCTATGTGAGAAGCATTAAATCATCAGATACAAAAATTCCACTGGATGTCCAAATGCCAGTACTCTGCATGCCCTGCCTCACTCCTGGTCATACTGTTGGGTGCCTGCTAGCTACCTATCAGTTCCAGCAATCTCAAATCTCAGTTTGCCATCCTTGCCTGCAGGCTGGGGCCTGGTTCCTCTTCCTTGTCTGGAGCAACCCCTGGCTCTCTTACTGTGTGCTTGTCTTTCTTGTTTACACTGAAACCACATCCATTAAGATGCCATGAGTGCAATGGCTCTGTTGTTTCTAGAAGACAAAGGTAAGCAATTAAAATTATTTGCAGTGCACATTTAATGGATATTGAGCCCCGACATTCAGAAGTCAGCTGTGTTTACGCACATGTACAACAACATTTGACACTTGCCCCATGCTAAGGTTCTTGTCCCCTACCCTGTACATGTCTATTCAATACAGAGGTCACTTGCCACATATGGTTTTTAAAACCTGAATAAAAAATACTCAATACAACTCGGACTTCAGTTCTTCACTCACACTAGTCACATGCTAATGTGTCAGTAGCGACATGTTGCTATGATCTACAGGAACATCACTGCACTATGTCACGTGCTGACGCCTGCTGTTTCTTCCCATATTATTACCAGATCTTTGGAAACCCAGAGGAGATGTGTGTTTACTTGCAGAAGGTACTCATTCTTTTCTCATGCTGCTGAGCAAAAGCACAGATGAAGTTGACTCGGTTTTCTCTCTGGCTATGTTTGGGACAGGACTAGAGAATGTTGCTTCCCAGGAGCCAGAAGGAATCACAGGATCACCGTTCCCTGTCCCCAGGGCTTGGCCCCTGGCTTCTGTGCAATGCTCTTGGGGCTCTGTGTGAATGACAGTGATGACATATTTAATGAAAGGTAAATATATACGGTAAGTCTCCAACAGATGTGGCCTGTGGGGGAGCAGGGAGAGAGCACAAGGACAAGAGCCCACAGTTGCGCTCTAGGCTCACCTGTGTGGCTGCCCTGCATAAGGTTAAGCTTGTTGTTCAGGAACAGGGAAGACAGTGATGGGGAACAAGATTCTATTAGGGGCCTTCCAATTCCATTAAGATGTCGGTGTGCTTGAAACTGGAGCAGTCTTTTGACTTGTCATTAAAAACTACCAGAGAACACACACAGCCTTCTGAACAATGTCCCAGGGCACTGCTGGCATCTAGTGTAGAGACAGGGAAGCAACTGGCAGGCAAACGCTCAGGGCTCACAAAGGGAGAATCCCAACCAGACTCAAGTAACATTGCTGTGTACCCCTTGAATGCCGCTTCTCTAACAAGAGCGCTGCCAGCAGATGAAGATTCATAAGAATGACAGAAGTTTCTCCAGTGCATCTGGACAACACTTAGAACACTGGCTGTCAATACTACCAAACACAATTCCCCTCTATGTAACACATAATTGGTTACTACCACCCTGTGGCATCCTCAAGTTTAATCTATAGGCATTTTTAAAAAAGGCCTGTGTATATTACTATAAAATCAAATAATATACAGTAAAAGGAGGGAGTTTGAAGTTACAAAATGGTCATGTATTTCAATATGTGTTTATTAATACAGTCAACATATAACTGGGTCACTAGCTTTTTAATTACATAGAATGAGAAAGTTTGAATTTAAGGGTTATTAGTAAGAGTATATAAGAGGGGCAGAGACAAGGAACCACAGACAAGAAAGGACATGGGACATTTGTCACGCTGGGTCTGAGTTACCTCACTCAATATGATCTTTTCTAGCTCTACCTGTTGCCTGCAAACTTCATGGTTTCCTTTTTCTTTACAGTCTAACAGTATCCTGTAGTGTGTATGTTCCACATTTTTGTTATTCGTCCTTTGAAGGACATTTAGGTTGTTTCCATTTCCTTGCTATTGTGAGAAGAATCCCCATCCCCTTAGTTGGTTAACCAATACCAAGTGGCCAGTCTTGTAACATTAAACAGACTGACCAAGTTGTGTTTATACACTTAGGAATATAAATGTGTGTATATGTAATAACAATTAAAGAATAAGAGGCGATGAATATTAGAGAGAGAAGAAAACCTTATTTAGGAGGGTTTTGAGGGAGGAAGGGGGAGGGGAGAAATGATGAAAACATGATTTCATTTTTAAGGCTAATCTTTTTCTCTTTTCTTGGAAATAGATTTTTTTCATGCAATATATTCTAATTTTAGTTTCCCTACCCTCTATTCCTCCCAGTTTCTCCCCACATTTTCTTCCATATGAATTTACCCCCTTTCTATGTCTCCTTAGAAAATAGCTATCTAAGCGATAAAAATGAAGTTAAAAAAAAAAACAATAAGATAGAACAAAAACAAATAAAGCAGAATGGGATAAAACTAACAGAAGGAAAGGGCACAAGAAACAGATATAGATACAGAGTTCCACTTGTTTGTTCATTCAGGAATCCCATAAAAGCACAAAACCAAAAGCATGATATACATGCAAATCCTGGGGTAATAAATAAATAAAATGTAAAATTAAAAATTGAAAATAAAAGCCCTGACATGGCATTATGAGACAAAGAACCTCCAAAGATGTCATTTAGTTAGTTTTGTGTTGGCATCTACTGCTGGATGTGTGGTTTGTTTCCCTTGAAGAAAACTATTTTTTCATTTGCAAATGGTTATCAATTGGAGATTGCTTCTGAGTTGTGGACTGGCAATATGTATCCACTTTCCCTTTCAGCTCTAGGCCCCCATATGGTTCAGACCTGTGCAGGCTGAGTGCGTGCTGCCTCAGTGTCTGTGAGTTTGTATGCCCATCAGTACTGCCACGTTTAGAAGGCCTTGTTATCTTGGTGTCTTCTATCCCATCTGGCCCTTACACTCTGCTTCTTCTTCCATGGGGTTCCCTGAGCCCCGAGGTGGGCGTGGGAGGGATTGAAGGAGACAACCCACTTAGGGCTGAGTGTACCAAGGACTTTCTTTCTCTGCAAATTGTCTGAGTTTGTTCCCCTTTGCTGCAGGAGGAAGCTTCCCTGATGATGGTTGAGCTCTGATCTAGGAGTATAGCAGAATCTCCTGAGGAATCATTTGATCGCTGCTTCTCAAAGAACTTTTGGCTATCATTTCTCTGATGACTAAGGATGTTGAACACTTCTCTAAGTGCTTCTTTTGAGTTTCAGTTTCTTCTTTTGAGAATGCTTTGTTTGGGTCTGTACCCCATTTTTTAAGTGTGCTATTTGTTTTTTTATATCCTTTTGTTCACTTCTTTATATGTCTTGGATATTAGCCCTCTATCACCTGTGTAGCTGGTAAAAATCTTTCCCCACTCTGTAGGCCGCCACTGTGTGCTGCTGGTGGTGTCCTGTGCTGTACAGAAAGAAGCTTTGCAGTTTCATGGGCTCCAATGTATGGACTGTTGATCTTAGCGCCTGTGCTAATGGCGTTCTGTTCAGAGAGCTTTTTCTGTGCTGATGAATTCAAGACTATTCCCAACTTTCTCTTCTGTCAGGTTCAGTGTACTTGGTTTTATGTTGATGTCTCTGATCCTCTTGGACAGGACTTTTACACAGGGCGGTTAAGTATGGATCTCTTTAGATTCTTGTACTGGATATAGCCATCCAGTTTGACCAGCACCATTTGTTGATGATGTTGTTTCTATTCCTGTGTGTATACCTTGCTCCTTCATCAAAAATCAGTTGTCCATAGGTATGTGGGTTTATGTCTAAGTCTTCAATTCAACTTTGTTTATCAACATGGCTGTTTTTGGACCAATGTCATGCTGTTTTTAATTCTGTAGCTCTCTATACATTTTGAAATTGGGGAGGACGGTGTCTCTAGCCGTTCTTTGATTATTAAGTATTGTTTTTAGCTATCCTGGTTGTGTGTGTGCGTGTGTGTGTGTGTGTGTGTGTGTGTGTGTGTGTGTGTGTGTGTGTGTGTGTGTGTACATGCACACATGTTTATATGAAGGTGAAGTTGTCCTTTCAAGATCTGTAAAGAATTGTGTTGGAATTTTGATGGAAATCACATTGAATCTGTAGGTTGTTTTTGGTAGGATGGTCATTTTTACTTTATTAATCTTACTGATCCATGAGAACAGGAGATCTTTCCATCTTTTGATATATTTTTTAATTTCTTTCTTCAATGTCTCAAAAATTTTATCATACATGTCTTTCATTTGCTTGAATAAAGTTACTCCAAGGTATGTTGTATTGTTCTTAGCTATTGTGAAAGGTATTGCTTATCTGATTTCTTTCTCAGTCTGTTTGTATATATGAAGGTATCTCATTTAGAGTTTCTATTGCTGTGAAGAGACACCATGACAATGGCAATTCTTCTAAAAGAAAACATTTAATTGGCTGGCTTAATATTTCAGAGGTTTAACCCATTATCATTATCTCAGGACATGGTGGCATGCAGGCAAACATGGTGCTGGAAAAGGAGATAAGAATGGAGAAGGAACTGCATCTTGCTCCCACAGGCAACAGGAAGTGGTCTCAGACACTGGGCATGACTTGAGCATATATGAGACCTCAAAACCTGCCTCCACAATGAGATACTTCCTCCAACAAGACCACACCTACTCCAACAAGGCCATACCTCCAAATAGTGCTACTCCCTATGAGCTTATAGCAGTCAATTACATTCAAACTACCAGAAAAACCTACTGATTTTGTGAACTAATTTTGTATTCAACTTGTTGGCTAAAAGTGTTCATAAGCTGTGGGTATTCTCCAGTGTTTAGGAACACACACACACACACACACACACACACACACACCATGTGATCTACAAATAAAGACATTTTGATTTCTTCTTTTCCTGTTTCTATCCCATTTATCTCCTTCAGTTGTCTTAGTAATATAGCTAAGATTTCAAGTATTATATTAAATAGATGTGAAGATAGTGGCCAACCTTGTCTTGTCCCTGATTTTAGTGAAATCACTTTGAGTTTCTCTCCATTAAAGTTAATGTTGGCTATGGGCTTCCAGTAAACTTCCTTTGTTGTGTCCCTTGTGTCCCTAATATCTCCAGGACTTTTATGACAAAAGGGTGTTGGATTTTGACAAAGACCTTTTCTGTATCCAATGATATGGTCATGTCATTTTGTCTTTTATTTTGTTTATATGGCATATTGCATTTATAGACTTAAAATATATGTTGAACTACCCCCTGCATCTCTGGGATGATGCCTACTTGATCATGGTGGATGATCTTTTTGCTGTGTTCCTGGATTTGATTTGCAAGTATTTTATTGAGAAATTATACATCTATGTTCATAAGGGAAATTGATCTGTAATTTTCTTACATTGTTCAATGTATGCAATTAGGTATCAGGGTAACTATAGACTCATTAAATAAACTGTGCAATATTCCTCCTCTTTTATTGGCAATCACTCTTCTTTGAAAGTCTGGCAGAATTCTACCCTAAGATCATTTGTTCATGTGCTTTTGAGGTAGTTAGTAGACTTTTAGTCACTGCTTCTATTTCAATAGGGCTTATAGGTCTGTTTAAATTGCTTATCTGATCTTGGATTAACTTTGGTAAGATGTTCCTATTAGTTAGTTGTTTTATACTATGTCTTATGCTTCCTTGGATTTTCTTGGTGTCATTTTATGCCCCCTTTTCATCTAAGTTTGAAAATTTAGATCTTCTCTCTCAAGTAATTTGGCTAAGGGTTTATCAATATTACTGATTTTCTCAAAGAACCAACTCTTTGTTTCATTGATTCTTTGTATATTTGTTGTTGTTTCTATTTTACTTGTTTCAGCAAAGAGTTTGACTATTTCTTATCCTGTATTTCTTTTTTTCTAGATCTTTAAGTGTGGTATTAATTAATTTACTAGTATGAGTTTTTTTTGTATATAAGCACTTGATGCTGTGAACTTACCTCTTATAATAGCTCCATTGTGTTCCATAAGTTTGGGTGTGTTATATTTTTATTTGATTCAATTATAAAAAATGATTTTTAATTTCTCTTAACCTATTTTTCACTCAAAAAGAGTTGTGCAGTTTCCATGAGGTTGTAAGCTTTCTGCTGTTGCTGATATCAAATTTTAATATGTGGAGGTCAGATAAGAGGCAGGATGTTGCTTCAGTTTTCTTGTATCTGTTGAGAATTATTTTTTGTCCAAGTATGTGGTAAGTTTTGGAGAAAGTTCCATTAGATGATGAGAAGAAGGTATATTCTTTTGCGTTTGGGTGAAATGTTCTGTAAATATCTGTTAGGTTCATTTGATTTATAACATCAGTTAGCTCAAGCATTTCTCTATTTAGTTTTTTTTTTCTGGATGATCCATTTATTTGTCGAGAGTGGGGTATTGAGATCTCCCCTATCACTGTGTGAGGGTCAATATGTGATATAAGTTGTAGCAGTGTTTGTTTTATAAACTTGGGTGTCCTGGTGTTTGGGTCATAGATGTCAAGAATTGCAATGTCCACTTGGCGGATTTTTCCTTTGATGAGTATGTAGTGTCTTTATCCATCTCTTCTGTTTTGGTTTGAAGTCTATTTTGTCAGCAATTAAAATGGCTACACCGTGTTACCTCTTAGGCCCATTTACTTGGAATATCTTTTTCCATCTTTTTACCCTGGGGTTATATCTATCCTTGATGTTAAGGTCCGTTTCTTGGATGCAGCAGAATGATGGATCCTGTTGTCACATCCATTCAGTTAGTCTGTGTTTTTTTATTGGGGAACTGAAACCACTGATGATGTTGAGAAATATCAATGAATAGTATTTGTTGATTCCTGTTATTTTGCTCCTGCAGTGTTTTGTGGGGTTTCTTTTTATTTGTTTGCCTGATATTATTTATTCCTTGTGTTTTCTTGGGTGTGGAAATGTTTTTAGTATAGTAGTCTGGGCTAGCATCTCTTACAGTCTGTAGAACATCTATCCAGACCCTTCAGGCTTTTAGAGTCTCCATTGAGAAGTCATAAGTGGTAGGATTTTACACTTTTACAGAAAGGTCAGAAGATGGAAGAGAATGAGATAAACAGAGCTGATAGTTGAAGGTTGCAAAACCCACTTTCTACCTAAGTGTATGATGAAGTTTCCAAATTAGAAGACCAGGAGGAAATTTCATAATATCGTATACTTCTTCCAATGCAGACCCTCCCCAAAGAAACAAGTACTAAGCCCAGATTATCCCCTTTCCAACTAAAGCTTCCTTGAGACTTTATCAACAGGTTTTTCTTTCACAGGGTAGTAGATCATCAAATTTTTCCTGTTTTGCATTCTCCTTTCCTTCTAATCTGTAACCTGTACAGCTTAGAGCATGTTTCTCACCTGTAGTTTACATAAATGTTCTTAACTCTTGTCAGACTTTTTTGAAATCAGTAGTTGGGGGTATTTTCAAAGACCTATTATTGTTCCTTTCAGGCTACAATGGTAGGAATGGCTCAGTGGGTAAGAACATTTACTGCTCTATAAAAGGACCCAAGTTCAATTCCCAGCATCTGCATCAGGTGGTTCACAACCTCTTGTAATTCCACATCCAGGGGACCCATTATCCACCTCTGATCTCTTCCTGTCCCTGCACTCACATACACAGACACATACTATACCTACTATACATATCAGGCATTGTTAAAATAATGGCCTGAGAAACACTTTGCTAACTTTTCTCACTTACCTTGCCTTGGCATGTTCTTTACCTACTTGACTTTTTAATATCCTTACATTTTTCTTCTAAATTCCTGGAATGAGTCCTGTGATGTTCCTCTCTATTTCTCCTTATTCTCTTCTTAATTAATTTAATGCTATTTTCAGCAAGTTAAGACCCATACAGGATGCTGAGACAGTAAAGTCCAAAGGCTTGCACCTCTTTCATTTGGTTTTGCATCAGTGAAGTTTTACGAAGTGCTCCTTACCAGAAAATTTAATCGTGCTGGTCAGCATGAGTCAGTCCCTGGGGTGGTTTGAAAGAAAATGGCCTCCAAAGGGAGTGGCACTATTAGAGGAAGTGTGTCACTGTGGAGGAGGGCTTTGAGGTTTTCTATGCTCAGGATACCACCCAGTGTCTCAGTAGACTTCCTGTTGCCTGCAAGAAGTAGCACTCTCACTTCCAGCACCAGGTTTGCCACTACAACATCATGCTCTCCATACTGATGATAATGGACTGAACATTTGAAACTACAGTCAGCTCCAATTCAATGTTTCCTTTATAAGAGTTGACATGGTCATGGTGTCTCTTCACAGCAATGGGAAACCCTAACTAAGCCAGCCCCCCATGGCCTTTGTAGGAGGGCATAGCAGCAGTCTCAACTGGAATGCACTGTTAGCACACATAGGGGCAGTTGGGAAGTAAATAAAACAAGTTTTGCACCACATACTTCCAACTTTCCGAAATTTGTGTATAATCCCTCCTCATGTGGGCAGCCTCCCTGGAGACCAAGGGTCTTATCTGTGTACGATTCCTCCTTGTGTGGGCAGCTTCCCTGGAGACCAAGGGTCTTAAAGGTGCTCTTTGTCATCACTACACAGCTTTATTCTTGGAAGGCAGAGTTGAGGCTGCAGACAAGTTTAAGTGGGCTATTAAATTCTTGGCTCCACCCAGCATCTAGTCCACCTTTCTCTGCCTTTTGTTTACTTTGTGACTACAGGATGGTGCTGAACAGCAAGTGAATCTTTTCTGGTCTGTCAATCATTCCTGGAAAGAACTTCACAGACACAGGGAAAGGTGTACTTATTAATGCCCTATGTCTTTCTTTCTTCCTTTCTCTTAGCTTTTGAAAGAAGTGTATGGATGTTTTGTCTGAATGTATGTGTCTTTGTATCATTGTGTACAGGGCCACAGAGACCAGGAGAACATGTCAAATACCCTTGAACTGGAGTGTGGTTATACACAGCGAGACTCTACTGGAGAAGACTAATTTTCCCTTTTCAAATGGGTACCAATTACAAACAGCTTCTTGGTTAGCAGTGAGAGCCTTCCCAATCTCAGTGCTGGGACCCCATCTGGCTTGAACCTATGCCTCTCTTGTGTGTGCTGCCACAGTCTGTGAGTTCATATGTGCATCAGTCCTGGCTCTGGAGAAAACTGTTTCCTTGGAGTCATCCATCACCTCTGGCTTTTACAATCTTTTTGCCTCCTCTTCCACATAGTTCCCTGAGTGCCAAGGGGAGGGTTTGATGAAGACATAGCATTTACGACTGAGTGCTCCAATGTTTCTCACTCTTTTAGCATTGTCTAGCTATGGGTCTCTGTGTAAGCTCCTTCTTACTCCATAAGACACTTCTCTGATAATGGTTGAGTGAGCACTGATCTCTGGGTCAGAATGTCATGGGCAGTCATTTTATTGCTGTTTCCTTAGCAGAACAATAATGTTTGATTTCCCCCTACTCCCATGGCCTATCCAGTGTCAGGTTCTTGGTCACCCAAGCAGTGTCAGGCATGGTTCCATCTCACTTAAGGAGCCTTAAATCCAACCAGAGAGTGGCTGGTTATCCTAGAACATTGGTTCTACTCTTGCACCAGCATGTCTCACAGGCAGGTTACCATTGTAGGTCATGGAGTTTGTATCTGAGTGATGATTACCTTTCTCCTGATGGAGGCAGGGAAAATGATGAGTGATGGGAAGAGAGGCTGGAGGAGAGGATCTACAAGATCTGCTGGAGATGGGAAGAGAGGGAAGGGAGGCCATAGCAGGTGATCTGCCACAGAGCTGGGAGTGAATGGAGGATTTGATTTAGGGGAAAGCTTTAATTTCAAAAGTTAAAAAAACTATTATAAAAAGAAAGGCAGGAAAGTAAAAGATGAGCAATATAAATAAGCTTAGTGTGTGTGTGTGTGTGTGTGTGTGTGTGTGTGTGTATCTGTGTATGTGTCTGTGTGTAGCTATATGTGTGTCTCTGTGTGTGCATGTGTGTCTGTCTGTCTGTCTGTCTGTGTAATTGGGTGTGTGTCTGTGTGTGTGCATTTGAGTGTGTATGTGTGTGTCTGAGTGTGTGAGTATGTGTCTGTGTGTGTGCATTTGTGTGTGTGTGTGCGCGTGCATGTGTGTGTGTGTGCGTGCATGTGTGTGTGTGTGTGTGTGTGTGTGTGTGTGTGTGGTGTGTGTCTGGGTATGTGACTATATGTGTATGTGTGTGTCTGAGTGTGAGTATGTGTCTGTGTGTGTGCATTTGTGTCTGGGTCTGTGTGTGTGTGTGTGTGTGTGTGTGTGTGTGTGTGTGTGTGTGCGCGTGCGTGGGCATGCATGCTTGTGTGGATGTGCCCCTATGGAGACTAGAAAAGAGCATGTGAGCCAATGCAGCTGGAGTCACAGACAGTCAGGAACATCCCAGTGTGAGTGCTGGAAACTGAACTCTGGTTCTCTTCAGGAGCACTCTCAACCTCTAAACCATTTCTTCAGGACTGGCTCAGTTATTTGTATATGACTAGAAATCAAAGGGAATTACAGACATAACAAAATATGTGTTACATATAGATGTACAGAGAATGAAGAAAAGAAAATAGATACAGGAGGCAAGATACACACATATTTTCTTTTAAATGTAGGAAGCTGCCTAAAACAAATGCAGGTCCCCCGATAATCCATATGAACAGGGACATGAGGAGGTGGCAACTTCCCACTTAGCAAGAGATGGGCGCTAGCACTGGTGTGTTTGATGTTTAATATAAGAAGTACATAATCCAATATGACTAGGATCCGGCGAATGGGGGGCTGTCAATGTGAACTGTAAAGCACAGCCAGGGAGTGTTGCTGTGTAAGGGTTATTAGTAGAAAATTCATCTTCACAGCAGGTCCTCAAAAAAGGTCAATTATCAACCAAGTGCATCTGTCATTTGGTCAGTGGTGTCCCTGTAAATGCTAAACAGGTAGCCTACTCAATATTGAGGCTCTTGTTGGTCAGGCAGCTACTGTGATAATGTGTAATTCTTTAACAGTGCCAAATGTAATTCTTTAACAGTTCTATACGGCATGCATTTTTATCTTTGGTTCATAGGAAAGTGGAAATTGAGATCTGGAAAGTTAAATTCACATTTGGCCAATCTCTTGATGGAATGTGACAGAGACGGGATCACAGCACAGCTGCAGCAAGCATGCTTGAGTCTCATGTCCACCCTAGAAAGTGGAAGGTTACAGTTAGGAATTGTAGTTCCCCCTTTGGTTTTGAGAAGCCACAGTTCAGTTTCAATGATGCAACAGCTGAATGCTGAGCTGGTGTGCAACATCCCTCTTTTGGGGATTTTTGAAAACGATCTGTAATAACCATACGTATTCATGAGGTGTAGGGTGGTGCTTTAAGATAGGCATACAATGTGTAGTAATCAAATCAGAGTAATTTGCATATCTATCACTTCAAACATTCGTTCATATCTCTACTCACTTCCAGGTCCCTGTCTGCTCAGCATTTATATCACCTCTTGGGATACTTGGATCGTATTTTATTCTAAGGAATCTCAGAAATTGGTTGCAATCTCAAGAAAATTAAATCAAACTATGTTGACAGGATATAAGCATGGTGATTTATCAACTGCTTCATAATAGAGACCAGAAATCTAAATGTCGCTTAGAGTGTTTTGTTAAGATCTGTGCTCAGTATGGGAACAATTAGCTAACCGACTGCAAATAAATCCTCTGATTGCTCTCAGGGATTGACAGTGACTTGTTACAAAGGCTCTCATGAAGAAGATGGTGGTTGGGTTTGATCCTGCATGGTGTGACTGCTGTACTGCCTGCTACCTGCACTCCATCTTGAATTGTATTTCAAAATTTGCACAGTAGGCTTTGTGTTTCAAAAACAGGAATCCTTGTCATATCACTGGTGTCCAAGTGAGGAAGATCGCCTAGGGAGAGAAAAGTCAATTTGTAGGAATTAGGTTTACAATTGGGTGAGCTGTTCTCTATAACTATTGACTGTTCTCTATTAAAATGAAGCCACAGTAAAGTCAGATGGCCCCTGAGAATGGGAATATAAACAACTTTGGATAAGTTTTTTTTTTCTTACAAATTAAAAATACACCTACCCTATTGACCAGCAATTTCACTTTTTCATTCACTTGTCCTTGAGAAACAAAAACACATTTACAAAAAGTTGGGCAAAGGGTTCATAGAAGCTTTATTATGAATGGGCACCCAAACTGGAAACCATCAAATTTCCATGACCAGGTGTAAGCATAAACAAATTTGCATCACAATCTTACAGTAGGATAATACCATGCAATGAAACCACACTCATGCTAACAACATGAGAGACTCTCAAATGCATTATGTTGAAAGAATGAAGAAATACATAATCAAATAAATATTTAAATAATTTAAAGTCCTAGCATAGGTATATGTTCTGGTAGTAGAAATTCAAACACTAATTCCCTGTGGGGACAGGAAAGTCGCTCAGAAGAGACAAAGAAACTTTCTAAAGTGATGTAAATGTCAAAATTGTACACTTTAAATGTATAAATTATTTTCAAATAAAAATGAAACCTGTTTGATTCAGGTAATAGGGGATCATAACTGTGCCCACTTCCTTCTCCCCCCACCCTCTTCTTGTTTTCATGTTTCAGATCACCAGTGATGAGACATCATGCCGTCAGTCTTCATTGGGAGTACACCACTAGAATGAGGAACAGGGGCAATGGGTGACCTTCAGTGTGTTATTCAAACACACAGTCAATCCATGATTCTAATGTATGGATCAAGTAGCTTGTAGAATATATATATATATATATATATATATATATATATATATATATATAATTACTTACTAATTATTAAAGCAATTCCCTACCTCAAGCCCTCATAATAAATTGATACTGAACGAGGTTTGAAAGCTCATCATTTAGAAATTCAAACCTAAGACACAAATACGAGGAGGAAGACAGCAAGGTTTAACTGGGAGTTCTGCCAATCCAGACAGAGATAAACTGATGTCTTGCCTTTTCCCTTTCCGATTTTCCCTTTCCGATATTGAGGGAGGAGGAGGAATTATGTAAGGACCAGTGAAAGAAATAGAAAGAAATGTTGCTGGAGGCTTAAGTAAGACAATCTGTGGAGATGGTGAGTGCCACATTGTGGTGATATTCCCTTATTGTGTGCATGGAACATTCTAGTTTCTAAGTGTGTGTGTGTGTGTGTGTGTCCTTTGGCACATTGGGTTTGGAAAGCAGTGGAGCTTTAAGTGCTGCTTACTGGACTATGCAAGTATGAGCACGAAAGACAAAGGTGTTAAGAGTTATTTGAACTGTCGGGGACTCACTCAAAAGGATTCAGGGGAGAAGAATTTTAGTATGTTGCCTAGAGATGATTCTTGTGATATTTTGGTGATGAAAGTGGTCACATTTTGCACTTGTCTGAAGAGTCTGCCTAAAGCTAAAGTGAAGAGTTTTGGATTAATTCCATTAACAGAAGAAATCTCAAAACAGCCTAGAATAGACTCTGACTTGTGGTTTTTAGTAGTAACTCTAATGAAGATTTGCAATGAAAAGGAACAAGCTGAGCAGGGCAAATTACAAAAAGCAAATTTTGAGGAGATAAAAGAGCATCAGGAAGTAGAATGGAGCTAAAGCCTATTTTGAAGGTATAAATGGACTAAGAAATAGAATAAATGGAGTAGTGACCTTAGGGCAAGATCCCACACAGCTAAGCTTCCAACTTGTGGAAAGAAACTAAAGAAATGCTTAGAGCTAGGAAGGCAGGGGCTGGTGGATCTCTGAGTCTGAGGTCACCCTGGTCTACAGATCAGTTTCAAGACAGCCAAGCTTAGGCAGTGAAAGAAACCATTGATAATACAGAAAGCTGGTGAAGATGTAATTGAACAAACGAAGGGGCCATGTTCCAGCCCCAGCAAGCAGCAGAACTTGGCAGCTTCAGCCACATGGTTGTGGGTTTAGAGTTAAGGATAGGAGAAGGGATTTATGGAATAAAGCAGCTGAGGCCAGGCATGTATCAGGGTGTCCCTGAATGTAGGCCTAGTAGAGAGGACATTGTGTGAAGCTAAAAAGTTGAAGCCTGGATTGCCTTGGAGAATCCAAGATGTTAGAGATCCCAGAGTCATGGGATATCTGCTGAGGAGAACTTTTAGCAGGGCATGGAACCAGCCCAAAATAAAGAACTGTGTTGCATTCAACAAAGCTGAACAGAGTTGGAGATCTGAACAGTGCTTTGACATCAGATACAGAGGTACACAGTTTGGAGTTTACCCAGCTGCTTTTCAGTCTTGCTTCAGTCCAGTATTTCCTCACTGTGCTCCCTTCCCTGTGTTTTGGAATGGTAGTGTATATCCTGTACCATTACATGTTACAAGTATGTGATCTGCTTTTTGATTTTTACACAGGGATTACAGTTAAGAGATTACCACACATCTCAGAAGAGACTTTGGACTTTGAAACAAGTTTGAGACTATCATAGACTACAGGGACTTTTGAAGTTGAACTGAATACGTTTTTGCATTATGATATAAACATTTGGGGGCCAGGGAATAGAATGTGGTGGTTTGAAAGAAAATGGCTCCCAAAGGGAGTGGCACTATTTGTAGGGGTGTCTTTGTTGGAGCAAGTGTGTCACTCTTTTGCTCAAGCTTCCCTTAGTGTGAGAGTGAGTTGACCTCCTATTGCCTGCAAGCCAAGATGTTGCCATCACCAAGTCAGCCTGCATGCCACCATGCTTCTTGTCATGATGATGATGGATTGAACCTCTGAAACTGTCAGTGAACTACCCCAATTAAACATTTTCTTTATAAGAGTTGCTGTGGTCATGGTGTCTCTTCAGAGCAATGAAAACCCTAAGACAAGCTCTGAGCATATACAATGACTTTCGTCAGGAAAACATCAAGATGCAGTGTATCAAGGACTAGAAGCCCAGTTCCAGTCAGGTGCTTTTCAGAGCCAACAAAGGCTTTGAATATCAAATGGACCCATAGGCTTATGTGTTTGAAACCCTGGTCCTCAGTGAGTGGTACTGTTTGGGAAGTCTATAAGAGTCTATAGGAGGTGGAACCTTGCTAGAAGTGGATGACTGAGTGTGCCTTGAGGTTTTATAGCCTGTTCCCACTTTCTCTTCACTTTCTGCCTCTTGACTGTGGATGCAGTAAAACCAAGTGGCTGCACATTCCTGCTGCTGTGCCTTCCCAACATGTTGGGATGGATTCCTTTGAACTGTAAGCCAAAATAAACCCACTCTCTCTTCCTTCCTTCCTTCCTTCCTTCCTTCCTTCCTTCCTTCCTTCCTTCCTTCCTTTGATGCTTTAGTTGGTTATTTTATCATAGCAATAAGAAAAGCAACCCTACATGCTCCATTACCCGTGTGATATAGGCCTGATGAGCCCATTTTGAGAGACTTTTCTCATCACTCAGAACCATAAGACCACACCAGAAGTAAATACTACCTTGTATGGGTATGGTGTTGGAAGCCTTATTGGACTCTTGGGACTTACAAAAAAGTGACCTTTGGGTTATGGTTTGAATCTGAAGGACTTCAGGGGCTGATTTGAACATTTGCTCCCCAGCTGCTATTTTGTAGACTGTAGAATCTTTAGGAGGCCTGGCCTGGCTGATGGGCAGAGCTCACTAGGGGAGGCTTTCCCTGTGCCACTGTTTCCTGGCCTTTGGTGATATCAATCATAGGCTTTTACCAGGAGGGACCCTCTAAACTGTGAGCTGATCTTTCCTCCTTTAAGTTTCTTTGTTTGGTCCTTTCCCCATAGGGTTCTGCTGACCTGCTTGTGACTAGGAGCTTACCTAGCAAGTAATCCTGTTTTCTTTCTTCCTTGAAGGCCTGAGTGCAAGTTCCTGTTATCCTGTTATTCCCCCATCCAGGATTGCTTATGGGCCTGGGAACCTGAACTTGTGACCTAGGTAGTTTTCCACCATGCCTGCTGACTGGTATATAAGCCCCCCCTTGTTGGAATAAATGGCATTCTCCCTGCATGAAAGCCCTGCTGTCTTGTCTTTATTTAAATCCTCAAGCCCCTCTCCCAAATCTGTGGAAATGTTGTAGGGCAGGAGCTACATTTCTTGTTAGGTATTTTGTTCACATTGACATAAAAGTATCTAATGTACCCTTCGTGAAGCTGATTTTTACCAGCCTGGCCTGATGTGATTGCTTGGAGTTGGCCCCTTGGATCTGCTGAGGTCTTTACAGACTCAGAAATATAAGCATCAGCAATCCAACAACCAACGATGTCTTGGGTTTGCAATCAATTAGCCATACCATCAGTGGAACCGTGGTAAAAAGGGGTAAAAGGAGAGAGAGAGAGAGAGAGAGAGAGAGAGAGAGAGAGAGAGAGAGAGAGAGAGAGAGAGAGATGCTAGACTTTGGATTTAGGATTCTGGTCATTCTATCTTCTTCCCTAAGAGGTCTACTTTAATATCTGCTCCCTAATCTCTATTCCTCCTAGGTGCTGGCTGGGCAATGACTCAAGGAACTACAAATCCAGACAGTTGTGATGGACCATCTGGAATATAGCACATGAAATTACTGGGAGAGGGGCCAGCTTTTCCCACAGCTTCTTAGGCAGAGAGACAGATCAACTGAGTCTCACCAGTGGGTAAGAGAAGCAGGAAGAACAAACACATGGCACAGAGGCATGAAATCAATGTGCTTTGGTACAGATAGAGGCAAAAGTTGCCTAGCAAGTCACTAGCTCTTTCCTAAAGACATGAACTGTCTCTTGGAGTCCCTCATCATCTCACACACAGTCTGTGGTTCCCCAAGGGCTCTCAGTTCCACCAATCTGAGGATTTTGCTGAGTTGACATTGAAGTTTTTAAAGAAGCAAGGCCTCCTGAGGTCAGCTGAGGAGCAAACGACTAGTGCTAGGAACAGAAAATAGTATTCAATTGCTATGAAAGCATCGCCAAAATGTCTGCTTTGTTAAGCAGTGACTCCCCAGAAGCACTCTTTCTCTGTTGTGGTCTCCCCTGGTCAGTTCTCTGGTGTATTAAGTAAAAATGTAATATTTAAATGCAGACCCTGGAGCCATATTTACCTGGATTTGCAACCCCAGAAATGTGGTTTGTAAGTTATATGACTTTGTTTTTACTGTGTATGTGTAGCTCTCCTTACATGTGAAATGGTGATGATGACTTTTCCTTATGACTTAATAAATGCTAAATCCCTAGAAGACTTGCTAGATCCACCAATGCTCTACAAATGTTGTTATTATTACTGATAATATTGTAACATAATGCAATGGGTTCACTTCTTGGTGAGTATGAAGTCCGTTAGCACAACCAGGAGGTAGAAAGAATGAAGAGAAGTGTGTTACCTGAAGAGAATGAGGAGAGAGCTGGGGCTAATTCCCAAAGTAGTATCTCTAAGCACAGAGAGCAAAGGTTGGGGAACAAAGCTGTGTATTCATATGGTACAGACTCATCATACTCAGAGGAGAGAACGTCCTGAGTACACTCAGGTCAAAGTCATCCTTCCCGCAAAGTGCACGTTCAAAGGATGGTGAGCAAGCATGTCTGTGGGCAGGGAATTCAATATTATGTTGATCAAAGTTAACTGCAGGTTACCAAAGGTGGAGGACTCAGAAAGACTCAAGATGTTCCTTGTAGGTTTCCACAGAAGGCCTCATCTCAAACAACAAAAACACTGAAGGTACGCTAGTAGTCATGTAAAGGGGTAACACCCTTTGTAAGCATAGGCTTGTCTCTAAAGGTTATCTGACCAGTGGTTGAAACATTTCCCCCCTGACATTCCGTTCCTCAGACCTCAGGGGCTTAGAGCTAGTGGTAATTCCAACATCACTTCATGCTGAATAGGGCACTGCCATGTCCTTTTCCGAACAGTGAAGTTCTCTTATTGGTAAAGTGCAATAGTAGCCCACAGAACCAACTAAGCAGGACTCATAGAGCCTGAAGTGACAACCACAAAGCCTGCACGGGTCTGTGCTAGGCCCTCTGCATACAAGCTGTGGTTAAATGTTTACCTGGGGTTTTATTGGACTCCTTACAGTGTGAGTAGGGTTGTCTCTGACTCTTTCGTGTGCTCACGGAATCCTTTTCCTCCTGCTGGGTTGCCTCATCCAGCCTGGGTATGAGGGTTTGTGTCTGGTCTTATTGCATCTTGTTATGATGTGTTTGATTGATATACCTGGGAGAGCTGCTCTTTTCTAAAGAGAAATGGAGGAGCCGTAGATCTGGGGCAGAGGAGAGGTAGGAGGGACTACTAGGAGGAGGGGAGGGAGGAGAGACTGCAGTCAAGATGTATTGTATGAGAGAAGAATAAATAAAACAAAAAATAAAGTACAATAGACTTTAGGATCACCAACAATAATGTATGAAAGCATTTCTTCAACTACCTCAGCAATTATTTTACAGAACAATTTGCAACATATTAAAATGTCACATTTAGAGTCAGTCAAATGAACATTCCTAATTTAAGTAACAAAGGAAATTTAGGTTTAATGCCCCAGGAAATCCAGGATAATTATTCTGAAAAAGTAAACACTGTTTCTATGAGTGTCTATATTGCTTTCAGACAATCCCAAGATGAGCTTAAACTTCAGCAGCAGCATTAATGTAAAATAAACACAAAAGGAGGGATGCGGAAAGAACAGACTACTCCTGCCTCAACTAGGACAGTGTCTAAAGAAATGCAGATATGGAGTACAACTTGAACTAAAAATCCCACTTCTGATGAGCAGAGGACACTTTTGACTCTACAAAATACGGAGAAAAAGTTCAATCTATAACAAAAGTCACTGTCTTGTTCCCTAGATCTCCAGCAGTCCCTTTTTAGGCCTTCTCCCCATATGTTCTTATAACTCATGTCATGCCTCTGGTCCTACCAATAACTTAGCCACTGTTGAAGGCTTATAGCTCATAATAGGATCAGAACTATGCAAACTTCTCTTGATATGACTTAGCCCCATCCATGACTGATTTCAGTCACTGAAGGGTAGTGTTAACCTGATTGCCTTCAAAGGGCAAATGCCACTCTAAGCCTGATGGTCTTAAGGCATGCACAACCAAGTCCAGGATTCATCCTGACTTGCAAAACTATCTCAAGTGAGACACATCACAGGGCAGAACCAGAAGGACCATGAGGACCAGGTGGCTCCTCATCCATATTTATTGAATTGTTCAGGATTCCAGCATTTCGGCATCTCATTCTCATCACCCAAACTGAACACGCATGTCACTCAACAGGTAGTAATAGCCACTTGAAAATGACAAACACTGCTTCCCAGTTGTAACCTGAGTGCACTCAGATCCTACTGGCTCTGTCTGTAGAACCCAGATGGGTCCAAGACTGGCCTCTTTTGCCATGAACTGATTCTCTAGAACCCAAGAGACGCTGTCAGGCCTCCACCTCAAATGGACCTATCTGTGATCTTATATCTATCCATTGAGAGTAATTCCCTTAAGTGGGGGCATTGAACACTGATATAAAATGTTCTACCTTGGAAAAAGGATGCTCTTTGACTCAGTTCAATGACCCTATTCAAAAAGGATCTAGTATGGTAAATAGTTCAAATTTGAGAGCCTCCTATGAGAACTTTCTCTTCTCTATCTACTACCAGCACTTACATACATCAGTTCATTTACTTCTTGTGCTAGTTAGATTTTTGTCAACTTGACACAGAAGAGAGACTCAATTGAGAAAATGTCTCCATCAGGTTGGCCTCTAGGCAAAGCTGTCTGTGCATTTTCTTGATTAATGACTTAGGTAGGAGGACTCAACTAGATAAGGACAGTGCCACCCAGGACAGAATATATATATATATATATATATATATATATATAATATATATATATATATATATAATTTGAGCAAGTCATGAGGAGCATGCCAGTAAGTGCACTTCTCTATGGCTTCTGCTTCAGTTCTGTCTCCAGGTTTCTGCCTTAGCATCCCTCAACTATGGATTATAACTTAGTATACTGGAATAAACATTTTCTCCCCACAGTAAACAGAAAACAAACCAGGGCACTTCTCATTACAGTGTAGGAGATGTGAAGAATCAAGGCACAAAGAATTCAATTAGAGGATAATAAATATGTAACATAAATTGAAGCTTAAGAATCATCTTCCCCGGGCTAGAGAGAAGGCTCAGAGGTTGAGAGCATTGACTGCTCTTACAGAAGTCCTGAGTTCAATTCCCAGCAATCTTGTGGTGGTTCACTATGAGATCTGGTGCCCTCTTCTGGTGTGCAGGTGTACATGCAGGCAAAACACTTTATACAATATATATAAAATCATCTTTCCATTAGCTGCTTTCTGGAACAGAGAAATGTGGTCTGAGATGTAATAGATGATGTCAATCAAAATACAGCATGGAGACCAGGGGACCTCAGAGCTGATGGCCAGTGTACCCCAGAGCTGTTTAAAGGGCTGAAATCCTTCTAGAAAAGAAATTCCCATATTAACAGCAGACTGCTTTAAAAGCATTTTTAAGATAGTATTGCCATCTAGTGGTCAGAAAACAAACGTTTCCCTTCCACGAAGATAAGAGAAAAGCAGATAAAGTAGGGGAAGTTTGAGAAGGCCAGCAGGAAAATTTTCTTTTCACTCACACTGCAGATACTAGAAGAGGGTTAGGTCTCACCGCCATGACCATCAGAAGACACAGCTATGGCTGTGTGCGGGTACAAGGTGGGTTTAGCTCCTAATTCTTATTAGTGTTTGTGTTCATCACATTTTTTTTTTCATTGCCATGACAAAATACCTGACAAAAGCAATTTAAAGAAGGGAGGATTCATTTGCGCTCATTGTCTAAAGGGGGTTATAGATCACTATGGTGGCAACAGAAGGTAGCCAGGCACACAGTACCCACAGTCAGGAAACAAAAATGGTGAATACCAGACTCCTTGCCTTTTCTTTTGTTTTATTTTTTTCTTTGTTTGTTTGGTTTCTTTTATTCTGTCCTGCTTTCTTTTGTGTGGACAGGGCTTTCTGCCAACATTCACCATGTAGTCCAGGCTAGCCCTGAACTTCTGACAACCTACCAGTCTTAGCCTTTGAAATACCTACTTTACAGGCACAAGCCACTACATTCCACTTGCTTTCTCTTTTTTATTGAGTCTGGGGTCCCAACCCTACAACTTTCTGGCCATCTCTGCTCACATCACTTAAACTTGCATGGAAGCACCCATATACATACACATCCAGAAGGGCATTGTCCAGGTGATTCTAAATCCCATCAAGCTGATGGTCAAGGTTACCCACACACTGGCAAATGGCTTTGAGCAGGTTAATTAACCTCATCCATTGTTCTGAGAAATGGGGAAAAGAGCATCTAACCATGTATTTGGTGAGGCAATCAAATAAAATATTTCATGGCATGTGTCCACTTGACACATGTATTGCAACCACTTGAAATGTCACGTGCTGCTGTAACACAAAAACAACTGATAACAGCTGGGGTAGAAGAGGGGATGGGCCTGGGCGGTCAATAAGTTAGTCACTCAAATGAACCACGCAGGCCTGTTCTGAGGGAATCAGTCCCTTGTTTTCTGAGTACAGTTTCATTTCCTCTTTCAATCCATCATCCCACTTTACTGAACGTGTTGTCCTCTACAATATTAATAGTCTCCGGGTCTCCTACATTAATTTGATTGTCTGGTTCAGTAAGTAGAGCTCAGCATTGTTCTTAGGCTGCCCTGCCCTGGGTTCTCCCTACCTTCCTGCCCATAAGAACTTCTTATCTGTTCTTCTATTATTTCAAGCAAGTGCCTGCTCTTCTATCTGCTTACCACATCCCAAGGGAAGGCCTCCTATTTCCAATGCAGGGTTTTTAAAACTCTTTCCCTGAAATCATTCATATCCTTCCATTGACCGTCTTTATGAACAGGTGGTTTGAAAGCAAATAAGCAACTAATTTTTTTCAAAGTTTAATATTACAACAAATTTCAGGATCCTTGTAATATTTCGGAAACAAATCGTTTTGGGAGCAAGCATTACAAAACCACTCAAATTCATGTCAAAGTTAACTTTTATCTGGGCTAGTTATTTAGTACTTCCCTGATAACTGATTCACCAAAAGTTAATATTTATCCTTGAATAGCCTTTACCTCTGCACTGGGCAGTGAGCCACTATATCAGGCTTTGCATGGCTACCTCTTCATACCGCTATTCCTGGTTAGTGGAAGACCTTAGAATCAGGTTTGTCTTGGGTTATTGTCTATATGCTTGGAAGCTGGGGAGAGGATGACACAGCAGGTGAGGTACTACCTAGGTTAGATAGTTTTGCGAGGCATAGTGAGAGCTTGACAAATAGTCTAACATGGAGATAAGTGGTGGGGAGCCATTCAGACAATTCCTGGAAAAGCTATGGTATCAAAGAATCTGCAGGCAGAAGAGCATAAGTCTGGTGAATTTAAACCTGGGAATGATAGAATGTGCATGTATCCCTAGGGGAAAATCATCCAAACTATGTTCACTTACAAGGGTTATCAGAACCTATAAGAACCTTGCCCCTACCAGGCGTTGGTGGCGCACGCCTTTAATCCCAGCACCTGGGAGACAGAGGCAGTCGGATCTCTGTGAGTTCAAGGCCAGCCTGGTCTCCAGAGCGAGTGCCAGGATAGGCTCCAAAGCTACACAGAGAAACCCTGTCTCAAAAAACCAAAAAAAAAAAAAAAAAAAAAAGATCCTTGCCCTTAGATGTGTCTATTACATGGAGCATTGGTCACAACAAGAAAAAGACAGTGACAGGTCTACTATTTCTTAGAAGTAATGTAGTTAATAATTAAAAAAAAATAACATATGAACTTGTATCATTTAGTTGGTGATCCTTGCTCCTTTGGAAGCAGGTATTAGTGGCCTTCAGTAGATTGGCCTTATAGGATTGTGATCAGCTCCCAAATGAATCTATAGATCAATCTCGGAAGGACTGGAACAAAGAACAGGAACCAAGACAGGGTGGTATTGTTGTATAGATAGCCAGTAGTTGAATGGAAAAGATAAATCAGGAAACAGATCAAAAGGAAAGGGGGTTTTCTTGTTATTCTACACCCTCCCAGAATGTATCTCCCAAAGTCTTTGTTTGGAATCACTCTGTAATTCTGCATTCCACTAAGTCCTTCAGTTTTTGAGAGAGCCCTGGGGTAGATAATGATGTCCTGATTTTATTACTAAGTCCTTCAGTTCTTGGGAGAACCCTGGGTATCTCGTGATGTCCTGATTTTATAACAGTATCTACTGGGACTTGTACAAATGAAGTGGGCATCACCTGAGGTTCTCTTTTAGAAGCAAATGGAGATCCCTCCCATATTTCCAGGAGCTTTCCCTAGGAAAGCACTCATAGTAATCTCTAAATCATACCAGTAAACTATGAATGAAATACTGACTCTTCAGCATTGGCTCTAAGTGTCTTGAGAGCTGAGACTGAAAGACTACAACTTTCCAATTAATCTCCACTATTTAGAACAGCACCTAGATATCTAGTTAAAGCTAATTGCTGATGTAAAAATATATCCTGAAACATCAGTGAGTTAACAAACTTATATGGATAAATAACACACATTTGTTCATTTAAAATCATCTGACATATGAGGTTAACCCTTTCCTGATAGAGATTTGAAAACCCAAGCTGTCTTTATTTCATAGCTGTGGCTTTTGGAAGATGAGGCCTCTACATGGCTGTAGCAGCAGAAAAGAAGCATCCTAAATCTTCCAGCAGACTATTATATGCCATGCCAATACCAAGCCTGATGGGCAGAACTAGCCACATAGTCCCAATTATCCTTAAACAACTGGGAAATGTCACTAGTTTAGGGAGCAAGTGCTACAGATACACTGGTGGAATATTGATGTATGCATAATGGGACACCCTGGAGATGGATGTCAGTTCTAAAGGCAAAATTCATTTGTACTTCATTCATAGTCTAAAGGTCATTTCCTCCATTGCAGTTTGACTACATACCATGGTGTGAAGTCGGGAATGGAACAGTATCATGGTGGCAGTCAGTTTTAGATTTAGGAGCATTTGGGATTTCAAACTCCTCAGCCTATGATGAAAAGAAAGGGAACCATTTGTGTAACTTCTGTCTGTTTGCACACCCTATTGTGAGCAAATAGAGGCAAGACAGCGATCTCATGGGGTCACTCAGGACACCTTTCCCAGTACTGGGCTTGAATTTGTGAGGACTGACCAAGTTCATCCTGTGCTGCACAGCTGGTGGAGTGTTTCCTCCACACACCGTTCCATGTGGCTTCAAGGGCATCAGGAGCAAATCGGTTTTTAAAATCTGCAATTAAACTCTTCCATGCACTCTGTATCGTAAGCACATGGAAGAATGTTTTATAAGGTGTTGAGATGGAGCTGGATTGGTGGTTTTGTTTGGTTGGTGGTTTGGTGGCTTGCTTATCTGGTAGCCTTCTATTTCCTGGTAGAATTGTAATGTTGCCAGGTGAAGTGAAATGCTGTATATGACCATGGCATTTTGAATATCTAAGGTACATGCCAACTCCTGCATTTTATAGGCCACTTTTGGCAACAGATACTTTCTTCTTTTCATAGTGATTAGTAGCCAGGCAACTGAAATCAGAACTAAATGTGTGGTTCTGTATGAAGTCTTTTCCTCTCTCTCTCTCTCTCTCTCTCTCTCTCTCTCTCTCTCTCTCTCTCTCCTGTGAAATGGAGGACAATAGTATTTTCTTTGGGGATGACAAAAAGAATTAGAACATAAGTGGACATAAGTTACTCACACAGTGTGTTGAATGTCATGGAACACTAGGCAAATGGTTGCAATGTATTGTCACTGTCATCATCATCATCATCGTCGTCATCGTCGTCTTTGTTGTTATAAAGATGTCATCATAATGTTCCAAACATGCATAATGAAATTATCTCCTGCTTAATTGAATCAGGAGATTCCCTAATCTTCCTAAACACTCTTATCAGTGTCTCTAATTCCTACAGAGAGCAAACAATTAACAACATAGCTGGACATCAACACTCCACTTGGGAGTTATTCCTTTGGAGCTCAGAACCTATTTTTCCCATAAACAAAATGGTATTAAAGTAGTGGTTGGATTCTAAGTGATAAAAAGCTCCCACTTAATTAATTAAGTTTCTGAAAATTGGTACAGTCACAGTACAAAAGGCTGCAAAGCCTTGTCTTTTTGCACTATAAAAAATATTTTATACATAATTTCTTTTATTTCTCATGAATGTTGCTTATAGAACATTCTTCTCACAGAAGGAGAATTTAGCAAAAAGTTAAGTAAGGAGTACCAAGATGCTTCTGAGAGTGCGTTCAAGGGCTCTGGAATGATCGAGTCGCAGAGCTGTGATACGAAAACCACTAGAGCAAAATGCAAGCGTGAATCAGTGCCTTGACCAGTGCAGAGAGAGTTGAGAAACACCCAAACAGCACACTCACCATGACAGCGCATGGTCACAGGATAAGAAAGGAAGTGACATTACAGAAAAGGATGCAGGTGGCTGAGGGTCACTGGGGTGAAGGTGAGAAATTACTGTCTTACAAAGCAAAAAAATGGTCATCATGGCCTGAAAGGATCCTGTGCCTTTAACATGATGGCCCAGAGATTTGACCAGGATTCTAGGCTGATTGCAACCACTGATCAATTCTTGCAGCCTCTGACTAAACAGATGCCTCTGTTCCCTCGCTTTCAAACAAATGTGACATTGTGTTTCTCAAAGCACTCCTGTGCTGGAACACTCATTTCCTGTCATTACTCTGAGGACAGACCTGTTACTGATCCAATCCTTCTCAGGTTAGTTATTTCTGTTATGGTTGTCCTGGGGCCTCCTCTACCTAGTCCCAGGGCTACTTTCCCTTGTGATCTTGTGATCCTCACTTTGCCTAAAGGACTAAGCCCTCAGTCCTAACCCCCTTACCCTGAAAACATACAGAGCCCCATCCTGCTCTACTCTTCCTAAATAATTCAGCCATGGATTTATTGCTGCTTTTTCAAAAGATAAGTGCTGTGGCTAAAGGCTTTGAAGATTATCCTGACTTTTGCAACATCTATCTTTGAGGTTGGAATGGTTTCAGCCAACCTTGGACCCTATAATCTCCCAAACTGTGGCCTTGATTTTATCTCTGACATTCTGAATCTTGGCCTAAATTCCAAGAGCTCAGCCAAGGACACATCCGGAATTACCAAGGAAGCCTTCAGTGAGACAAACTGCTTCCCTCTCCTCCCCATTATCTCCCAGTACCCCATGATTCTCGCCTTGTTGCCCACAGAAGACCCCAGAGTCTTCCAACCAAATGCAAAATCAGATACTCCAGAGTTTCTCAAGTAAAACCAACATGCAGCCTATAAAATCTTCAAAGGAAAACAATGAGTTGTCTAGGATAATTGACTCACCCTGAACAAAACAAGGTCTTCCTCAACAAGAGAGTCAGCTCCAGTTTATATCTTGAGTCAGAGATCAAGGTTTGAACGTCAGACCAAGCAGTAGATACCCTGAACGTCCTTGCTCTTGGATTTTCATGTGGTTGCTCATTTCTAAATTGTTCCTCCAATTTTCAACCCCGAAAGAAGAACTTGAAGAAACTTGAGGCGATAAAGTTCCTGAAACAACACCTCACACATGATCCATGTGCAAAAGACTTTTCCTTATGCCCAGCCTGTTTTTTGGGACAATCAGAGTCGAAAAGAACAGACGTGAAGCTCGTGATTGAGACAGGTAATGGGCACACAGGCAATCGAATGAATAGAATTCTCCCTTCAGCTTCCTCTTCCAACTCTGGTGTGAAGCAGATTACGATATCCAAAAACATTGCACTAAGTTCTTTCTCAGATTTGTGGGAAGCTTTGAATGGCAAAGTATGACCTTTCAACCATAACTCTTACATTGTTCTTTTAATAAGAATAATTAACTCGGGAGGGGGAGGGGTGGAGAGGAAGGAGGTGGGAAGGGGTGAAGGGAAGGGGGGAGGAGAAAAAGGACAGAGACAGGGAGGAATAGAGGAGGGCAAGAAAGGAGATGCCTTGATAGAGGGAGACAGTACAGGATTGGAGAGAGGTCTGGGACAGGGGAAATGTTAGGAGATCCACAAGGATGACCCCAACTAAGAGTCTAGGCAATGGTGGAGAGGCTGCCTTTGATGCCCTTCCCCTATAATGAGACTGATGACTACCTGGTTACCATTCCTAGAGCCTTCATCCAGTAGCTGATTGAAGCAAAAACAGGCACCCACAGCTAAGCATTGAACCATAGTCCTGGAATCCAATTGTGGAGAGGTAGGAGGGATGAGCAAAGGAGCCAAGACAGTGCTGGAGAAACATGCAGAAACAGTTGACCTGACCTAGTGAGAGCACGGAGACCTTAGTTGTAAAGCTGGGAACCAGCATTGGACCAAGCCCACTGAATGTGGGTGCCAGCTAGGAGGCTAAGACAGTCTATAGGACCTCTAACAGTGGAGTCAGTGTTTATCCCTAGTGCACAAATGGACTTTGGGAGCCCATTCCCTATGGAGGGACACTATTGCAGCCCAGATACAGCAAGGAGGACCTAGGCCCTTCCCCAAGTGATATGACAGACTTTGACTGTCCCCCATGGAGGGCCTCACTGTCCCTGGGGAGGAGGTGGAGGGGAGTTGGGGGATCTTGGTGGTGAATATTGGAGGATGGGAGGGAGAGGGCAAGAGGGTAGATATGTGAATATGAGTGCCTCTAAATAAAAAAACAAATAAATAAATAAAGGGGAAAGGGGAAGGAGGAGACCGGCTTCCAGAGACAGAAGCAGCAGGAGAGAGGAGAGAGGAAAGTAGAGAGAGAGAGAGAGAGAGAGAGAGAGAGAGAGAAGCAGACAATGGGAAAGAAAGAAAGAGAGAAGGATGGGAGGTAGGCAGGACCTTTTAAAAAGGGAACATAGTGAATATGTACAGGTGGCTGCAGCTGAGGGCGTATCCTGTCAGAACCCCAAGGGCAGACAGGTACAGATTCCTGAATACCACTAACTCTGTGTATGGGGGAACTGAAAGAAATTCCTTGTAATGGGATGGATGGTGTTAATCTATGTCTTTAATTCCACATGTTGGGTTTTTGTGAAATTGAAAGCACCAGCGTTTTGTGTCTGTATGTTTAGGGAAGTAATGTCTTCTTTGTTAATTATTCCCTTGATTAGAATGAAGTCTTCTTGATCTCTTTTGTTCAGTTTTGGTTTTAACTCTATTCTATTCTTTTAGGTATTAGGATAGCAATGCCTGTTTGTTTTTTGGTTCCATTGGATTGATTGCTTTTGTCCATCCTTTCACTTTAATGTTGTACCTATTTTTAAAGCTAAGATATTTGACAACATATAAATAGATTTTATTTCTTGGTTCAAAAAAAAAAAGAAGAATGAACTCAGTACTCTAGCGACCTTTACATACATCATAAAAAGAAAAATAGATTATTGTATCTTTAAGCTTCCAAAATTTTCTCAAATGTTATTTACCATGTAATTTTTAAAATGGATAATTGTATCCTTAAGCTTCCAAATTTTTCTCAAACGCAATTTAAATTACTGATCAAAATTTATAGATGTACTTTATACATCACATATAAGATTTACATAAAATTTATATTTTAAAATACTACCATGACAACATTGCTCTTTGCTGTTGAATTGAGGCTAGCATCTATCTTTGGGAGCTAACAGGAGCTATAGTTCACAAGTCATTGCCTGCATGGCTTTATTGTCTAATCATCCACAAGTTTCCTATTCTGAGCCTCATTCACTATTACTTGAAAAGAAAGAGATTATTAACATCCCATTAGGTTTCATGCCTCTGTCTACTCAACAGAGATGTTGACAGCTACTAGTAGATAGGAAGATTAGAAGGATGTATGAAAACAAGACCGCTTTGGTTACATTTAAGGATGTTGAGACTAATGCTGTATTGTCAAAGAGCCTTCAAATTCCATAATCGCAGTACTATGGACAGGTAACTCGAAGCTGCTTCTCTCGGATTATACTCCAGCTCTATGCAGGCTTTATGCTAGACGAGTTCATAAGACCGTTGCCATGTGTATTTAATGTATAGGATGCCAACGATCGAAATCTGCTGGAATTTTATCCCCCATCAAATCAGAGACATGGCACACAGAGGAATACTAAATTGAATTAATCAACACATACACACAGTAATTCAGTGTTGTACCATCCTAAAGCCAAGAGGTACAGTGTGTAGATCAGTGGATTCACTAGGAGAATTCACAGAACTCAGTATATAGTTGGGGCTATGGGTTATTTCAGTGAAAAGATGCAAAGGAAAGTTAGGATAGGGAAGGATCTGGGAAAAAATAAAACATGCACAAGCTTCCAAGAAATGCATTGATCTTCTAATGCCAATGTGAGATGTGTTAGAGACTGTGCCTACAGACTCATGTTGGGAGCTGGTTGTACGATTACAGTCTGCACCAAAGTCCTAGGCTCCTAGAAGGAAAGCAGATGTTCAGCACAAGTCACATTGTTTATAATAACAGTTCAGAAACACTACATCACTTTTATCAGGCCCCGCTGATACCAGTTTCTGGCCATAAACTGAGCTCTAACCTTGAAAGCAGGTCTTCTGAGCAATGACATTCTAAGGGCTGGTGTATTAACTTTCCTATGCAAAGAGAATTATGAACAAGCAATTGCAAGATAGTCAGATGTTAAATAAGTAATTCATTGGCCTGGGGTTTTTTCAGTTTTGTTTTTTATTGTTGTTGATGTTGCTGTTGTTGCTTTGACACATCAGCGAGCTAAAGGGGTAAATTAAATATGGTTGCTGAATTTTGTCAGATTAACTCAGCACCTCAGGAGCTTCCTGCCCATCCACTGACAAGATTACTCTATAGATGAAGTAAGTTCATTTCCTCTTCCTAACCTCCATCTAAAGCTTCCACATCCCAGGGACCCTGGATTTTGTCACAGAACTTCTGTTTAGCCTTTTAGGTAGGAATTATATGGTACTTCTCCGTTAGACTTTCTCAGACTTTTTCCTGGTTCCAGTTACTCGCAGGCCAGTTCTGCTTCATGTCTACCCCAGGCAAGATATTCAGCACCCCATATTTTCATTTGGCTTTTTCGTCCTTTTCCATTCCATTCCAGACTGAAGAGTGAGTTTCTGAGACGTATACCTTTCCCTCAGCCAATAAGCTAAAAGTCCTTTGGTTTCTACTTTTAGGCTGAGGGTAATTTTAACACTGTTGTCTCCTAAAGTACAGTTGGCTAGAGCTTTAGAGATCTCATTTCCCATCCTTTTCTTCCAGAATCTTCTCATGTAAGAGCCCTGAATTCTGTGACCAACCCCAGTGTCTACAGCATCTTTGCAGTTATTGATCTTACTGCCCTTGCTCCTATTTGAGAAGTTACTGATGACCCCTAAACTCTGCCTTCTTCACTCTTTCTGTGTGTTTGCATCAGAAGTACCATGGACCATTGCAGGGTTTGGATCATTGATGGCAATACTTGGAAACACGATGTGTTTGGCCAAGAGGTAGAAGGTGGTGACATTTTGGCAACATGTCCAATCACACAGTCAAGGAGCAATCAAAAAAAAAATAAACAAATTGCTTTCATCCTTGGGTAATTCAGACATCCTGGGGTTCCTGGAAACTCCCTGGACACTAATACAAGTTCAGACCTGATTTTTTTTTTCACACAGTGATATGAAGCCAAATGAAAGTAATGCCACTGAGACACAAGCTAAGAAGGCAGGCAGGAGGAGGCAGGTCCTGGAAAGGGGCAAGTGAAGTGATATGGACACATAGAGACACGAGGAGTGCAAAGAAACTTCTGTTACATGAAGATCCCAGCCACCTGCAAGGAAATGAGAAAGCAAGAGACAATTGGAGGAGGTTGCAATCTCTTAAGATGTGGTACAGCCTCAACCAGATCTAATGCAGGGAATGCAGAACATTAGACGCAGACATGGTAGATATCTAGAAGACCAAATAATCTGGTGTTGGGAGTGGCCAGGAAGAGGCTGGAGGTCTTCTGATTTGGGGGTCATCAGTAAATACACTCAGTTAAAGAACACCAAAATATATATGTTACATCTAAACAGCTTCATACTCTGGGCTCCCTTTATCCTCCCTTTTATGCCCAAAGTGTCCTCACTGGGTTTGTTCTGTTTTTTTGTTTTTTTTCCAGAAATGTCTTTGGTGTCTTTGGCAGACTTTAAGGCGCATGCACAAGAACACCTATCTAAGTTATCGTGGGACTTTATTGAAGGAGAAGCTGATGAGGGCATCACATACAATGACAACATTGCGGCATTTAAAAGGTCTTCCCTTTATCCTTTCTGTTGTTACTCTAATATGCACTGCTTGAGAGCTCCTGAGATGGCAACAGTTCCGGTGTCTGCCTTCAGAGAACACAGCATACACAGGAAAATGGCTGGCTTCTGTGTTGTTTCATCATGGTGTGGGGATAAGGCATAGGGAGCGGGGCAGAAGTTTTATAGAGAGAATCTGTCTTAGATCTAGGGCAAGTGGGTTATCAGTTCTCCGTATGCCAGCAACTTTGTAACATGTAAAGATGGAACAAGCCAACAGGGGTGCCTGACAGAGAAACCTGCATGCTGATCTGGAGCTCCTGGGCTCCTAAAGCTGCTGCCTTGGAGGAGAAACATGTGAAGGAGGGGAAAGGACTCAAATTTGGAGCAAATGAGATCAAAGGGTGTTTAGGCATAATAGAAGGTTGCTTCAGGTGAGAATTGGACTTGAAAATTAAGGGTTGGAGCATATGTCAACAAACAAGAGCTATAGCCAACTTTCTATTTGTCATAAAATAGTGTTTTAGATGTCATTTGTGAATTGCCCTACTGCCCTAAAGCAGTGTATAAGTCAATGAATTAGTTTTCTGGGGTGACAGGAGGGGAGTGGTCTATGATAAGATTGTTTTTTAGGATTTTTTAATTGTTTTGTCAATCTTTCTGGTGGCACCTAAAGTCCCTTCCTTCCTTTTCTTTCCCTTTGCTGATAAAGACTAAATTAACCATCTAAGCACTGAATGGCAAGTCACAGAGGCAGGACTGTCACAGCAAGACAGAGGCTAAAGTGGACTTAGGAGTTGCTGGGTTAATGTAGGGAAATGGTTTATTGGCAATTAGCCTCCTCTTGAATTGAACCTACACTGCTAATCACAAAGGGCTCAGAGATCTAAGCCTGCTCAGATCAGCATTGGGAGTCAGGCTCCCAGCTGCAGACAGGAAGTATCACCATGCTAGAGAATAATCTACCTTATTGTCTAGTGCAGAATCCGCCTCCGCCCCCGATACCTGAGAGACGTGTCAGAGGTAGACACCAGGACCACAATCCAAGGGCAGGAGATCGAGGCCCCCATCTGCATCTCACCCACCGCTTTTCACTCTATTGCCTGGCCAGATGGAGAAAGGAGCACAGCCAGAGGTAAGAATCATCCCACTTGAAGGCTCCCTTTCCAGAAGGCTAGAAGTAAGTGTGAGGCCTCACCCAGAGAAGTGTCAGGGGGCATCAAGGCTTCTTACAAAATGGCCTTAAGGGCATTAATCTCATTGGAATTAAGAGCAGTGACAAAGCTAGACAGTGGTATGAATGTCTTTAATCCCAGCACTTAGGAGGCAGAGACAGGAGGATCTCTGTAAATTTAAGACCAGCCTGGTCTACAGAGCGAGTTTCAGGACAGCCAAAACTACACAAAGAAACCCTGTCTTGAAAAAAAAAATATTAGTAGCAAAGGGATTGCTTAAGGCATCATTTGCATAACATTGCATGTATATACTGTAAAAAAAGAAATACATGCATTGGCCACTAATTTAGCTTCATGGTGATATTAACCTACTGGGGAGACACACTGACATGATGAAAGCAGGAAATGAGAAAAGATAATTCAATAGCCACGACAAACATTACTACCTTTTCCATTTGACAAATAAAGGAACTAATAAAACCACATAGAAAAGGAGGAATGGGACTCAGTCTTCTCAGTCTTTTCCAATATTTGCTCACGATTTTGCAGTGGAGCAACATTCCAGTCTCTACATCACCTCTCCTCCACCAAGAAATCCATAGGGTGTTTTCTTTCCTACCCAACAGGTATCACACACCTGACAGCAATTCTGGGGATTCAATAGCATCCCGTGTTAGATCTTCATTATGGGAAACAAGACTTACAGAGCAGCTTACACAGAAGAGAACACAAACACTAGGTCTCTCCATTAAACCAAACACTCTCTCATCCTGCCCTGTGGGGAAGTAGAATGGACTTGGGCTTTCACTACACTCACTGGGCAACCACCAGGGAGGCTAGTTCAAACAACTTTACCTTCCAAACTGGGTCACACCCTCTGCTTTGCAGCTGCTCAAGAAGCCAACGTCTGCTATATCACCAGCACTTATGCCAGTTGTACCCTAGAGGACATTGTTGCTGCTGCCCCCAGAGGCTTCCGATGGTTCCAGCTCTATGTGCAGTCAGACTGGGAGCTCAACAAACAGCTGATTCGGAGAGCAGAAGGCCTGGGTTTCAAAGCTTTGGTGATCACTGTAGATGTACCAGTAACTGGCAAAAGGAGGCGGGACATAAGAAACCAACTGAATTTAGAGGCAAACATAATGCTGAAGGACCTCCGGTCACCTGAAGCGGTGAGAAAGATGTCACACTGAAAGGGCATTACTTACAAGAAGTGTTTAGGCCATGTAGAGACCATTATTGTCCCTCCCTCTTTTCCTTCCTCCTCTTGTCTCTCCTTCCTTCCCTCATCCAGCCCCTCCCTTCTCTCTCATGCCTTCTTTTCCACAAATATTTCCCCCTGCCTGCCTTAGTGTGGCAGACACTAGAGGGGTAGCCGTTAAAGTGGATGACCCGGTTTCAGCTGCCCAAGCTTCCAGGCAGAACTTAAGGCTCCCCTCGCTGAAGCTGCTCAGACCCTCATCAGAGATGTTTAACCAGGGCTGATGTTGGGAGACAGGGGAGCCTGAGAGAGGAGTTGTGCAAGAACTGGGGAATAAACTGAAGTATTCATCTAATATTTTCAGTTTCATGGTGGATTCAGAAAGTGATTGCTTCCCATGGAACATACAGACAAACTGACTCTGGGAAGAAGACACTCACAGCACAAGTATACCACTAGCTGGTCCAGCCAGCTGGGGTCCCAATCTGCTGCCTTGTAAACTTAGAGCTCCCCCAGACACATTAGGACACTGCAGCATGTTTTTTGGAAACCTTTCCATTAAGGGACTACAATAGACCCTTCACTATCTAACAATCGAGAAAGATGGCATGCCCTTGAGAGTGAAAATCATGGTTACAGTGATAATGGCCTTTTCAGCCTGTGGACAGCTATGATTCCTCTGGATGCCCTTGAACCAAGAGACAAATTAAAATTTAAGGAAATCTGATGCATACTATGAGCCAAGGGTAGATAATGGGCAATGCCTACTTTAAGGTTCTTACTGCTTTGGTTTCATTAGGCCATGCATAGCTCAACCATAACATGTCAAAGTGGCTGAGCAGTGGTGGCACAGACCTTTTCTTCTTCTTCTTTTATTAATTTATTTTTTACATTCCAATCTCAGTTCCCTCTCCCTTCTCTCCTCCCACTCCCCCCACCTCCCATTTGCTCCTTGGAGAGAGTAAGGCCTCCCCTAGAAAGTCTACTAAGTCTGTCCCATCATCTCATTGAGGCAAGACCAAGGCACTTCCCCACCCCACTCCCACACCTCTGTATCTAAGCTGAGCAAGGTATCTCTCCATATAGAATGGGCTCCACTAAGTCAGTTTGTGCATTAGAGTTAGATCTTGGACCCACTGCCAGTGGCCTCATACATATCTCAGTCACAATATTATCACCTTTATTAAGGGAGTCTAGTGTTCTTAATTCATTTGTCAGACCTGAGTCATTGATCTCTCACTAGCTCTGGTCAGTTGATTTTGTAGGTTTCCCCTTCATGGTCTTGACTCTTTTGTTCATATTTTTGCCCCTCCCTCACTTCGATTGTACTCCAGGAGCTTGGCCCATTGATTGGTTGTGGATTTCTGCATCTGCTTCTGTTTCTGGAAGAGGGATCTAGCTTCTCCGGGGTTGTGGATTATAGGCTGGGTATCTTTTGCTTTATGTTTGGTATCCACTTATGAGTGAGTACATACTATATTTGTCTTTCTGGTTTTGGGTTACCTCACTTAGGATGTTTCTTTCTAGTTCTGTCCATTTGCCTTCAAATTTTATGATGTCATTATTTCTTACCACTGAGTAGTACTCCATTGTGTAAATATACCACATTTTCTTTATCCAAACTTCAGTTGAGGGGCATCTAGGCTGTTTCTAAGATCTGGCTATTACAAATAATGTTGCTATGAACATAGTTGAGCAAATGTCCTAGTGATGTGGATGTACCTCCTTTGGGTGTATGCCCAACAATGGTATGCCCTTCAGGGTCTTGATGTATATAGATCCCTAATTTTCTGAGAAATTGCCATACTGATTTCCATAGCAGTTGAACAAGTTTGCAATCCCGCCAGCAATAGAGGAGTGTTCCCTTTCTCCACATCCTCTCCAGCATAAGCTGTCATTGGTGGTTTTTATCTTAGCCACTCTGATCGGTGTAAGATGGTATCTCAGAGTGGTTTGCATTTCCCTGATGCCTAAGGATGTTGAGCATTTTCTTAGGTGTCTTTCTGCCATTTGAGATTGTTCTGTTGAGAATTCTCTATCTAGATCTGTACTCCATTTTTAATTGGATTATTTTGTAGTTTGATTTCTAGTTTCTTGAGTCCTTTGTGTATTTTTGAGATCTGGGTGGCACAGAACTTTAATTCCAACACTCCTGAGGCAGAGGCAGGTAATCTCTGTGAGTTTGAAGCCAGACTGGTCTACAAAGTAAATTCCAGAACAGCCAGAGCTGTTACATGGAGAAACCCTGTCTTGAAAAACTAACAAGAAACAAAAAGAAAGGAAGAGAAAGAAAAAGAAAATAAAGGAAGAAAATGCCAAATTGACTCATAACTATTTTTCTTATTCATCTCACATACTAAACTCTGCACCCTTTTAAAGTATAGATTTGTCTTATCTGTCATTGTATCTCTAAATCCTAGAGTAATTATCAAGCAAAAATATTGATTAATGGTCAATGAGCAAGTCATTGAAGTAGAAATTCTTTATGCAAGTTTTGTGAGAGGAAGGAGTTAGACTCGACGTTGGGTAGTATTGCTCAGCTTCCATAGCTTATAAATAGCAGTGTGCCAATTGTGTCTCATCTTTTGAGTGAATAAAGTAATGTGAACATTTGGGACTTACATCTACCTTCTCATTCCCTACAGGGAAATTCCACACAATCTGCCAAATTCCACATGTCTTTGCCAAGTAGATCTTTCTGCTGGAATGATCTCTCCTTGCTTCAGAGTATAACTCAACTGCCCATTATCCTTAAAGGGATTTTGACGAAAGAGGATGCAGAATTAGCAGTGAAACACAATGTCCAAGGCATCTTTGTTTCCAACCATGGTGGGAGGCAGCTTGACGAGGTTCCTGCTTCGGTAAGTTGGATGACCACAGAGGGGATTATCTGAATGCTCTAGGTGTGTCTACGCCAAAGCCCCCTACTGAATCTGGTACACATTGTTCTCTCTCACAGGTATTGCTTATGGCTTTTAAGGGTGAGTGATTACTAATAATAGCCTACTGTAACATGACCATTTTTGCAAACTGTCTGTGGAACATATCTAAACTTTGTGGCATTGCTGCAAAACATATATCCTTATTTTACAATTAGGGATACTGGAGTTTAGAGACATCAACTGATGTAAACAAGTTCACAATGGATAATGAGGTAGACTAAGGGAGATGCTCAAAAGGCATTGAGGACCCCGTCTTGGGCCAGCAGTGATCAGATTAAAGCTGGTATGTCTTCACGGAGTTTTAGAAACTTCAAGATTTCCTACCTGACACAATGCCGGAAGGAGCAGTGCCTCACGTGGACGCAGAAGTGTGCTTCAAAATAGAAGGGAATGCGCTGCCTTACCAATGCATAGTACATGATTGAATTCCCTGTGAAAAATCTGTAACAGCTAACACTAGCTCACAAATGTGTGTCTGTTCAGCGTGGTGCTCAAGAGAAAGAAACTGAGGAAATGGAAGTAGGGTAAAAGCCTTTACATGGAAATAATTGTTAATTTGTCTTCGTAGATATATTTATGCTCTCTTTTCCCCAAAGGCTATTCTCATTTTAACAAACGTAAATGAAGCTTTTTTCCTTCTCCATTCCTTTTGCCTCTTATAAAATACCCATGAACAAAAGAAAATGATTTTAAAACACCCCTCATTTTATCACAATCATTGGTGCTAATTTTTGGTGCTTATTAACACAATACATATTTTATGGTTCAAAATACACACATATTAATATGCTTCATATTAATTGTACAATGTATTAGGCACATCCTTTTATTTATAAGTCTCTCTTCTTTTTAATGATGTGTCATGAATGGGCAGATTATATAATCAACCCCTCATTGTTGAGTACCTGCATTGATTCCGGTATTTCCCCACTTTGTTTCTTTTTGTTTGGCTTGTTTGTTGCTTTTTTAACTTTTTAAAATTTAAATTAGAAACAATCTTATATTACATATCATTCCCAGTTCCCTCTCCCCCCCATGTCCCCCACCAACAACCCCCCCACTCCCCACCCACTCCTCAAGGAGAATAAGGCTTTCCATGGGGGATCATCAAAGTCTGTCACATCATTTGGGGCAGGGCCTAGGGCCTAGGCCCTCCCCTGTGTATTAGGCTGAGAGAGTATCCTTCCATGGGGAATGGGCTCCCAAAGTCCATTTGTGCACTAGGAATAAATACTGGTTCCACTGCCAGAGGCCCATTGACTGCCCAAACCAAGATCAGGAGCCCTGGTTTGGTCCTATGCTGGTTCCCCAGCTGTCTGGCTGGGGTCCATGAGCTCCCACTTGCTCAGGTCAGATGTTTCTGTAGGTTTCCCCAGCATGATCTTGACTCCATTGCTCATCACTACTCCCTCTCTACAACTGGATTCCAGGAGTTTGGCTCAGTGCTTAGTTGTGGATCTCTGTTTCTGCTTGCATCAGCTACTGGATGAAGGCTCTAGGATGGCATTTATGGTAGTCATCAGTCTCATTATAGGGGAAGGGCTAAGGTAGCCCCTCCCCTATTGCTTAGTTCTTAGTTGGGGTAATCCTTGTGGATTTTTGGACATTTCCCTAGTGCCCGATTTCTCTTTAAAGCTATAATGGCTCCTCTGTTAAGGTATCTCTTTTCTTGCTCTCTTCTATTCATCACCCAATTCACTCTTTCTGATTCCTCATGTTCTCCTCTCCACTCTTCTTTTCCCCTCCTCTTTTTCCTACCTCTTTCCCCTCCCCCCCTTCTCCATGCCCCCAATTTACTCAGGAGCTCTTGTACATTTCACCTTCTCTGGGGAACTATGTATGTCTCTCTTAGGGTTCTCCTTGTTTCTTGGCTTCTCTGGAGGTGTGGATTGTAAGCTGGTAATCCTTTGCTCTATGTCTAATATCCATATATAAGTGAGTATATACCATGTTTGTCTTTCAGTGATTGGGTTACCTCACTCAGGTCATTCCATGTAGCCCACACTAGCTTTGGCTCCTCAGTCTTCCCACCTCTGTTCCCTGACTGTGGGAATTACAGGCATGCACCACTAAATCTTATTTTTTAAAAAATATTTGAAACAATGCATCAGTGACCGTTCTTAAAATTAAAATCTGAAGTGTGTCCTTGATTAGTTCTTCAAAAGACAGATCCCAAGAAGCAGAGATTCCAAAGCTGCTCTGGCTGTGTTCTGAGCCTTGTGGAGCTAGCTGAGTGACTTCAGGAGCTGACACTCCTTCTCCTCAGGCAAATGACAGACCAAAAAGGCTCACTCTGCTGTGTCTCTCAGTGAAGCTGAACAGAGAGGTGTAGTCATGCCTCTCAAGGCTAGAGAAGATAAGGAAAAGCGAGGGAGCATGGGACTGGAAAGGGCCCTTTCCTGCCAGGATCTGGCTTACAAACCTGGCTCACTGGCTGAGTTAGTATGGCTTCATTGTCAATAATGGGTTTTGTATCTGCTTTTTCCCATTTCGTCTCATATATTTCCTTTCAATGAGCAAAAAGTTTGATACAACTAACAAAACCAAAACCTCAGTGGAGATTGCCTAGAGATAACGCTCCTTTCTCTGAGCAGTGACTCAGAGTGTTGAGTCAACAAGAAAACCAGATTGTGGACCAGAACACAGCTTTGGATTTTAACCTTTTCAACACTTCTGTCTCATCGTTGAGCTTGAGCAAGGCCTCTTGCGATTCCATCTACAAAAGACAATCCTTAAAGGAGATGAATAAGCCTGTCCTGTGAGTGTCCCTAGAAAACACTGTCTTTGTACTTCCTCTTGGGATCAAGACACAGCATTTTCAGAGAACCTCAGTATATGTCCTGTTCTGATCTATTGAAAATGGACCATTCTGCACCCTAGACTGAAATCAACTTCTACTTTTATTATTTCATGAATTTGCTTTTTAATTTAGTGTTTGAATTTATTAATTTTGTGTGTGTGCATGCTCACACATGTGTATGTGTATGTGTGGGCATGCTCCCCTGTGTTTATGTGTATGGTTGAGTATGGCAAATGCCCTCACCTGCTGAAACATCTCCAGGACATATTTTTCTGAGACTACATCTTCTGAGACTCATATGTAGCCTAGGCTGACCATGAACTCCTGGTTCTCTTTACCTCTGCTTCCTGAGTGCAGGGTTTAGAGGCACTACCACTCTTGGCTTCTGCATTCTATTTCTAAATTATTATCAGATACACTGCTGAGTATGACTAGAGGAGTTTTTATAAATATGCTTATTTCCTTTTTCACAGCATCATAAAAATATTCCAAATAATATTTGGACATGAGTTTTCTCCAGTTATTACATAAGTCCAAAATACATCCAGGACAGCATTATTTCATCCCTGTTTTTTTATTACTATTATTCTGTTCAGATGCAGCAGCTTTCCGATGGTTTCCTTCCACCTTGTCAGTATCTGGGGCCTCTATTTCAATGCCTCTCTTTGGTTTTCTTCAGAGGAGCACAGTTAATGATCAAAGGCAACTCAGAACTACCTCTTCAAGGACCTTCATCCCAGACCCCAGGAGGGGCCTGCTGCTCCACCTTGTAGACGTGGAGGAGCCAGGGACCTGTGGGTGCCAGATGGGGATGGGGGCGGGTAAGACACCGGAGGAATCAAGGCTTTATTGTCCATGTCTGGAATTCAGAGAAACCAGGACAAAGTGACTCTGGTTTTCCTTTGTCTTCCAAAGGCATAACTTGATCTTTTATGATGTTGTTGCTAGAGTCTTATTGTCATAGCTCTGAAGAGGATGTTGGGGATGAGTTGCCCATTCATGATGACTTAAGAAATTTTGCAGTTTTCCAAGACAAGCTGATGTTTAGACACTCAGGCATAACTGGTCATATTTATTCTTCTAAAAAAAGAGACTTAGTGCCCAAGCAGTGGAGGATGGCTCTAACTGTGACATCTTAGAAACATGATAGGAGGAAAATGAAAGATGACAGGTTCCATAATGCCAAAGTAAACACTGTGGATGGGAAGATGTATCCCTGGATATGTAAGTAAGAGCCAAGCATACCTTCTAACATGGAAAGGATTTTTAAAGAGTCAGAAGCTAGACTGGAGGTAAAATCAAAAATAGTTGGAAGGACAGTGAGCAGAAGTCTCATCTGGTCCCTAGGAGTCTCCAGCCTCGTGAGGAGAATGCTGAGTTCCCACAACTGCAAGCGAGATTGGAGAATATCGTGAAAGGCTTAGCCTTTGCTGGCATTTCCTGATCCTACCCTACTTTGAGAGGACACTCGTCCTGTGACCTCATGAGAAATAAAACAGAAATACCTGAATCTATGTGTGCATTTCCTTTTCAGATCGATGCTCTGACAGAAGTGGTGGCCGCAGTCAAAGGGAAAGTTGAAGTGTACATGGACGGTGGGGTTCGAACTGGCAATGATGTGTTGAAGGCACTGGCCCTTGGGGCTAAGTGCATTTTCCTTGGGAGGCCAATCATTTGGGGCCTCGCCTGCAAGGTAGGATTGCTATAATGAGATTCTGAACTCAGCATTCATCCCCATGGTTTTCCATAACCCTGTTTCCAATGAAAACATGTCCTAAAGTTCTTGCGAAACAGTTTCAGGCCGCCTCACCTTCAGTGTTCCACAGACTTCACCAGCCTTCATGCTTACCTTTCCCCCCTTGTTTTCTTTTAGTATCTACATAATTCTGATTAATCGATTGAATCCTCCTTGCAACTGTTCTGACTGTACACATAGTTGGGGCCCAACAAGTGTCAGAGTGTTTTATCAAAGCTGTGTCTCTCCCCTCCTGCTTTCTAGGGTGAACATGGTGTTAAGGAAGTTTTAAATATTTTAAAAGAAGAGTTCCAAACTTCTATGGTCCTTTCAGGTATGTGTTCTACTCATTCCCCCTTCAGAGCTTGTGGCTGGTCTACAGACAGAAGCTGAAAACCCTCACTCTGGTTTACCCTGCCTTGGCTCAGTAGTTGTCCTGAAGACAGAACAGGATAGAAATGTTCTACAAAGAGATTGGGGAGGGCTCTCTGACAGTGGAAGCCCTTTGCTTTTCTCGAGGTCATTGTCAGTGCTAAATTAGTTCAATCTATGGCTGCCTAAGGCTCCCACCCATGGTGTGAAATTCAACCATTTCCTACCTTCTCTTAAGAAAAGAATCTCTTGGTAGGTACATTTTTGTGATACGTGTGTATGGAGATGAAGGTGGCTACATCAAATTCAATACCACACAGCCTCTTACTAAATTCCTTCAGCCTTTTTATCACCAGGGACCTCTCACTGTCCTTTGTCACAACCGCCCAGGCCACCATGCTAGCTCTGATTACTTTGTTCTTATTCAGTCCCCATGTGGAAGCTCAGATCCAGTCTTCATGTCACACACTAATTAAGATTTTCTGACAATGAGCCATCTTTCCTTGACAGAAACTTCCCTAGAAGGCATTCGGTATGTGGAATACTCACCCCATCTGTTACAGTCTCCCTGAGTCTATTCTTCCTAACAGACTAGGGCATACTGCCTAAGTACACCCACCTTGTCATAACTGAGCTCAAAGCCAAAGACAGCTATGCATGCTATTAGGTTTGGGGTACTAAAATAGAGGTGTGTGTGTGTGTGTGTGTGTGTGTGTGTGTGTGTGTGGTCTTACATTTTGATGTGGCTATGTGTAAACTATGAACAGCTCTAAGATCATTGATTCCCACCACAACCAGAATTATAATACTCGTTCAATATGAACAGCACTTTATCAAGGTAAGCACAAAGATTAAAGGCTTGCTCCTGTTGCATCATCCCATATCATGGAGTAAGAGAAATGAGCTCTGTGATTGAAAGAGGAACACACACACACAGACACACACACAGACACACACACACACACACACACACACACACACACACGTATGCACTCAAACATGGGGGAGACAGAGATAGCAAGAGACAAGGCAAGAGAGTATGAGAGAGAGAGAGAGAGAGAGAGAGAGAGAGAGAGAGAGAGAGAGAGGATATGTGTACATAGCAGCAGGTGTGGCAGTAAAGGACAATTCTTGACAGTTGCTTCTCTCCAGCTATTTTGTGGGATTCATACCCAGGTCATCAGATACATATCTGTATTCAGGGACCTCTCCCCACTAAGCCCTCTCACCTGCCTGGAAGCAAGCTTATAATTCTATGTGTGGTTCTTTCAGGTTGCCGGTCAGTTGCTGAGATCAGTCCAGACCTGATTCAGTTTTCCAGATTATAAGGAACTACTGAGACTGCCTACAAGGGGAAGACAGGCCCTCAATGTGGTGTGCAATGCTGTTCTTCTTAGGCTCTATCCTATTGAGTAGTTTGAGCCCTGTATCCTCAAAAATAGAGAGGGATGTAGAAAAGATAACTACCGCCATTGTGCATTTGGATGAAGGAATACCATCTAATGTTCTACTGGATAACTATAGTTGACAACAATTAATTGACTGTGTCAAATAGTCATGTTCCAAAAAGAAAGGAAATAGTTATGTTTGATGTGACACACCAGTTACACTCATCTGATTATTATGTATATTATACATTATGGAAATGCTATACTATCCCATAAATGTGTGCAATTAAAATAACAATGTATGTTCAAAAAGAAAAGGGACAGGGTTACCCTGATGCAGTTTTACTCATTCTGTCCTGCAAGACATATGGGAATTTTTAAGCTTTAATCCATATAGTCAAAGTCTGAAACATAAAACAGCAGAGATCAAATGAATGTTTGAATTATTCAAGGTTCTGATATTACAGAAATGTTATGTTCCATTGCCTAATGTCCATCCTAGATAGTAACTGGCCTCCAAAGAAATAGCAAAAGGAAGATTCTGACACTCATTTTCAAGACTCTATGAAATTAAAATGAACTATTCTAGTCTTTTAGCAACATGTGACAAAGAAGATACCTTTATTCTGTTCATATTGGTATTGTCAATAAATGTATGCTTTTCAACAAAGTTTATAGAGTCAAAATAATTGTAAAGATTAAAGTTTGAGAAAATTTCTGCTACCCAGAAGTCTCCAAGAACCCAGTCTCATGTAAACTCACACATAAGAAACAAGCCTCACCCATTTCCCAGAGGATGTGACCACATCTAGATAGATTTTGCTCCTCTTTAACATCTTCTACAGCCCCTTTGATCACTCCTTTTCCTGTGTTTCTATATCACAGAATTATGTGTCAGGCACCATGTATTTCTAGATCCCTCCATTTGTGCACCAGTAACTTTAATCCCACCATTCTCATCACATTAGAAACTCAATCTCTGTTCCCTCACCCACCTGGTTGTACATGACTGACTCCATCCATTGAGTAGTTTCCTAATAAACTATCTGCTTTTCAAACGAGCTCTGACTCCATTGCGATCCACATTAATTGTGTTTCACTTTACCTCAGTGATTGTCATAGTTAGCTTCAGCTGTCAACCTGACTTAGACTAGTGTCTTCTGGGAAAGGGAACCCCAACTGAAGAACTCCTTCAATAAGATTATCCTGTATCCATGTCTTGGGAGGATTTTTCTTAACTACCAATTGATAGAGTGCCTACCCTACTGTATGCAGCAAAATCCCTAGGCAGATGGGTTTGGGCTGTACTTAGAAAGCTAGCTGAGGAAGCCAGAAGACCAAGTCAACCTTTACCCTCTAACCACCTCATAACTTAAATTGTTTATGTTTCCCTGCTAATTGATGGACATGCTGTGAAATTTCCTCCAACGTTCCTGGTGATAGTCATTCTTACTGTAATAACTTCAAATGGACACAAAATAAATCTCTTCAACCTCAAACTTAGCCCTGGGGGTTTGACTGAGCTGTTGTTTGTTTCAAAATGTGTTCGATTCAAGAGTGAAACAAGGCCAGGCATTGGGGAGCATACATTTAATTCCAGCCCTCATGAGACAGAGGTAGGCAGATGGATCTCTGTGAGTTCAAGGCCAGCCTGGTCTACACAGAGAAACTATGTCTCGGGGGGGGGGGGGGGGAGTTCCGGGTATGATATAATTTGACAAGCAGATAGTAGCATTATTTTGTCTAAAACTGTAAGTGCTCCCTGAATCCATCTGCTTGAGTAATAGCCCTGACTTTTCTGAAACCTAGATTTAAAATAACAATTAAGCTGCTTTTTCTTCTAGGCTCCAACAGATAGACTGAAATTTCTAAAGGGAGAAACCAAGGCAATTACATAGAGAGAATGCCATTGGAGAGCTCACTATTGTCTAGAAGCATGAGTGTAAGATGACACACTGATCCAACTGGCAATAATTTCATGTGAGAAAGAGGAAGCCTACCACACTGACTAACCCAATTATGAGTATCAGGCCAGTGACCAGAGCAGGCTTATGCTCAAAGACTCTTGGCACTGAAGCTCAGGGGCACAGAATCTTTAAAAGCAAAAACCACATTGCGTCAACATTAGATGAGGGTCAGAGTAAGCTTATGACATTTGTTCAGTCACAAAATAATAGTTATTTCAGGCATAGCATGAAAATTATTTTCTACTTAAACCTTTTTTATTAGTTTAAATATTAATTATTTTGATTCATACAACTGGACTATGGTTATGGTCATATAAAACTCAAATGTGTTACCGAGGCAGACATGACTGTTATAGGGTAGAGAGTTGAGAAGTATCTAAGAAGAGAAACAATGAAGTCAGGACAAGACTTTTACATCACTTTAGTCACTTCAAAAGAAATGCATATTAAAATCTCAGAAAGAGATGATTTAAAACTTAAAAGTACTCTGTATTACACTATGACCTGATATAAATGGAAATATGAAAAGAGAAAATAGGCACATAGAAAGATGCTCAACACCATGCATATTAAGAAACTACAGATTAAAACAACAATAGGATATGACTGTATACCTATTGCAACATGGACAAGTCAAACCACTATGAACACCAAATGTTAGCAAGGATGCATGTTGCTGGTTAGTGTATGAAACATTATAGGCACTTTGTAAAATAGCTTGTCACAAAACTAAGCATCTTTACTAGATGAACCGGGAACTGTGAGCTATGGTATTTACCCAAATATGTTTAAATCTATGTCCACATACACAGAAAACAACTGTAGGAGTGTCTTTACAGGGACTCCATTCCAAACTGCCCAAACTCGGTAACTGCCATGATGTTCTTTTAATAAATTCATTGATAAATGCTGGCATACCCAGATATTATTCAGTTCCTGGGAGGAAAAAACTACCAAACCATGAAAAGACTGGAAGAACCTTAAAGGTATGTCACTAAGTGAAAGAAGCTGGTCATAAAAAGCTTCATAATGTAAAAGTCTAAACATATGACATTGTGGAAAGAGCAAAACCATGAAGACAGAGTTCACTGATGTGACAAACTCATCCTTCAGTTTAGGGTATCAGTGTAAGGAGGCTGTGTAGCTTTGGGAACCCTGTACTTCCTGCCCAGTTTTGCTCTGAAACTCAAACCATTACCTAAAGTAGTCCATGTAACTATTAATTCCCACAGGGGGAATGTAGCTCAGTGATAGAGCATTTGATCATGGTGCATGAGGTTCTGGGTATAATCCAGGCTGACAGGAGACAAAATGGTTAACTTTTGTGTACTTGATACACAGTAAATGACAATAAATACTAAATGTATTAGGGTGCTTATGTCAAGATTCGTATGGACAAGATAGGTCATATGACTCTTGATCTTCTTTAAAAATATTTGATTTTATGTATGTGTATGTGTGAGTGACTGTATGCATGAATGGGCATCACGTGTGTGTATGCGCGTGAGCGTGTGTGTGTTGTCTCCAGATGCCAGAAAGGATGTTGGAAACCCCTAGAACTGACGTCACAGACAGTTGTGAGCTACCATGTGAGTGTTAGGGACCAAATGCAACCCCTTTACAAGAGCAATAAGTGCTCCTAAACACAGACTACCTCTTCAGCCCCTCTTGGCTTGATCTTAACAATGCACTCCTTACATTTTTTTGAGTGGCCTCACTGGATCAAATGGGTGAATATTTAAATTATTTTGTCAGAGACAAACTTTCTTCAGTGTGCAGTTCTACAAATGGAACACCTGTCATCCTGTATCTTCACCAACACCTAATGACTACAACTATTTAAATATTTGCAAAACTAGCTGTGGTTCTTGAGAACTGAGTTTGAACTAGGTTTAGTGAAGGCTTAATGTACTTTATAACTCAAAAGAAATTCCCAAGAAAGGAAGGTAAATGACTGGGAGACATGACAATTTACTTTATTCTTTTCAGAAGAGTTGAATTATAAGAATCAGAATATTGGCATAAAGTGATAACACATTCATTGTGTGTGTGTGTGTGTGTGTTTTCTCATGAGGTCCAATTCAGCAGTACTTATAATTACTTAATATTAAGAATATGAAAAAAATCACCCAAACTCTCAACAATAAGGAAAAAATTATTACTTGTATTATTTACATGAAGGAATCTCACAAGACTATGTGTTCAAAGAATTATCAATGCAATAAGAAACCACTTTTTTGTTTTTGTTTTTTGAGAAAGGGTTTCTCTGCATAGCTTTGGAGCCATTCACAGAATTTACCTTGTAGACTAGGCTGGCCTCAAACTCACAGAGATCTTCCTGCCTCAGTCTCCAGAGTACTGAGATTAAAGGCGTGCACCCTCACTGCCCAGAGAGAAACCACTTTTAAGTACAGTCAGGTGCCACAAGCGGCCTATAACACTGCATCTGCTGTTACCACAATGCAACCCACACACAAATATACAAGCCTGATGGGGAATGTACTGTGTATGTTTATCTTATTGATTGTTAAATAAAATACTGTTTGGCCAATGAGATAGCAAGTTAGACGGGACTAGGAGTCAAAGAGGATTCTGGGAAATGTAGTAGAGAAGTGGTGATCCAGGCAGGAAGTGACATATCAAGGAGACTCATATCTAAGCGATGGAGAAAGTGGAAGCATCCCTTTTCCCCTTGCTCCTCTAGCAGCACAATGTGATCCACTGGAAAGGAGGGACGCCAATAAGGCATCGATAAGTCTTATAAAATATATAGGTTTATGATAGTTAAGACTGAGCTATCAGTTGAGGAATCCTAGTCATTGGTCAAGCAGCTTTGAACCTAATACAAGTTTCTGTGTATCCATTTGGGCCTAACTCGGGCGGGCGGCTGGCATAAAGCGCACATCTGGCAGTGGGGCTCGGCGGCTTTTGGTGGAAAGATTTATCGTAACAGAATGGTGTCAGACAAGCCCACAAAATCACCAAAGAGGTGAGAAAGAGGCACACACCCCTGTGTGAGCAATGCTAACTTGCAGCAAGAATATTTTCTTCTTTGTGTTTTTCTCATTTCTAAAGTATTCTCAATAAAAAAGTACTGAAATATGCAACTACCTAGGTAAACCTTTAAAATTACACTAAACAAAAGAAGTTGGCAAGATAATAAAATATTGCGTAAATCTCTTTATATGAAACATCCAAACAGACAAAACTATGGAGACAACATTTGCCCAGAATTAGGTGTGGAAATGGAGAGCAAGCAGCACCTACAAATGGCTATGTGGCTTTTTCGTGGGTGAGAAACACTCTATAGAGTACTGATATTTTTACAACAGTAGATATAAAAAAATGCTTTGAATTTTGTACTTTTAATTATGAGCCATTCATAAATTATGTCCATAAAATTGCCTAAAGGAAAGCACAATAAAAGCTTTGTAAACAATATCCTGCTAAAAATATTTTTGAGGAGTGTTCCCCTTTCTCCACATCCTCTAATTTGTATATTTTGGAGATCATCCCTCTGTCAGATGTGGGAGGGGTTGGCCCTCCCTGAGGAGGGGTGGGATGGGAGGTGGGATACAGAGTTGGTGGGAGGAATGAGAGGACAGGAGGGAGAGAGAACTGGGATTGGTATAAGATTGTTTTTGATTTAATAAAAATTAATTAAAATATTTTCGAAAGATTTTTTTCATTTTTAAATATTTAATTGTGCATATCTACGTGTGTCTGTGTACAGGAGTGCTGGTACCCACGAAGGCTAAAGGAGGGTGTTGGATTCTCTAGACCTGGAGTTACAGGTGGTTGTGAGCCACCAGACATAGGTGCTGAAAAGCAAGCTCTGGTGTTGGGCAAAAGCGATATATTATACTCCTTAACCAGTAAGTCATAGCTCCAGTACCTGAAAACATTTTTAACTTACTTTTTTATTTGTTCTTTGTGTCTTTTACATCATGTAGCTCCATTCCATTCATTTCCCCATCCCTTCATTTCCACCCTCTGCCCTTGCAAACTCCCCCACAAAATAAAATGAAATAAAATTTAAGGCAAAAAAAAAAAAAAAAACCATAAAAACCAGTCTCACCATGGAAGCTGCAGTGTGACACAGTGAGTCATAGTTTACCCTTTTATCCATATATCTTTACTTGCAAGTGTTCATTGCAGAGAGTCATTGGTCTGGTTCGAGGCCTCTAGTTTCTGCTACACTATCGACGCTGGGCCCTCACTGGAACTCCTCTTGGTTATTCTGTTGTTGCCCAGTGTCTTGGAGATCCTGAAGCTTTGGGTCTGCAGGATCAGTCCCTTCATGTGCTCCAACAGATCCCCAGATGAAGTGGAAGTTGGGGTAGGTCAACTCATAACCCTCTTTTGGGGCCTGGGTAGTTGCAGGGCTGGTCAGCCTGCCCCCTCTTCCTTGTCCTCGACACCAGGGTGAGCTTTCCTGCATTGCCCTGGCGAGTTCACCCCTTGCTGTGATGAGCAAGGGCCTGAGCCAGTTCTCCTGTTTTCATGTCCTCAGGGACGGGTCTCCCATACCTTCATGGCCAGCTCTACTGTGTCGCCCAGGCATGGTGTAGGGGTCATTCTCCCAAGTGCTGCAGCCAATGAAGGCAGGAACAGCTCTTCTGCTCTTATGACCTCAGGACCCATGTGCCTTGGCATTGATGGGAGGAAGCATCTCTCCCATCACATGACAGATGAGTAATAGGTACAACTCTCCCATGCTCACAATTTCAGGGCTGGCTCACTCACACCTCTGCCAACAGGATTGGCTCTATTGTGCTGCCCGGGCAAGATGCAGGGCCTGCTCTCCTGAATGTTGCAGCTGGTGAGGAACAGGGCCAGTTTCCCCCTCCCCTCTTATGCTCTTATGGCCTCAGGGCCAGCTTCCCACCTGCCTCAGTCGTTGATCGGCCACAGTGTTGGGGGAGGGCATTCCTCTCCAATCCACGCTGCCTCATGACAGAAGAGCAATGTGAAGGTGTGGGGGGGTAAGTCCCAAAGCTGTGAGCACTGGAGATCTGTCCCCATTACTCATCTGTCGTGTGGCAGCATGGGTGGGAGAGAGATGCCTTCCCCACATCACCCCTATCCCCACCCATCAACACCTGAAGCAGGTAGGCGAGCTGGCCCTGAGGCCATATGAACTGGAGAGATGCCCCTGCCCCCCACCAGCCGCAACACTCCAGTGAGCAGGCCCTGCACCTTACCTGGGCAGCACAATAGAGCCAACCCCATTGGTGAAGGTATGAGTAAGCCAGCACAGAATTTGTGAGCATGGGAGAGCTGTCCCCATTACTCATCTGCCATGTAGTGGCATGGGCAGGGAAGAGATCCCCACAACACACACACACACACACACACACACACACACACACACACGCACGCACGCACGCACGCACGCACGCACGCACGCACTCGCACACGCACATGCACACGCACACGCACGCGCACGTGCGTGCGCATACCCATCTAACACCTGAGGTAGGTGGGAGGGCTGGCCCTGAGGTCATAAGAGCAGGAGAGCTCTCCTTGCCCCTCATCAGCTACAACACTCAGCAGAGCAGGCCCTGCACATTGCCTGGGCAGCACAGTACAGCCAATCCTGAAAACATTTTTAAAGGGAAGTGGGGTAGAGTTGAAGATGGAAACAAGAGCCAGAGGAGAATGATACTAACCTCGCCTTGACCCAGGTCTAGAGTAGATGGCCCTGCTGCTTCTTTGGGGAGCAAAATTTAGAGGCGCTCTCAGAGACTCCCTCTACCCTGATATGAGAGCAGTTTCCCCTGAAAAGCTATAACCTGGAGCAGAAGAAATCATCCCCTGAAAAACATTCTGTCTGCTCAAGCAATGCACAGGTCTTCAGACTACGTTGTGACTGTAGCGATGATAAGCATAGGCAGGACCACACCTTGACCGGGACTGCTCATTCATTATGCATTCCTACTGTCCCTTATCCCAATTCTTTCTCTATTGAAACCCAAATTCCATGTCAGTACTTCAAAGAAACCATTGGATCCCTTTGTGAACTGAAGTTCCAGGGAAGGAGAAGATGGGCAGGGTAGATTGGAGAGGGAGACAAGGAGACAATCAGAGGGACAGAGAGAAGCTAAACTTGTGTGATGATTCTCTAGGATCAAATGGCTAAATATCAAGAGTTATATCACATCCTTGTGATGATCTATCAAAGAAAAAAGACTTTTTGAAAAAAGTCATATGGAAACTTAACAACAGTATGATACTTGCTCAACCGTGTTCATTGCAGCATTATTCATAGTAACCAGAAACTGGAAACAACCTAGATGCCCCTCAACAGAAGAATTGATAAAGAAATGTATTACATTTACACAATGGAACATTACTCATCTGTTAAAAACAATAACATTATAACATTTTAGCAGATGGATGTAACTAGAAAAGCACATTCTGAATGACCCAGAAAGACAAACATACTATGTACTCACTTATAGGTAGACATTAGCTGTTAAGGAAAGGGTAATCATGCTACAATCCACAGATCCAGTGAGGTTAAGTAACAAGGAGGGCTGGGGTGGAGGTGGGGGCAACACACAGGGATCTCCCTGGGAAGGGGAAATAGAATAGATTTTGCAGGTAGATGGGGCAAATGGGAATGTGAACAGGAGGGACCAGGTGGAGGTTGGAGGGATGGAGGAAGAGAGTACTGGGAGAGATGACTGGAATTGGGGGACATTTGGAGGTAATGAAGAAATCTAGTGCACTGCAAACTCCCTGGAATCTACAAGAGTGACCCTAGTGAAGTCTCCTAGTAGGGGGAGATACGGAAGTGGCCATATTCTGTATAACAAGGCAAGGCTCCTAGCAATGGGACTAGGACAGCAACCCAGCCATAAGACCTTCATCCTACAATTTGTCCTACTGCAAGATGTGCTGGAGAAATAGCGGTGCAAAACTTGTGGTAATGGCCAACCAATGACTGGACCAACTTGAGGCCCACACCTGACGATGCCTCAATGGCCAGGAACCAGAGGCAGGGCAGCCCAGAGACCCAGGATAGAACCAAACAAAACTGGCAAAAAAAAAAAAAGTCAATGAAATTATTCCTAATGATACTCTACTATATTCATAGGTCAGTTCCTAGTCCAATTGTCAGCAGAGGGGTGTCATCCAGCAACTAATGGGAGAAGTTGCAGAGACCCACATCAAATACTAGGTGGAGCGATTGTTGGAACCCAGCATTATGCTGACCCCGCCCCCTGACAATGGGTGGGACACACATATGGGCATTCAGGCAGATACTTAGGCAGCTCAAACAGCCCCGTGTTGCCTAGCCACATCCTGGGGCCACATCATGTTACGGGGCTGCATAAGGACTCAGTACGCATGTGCAAGCTTTCCCTTTTAAGTGATCACCACATGTTCATTTTCTCTCTTCCTTCACCCCCTTCTCTCTCTCTCTCTCTCTCTCTCTCTCTCTCTCTCTCTCTCTCTTTTTCTGTCTCTCTCTCTCTCTCCCCTCTGCTTCTGCCCCCTTCCTTTGTCCCCTCACCCCTTCCTCCAATAAACTCCACAAGGGTTTGTTGAGTCTTATGGTTCGTGTTTTCAAGTATTCATAACTGGTTTCCTGTTCCATCTACCTGTGCGTAACTGAAACAAAAGAACAACAGCCATGGAATCCCCACAAAAGAGAGAGAGAGAGAGAGAGAGAGAGAGAGAGAGAGAGAGAGAGAGAGAGAGAGAGAGAGAGCTGATTAAGAAGCAAACAATAAAGATTTCATAATATCCAGCTCTACATAATGCACCTCTCCTCCTAAGTCTAAGAGTCCACTGCAGAAAAATGGATGGAGAGAGTGGGAGAGCCAGATGCTGTTGATGACAACAAGGATAGAGTCTTTTGGACACAGCAGGGCAGCTGCACATATAACTCACAGTGTTGGTAACAGCATGCACAGAACATGTACAAGACCAGGCCATACCAAATCCCAGGCTGGAAATGGGATTTGGACATAAAATATGACCCCTAGCTGAAGAGCTGTTGGCAGTTGTTTAACTGTTTGAAGATGGATGAACAATTTTCTCCAAGAGTATAGCTCTAAGTCTACCATGCTCCAGTAGAAGTCCATACTTTCAAGAATATTTGGGAAGGACATTGGTCTCAATGGATTAAGAAGAAAAGAAGGAAGAAGAGGAAGAAGGAAGAAGAAAAATGGAAGAGGAATAAGGAGGAGGAAAAAAGGAAAGAAAGAGGAAAAGTTGTTGTTGCTGTTAGGTGGGGTAAGGAGAGCAGATGAAGTATTAATCTAATTAATCTTATCAATAAAAATCAGGACTCAAATATTGGGGTAAGAACCTGAAAGATCAGAGAACAAGGAGCAGCTGCGGGTTGCTTCTTACCTCTTCTGTTCCTCTATCCAAAAGGGTGGAGATCCTCTCTCCATCATGCCTTACCACTTCCTGTCTCCTCTCTGTCTACAGTCCTCCAAACCTCTATGGTCAGCTAGTAGCTAGCTATTTCCACCCTCTGACTCCAAACAAGCTTTATTTAAAGATTAAAAGAAAAAAGACACAGCTTTTTACATCCAAAGGAATAAAAGAGAATATGCTAATTCATTTTGTCAACTTGACACATGCTACAGTCATCTGGGAAGGGAAACCTCAATTGAACAAATGCCTCCATCAGATTGCCTAGCAGGCAAGTGTATGAGGGATTTTGCTTAACAATTGATATAGGAGGTCCCAGTTCACTGTGAGCAGTGTCAGCCCTGAACAGGTGGTCTTGGGCTGTATTAAAAAAGCAAGCTGAATGAACCATTGAAAGTAAGCCAATAAGCAGCATTCCTCCATGGTCCCTCTGTGTCTGCCTTCAGGTCTATGCTTGAGTTCCTGCCCTGACTTCCTTCAATGGTGACTGTGATATGGAAGTCTAAGCCAAGTAAACCTATTTCTTTCCCAAGCTGCTTCTTGTTATAGTGTTTTATCACAGCAACAGAAAGCAAGTTAGAACGGATGGCTTGCTCCAGAATCACATGTAAGTAAGTGATCACAATCAAGGAATACAGATTCAAGTTTTCCCAAATACCATATTGCACTGTGGAAGTGGTTACGTGGGACTTTATTAATTGTAGAACAAAGAAATTATGACATTTAACTTTTGGACTGGTGAAAGCTCATAGTCTGCTAAGCATGAGTTGTAAGGGCCACTTTTTATTAAAGAGTTCATTTAATATTCATGTATAGCCCAAATAAAACTTGGGTTAAATACTTTTAAATGGTTTTATGTTTTTTTACTAATTCTCTGAAAGTTTCATATGACATGTTGTGGTCACAGTCAAGCCGCCCCCACTCCAGCCAACTTTTCTCAGATCTATGTGCTGTGTGATATTTTGACTGTAGACAGAGAGGAGACAAGAAGTGGTAAGGTGTGATGGAGAGAGGATATCCACCTTTTTGGACAGAAAAATGGAAAAGGTTAAGAAACAAGGGGTAGCTTCTCCTTGTTCTCTGATCTTTCAGGTTCTTACCCCAATGTTTGAATCCTTTGTTTTAGGGATTCCTGAGACCTCAACCATTAGGATACTGAGGGTGGAGATCTTCTCTAGAGACTTAACTGGAGAGGGACACCTGCTTCCAAGCTCACTTACATGGTAACTGGAAGACTTAGTTACTTGAACACTATTGCACAGGAGCCTCCATTCAGTTCCTCACTGGCTATCAGTTAGAGGCTAACCTCAGTTTCTCACTAAAATGTCCTCCACAACACAGCATCTTACTTCATCATAACTAATGTAAGAAAGAGAGTCAGAAAGCAAAATGGAAGTCACAATCCTTTCTAACCTCACCATGGAAACATTGCTTCATGTTCACTTTATTATATTCATTAGAAGCAAGTTATTGAATTCAGTCTGTGCTCAAAGGGTAAAGAATACATTGGGTGTGAATATTAGGAGGTAGAGATATTGGAGCCACTCTAGGAGCTGGCTACCACACATTCATTCTCGGCCTCTGAAGCACACACTTAAGAGCATTCATGCCTTTGCCAGGGAAACTGGTACTAGGTGGGAGATGGGAATTAGACTCACAGCCTTCTCCCAATGCCTTTCTAGTAAAGACAGCTAAGCTGTACTCAAGCAAGTACAAGAGATATGACTCTAAGCCTCCCTTTTTTGTGACGGGTACAATGCATCCTCATTTATGATAACTGGCTCTTCAAACGTGGTTCAAATACATGATACTCTAATAATAACCATCTTATAGATGGGAATAAAAATGCATTTCCTCAACAAATGATTTTGTCTTGGGGTATTTGAAAAAAATAGAGGATTCTCAATAGAGGAATCTAAAATGGCTGAAAGACACTCAAGAAAGTGCTCAACATCTTTAGCCATCAGAGAAATACAAATCAAAACAACTCAGAGATACCATCTTGCTCCTATCGGAATGGCTAAAATCAAAAACATAAATGACAGTTTATGCTGGAGAGGATGTGGAAAAATGAGAAACACTCCCCCATTGCTGGTGGGAGTGACAACTCATACAACCACTTTGGAAATCAGTATGGTGGTTCCTCAGGAAAATAGGAATCAGTTTACCACAAGATCCAGCAATTCCACTCTTAGGCATATACCCAAACGATGCACATTCATAGAGCAAGGACATCTGTTCAACTATGTTCATAGCAGCATCATTTGTAATAGCTTGAACCTGGAAGCAACCTAGATGGCCCTCAACTGAAGAATGGATAAAGAAAATGTGGTGCATTTACACAATGGAGTATTACTAAGTGGGGGGGGGGAGGTGGCAATGGAATCTTGAAATTTACAGGCAAATGGATAGAACTAGAAGAAACCATCCTGAGTGAGGTAACCCAGTCACAAAAAGACAAACATGGTATGTATTCACTCATATATGGATTTTAGATATAGACCAGAGGATTACCAGCCTACAACTCACACTGCCAGAGAATCTAGGAAACAAGGAGGATCCTAAGAGAGACATGCATGGTCCCCTGGAGAATGGAAAAGGACAAGATCTCCTGAGCTAATTGGGAGCATGGGGGAAGGTGAGAGGGAATTAGGAGAAAGGGAAGGGGAGAAGAGGAGGACATGAGGGAGCAGGAAGATTGAATCAGGGGAAGAATAGAGGAGAGCAAGAAAAGAGATACCATAATAGAGGGAGACATTATAGGTTTAAAGAGAAATCTGGCACTAGGGAAATGTCCAGAGACCTACAAGGTTAACCCCAACTAACAATCCAAGCAATAGTGGAGAGGCTGCCTTAAATGCCCTTCTCTGATAATGAGATTGATGACTACCTTATATGTCATCCTAGAGCCTTCATCCAGTAGCTGATGGAAACAGAGGCAGACAAAACAGCAGACACCCACAGCTAAACATTGAGTTGAACCCTGGAACCCAGTTGCAGAGAGTGATGAGCAAAGGGATCAAGACCAGGCTGGAGAAACCCACAGAAACAGCTGACCTGAACAAGGGTGAGCTTGGACCCCAGACTGATAGCTGGGATACCAGCATAGGACCAACCCAGACCCCCCTGAACATGGGTGTCAGTTAGGAGACCTGGACAATCTATGGGGCCTCTAGTAGTGGATCAGTATTTATCCCTAGCATGGGAATGGACTTTGGAAGCCCATTCCCCATAGGGGAGAGGGCCTAGGCCTGGTCCAAATGATATAACAGACTTTGAAGATTTCCCAATGGAAGGCCTCACCCTCCCTGGGGAGCAGAAAAGGGATGGGATAGGGGGTCAGTGTAGGCAGGGGAGGGGGGAGGGAGAGGGAACTGGGATTGACGTGTGAAACAAGCTTGTTTCTAATTTAAATTTAGAAAATGATTGAATTTGTTCATTGTCAGGCTTGGACACCTCTTTCAAGGCATATATATAGTGCATTGTTTATTCTAACCTCTCTGTTCTTTCTTATCTCCTTCCTACCCTGACTATCCCCCACTCTTCCCCACAGGTCCCTTCCCACAGTCATACCCTTTGCATTTGTTTTGTGATTCTGGTTTTAACCAGTACTGTCGATGTGACAGTGGGTTTGGAGCTATCCATCGGAATCTGGTGAGGTCACCATTTGGTATACAACTCAAGGCAATGACTGTCTACTCCACAGAATCTATCGATTGACAAACAGCCAATCATGAATCCCGTATTTTTTTTTTTTTTACTTTTGTGGCACTTCTTTCTTCTATTTACGCATAGGTGTTAGTGTACAAATTAAAAAATAAAACTATTATTGGGGTTGGAGAGATGTTTCAGCTGCTAAGAGCATGCATTTACTCTTTCAGAGGACCAAAATTTGATTTCCAGCACCCATGTCTGATGGCTCTTAACCACCTGTAATTCCAGCTCCAAGGGATCAGACATTGTCTTCAGGGTTCTTCAAACACCTGAACTCCCATACATATAGCCAAATATAGATGTTCATAATAAAAACTAAAATAAAGCCTTTTAATAAGAACAAGAAGATATTCTAGCATCCTTGATTATTCATCCACCTTCCAAGTCATTAGTCAAGCTATTTAATAAAATGTATTAAGCTCCCATTACATGTTAGATATAATGCTAATTCTTAAGTGTGCTAAAAAGATGAATAAGGACCAAGTTGGCCAAAGTGTTACAGTGAAACCCTGTCTCAAACAAAAACAAAAAGAAAACAGAAAAAATAAAACCATAAAATACAGGTAGATGAGATATAGATACTTTAGTCATTCTCTCATATTCAGAGCTACTATTGTGGTAACATGTGTGAAGCACCATGACCAAAAATCACATAATGGAGCAAAGGGTTGATGTAGCCTATGTTTCCACATCACTGTTCATCTAAAGTTAGGACAGGAGCTGAGGAACCTGGAGGCAGGAACCTGGAGGCAGGAGCTGGTGCGGAGGTCATGGAGGAGTTCTGTTTACTGGCTTGCTCTTCATAGCTTGCTCAGACTGTTTGCTTATAGAACCCGGGACCACCACCCAGGGTGGCACCACCCATAATGGGCTGGGCTCTCTCCATCAATCACTAATTAAGGAAATGCCTAATAGGCTTGATAACAGCCCAATCTTATGGAGGCATTTTCTCAATTGAGGTTCCCTTCTCTATACTCTAGTTTGTGTCAAGTTGATTGAAAAGTCATCTGACGCAATTTACCCTTAGTCAACTTGACACACAAACACAATACTTATTTTGCTGGCTAGTCTAATGTCAAGTTAACACAGAAGCTAGAGTTACCCGAAAGAGAGGCAACATCAACTGAGAAAATGCTTCTATAAGATCCAGTCTGTAGGGCATTTTCTTAATTAGTGACTGATGGGGGAGGGGCCAGCCCACTGTGGGTGATGTTGCCCCTGAGTTGCTGATCCTGGGTTCTATAAGAAAGCAGGCTGAGCAAGCCATAGGAAGCTAGCCAGTAGGCAGCACCCTCCATGGCCTCTACATCAGATCCTGCCTCCAGGTGCCTTCCCTATTTGAGTGCCTGTCCTGACTTCTTTTAATGATGAAGAGCAATATGGAAGTGTAAGCCAAATAAATCCTTCCCTCCCCAACTTGCTTTTCGGTCATCGTGCTTCATTGCAGCAACAGAAACCCCAAGACACTTATTAAGCATAACCTTTCCTTTCCTGTCTCCAAGATCTCATATTAATATTACAATATAAAATGTTATAAACTTTAAAAGTCTCACAGTCTTTACAGATTTTCACTATTTTCCCCCATACTTCCCTTGTGAACAGCTAATACATAAAATAGCAGTACCAGCCGAAGTGTTTCTTTAGTTAGTAAAGCTTCTCTGTTCATGCTTTCTTGATGTAAAAATACAATAAAGAAGACAGAGTTCCAAGCCTGGAATGTAATAGGAGCTCAGAAGGCAGTACTTCAGAGTAACATACACTGTGCAGGACCAACTCAAGAAGTTTCAGAGGGTAACAATATTGGAAACTGGGCTAGCAACCATTCTTGTTGTATTTCAGCAAAGAATGTGACTGCTTTCAGCCTTTTTCCTAAGAATTTACCTGAGACTAAATTGAGGAGTAATGGACTAATTTCCTTGGCAAAGTTGTTCTCTAGACAGCCTAAATTCTGTTGTATGGTTGTGAAATATCAATTTATATAGGCCTACAGTGAAAAAGAAGAGCAAGTAGGCAAAAAGGAAATATAAAATGTACAATTTGAAGCAAAAAAGAAAAAGAAAAAACAATAGTGGGAAATTTAATGTTAGAGCCAAGGCTTGTGCTGAGAGAGATAAGGAGCTCAAGGAAGAGGCCTGATGTGCCCTCACCTAATTAAGCTTCCAGCATGTAGAAAGAAAAGGCCTAAGAAATCTTCTGTTCCTAAAAAGCAAAAAGCAACCAAAACTCAAAGATGCTACAAATGTGATTCTCAAAGTGTCATGATTCACCCCAAGTAGGCAGACAAATATGGCAGTATCATCTATATGACTCTGTGTTTAGAATCATAAAGAATACATAAGTAAAGGGATTACGGAATCTTCCTCCATGGTTAAGCATGGATTGTGTTGGAAATCCCAAAATGTTGATTATGCCAAAGCCATGATACATTTGCCAAGGTAAAGAAGGGGTAGAACCATCTATATCCTCTGACATCAGGCTTAAAGCTACAAGATTTGGAGTTTGTCCTGCTGGTTTTGTATCTTCTATGCTATCATATGTTGGAAAATGTAATTTGCTTTCTCATTTTACAAAGAGTTACTATTAAGAGATTGTCTTGAGTCTCAGAAGAGGCTTTTGAACTTTAAACTTTTAAACAGTGTTGAAACTGAAAGACTATGGAAAGTTTTCAACTTGGACTGAATGTATTTTGCATTATAGAATGGCCAAAAGCCTTTGGGAGCCAGGGAGTAGAATGTGGAGATTTGAATGAGAATGACGCCCGTAGGATCTTATTTATGAATACCTAGTCCCCAGTTGGTGGAACTATTTAGGAAGGATTAGGAGGTGTGGTCTTGTTGAGGGATGTGTCACTGGGGATAGGCTGTGAGGCTTCATAAACCCACATCATTCACAGTTAGCTTTCTTTGCCTACTATTTATAGATCAAGATGTAAGCTCTCAACTGTTCCTGCCCTCATGCCTTTACCATTATGGACTTTAATCCTCTGAAATGGTAAGCCCAGTTAGAAACTTCCTTTAATAAATTGCTTTTGTTGTGTTGCTTTGTCACAGAATTAGAAGAGTGACTAAGACAGACTGTGACAAAAATGTCCCATTTAAACCTGAGCACTCCACAGTCACTTATTCTAGATAGATTGCAGGTCTCTGTACTAACCAGCATCTACGGCAAAAAGAAGCTTCTCTGATAAGGGATGACATTTTAGAAGTACTTTTGAAATAGGTTAGAGGTTATCTAGAGTTGGAGGATGAGAATCCGGACTGATATCCATGTGACATGAGAGATCTTTGTGGGGATTATAAAAACATCCTAAAGCATGATTACAATAGTGGTGACACATGTCTAAATTGGAAATCATTGAACTGTACAATGAAAACTGATGAATGCACAAAAATCATACCTTAATAAAACAGTTGGAAAACAAAAGTTTCATGATAACTCCTTTGCTTTGTTTCTCACTTTCTTAGGCTTTGTATATATCAAGTCTATTTGGGAGCCCAACTCCCAGCTCCTTTGATAAAAGCAATTCTCAGAGAAATAGTAGCTTCAATCTACCAGCTTCTGACACAGCTAAGAGAATAATATTCCAGTCTTCAAAGCAACGGAGGGTTCTGACATCAGCTATAGCCAGCAAAGGTGCCCAATTCACCTAGATGGTTGCGGAGAAAGCCTGAAGATGTTATCAAGACCAAAGACCTTTAACTAACAGCTGCATTCTATACAGGGTGGTGCTTCCCTGAGCAAGTGTGTTTGAAGTGCTGGGATTCAGGACCCAGGTGGAAGAGGAAAATAGCTACAAAATGGGAAGCAGGTGGTGCAAAGTAGGATGTCAAACTCTTCAAATTAAAGTTATTCCCAACCATTCCAGAAAACATCCTTTAAAAAAGAGTCTCAATAAGCATCAGAGTCAACATCATACAGAGATCATGCTATGGTCACATGACCACTAAATTCAAAATCAATAGCAATAAAGCTTAGAAAACTCCCCACTTCCATAGAATAAGCACACGTGTAAACAATACCTGAGTAAAAGAAAGGACATCATCATTGAGTGGGGACTCCAGTTGAAGAAAGCATAAAAATGATCAGCTAAGCTTGCACCACAAGATGCCAGGAAAGGAAGATATTATATCCAAATTAATAAGTGAAAGCAAATAATAAAAAATAAAACAAGGAAGTAGACAAAATAGAGCTATTTATATGACTTCATTTCTAAATAAAGCACATTAAACCACGAAATCTCAGTATGGGTTGCTTACTGGGTTACATTATAGACATTCATGAAATAAATTCAAATTCTGGTTAAAAAAAAACTTTCATATAATTATCCTTAGATGCAACCTAGAAATCGATTGCTTCTAGTAATTCTAGTTAATTTTGTTTTGTTTTTCCAGACAGGGTCTCATTGTGTAACTCTGGCTATCCAGGAACTCACTATGAAGACTGACTAGCCTGACTATGGCCACCACTTGCAGAGTGCTGGAATTAAAGACATGCACCACCATGCCCCTCAGTTTCTTTAATTCTTTAGTATTTTATGTCTACTGGTCCTTCATATGTTGGCAATAATCCTGTAAGAAGCAAACAAAATAAAGTCTTTATCACAATATAGCCTTGAAACGGGCTGTTCTTCCTGTGTTAAGAGTAAAGGACATGACATTTATCAGTAACTGGGGTGGAAGGATCACAGAAAAGAAGTCATGAGTCAGGTATGATGAATCAAGAGACCAGAGCATAAAACTCGGGTCCAGAGGAATGAGGCCAGTGTCATCCTGATCCTTTCATTCACTTTCTAATGGTCTAGCAGGTTGGAACACTACATTTATTTTTGTTCCTTGGTGTTGGTGAGGACATAGAGAGTTGGCAAAATCGGGTAGAGTGAATCTGCGGGGTTACTAGAAAACTGTTTTTATCTGGGCCTCTTTTTCCAGCCCTTCCACGGGTCACCTACATCATACCTATTCCCACTGTGATCTGCTTCCTGTGTGGACCATGCCTGGGTGGAGCTGCCTGGTGACTGGGGCAGGAGGGTTTCTGGGCCAGAGGATCATCCACATGTTGGTGCTGGAGAAAGAGCTGCAGGAGGTCAGAGCCCTGGACAAAGTCTTCAGACCAGAAACAAGGGAGGAATTCTGTAGTAAGTAAAGCCAGAGGTTCTGTCTGTGGGAATGCTGATTGTGTTATGATAAAGCTCGAGAGGAACCTTGGCAGATTCCATGTTGGGCAAGGGTGACCCAGAAGGAAGGACAAACATGCCAGGCAGACAGACTTTTTTTGTTAGAAGCAATCTTATTTTATATATCAATCCCAGTTCCCTCTCCCTCCCCTCCTTCCATGCCTTCCACCAATGCCCCCATCCCATCCCCATCCACTCCCCTGGGAGGGTGAGACCTTTCATGGGGGATCATCAAAGTCTGTCACATCATTTGGGGCAGGGCCTAGCCCTACCCCATCCCCACCCCTGCCCCTGTGTATCTAGGCTAAGAGAGTATCCCTCCATGGGGAATGGGCTCCCAAAGTCCATTAGTGCACTAGAGATAAATACTGGTTCCACTGCCAGAGGCTCCATAGAGCCCAGTGCTCCTAACTGACACCCACATTCAGGGGTCCTGGTTCAGTCCTATATTGGTTCCCCAGCTGTCATACTGGGGTCCATGAGCTCCCCCTTGCTCAGGTCAGCTATTTCTGTGGGTTTCCCCAGCATGGTCCTAACCCCTTTGCTCATCACTCCTCCCTCTCTACAACTGGATTCCAGGAGTTCAGCTCAGTGTTTAGCTCTGAATCTCTGCTTCTGCTTCCATCAGCTACTGGGTATAGGCTCTATGATGGCATTTAAGATGGTCATCAATCTCATTATAGCGGAAGTGCATTTAAGGTAGCCTCTCTACTATTGCTTAGATTCTTAGTTGAGGTCATCTTTGTGGATCTCTGGACATTTCCCTAGATTGAGTTGGGGGAAGAATAGAGGAAAGCAAGAAAATCGATACCCTTAATAGAGGGAGTCATTATAGGTTTAAACAGACAGAGCTTAAGTGGGTTTTATTAGAAAGGAAAGGGGGAAGGAAAGAGAAAACAGATAGAAAGACACAGAGACAGAGAGAACAGAAGAGAAGAGGGAGACAGGAAAGTCCTGTATGCCCCAGGGGAACAGCGGGAAAAGAGAGCAGGAAAGAGAGGAGCAGGAAAGAGAGGAGCAGGAAAGAGAGGAGCAGGAAAGAGAATGTAAGGATTCAGGCATTCTGCTGGCCTGCCCCTGTCACTTGCAGAATTTACTCAGGCAGTATCTGGATAAGTCCAGGATTCCAAGGTTGCATAGTCTGCACACAGGTGCAAAGGACCCCTTTAAAAGAAAGACCCCTGTCCACTTACGCTCTCTTTCCCACTCTTTTTCCCTCCTTCTCTCTCTCATTCCTGCTGTTCCCCTGGGACAGACAGGACTTTTCCTGTCTCCCTCTTCTCTTCTGTCCTCTCTTTGTCTCTGTGTGTCTTTACCTCTATTTTCTTTCCTCCCCACCCCCATTTCCTATTATAATAAAGCTTCTTGCTATTTCCACTAGCCTCTGTCTGCCTGGCATGTTTGTCCCTCTGCCTGGGTCACCCTCCCTTGCCATGGAATCCTCCAGTGTTCCCCTCGAGACTGGGCACTGCAGGGCTCCTGTCTAGCAAACATGGAGCACTTGGAGCATAAGGCTTCTCCCATGCTCACACTCACCAGGAAGGATCATGACAACACAGCATAAAACACACCAGATCACCTAGATGCTGGAGACTAAAGTCTGGCTTGTCCCAGATCTACGAAAGGTGGTCATGAAGGCAGCTGCTGAACCTCCCTGCTTCTGCCCTTCTTCCCACTTGGAAATCTCACATGTGTTCTCTTTTTAATGTGCTATGATGGATCTGTAGAAGTGCACAGTTGTAGATTTGTCTACTGTTGCACAGAATCAGCAAGGTTATGGGGTTGGAGACCTCAGTAGTAAATTTCTGCCTTTCCTGCTTGTCCTGGGGCCAGCTGGCTGGCTGTTCCTTTAACGTTCTCCTGTGGAGTTGGAATTAAAAGGAAAGTAGAATCTGTGAATGAAAGAAAGACAGAGGGGACAGAGGATGGCAGACAGAACCAGACAGAAGTACACAGGGCAGTATAAAGGGCAGAGGCAGGTGAGGGCCAGGAGGGCCACAGATGCCCCCCACCCTCCTGGATTCCTCCAATGCCATTCCCATATTCCTCTTTGTCCTTCATCCTGACAAAGAAAATGACTGCAGATGTTGAAGCAGCATGTAATTGTTTGCTGATATTGTTGTCCCCAGGGCAAGGGCAAAATCTGGATTGAAAGTTCAGTTCCCCAGCTGCATTATCTTCCCATGTTGCTGATAACCCTGCAGGAAAGTAGAAAAAGAGGCTCAGCCATGAGGACAGTGTCAGGGATGGGTGTAGGTTGCATGTGTCACAATATTCACTTTGTGGGATAATTTAGTTGATGGCATGACTACTGCTGTCATCCTGTGGGTGTCAGAGACGCATGAGGATGTATCCACTGATTTATCCACTGCCCTAGCTGCATGTCTGCAATGCAGGTCTCAAAGAGGCTGGCTTATGTTCAGTGCTCACTTCTTTCATCTGCCATATGCTGACAGACATTCAACCAAACCCTTCATTGGAGCCCATTCTAGGTTCTCTCGAAGCGGCTCATTTTTCCTCTTTGTAATTGAGCTAGCTCTTCATTTGTACTCAGCTCAGATCCAGAAAGCACCAGGACCTATCAGGGAAGGGCTGAATTTTCCATCTTTGTGTCTCCTTGTTCTGAGTCCTCCTCACTGGAACTCTGGAAGACACAATCTGATTATCCTGTTGCTTGCCCAGGGTTACTCGTATGTCTTCATTCCTGTACATTTGCAACCTGAGACCTCTGTTACAGCTTCCCATGGCAGGACTCTGCCTCTGCTTCTCCTTCAGGCCAAATCCACAAGTGATTCCCCATTCTCCATCAATTAAATCCTAATTCCCCCTTTCTTACATTTGACTACCACCACCTATCTGGTCTCTTTAATGAGTCTATGAATTTCCATAAGTCTGTTTTCATGTGCAAAGCACGAATAACATCTTACTGCTCAGGTCCATTTTCTACAAAGAGATGGGATAGAAGTGGCTGCTTGCTCCTTCCCTACTAACGCTACATTCTGACTGCTGTGCGTTTATTGTTCCTTCAGTAGAAAGGCCTCCTCCCCGGGATCTCCTCACTCTGACTGCCCTTGAAGGCCTAGGGAACTGATACTGTGTCAGGAAACTTCCATCCCGTGCAGAAAGCTTCCCAATGACCTGCTTTATGTTCCTCAGAGCTGCAGACAAAGACCAAAGTGACAGTGCTGGAGGGAGACATTCTGGATGCCCAGTACCTGAGGAGAGCCTGCCAGGGTATCTCTGTTGTCATCCACACTGCTGCCGCCATTGACACCTTGGGTACCATTTCCAGACAGACTGTGATAGACATCAACCTGAAAGGTACAGTAACTCAGGAAGATACTGAGTGAGAGGGAAGAAAAAAAAAACAGAAAAACAAGTTTTTTTGGGGGGTGGGTGGGTACTTTGAAACATCTTCTATGCTTGCTCACCTCCCTTAGACAGCAGAGCCCATAGCTGTTGGTCTCAATATTCCTTTAAATTTTTATTTTATTTTTAGTTTATGACTGCATGCATGTCTGAGCACCATTTGTATGCTGGCTGCCCATGGGGTGTAAAAAGGGCATCAGATCTCCTAGAACTGGAGTTGCAGAAGTTGTGAGTGACCATGTGGGTACTAGGAATAGAACTCAGATCCTCTGGAAGAGCAGCTAGTACTCTTAACCACTTTTTCCATCCCTCTGGCCCCTAGTCTGAATAGTTTCAGTGAGGAAAACAGGATGAGAGGGGAAGGAAGATGATCAAGACCCCAGAGACAGTAGGAGAATAAAGATTTAAAGTCACACTCCTGTCGTTCCAACTGCTAGAAAAGCTGTTCTCCGTGCCAGTGCAACTGGACTCCAATTCCAAACCCTTAATTTCCATCTACACTCTGCGTCCCTCCCAGGCCAGATCCAGACCTGACAAGTGTTAGCCAGTACAGCATGTGTTACTGTAGTTCTAAGAGAACCACCCTGCCCATCTAAAGGAAGGTGTCCCCTGCGTAGACCACAGCACAGGTTCTCCACAGAGGCCCACGGGGAAGAATGACCCAGCATTTCCCTGCCCATTTTGTTTTCCTAGGAGGCATTATTTCTCATGTCTTTCACACTAGCTTTTCAGCCCACTGTGGATCTATCTCCTCTGGAGGACATAGGCAATTCCCTTCACTTGGTGGGCCTTTCTGTATTATGGCTTTTTAATGTAAGTTAGGGTGAAACAGGTAAGTTTGCATGGGATTCCTATGTAACATCCTCCTCCTGGGCATCGAGCATCATTCTTGCTATCACCATTACACCCTCGGCAAAGTCCTCCTCTGTGTTCCTTATGTTGACGTCCAATATGGGCACTCCAAGACTCCTTTACAAAAGGAAAAAAAAACTGATTTAGAATTTCCAGGAACATCTCAAAAATACCCTTTCTAATCCCTAATATGCCTCCCTGGTGTGGCACAGGCATACCTGCAGGAAGGTGTCAAAAGCCTCTGGTGCTCCTTGACTATCTCTCACCTATAACAATTGCCTGTTGTGTTTCCTAGCAACAGGAGATGAGAAATGACAGAGATAGTGATTAAGGCAATATTTTACAAAATATTGTTACAGATTGAGAAAATATTGCACATTGATGGTTATTCATGCCCCCATTAGTAAGTAAAGTCCAAATTTAATTAGCAAATATATTTAACTTAAGGTAATGAAGTTGTTTCTCCAGGAAATCAAGTTACAGAGTGCATATTAATGTTAATAAATGAGTGAATTATAATAATAACAGCAACTGCTTGCCCAGGACATTCCTTCCTTCCTCAAGGCAAGATGCCCTTGCCTCTCCTCCAGGATCTGCAGATCTGCATTGTGTCTGCAGTGTTCTACCCTTATAGAAATGACCAGCAGTAGACACACATTCTTTTTCAGTTCTCCAGAAGGCTCAATAGAAAATAATTAAATGACATAAACAGCAAATCCTCATTCTTAAAGCTATGTTGCCAAAGTACACAGTAGGAACCAGAATCAAAGATCACAGATAGAGAAGGAAAGAAAGATCTGTAAAGGCTGGAAGGCTAGAAACCTTGGCTCCCAGACAGCAGATTTCACCTGTCCTTTTATATTGCTCATGTGCCCATGCCCTATTCCTGCTGATTAGGGAACAGCAAAGAATGCACCAAGATGCTGGGATTAGGCTGGAAATGAACAAGAATCATGTGGATCCCTTGGTTTATTTCCTGACACTGACAGTGTGCTGTCTGTGACTAGGTACCCAGAACCTGTTGGAGGCCTGTGTCCAGGCTTGTGTGCCAGCCTTCATCTACACCAGCACAGTTGAAGTTGCGGGGCCCAACTCCTACAAGGACATCATCCTAAATGGCAATGAGGAAGAGCAACATGAAACTACATGGTCTCATTCATACCCATACAGCAAAAGGATGGCTGAGAAGGCAGTGCTGGCAGCCAATGGGTCCACCCTGAAAAATGGTGACACTTTCCACACTTGTGCCTTAAGGCCCATGTACATCTATGGGGAGAAAAGTCCATTCACTTCTAACACAATGATCAGGGCCCTCCAAAATAATGGTATTTTGGATATTACTGGAAAATTTTCCACAGTTAACCCAGTGTATGTGAGTAATGTGGCCTGGGCACACATTCTGGCTGCCAGGGGCCTACAAGACCCCAAGAAGTCACCAATCATCCAAGGGCAGTTCTACTACATCTCAGATGACACCCCTCACCAAAGCTATGATGATTTAAATTATGCCTTGAGCAAGAAATGGGGCTTCCGCCCTGATTCCAGTTGGAGGCCTCCTCTGCCCCTGCTGTACTGGCTTGCCTTCCTGCTGGAAACTGTGAGCTTCCTGCTGCGTCCAATCTACAATTACCAGCCTCCCTTTACCCGCCATTTGGTGGCACTCTCAAATAGCGTGTACACTTTCTCCTACAAGAAAGCTCAGCGAGATCTGGGCTATGAACCCCCTGTCAGCTGGGAGGAAGCCAGGGAAAAAACTTCAGAGTGGATTGGGTCACTAGTGGAGCAGCACAAGGGGACACTGAACATAAACACTCAGTGATGTAATGATGGCAGTGACAATGGCAGGGGCATGGCCCTGGGTGCTGTCAGGAAATAGTTGTCAGGTTCTCTAGAAGGGACATAGGCACAACCCAGGTCCTACTGCCTCCCTTTGACACAGAGACCAACTTAGTGTCTTCCTCAAGACACCAGCAGCTTTGCCAGTCCCTGGTCCAGCCACAGGCTTTCTTCCCTCAACACTTGCCCGGTAACATGCAGCTGTGCCTCAGCTGCTGTGACCTGTGACTTCAGGCTTCAGCCATTGCAATTTCCTGTCACGTAGAGTTCAGTATTGCTTTTCTTTGCACTCTCAATTTCTGTATCACATCCTGCCTTTGAGAAAACCCCATTGCTTTATGAAGCTCAACAGAAATAGAAATAAATATTGCAATACCTTACATGGAGGTAGCATTTTTCTCTTATTGGGCATTGTTATGATTTCCCTTCCATTAGCAAGGCTTGGCCCTTCCAGAACACTAATGGAACCTAGAACTGGCATTTTCATACAATCACAGGAAGTATGAATTTGAGATTGTGCTTAATCAATCAGGTAGGCACTAACTACATGATTGACATCAATTACCTCATTTTACACCTCCCAGACAGGAAGCAGAGATTCCTATTCCCATGTCATATATAAGAGATATTCCTCTCCTCCCCCACTAACGGGTTGCTGGAAAGTTCACTTCACCAGAGAGACTGAAGTGAAATGCCTCACCTTCCCACTAAACCTTGCAGCCTTCACTTCCCTTTTATAGGAAAAGCAGTCCTGAAGAGTAGACTGCCCCCCTTGGTAGAGCTCCAACTCTCCTGGCCTCCTCTCTGCCTATACTTGCACACAAGGCTCCCTAGAACCTTGAGGGGTACATGGGAATCTGTGTACTCCTTAACAAATGGCCCTGGAGAAAAGGGGGGTGGGAATGGGAGAAACTCTCAGCCACTATCTGCAATGGTTGTGTCCTGGAAGATTCTAGAACACACCTAGATAGATTTGTGTCAGGTATTTTAGTCATTAATAACCCCAAATTTCTACCTTAAAATCTATACAATAAAGATAAACCTAAGTTCCTGGAAGGTTAAAAGGAACAAAACAGATGCAATCAAACATGTGTTCCTACTCAGCCTAGAATCTGAGATTTAATTCTGCTCCTTTCATCTTCCATGGTTCCATCTTACTTCTGCAGGGCCTCCTCTGACATTGTGTCATTTTATTTCCTTCCATTTATCCCCTTATCCTTTTCAACATTCTCTGAGGAGAGGATGCCAGTCAGGAAAAGTGTAATAACCTAAATGAGAATACAGCTATTAACTAACAATTAACAGACAGTTGTCAGTTCAATGCAGATAGCAGTGAAGCATGCTATATACTTCGGGTAGGGGTAAATACTCCTGCACACAAGCCTTTTCAATGCAAGTAAAATATCAAAAGAGGCAGCAAAGACACAGGAAAAGGGCAGCTGCCCAGCCTGTGAGCCTCCTTCCCTTTTCCTATGGATTCTGCAGTCTGTGGTCATAGAATAAGGGAAGCACAGGGAAGGGCTCACCCACAGGTTTAAGTATGGTATGCAAATGATTGGAGAGAGTGGAATTGAGCAAAAGGTGTCCAGGAAAGCTTCGAGGACTTCAAAGTCCCACTTTCAGGTGGGACTTGAAAAGGAGAGTCGGGTGGGTCCATGCAGGGAGGACAGCCTGAGAGATGGAGGAGTGTGCAGGTGGAGGGGGACCAAGGTGAGTAAAGATGCCGGATACCACTCAAGCAGGGTTTGCTGAGTGGGTGTCCTGGGTGCCAGATAGTGCTGGGTACTAGACAAGGGTGGCCTCTGGGGACCCAGCAGAGTGGCCGGGGGATGGTCTGCTTAAGGCCACCTGCAGGAGCATGGTGCAATGCTTGATCTTTGATCTCCAAATACTGGAGTGTGAGCTTTGGAAGCAGACAAAAGCTCAAGGACAAGGGTAAGTGTGAAGGCATCTTTCTTGACAAGATGGTGACATATCTGTTCTTTCATGGTGCTTTGTCCCAAGAATGCATTTTAGCATATTTTAAACTTTTGCATGTTTTCAATTGGTTGAAGATCCTTTGTTTAAAAAAAATGTCAGTTGGTTAGCAATGTTAAGTTATAAACTAAGAAGACCCATCTATGGGCTAATCACTTACCTTTGGCCTCCAATTGCATCTCTGCTCCTAATTCATAGTATAGTTAGGAGATAAATGTAGTATCCCATCTTTGTGGTATCAGTCTGTAGCCCGTGTTCATGCCTGAGAGGGGGAGTGTGGATTGAGAAACGACATGTAAAGATACTAAGGAAAAGAGAGACACAGAATAGAGTCAAAAGGGCAATCCAATGAATACTGAATGTACCAAGTTTATTCTTCAACATTCTTAAATATCCCAACCAAAGGGGGGAAAATGATAAAAGACTTCTTTATCATGATACAGGGAAGAAACAGACTTTCTTCCTTAATTCTCCAAACATTAAGCAACCATGCCTTAGACTAAATCTTTCATTAGTTAGATAAGACATCCACACCTAAGACCAAACTTCCTACAGTAGCTAAGCCTTAGACCTTTAGGTCTTATGCCTTTAACCTTGGAAGAGTAAAGATAGTTTTGAACTCTCTGACCTTAAGCCAAGATGAAGCTGAGCATTTGTATGAACCCTGACAGATAAAGCATGAAACCTGGGTGTGGCTATAAAGACCAGAAGGTGTATAATGCTTGAGAAAGGTCATATCTAATGGCAATACCCTGTCTGGACATTGGGCTTCATGGTAGTAGATGGGTGAGATTCCACAATTGTAAGAAGAAGGGAAAATGACCCAAGCAGATGCATTGAAGCCTCCAAAAGCCCATGTGGGATAGAGCATGATCCTGAGGCAACAAGGAAAACATGTCTGAACAGAACAGAGAATTCAGCTGCAGAAGTAGAAGAGATACCTACAATGGCATAAGATACAGAGACATTGATGTAAAACTCCTAAGAAGAAAACAAAAGTCACTATGTAACAATCAAGGTATTGACTCATTAAAAATATAGATTGTATTTTGATAATCACCTAATGTCAAAACATAATAGGTTTATAAAAACAAAAACAGTGAGGAGACCTATATGTCTCTGTTGATTTCTCATTTCTTTGAAGTGTGACAATCTGTTGCTAGGTAATCTGTAATTCTATTTTTATTTATTTATTTATTTTTGGTTTTTTCGAGACATGGTTTCTCTGTATTGCTTTGGAGGTTGTCCTGGAACTTGCTCTGTAGACCAGGCTGGCCCTGAACTCACAGAGATCTGCCTCTGCCTGCTGAATGCTGGGAATAAAGGCGTGCAACACCAGCACCCAGAGTAATCTGTAATTTTATAATGTATTTCTGTAGTATCACTTATAGCATCTCCTTTGGCATATTTAAGAACAGCACAACTTGGTGAAAAGCTTCCTGGTGATAAATAACTCAACCCATGTGCACAGTGACATGAATACATCGTAACCCCTTGTAAAATGCATGTGACATCTTCCATAAAGATTCTATAGATTGACTAGCTCATGATAAGGGTATGGGGGAGGATTCAGTGTGGTCTCAGCCACACAGATAGCACAAAGATCACATCCTCTTCCAACTTTCAGGCAGAAAACAGATTATACATCTTTCTCTTTGAAGAGACAAGCCTGTGTATTTGACATTCAGTGCTTATCTGTGAGTACAAGGACTTCCTTGCCTCCCCCAGCTATGAGCTGCCATGTGTATGCTGGGAATCTAACCTCAGTCCTCTGCCAGATCAATGAATTCTCTTAACTGTTAAGCCATCTCTCCAGCCCCTGATTTCCATTTGAGAATGTACTTGGATGATAACTTAGGTAACCCCAAAGTCAAAGTGATTAATGCAGTGCTGAAACAAAATGTCTGGATTTCATGCTGCTTCCAGTTGCTTCATGGACCCAAATGGGAAGAGCCTCTTAAACAAAGACAATTTCTAAGCCCCTGTTATAACAAGGCATAAATCTTTCAAAAACAGTTTAGTTAATGATGTTAAGAAAACTGGAAAATTTATCTTGAGTGAGGTAACCTAGACCCAGAAAGACAAATGCTGTTTGTGTAGAATTCAGCACTAAATCTTTAGTTTTGTGTGTTTAACTTAGAATAACACTTCAGGACACTGAGGAGTAGGAAGAAAGATATTAATTGTGTGGAGTATGGGCAGTAGAATACAGGATAATATGAAAAGGAAAAGGATATAATGAAGAGGAAGAGTTAGTGAGAATGGGGATTAGGAAGGTAGAACAGAAGAGGAGCTAGGGAAGGGATAATTAATGCTAAGATGCTTGAAAAAGCCATATGGAAACCTACTAATTTGATATATATGAGTTTGTTGCTCTACTCAGGATAATGCTGTTTCTCTCAGGAAACACAGATTGCCAAATAAAAAGCCTAGCGCCAAGTGTGGAATAACCTGCCTTGAGTTGTTGGTCAGAGGCATCCCAAAGACCCCCCCAAATTTTTACAGGCTACTGCCATTGCTCCTGGTGCCCATCAGAACTTATGGCAAGACCCTATTGCTGAATATACCACACACTTTGGTCACAGACATGAGAAAAATAAGCTGGCACTATCCAGGAAGCTTCCTCCATGATGGCTAGCTTTCATAAGGTGTTATGAATACTACAGAGAGAAAGAAAACATCAATATCCTGATACAGCTGTGGATGCTATTAGCTATAATAAAAACCAGCCTGGAAAGATATGCACAAACACTATGGAAGTAACCAACAACTTTTTTGTTAGATATAAGGACCACTCCACAGGAGGACATACATCCCTAGTTCAGTAGATCTAAGAACCCATTGTTCTGAAGCTCATAGGTTTAGGGGGAACCTTGCTAGATTGACATGGTATCAAACTGTTCTCTAAATACGTATCTCTATACCCATGGATGAGTGCAGCCCTCAGTCCTCATCAGAGTAGTTTCTTTGTGCAATGGACAATAAAACAGAAATTCACAACTGGCCACAGCACAGAAAATAATAGCTGTGGAGTCCTCGGCCACAAGTGGAACATCTATTATCATACACTACCTTACGATTTCTATTGCTGTGATCAAACACCAGGACCAAAAGCAAGTTGAGGGGAGGAAAGGGTTTATTTGGCTTGTACTTCCATATCACTGTTCATCATCAAAGGAAGTCAGGACAGAAACTCTAAACAGGGAAGGAACATAGAGGCAGGATCTGATGCAGCGGCCATCTCCCCAAGCCTCATAAAACACTGTGGAAGAGGTCATAGAAAGATTCTAAGAGCCAAAGGCCAGTAAGAAAGCAAGTCAAACTGTCTTCTGGACATTATAGGGCTATTGTACCAATGAGGTCATACCAGCTGTGGTTACCTCCACAAACCTACACAAGATTAAGTCAGTTAACATTACGTCTTGGAATAAGGAAGGGCTCAGAGCCCTCAACCCTAGCTCAGGAGCTATTGACAGTCAATGACTGCTAGGAAAGAGAAAGTCAGTTTTCTTTAGGGATGTGGTTCCCAGTAGGTTGACCATGCTTCAGTGGATGGCATAACACCTATAGATATATGGGCAGCACAAATTGATTCAGTGGGTTTTTCTCCTAAGAATATGATGTTGGAAAGAGGTGGGGAATAGGAGGTTAGAACCTGGAGAAACTAGGTGGAAGAGTAGGGTTAATGTAATCAAAATAGATTGCATACATGCATACAATTCTCAATAGATTTATTTAAAATAGTACATTTTTTCAGAAGGAAAATTAAGAAAGCCAAAAGCTATTAACATATTTTGCCTGTATTTATTAAGTATTGAATATTTAAGATAGAGTGTACATGTTTTCAATGTTTCCACTACAGATTCCTGGGTTTTCATTTGAAATAAACTGTAGTAGGAAGGAATGTAAAGAGCACTTGAAATCCTGCAGCTGGCATAACTGGAAAGCCTGAAAGCAACAAAAGCAGGGAGTGACAAGGCAGAACTAGCAACCAGAGCGAAGCATACAGCTTTCTTGGCAGGCACTCAACAGCAGGGACCCCTGTTGGTTGACTAAACCCAATTGCCCATCTAGGTAGTCTTGCATTCTGCCAAACTGCCAGAATAGGATTCAAGGCAAGACATTGTTCTCCTCAATTGCAGTTTTGTTTTGTTTTTGTTGTTGTTGTTGTTTTGCTTGTCTGGTTGGTTGGTTGGTTTGGTTGGTTTTTTGAGACAGGGTTTCTCTTTATTGCTTTGGAGGTTGTCTTGGAACTTGTTCTGTAGACCAGGCTGGCCTCGAACTCACAGAGATCTGCCTGCCTCTGCCTCCCAAGTTCTGGGATTAAAGGTATGAGCCACCAACACCCAGCAATTCTAGATGATATTTAGGGGATAAGACCATGGTGGATTTTGGTGGGTTCCCCTCCCCTCCCCTCCCCCCCATCTCCTTCTGTTCAACTGATCATAACAAGGGCATGTGTCACATAAACACAGATGTTAGGGCTGCAATGTTATTTTTTTTTTTTTTTTGGAACTGGGAACAGACATTATTTGTGTGTGTTTAAATGCCCACCAAAGATTGAAGCCTGCCATCTTAGCTTCTCCAGCCCTTGGAGCACAACACAAGGAACACATTTGCTATGCTTTGCAAGTGAGTTATCTAAACCAACACAATGTTATCTTTATTGGCTATTTTGCTTAGAAAGGTAATAATAGCCAGTTTTTCTTCACATTAACAGATAAAAGATGTAAACATAACATAAATCCTCACTCCAGATAGTATGATTATATTGCTTTAAGGTCAAATTTTAAAAATCTCTGTCTGAGGAAAACTGTCCTTAGTGGGGGGGAAGCAGCTATTTGAGGTCATGATAAAGCAAGATTGATTTCTTTCTCTGTTGACTTCTTCCCCACTTATAATTCTCCATTCAACTAAATAGAAAACATTTTTTGAAGTATTCATTGGTGCGGAAGACAAGAATAGGAATGTAAAAGATTTTAATATTTCTATCTCACATTTTCTTTGTCATACAAAGCTAGTTTACTTGAGTTTTCAAATGCACTAGAACTCAAAATTTTAGAAACAATGAACTATCCACAATGTTCTGTGGGGTTTGATGATATGTTTTCTTATGTATTTTTAGAGTGTCAAATCATATCATTTAGCTCATAACCCAAAAACTAGAATGATCACACCAATAACCTAACATCCTATTTGGTGCACAAAGAACATCTGGAAGAGGTTCCAAGACAAGCAGTCAGCTCACACACTCTTGGTGTGGTGTGTTTATTGATACACAGAGACTGCAGTTGCCAATAGTACTCAACTTCAAAAGATGTCTACAGGAACAACCTGGTGCCCTATACAGCAAACTAAAAGAGCAACATGTCATCTCAAGCCCACCACAGTTCAGTCTTTTCTGAACACCATTTCACTAAAAACAGAAAGGCAAATTGAATTGGAAAACAACAAAACTCTTAATCAACAATCTGATCCCAGATAGGCAGGTCTCGGTGTAAAAACATCAGGAGCACATGAAAAACCAAGACAACTTGTTGAATTATGTCTAGATTTGATAGATGTAGATTTGATAGATAATAAGTATGCTATCTTTGTGGCCCCTAAAGAAAACTGGTGCTGGCAGTCCTTTTATAACCTGAGTGTACTATGAATGTAACTTTTATGTGCTATCTTATGTATTAATGTATTAGTCTGTGTCTCTGGTGATGGAAGCTGAAAACTTGGTGCCTGTAGCAATGGTCTCATTACATATTTATCTACATGAATGTCTCTGGAACCCAAAGATAAGAGACAAATATGTATGCTAGCCTGTTCTGGGTGACTCTAGGAGACTAGAGTCTTAATAGATATTTGGATATGCTTGACCAAATGATAAGCATAGGACTCATTTCTATGAGTCAGAAGAAAGTACCATGCTCCTGGGCTGGAAGGAACCCCAGCAGCTCATCTGGAAAATGCACCCAAGGTTTGAACCTTGAACTACCTCACATCCTTGTTATATGTGGCTTCCCAATACATATCTGGCTCTGAGTAAATAAAAGTCTAATTCTCTGTCAGATATTCTCCCCAAATCCTCCATCACAGCTCTGTCATTCATCCACAAGCTCAACATACTCCACTTACCCTTTACCCTGACTTCAAAATGTTCCCCTTAACTCCTACATGGTTCAAATCCCAGACAATGTGCAGAGAGCCAATGGGCTGTTGGGACACACTGATTGATCATATCTAGATCTGTCTGTTGCCTCATAGGACCTTCTGGAAAGCAAGCCAGTGAGTTCTTGCTGTAATACAACAGGCTCTTGCTTAGCCTCTTCTCTTCTGAAGAAGTAGAATTTTACTTACATCTTCACTGCTAGGCATACTGCTGTGCCTTTTCTCACGCCCAGTTTTCACAAGCCTTGTTTGGCAGCACATGACCCCTCTTTTCGAGTAGCATATCTTATTGTTCTTATTCTACTTGCACATTTTCAGTTCCTGAGTCTGTGACTAAGGACTAAGTTTGTTCTTTTAAGAACCCAAAAGGCCTTCTGGCTAGAAGTACTCAGAGTGTCCAGACAGGTTTGGACACTCTTGGTGTCTTGGGTTTCTATTGCTGTGATAAAAAATAACTACCATGACTAAAACCAACTCATAGGGAAAGGGTTTATTTCAGTTTACAGTTCTACATACAAGTCTATCACTGAGGGAAGTCAGGGCAGGAACTCAAACAGGACAGGAACCTGCAGGCAGAAGCCATGGAAGAGAGTTTCTTATTGGCTTACTCTTCATGGCTTGCTCAATTTGTTTTCTTATTTATTCAGGGCCAGACAAAATTAGTTTTGAGACAGCATCCTGGAAAGAATTTACCTAGAGTAAAAGGAAACTTAAAACTGAGACACTTTCTGTCAGAACAATTTTAAAAGCAGAAGCTCTGTATCATAGACCTTTGTGTTTACGTATCTACAGGTCCCCTTTAAAGGGAAAATTAAGTACTTAGTTGGCTTAGTGCTCTGATGGGGCTCTCTTGCAAGTGACTTTGGTCATTTTCTGGGAAGTAATGCTGACCCTGCACAGGTGAAAAACATTAGTAACCCCATGGCATTTGACAGGCACTGGGTTAGTTAGTAACATCTAGTAAAGTCCCTTTAAAAATGGCTGAGACCAGTCACTTAAATGACTCTCCTGTAGGTCCTGAGGCCCCTTGACAGAATGAAGTCAGTCTGGAAACCTTAGTAAGGGGCCGGTAGCACATGTTTCATAGCATCAGAACTGTTTGATGCTGGTATTATTCTTTCCTATTGGGTGTTCAAGACTAATAATTAACCTTTCAAAACAATAATTTGTGCAAGGCTGAGAGGTGAACCGTAATCTATCAGTCGTCATCTTCCAGAATTATTGTCTATTTGGATTCTTGTTAAAGATTGAGAAACATTTTGTTCTGGTGGTTTGCCCTTTACAGGGAATTCTGGTTAGTGTGCACCCTCTAGTGTCTCCATGGTGTCTGTCGTCTAAAGGAATGCTGACTCTGGAGTTTTTAGAGGCACCTGTCTTTCCTTGGGTTCTCATTGACCTTCCAGAGCTAAAATCCAAGTTATTGGCACTCTTTTTTGTCCTTATCATTTAGACATCCACACTTGTACTGGAAAGGACTTTGACAAATCTTTAAGTGGGGCTGAGAAGTTTTTAATCACAACTTTTATGTAAATTTACATAAAATTAGATGGAAAATTGGATTTAAAAAAAGTCATTTTGTTTGGTCTTGTGGGTTTTGATGCTAATTTTTCCTTATTCTTGAGAATTTCATATGTATATAAAGGGAAACGTGATCATATTCATCTCCCATTTCCCCCTCCTCAAATGCTCCCCAAGCACCCCTGCCCCAACACTTCCCCCTCCCAAGTCTGTGTCTTTTTCTGGATAGTGTCCACACAAATGAGTATGGAACTATCCACTGGAGCAGGAGACATCAACCAGTGATCATGGGCATACATTCACAATTAAATCTCAGTCTGAAAACCTTCTCTGGGCTCTAAAATATACTCAAAATATAAAAGGGGGCAGTGCAAAGATGGTCACCAGCCCTCTTACACTCTCTTGATGCTTAGTGCCCCCCATCCCCAACCCACCCCCACCGCTCGTCCCCACCCCGGTGCTGTCTCCCAGTCAACAGAAACACAGCTGCTGTAGCCCTCTGCTGTTCACATTGGTGGTCTTTGCAGCACTGCGCCTGGCTCCACCCCAAAGATCTGACCATCACTATTAAAAAACATTTCAAAGTTAGATTTATCTATAGTTAAAGATAAAAAAATAGATGTCATAGGACAAGTAAAGGGACTTCCCACAGATTTACGGGGATCCCTTCCTACAACATGTTTTAGCTTCATTTTAAGTTAATCGTAACGATAACTCTTTCCACCGGCTGCCTGGGTTCTGCCGGCACTTTAGGGCCCCCAAATAACACACAGAGTCTTATATTAGCAACAATGCTGCTGGCCAATGACTAGGATTTCTTATTTGCTAGCTCAGTCTTAATTATTAACCATAACTACTGATCTATATTTTTTATATGTACTTATCTTACCGAGGACACTGCCTTTTGCATCCTTTCTTCCTGGGATCACGTGGCGGCTCTCCCCTTCCCTACATCTCCTCTCCCAACCCCACCTAACTCGCTTCCCTATTAGCCAACAGTGCTTTATTTATCAGTCAATAAAACAAAATTTACACCGAAGGATCTCAGTTAATCAAATCTATTTTAGGTTGTAGAACAAAATGCTCTCTTTAGTTCAGGAGTAGCCTTCCCCCAAAAGAAGCTCCCCTCAAGTGTTTCTGACACAGGAGACACCTAATTCTGATTGGTTTTAGTGTCAATTTGTCACTCAAGGAAGTGTCCTGATAACCTTGACTGCTGTGGGAAGCCCCACCCTAATTGTGGGCGGCAACCTCGGCTAGCAGCCCACATTAATAAGAACATCCTGTCAGGAAGAACATCTGACCTGTTGCTGCCTTTGCTTCCCTCTGGCATGAGAGCTTATTGGTAGCACTGCTGCTGGCCCTTCTGCAGATAGCAGAAATCAACTTAACCAGGCTTGCAGTGTGCTTTGGGACCAGCTGGGTCTCAGGAAGCTTCCATACTTCCAGCTCCAGGTTGGGACTGCTGAGACTGCTGACACATCGGTCTTGTGGCTGAGTAAGTACAGTTTGTCTCCCCACAATGAGTAATTGTGGGACTATTTCAACTGTTGCCTTAAGGCATTTAGTCTTAAGGACCAAGTAACCACTAGTTTCTGAAGTGTGATTTAGCTGTTCTTACTATTTTAAAGCTGATTTAATAAAAAAAAATCTGAGAGATAGATAGATAGATAGATAGATAGATAGATAGATAGATAGATAGATAGATAGATATACATCCTCTTGGTTCTGCTCCTGTATAGACCCTTGACCAAAACACACCAGCTATCTAGCTATACAATTACTAACTGCCAAGTATGCTCTTTGTAAGTGGTATTATCTACCATCAACCACAGCATTCTGTAACCAGAACTACTATATTAAAAGCCTGAACTAGAGCAGCCAACCTAACATAACAATTAAAGAAACAAGTAATCGCTAAAAGTGTGAGTGTGTGTGTGTGTGTGTGTGTGTGTGTGTGTTTTCAACATGACTGGAGGGGGGGTGAGAAAAACAATACGAGTGCTCAGTGACCCCAAAGTCCATCTTCATGCTACTGTTTGAGCTTGCAGTAAACAGAGAAAGTCATAGGTAAACATTGTCTCAGTCCAGCTTTTTCAGTGTTACCCAAGGAAATCCTTCCTGCTCAAGATAATAAGGTGATTCTCAGAAATTGATTGCTCATTTTCATGGGTAATTGCCCTCCTCTTTTGTTGATATATAATATCAATATATCAGAGAAAATTCAATATATTAGAGGAAACAAATATATTAATACTATGTCCTGAGAGGTGCATGGGAAGCTCTTGGCTATAGGCAGTCCTTTCTTTATTCCCTTTTCTCTTCCTCAAGGTCCCATCTCAAGATCATTTATTAGAAATTATCACTTCAATTTAGAGATGGCTACAACACCTGGAGAATTGTGTCCCTGTGTGCACAGAAACATGAAAACTAATAAGAAAGGGGTGAAACATTCCATTGCTTGGTCATTATTAGCAGAGAATGCTGGGTCAGACCAATGCAGAGATGCCTGACATGAAAGGAAAGGACCAGAACAGTGGGTCGGAAAGATGCTAGATGGAGCTCAGAACTCTGTGTTTAACCTCAGACCTCTGCCGTCAGCAGTGCCTCCAAGGAAAATTACACAAGAACTACGGGGTGGGGTGGGGTTACCTTTCTGTCTCTTAGTCACCAAAACCATATTCCATTAAAGGGAAAGGCAATAGCCAGAAATGGTAAAAGCAGAAAGGTGTAAAGTGAAGGAATGCTTTCATTTGTGTTATCCAAATGGATTGTAGGAGTAGCTGGTTGAGCAGAATAAGACAATTTTTAAAAGCTGCACATTGGCAAACACACTAGGGTTAATACAGGACCTATAGCTGCAGAAGGCAGGCTCTACCTGGTAAACACTGACTCTAGGTTATCCCCCAAGTGGGTGAGTAGCCTCCTGGACTAGATGAAAGGCCCTAGGGTCATTAACTTGGCATGAACATTAAAATACAGGAGATTAACAAGTTGCATAAGCAGTTCATGGACTTCAGAAATGTTTGTTTGGCTACAAAAGGTGATGCACAAAAGTGGGGAGTTTCTGTGCCCTTGGGGAATACACCACCAGAAACCTCTACAAGTTCAGTGGCATGGAAACAAAGGATAAGCTGAGCCATTTTTTTCTTGAGTGTTGGTGTAGTCTCTAGCTGAGCAGTGTTCCCTCATGAGGTCCTCTTAGACCAAAATAGCTTAGTGGCGGCTAAGTGGGAATGGTTGTAGGATGAAGACAAAGTTCACAGATGAGGTATCTTTTGCCAAAACCTGTCCAGATGTCCTGATCTTTTTATTTAAATTAAAAACAGTCTTATTTCACATATCAATCCCAGTTCCCTCTTCCTCCCATCCTCCCATGCCCCTCACCAACCAACCCTCCCATCCCACCCCCCATCCACTTCCCAGGAAGAGTGAGCCTTCCTTTATGGATCTTCAGAGTCTCAGAAGTCCTTATCTTATGTGTGGTAAATCTGTGGCCATTTCAAAAGCATGGGTGAAATCTCCTGGGCTTGCAACAGGCATCTAGGTAGAGGAGAAATCTTGGGACACAACTACACCCTGTGAGTCTGTCAGTTTCAGAGTACACATTGGAACATATTGCTTAGTACATGGAAAAATTTGCCCATGTCTTACAATCTGTGTTGTAAGAGGTTGGTGGGAGTAATTGGACTTGAGGAATCACTGGCTCTCTCTTTCTAGCCATCTCCAGAATCGCCTTACATTACCTGCTGCTCATACTGGATCTGTTTCCTGTTTGGACCATGCCTGAGTGGAGCTGCTTGGTGACAGGGGCAGGAGGGTTTCTGGGGCAAAGGATTGTCCACTTGCTGGTGCAGGAGAAGGATCTGAAAGAGGTCAGAGTCCTGGACAAGATCATCAGACCAGAAACCAGGGAGGAATTCTTCAGTAAGTCAACTTGAGGATTGGCCATGTGACTGCATAACACTTGGTGGCGAGATTCAGGGAGGGCTCCTCCCTCGTCAAGTACATAAAACACTTGGAGTCATAACACTTCTCCAGGGCCACATTCATCAGGAGGAAACAGACCACACAGCATAAAAGACACTGTATAGTTGTGGAAGACTGAATTCAGATGGATGGGTTCTCTCTCCCTTTCCTGTAGTTGTTTAGTGTGGGCTTGCCAGTTGCTGGGTAATATTCATAAAGATCATTAAGTTGGATGGTTCAGCACTAGCTCCCAGTCTTTCCTAATTGCTACTGGTCTAGTTGTTTGTTTTGGTTAGGTTTGCACTGGGGGAGGGGGCTGTCATTCATTTAGCATCTTGGGTAGAGGTCAAATAAAAGGAGTAAAAATATATGAAAGGGAGAGAAATGTACAGAGACAGAGATAGGGACAGGGGCAGGGACAGGCAGACAGAAAAAGATACAGAGAATGAGACTGAGAAGTGAATTTCTGAGCAAATGCATGAAGTACAAGGGACCCACGTGAAGCCAGTGAGAACAGGACTGTCCATACCTCACTTGGACTGTTCATGCATATCTCTCACCAATCCTCACTGGAATTTGTCATCACTAAGAATAAGATTGCAGAATTCACTGAGTCAGGCCATTAGTCCTTTGCCAATTTGTTCTCTCAGGTACAACTGGACCAGCTGATTTCATGGGATATTTTGTCACCTATTCGACCCCCAAGTTACTGAAAGAACCTTGCAGGGAAAGTAGGAAAGAATACTCACTCACCTGGACAGCAAAGACTTTGAGTTGTGAAAAGAACGATGACTATAGCAACATCATATGATTAATGAGAATCACAGAGCAAGCCAGAGGTCCCTCATTTAAACTTCATTATTTTGTCCAGTGGCCAGCTCTTGGCTCCAAAGTCCTCAGTGTTTCCCACTGTCTGTCTATGACTCAAGCTAGTTCTTTACCCCCTCCTCAGCTTCAAGTATAAATGCACACTTCCTAGGGATCTGTCCTGCAGGCAGGACCCTCCAAAGCCCTCTCATACAACACCCACCCTCTATGCCACTTCTTTGTCTCTGACCTCTTCCAATGTCAATTTCCTCCTCTATCAGCTTGAAGGATGCTTCCAGAAACCCAATATTAGCACATAGCTAATTCTATTAGTTAGAATCCCAATGTCTCAGAAATATTTGCAAATAGCCAAGGTTTGGTCTGGAGGAAGAGCCCCATAGTGAGTACTGTCTGGTCTAATGGATAGAAAAGGTCCTGCATAAAGTAAGTGTGGAGATTCCTGTAAGTATGCTTTCTGTGCCAGGCTCTGTGTCACTTACTGTGGTGACAACTCAGCTTCGTATAACATTCGTGAAATGTAGCTAATGTTTCTATCCTCTCTTTCTGTAAATAAATAGTTACAGAGGTTAACTGGCTTGTCCAAATATCGCAATCAAATAAACAAGTTGAATTGGAGCCTAGGAAAGTCTAGTGGCAGCCTTTACACGCTTAACATTCAGTGTGATTAGGGACTTTCCTGGGTCTCTCTCTCTCTGACACAGTTCACATGATAGCAACACTCCACCATGTTGCTATGAAAATGTTTGCCACACCCAGGTGTACTAGATAAGATTGCAACTATGGCTCCACCAGAAAACACTTGAAGGGGCCTCTCCTGGGATCTCAGGGACCCCAAATAGCTCATGGATGGGAGTCTATTTTAATACAGGTCTGGATTCCTCCTGTCTTGTCCCAGCGATATCCCTGCACCCGCTTGTCTAAATCCGTAGCAAAGGAGAAGGACAGAATGGGCAGATAGGATCGTAATCCAGGAACCCAGCCTTCAGGCAGGCACCTGCTTCCTCCTGAGCCTCCTTGCTTGCCTCTCTCTACTTCAGGGTTTTCCTGGAGTTGCATGATGAGAGGATGGAGCCTGGATGGGACATACTTAGCCATTCTATTTGTGTCTCTGGAGATGCTTCTTCAGCCCTGGATTTCTCCTGCCCTTCTTGCTACTCCTTGGCTTCATTGGCAACTTCAGTTCAGTGGAATGACTTTAACCTGCCTCTATAAAATTAATTCCAAGCCACCCCAGAGAGTGGGCTAATGGCAAAGGTGGAGACAGACAAGTGAAGTATCCTCAGCCAGTGTACCCATAACTGTGTCCCCAGACTTCTTGAGCTTCACTTTCCTCATCTATTAAATAGGGTCCAGAGGACTAGTCTCTAGGAAGTATGGGAAGGAAGGAAAGAAGGAAGGGAGGGAGGGAGGGAGGGAGGGAGGGAGGGAGGGAGGGAGAGAGGGAGGGAGGGAGGAAGAGAGAGAGGGGGGAGGAAGAAAGTCCTAAAGTTAGGTATAAATTAAGAAGCCAAAGAAAATGTAGGGTACTGTTGAAGACTGCATGTGGCACACAGGTCATTTTGTGAGTTGAGTGACAAAATAATAGGCAGTGCTACCGTGGGTTTCAGAAAAAAAAACAAAGATACTGGCATTGTGCCCACTGCCTTGGGGTAGATGGCTGCAAGGGAATTCCTGGAAAGCCTCAGTTACAGCATAGACATCTGGTTTTCTTGGTATCTCATAGGAGATATTCCAATATATCCATACTTAAGCTCTTGGTATCTGTATTGCCAGTGTCTCTACTCCCCCCGAGTCATTTAAACGGAGTTATGGGTGCTGTGTTAACTGTTCTTTTTGTGCTTAACACAGACCCATAAAATACCAGGCTCTGGCATGTGTGGAGGGGATGACACAGGAGGTGGGGAACACATCTAACATTCATACCTGTATGGTTTTCTTCTCTGCTCCCACTGCTGGGAGCAGGGACTTCCTAATCATGTCCCTGGAATAGACACTCCACTAATCTCACTTCTACCCAGACCCCTGAGTTTCTTTGATAAATGGATCAGCTTCCCACCACTCTCTTGAACAAGTTTCATGCCCCAGGCATGTTTGCTTGCTCCCCAATCTGCTTTTCCCTCCTTCCATATATCAGGCTTCCTCACGTTTTCCCCACTATGCTACTTCTTGATGACCTAGGTGACTGACACCTGTCTACAGGGAACACCCAGCCCACAAACAAGCTTCCCAATGACCTGTCTTGTGTTCCACACAGAGCTGCAGACAAAGACCAAGGTGACAGTGCTGGAGGGAGACATTCTGGATGCCCAGTACCTGAGGAGAGCCTGCCAGGGCATCTCTGTTGTCATCCACACTGCTGCTGCCATTGACGTCTTGGGTACCATTCCCAGACAGACTATCATAGATATCAATCTGAAGGGTAAGGTATCTGTAAACAAGGTGAAAGGTGGGGAGTTGAAAATGTCAGTTCAGATCAGGAAGGGATGCTCTCACCACAGAACACCTACTGTGCTCTCAGTCTAGTGCCTCTGCTCACCAGACCCAGATGGAACTGCTCAGGGCTATTACATGGCTGAGTCCCAGCAGGTAGAAAGTAGGTGGCTAGGATGTGAGGCCACATCAATGTCACTCCAACTTCAGGGAAAGCTCTCCCATTGTCCTCCATGCCAAGGATTCCATTCTAAGGAGACTAAATTCTAACTCCAGGCAGTTGACAACCATCCACCCATTGCCTCCCTTGGGCCAGACCTACACTAGACTACTCTGAATGCTGTTAACTTTGAGAGAGCTTGGGACCTCACGATGTTCTGCCATTATTAGAATTCCCAGCAGGGAACACACAGTCCCTTTTAGGTTTTCACTAAGAGGAACAGTTGAGGTCAGTGCCGGGTTCCAGAATGAAAACTAGAAGGAATATTTATGACCTCTACTTTGAATAGCTGAGTAAAAAGAAAAAAAAAAGTCACAGATAAACCCAGGAATGCTTTAACATGGTGTATACAATCAGGGGCACAGCTATGGCTCTGCTTCTCCCCAACCCCACCCAATAATCACTTATTCCATGACTCAGAGTAGGTGTCCTTGTGACAGTTTTGATTCTTATCAAATGACAAAAAAAAATGTAGCTATGAAATATCTACGTAACATGTGTATGGCCTGTACTCAACTGTATTGAGCTTGTATGGTGTTAATTCTCAAAAGAGTTCTTAGTTAAAAAGAATTACTCTTGTTCATAGTCCAAGAATATGATCTGCTTTTGTACATTTAAGAAAAATGCAGGAATTTATATGATTAAATTACAATTACCTCACGGACACATTAGGAATGGATAAACAAGAAACCTTAGGTTTCTTTGAAAATAAAACAACAACCAATTATACCCACTTCTGCATGCAAACGCTCTTAGGGCTGTGAATACAAAAGCCTAGAGATTCTTGCTCTCTGGAATCTACCTGTTGTCCCCAGGTTATACCATGGTAGCTGTGTATCCAGGAAACAGGGAATGCGTGCTGATCTGTAAAAGGTGCTCTATTAGACTAGAGGATGAAAATAGTCATGAGCTGTGCACATGGTATCCACCTCCTGACACTGACAGTGTGCTGTCTGTGACTAGGTACCCAGAACCTGTTGGAGGCCTGTGTCCAGGCTTGTGTGCCAGCCTTCATCTACACCAGCACAATTGAAGTTGCGGGGCCCAACTCCTACAAGGACATCGTCCTAAATGGCAATGAGGAAGAGCAACATGAAACTACATGGTCTCATTCATACCCATACAGCAAAAAGATGGCTGAGAAGGCAGTGCTGGCAGCCAATGGATCCACCCTGAAAAATGGTGACACTTTCCACACTTGTGCCTTAAGGCCTATGTACATCTATGGGGAGAAAAGTCCATTCATTTCTAACACAATGATCAGAGCCCTCCAAAATAATGGTATTCTGGGTATTACTGGAAAATTTTCCACAGTTAACCCAGTGTATGTGAGTAATGTGGCCTGGGCACACATTCTGGCTGCCAGGGGCCTACAAGACCCCAAGAAGTCACCAATCATCCAAGGGCAGTTCTACTACATCTCAGATGACACCCCTCACCAAAGCTATGATGATTTAAATTATGCCTTGAGCAAGAAATGGGGCTTCCGCCCTAATTCCAGTTGGAGGCCTCCTCTGCCCCTGCTGTACTGGCTTGCCTTCCTGCTGGAAACTGTGAGCTTCCTGCTGCGTCCAATCTACAATTACCAGCCTCCCTTTAACCGCCATTTGGTCACACTCTCAAATAGCGTGTTCACTTTCTCCTACAAGAAAGCTCAGCGAGATCTGGGCTATGAACCCCCTGTCAGCTGGGAGGAAGCCAGGGAAAAAACTTCAGAGTGGATTGGGTCACTAGTGGAGCAGCACAAGGGGACACTGAACATAAAGACTCAGTGATGTAACCATCACAGTGACAATGGCAGGGGCATGGCCCTGGGTGCTGTCAGGAAATAGTTGTCAGGTTCTCCAGAAGGGACAGAGGCACAACCCAGGTCCTACTGCCTCCCTTTGACACAGAGACCAACTTAGTGTCTTCCTCAAGACACCAGCAGCTTTGCCAATCCCTGGTCCAGCCACAGGCTTTCTTCCCTCAACACCTGCCCAGTGACACACTTGTGGCTGTGCCTCAGCTCCTAGTTCCAAACTACTCAGCACCTCTTGTACCTTAGAGCTCTCTCCAATAGCTTCATCTCCTCATGAAAGGCATTTCTCATCTTTGGAAAATACCCATTACTTTATGAAATGCAATCAAGGGAACAATAAATATTTGTTAATACCTCATCTGCAGAATGTATTTTTCTATTCTATTCCCCCCACCCCAAGTCCAGACAAGGCCATGCAAAGATCAGAAAGGGATTGTGGATCTGAGGTGGACTGAAGGCGTCAAATTAGGATTCACCAGAACCAGTATAATTGAGGTGGAGTTTATTAGTAAATAACTTTCCTGGAAAAACAATAAGTAACTGCTCCAAGGAGACAGACCCTGCTCCCCATGCTCTCCACGAGAGCTTCTAAATGGGCTTCTGACCTGGATACTTTTCCTTTTAAGCAGTCAAGTCTGCACCTGTGACCACACCCAAAAGGCATGGTCAGCGCCACAGGTACAGAGCTGAATATATCCCTACAGTGGACTGAAGAAAATCAGGGCCAAAATAGGGTTAGGAGACTAATCCCAACACTTTGTCCTTTGGGGGGGGTGTACTAATGGCCACATTGCCATATTTTATGTAATAGGGACCTGACAGAAGCAATGCTTGAAGTTACAGTATCTCCAAGAGATTCCCAGCTAGGGCCAGGAGGAGGTGCCTTCTAATGAACATTCTCGAAATTGCAGTTTTTCTCACAGCTAAATCTGGTGGGTTTTGTTCCAGCTTTCCTATAAAAATGCTGCTATGACCCCTTTGCTCATCACTCCTCCAAAGGGGTCAAGACCAGATTGGTGAAACCCACAGAAACAGCTGGCCTGAACAAGGGAGGAGCTCATGGACCCCCAGACTGATGGCTGGGAGGCCAGCATGGGTCTGATGCAGACCCCTGAATGTGGATGTCAATGAGGAGGCCTGGCAATCTATGGGGTCTCTGGTAGTAGATCAGTATTTATCTCTAGCGTATGAAAGGACTTTGGGAGCCTATTCCACATGGAGGGATGCTCTCTCACCCTGGACACATGGGGGAGGGCTAGGCCCTGCCCCACATGACATGACAGACTTTGAAGATCCCTCATGGAGGGTCTCCCCCTCCCTGGGGAACAGAGGAGGGATGAGGTGGGGGGTTTGTTGGGGGCAGGAGAGGTGGGGATGGGAGAATGAGCTGGGATTGACTTGTGAAGCAGGCTTCTTTCTTATTTAAATAAAAATAAATTTAAAAAAATCCTGGTATGAGAACAGTATATAGGGGCTAAGAACTTTTTCCCCCCTAGCTCTAGACAGAACTATAAATAAACCCACTCCCCTTTATAAGCTAATGCCTCCTAGTATTCTCTTTCTAAAGCACAGAGAATTGGGCCTCAGATCCCAGACTCCAGGGACCAATTTTTGTTTGACAAACCTAGAGAGCAGAGAGAGGCTTTGGGTTGATGCTCTGGGATTCCCAGCAGTTGCTATGATGGGGAGATTTCCCCATTTCCATGCATGGTGGTACCAACTACCTGTAAAGGGATACTGGTCAAGAGAATGGGCAAGGGTGAAGGAAAAGGCTTGTAGAGTCAAGATACCTTTATTCTGATAAATACCAGCCAAACGCAAGCCAGAGCGTACCCAGGGGCAGCAAGGCAGGGAGGCCAGAGAGAATGGGCAGCTAAAGGGGAAGAGAGTGTTCCATGTGCTCGTGGTTGCTTAAGAACCCATGCCTCTGACCTCACCTTGACCACGCCTTGGCAGGCGTAGTCAGACACACCTGTAGCCAGCCCTTAGGAGGTGTGGTTATGATGTCTCCCTACACAAGGGCTCCAGTGTGACCTTATTTAGAAGGAAGCTGTACTATTGGGTTTGGGATTTGAAAGTTCTCAGTAAACTGTTAGGAATGCTTCATTCTTCTCACTTAATTTCTCCAGTTTCTAAAAATGTGAAGAGTGTAGTCAGGTGGTTTTTTTATTCTATGTTTTTTTGGGAGTAGGGGCTCCCACCCAGCTCCCAAATAATAACACAGAGACTTATTCTTGCTTATTAAAGCCCAGCCTTAGCTTGGCTGTTTCTAGCCAGTTTTTTCTTAAATTATTCCATCTACCTCTTGCCTCTGGGCTTTTCTCTTGCTCTATTCTATATACCTTTCTTTCCTTCTTACTCCGTGGCTGGCCGTGTAGCTAGGTGGCTGGCTCCTGGTGTCCTCTCTCTTCTCTCACTCCTTGATCCCTCCCCCTCAGATTTCTCTTATTTATTCTCTCTGCCTGCCAGCCCGGTCTATTCTTTCCCTCGACTATTAGCCATTCAGCTATTTATTAGACCACTCAGCTATTTATTAGACCAATTATTAGACAGGCACAGTAACAGAGTTAAACAAATGCTACATAAAAGAATGTAACACATCTTTGCATCATTAAACAAACGTTCCACAACATAAACACACGTAACACTTCTTTAACGAATATTCCACAGCAGGAAAGTGCTAGTTTCTTAGAACCCTTTGCTTACCAGAGTGGCCCCAAGTCACGTGAACACATTTTGTAAAGACTTTTTGGGAAAGAAACATATACACTTAAGATGGCTCTCTCATGAAAGTCTCTTCTCCCCATGCCTGAAGCTCGACAGGCACCAGACTCCAGACTCAATACGGATGCTCTCTCCTACTGTGGGTTTAGGATTCCACACCAGAGGCTGAACACAGCACTGGCATTCTCTCCCTTGTGTATGCAAGGAAACTTACTTGGGTCTTTTGAAGTTTGTGTTCTACAAATCTGATAGTAATTCCCCAAAAGGGGATATGACAAACAGAAATCAGTGGCTTGGGGCGGGGGGTGTTCAAGTGTGAGCTTTAGCCAAAGCCTAATGTTTTCTGCCCCGATAGTCTCTGGGGATTGAAAACTTGCACTCACTCTGTAAACAGATTGTGTTTTCTGAAAACTACCTGGGCATTCTCAGTCCATGTGATGCTCTTGACATGTTACTTTTTGCCTGTATCTGTGTAGACAGACCTGATGAGGGAAAGAACAATGTATCTACAGCAGTTCTGTTAGAAAAGAGACAAATGTCCCCTCCAGTCCACTCTGGTAATGAGGGACAAGGCCATTGATAGAGATCCACCTGTCTCTACCTTCTGACTGCTTGGATTAGAGGCATGTGCCACCACCCAAATTGTCATTTTTAAAACTGTGTTGACAAAGCATAGAATAGAAATATTTTGTTCTTTTCCAGAATCAAAATCCTTTGTCAGGATTTTACACACACACACACACACAGTGAGAGAGACAGAGAGATATAGGGACAGAGACACAGTGAGAGGGGTGTCTGTAAAGGCTGGAAGGCTAAAAACCTTGGCTCCCAGACAGAAGATGTCACCCGTTTCCTTTTTTATTGCTCATGTGCCCAGGTGCTGGTCCTCCTGCTGATTAGGGAACAGCAAAGAATGCACCAGGGAGCTGGGATTAGGCTAGAAATGAACAAGAATCATGTAGACCCCTTGGTTTATTTCCTGACACTGACAGTGTGCTGTCTGTGACTAGGTACCCAGAACCTGTTGGAGGCCTATGTCCAGGCTTGTGTGCCAGCCTTCATCTACACCAGCACAACTGAAGTTGTGGGGCCCAACTCCTACAAGGACATCGTCCTAAATGGCAATGAGGAAGAGCAACATGAAACTACATGGTCTCATTCATACCCATACAGCAAAAAGATGGCTGAGAAGGCAGTGCTGGCAGCCAATGGGTCCACCCTGAAAAATGGTGACACTTTCCACACTTGTGCCTTAAGGCCTATATACATCTAGGGGGAGAAAAGTCCATTCATTTCTAACACAATGATCAGGGCCCTCAAAAATAATGGTATTTTGGATATTACTGGAAAATTTTCCACAGCTAACCCAGTGTATGTGAGTAATGTGGCCTGGGCACACATTCTGGCTGCCAGGGGCCTACAAGACCCCAAGAAGTCACCAATCATCCAAGGGCAGTTCTACTACATCTCAGATGACACCCCTCACCAAAGCTATGATGATTTAAATTATGCCTTGAGCAAGAAATGGGGCCTCCACCTTGATTCTAGTTGGAGGCCTCCTTTGCCCCTGCTATTCTGGCTTCTGTTATCAGCTTACTTTCCTTGGAAAGCAGCCAACACAGTTCACCAGAGAAACTGGTTTGAGTACCTTTATCTTCCACTGAATCCTATACTGGCTTTTCAGAGGAACAGCAGAGTCCTAGAAAGTGGGCTGCTGATCCCTTAGGCAGCCCTAGTTCTTCTGACTTCCTTCCTGCCCATTCTACTCTGTATAATCATAAGAAACCTTCAGGGTCACCTGAGATGCCACATTTGCCTTGACAAATGATACTTACTGGTCAGAAGATGGAGAGACAGAGGTGTTCTCAGCATCCACTTCAGTTGTACAAGATTATCCTCTGAGCCAAACAACTACCATCTTAGGAAGTTCCGCTGTACCCAGATGTGATCATCCCAGCTAGACTAGTCAACCAGTGGCATTACCTTAGAAAAGAAGGAGCAAGAAGGACCGTGGGACCCTCACCTGAGTGTCAGGCCACTCCAAACCACCCGTTATGTGCAATTCTACTCTAATTGTTTGTGGCCTCCAGGAGGGACTAGGGTACATAGAACTAGATAGAGAAGGGTTGTGTCTGTTCAGTTATGAGAAAAGTCATCATTCCCGCTTTGTAGAGACTTCCTGGTATAGCCTTCTGCAGGGAACACCTATGATCCTGTAAATAATCCCCTCACCTAAGTACTGAAAGGAAGGCCAATAAGATCATTGATATGGCAGGATGAACTTTGGTAGTACCTTGTCTTGGTGTGTCATTGGAACCTTGGGGAAGGGAGGAGACATTGTTTATGTCTCCTCAAGGCAAAGAATTTTAGCCATAACTTCCAGGGTCTGTATCTCATAAAGATTTAGAACAACACTAGATCTGTATAGTTATTCCCAGTCTTACGTTTCCACCTTTCTGTTTACACAGTGGGACAAATTGTCAGCTCACAGCAAAAGAAAGACAAAAATAATTGGATTCCTCCCAACATTTGCCTTCCAAAGCTTGAGCTGTGGAGCACTACCATTCCCTTCCATAGTTAATTGTTTTTCCTTCTTCCTCCATATCCACAGCTCCCTTCCATATCCACAGTCTTCTCTCCTTCATCCTTGGCTTCTTTCCCTTCTTGACACTTCCCATATTGTCCATCTCAATTTTCCAGAAAAGAGGAAGCTAGTGAAGACAGGTTTGAAATGTGGCAAGATTCAGACAGTAAAGTGTACTTGCCACCGAGCCTGACAACAGAATTCAATCCTTGGGACCTATATGGTAGAGTGAGAGAGCTGACTCCAGTCATATGTGCCACAGCATGCATGTGCACACATGCTCACATGCACGCGCGCGCACACACACACACACACACACACACACACACACACACACACACACACACACACTAAAGAAATAAATAAATAAACGTAAAAGGAATAAGTTTTGGGGGCTTATGACATGGTTCTTTTTATAGTTCATTTTAGTTTTATTTTTTACATACTAATCCCAGTTCTCCCACCTTTCCCTCATCCCACCTTCCCATCTGCTCCTCAGAGAGGGTAAGGCCTCCCATAGGGAGTCAATGAATTCTGTCCCATCACCACCACATCGAAGCAGGACCAGCCCCACTCCCTGGTGTCTAGGCTGAGCAAGTTATCTCTCTATAGGAAATGGACTCCAAAAAGAGACTCAGTCATTAGGGATATCTCCTGGCCCCACTACCAGTAGCCCTAAAACTGTTCAAGCCACCCACTGTCACCTGTATTCAGGAGGCCCAGTTCAATACTATGCAGGTTCCCATGCTGTCACTCCTAAGTCAATGAACCCCTACTAGTTCAGGTCAGCTGTTTCTGCAGGTTTCCCCCTCATGGTCTTGACCCCTTTGCTCATATTATTGTTCCTCCCTCTCTTCAACTGGACTCTGGGAGCTTGGGTAGTTGTGAATCTCTGCATCAGCTTCCATCAATTACTGGATGAAGGTTTCAGGAGGTCATGTCTATTTCCCCTGCCAAGGCAGATCCATGTATGTCATCTTTGTTACCTAGCTTCTCTGGGGTTGTAGACTGTAGGCTGATTGATTATCCTTTGCTTTGTGGCTAATATCCACTTATGAGTGAGTACATACCACATTTGTCTTTCTGGTCTGTGTTACCTCACTCAGGGTGGTTTTTCCAGTTCTGTCTATCTGCCTGCATATTTCAAGATGTTATGGCATGGTTGTTAACTGATTAGGAACCAAAAGCTAAAACCCTGTTAAGTCCACAGAGCAGTGACAATCCAAAGCAGGTATGGGGTTGACAATCTTATAGGGATAATGATGCCACCTTCTAAACTTGGCTACTGTCTCTTCTGTCTTTAAATACCATAGACAGCACAAGATTCTCACCTAGCACCAAGATTTCTTCTTTGGCTTATTTAATCACACATTTGTACAAACAAAAACAAAATGGGAAATCATAATATGTAAGCAGAAGATCTGTAAAGTTAAAAAATACAATTGAACTCATTTTGTGTTGTCCATATGGAGGACATAGGGTTGCCTTTCAGTGTGGCTTGTATACACAGTAAGACTCCAAAAAACAGTATTTCCTTTGTGGTCTATTATCAACTGGACATAGTGTCCGGTTTACGGAGGGAGGTTTCTGTCTACTTCGATTCTCAGCACCAAAACTCCATCTGGCTTAGGCCTGTGTAGGCCCTGTAACTGCTGCATGGTTTCTGTGACTTTCACATGTATGTAAGTCCTGTTGGGTCTAGAAGGCCTTGTTTCCCTGATGTCTTTCATCTTCTCTGGTTTTTACAATCGTTCTGCCTCCTCTTCTGAAGAATTCCCTGAGTCCTGAAGGTAGGGACTTGTTGAAAACGACCCATTTAGAATTGAGAATTCAGAGGTCTCTCACTCTCTGCCAAATGTCCAGCTGTAGATCTCTGTATTTGTTTCCACATGCTGCAGGAAGACACTTCTTCTGATGATGGCTAAGCAAGGCATTGACCGATGAGTATACCAGATGCCATTAGAAGTCATTTTATTGCTATATTCCATTAACAGAACAAAATTTTGTTTCTCCTAGGTCCCTGACCTATTCAGCATGACATTCTTGGCCACCTGAGTGGTATCAGGCAAGAGTTCTATCTCATAGAGTAGGCCTTAAATACAACTGGAGAGTTATTGGTTGCTCCCACAACTTTGGTGCCAATATCACAACAGGGCAGGTCACCCTGTCTTTGCAGGCAGGTCACCATTGGTGATCACAAGGCGCTATGGAACAATCTTTGTACTCTGTAAAGATGCATTGCTCTCATTGTTAATAAAACGCTGATTGGCCGGTAGCTGGGCAGGGAGAGATTGGGTGAGACAGCCTGAAACACACAGCAAGTTAAGAAGAGGAAAGGCAGAGTCTGAAGTCTTGAGCAGATGCACAGAGAAGCAAGATGGACATGCCATACTGAGAAAAGGTGCCAAGCCATGTAGCAAAGCATAGATAATAAATATGGGTTAATTTTATTTATTCTTTTGATTTTTTAAATCATTTTTATTTGAATTAGAAACAAGATTGTTTTACATGAAAGTCCTAGTTCCATTCTCCCTCCCGTCCTTCCCTACCAACCCCCCAACTAAACCCTACCTATCACATATCCTTTCTTCTATTCTTCCCCTGACTCAAACTTTCTGCTTCCTCCATGACCTCTGCATCCTTCTTCTTCTTCCCTTCTCATTCTCATAGCTCCCTCCCACCTCTTCTCATGTTCTCAATCTGCTCAGGGGATCTTGACCCTTTCCCCTTCAACAGGGGACCCTATATCTCTCTCTCTTAGGGTCCTCCTTGTTTACTAGCTTCTCTGGCAGTGTGGATTGTAGGCTGGTAATCCTTTACTCTATGTCTAAAATCCACATATGAGTGAGTACCTACCATGTTTGTCTTTGTTGTGATTGGGTTACCTCGCTCAGAATGGTTTCTTCTAGTTCCATCCATTTTCCTGCAAATTTCAAGATTCCATTGCTTTATTCACGCTGAGTAATACTCCATTGTGTAAATGTACCACATTTTCTCTATCCATTTTTCGGTTGAGGAGCATCTAGGCTGCTTCCAGTTTCGGGCTATTACAAATAGTGATGCTATGAACATTGTTGAACAGATGTCCTTGTTGTATGAATGTGCTTATTTTGGGTATATGCCTAAGAGTGGAATAGCTGGATCTTGTGGTAGACTGATTCCAATTTTATTGAAGAGTCGCCATACTGATTTCCAAACTGGCTGTACAAGTTGGCACTCCCACCAGCAGTGGAGAAGGGTTCCCCTTTCTCCATATGCTCTCCAGCATAAACTGTCATTGGTGTTTTTGATATTGGCCATTCTGACAGGAGTAAGATGGTATTTCAGAGTTGTTTTGATTTGCATTTCCCTGATGGCTAAGGATGTTGAACACTTTCCTATGTGTCTTTCAGCCTTTTTAGATTCCTCTGTTGAGAATTGTCTATTTAGTTCTGTACCCCACTTTTTAATTGGATTGTTGGTGTTTTGGAGACTAGCTTCTTGAGTTTTTGTATATTTTGGTGATCAGCCCTCTGTCAGATGTGGGGTTGGTAAATATCTTTTCCTAGTCTGTGGGCTGCTGTTTTGTCTTGCCGACTGTGTCCTTTGTCTTACAGAAGCTTCTCAGTTTCAGGAGGTCCCATTTATCAATTGTTGATCTCAGTGTCTGTGCTACTGGTGTAATGTTCAGGAAGCAGTCTCCTGTACCAATTAATTCAAGGGTATTTCCCACTTTGTCTTCTAATGGGGTAAGTGTGGCTGGGTTTATGTTGAGGTCTTTGATCCATTTTGACTTAAGTTTTGTGCATGGTGAAAGGCTTGGGTCTATCTGTAGCCTTCTACAGGTCTGCATTCAATTATGCCAGCATCATTTGTTGAAGATGTTTCTTTGTTCCATTGTATAAATTTGGATTGTTTATCAAAAATCAGGTGTTCATAGGTGTGTGGGCTAATATCAGGGTTTTCAACTCTATTCCATTGGTCTACCTGTCTATTTTTGTGCCAATACCAAGCTGTTTTCAGGACTATAGCTCTGTAATAGAGTTTGAAGTCAGGGATGGTGATATCTCCAGAAGTTATTTTATTGTACAGGGTTGCTTTGGCTATCCTATGTCTTTTGTTTCTCCATATAAAGTTGAGAATTGTTCTTTCAAGGTCTATGAAAAATTGTGTTGGGATTTTGATGGGAATTGCATTGAATCTGTAGATTGCTTTTGGCAAGATTGCCATTTTTACTATGTTGATCCTACCTATCCAAGAGCATGGGAGATCTTTCCATTTTCTAGTATATTCTTTAATTTCTTTCTTTAGAGAGTCAAAATTCTTACAGTATAGGTCTTTCACATTTTTGATTAGTGTTACCCCAAGGTATTTTATGTTGTTTGTGGCAATTGTAAAGGGTGATGTTATTCTGATTTCTTTCTCCACCAATGTGTCATCCGTACATAGTAGGGCTACAGATTTTTTTGAGTTAATGTTATATCCTGCCACATTGCTGAAGGTGTTTATCAGCTGTAGGAGTTCCTTGGTAGAGTTTTTTGGGTCACTTATGTAGACTATCATATCATCTGCAAATAGAGTTTGACTTCTTCCTTTCCGATTTGTATTCCCTTTTGTTATCTTATTGCTCTAGCTAGAACTTCAAGGACAATATTGAAGAAGTATGGAGAGAGTGGACAGCCTTGTCTTGTACCTGATTTTAGAGGAATTGCATTGAGTTTCTCTCCATTTAATTTGATGTTGGCTGTCAGCTTGCTGTATATTGCTTTTATTATGTTGAGGTATGTTCCAGTTATCCCTGATTTCTTCAAGACCTTTATCATGAAGGGTTGTTGGATTTTGTCAAAGGCTTTTTCATCATCTAGTGAGATGATCATGTGTTTTTTTTTTCTTCAGTCTGTTTATATGATGGATTACATTGATGGATTTTCGTATGTTGAACCATCTTGCATCCCTGGGATGAAGCCTACTTGATCGTGATGGATGATTTCTCTGGTGTGTTCTTGGATTCAATTTGCCAGTATTTTATTGAGAATTTTTGCATCAATGTTCATGAGGGATATTGGTCTGTAGTTATCTTTCTTAGTTTTGTCTTTGTGTGGCTTGGGTATCAATGTTATTGAAGCCTCATAAAAAGAGTTTGGCAATGATCCTTCTGCTTCTATTGTGTAGAATACTTTGAGAATTGGTATTAGCTGTACCTTGAATTTCTGGTAGAATTCTGCACTGAAGTCATCTAGCCCTGGACTTTATTTGGTTGGGAGACTTCTGATGACTGCTTCAATTTCATTAGGGGTTATTACTCTTCATTATATCGATTCTTTGTATTGTTCTCCTAGTTTCCATTTTATTGATTTCAGCCCTCAATTTGATTGTTTCCTGGTGTCTCCTCCTCCGGGGTATATTGGTTTCTTTTTTTCTAATGCTTTCGGTTGTTCTGTTAATTCTCTAGTGTGATTATTCTCCTGTTTCTTCATATGGGCACTTATATATGAACTTTCCTCTTAGTACTGCTTTCAAAGTGTCCCATAGGTTTGGGTATGTTGTGTCCACATTCTCATTGAATTCTAGGAAATCTTTAATTTCTTTTTTTATTTCTTCCTTAACCCAGGAATTGTTCAATTGGATGTTACTTAATTTCCATGAGTTTGTAGGTTTTCATGTTGTTGTTGAATTCTAACTTTAAAGCATGGTGGTCTGATAAGATACAGGGGGTTATTTCAATTTTTTTGTACTTGTTGAGGTTTGCTATGTTGCCAAGTATGTGGTCGATTTTAGAGAAGGTTCCATGTGGCACTGAGAAGAAGGTAAATTGTTGTGTATTTGGATGGAATGTTCTATAGATATCTGTTAAGTCCAATTGGGCCATAACTTCGATTAGTTTCTTTGTTTCTTTGTTATATTTCTGTCTGGTGTTCCTGTCCAGTGGTGAGAGTGGGGTGTTGAAGTTTCCCACAATAAGTGTGTGCAGTTTTATGTGTGACTTGAGTTTTAGTAATGTTTCTTTTACAAATGTGGATGCCTTTGTATTTGAGGCATAAATGTTCAGAATTGAGACTTCATCCTGATTGATTTCTCCTGTGATGAGTAGGAAGTGTCCTCCTTTTTCTCTTTTGATTGATTTTAGTTTAAAATCCACTTTGTTGGATATTAGGATTGCTACCCCCACTTATTTCTTGGGTCCATTTGATTGGAAAATCTTTCCCCAACCTTTAATTCTTAGGTACCATCTGTCTTTGAATTTGAGGTATGTTTCTTGTATGCACATAAGTATGGATTATCTCTTCTTATCCATTCTGCTAATCTGTGTCTTTTTATAGGTGAGTTAAGACCATTAATGTTGGTGTATATTAATGACCATTGATTGTTCATTCTTGTTTGTTTTGGATTTGGTGGTGGTGGTGGAATTATGTGTGGGATTCTATCCCTTTTTCCTTTTGGCTATTGGTAAAGTGGGATTATCTATTGCCTATATTTTTCTGGTTGTAGTTAACTTCCTTGGGTTGCATTTCATTCCAGAACTTTCTGTAGGGCTAGATTGGTGGATATGCATTGTTTGAATCTGATTTTGTCATGGAATATCTTATTTTCTCCTTCTATATTGATTGAAAGCTTTGCTGGGTATAGTAGTCTGGGCTGGCATCCATGGTCTCTTAGTGTAGGTAGAATATCTATCCAGGACTTTCTGGCTTTCAGAGTTTCCATGGAAAAGTCAGGTGTAATTCTGATAGGTTTGCCTATATAAGTTACTTGACCTTTTTCCTTTGCTGCTCTTAATATATTCTCTTTGTTCTGTATGTTTGATGTTTTGATTATTATGTGGTGAGGAAACCTTTTTTTGGTTCAGTCTATTTAGTGTTCTGTAGGCTTCTTGCATTTATATTGGCATGTCTTTCTTTAGGTTGGGAAATTTTTCTTCTATGATTTTGTTGAATATATTTTCTGCACCTTTGAGTTGGATTTCTTCACCTTCTTCTATACCTATTATTCTTTGGTTTGGTCTTTTCACGCTATGCCATATTTCCTGGATATTTTGTATTAGGGATTTGTTGGACTTAAGATTTTCTTTGGTTGATGATTCTATTTTGGCTAATGTGTCTTCAACTCCTGAAATTCTCTCTTCCATCTTTTGTTTTCTGTTGGTTATGCTTACATCTGTAGTTCCTGATCATTTACCCAGCTTTTCTATTTCCAGAATTCCCTCAGATTGTGCTTTCTTTATTGTCTCTATTCCAGTTTTTAGGTCTTGAACTGTTTCCTTGAAAGATTTGAAATATCTTGTATTTTTTGGTTAGTTTTTTCTTCCATTTCTTTAAGGGATTTTCTCATGTCCTCTTTGAGGTCCTCTATCATTTTCATGAAGATGTTTTTAAGGTCATTCTCTTCTGCTTCATCTCCATTGTGATGTTCAGGTCTTGCTGGTGTATGGTTCCTAGTCTCCGGTGGTGTAATATTGGGTTTTCTGTTGTTGAATGTGCTTTTACTTTGACCTCTTTTCATCCTTTCTTCTGGTGGGTGTAGCAGGAGTCTTCCTCTCCTGATGGGTATGAGACTTAGGTTCCCTTCTGGTAGATGCAAACAGCTCCAATACTTTGACATCTGTCCTCTTGTGGATGGACGCAGAACTGCCACCGGGCCTTGGCAGTGTCAGGGTGTGTCGGGTCCTGCTGCCGATCTCAGATCCGTCAAGCAAACCCTTGGCATCAGATGCCTCAGAGCAGGGCAGCTTCCCCAGGTTAATTTTAAATGTAAGAGTTAACTAGTAACAAACCTGAGATATTGACCAAGCATCTATATTTAATATTGAGTCTCTGTGTTGGTTATTTGGGAACTGGAGGGCAAGAAAGAAAAGTCCATCTACAAATGACATTCCAATGTGGGGCCAGAATTTCCACATATGACAAGAGAAAGCTTTAAACAAGTTCTGAACACACAAAAACAGAGCCAAATTCAGCTTCCTAGTCTCATGTCTCTCATGCTGGCTATGGTACAGAGATGCATCTCCTGGAGTACACCATGAGCTAAGCTGCATGGCAGGTTCTCTCATTCTCTCACATGGGTCACTGCACAGAGTGGTGTCTCTCAGCTGCTGATTGTGGGCTTCAGCTTAAAGTTCAAACTCCATCAGGGTGCTACATGGCAGGTTTTGGATTTTGCTCATGCAGACAGAAAAGATTACAGATAAGATTCAGATGGAGAAAAAAAAAAAAAAAAAAACAAACAAAAAAAAAAACCTCTGAACAGGTTACAGTGTGTTTGAAAATATACATAGGCTTAAGAGAGAAAAGAGAGGGTATAGATAGTCAATATATATACATATTGCTTTACAATAATAAAATAAAGTCTTCAAATTGGAGTAAAGTAACATAAAAAATAAGGCATGTAAAGATGAAAATACAGAGTCTGGATTCTGTATGTTATTGTGTTGTCTTTAGATTTTCTGATTGCTAATAAAGAAACACCCCCAAACAACAGTTAGTTTAGAGAACTATGGCCATATTCCCAACAAATGGATTATGGGTGTTTAAAGTCAAAGGTCTCTCTCTGAAAGAAAAGGGGGGTTGTAGAAATGATAAGATAAAATGGTAAATGGTAGATAATTGAATCTACTTTTAAAGTAAAACAAGCAACTACCAGCTTTAAATATTTTTAATGGTATGAATTTGGTTTATTGATACATATTTAAAGTTAATTTTGTTATAATGTATGTATATTTCTACTCTTGTTTGGAATATTGCACTTATACATTTAAAAATATAATGTCGGCCAACCATTCTCCTCTGACTCACCAGTGACCAACCGACCCACTGACTCTGCCTGCACCTGGAGTAACAGATGCACTCTGAGACCCCAGCTAAAGAGCCCTGCTCTCTAGTCCCTAGTCCCACCCCTCCCCCACCCAAGGCACCCCCAGCAACCAGGCAGCAGCACCCTTTCTGGCTAACCATCCCCAACTGCTGCTCCAGCAACCACCTGACACACTGGCACCACCTGTACCTGGATGGAAAGTGGCCACCAGAGCAACAGGCACTCTGAGGAAGAGACACCAACTGCACCTGAATGAAGAATGACCACCAGAGCTAGAGGCCCCACCTGTACTGATTGGAGGTAGAGATGGGCAGACAGCAGTGTAAAAATACATTCAACAACACAAAGATCAGTGTGGCACCACCTGAAACTAGTTGTCCTAGATCAGCAAGACCTGAACATCCCAACTTTAAAATAACTTTATGAAGGAAATCACTTTAAAAATAACTTTATGAAGATGATAGAGACAGTCAACAAGGCAAAGCGGCAGCCCACAGAATGGGAAAAGATCTTCACCAGCCCCACACCTGACAGAGGGTTGAGCTCCAAAATATACAAAGAACTCAAGAAGCTAGTCACCAAAACACCAAATAATCCAATTTAAAAATGGGGTACAGATCTAAATAGAGAATTCTCAATGAAGGAATCTCAAATGGCCAAAGGCACTTAAGAAATTGCTCAACATCCTTAGCCATCAGAGGAATGCAAATCAAAACAACTTTAACATACCACCTAACACCTGTCAGAATAGCTAAAACCAAAAACACCTGTGACAGTTTATGCTGGAGAGGATGTGGAGGATGAGGAACACTCCTCCATTGCTGGTGGGAGTGCCAACTTGTACAGCCACTTTGGAAATCAGTATGGGGGTTTCTCCGGAAAATGAGAATCAATCTACCTCAAGAACCAGCAATTCAACTCTTAGGCATATACCTAAAGGATGTAAATTTATACCACAGGGCACCTCTTCAACTATGTTCATATCAGCATTGTTTGTAATAACCAGAAACCTGGAAGCAAGCTAGATGTCCCTCAATTGAAGAATGGATAAAGAAAATGTGTTACATTTACACAATGGAGTACTACTAAGTGGGGGAAAAAAAACAATGAAATCATGAAATTCACAGGCAAATGGATGGAACTAGAAGAAACCATCCTGAGTGAGGTAACACAGACACAGAAAGACAAACATGGTATTTACTCACTCATAATTGGATATTAGACATAGAACAAAGTATAACCAGCCTACAGTCCACAACCCCAGAGAAGCTAGAAAACAAGAAGGACCCTAAAAGAGACATACATGGACTCCCGGAGAAGGGGAAAGGGACAAGATTGCATGAGTAAACTGGAAGCACAGGGGGAGAGGAAAAAAGAAATAAAAAAAATCCATTAAGAAATGGAGGAAAGTCCTCCAGAGGGCTGGCACCCCAGCCTCAGGTGAGTCTGGGTGCTGCCCTGCTCCCTAACCTCCCACATCAACCCCCGCTCACTTCTGCCTGAGCACCCCCAACTCTCTACCCCCTGACAAGAGTGGAACTGCCCAGACTGAAATGCCCACCCTGAGTCCGGACACCCTTGTCCACCCTCCTCACTCTGTCACAGGAAAAGCCCATCAGGATGAAGTCTCAATCCTGAACATCTATGCCCCAAATACAAAGGCACCCACATTTTTAAAAGAAACATTACTAAAGGTCAAATCACACATAAAACCTCACACACTTATAGTAGGAGACTTCAACACCCTGCTCTCACCACTAGATAGGACCACCAGACAGAAATTTAACAAAGAAACAAAAGAAATAACACATGTTATTACCCAATTGTGCTTAACAGATATCTATAGAACATTTCACCTGAACACAAAAGAATATGCCTTCTTCTCAGTGCCACATGGAACCTTCTCTAAAATTGACCACATACTTGCAACATAGCAAACCTACACAGATACAAAAGAAAAAAATTGGAATAACTCCCTGTATCTTATCAGACCACCATGCTTTAAAGTTAGAATTCAACAACACAAATTGCAGAAACCCTACAAACTCATGGAAATTAAATAATGTGCAATTGAACCATTCCTGGGTCAAGGAAGAAATAAAAAAAGAAAGACTTCCTAGAATTTATTGAGAATGAAGACACAACATACCCAAACCTATGGGACACTTTGAAAGCAGTGCTAAGAGGAAAGTTCATAGCACTAAGTGCCCACATGAAGAAACTGGAGAAAAGACACCCTAGAGAATTGACAGAACAACTGAAAGCTTTAGAGCAAAAAGAAGGAAACCGACCACAGAGGAGTAGATGCCAGGAAATAATCAAACTGAGGGCTGAAATCAATACAGTAGAAACTAGGAAAACACTACAAAGACTCAATGAAACAAAGAGTTGGTTCTTCGAGACAGTCAACAAGATAGACAAACCTTTATCCAAGCTAACCAAAAGGCAGAGAGAGAAGCAAGCTAATTAACAAAATCAGAAATGAAAAGGGGACATAACAATGGACACTGAAGAAATCCAGAGAATCATCAGGTCATACTTTGAAAACCTGTACTCTACAAAATTTGAAAATCTAAAGGAAATGGACCATTTTCTGGATAGATATCACTTACCAAAATTAAATCAAGAACAGATAAGCAAGTTAAACAGGCCTATGAAATAGAAGCAGTCATCAAAAATCTATCAACCAAAAAAGCCCAGGCCCAGATGGATTCACTGCAGAATTCTACCAGAAATTCAAAGGAGAGCTAATACCAGTACTCCTCCAGTTGTTCCACACAATAGCAGCAGAAGGGACATTGCCAAGCTCTTTTTATGAGGCTACAATTACCTTGGTACCCAAGCCACACAAAGACAAAACGAAAAAAAGAGAATTACATACCAATATCCCTCATGAACATGGATACAAAAACATTCAACAAAATACTGGCAAATAGAATCTAAAAACATCAGAGAAATCATCCACATGATCAAGTTGGCTTTATCCCAGGAATGCAGGGATGATTCAACATATGAAAATCCATCAATGTAATCCATCATATAAACAAACTGAAAAAGAAAAATGCATGATCATCTCTCTAGAAGCTGAAAAAGCCTTTGACAAAATCCAACAGCCCTTCATGATACAAGTCTTGGAGAGATCAGGAATAACAGGAATATACCTAAACATTATAAAAGCAATATACAGCAATCCAACAGCCAACATCAAACTAAATGGAGACAAACTCAAGGCTATTCCTCTAAAATCAGGAACAAGACAAGGCTGTCCACTCTCTCCATATCTCTTCAATATTGTACTTGAAGAAGTCCTACCTAGAGCAATAAGACAGCAAAAGGAGATCAAGGGGATACAAATTGGAAAGGAAGAAGTCAAACTTTCACTATTTGCAGATGATATGATAGTTTACATAAGTGACCAAAAAACTCTACCAGGGAACTCCAACAGCTGATAAATACCTTCAGCAAAGTGGCAGGATACAACATTTAACTCAAAAAAATCAGTAGCCCTACTATATACAGAAAGAAATCAGAGAAACATCACCCTTTACAATAGCAACTAACAAAATAAAATATCATGGGCTAACACTAACCAAAAACGAAAAAGACCTGTATAGTAAGAACTGTGAGTCTTAAAGAAAGAAATTAAAGAATATACTAGAAAATGGAAAGATCTCCCATGCTCTTGGATAGGTAGAATCAACATAGTAAAAATGGCAATCTTGCCAAAAGCAGTCTACAGATTCAATGCAATTCCCATCAAAATCTCAACACAATTATTCACAGACCTTTAAAGAGCAGTACTCAACTTCATATGGAAAAAAAACCACAAAGAATAACCAAAACAACCCTATACAATAGAGAAACTTCTGGAGGCATCACCATCCCTGACTTCAAGCTCTATTATAGAGCCATGGTCCTGAAAACAGCTTGGTATTGGCACAAAAAATAGACATGTTGACCAATGGAATCAAATTGAAAACCCTGAAATTAACCCACACACCTATGAACACCTGATTTTTGACAAAGAAGCTAAGTTTATACAATGGAAAAAGGAAAGCATCTTCAACAAATGGTGCTGGCATAACTGGATTCATACATGTAGAAGACTGCAGATTGATCCATATCTATTGCCATGCACTAAACTTAAATCCAAATGGATCAAAGACCTCAACATAAATTCAGCCACACTGAACCTTCTAGAAGAGAAGGAAGGTGGCTTGAACAAATAAGTAGCTCAAACACTGAGATCGACAATTGATAAATGGGACCTCCTGAAACTGAGAAGCTTCTGTAAGACAAAGGACATAGTCGGCAAGACAAAACGGCAGCCCTCAGACTGGGAAAAGATATTCACCAACCCCACATCTGACAGAGGGCTAATCACCAAAATATACAATGAACTCAAGAAGCTAGCCACCAAAACACCAATCAATGAAATTAAAAAATGGAGTATAGAACTAAATAGAGAATTCTCAACAGAGGAATCCAAAATGGCTGAAAGACACTTGAGAAAGTGCTCAACATCCTTAGCCATCAGGGAAATGCAACTCAAAACCACTCTGAGATACCATTTTACTCCTGTCAGAATGGCTAAAATCAATAACACCAATGACAATCTATGCTGGACAGGATGTGGAGAAAGAGGAACTCTCCTCCATTGCTGGTGGAAGTGCAAAATTGTACAACAACTTTGGAAATCAGTATATGGCGGCTTCTCAGGAAAATGGGAATTAGTCTACCTCAAGATCCAGCAATCCCTCTTTTGGGCATATACCCAAAGAATGCACACTTATACAATAAGGACATATGTTCAACTATGTTCATAGCAGCGTTATTTCTAATAGCCAGAACCTGGAAACAACCTAGATGCCCCTCAACTGAAGAATGGATAGAGAAAATATGTTATATTTACACAATGGAGTACTACTCAGCAGAAAAAAAACAATGGAATCTTGAAATTTGCAGGCAAATGAATGGAACTAGAAGAAACCATCCTCAGTGAGGTAACCCAATCACAAAAAGATAAACATGGTATGTACTCACTCATTTTTTTATTTTTAGACATAGAGCAAATGATCACTAGCCTGCATTCCACACTGCCAGAGGAGCTAGGAAACAACGAGGACCCCAAGAGAAGTTTGCATAGTCCCTCAAAGAAGGGGATGGAGATAAGAACCCCTGACCAAATTGGAGCCCGGGGGCAGGGAAAGGAAGGAGAGTCTTCATCCAGTTGCTGTTCGAAGCAGAGACAGACACCCATAGCTAAGCACTGGACCATACTACTGGAATTCAGTTGTGGAGAGGGAGGAGGGTTGAGCAAAGGAGGCGAGATGGGGATGGAGAGACCTGCAGAAACAGTGGACCTGACCTACCGATAGAATGGAGACCCTAGTCATAAAGCTGGGGAAACAGCATTGGACCAAACCAAACTCTCTGAATGTGGCTGTCAGCTAGGAGCCCAAGACAGTCTATGGCTCCTCTAACAGTGGAGCCAGTCTTTATCCCTAGAACACAAATGGACTTTGGGAGCCCATTCCCTATGGAGGGATACTATTGCAGCCCAGATATAGCAAGGAGGGTCTAGACCCTCCCCCAAACAATATGACAGACTTTGAAGGTCCTTGGTAGAGGGCCTCACTATACCTAGAGATGAGTCAGGGGTGGGTTGGGGTGGGTTGGGTGGGGAACATGGGAGGAGGGGAGGGTGAGGGAATGGGGGTTATGGCTCAGGCAGCATGCAGGGGAGGGGGGACAAGGGTGAGGTGCATCCTGACTCAGAGTGGGCCTTCTAGTCTGGGCAGGTCTACTCTTGTCCAGGGGGAGTCTCAGGAAGAACCAAGTAGGGGGTTATGGGGGAGATTGAGGGCAGAGCAGCACCCAGACTCACCTCAGGCTCAGTCAGCAGGCCCAAATTCTTAACACAAAACATCCAGGATATCTGGGACACCATGAAAAGACCAAACCTAAGAATAATAAGGATAGAAGTATAATACCAGCTCAAAGTCACAGAAAATATATTCAACAAAGTCATAGACAAAACCTTTCCCAACCTAAAGAAGGATATGCCTATGAAGGTACAAGAAGCTTACAGAACACCAAATAGACTGGACTTCCCCATCCCCAAAAGTCCCCTCTCTATAAAATAGTGAAAACACTAAACATAAAGAATAAAAAAAAAAAACTAAGCATTGCAAAGGGAAAAGGCCAAGTAACATATAAAGGCTCACCTATCAGAATTACACCTGACTTCTCTTTAAAGCCAAAAGGGCCTGGATAGACATTCTGCAGACACTAACAGACCATAGATGCCAGCTCAGACTAGTATACCAAGCAAAGCTTTCAATCACCATAGAAGGAAAAAACAAGATATTCCATGACAAAACCAGATTTAAACAATATCTATCCACAAATCCAGCCCTACAGTAAGTACTAGAAGGAAAATCCAAAGAAGCTTGCTATATCCATAAAAACACAGGCAATAGATAATCTCACACCAGCAAACCTCAAAGAAGAGAAACACACAAACATTACCACCAACAACAACAAAACAAAATATGAAGGAATTAACAATCACTAGTCATTAATATCTCTTAGTATCAATGGTCTAAATTCACCTATAAAAATACAAAGGCTAACAGAATGGATACAAAAACAGGACCCATCCTTTTGCTGCATACAAGAAACACACCTCAACCCCAAAGACAGATATTATCTCAGAGTAAAGAGTTAGGAAAAGATTCTCCAATTGAATGGGCCTAAGAAACAAGCATGTATAGATATCCTAATAACTAACAAAATAGACTTCAAACTAAAACAAATCAAAAGAAATGGAGAAGGAAATTTGATATTCATCACAGGGAAAATCAATCAAGATGGAGTCTCAATTCTAATCATCCATGCCCAAAATACAAGGGCACCCACATTTGTTAAAGAAACATTACTAAAGCTTAAATCATACATCAAACCTCATACACTAATATGGGGAGACTTGAACACCCCACTCTCACCATTGGACAGGTCTGCCAGACAGAAACTTAACAGAGAAATAAAAGACTCCAATGAACTTGCCAGACATCTATAGAACATTGTACCCAAACACAAAAGAATATACCTTCTTCTCAACACATCATGGAACCTTCTCTAAAACTGACCTCATACTCAGTAGCAAAACAAAACTCAAGAGATAAAAACAAATGGAATAACCCCCTGTATCTTATCAGATCACCATGGCTTAGAATTCAATAACATCACTAATTGCAGAAAGCCTACAAAGTCATGGAAATTGAACAATGATCAACTGAATCATTGCTAAGTCAAGGAAGAAATAAGAAAGAAATAAAAGACTTTCTAGAATTCAACAAAAATGAAAGCACAACATACCCAACTTATGTGACACTATGAAGCAGTGCTAAAAGGAACGTTCATAGCACTAAATGCCCACATAAAGATAGTGGAGAAATCTCCCACTAGCAACTCAACAGCACACCTGAAAGCTCTAGAACAAACAGAAGCAAACTCACCCAGGAGGAGTAGAGGACAGGAAATAATCAAACTGAGGGCTAAAATCAATAAAATAGAAACTAAGAGAATACAAAGAATCAATGAAACAAAAGTTGGTTCTTTGAGAAAAACAGGATAGACAAACCCTCATCCAAAATAACCAAAGGCAGAGAGAGAATATCCAAATGAAAAGGGGAACTTAACAACAGACTTTGAGGAAATCCAGAGAATCATTAGGTCATACTTCAAATACATGTACTCCACTGTGGTGATATTTTGTTTATGATCTAATAAAGCTTTCCTTATCAGGGTGCAGAGCTAAGTCACTAGTTAGCTACACAACTAATTAAGAATTAAGTCATGAGCAAAAGAGGAGGGGGAGGGAGCTAAGAGAATGAGAAGGGGAGAAGAGGAGGGGTGAGGAGGATATAAGGGAGCAAAAAGGTTGAGTCGGGGGAAGAATAGAAGAAAACAAGAAAGGAGATACCATAATAGAGGGAGACATTTTAGGTTTACAGAGAAATCAGGCACTAGGGAAATGTCTGGAGATCTACAAAGATGACAACAGCTAACAATCTAAGCAACAGAGAGACTACCTTAAATGACCTCCCCTGATAATGAGATTGATGACTGTCTTATATGCCATCCTATAGCCTTCATCCAGCAGCTGGTGGAAGTAGAAGCCGACACCCACAACTAATCACTGAACTGTACTGGAATCCAGTTGCAGAGAAGAACGAGTTATGAGCAAAGGGGTCCAGACCTGGCTGGTGAAACCCACAGAAACAGCTGACTTAACAACGGGGAGCTCTTGGTCCCCAGACTGATAGTTGGGATACCAGCATGGGACTGATCCAGACCCCAGGAACGTGGGTTTCAGTGAGGAGACCTCAGAAATCATGGGACCTCCTGTAGTAGTTCAGTACTTATCCCTAGCATAGGTGTGGAGTTTGAGAGCCCAATCCACATAGAGGGATCCTCCCTGAGCTAAGACACACGGGGGTGGGCCTACGCCGAATCCCAAAGGATATGATAGACTCTAATGACCCCCTATGGAAGGCCTCACCCTCCCTGGGGAGCAAAAAGGATATGTGATAGGTAGGGATTTAGTTGGGAGTGGGGGTGGTAGGGGAGAAGGGGAGGGAGAGGGAACTGGGATTGACGTGTAAAACAATCTTGTTTCTAATTCAAATAAAAAAAATTAAGACACTAGTTAGACACGCGCGCGCGCACACACACACACACACACACACACACACACACACACACACACACACACACTAAGCCACTAGTTAGCCACACACCTAAGCCACTAGTTAGCTATAGAGGACAGGCAGTGGTGGCCACACCTTTAATACCAGCTTTTGGGAGACAGAGGCAAATGGATCTCTGTGAGTTCAAGGCCATCCGGGGTTACATGAGAGTGAATCACTCTAAAAGAGAAACAGAGCTAATACCTTTGATCCCAGCACTTGGGATGACACACCTTTAATTCCAGCACTAGAGAGGAATATAAGGTGGGATGAGACAAGAACAGTGTGAAGTCTGAGGTTTGGTGAGGAACATTGAAGTCTGGAGATGCAATTTGATGACAGGATCATCCTTTTGGTCTGAGAATTGGTAGAGGTGAGAACTTTCTAGTGTCTGGCTGCTTTGCTTGTCTGATCTTCAGGCAAGCTTTATTAGATCATAAACAAAATATCAGCACACTCCACAAAACTGGAAAATTTTAAATTAAAGGACAATTTTGTAGATAGGTACCACATACCAAAATTAAATCAAGACCAGATAAACAATTTAAATAGATGTAAGGAAATAGAAGCAGTCATAAAAGTCTCCCAACCAAAAAAAGCCCAGGGCCAAGCGGTTTCAGTGCAGAATCTAGCAAAATTTCAAAGAAGAGCTGGTACCAATACTCCTCAAATTATTCCACACAATATAAAAAGAAGGAACATTGTCATATTCTTTTTAAGAAGCTACACTTACCCTGACACCAAAACCACACAAATACACAACCAAGAAAGAGAATTACAGACCAATCTCCCTCATGAATATTGACAAAAAAAACCTCAATAAAATACTGGCAAGAACACATCAAAAAAATCATCCAAGATGATCAAGTCGAATTCATCCCAGAGATGCAGCGATGGTTCAGCATATGAAAATCCATCAATGTAGTCAACCATATAAACAAACTGAAAGAAAAAAACCCACATGATCATCTCAATAGAGGCTGAAAAAGCCTTCAACAAAATCTAGCAGCCCTTCATCATAAAGGTCTTGGAGAGAATAGGGATACAAGGAACATACTTAAACATAATAAAGGCAATATACAACAAGCCAACAGCCAACATCAAATTAAATGAAGAGAAATTCAAAGTGATCCCACTAAAATCAGGAACAAGACAAGGCTCCATCTCTCTCCATATCTAATTGGTGTTTTAGCTAGAGCAGTAAGATAACAAAAGGAGATCAAGGGGATACACATTGGAAGGGAAGAAGTCAAACTTTCACTATTTGCAAATGATAATATAGTATATATAAGTGACCCCAAGAATTCTACCTGGGAACTCCTACAGCTGATAAACACCTTCAGTGATGTGGCAGGATACAAGATTAAATAAAGAAAAATCTGTAGCCCTGCTATATAGAAATGATAAATGGGCTGAGAAAGAAATCAGAGAAACATAACCCTTTACAATAACCGCAAATAACATAAAATATCTTGGGAAAACTCTAACCAAACAGTGAAAGACCTGTATGACAAGAACTTTAAGTCTTTGAAAACAGACATCCAAAAAGATATCAGAAAATGGAAAAATCTCCCATGCTCTTGGATAGGTAGAATCAACATAGTAAAAATGGCAATTTACCAAGATCAATCTACAGATTCAATGCAATCCCCATCAAAATCCCAGCAAAATTATTCACAGACCTAGAAAGAGCAATACTCAACTTCATATGGAAAACCAAAAACCCAGGATAACCCAGAATATCCAAAACAATCCTGTACAATAAGGGAACTTCAGAGGCATCGCCATCCCTGACTTCAAGCTCTATTATAGAGCTACAGTAAGGAAAACAGCTTGGTACTGGCATAAAAACAGACATGTGGATCAATGAATGGAATAGAATTGAAGACCCTGATACTAATCCACACACCTATGAACTGATTTTTGGCAAAGAAGCCAAAATTGTACAATGGAAAAGGAATGTCAACATGTAGAATAATGCAAATAGATCCATATCTATCCCCATGGACAAAACTCAAGTCCAAGTGAATCAAAAACTTCAACATAAATCAAGATACACTGAACCTGATAGAATAGAAAGTGGGAAATAGCCTTGAACACACTGGCACCAGAGACCATTTCCTAAGTATAGCACCAGTAGCACAGACTCTGAGAGCAACAATGAATAAATGGAACCTCCTGAAACTGAAAAGTTTCTGTAAGGCAAAGGATATGGTCAAAAAAAAAAAATGGCTCCCCACATCTAACAGAAGACTGAACACACACACACACACACGTGTGTGTGTGTGTGTGTGTGTGTGTGTGTGTGTGTGTGTATAAAGAAACTAGACACAAAAATACCAAATAATCCAATTTTTAAAAAATGGGTTACAGATCTAAACAGACAATTCTCAACAAAAGAAACTCAAATGGCAGAAAGAGATTTAAGGAATTGCCCAACATCCTTAGTCACCAGGGAAATGCAACTCAAAACAACTCTGAGATACAATCTTACTACTGTCAGAATGACTAAGATCAAAAACACTGACGACTGGAGAGGATGTGGAGTAAGGGGAACACTCCTCCATTGCTGATGGGAGCTCAAACTTGTACAGTCACTTTGGAAATCAGTATGGTGGTTTCTCAGAAAACTGGAAATCAAACTACCTCAAGACCCAGAAATATCACTTTTGAGAATATATCTAAAGGATGCACACTCACACCACAAGAACCTTCGCTCAACTATGTTCATAGCAAAATTATTTGTAATAGCCAGAACCTAGAAATAACCTAGATGTCCATCAATAGAAGAATGGATAAAGAAAATGTGGCACATTTACACAATGGACTATTACACAGAGATAAAAAAACAAAACAATGACATCCTGAAATTTGCAGGCAAATGGATTAAACTAGGAAAAAACATCCCAAATGAGGTAGCCCAGACCCAGAAAGACAAATATGGTATATATTCACTCATAAGTGAATATTAGATGAAAAGCAAAGGATAACCAGGCAGGCTACAATCCATGACCCCAAAGAAGCAAGGTAAAAAAAGTGGGACCCTGACTCTTTCTTTCCCCTCCGCCAGCCTGACCCCTACCACGGAGAGTGTACCTTCTGCTCTTGCCCAGCTCCTGCTCTTGCCCAACTCCTGTCCAAAGTCCCATTCACCCCGGATCTCTCTGGGCCTAGGGCTGTGCCTGCTTGGAGTGGACCCGCCCAGCCAGGTGGAGCTCCCTGATTCTGGAATCACCTCACTATTCCTTCCAGCTCCACTGGCCTGACCCCTACAGAGGCCCAACCCCTACTGAGTGAGGAGACTACCAGGAGAGGCAAGACATTGCTCCAGAGCTGTGGACATTGAAGTCTTGGCCCACACACACCAGCTGGTCACAAGAGGAGATAGAGAGAACCCACCTGCACCCACTGGCAGAAGAGATGGGAAGAAGACAGAATAAGAACACACTCAACATCAGAAAAACCAATATGACAACACCAGAATGTAGGGACTCCACACCAGCAAGATCTGAAAAGCTCAACATAGAGGATTGTTGGGAGCCATACAGCTTGGCATGAACCTTTAGGCCAAACTTGGCAAGCTATAGGGTTATAGAACTGTCTTTTGATTATAAATGGCTCCTAGAAGCATGAACACCCAGAAGGAACAACATGACCCAGATGTCAATCCTTTGTTCCAACCACAGGCCCACTTTCCTAGGCAACCCTCCCTCACCCCACCACTTACCTAGGTAACACTCCCTCTCCCCACCACCCACGAACTTTTTACCCTGACAATATCCTCTTTCGATAGTTTTCTAACATCCTGCTTAAACTAACACCTGGCTCTTGGCCTCTTCTCCCCCTCCCCTTTACCCCATGCTACTGACTATATAAGCTAGCCTGGAAAAAATAAAATTTGCCACTTGATCAGAATCCTGTCTTGTGGTCATTGTCTCTCGTCTCTTGTCTCTGTTCCCCTCCCCGGACTTCTTGATATAGGTTGCTGTCCTTCGGGTCAGTACAACTACAGAGGACAAAGAAGAGATGGACGTCAAAAATTATCTTGGGAAAATGATAGAGACCTTTAAAGAGGAAACAATAAAATCCCTTAAAGAAATAGAAGAAAAAACAAGCAAAAATTTACAGGAGATGGAGGAAAAGACAAACCAAAAAATTCAATAAATAAAGAAATCTCTTAAAGAATCTAAAGAAAGTCAAGAAAAAAACAACCAAACAAGTGAAGGAAGCACTCGAAACATTTCAAGGAATGAAAGCTGAAATAGACACAAGAAAGAAAACACAGAACGAGAGGATGCTGGAAATAGAAAGGCTGGATAAACAATCAGGAATTAAAGATGTAAGTATAGCCAATAGAATTCAAGAGATGGAAGAGAGAATCTCAGTTATTGAAGACTCGCTAGAGGATATACATTCATCTACCAAAGAAAATCTCAAGTACAACAAATCCCTAACACAAAATATCCAGGAAATATGGGACATCATGAAAAGGCCGAACCTAAGAATAATAGGTGTAGAAGAAGGTGAAGAAATGCTGCCCAAAGGTACAGAAAACATATTCAACAAAATCATAGAAGAAAACTTGCCCAACATCAGAAGGATATGCCTTTGAAAGTACAAGAAGCTTACAGAACACCAAACAGACTGGACCACAAAAAGAAGTCCCCCTGACACATAATAATCAAAACACCAAATCTACAGAATAAAGAGAAAATATTAAGAGCAGCAAAGGAAAAAAGGCCAAGTAACATATAAAGGCAGACCTATCAGAATCACACCCAACTTCTCAATGGAATCTCTGAAAGCCAGAAGGTCCTGGATAGATATCCTACAAACAATAATGGAGCATGGATGCCAACCCAGACTATTGCACCCAGCAAAACTTTCAATCACCATAGATAGAGAAAACAAGATATTCCATGACAAAACCAGATTTCAACAATACATCTCCACAAATCCAGCACTACAGAAAGTTCTGGAAGGAAAACTCCAACCCAACGAAGATAACTACACTCACAAAAACATAGGCAATAGATAATCCAATTTTACCAAACATGAAACGAAACAGGAGGGAGAAATCCATACACATTGACACCACCAACAATAAATCCAAAACAAACAAGAACCAACAATCAATGGACATTAATATCCCTCAATGTCAACGGTCTTAACCTGCCCATAAAAAGATACAGAATAACAGAATGGATACAAAGACAGAATCCATCCTTCTGCTGTATACAAGAAACACATCGCAACTTCAAAGACAGGCGTAACCTCAAATTAAAGGGTTGGGAAAAGATTTTCCAATCAAATGGCCTCAAGAAACAAGCCGGTGTAGCAATTCTAATATCTAACAAATTAGACTTCAAACTAAATTCAATCAAAAGAGATGAAGAAGGGCATTTCATACTCATCACAGGAAAAGTCCATCAAGATGAAGCCTCAATCCTCAACATCTATGCCCCAAATACGAAGGCAGCCACATTTGTAAAAGAAACATTACTAAAGCTCAAACCACACATAAAATCACACACTTATAGTAGGAGACTTCAACACCCCCCTTTCACCACTAGACAGGACCATGAAACAGAAACTTAACAAAGAAACAAAGGATCTAACAGAACTTATGACCCAACTGGGTTTAACAGATATCTATAGAACATTTCATCCAAACACAAAAGAACACAGCTTCTTCTTTGTGCCACATGGAACCTTCTCTAAAATTGACCACATAGTTGGCAACAAAGCAAACCTCCATAGATAAAAAAGAATTGAAATAAGCCCCTGTATCTTATGAGATCACCATGATTTAAAGCTAGAATTCCACAGCAATACAAATTGCAGAAAACCTACATACTCGTGGAAATTGAATAACACCCAATTGCACCATTCCTGTGTTGAGGAGAAATAAAAAAAGAAATTAAAGACTTGCTAGAATTTAATGAGAATGTATACACAACATACCCAAACTTATGGGACACTTTGAAAGCAGTGCTAAGAGGAAAGTTCACAGCACCAAGTGCCCACATGAAGAAACTGGAGAAAAGACACACTAGAGAATTGACAGAACAACTGAAAGCTTTAGAGCAAAATGAAGCAAACTGACCACGGAGGAGTAGATACCAAGAAATAATCAAATTGAGGGCTAAAATCAATAAAGTAGAAACTAGGAAAACATTACAAAGAATCAATGAAACAAAGATATCTTTGAAACAAACAAAAAAAATCTTTGAGAAGATCAATAAGATAGACAAGCTTCTAACCAAAAGGCAAAAAGAGAAAGCATTCTAATTAACAAAATCAGAAACAAAAAGGGGGATATAACAACAGACACTGAGGAAATTCAGAGAATCTTCAGGTCATACTTTGAAAACCTGTACTCCACAAAATTCGAAAATCTAAAGGAAATGGACAATTTTCTGGATAGATATCACTTATCAAAATTCAACCAAGAACAGACAAGCAGTTTAAATCAACCTATAACCCCTAATGAAATAGAAGCAGTCATCAAAAATCTATCAACCAAAAAAAGCCCAGGGCCAGATGACTTCACTGCAGAATTGTACCAGAAATTCAAACAAGAGCGAACACTAGTACTCCTCAAGCTGTCCCGCACAATAGAAGTAGAAGAGACATTGCCAAACTCTTTGTACGAGGCTACAATCACTTGGATACCCAAGCCACACAAAGATACAACTAAAAAAGAGAACTACAGACCAATATCCCTCATGAACATTGATGCAAAAATTCTCAATAAAATACTGGCAAATCAAATCCAAGAACACATCAGAGAAATCATCCACCATGATCAAGTAGGCTTCATCCCAGGGATGCAAGGATGGTTCAACATACAAAAATCCATCAATGTAATCCATCATATAAACAGACTGAAGAAAAAAACCACATGATCATCTCACTAGATGCTAAAAAAGCCTTTGACAAAATCCAACAGCCCTTCATGATAAAGATCTTGGAGAGAACAGGAAAAACAGGAACCTATCTAAACATGATAAAAGCAATATACACCATACCAACAACCATCATCAAACTAAATGGAGTGAAACTCAAAGCGATTCCTCTAAAATTAGGAACAAGAGAAGGCTGTCCACTCTCTCCATATCTCTTCAATATTGTACTTGCAGTTCTAGCTAGAGCAATAAGAGAAGAAAAGGGAATCAAAGGGATACAAATTGGAAAGGAAGAAGTCAAACTTTCACTATTTGCAGAAGATATGATAGTCTTCATAAGTGACTCGAAAAACTCTACCAGGGAAATCCTACAGCTAATAAACACCTTCAGCAAAGTAGCAGGAGACAAAATTAACTAAAAAAAATCAGTAGCCCTACTATATAGAGATGATGAATGCAATGAGAAAGAAATCAGAGAAACATCACCCTTCACAATATCCACAAGCAACATAAAATATCTTGGGATAATACTAACCAAAAAAAATGTTACCTGTACAGTAAGAACGTTGAGTCTTTAAAGAAAGAAATTAAAGAAGATACCAGAAAATGGAAAGATCTCCCATGCTCTTGGATAGGTAGAATCAACATAGTAAAAATGGCAATCTTGCCAAAAGCAATCTACAGATTCAATGCAATCCCCATCAAAATCCCAACACAGTTCTTCACAGACCTTGAAAGAACAATACTCAACTTTATATGGAGAAACAAAAGACCAAGGATAGCCAAAACAACCCTGTACAATAAAGGAACTTCTGGAGGCATCACCATCCCTGACTTCAAGCTCTATTACAGAGCTATAGTCCTGAAAACAACTTGGTATTGGCACAAAAATAGACAGGTAGACCAATGGAATAGAGTTGAAAACTCTGGTATTAACCCATACACCTATGAACGCCTGATTTTTGATAAACAATCCAAATTTATACAATGGAACAAAGAGAACATCTTCAACAAATGATGCTGGCATAACTGGTTGCAGACATGTAGAAGGCTACAGATAGACCCAAGCCTATCATGCACAAAACTTAAGTCAAAATGGATCAAAGACCTCAACATAAACCCAGCCTCACTTACCCCATTAGAAGACAAAGTGGGAAATACCCTTGAATTAATTGGTACAGGAGACCGCTTCCTGAACATTACACCAGTAGCACAGACACTGAGATCAACAATTGATAAATGGGACCTCCTGAAACTGAGAAGCTTCTGTAAGACAAAGGACACAGTCCGCAAGACAAAATGGCAGCCCGCGGACTGGGAAAAGATATTCACCAACCCACATCTGATAGAGGACTGATTTCAAAAATATACAGTGAACTAAAGAAGTTAGCCACCAAAACACCAATCAATGAAATTAAAAGATGGAGTATTGAACTAAATAGAAAATTCTCAACAGAGGAATCTGAAATGGCTGAAAGACATTTAAGAAAGTGCTCAAAATCCTTGGCCATTAGAGAAATGCAACTCAAAACAACTCTGAGATACCATCTTACACTGGCCAGAATGGCTAAAATCAATAACACCAATGACAATCTATGCTGGAGAGGATGTGGAGAAAAAGGAACACTCCTCCATTGCTGGTGGGAGTGCAAACTTGTAAGACCACTTTGGAAATCAGTATGGTGGTGGCTCAGAAAAACAGGAATCAGTCTACCTCAAGATCCAGCAACTCCTCCCTTGGGCATATACCCAAATAATGTGCATTCATACAACAAGGACATATGTTCAACCATGTTCATAACAGCATTGTTTGTAATAGCCAGAAACTGGAAGCAACCTAGATGCCCCTCAACTGAAGAACGGATAGAGAAAATGTGGTACATTTATACAAGTGAGTACTACTCAACAGAAGGAAAAACAATGGAATCTTGAAATTCGCAGGCAAATGGATGGAACTAGAAGAAACCATCCTGAGTGAGGTAACCCAGCCACAAAAAGACAAACATGGTATGTACTCACTCATGTATGAATTTTAGACATAAAGCAAAGTATTACCAGCCTACAATCCTCTTCACCAAAAAAACTAAGAAACAAGAAAGACTCTAAGGGAAAAATGCATGGACCCCAGAGAATGAGAAGGGACAGGAACTCCTGAGTTAATTGGGAGCATGAGGGTAGGGGAGAGGGAGCTTCCAGAATGAGAGGAGGAGAAAAGGAGGGGAGAGGAGGAAATGGAGGAGCAATAATGTTGAGTTGGGGGAAGAATAGAGGAGAGCAGGATGAGAGACACCATATCAGAGGGAGCCATTGTAGATCCTAGGAGAGATCTGGCACTAGGGAGATTTCCAGATATCTACAAGGATGATACGAACTGACAATCTAGGCAATGGTGGAGAGGATAACATAAATGCCCTTCCCCTATAATGAGACTGATGACTACTTTTTATGCCATCCTAGAGCCCTCATCTAGTGGCTGATGGAAGCAGAGGCAGACATCCACAGATATACACTGAACTGAACTCTGGAACCTAGTTGCAGAGAGGGAGGAATGAAGATCAAAGGGGCCTGGTGAAACCCACAGAAACAGCTGGCCTGAACAAGGGGGAGCACATGGGCCCCAGACTGCTGTCTGGGAGGCCAGCACAGGCCTGATCCAGACCCCTGAACATGGATATCAATTAGGAGGCCTCTGCACTCTAGGGGGCTCCTGGTTGTGGATTAGTATTTTTCCCTGGTGTAAGAAGGGACTTTGAGAGCCCATCCCACGTGAAGGGATGCACTCTTTGCCTGGACACATGGTGGAGGGACTAGGGCCGGCCCAGGATCATGTGGTAGACTTTGTAGAGCCACTGTCAAGGCCCTACCCTGCCTGGGGAATGGAGGATGGATGGGGTGGGGGGAAGGTGAGGGGTTGAGGGGAGGGTTAGGGAGGAAAGGGAGAGGGAGAAGGGATTGACATGTGAAGCAAGCTTGTTCTAATTTGAACTAAGAAAAAAATAAGAAAAAAATATGGGGGAAAAGGGGACCCTAAGGGAGACACAGATGGAGGGCCCCAGGAAGAGAAAACAGTTAAGGTCTCCTGGGTAAACTGGGAGGGGTAGAAGGGAGAGGATGGGGGCTGGGAATATGAGGGATCAAGAAGATAAAGTTGGGGAAGGGAAGGAGGGGGAGAGCAATGAAAGTGATATCTTGATAGACAGAGGGAGGCATTATGGGATTAGGGAGAAACTGGTTAGGGAAAGTCTCAGGAATCTACTAGGATGGCCCCAGCTAAGACTCCTAGCAATAATGCAGAGGGTGCCTGAATAGGCCTTCCCCTTTAAACAGGTTAGTGACTACCTGACTTGTCATCATAGAACCTACATCCAGTAACTGATGGAAAACAGATGCAGTGACCCACAACCAAGCACTGGGCCGAGCTCCTGGAGTTCAGTTGAAGAGAGGGAGAAGGGATCATATGAACAAAGGGGGATCAACACCATGAGAGGAAAAACCGCAGAGACAGCTGACCCAAGCTAGAGGGAGCTCATGGACTGTGGACTGGCAGCTGGGGAACCTGCACAGGACCAAGCTAGACCCTCTGAATGTGGTGACAGTTATGTGACTTGATCTCTTTGGGAGTTGGGGGCTGGCAGTGGCACTGGGACCTATCCCAGTGTCATGAATTGGATTTAGAGCCCATTACCTATGGTAGGATACCTTGCTCAGCCTTGATACAGGTGAAAGTGCCTTGATCCTTCCTCAGCTTGATACACCAGACTCCGCTGACTCCCGAAGGAAGGCCTTACCCCCTATAAGGAGTGGCTGGGGGTGGGAAAAGGGAGGCAGGGGTGGGAGAAAGGGAGGGAGGGGGAATTGGAGTTGGTATGCAGAATGAAAAATCAATTTTTAAAATAAAAAATCTATAATGTATAATTAAGAAATACAAGTTAACCTGCATTTGTGGTGCACACCTTTAATCCCAGCACTTGACAGGCAGAGGCAGGTGGATCTCCATGAGTTCAAGGCCAGTCTGGTCTACAAAGCAGGTTTCAGGACAGCCATAGTGGTTACACAGAGAAACCCTGTATCAAAAAAAAAAAGGAAGAAAAAAGAAAGAAAGAAAGAAAGAAAGAAAGAAAGAAAGAAAGAAAGAAAGAAAGAAAGAAAGAAAGAAATACAGTTTAGTAGTAATCTATAATAGTTAAACTTATAGTAATGTTAAGTATGTTTTCAAGGCCATATACAGATATATTTAGATAGATAGATGGTCTTCAAATACTTCAAAGACATATAGAATATGGCACTTAATATGCTTAAGAAACTAAAGCTTTTCATGACAGTGAGACACATTTGCTCCTGACAACACCAATTTACTTCAAAAGAAGATGGTGGACATCAAAGAACCTCCATTGGAGTTTTTCTTTATGGCAAAAACTAACCATTTGGGCAAAAAAAAAACTGTGCTTCCTCAATTATTGACAGTATACTGTCCAAACTGAACAGGCAAGACACAAAAGAAAACAACTGACAAACAAGACAAGGCAAGATAGGACAGTCCTTCAAAATTCCCTGCTTCTCATAAATGTCTGTAAGATATACCAGGCCTGAAAGCCAGAGTTGAATGCCCTAACATTACAGAAGAACCTAGGGTGATTGTCCAGGCATCCATACATCCTTGTCATTAGGTAACATTTCACCCTTCTGGGGTCTTTGATGGAGTTAAAGACCAAATAGTTAAACTTATAGTTTTCCTTAGTTTTTATAAAAGGTAAAGTAGCTATAAAACTTTAGACTCAGAAAAGACAAGATAGATTAGAGTATTTCTTAAATTTTGTCAAATATAAATGGACTGGATATTTTAACTGTAATTCTTACTTGATACTATGTTAAAGTTAAAACCCTCCTTTTTAATTAGAAAAAAGGGGGAAATCCTTTAGAATAATTTTTGTATGCTGTAAATATGTGTTGTTCTCATTGTTAATAAAAAGCTGATTGGCTGATAGCTGGGCAGGAAGAGATGGAGCAAGACAAGATTGGGCAAGATATCCTGGCACAGAAAGAATGATGGGAAGGAAAAGGGCAGAGTGTGGAGTTCAGCAGGTGCAGAGAGAAGCAATGGACATGCTGCCCCGAGAAAAGGTACACACATGACACAGCAGAGATAAGAAATATCGGTTAATTTAAAGCTAAGAGTTATCTAGTAACAAGCCTGATCTATTGGTTGAGCTTTTGTAATTAATATTAAGCTTCTGAGTGGTTACTTGGGAGCATCTGTGGGACAGGAGCTCCTGCCTATAGCAGGGTTAGTAGATGGGCTGGCAATGTACAGAGTGCCTTCCAGTGTTAACAGGGGTAAAGGCTCTACATAAGCACCAGTTCAACTTCCCCCTATTCAGTGAGTTGTGTAGGTGCTGTCTTCAGCAATAAAACCTTACCATCTGTTTGTGGAAAGCAACCAACAACATTGGCAATAGCCTAGCTAATTTAGGGGTTGCCATGGAGCCCCTTTGACCAACAATGAAACTATATTAGCTGCAATCCGTTCCCAGCACTGGTGGTTTCATTTGGTGGTGCTAGAGGTCTAGCTAGTGCTTTTGTCTCCCCTGTTATTGATGATTCCAATTTAGAATTATTTTATATATGTTATATTTTAGCAAGTTTCTACTGTATTAGGTTTCCATACAACCCCTCAAATGGCACGTAGTTTTAGCTATCCTGTCCAGTATTCCATCTCTACCCACTCCCCTCCCCATTTGAGCCTCCCTTTCCTACCCTTCCCCATTCATCCATAACTATCTCTTCTATTTCCCCTTCCCAGGGAATTCCTTCCCTCAACCCTAGTTTCTTATCTGAACCCAACCTCTGTGGTTATATGGATCATAGCCTACTTGTCAAACCTAATAGCTAACATAAAAAGTATAAACAAATACATACCAGATTTGTTGGGGGGGGGCTGGGTTACCTCACTCGGAATGATTTTTTTTTTCTAGTTCCATCCATCTACCTGCAAACATTTTTTTAAAGTTGAGTGAGGATGGATCTGGGAGAAATTAAGGGGATGGAGTTGCAGGTGAATATGATCAAAATATATTGTATGAAATTTCAAAGAATCAATAAAATATTTTTTAAAAGAATTGAATTCAAATTGCGTGTATGACATACCATATCAAATTAAGATTATCTGCCCATAAAATTGTTAAACTGTTAGAGTTTTGCCTATTGAAATTAGTTAGGCAAACTTCATTGCTGTTTGGATTCCATCAAATGTTTTTTCATACATTGATTTCTCTTAACAAAAGTCTGAGAATTGCAAGATGTCACATTGAGTTTGAGCCAGCTAAGAGAAAGGAACTCCCAAATAAACATGAACAGTGAACTCTTTTTGCAATCAGGAAAAAGCAGAAGTAAAAACACAGGGAACCAAAAGGCTTCGCTTGTTAACCTTTTATTGAAGTTTTGAATACAAAAGGCATTTGCTCCCACTGTTTTTCTACCCACTGGAAATGGGGCTTTAATCATCCCATTACATGCCCAGCTTGCTTATCAAGTTCCCAACTTAGCCACAAAGTAGCAATGGCCAGATATACTTTTTTCGTTTTTATAAATTTTATTTAAATTAAAAATAATCTTATTTTACACACCAATCTCAACTCCCTCTCTCTCCCATCCTCCCATGAACGGCACCCCCTATCCTACCCCCTATCCCATACCCCATCCACTCCCCAGGGAGGGTGGGGCCTTCCATGGGGGATCATCAAAGTCTGTCACATCATTTGGAACAGGGCCTAGGCCCTCCCCCTGTGTATCTAGGCTGAAAGAATACCCCTCCATGGGGGAATGGGCTTTCAAAGTCCATTTGTGCACTAGGGATAAATACTGGTTCCATTGCCAGAAGCCCCATAGACTGCCAAGGCCTCCCAACTGACACCCACATTCAGGGGACCTAGTTTGGTCCCCTGCTGGTTCCCCAGCTGTTCTCTGAGCTCCTGCTTGTTCAGATCAGCTGCTTCTGTGGGTTTCCCCAACAATGAAATGTTGAAATTTGCAGCCAAATGGATGGAACTAGAAGAAACCATCCTGAGTGAGGTAACCCAGTCACAGAAGGACAAAGACAGTATGTACTCATTCATATATGGATATTAGACTTAGAGCAAAGGATTACCAGCCTACAATCCAAACCACACTTCCAGAGAAGCTAGTAAACAAGGAGGACCCTAAGAGAGACATTCATGATCCCCTGAAGAAAGAGAAAGGGACAAGAGCTCCTGAACAAATTGGAGCATGGGGGAGGGGGAGGCAGAAGAAAAAAGAGGGGAGAAGAGGAGGGGGAAGGAGAACATGAGGGATCAGGAAGATTGAGATGGGGGAAGAATAGAGGAGGAGAGCAAGAAAAGGGATACCTTAATAGAGGGATCTATTTTAGGTTCCAAGAGAAATCTGGCACTAGGGAAATGTCCAGAGATCCACAAGGATGACTCCAACTAGAAATCTAAGCAATAGTGGAGAGGCTACCTTAAATGCTCTCCCCCTATAATGAGACCGATGACTACCTTAAATGCCATCATAGAGCCTTCATCCAGTAGCTGATGGAAGCAGAAGCAGAAGCAGAGATCCACAGCCAAGCACTAAGCTGAACTCCTGGAATCCAGTTGTGGAGAGAGAGGAGTGATGAGCAAAGGGGTCAGGACCATGCTGGGGGAAACCACAGGTATACTCCTTCTTTAAATCGTATTTTCCCCTTTCTCTTTTTATTACCACAACACCTTCAAAAACAGAAACATCATGCTGTTGATTTGGACAACTACATCAATTATGTCCCATATAGAGAAATGGTCTATTATTCTTTCAGTGTTGACTATGTAGCTTCTATTGGCTATATGGCTAACAAAAGTAAAACTACAAATAAAAAGTAGCAGATAGAGAGAAGTGGCAAATAGATCAAGAAACATCATCAAATCAGGCGCTTACACTACCCAGAAGAAATGACTAGAGTAGTGGGAGAGAGAGAGCAAATGCAATCTCAAATGAGACTCTCAAGACACTGATAGAAATGACTAGGAAGGCCCTGCTGAGCAGTCATGCTGAAACTCCACAGTATCAGTGCCCTTTGGATGAGAATGCCCCCTTAGATTCACGTGCTTGAACCCTTGATCCCCATTGATAGAATTTTGAGGACAGGATTGGGATTAATGGCCTTATTGGAGGAAGTGTGTTTCACAGCATGGACTTTGAAGCCTCCAAAGATAACTCCTACCACTAGAGCACTCTCTGCTTCCAGCTTCCAGTTCAAGAAGGGAGCTCTCTCTGTGCCTGCTGCCATCCAGATCTCCAACCCCTGGAAACAAAACGTAAGTACAATAAAATGCTTTCTTTTATAGGTTGTAGTAGTGGTGATGTCTTGCAACAGCAATACAAAGTAACTAATCCAGTGCTTTGCAGGAAGGTTTCCAGTTACAGGGCCGAGCTTCCCATCTGTTTGTTATTCCCACAGTAGGTATCTTTACACCATGAGACAAGCAATAACCTCTGCTGGCAATGACTGTTCTGGAGGGCTCAACATCTTGAATACCTTTAACTGCTTTCTGTTCTCCTTTCTCCTCATCACAGGGGTGGGAGAAGGGGGAGTCTGTCTGAGGAAAGGCTCTTGAAGGATGTTTGAGATAAAAGTTTGAGTCTGAAATTGGAGGACTAGTGTTCTCAGATTTGGCTCACGGTATGTGTAAACAGTTTTGTATCTATTTGGTCTATTTGCTGCTTCTGGAAACGCATTCTTCTCAACTCCTTACTCACTATACAAAGCTTCTCACTCCACCACCCCCATTTGTTATCCATAGCTAATTGCACTGCCCTTATAAATATGTTGAGTGTCAGTTACCTCATTTCTATGATGAGGGGATATGTCATATTTCACCTCTATGTCAACAGTATCTGAACAAGAAGGCAACTCTGATTGAATAAACAAAAAAATAAGGTACAGCATACACAGACTTTATCAAATAGCTGGCACAAAGGAAGATGGGAAGAGAAGCTGGAAGCTTTGAGCATAAATATAAATGTGAATTTAAAGTATTGCTTAACATGAGCAAGTTGCATAATTATGATGAGATTCAAGAAACAGAAGGCCACTGGGGTTCTGCAGTCAAAAACCCCTATACTATATATGGAAAAAATGCAGAGAGAGGAGCATATGGGAAAGAAAGATGGAAACGGACTCTTTTACTGACTTCTGGAACCCTACCCCTCATACTGGGTCACCTTGCCCAGCCTTAATACACAGGGAGGTGCTTAGTCTTACTGCAACTCATGCCATGTTTTGCTGATGTTTATGGGAGCCCTGTCTTTCCCTAAACAGAAGCAAAGGAGGAGTGGATTGGGGAGGGTGGTAACAGAAGGGGTGGGGGGGCTGGGAAGAGAGGAGGAAGGGGAAAACTGTGGCTGGGATGTAAAATAAACAAGGTTCTATTTAAAAAGGAGGGAGCAGTAAGGGAGAGAGACATCCTTCACCATCAACTAAACACAGTATCTATATCAAGGTTCCTCCAGGACTAGTCCACCTGGCAGCCCATCCCACTCCCTGTAAAGTTCTTTCTCAACCACTTCCTCTTGCCTCAAGTTACCCTGCCAAGGGAATCTCCAGTCTACCAGAGAGAGTTGCATACTGGTTCAGGGCACTTCTCACTATTGACTGTGGTTGTGCCCACTGGTCTCGCTAGACTCCAGTAGAATACCTGATCTCCAAAATATACAAAGAACTCAAGAACCTAATCCCTCAAACACCAAACAACCCAATTAAAAAGTGGGGTGCAGAACTAAATAGACAATTTTCAATAGAGGAGTCTAAAATGGCTGAAAGACATATGAGAAAGTTTCAACATCCTTAGTCATCAGGGAAATGCAAATCAAAACAACTCTGAGATACCGTCTTACTCCTGTCAGAATGGCTAAAATCAAAAATACCAATGACAGTTTATGCTGGAGAGGATGTAGAGAAAGAGGAACACTCCTCCACTGCTGGTGGGAGTGCCAACTTGTACAGCCACTGTGGAAATCAGTATGGCGACTCCTCAAGAAAATGGGAATGAGTCTACCATAAGATCCAGCAATTCCACTCTTAGGCATATACCCAAAAGAAGCACATTCATATGTTCAACCATGTTCATAGCAGCATTATTTGTAATAACCAGAAACTGGAAGCAACCTAGATGCCCCTCAACCGAAGAATGGATAGAGAAATTGTGGTACATTTACACAATGGAATACTACTCAGCAGAAAAAACAATGGAATCTTGAAATTTGCAGGAAAATGGATGGAACTCGAAGAAACCATTCTGAGCGAGGTAACCCAATCACAAAAAGACAAACATGATATGTACTCACTCATATGTGGACCTGCTTTATGATACATAGTAGTGACCATGCTTTATCAGAGCTGTTTTTAATGATGTTGCTCAGAATGGTTTCCTCCCAGATGATGACTGAGAAGCTAATTAAAAAAAAATGGTGCCAAGTACCACAAGAGTAACAGAACTGTGCTGTTTTCTGGGATTTTGTTTTTTACTTTTTTGTTGTTGCTTGTTTGTTTGTTTGTTTGTTTTTGTTTGTTTTTTGTTTTTTTAAATGGAGTGTGCTGGATGTCTCTACAATTTTGTTCAAATGACCGTAGAACCTGGAAAAGCTGTTGCTGCTATTGATGCATAACATATTGTCATTATTGCTCTTTTTATATAAATATAAATATATATATAAGCTAATTGAAACTCAAATATTGATGAATCCAAGGTGTTTCAGTGAGTGCTCAACTGTGCATGCAAATTTGATTTCATCTTTAGTAAGTAGTAAAGTTATATGCTTGCCAAAAAAAAAAAAGTGACACACTGGAAGACAAATGTCTTCCATTTTATGTGTAACCTAGAAATGATGAACTTATGGAAACAGAGAACAGAATTGTGGCTATTAGGCTTCAATGTGGGTCTTTTAACAATGGGGAAACGATTGGTTTAAGGATATAAAACTGCAGTTGGACAAGAGGCATGGACTCTGTGACGTCTTGAGGTCTACTGAAAGCATGATAATATGGTTGATAACAATATGCTATATTTTAAAAGTTGTGAGATAGTATACTTTAAGTGTTCTCAAAACAAAAATGATGAATATGTGTGATATTACATGTTAATTGGTTTAATTTAGCCATGCCATTGTGAACATACTATATTCTGTATCATAATTGTGCATGACTTTATTTATGAGCTAAATAAATGAATGGAAGAAAACACAAAACAAAACAAGACACAAGTTCCCAGGTTGAGAGAATGAGGAGACAGCTAGAGGACAAGTCTCAACAACTCACCAGCAGCAGCCTTAGCCCCAGGTCTCCCCCTGACCCCAGCCTGTGGAAACAGGCGCTGTTAGGGATGATCAGGCTGGACAAAGGTAGGTTTTCTTGACATAGCTGTAAAAGGAGCCATCAGTGAGAGGGTCTGCAAAAGGTAGAGGGGACAAACACAGAAGACAGACTTCTCTTATTTGAGAAGCAAATTCATTCCTTAAGTTGGATCCAAACTCCCAGGCTGCCACTTCAATTGTTCCCTCAGACTTCAGAAAATTTCCTCACCTGAAAAGTGAAACTTTAGGCTCCAAGGGTGGTGGGAGAGCTATTTGACCGCTGTAACCTGGTGTGCGTGTTCTACCTCCCCCAAATTTGTGCACCTTCCTGTAACAAACAGTCCCTCATTCCAATATTTGCTGGTGTGAAGGCACTGCAGCAGTAGAATGACATGGCTTCCTAGTCCTCTCAACACCTGTCTATGGTGGCCGTGCAACGTCTCTAAGTATTGGGAGGATACGAGCTTGGGGCCAGCTCTTTCTCTGGTATCAGTGGCCTTCACTAGAGGGCTGAATATTGACATCAACGGGACTGCCTGGCATTCCTGCATTGAATTCTAGGTGTTTCCCAGGTGATGGTGGGTTTGAAACTCATTAGTAGCCACTGAAGATCACAATGGGGACACAGACCATAGAAAAGTCAAAGCCTTGATAAAGACCACAGTCTGTTGATACAAATCTCTGCCCTTCTCACTTCCCAGAAACTGCCCCAACCCTCTTTGGTTCTTAGGGGTTGATAATGGCATGCTTAAAACCCTGAGCCTTCACTGGCTTAAAAAGGCAACCAATGGGTAACATACAAAGAAAACCTTGGAACGGGCCAAGGACTTGTTTCTGGCCCCATTTCATGCTATCCTCCCTCGGGTCAAATATCAAAAACCAGATTCATGGCTTGTAAAATCACTCAGTGTAAAGAGTTTGGACTGATGATTAGCAGGGAACAGATCAGCCTTGACCTTCACCCTTATACAGTATTGGATCGCTGTGCCTTGCACCTGGCTATACTATATATTTATGGAGCAAACTCCCCTCTGGGGCTATGAATGAGGCAAAGATCTGGACTATGGGAAAGCTCTATCACAGCTAGTCATTTGTTCGGGACATCATGGAATCTTGTGCAGATCTGTAATCCCCCATGTTGTTCAAATAACTTGTCCTGTAGTGTGGAGTGTGTTGTGAATAAAATCACAGCATCAAACAACCTGCAATGATCTTGTGGTCTCCAGTCCTAGGCATTATGTATCCTTTCACCTAGAAAATCCCTGGAATGTCTGGGGTCTTCCAGGTGTGGGGGGTTTAAAGCTCTAGAGCAGTCCACACCCTGAGCAGACTATTACCCTGAGTATGGCTGTATGTTGGCAACATTGTCATCTTTGTATACACAAGGAATACATTGTCACCCCTCTCAACAGTGTCCAAGACAAGTCATTTCTTGTTACTTGTTACAAGCAGGGCACCAGGTGTGGGCATAGTGAGTAAACTCTGCCTATATTCCTCAAGGGCTGCTGCAACAGAAACATGTGGGAGTCGGCTCTGTGTCAAAAGTAGTGTCCTTGAAAGTAAGTGCAGGCTGGCTGCAGTGAACTAAACCCTCTAAGTACCTGGGGGCTCTGCGGAGAACAGTGCCTGGTACTAGACTGCCCATCCTGAGATTGGCAGCCTGTGGACCTTCTGCCACCAGGGCAAAGGTAATGGAAGCATCTAGAATGCCAAGGGAAGCTGAGGAGTAGTGACATGGAGAATTGATTCTAGTTAGTGAGATGAGTGGGGAATAAAGGTCAGAGAGGGAGGGAGAAAAACAAACTATAAGAGGACAAACAGAAGGGCAGGCACGCCTCCCAGGCCTTTTCTTGCCTGCTTTAGTGAAAATCAAACAAAGCAACTGCACAGACTTTACTTTTGACCTCCCCAAGGGAGAACATATGTGAAAGAAAGTCTAGAGGAGCCCATAGGCAATGTATGGGAAACCCTATAATGTATGTTCACTTTTTATATTTCCCTAGGAATATATGGAGCTTATGGTTTATGTGTCATGGCCAAGAGATTAACTAACTGATCCTAAGGAATCCCCCATCTCTGTTTGCCAAAACAACTGCCTAGGCTACTTTTATAAGATTGTGCATATTTGGTCCAGAGCGATGGCTCAGTGGGTAAAGGTGCCTGTTGCCAGGCCTGGTAACCTGAATTCTGTCCCTGAGACATACAAGGTGGAAAGAGACTCTCAGAAGTTTTCCTCTGATCTCCACACATACTTCATTATATACATGTATGCATGCACACACACTGCAGGAGCTCCAATACTAGCACACATAGAGATACATTTGCAATTTAAAAAAAAATAGGTACTGTGTTTCACTGCATCAAGTCAAAAGGGAATTAAAAACACATCCACAAAGACTTCTCCAAAGTTACAAATGTGCCTACGCTCAACTAATTAAACCCAAGAATTCCAAATTCAATTCATATATTTCCTTTCACACCTGTGGCAGAAGCCTATTTTACCAGCACAGTTAGTGTGGGCAATTCTACATAGTGCAGATTCCCTGCTGCATTACATATGTGTCTTGTTGCTATAACAAAACATCTGACAAGAAGCAACTTAACAGAGGGTGTAGTCAGGTGTATAGTTCCAGAAGATACATCCCATCCTGGTAGGCAAGGTATAGCCACAAGAGAAGGAGGCCAGATAGTCACATTACCTCTGTAGTCGGGAAGGAGAGTGTGAACAGGGAGTGGTCCTTGGCTCTAACACTCCTCTATCAAGGCTTCCTAGGTTTCCCACAGCTTTCACAAACAGCACAAGCAGCTGTGGACCAATGTTTCAAACACAGGTACCTACAGGGTACATTTCCTGTTCAAACAACAGCACCCTCCCTCCTGCCCACCACGGACTGATTCACATCCTGTGGTTCAAAATGTGTGTTCCTATGTCCAAAGTCCACAGTGTCAACACTAGCAATGATGTTTCAAAGTCCAGAACTAACGCAATCTCTTAACTGCAAACATCTGAAAGAGAGAGAGAGAGGGAGAGAGAGAGAGAGAGAGAGAGAGAGAGAGAGAGAGAGAGAGAGAGAGAGAGAGAGAGAGAGAGAGATCATAGGTCAATACAAAAGTAGCATTCTCTTTGGGAAAGAGGAATGGAGCATGACTAGAGCTAAGCAACACCGAGTCCAAGCAAGGCAGCATGGGAATCCTGCAGTCCTATATCTAACACTAGACTGGTGATGAGGCCATCTGTGCTCCAAATGGGCTCTCCTCCCTTAGGAAACACCTGCTGTCTCTTTTCAATTGAGGCTTATTTGTGAATACCCAGGTTTGATTTAGTGTTCTCCGAAAATGACTGCTGACCCCATACCTGGTCTTGATGATGCTTCAAGACAAAAGTCTCCAAAGGAGAACTATACTTGGGGAGTGGGGTACGGTGGTTGGAGAGGACCCCCACATTCTTGAGCAATTGAGTACTTGGCTGGTGACAGTATTTGGAGTGTAGCCTTGCTAAAGAAAGCCTGTCACTAGAAATGGGCTTTGAGAGTTCAAAAGTTCACACCACTTCCCATTTACTCTCTCTGCTTCCTAATTGCAGTTAAGGACATGAGCTCTCAGCTGCTGTCTAACTGCTGCCACACGTCCCCACTCTTATTCCTTAGGAACCATAACCCAAATAATCCCTTCCTCCTATGAGTTGCCTTGGTCATTGTGTTTTATCACAGCCATAGGAAAAATAATTAATAGAGAAGTTGGAGGGTTTGGAGCCATCTAAGCCCTTTAACATCAGACATAGAGCTACATATAGGACTTGGAGTTTGTACTGCTGGGTTTAGGTCTGATTTAGTCCAGCTTTTCCTCACTATGCCCCTATTGCTTAGTCCCTTTTGTAATGGTAATGTGTATTCTTTAATATTGTTTATGGGAAGCATGTAATTTTCTTCTATAGGGGTTTGCAGGTAAGAGATTGCCTTCAATCTCAGAAGAGACTTTGGGGCTTTAAAAGAATGCTTAGACTATGACAGACTATGGGGACTTTTGAAGTTGTACTAAATGCATTTTTCATTATGATATGGCCATAAGGCTATGGGGAGGCCAGAGGGTAGAACACTCTATACATCTTCAATGATGCAAAAACCAAATGAAGGATTCAGAATTGACTGTCTCCTATTCCTGTATGGGTCCTAATGTGCTGATAATAATATGAAATTAACTAAGAAGAGAATAAGGAGAAACTGTTGTGGGATTTCGATCTGTTTAGTCAATAACTTTTGGGGCAGCAAGCCCTACTGCATGCTCTTGTCTGCTGTTTGACAACTTGTAATGTGAGGGAGAAGGGTCTCTGACTCTCTTGCTCTCATGCTGTCTTGGATGGTCACAGCAGAGCAGGTGACTTGCTCTTCACCTCTGGACAGAACACCTGGATGAAGGCAGCTGGAAGAGCAGTGGCATCTGACCTGTTTTTGAAAACTTTTACCAGACTCTTGTTACAAGAAACAGAGGGGAAAGTCACAGGGCTCTTTCCAGGAAGTTAGGAAAAATATAAGGATAAAAGTAAAGTAGGTAAAGAACATGCCGAGACAAGGGAAGAGAGAAAAGTAAGAAGTAAAAGTGTTTCTCAAGCCATCCTTTTAAAAAAAATATCTAGTATGTATGTATAGTATGTGTCTGTGTGTGGATATGTGAACACGTGAGTGTGGGTATAGGCAGAGATCAGAAGTAGATATTGGGTCCCTTGGATCTGGAGTTACAAGGGGTTGTGAACCCCCTGAAGTGGATGCTTGGAATTGACCTTGGGTCCTCTTATAGAGCAGCAAATGATTTGCTCTTATGAACTGAGCCATTCCTACCATCGTAGCCTGAGAGGAACAATACTGGGTCTTTGGAAATACCCCCAACTACCAGTGGCAGACAGAAATACCGATTTTAAAAAGTCTGACCAGAGTTAAGAACATTTATGTAAACTACAGGTGAGGAACCATGCTCTAAGCTGTACTGGTTACAGGTTATAGTGAAAGGAGAGTGCAAAACAGGCAAAATTTGGTGATATACTACCCTTTGAGAGACTGTGAAAGCAAAACCTTCTGATAAAGTTTCAAGGAAGCTTTAGTTGGAAAGGGATAATCTGGGCTTAGTACTTGTTACTCTGGGGAGGGTCTGCATTGGAAGAAGTATACGATATTATGAAATTTCCTCCTGGGCTTCCAATTGGAAATTTCAACAAATGCTCAGGTAGACAGTGGGTTTTCCAAAGTGTTTGGCCTTCAACTCTAAGCTCTGTTTATCTCATTCTCTTCCATCTTCTGGCCCATTTCTAAATGTATAAAATCCTATCATTTTAGTCTCTTGTTAAGAACATTGCTGTGGATGGACATAAGTATGAGAAGGAGAATCACAGGCCTCTTCCCATCAGGGTGAATCTCAGGTAATCACTTAGAAATGGAATGAATGCACTAGGACTAATGCATCGTTATTAATGGGTAGATAAAGGATTCTTCTCTCCCTCCCTCTCTCTCTCTCTCTCTCTCTCTCTCTCTCTCTCTCTCTCTCTCTCTCTCAACTAGCTTTTCAACATGGGAAGTCTCCAAGCAAACAAACTACGTTTGTTCTAGTTGAGAGAAAATCTAAAGAGTCAAAAAATGCCATGATTTTAATGAAAGATCTGATATACCAGATTGTTAAGGCCAACAGTCAAACTGAAGAATCAAAATACAGATTGAATGCAGCACAGTGGCCCTTGCTTGTAATCCTTATATAAAAATGAGGCAAGCCTGGATAACAATCAATATATGTGTTTAAACACATTTGTGCACATGTGTGCTTGCAAACACACACACACACACACCCCTGATGAAAGTCCAAAGTCATTTAACTTAAATGCCAGCAGGAACAGGACCTTTTATACACAAGTCTCTAAAGGAGGAGAGAGATTCTTGGCATTGGTACACACAAAAATAAAAAGAGTTAAAACGGGACTCAAGTCAGGAAAACAGGTAGCCTAATTGTAGATCTTCCTCGAAACTCCCTTCCCCACTCACAGCTTTATATCAGCCCCCAACTCCAACAGGAGCTCCCTGGAAACCTGAGGTTACTTCACCCCAGCCAGGCATGCAGGTAGGCTAACTGGAGACCTTCACCACTCCTCCTCTCCTCCAAATATAATGCCCCAGTCTTACTCCTATTTCCATAGCAGTCCACCTGTGCAGCCTCCCCATCATCTCTGTCCCCATCTCCAGTCCATCACACAGATCTGCTCCTCCAAACTGTGTTCCCCCAACTCATTGCTTCATCCAAGCCCCCAGCTCCATCACCATGTTCTGGGTACCAGCCAGCCAAGCCTGCTGGAGAAGCATTAGGACATCAAAGCAGGTAAACCAAATTCAGGTCTTCACTTTCCAAACTCTCCTCCATATCCGGTCCCCCAATTTCATCCCCTGCATTGCAGCAGGCTACCTATGTTAGCCTCTCCTCATGCTCTGCCCCTGTTCTCAGGTGACTAAGTCGACCCTGACAGAAGACCCTGATTTCCTACATCCTGTGAACCATCTCTTCAACCAACTCATAGCCCATCCCCATTCCTAAGTGTCTGTTCTCAATACCTAGGAACACATTTTACAAGAAATCCCCAGTGGCCACACTACCAGAATCCCAAAAACAGGCAATATACAGCTATCACTCTCTCCTAAGAACCAGAGAGGGCAACAGAAACCAAGGAACAAAACACATCCAACAAAGATAAGACCAGATACCAGCACACCTAAAATTCCAATTGTCCCAAACCTAGATACCCAGACACTAGTGCAAAAACACAATCTATTGCAGTCAGGACAAAATGTCCCCACTAGAGCCCAGAAACCCCGAGTATTGGGACATACCTGAAACATAAGAAAAACACCTTAAAACACCCTTTATGAATAGGACAGGGGTCTTTAAAGAGGAAATGAATAAACCCCTTAATGAAATCTATGAAAACACAAACAGTGGAAGGAAGTGAGCAAAAAAGTTCAAGACCTGAAAATGGAAGTAGAGTCAACTTTGAAAAAGAAAGAATGAAAGGAAGGAAGGAAAAAGAAAAATTCAAAGTAAGGGAAATATGGAAATGAAAAATTTAGTAACTCAAACAGGAACCTCAGAGGCAAGCGTCTCTAACAGAATACAAGAGATGGAAGAGAGGATTTCAAAATTGAAGACAAGATAGAAAAATTTGATATCTTTGTCAAAAAAAATGTTAAATTTAAAATCACCTGACACAAAATATCCAGGAAATCTGGGATACTATGAAATACTTAGTATTTCTTAGTAGATACTTAGACCAAATCTAAGAATAATAGGGATAGATGAAGGAGAAGAATCCAGGTCAAAGGCATGGAAAATATTTTCAATGAAATCATAGAAGAAAGTTTCCATAACCTAAAGAAGGATATGCCTATGAAGAAACAAGAAGCATACAGAACACCAAATAGACTTGACCAGAAAGAAAGTCCCATTGGCATATAATAATTAAAAAACACTAAACATATAGAACAAAGGAGAAATATTAAAAGTTACAAGGGAAAAAGAGCAAGTAGCTTATAAATACATACCTATTAGAATAACACCTGACTTCTCGATGAAGACTCTAAAGCCAGATGAGCCTAGACAGATGTCCTACAGATTCTAAGAGACCATAGATACCAGCCCATTCTATCATACCCAGCAAAACTGTCAATCACCATAGATGGAGAAAACAAGATATTCCATGATAAAACAATATTTATGCAATATCTACTATAAATCCAGTCTTGTAGAAAGTGCTAGAAGGAAAACTCAAACCCAAGGAGTTTAACTATTCCCATGAAAACACAAAGAATAAATAATCTCAGAACAGCAAATCAAGAGGTGATACATACACACACACACACACACACACACACACACACACACACACACACACCCACCACCACCACCACCACAATAACAACAACAAAATAATAGAAATCACAAACACTGCTCATTGATATCTCTCAGTAAAGAGACAAAGAAAGACTAACAGAATGGATGTGAAAACAGGATCCATTGTTCTACTGATCCAAGCAATACACCTCAACATCAAGGATAGACATCACTTCAGGATAAACATACGAAAAAAGATATAAAAAAATGGACCTAAGAAGCAAGCTGGTGTAGCCATTTTAAAAGATGACAAAATAGACTTGAAACCAAAACTGATACTCATTGAAGAAAAAATCCACCAGAAGGATATTACAATTCTTTACATCTAAGCACATGGGCACCCAAGTTGAAAATAAACACTACTACAGCTTACATCACATATTGACTCTCACACACTGATGGGGGAGACTTTAATAACTCACTCTCACCAACAGACAAATCATCCAGACAAAAATGAAACTGAGAAATTCTCAGTAACTGATGTTATAAACCAAATGGATCTAACAGATATTTACAGAACATTTCATCCAAACACAAGATAATATAACTTTTTCTCAGCACCTCATGGAACTTTCTGCAAAATTGATCACATACTTGAACAAAAAGCAAGTCTCAATAGATACAAAAATAAATTTCTTGAACTAACATCCTGCCTCCTAGGTAGACCACCACATAGTAAAACTGGATATCAACAACAACAGAAGCTTACAAACCCATGGAAACTAAATAACTCACTACTGTATGAAAAATGGATCAAGACAGAAATAGGAAAGAAATTAAAAACTTTTTTAAATTGAATTAAATGAAATCACAACATACCCAAACTTATGGGACACAATGAAGCTATTCTAAGAAACAAGTTCATAGCACTAATCGCCTACATTAAAAAAAAAAAACAGATCTCATACTAGTAACTTAATAGCACTGAAAACTCTAGAGGAAAAAGAAGAAATATACCTAAAATGGGTAGATATCAAGAAATAATCAAACTCAGGACTGAAACAAATAAAATAGAAACAAAAATACAATAATCAATGAAACAAAGAGTTTGTTCTTTGAGAAAAGTAGCAATATTGACAAATCCTTATACAAATTAACCTAGAGGCAGAAAAAGAATATCCAAATTAACAAAATTATACCTGAAAAGGGGACATAACAACAGACAGTAAGAAAATCCTGACAGTTATAAGGACATACTTTAAAAATCTTTGTCCCTGGATCCCCCAGGAAGGAGCCACTAATGAAAAGAAATGGGCTAGAGTGGGCAACTGTCTCCAAGAGTTGACATCTGACAACATGGCAGACCAGATGGATTCGTAAGACACAAAGTAACAGTACAGTGTGGGGCAGGACCAGGTTAGAGAAGGGTCACTAGTGAGAAGCCCATGTTAAGTTGGTTTAAAAAGTCAAAGAAAGGAAGCTTCACACCATCTTCTTAATGCTATTACATTTGAAACTACCAGTGCTTCTTTGCTTCTGCACCTGGCTTATGGATCCATGGCGAGTTCGTCCACAGTTATAGTGGTCAATGGTGGGGGAGAATTCAACGTTCTCCTTGTCGATTCCTGGGGAATGCTGGGAAGTTGCAAGTGAGGTCATGGAATTAGAGAGGGTGATGCCCTGTGGGTCAGGACATTCTAGAAAGTCTTTAATTTCTTTTTTTATTTCTTGGGATGGTGCAACTGGGCATTATTCAATTTCCATGAGTTTGTAGGTTTTCTGCAATTTGTGTTGTTATTGAATTCTAACTTCAAAGCATGGTGGTCTGATAAGATACAGGGGGTTATTTTAACTCTTTGGACCTGTTAAGGTTTTCTATGTTGCCAAGTATGTGGTTGATTTTAGAGAAGGTTTCATGTGGAGCTGAGAAGAAGGTATATTCTTTTATGTTTGGATGGAATGTTCTATAGATGTCTGTTAAACCCAATTAGGCCATTATTTCTATTAGTTCTTTTATTTCTTTGTTAAGTTTCTGTCTGGTGTTCCTGTCTAGTGGTAAGAGTGGGGTGTTGACGTCTCCCACTATAAGTGTATGAGGTTTTATGTATGATTTGAGTTTTCATAATGTTTCTTTTACGAATATGGATTCCTTTGTATTTGGGGCATAGATGCTCAGAATTGAGACTTCATCTTGATGGATTTCTCCTGTAATAAATATGAAATGACCTCCTTCATCTCTTTTGATTGATTTTAGTTTAAAGTCTAATCTGTTAGATATTAGAATTGCTACCCCTGATTGTTTCTTGGGTCCATTTGATTGGAAATTTTTTTCCAACCCTTTACTCTGAGGTACCATCTGTCTTTGAAGTTGAGGTGTTTTTCTTGTATGCAGCAGAAGGATGGATTCTGTCTTCTTATCCATTCTGCTAGCCTGTGTCTTTTTATATGTGAGTTAAGAACATTAATATTGAGGGACATTAATAACCATTGATTGTTCATTCTTGTTTGTTTTGGATTTGGCGGTGGTGGTGGAATTATGTGTGGATTTCCACCCCATTTTTCTTTTGGCTGTTAGTAAAGTGGGATTATCTATTGCCTACGGTTTTCTGGTTGTAGTTAACTTCCTTGGGTTGGAGTTTTCCTTCCAGAACTTTCTATAGGGCTAGATTGGTGGATATGTATTTTTTAAATCTGGTTTTGCCATGGAATATCTTGTTTTCTCCATCTATAGTGATTGAAAGCTTTGCTGGGTATAGTAGTCTGGGCTAGCATCCATGGTCTCTTAGTGTAGGCAAAATATCTATCCAGGACTTCTGGCTTTCAGAGTTTCCATGGAAAAGTCCGGTGTAATTCTGATAGGTTTGCCTTTATATGTTACTTGACCTTTTTCCTTTGCTGCTCTTAATATTCTTTTTTTATTCTGTATGTTTGGGGTTTTGATTATTATGTGGTGAGGAGACCTTTTTTGTGGTCCACTCTATTTGGTGTTCTGTAGGTTTCTTGTATTTTCATTGGCATGTCTTTCTTTAGGTTGGGAAATTTTTCTTCTATGATTTTGTTGAATATGTTTTCTGCACCTTTGAGTTGGGTTTCTTCACCTTCTTCTATACCTATTATTCTTAGGTTTGGTCTTTTCACAGTGTCCCATATTTCCTGGATATTTTGTGCTAGGGATTTGTTGGGCTTAAGATTTTCTTTGGTAGATGAGTCTATTTCTCCTCATGTATCTCCAGCTCCTGAAATTCTCTCTTCCATCTCTTGTATTCTGTTGTTATGCTTGTATACATAGCTCCTGATCTTTTACTCAGCTTTTCACCCTTTACACTAGACTCAAATAATATGAAATATCTGGGGGTAATTCTAACCAAGCAAAGTGAAAGACTTATATGAATAAAAAAAATCACATCCTTTGCATATATATTATAGCTTCCCATTTGGTTTTAATGGGATTTTTTGAGTGTGCAAACTAGTGGGTCTCTGTTTCTTGTGCCATCTCTTAGACTGTTTGTTTATTCAATTCTGATATGTTAGTTTTTGTTTTATCTTATTATATTTTATTTATATTATTATTATCTCATAGAAGCCTAACCTGGTTGCTTTCTAATGAGAGGCAGAAAGGGGGTGGATCCAGATGGGAGGGGAGGTGGGAGGAGTCAGGAGTAATAAAAGGAAGGGAAACCATAATAAGGATATATTATGTGAGAAAAATATCTATTTTCAATAAAAGGAAACAAAAGTGTTAAAAGGGATTATGGAAACTGGAATGTTCAAACAGACTGCATACAAGCAATCTGAGTCTCCTGTACCTTCATATTTGATGAGAAGGGATACATGTCTGCTTGGAGCATACTATCCTACAAGATACTGTCAAATCAAGGTACTGATAGAGTCTCAAGAGAACCTTACTTGTAATAGTAAGGATGAATGGGATGAAGTTCACAGTCTCATCAGGTCATACTTCAATAACTTGTACTCCACAAAATTGGAAAACTTTAAGAAGATGGACAATTTTCTAGATAAGTACCACATACCAAAATTAAATCAAGAATAGTTAATCAGCTTACATACCCTAAAGAAACCCTAAAGAAATAGAAACAGTTATCAATAGTCTCCCAACCAACAAAAAAGCCCAGACCCAGATGGTTTAGCACAGAATTCTACCAGATGTTCAAAGAACTAATACCAATACTCCTCAAATTATTCCACGCAATAGAAACAGAAGGAACATTGCCAAATTCTTTTTACAAGGCTACAATAACCCTGATACTCAAACCACACAAAGATACAACTAAGAAAGAGAATTACAGGCCAATTTCCTTCATAAACATAGATGCAAAAATACCAAGAGCACATCAGAAAAATCATCCACCATGACCAAGTAGGCTTCATCCCAGAGACGTAAACACACGAAAATCTATCAATGTAATCCATCACATAAACTGAAAGAAAAAGCCACATGATCATCTCATTAGATGCTGAAAAAGCCTTCAACAAAATTCAACACCCCTTCATGAGAAAGGTCTTGGAGAGATCAGGGATAGCAGGAACATACCTAATCTTAATAAAGGCAATATACAGTAACCCAACAACCAACATCAAACTAAATGGAGAGAAACTCAAAGCAATCCCACTGAAATCAGGAACAAGACAAGGGTGTCCACTTTCTCTGTATCTGTTCAACATAGTATTTGAAGTTCTAGCTAGAGCAATAAGACAACAAAAGGAGATCAAGGAGACACAAATTGTAAAAGAAATCAAACTCTCACTATTTGCTGATGATATGATAGTTTACATAAGTGACCCAAAGAATTCTATCAGGGAACTCCTACAGTTGATAAACACCTTCCGTGATGTAGCAAGATACAAGATTAACTCAAAAAAAACAGTAGCCCTCCTATGTACAGATGATAAATGGGCTGAGAAACAAATCAGAGAAACATAACCCTTTACAATAGCCACAGATAATATAAAATATCTTGCGATAGCTCTAACAAAAAAGTGCAAGACCTGTATGACAAGAACTTCAAGTCTTTAAAGAGAGTAATTGAAGAAGATACCAGAAAATGGAAATATCTCCCATGCTCTTGGGTAGGTAGGATTAACATAGTAAAAATGGCAATCCTACCAAAAGTTATCTACAGATTCAATGAAATCCCCATCAAAATCCCAGCACAATTCTTCACAGACCTTGAAAGAACAATATACTCAATTTCATATGCAAAAACAAAAACCCAGGATAGCCAAATCAATCCTATACAATAAAGGATCATCTGGGGGCATCACCATCCCTGACTTCAAGCTCTACTACAAAACTATAGTAATGAAAACAGTTTGGTATTGGCATAAAAACAGACAGGTGGACCAATGGAATCAAATCAAAGACCCTGATATTAACCCACACACCTATGAACACCTAATTTTTGACAAAGAAGTTAAAAATGTAAAATGGGGAAAATGAAAGTATACTCAACAAATGATGCTGGTATAACTGGCTGTCAACATGTAGAAGAATGCAAATAGATCCATATCTATCCCCATGCACAAAAATCAAGTTGAAATGGATGAAGACCTCAATATAAATCCATCTACACTGAACCTCACGGAAGAAAAAGTGGGAAGTATCCTTGAACACATAGGGACAGGAGATCACTTCCTGAATAGAACACCAGTAGCACAGACACTGAGATTGACAATTAATAAATGGTACCTCCTGAAACTGAGAAGCTTCTGTAAAGCAAAGAACATGGTCAACAAGACAAAATGGCTCCCTAAAGAATAGGAAAAGAATTTCACCAACCCCACATCTGACAGAAGGCTGATTTCCAAAATATACAAAGAACTCAAGAAACTAGAAATCAAACTACCAAATAATCCAATTTTAAAAATGGGGTACAAATTTAAACAGAGAATTCTCAACAGAACAATCTCAAATGGCAGAAAGACACTTAAGGAAATGCTCAACATTCTTGGTCATCAGGGAAATAAAAATCAAAACAACTCTGAGATTCCATCTTACAATGATCAGAATGGCTAAGATCAAAAACACCAGGGACAGCTTATGCTGAAAAGGATGTGGAGACAGGGGAGCACTTCTCCATTGCTGGTGGGAGTGCCAACTTGTACAGCCACTGTGGGAATCAGTATGGAAATTTTTCAGAAAATAAGGGACCAATCTACCTCAAGACCCTGTGATGCCACTTTTGGGCACACACAAGGACATTTGCTCAACTATGTTCATAGCAACATTATGCATAATAGCCAGATCTTAGAAACAACCTAGATGCCCCTCAACTGAAGAATGGATAAAGAAAATGTTGTATATTTACACAAATGGAGTACTGCTCAGTGGTAAGAAACAATGACATCCTAGAATTTGCAGGCAAATGGACAGAACTTGAAAAAAAAAACATCCTGAGTGAGGTAACCCAGAACCAGAAAGACAAATATAGTATGTACTCACTCATAAGTGGATACCAAACATAAAGCAAAGGATCCCAGCCTACAACCTATAACCCCAGAAAAGCTATAACCTTTTTCCAGAAACAGAAACAAATGCAGAAATCCACCACTAACCAATGAGCCAAGCTCCTGGAGTATAATAGAAGTGAGGGAGGAGCAATAATATGAACAAAGGAGTCAAGACCATGATGGGGAAACCCACAGAATCAGCTGAACAAAGCTAGTGAGAGATCACTGACTCGGGTCTGAGAAATGTGGAACCTGCATAAGACCAAACAAGACTACCTTAATATAGGTGACAATGGTGTGGCTGGGACAATATATGAGGCCACTAGCAGTGGGTCCAAGATCTAACTCTAATGTACAAACTAACTTAATGGAGCTCATTCTATATGGAGAGATACCTTGCTCAGCCTAGACAGGGGTGTAGGGGTGTCTTGGTCCTGCCTCAATGAGATGATGGGACAGACTTAGTAGACTTCCTAGGGAGGCCTAACCTTTCCCGAGGAGCAAATGGGAGGTGGGGGGAGCGGGAAGAGAGGAGGGAGGGGGAACTGGGATTGGAATATAAAAATAAATTAATAAAATAAGAAAGAATGGAAAATACTCAAAAAAAAGTTCACAGTCATCTTTCAACGGGCTTCGTGAATAATGGTTGCCTCTCTAGTACTTAACTGTATTATAGAAATGGGCGTATATCTAAATGGCAAATATTCACTTATACAATTCTATAACCTACGTGTGTACCTAGGCATGTCTACACAACTTTCGGGTAATAAGAAGTAAGCATTTAAAGTGTGAACCAGTGCAACACATGTGCTCTCTGTTCAGACAGTGAATGCTGCTATGTAATAGAGAAAGGCTCTACAAAACAGCCCCAAGTGGGACATACACTGGGCTCTGTGTGGACCTTAACCACAAAAACAGCTGTGAGCCCCTTCCATGCAGATGTCTCCAACCTTTTGAAACTGCAACTAGACTTTGTCACCTACAAAGTTCACAGTCAAGAACCTCATAATGAAGTCCAAAACAAATGGAATGAACTTTTCATTATATTCTAAGTAAATTCTCAACTTTGTGTTGGGCTGCATTAATAGATATCCTTGCCCACGTGGGTCTATGGGGTGTGGATTGGACAAACCTTGGAGAGTTTCTACCATAAGGCGATTTTCTCACCTACTGTTGTCAATCTAAACAAACAAACCAACAAATGATCAAAAGCTGTTTATTCCAATAGATAGATAATCTTTCAGATGAGCGTATGCATGCTCTACAGTTAACTGAGCTGCTCAGAGAAGTTGGGGCAAAGAGAAGTTTATAAAAACAATAACCAAGATCATCACAGGTAACACATTGAGAGAATACTCTTCAGCCATATTTGATCAGCGTTAGTTGTACACAACATAACCGAGAGTCATCAGAAAAGAGATAACTTCAACTCTCGAAGAATTGCGTACATCAGATTGACCTGTGGGCCATTGTCTTGATTATTAATTGATGCAGGAGGGCCCAGCCTCCTAAGCTTCTGGGTAGATGAACAGTTAGACATTCTTGAAGTTTGGTACAACAAACAAGATTGTAGAAGCCTTGTTGCCATTTCTCATTTTTCAGCTTGCGCCCCTCTTCCTCCATATCCTTTGTAGCATCCTTCATAGGAAGCTAAGCATACGTAAGCTAATCGTATGCCGTGTAAGCTAACAGCATGCAGTGAGGGGTTTTAGGACCCCAATGTGTGTGAGGTTTTTCAGACACACAGGTAAGACATCATGGAGCTTGGAAGTGGCATCTAATGGGAGAGGGACAACCTTGGGGCATAGCATGACACTGTGAGATCTGACAGTGTATCGGATCAGAGCTGACCTGAGTTAGAGGTTACATATCTGGTGTCTGCTAAAGAACTGATGTTTTGCTTTTTTTTTTTTTTTTTTTTGGTTTGCTTGTTTTTGTTTGTTTGTTTTGGAAGACCCACACATTTTGGGATCACAGAAGTGATGTTATGAGAGAAATGTTCAAGAAACACCTTGAGGACATTTTTTTCTACTATGTCATCATACTAGGAACTCCATGACTCTGTACCCATTGTACTTCTTTTTCTGGCCCTCCCCAGGGTGACGTTACACCAAACCTGCTCTCACTGTGATCCTCTTCCTGTGTTGACCATGCCTGGGTGGAGCTGCCTGGTGACCGGAGCAGGAGGGTTTCTAGGCCAGAGGATCGTCCGCATGTTGGCTCAGGAGAAAGGGCTGCAGGAGATCAGAGCCTTGTTCCGGTCCTTTACCCCGAAACACAGAGAGGAATTATCCAGTAAGTGACCTAGAAGCTGGTGAACATGGACTGGGTATGAGGAGGGTTTCCTTGTCACCAAATAAAAACCAGGTGGATCTGTAAAGAGTCTCAACAGGGATAATCACAGTTGGCGCAGCAAAAAAAGGACTGCATAGTTGGAAAAAGCGAATTCTGCCTGACCCAGAACTAGAGAGCACAGCCATGGGTAAGGCCCTGGGCCTTCAGGTCTCCCTCCTATTTAGACATTGAACATCAGTTTTCTCCTTCCTGGAAGCTTTTGTGTCTTCAATGGTCTGGACATGGCAGTATTGTGCAACACTAGCAAAATATTATTAAACTAGAGACTTCAACAGTGGGTCCCTGCTTCTTTTGAACCTTCCGACTGACTTTGTAGTTTCTTTTTATTTAAGACTAGGGGAGAGTGAAGTTCATAGCAGGAAATGGTTATAATGTAAAGGCAAATTTATAAAGTGGGTGGGGAGGGGAATAAGAAAGAGACAGAAGGTGATTGGAGATATGCACAGGATAGAAACACACTGAGGGCCAGGTGGACTTCTTATGTCTCATGGGGATTCCGCCCATCATTCCTGTTCTCTGTCCTTCATCCTCAAAGAAAGTGACTACAGATTTTGCTGGAAACTTTTTTTTTCTGTTATCTCTACCCCTTCCCCAGGCCGAGTGCAAGCACTGGATTGACAGTGCAATTTCCCAGCAGCTCCATTTTCTCATCCCTGCTCCTAGTGTGAGGCCATGATGAATGTATCTCTTCCTCCATACTCTCCAGAGGTCACGTATACCCTTTTGCTTGGATCCCACTCACCCATCCCTTGGCTTTGTCAGAGAAGGTCTGGATAAAATAATTTATCAGACATCTTATAGGCTTCTTGTATTTTCTTCACCTTCTTCTATACCTATTTGATTGCCCTTTCTTCCCAAGATGAATCTCTCCCTGGAGCTGGTCTGATATGGTCCTATGAAGAAGGAAGGTGACTGAGGCCTGTCTTAGTTAGCATCTCAAGACACTGGGCCAGCATTGTTGCGTTAAAAGTAATAGTCTTCAGAGTTTTGACACACAACAGTTGCAAGGGTTTTGTTCGGTTGGAACCTCCAATTAGTCCCTGCATGGTCTGAGAAGCCCTATTCCTCTCTCTCTCTCTCTCTCTCTCTCTCTCTCTCTCTCTCTCTCTCTCTCTCTCTCTCCTCCTCTCTCTCTCTCCTCTCTCTCTCTCTCTCTCTCTCTCTTCTCTCTCTCTCTCTCTCTCTCTCTCTCTCTCTCTCCAAACCCCACCAACTCAGAGAGTCTCTAAACAAACAAGGAAAAAAAAAAGGGCAAAGTGGGTACCTTTCAATGGACCCTGCCAGGGTATGCCACTAAGAAAACAACATGAACAGTCTGGCAAAGGGTTTCTCCCTCCTCAAGTTCTATTCTGGCTAACAAAAAGCAATTTAGGAATGTATGCCTTGCTTTAATATCTCATTAAACCAGCATTGTTTTAAATCCCATCTTTCATAAACCTTGTTTTCATGACAGGACAGGAATTATCATATAAAATACATCCTAACCTAAAATATCTTGGAGACCTGTTGTTGCCTCCTTGGTAGGCCCATTCTCTGTGGTCACATGACCTTCCTCTACTCCTACCCTAGCAAAGATGGCTACCAGCCTAGTGGCTGTACTTAGTTTAGTTAAGATGGTGGTAAGCCATGTGTTGTTTCCCAAAACAGCTCCAATTTAGAGTTGCAAGTTTGTTTGTTTTTTAAGATTTATTTAATTATTATGTATACAGTTTTCTGCCTGCAAGTATGCCTGCACTCCAGAAGAGGGCACCAGATCTCATTATAGATGGCTGTGAGCCACCATGTGGCTGCTAGGAATTGAACTTAGAACCTCTGGAAGAGCAAGCTGTACTATTAACCCCTGAGCCATCTCTCCAGCCCCCTAGAGTTACAAGTTTTAAGTTAACTTTTTGTTACAAATTTTTAACCATACCCAATTCCCTTAGTTGTTTTTTTAGTAAAGTAGACTAGCATAAAACAACATTAATATTATTTATACCAAAATGACACATGACTCTCTGTTTTTTACTTAGTTTCAGTGGCCAGAAAGCCCAGAGGCGAATCCTGAGCCCAAGCAGCTGGTTGCAACAGTAACAGCTGAGCTATCACCAACACACATGGAACATAGGAAACTCATGCAGATTTTCAACCATACCCAATTCTCTTAGCTGTTTTATTTAAATAAACTAGAGCAGTTTTAAAAGGAAACACACACACACACACACACACACACACACACACACACACACACAAACCTAATAAAAACAAAACAAAGTCCATTTGCATAGTTTTGAGCTAAAACTACATTTTTAAGGCAATTCCATTTTTTTCCCTAAGGGAATTTGGAAAAAGTTAATTTGTTATTTTTTTAATCATATCAGATTTCTGGATATGTTATACAACCTTGGAACATATGTAAATGCATATTTGAAAATACAGGTCTAACACACAGGTTCCTTGAACTTCCAGAACATTCTGAAATCCCAGAGTCAGTAGTAAATGAAAAGCATTTCATTTTTAGTTTTTAAAACAAATAAAAGGTTAAAGTAGTTAGTAAAAATTACAGAACAACACAAAAAATTAAAAACAAATGAGATGTCAGACTCTGAATGGCCCACCTGTACCAAAGAGGTGGCGGTAGGGCCACAGTTCCCTATTAAGGTCAGATGCAAGAGTCTTCCATTTGTTTTGCTCTTCCCAGTATTGAGGATTGAAACATATGCCTTTTTGCTTACTGGAAAAGTCTTCAACTTTAACATGGAGAATCAAAAGTTATTTAAGTGCCAATGTGACTTGGTATCTGTCCACTGTCTACAGGAGTCAATACTGTTTGATCTCAAGTGCATCTGTCCCAGAAGTTGCAGCAGTCTCTTTGGCCACCAATGCTAATAGGGTAACAATTCCTAGGAGGCAAGAAGGCAGTCCAGTATGACTAAGTAGCTGGTGTTGGTTCAAGGTTCTGGAGTCTGACCCTGAATGGTTTAATTTTGGTGTATTCAAGCACAGCACAATTCAGCAAAACTTGCCTGGTGATACTTAACTCAATCCCATGTCCACAACAAAGCACACATAAACCTTAAGAAGCAAAGTAAGCTAAATAAATATCAGGCACGACTTCATCGAAAATCTTTGTAAAGTACATGTGATAACCTTCCATAAAGATGGATTCTACAGATTGAGAAAAAACAGCCTTATGATAAGGGACTCGGAGAGGGTCCAGTATGATCTCCAGCCATACAGATTGTGCAAAAGCCCCTAAACTAGAATGCACATCCATTCCCAGCCGTCTGGGCAGACTACTGGTGATGCTTTCCTTCCCTTGAAGGAACAACACTGTGCTGACATCCCAGGTTCCCCTAGTGCTTATCTGTGGGCACAAGGATCTCTGTGCCTCCTATAAGTCCAGTGCCTTTATGAAATGCTTTTACAGCTTTCTCAAATCATTCACAACTAGTCCAACCGTTTACACCATTCTGGGTCTTACTCTTTCCTAATTTGGGACCATCATTATCTGTAGGGAAACAAACAAACAAACAAAAACTACCTTCTGCCTTCTTCTCAACACATTTTTCAATTTTATAATTATCCTCATAAATCCTTATAAAACATGTCACACTTCCCTCCCATACATACTGGGTTGTTTCCCTGTGTTACATACAACAAAATGCCAAAAAAAAAAATACAAACTTCAAATTTCCACCTCATGTTTTAGTATTTTAACTTCCTTAGAAATCACTTAGGCACCCTGCCTTGAAACAAGCAAAGAAAAAGAAATATAACTTAAAGCATCTTAGTAAGGATTGCTATTGCTGTGATGAAGCACCGTGAGTAAAAACAACTTGGGGAGGAAAGGGTTTATTTGGCTTAAGCTTCCAAATCATCTTTATCATCCAAAGAAACCAGGCCAAGAACTTAAACAGGGCAGGAATCTGGAGGAGGGAGCTGATGCAGAGGACGTGAAGGGTTACAGTTTCCTGATTTGCTCTCATGGCTTGTTCAGCCTGCTTTCTTACAGAACACAAGGATGACACCACCCACAATGGGCTGGACCCTCCCACATTGATCATAATGATGAAAATGCCCCCTGGGCTTACCTGCAGGCTGATCTTCTGAGGGCATTTTTCTCAATTTGAGGCTCCCTCCTCTCAATAAGAGTAGAGAATCCTTCCAGTGTCTTGTGTCAGAAGCATCTTTAAGGTGGAAACTGTTTATATCCCAACCCTGATGAGATCCCAAAACAAAGGGAACTTTGTCTTCTGATTCTACAGACATGAATACAACACAATGTTAACTGACTTCCCCAGATTTCCACAGCTAAAATAAGACAAAGAAGGATAGGGGTCCAGGAGGTCAGTGGCAGCCTCTGTGGTGTTTTAAAGGTTAGAGTGTGGTAGTTTCTCTCTGGATCTCCTGCTGCAGATCACAGCACGATGTCAGCTCCATGATGTGGCAGTGAAGAACAATTGCCAAGTCCATGGTGTCTTGGACAAGGCTCTACCACAAAGCACTCAAGATGTCCCTTCCTGGTATCTCAGGACCCCGTCCCTCCCCAGAGAACTGATGTGTGAGTCTACTTCACCCTGTATCTGGGCTCCTCCTGCCCTGTCACAGTAACTCCTTTGACCCAGCCTGTCTAAAGTCATCAGCAAACCCTACAGAAAGAGACTCACATCCGTGTACCTCCTTCCCAGAAGGCTCTACCCCATCCTTCTCTACTTCGAGGCCTTCTTGGGGTTGCCTGACAGGGAAGGGAGGCCTAGAGTAGACACATTCAGCAGAGGTTGTAACCTATGCCAAGAGAATTTCTCCAGCTCGGGATTTCTACTTCTGCTTCTATCAAAGTATTCTTTGGCATTCGTTGCAAATTTTGACCTGGTTGTCTCAAAAGAGTTGATTCCAAACTCTCCTTGCTCTTTGGGTGCATAGAGAAGTGAGCATGGGTTGGATGGGGTCAGCAGGACAATAGAGTATTCACTGGAAAGATGTGTGTCCTTAGACATGTTCCCGGAGCTTTCTGCACTTTTCCCCACCTACTCCAAGGACACCAGAATCCCAACTTCATGAGATAGCTGGGAAAGGGGACAGCAAACTGGGAAAGTTGTGTGCACATTATGAAGCTCAAGCCAGAGTGGGACATTGGCACAGACTGCATGTGTCACACTATAAATTTTGTGAACTAACTTAGGTGACATTGTGATTGCTAGTATCTTCCTATAAATTTGAGAGGAAACTGAAGATAATTATTGCCTGTGGCTGTAGTATGGTCGCTTGGAGGCCACATCACTTACAATGTATCTATCTTATAGGAAATGCTCACCTAAACCCATCCTTGGAGCCCATTCTGAGTTCTCTCACTGCTGCTGGAGTTTTCTCTTGTAATTAACTGATCTAGCTCTTCATTTGTACTCAGCCCAGACCCAGAAAGTATCAAGACCTATCAGGGTCAGGGCTGAATTTTCCATCTTTGTGTCTCCCTCTTCTTGGTTCTCCTCACTGGAACTCCGGAAGACACAATCTGATTATCCTGTTGCTTGTCTAGGGTTACTCATATGTCTTCATTCCTGTACATTTGCAACCTGAGACCTCTGTTACAGCTTCCCATGGCAGGACTCTGCCTCTGCTTCTCCTTCAGGCCAAATCCACAAGTGATTCCCCATTCTCCATCAATTAAATCCTAATTCCCCCTTTCTTACATTTGACTACCACCACCTATCTGGTCTCTTTAATGAGTCTATGAATTTCCATAAGTCTGTTTTCATGTGCAAAGCACGAATAACATCTTACTGCTCAGGTCCATTTTCTACAAAGAGATGGATAGAAGTGGATGCTTGCTCCTTCCCTACTAACGCTACATTCTGACTGCTGTGCGTTTATTGTTCCTTCAGTAGAAAGGCCTCCTCCCCGGGATCTCCTCACTCTGACTGCCCTTGAAGGCCTAGGGAACTGATACTGTGTCAGGAAACTTCCATCCCGTGCAGAAAGCTTCCCAATGACCTGCTTTGTGTTCCTCAGAGCTGCAGACAAAGACCAAAGTGACAGTGCTGGAAGGAGACATTCTGGATGCCCAATACCTGAGGAAAGCCTGCCAGGGTATCTCTGTTGTCATCCACACTGCTGCCGCCATTGACGTCTTGGGTGCCATTCCCAGACAGACTGTGATAGACATCAACCAGAAAGGTACAGTAACTCAGGAAGATACTGAGTGAGTGGAAAAATTAGAATGGCCAAATAGCATGAGGACAAGAAGGGAAGTGCCAGTCATGATGCTCTGGGTCACCAAATGCCTCTGCTTGCCAGCCCAGCTAGCAGAACTCAGGGCTGTTGCCCCTAGTGTTTAGAAGAAGAAACCCGACTGAGAGGAGGGAACAGCGTCCTCACAGGTGATCAGAAACAGAGAAAAGATATAAAGTCACACCCAGGACACTCCAACTGCCAGGAAAGTTCTCCTGCTCCTCCAGGCCAAAGTGAGTGGATTCCATCTGCAAATGCTTGCTGTCCACCCCACTCACAGCTGCTCTGGACCAGACCCTAACCTTTCCTCTGTAAAGCGGCATCAGAGCTGCTCCACAAAGTTCTTCCAGGAAGAATGAGTTGGTTTTTTTGTTTTTGTTTTGTTTTTTGTTTTTTGTTTTTTTGTTGTTGTTGTTGTTTTGTTTTTTTCAGCAACGGCTTTCCATTTTCCACATCATCCCTTCAGATAGATCATCAGTCTACTCTTGAAGACTGGCCCTAGTCAGGGCACATTCTCCTCCTCAGATCCCTATCCCTGAATGCTTACTGCCTCTGAAAGTAGATTTCCAATATACTTTAATAAAGGACTTTCCCTATAACATGGTCACTCTGCTCCCCACCCCAAGTCACTTCTTAGTACCAGTGTACTCCAAGGTCCTGACTGGCATGTATCCCCCATGTGACCTCCAAATTTAGTGGCATGGGCTCCTTTTCCAAATCAACTAATTTGGGGATGGCCATTACCAACTCAAAAGGATCCCTTTTAGTTCTACATAGTTGTTTCCCTCATCCACTTCAGGTTGGTGCTATGAATACTCAGATTCTCAATTCTGTATTCCTCTTTACTGAATGAGGGGGGAAAGACCCTTTAAAGTCTAATTGTGCGTGCATCCTTAGAGATAGTGGTGCCCATCTGTAATCCTAGCACTCAGGAGGCTGAGTCAGGAAGACGATACCTTCAAGCCCAGTCTGGACTACATAGTAACAAGACCCTACCTGAAAAAATAAAATAAAAACACATATTGCAACTCTACTATGCCTACGTAGGCATGGTGTAATGTTTGAGCTGGTTCTGAGAATATGGTATCCTAAATTTTTGGATTAAAAGCTGACGCTCCCTTAATGAAATGAAATGCATGAAAATAAGTAAGAGTTTGCTTTTATTTGGTAGAGGGCTCTTTTTGATGGTATGTTGTTATTGTTGTTTCTGGAGATCAAACCTTGCACACAAGGCAAAGGCTCAACTACTGAGCAACATTTCCAAACCAAATGGAAATGTATTGATGTCTGTTTTTAAAAAACATAAAGGCATAATTTTCCAGAATAAAAATCTAGGGGAGAACCCTCCAGAAATATTTTTTGTTTTTGTTTTTGTTTTTGTCAGCTTGATACATAGTTGTCACCTGAAAAGAAGGAACCTCAGCTGAGGATTTGCTTAGATCAGATTGGCCTGTGGGTGTATCTGTGGGTACTTTCTTGATTAATGATTGATATGGGTGGCCTGGCCCTCTGTGGACTGTCACTCCTGGGCATTTAGTCCTGTGATTTATACAGGTAAGCAAGCAGAGCACATGGGAAGCAAAGTAGTAAATAGCATTCCTCCATGGTTTCTGCCCTTGTTCCTGAGGTGACTTTCTCAGTGATGAACTGTGATTGGAACATATGATGAGCCATGATAAGCCATATAAATCCTCTCCTCCCCAAGTTGCTTTGGTCATGGTGTTTATCACAGCAACAGAAACCAAAGTAGGACAGTGGCTTAGTGGAAGGGGCCTTGTCTAACATGTGGAAGAACCTAGGTTTGATCCCTAGCACTAAAAAGAAAAGTAATTATATGAATTATATGCAAACACAGAAGGGGAGAGAGGGAAGGGAGGAAGGCAGACAAGGAGGGAAGGAGGAAGGCAGACAAAGAAGGAGGGAGGGAGGGAGGAGGAACTCTATAAACTCAGAAACTTAGAAATGGCTGTTTTTCAGAATCTATATGTCACCTCTTTTAATTTGGGGATTATTCTGTGGCTATAGAATGGCAATTTGAGTCAAAATCAGGTAAGAACGCATTTAGGTCTGTAAGAGTCCTTCCATTGGGACTGAGGAGTAGATGAACCTGATTCCATGGCCACAGTGGGCCCTTTAGCTTATTTCCTAACAGTAATGGTGAGCTTCCTTGAACAGGAACTCAGCACCTATTGGATGCTTGTGTGGAAGCCTGTGTGCCCACCTTTATCTACAGCAGCTCAGTGTCTGTGGCTGGACCAAACTCCTACAAGGTGATCATCCAGAATGGCTGCGAGGAAGAAAATCATGAAAGCACATGGTCTGATTCATACCCATACAGCAAAAAGTTGGCTGAGAAGGCAGTGCTGGCAGCCAATGGGCACCCCTTGAAAGATGGTGGCACTTTGCATACCTGTGCTTTAAGACTCCCATTCATCTATGGAGAAGAAGGCAAATACATTTTAGCTACAGTGGATACAGCACTCGAGAGGAATGGTCTAATTAACAATTTTGGCAGATTCTCTGTCATCAACCCAGTGTATGTGAGTAATGCAGCCTGGGCACACATTCTGGCTGCCAGGGGCCTACGAGACCCCAAGAAGTCACCAAACATCCAAGGACAGTTCTACTACATCACAGATGACACCCCTCACCAAAGCTATGTTGATTTAATTTACAACCTGGGCAAGGACTGGGGCCTCCGCCCTGATTCCAGTTGGAGCCCTCCTCTGCCCCTGCTGTACTGGCTTGCCTTCATGCTGGAAACTGTGAGCTTCCTGCTGCGTCCAATCTACAACTACCAGCCTCCCATTAACCGCTATTTGGTCACAGTCTTAAATAGCGTGTTCACTTTCTCCTACAAGAAAGCTCAGCAAGATCTGGGCTATGAACCCCCTGTCAGCTGGGAAGAAGCCAGGGAAAAAACTTCAGAGTGGATCGGGTCACTAGTGGCACAGCACAGGAGGACACTGAATAAAAAAAACTCAGTGATGTGAAGATGGAGGGGACATGGTCCTGGGTGCTGTCAGGTCCTTCAGAAAGGGTCTAAGACACAACCCAACTCTTGGACATATTGGCCAACTTGTCTGCAGGTCACCAGAAGCCTTGCCAGTCACTGGCCCAGCTACAAACCTTCTGCCCTAAACACTTGCCCAACAACACACAGACTGTGCCTCAGCTGAACTCTCCAGAGCCTCCTGTAACTTAGAATTCCATCAGAGCTTCCATTTCCCCTCTTGTCTGAGAAAATTTCCATTGCTTCATAAAGCTCAAAGAAAAGAACAATAAAAACGTTTAATGCCTAATCTGGGAAAGATGTGATTTGGTCAATCTAGTTCCCAGTTTTCCTTTCTATATCCAATTAAGGCCATAGTGAGAACAGAAACAGAATCTCACTCCTATACAGGTGGACCCAAGCACTCCATGACTGACCTAGAGTGCCTCAGCACCGGGTCAGACTTCATCTTGCTCATAGTCTTAGGAAATTCAAGCCCTTCTCCTCCCACTGAGTGGTGTTGCTGACACTGGTTGCCAGTGGGTACAGCGCAGCCCTGGAACATAATCTGTTCCTCGAAGGCAGAGTCTTACTTCCCTTGGTCTCCCTCCTCCTTATCAAGTGTGCATGAGGCTCTCTAGAACCATGACAAGCCTTGAGAAGTACCCAGGAGGGTGTGAGCACTGCACAAATGGCCCTGGGCATCAGATGATCCAAGAGTCTCCTTCTAATGAATCCCCCCAAATACACCTCCTCCTGAGCCTATAATGTGAGAACCCACCATCCCTCTCTTTTCTTCCATTTCCCCATCTCTCATGCCCCTGCCCTCTATTGCTTCAGTAGCTTTCCTTCCCCTCTCCCTCCCTTTCATTCCTCAGTTTCCCTGAGCATAGGAAGCCTGTTAGGCAGGTTTGAGACTTCGCAGGATAACAGAGTAAGTCTCTGGCTACAGAACCCAAAGACGAAAGAGGCCCTGTCTGCTCAATCAGACATTGTCAAACTGAAGGAGCTGTGGGGACACGAAATAGAGGAAAGAAAACTGTCTCTTGTCATGACCAGGTATTAAGTCACCCACCTTTTGGTTATCACAGACAACACTAAAGTCTCACCCTGCATCAAAACTTCTTTCTCACCCCAATTAATTACTGTTTATAGGGAGCCATTGGTTGGGACTGAGCTCCTGTACTAGGATCAGGACACAAAACTATGCTGAAGTTCTATACAGCAAACCAAACTTAAGAGCATTTTCCCCCGACCACTACCTTATCAGGAGGGAGAAAACAACACCTTCTCCAACCAGCCATTCATAACCAAGGGAGTCCACTTAGTCTCACATTTACAAAAAGGTAATCTGGAGGTAGATACTCTGCTTTTGTCATCTAGTTCTGCTTTTTTTTTTTTTTTTTTTTTTTTTTTTTTTTTTTTTTTGGCTCCTGCCAGGTCAAGAGACTCCTGATTTCGGCTCACTGGACAATGTTCTATGGTTTCTGGGAATAAGTGTCAGTTCCAAGGGAGATTTCTAACCACAATTGGTTATACACTTCTGTTTTGAGTCCTGCATCTATAAATCTTTGAGTTGTCACTGAGGATATAGCTTCAGCATTCACTCAATAAGAGGAGGTGACAACGCTCCAGCACCACCTGCAATGACACAAGTCGTGACTCTCGCTGGGCATCCAGGTTGTGGGCAGCTGGAGACTGGAGCACATAGACCCCAGGCATCTTGCACAGAATGAGTGTCCATCAGCCCCTGGTAAACTGAACACTTTCCACAAGCCTGTTCCATTAGCACAGAAGGAAATGATACTGACAGGCTACGAAAAAGTGTCTTCATTCTCGATTTCAGCCTACTGAAATCCTTTATTGGATCCACTGGGCCATTTTCTAGGGGGAAAGCAGTCTCACAAAGTCTAAAGAGAGTGAGTGGAAAGAAAGATGTGTGTGTCTAGCCTGACAAGCATAAGGCCTTAGAATGCTTTGGATAACAAAGACCCCCCCCCCCCTTACCTACTCAATCTGGACACAGTTGCTGGCGGCAGTTGGAGGTCCTGAACACAGAAGCCATGTACTACATGAAAACCACCACAAGGAGGCAGTAAAGGCACAGGAAAAGGGCAGCTGCCCCAGCCTGTGAACCTCCTTCCCTTTTCCTATGGATTCTGCAGTCTGTGATCATAGAATAAGGGAAGCACAGGGAAGGGCTCACCCACAGGTTTAAGTATGGTATGCAAACGATTGGAGAGAGTGGAATTGAGCAGAAGGTGTCCAGGAAAGCTTCCGGGAACAGGTGGGACTTGAAAAGGAGAGTTGGGTGGGTCCATGCAGGAGGACAGCCTGAGAGATGGAGGAGTGTAGGTGGAAGGGGACCAAGATGAGTGAAGATGCCAGACACCACTCAAGCAGGGTTTGCTGAGGGACAGTGGGTGTCCTGGGTGCCAGATAGAGCTGGGTACTAGACAAGGGTGGCCTCTGGGGACCCAACAGAGTGGCCTGGGGATGGTCTGCTTAAGGCCACCTGCAGGAGCATGGTAGAATACCAAAGGCAGTCAATGCTTGATCTTTGATCCCCAAATACTGGAGTGTGAGCTTGTGCAGCAGAGAGAGAGAGCACACAGCTCAAAGAAGAGGATGAGTGGCTACTGCTCCTCAGCCAAGTGTGGGATCCTGTTTCTTAACAAGATGGTGAGAGGCCACAGTGACACAACTGTCCCCCCTTGGTGTGAGTCCCACGTAGGCGCTTCATCCGAATCTGAACATTTGGAATGCTTGATATGACCTTGACTTTCAAAGACATGCAATCTGCTGGGAGGAAGCATGCAAACTAAGAAAATGTATTTGATGTTGAACCTGGGGCCCTGGTCTCAGTTTTCCATCTCTGACCAGACTTACAGTCTACTAGAGAGAGGGAGAGAAATGTGACATCGAATAGGGACTGTAGACAGGAAGGTGCACAGTGTCCTGGGAAAGGTTGAGTGTTAAGGGAGGTTGGCATTCATGCTGAATGAGGGAAGTCGATACTGCCGTCTTTAGCAAGGAATAATGACAGTCAGGGGATGGGGCCCAGGTCCCACTCAGCATGCCATGGAAAGCAGTATTTAGCTTTAGCTTTCTGGAAAGCCTCCTGGGGCAGATGGATTAGAAGAGATGAGGGGATACCCCAAGAATCTAGCAGCAAAATGGATGCACATAACTGGAACAAAATGGGATTCAGGTGTCTACTGTGTCCAGCCTGGGGCCGAGTGGTCAAGACCCCAGGGAGGAGTAAGCATCCTCACTGCAGGCCCATGGGCACATTCGCCCCACATGTGATCTGACATCACACAGTCCCCTCTGCTGGTTAGTTTTAACCATCGTCTTGACAGGAGCAGGCTGCATGGATACATTTACACCTCTCTGCTCTTGACTGTGTGTGTGATGTGACCAGCCTCTTAAGTTCCTGCCTTGATTTCCCAAAAATGATGGATCATAACCTGCGATAGTACGCCAAATAAAATCTTTCCTCCTTAAGCCACTTCTGGCCCTGGAATTTGTCACAGCAACAGAAATGAAGCCAGAAAGCAAGCATTCAAGCCCGTCTACTTGGAACTCCAAACCCTGCATCCTTTCTCTTCTCTCTGGCAGCCTAGCTTTGCTGCAGTTAGCAGTAGTCCTTGTCCCATCTGCCATTAAGGCCCTCTGTCTGGATAGCCATTCATTACATCTTTTCTGATCCCTAGATCACTTGGTTTGATGGTTCATCAATATTCAGAAGCTTCCTATGGATACCATGATTTTCCATGTGGCCATGCCAGGACACAGTATTCCTTCTGTTTAGAAGATGCCCAGCTGGCCTGACAGCCCATCCTTCTCAACTCACTCACCAGCTAGAACATCTCTTTTCACTGCCTACCTATCTCATGCATATCTAATTACATTGCCTTTATTCATATTCCACTTCCCCCCTCTGCATACCACGTTCTGAGGGCAAACGTATCATATATGTGAGAGGTGTGTGTGTGTGTGTGTGTGTGTGTGTGTGTGTGTGTGTGTGTGTGTGTGTGTGTGTTTCTGTGTCTTAAATCATGTGTGCCACTAACGCTTGGCACAAGAGGGCACATAAGAAGGAAAAGAATGGAAGGAAAGGGGGAAGAAAGGAAGGGAAAGGGGGGCAAGGGAAAGGAGGGGAGGGGAGAGAAAGGGGAAGGTAGGAAGGAAGGAGAATCAAAGCAGAAATGGACAGAGACCATGGCATAGAACAAAAAGCAACTGAAGGGAACTGAGGACAGATGAAGGGAGGGAGAGAGAAGCAGAATGTTTTAAATGACAAAGAAGAATGTCACCTCAACAAAAGTGATTTCAACAATTCAGCGAACCTTAACAAGTCATCATTATGGGAGTTGGGGAGCACTCCGACTGCACTGGGAGCACAGGAGAGAGATGTGCTCATTCGCATTACCTATAAAGGAGAAAAGGGGCTTGATGAGGAAGGGAGGGAGACAGAGACGGAGGCAGCAGACCTGAGAAGGAGAGAAGACTTCCACAAAGGAAATACCAGCTATAAAGATTGTAACAAGATGGAAATTTGATAAAACTCTAAAATGATGTCCATGGCCTTGCTATACTATTTTTTAAGTCTGACTTTAAAAGTTGATAAATCTTAAAACCTCTTCAATTCGGGGAAGTAGGAGTCAATCCCTCTGGAGGGAAGTACTTTGCACAACATTGATGTTGGGAGAAAGTCCCCCCAACCCACCCGAGTCAAGGTCTCTCAATATGGCCCTGGCTGCCTGGCTTCCATGAAACTCACTCTGGAGACCAGGCTGACCCCGAACTCACAGAGATCCACCTGCCTCTGCCTCCCAAGTGCTGGGATTAAAGGTGTGCGCCACCACTGCCTGAAAGTTCTCTCTCTTTTTGACAGCCAAAATCTCACATAAAAATAATGAGCCTACAATAGAGACAATTTTTCTGAAGCCTGAAGGGTGGCAGAAAAGGGAGGTGAATGCAAAGGGAATTCCCACCCTTCCCAAAGGCAGAGGACCCTAGGTTGCTGTAGACTCAGTCAAGAGCTCCCTATCAGTAACAAGCCAAGCATAGTGGCTCCTCAGCTGTCATACAAGGGCCTGCACCAGCAAATCCAGACCTGCCAGCATGGTTGCTGGGCCTGCAAGAGCCTGAGGGGCTCTGGCCTGTTGGTATCCCAGCCATGGACACTAGCCTTATATGCAGAAGCCTCTAAGGCATGTGCTTTTGTACTTGCTGGAGTCTGGAAGTCATTGTGTAATTATTAAGAGAATAACTATGAGGGCTCTGAAACATAGGATCAGTGTGTAGGGCATTGTGCTTGGCTTAAAATTCTATATGGGTCCCCAAACTTAACTTTACGTGTAGTGGCCAAAATGAGCCACCAATGCTGACTGTGATCATCTTACTTCCAGCCTGACACAATAGGATCTTTCAATTCCCTATTTATCAGTGAAGAAACTGTGGCTTTTGAGGTGAAGAAACTCGGGTGCAGTGGTTTGAACAAAAATGGTCCCCATAAGCTCACAGGGAGTGGCACTATTAGGAGGTATGGACTTGGAGGAAGTATGTCACTGGGAATGGGTTTTGAGGTTTCAAGTGCTCAAGGTAGGCCCAGTAACTCTTTCTTCTTGCTTCCTGCTGATCCAGACTTAGAACTCTTTGCTACCTCTCCAGCACCATGTCTGACTACATGCCACCATGCTTCCCGCTATGACCATAATGAACTAAACCTCTGAACTGTAAGCCAGCCCAATTAAATGGTTTTCTTTATAAGAGTTACTGTGGCCATGGTGTCTCTTCAGAGCAATAAAACCCTGATGATGTCCTTTTGTATGTGTTTCTCTTATTGGTTGATAAATAAAACACTGTTGGGCCAATGACCAATGAGCCAGTAAGATAAATGGGACTAGGAGAGGAGGAAAAGTCTGGGAAAAGTAGGCAAGAGAGTCCTCCAGAACAGTCTCGATGTAGCAGGCAAAGGAGTTGCAGGTCCGGCATTCTCCAGTAAGCCAAGACCCTGTGGATAGATTACTAGTTATGGGTTAATAATTAGACAGAGCTAACCAATAGAATCCCTAGTTACCAGCCAACAATTTTGTAATTAATATAGCATCTGTGTGCTTCTTTGGGGCTGAGAAGGGCAGCAGGACGAGCCGGGACAAAGAACCTCACATAACAAAACCTTAACTAAGACACCTAGCCATCAACAACAGAGTTGGGCTGAACCCCAATTTCTCTACTCATTTGCTGCAGGTAGTAAGGAGAGATTATAAACCAATCTATAAGCACAGGGTTAGGAATACACATTTGGGGAATGGAATGCAGCCAGAAGCTGGGTTGAGGGATTACTTTACATCATCTGCCTTTTACCAACATTGGAACATACTCCAGACACACCATACCTCCCCCAGGGCTGCTGCAGCTGAACACATCCCATTTTTCTATCCACCTATCCCGGTGCTTTGAGCTCCCTTTCCCCCAGGAAGTCTTCAGGCTCCAAGTAGGGCTGAAGCTTCCCTCTGCCAGGCACAAGTCACAGGACAGTGTGGTTACTCATTAACTTGTCTGTCAGTTTCCTAGTCTGAGGATTCTCTGGGCAGGCACCGCAGGAGTCCTGCACTGACAACCCACACTCAGCTCTTTCTCAGATCTATCCCAGAATAAGGTTGGAGGGAAGTAAAGATAACTAACTGAGGGACAGGATGAACATGGCATTGGGAAATGCCTCAGAGACTGTCGGGTGTGACGCTTCACAGTAGAGTCCGACCCCACCTAGACTGCTGACTTTGCCAGCCCTCAGTGAAGAAGAGAGTAGGTGAGGTCTTGCTTTCTGGAGGCCTTGAAGGCACTGGGTGACTGAAAGATAGTTTACATGTTCTGCCTTCTCCATAACGATGCAGGACTTCTCTGAAGTGCTGCCCTGAATCCGTAGGGCGATGTGTTGTGTGAAAGCAAAGTGATGTGAGAAGTTTCCCACTTCTCCACCCCACGGACATATGTACCTATTGGTAAAGGACCGTCATACTCCTCCAGGGACTGTGAAGGGCCTGGGGCAAGGAGGAGCTCAGGAAAGCCAGTTCACCATCCGACGTGCTGCCTCCTAAATGGTGGCACTGACTACCCAGGTCAGCAGGTCATGTGAGCTCTGGTGTTTGCCAGATGTGATTGAAGCCCTTTTGACAGTCACTGGACTGTCACTAGACTGTGACAGAGGGGAAAGCCAATGATGATAGTGTCTGGTTATCAAACAGGCCAGATATTGCTCAAGACACATGCTACTTGATGGCAAAAATCTACCTTGCTCACCCCAATTAATTGATATCTAGATTTAGATAATGAAGTCGAAAAAAAACCTCTGCAAGTTTAGCTTAAGCATGTCTAGCCATCAAGCTTGCGAGTTCCAAGGTGTGCAGACAAAGTAATTCTGGACCATGCAGAGACTGCCCCACCAATACTGGGCGGCTCTAAACTGAACCCAGGAAACAACAAACCAAGTTCCTGGTTTTGTTTTGCAGTCTTTAAAACTGTTATTGGGGCTGGCCCCAAATTCCTGAGCCTCCAGGACCAGTCTCCTGAGCGATGGGATCACAATTTTAAGCCACCATACCTCGCTGGCCCTGCTGTGGGCTGGGGATGTAGTTGAGCTGGTAGAGTGCTTGTTTAGCCTACGTGAAACCCCTGGCTTCAATCACCATCAGCACAAAATCTGATGTGACAGTATACAGCTGTAATCCCAGCACTTGGGAGGTAGAGGCCAGAAGGATCAGGAGTACAGGGTCATCCTTTACTAGGGGCACTCATGCTAAAGCTCTGGGTTTGATTTCATTTTCCTCAGATGCTTGTAGAACCAGTAGCTGCCCTGGTTAATGCTTCAAGCCATCTCACGCTTGGTGGGAAACATAGCTCTCTTGGCCTCCTCTTTGCCTTCTTTCCCACGGTCTTGTTGCGTAGGGAAAGGACTTTGGGTCATCTAAACAAGGTCACTGTGAACGTTAAACGATAAGGTGGGGCGGGAGAGATGACTCAGAGGTTAAGAGCACCGACTGCTCTTCCAGAGGTCCTGAGTTCAATTCCCAGCAACCACATGGTGGCTCACAACCATCCATTATGAGATCTGGTGCAATTTTCTGGTGTGCAGATATACATGGAAGCAGGATGTTGTATACATAATAAATAAATAAATTCTTTAAAAGAAGATAAGGTGATAAATTCTCACAATTCTATTTCTGCCTTCAAGCTTTCTTCCCTAGTAGCTGCTGAGTCAGTATTGTCATGTGGCTAGGCCCACACTAGCTAAGGCAGCAGTCCTCAGCCTTCCTAAAGCTGCAGCCCATGGTGGATGCAGACATCCACCATGCTGTGGTGATCCCCAACCAGAAAATTATTTTCATTGCTACTTAATAACTGTAATTTTGCTACTGTTAGGAATCATAAATATCTGTGTTTCCCAATCGATGTTTGTAGGTGACCCTGTGAAAGGATCGTTCAACCCCCAAGGGGGTCATGACCCACAGATTGAGAACCACTCAGCTAAGACATTTTAGAAAAAGCTCAATCTAGCTGGTGAAGTCCCTTGCGTATTATCAGTAATCATTAATTCGAATTGCTGAGAACCAAGACAAAAGAAATTTTGTCATGGGATTCAGAAACACAGATTACTGTCTCTTCCCTTCTCGATAACTAATTAATTGAACCTTCCATCAAACCACCATCCCGATGTTGATAAGAGTGAAGACAGTTCTCTGGGATGGGGAGCAGTGATGAACAACATGGAAACATGCCCATTCCGCCAAAGGCACGCTGGCCTCACTGTGCTGGACTGAATTACTGCTAAGAGTGTGCAAACTATTTCAGCTTCAGCCATTAACCAGTGTCAGGGATGATCTGAGATCTACCCAATGTTCTAGTACAGGACTCTACCAATTTCAGCTATTGTGTGTGTGCATAAGCCCAAGTCCTTAGGAGACTAGATCATGAGTGAGTTCCAGACATCCATTTATACTGGCAGATTTCAGTTTACCTTGATCTAACTCAAACTGTGCCTGATTCTTCCCTTTGGAATAAGAAAGCATGTACCTTTTTTTTTTTTTTTTTAAACAGGAGCCCACAGTTGAGAGTCTTTGGATATTTTAAAGAGCTGGAGATGTCAAAGTATTTGAATATTTTAAAGATGGTGGGACTTTTAAAATTATTCTGTTATATATTATGACATTTACAAGGTCTTGGTGACAAACAAGAGGGACAACATTGGTTTAATAGTGGTGTATTTGTGTCAAGAATAAGGGATCAATTGTGCTGGTTAGGTTGCTGCATTTTGACACAGGTAAGAGTCATCTGGAAAGAACAATGTAACACGAATACATAAAAGACCCAGAGACTGATATTGGGGTTCAAGCTTCAAGTTGAAGATCAGGAAAGCAAAGCAGCTGGCCACTAACTTACCTCTACCTCAGGCTGAAAGGGTTGATCCTGTCTCCAAGAGCTCTTCACCCACCAAGTCTCATACTGCTGCCTCTCCTCAGTGTGGCTACAGAACAAATGCCTCTCTGAGACCTTGCTTCTGTCTTATATACTTCCCTAATGTTGGGATTAAAGGTGTGAGCTATAACTCTCTTTTAGACTGATTCACTCTTGTGTAGATCTGGGTGGTCTTGGACTCACAGAGATCCATCTACCTCTTAATTCTGAGTCCTAGGATGAAAGGTGTGTACCACCACCTCCTAGCTTCTGACTGCTGGGATTAAAGGTGTATGCCTGGCTTTTATGGGCTGTGGCTGACTTTGCTTTCTGGATCCTCAGGCAAGCTTTAATAAATCATAAACAGTATATCACCACAGATGGAACCTTGACTGAGAAAAATGCCTCCACAAGATTGGCCAGTGGGCAAGTCCATGAGGCACTTTCTTGACGATCAATGGGGAGAGGGAACAACCCACTGTGGTTGGGGCCACCCTCAGGCAGGTGGTCCTGAGTTATAAATCAATGCAGGACAAGCAGAGCAAGCCAATAAGCAATGTTCCTCCATGGTCTCTGCTTCAGTTCCCACCTCTAGGTTCCTGACCTAGGTTCATTGCAAGGAGTCAAGTAAACCCTTTCCTCCCCAAGTTGTTTCTGGTCATGGTGTTTTATCACAGCCATAGAAAGCAAAGTAGGGTGTGTGTGTGTGTGTGTGTGTGTGTGTGTGTGTGTGTACATTTTAAAAGAAATCAGTTCTGAATCGGCATCTCACTACACAGACCAGGCCAACCTAATACTAGTACCCACTCTGTAGCAGCCTCTTGTCCCATGCCCATTCCACCCACTAGACTGTATTTTTAAAGATACAATAGTAAATATTTTAGGATTGTGGCCCATGTGGTTTCTGTCACAATTACTCAGCTTTTTGTGAAAGTCTCCATAGACAGTTTGTAAGCATGGCTACGTGGGTATAACTGCATTCCAATAAAATTTCATTTACAAAGAGTCATGTGTGAGACACATAATAAAGAAGAATGATAAAAGACTGACAGGAATTTAATGACAAATATCCCATATTCATTGCTGAACACCAAGATGCTGACCAAGGAACCATCATTAAATAAAACAACCTGAAAAGAAGGCAATTCTCACATCCACAAGCACACTCACAGAATCAGGTACTATTAGGATCATTAAATTACTTACTACGTTAACAAACAGATGTAAAATAGCACTACAATGAAAAGTGTGCACAAACTTCAGAAACACAGTTCAGATTGTCTGTGAACATTTTTTTAAAGTTTTACTTTTCACATATATACAGCCTCTGGACTGACCACGTGGCTCAAAGGGCTAACTGCTTATATTCCTCCACTTCAGAACTAAGTCATTTAAGCCCATAAACTTGGGCGAGTTTGGCTTAGTAAAGGACAGCAAAGAAAGCCTGCTTTTGACGGAATGCCCCAGGAAATAAATAGTACAAAGGCCTCCAACATCAGTAATGAGTTGGAGAGAGGGAACTTTTAACATCTCAAGCATGAACCACAGTCACCAGGGTATCCTGAAGAAACGCTATTATTCTAAGACAGAAGACTAGAAATAACCACCTGGGTGTTCGGACTCTCACTTAATGTGGGCAGACATGTTCCCTGAAGATTCGAGAGAAATGGAATCACATTTTAAATACACCACGAGAGCAGTGCATTGCTGGCTGAACAGTTTCTCCCGCTGAGGAGTTTGCTGAGCAAACATGGTAGCTGATTCTCTGATCTGTGGCAATAGAAAGGACAGAAGTCCAAAGATGTCTACTGCCATTATCCACACCAGCTTTCGTATCCACTCCCCACTGAGCCCACTCACTAAAGCTGCTGATATGTAACACATTTGATAACGGCTATACTGTGTGCAATCATAACGACAAAGTCAAAAAAGAAAACAAAGCCCCTAAGTGGCTAAAAATATATGTAAAGAATAGAAAGTGGGATGAGATTTCACTGGCACACACTTGAGAGAACCTAAAACAGCCAGAAGAGGTAGATGTGTATTTAAAAAAAAATAACAATAATAAGCCAGTCATAATGGCACCTGTCTGTAATCGCAGCACTTGGGAGACAGAGGCAGGTGGATCTCTGTGAATCCACAACTAGCCTAGTCTACAGAGTGAGTTCCAGAACAGCCAGGGCTATGCAGACCCTGTCTCAAAAGAGAAAAAAAAAAGAAAAAAATTAAAGATTACTTTCAAATTGGCTGTATTGTTTTAAGTAGATCTCATAAATGTGGCATTCAGACTGCAAAAGTCAGAATAAATAATGAGACTTTGCACATGTTACTACTCACAAAAAAAAAAAAAACCTGGAAGAGAATTAGAGTTTTACAAAACTGTCCCTGGTGTGAGAGTCTGTTCCATCTGTGAACAATAAACAGATTTAGTGGACAAGATCAGCAGGCAATACGCAAGCCCGAATGTTCTTCTGATTTTTTTTTAAGTGTTCCTAGAATGACAAAAAACATGCTTTCCTACAGCCTTCAAAGATCATTACTAAAATACAAATGATCAAGTATAAATAACTAGCATTCACAGAAACTTCACTAAAACCATAAAAACAATCGCATAGGTTTTCCCCCTTCAACTGTGTCCAACAGTTTGAGGCTCCCATGAAAGTCTAGGGTAACAAGCTGCAGTGAGGAAAACCACTGCCTGCCATGTCGCTAACTTCTACAGACTAATCTAGGGGAGGGATTTGCAGTGTAACCAAAATCTATACAAGTCATTTGATTATAGCCCCCTACTAGAAATAGAACATAGTGAGGACACTAGAATCAGGTGACAAAGGCCAGCTTTGTCAATAAGGACATCTTTGGTCCTTCTAGGCTTTATGTCTTCCATCAAGCACAAGAATGCTTAGTGTTCTTACTGTATTATATAAATGAGAACGTAACTCATTCTAGCAACTGAGCTGGAGAACTCGAAAGGTCAGGCTCCACCATCCACAGTTGGTCCTCAGCCTTCCTTCAAGAGACCTGCCACACTCCTACAGGAGACCTTTCCCCAAGACATAGTTTGTAATACTGATTTACCTCGTGAGCATGTGAGAAACACTAGCAATTATTAGAAAGCATAAAACACTTTGTAAATACAAAAGTGCTATTTTGGCATCTGTGTAACTAGAAAACATTCATTATTTGTGCTATTTGGCAATTTTGCATTCCCACCTCTCCCTGACTGTACCCTCTGTGTGTAAATCTGTGCCTCTCAGATGTGGGGGGAGTGGGGAGAAACCCCTGTCTGGATTAGATTCCTCATTAATTTGTGCGGACGTTGGGGTTCATGGGGTCAGGGCACACACATGCAAATGAAGGCATGCCATCCTGTGAACTCAGCTTTCCTGCATTTTCCACATGAAGCCAGCAAAGCTGAGTTGGTTGACTTTAGGGAACACGGTGGTCTTCAGTTCTCCTGAAACATAACATACTAAGCCGGACTAAGACCAGGCAAGTACCCACTTACACATGGGTCGGGGTCACCCATCCACCTAAGCAACCCTGACCCAACATGAAGAACCAAGGGCAGGATTTCCTAGAAAATCTGGGAGCCAGTTGTTAGTGGATTTCTGAACCCAAGGTGCCCCCTTGAAGTAACTGTGCAGGTTTTCTGCCAATTTCCCCTGGATGTCTCAAAATAGCAGCTAATTGTGACTCATAGGAAGGGAAGTTGATACCGAGCACCCTTTTCTATAGGAATGAGAAGGGTCTGACTAAAGCTGGTATGAGAGGTGTCACAGACTTACTCCTACCCGCGTTTTATTGTACCCCCATAACTCTAAACCACCTCTCCCGGTTCCCAAAAGCATAGCAGCCCAAACCTCTCTACCCAGTGTCAAATCCTCTTCCTCGGGGATCCTCCAAGCGTCTGTTCACCCAAACTCGTCACTGCTTACAGTGTGTATTTAAACCATCAACTCAAGCACATCTCCCAAGAGTTACTTCCATAGAGGAGGTAGGCACCTCGCAATAACAAACTCTTATTAACCGTCATCTTGGGAGGGGCAAGCATTAAAAAGCTCCCCCCCCATACACTCTCAGGCCATCCCTCCCGCCCTTTCCCCCACATCTACAGAATCAGTAACCAAGCCGTCTACTCCCAGCGATGCCTCATTCTAACCCCCGCCCTAGCACAGGTGCAACTTTTGGTGCTGTGCAAGGTGCGTCTTGTAGCGGAAGCCCTTGCCGCAGCCCGTGCACTTGTGAGGCTTGTTGCCCGTGTGGATGCGGCGGTGGCGGATGAGGTGGGAGCTCTGGATGAAGCTCTTGCCGCACTCGATACACGTGTAGGGCTTCTCGCCCGTGTGCGTGCGCTGGTGCTGCGTGAGCGTGGAGAAGTCGCTGAAGCGCTTCTCGCACTGGCCGCAGCGGAAGGGCTTCTCGCCCGTGTGCACGCGCAGGTGGTTGACGAGGTGCGAGTTGCGGCCGAAGCCCTTGCCGCACTCGCGGCACACGTAGGGCCGCTCGCCCGAGTGCGTGCGCTTGTGCGTGAAGAGGTGCGAGCTCACGCTGAAGGTCTCGCCGCACTCGGAGCACATGTAGGGCTTCTCGCCCGTGTGCACGCGCTGGTGCTTCACCAGGTCCGAGCGCCAGCTGAAGCGCTTGCCGCACTCGCCGCAGCCGTGCGGCTTCTCGCCCGTGTGGATCCGCTGGTGGTTGGCCAGGTGCGAGCGGCGCACGAACCCCTTGCCGCACTCTCCGCACGCGAAGGGCCGCAGCGCGGCCGAGCCCGCCCCGCTGGCCGCGGCGTGCGCTCGCCGATGGCTGAGCAAGTGCGAGCTGAGGCTGAAGGCCTCGCCGCACTCCGGGCACGGGTAGGGCTTCTCGCCCGTGTGCAAGCGCCGGTGCTTGAGCAGGTCGGCGCGCCAGCTGAAGCTCTTGCCGCAGTCGGCGCACAGGTTGGGCCGCTCGCCCGTGTGCAGCCGCAGGTGGTTGGTCAGATAGGTGTTGCGGCTGAAGCCTTTGCCGCACTCCCCGCAGCGGAAGGGTTTCTCGCGAGGGGGCCGGGCCAGCGCGGGCCCCGCCCCGAAGCCGCCGGCCACGCCCATGCCCATCATCCCCACCACCCCACCGCAGTCGGCCGCCAAGCCGAAGGGCTCCAGGCTGGCCACCGCGGCGGCCTCAGCCAGGCGGTGGATGCGCTGGTGCTGCAGGAAGGCAGCCCCCGGGCTGAAGCTCTCCCCGCAGTCCGGGCAGATGGTGGGCGCGTCCATGATGCTGGCCATGAGGCTGTCGAGTTCCCCGAGGTCCATGGCCATGGGGTGATGCAACCGGTGGAAGCGGCGATGCGCAGGTTTGTCACCTCGGTGTGGACCCCCCAGTGAGAGGTGACGCCTCCAGGGAAGCATCGGGGGAGGCAACTGCTCTTCCTCCTCCATCAGCCGGTTCTCCCCAGCGCTTTCCTCCTCTTCCTCCTCCTCTTCCTCTCCCTGGGGACTCCGGGATATACTGTCAGATTCTGACAGGCCTGGGAACAGTGCCATGTCAGCCACGCCAGGCTGGTCGTCCTCTTCCTCACGGAGGACAGTCCCTTCTTCCTCACTCAGCAGCCCTTCTGCAACAGACAAGTTGACAATGGGTGTCAACTAGACCTGGTGTACAAGGAAAACTGCCCTTCAGAGATTGTGAGCCAAAGGAGTAATGCCTCTCCCGGGTACTTCCAAACTCCACTCCACCCAGCCTCTTTATTATACTTCAGCCTCTTCCCCACCGGTTTCCTCCAGGTAAGACCTAAAGGACAGTGCACTCTGCCCCACTGCCAACCAGGCTTTTGGCAGACCCCATCTACTATATACCCAGGCTTTTAGCTGAACCACCGGAAGTCTGCCAGATGGCCAGTTTTGTACCAGACAGGGACTCAGGAGACAGAGTTCTGTCTCCAGAAAAGTAAGGAAAAAGTGTTATTTGCTCAACCATACTCTTTAACACTAGAGCCTCAAAACACAAATCAGGCTAATCATGAAAAGTAAAAGAGACTACTTGGAGGCATCAGGTCCGGAACTGATTTTAAAACAAAAACAAAACCATTGGGTCAATCTGCAACAGCTTGAGAGCATACCCAACCTTTGATATTGCAACACCGTGTTACAGTCTGCAAAAGTCTGTGCTAAAGAAGCAAACAGTCAAGCTTAAGGGGGAAAAACTCAGGAAAGATCATTTATCTTTAAACAGCTATGCAAGCATGAGGACCTGATTTTGATAGCCCACCACCCAAAAGCCAAGTGGGATTCGTAGTGCTTGCAACTCTAGGGGGAAAGCAGAGACAGGCAGATCTCCCTGGGGCTTGCTGGCCAGTCACCCTAGCCTATCTTGGTGAGCTCTAGGCCAAACAGACTCCCATCACAAAATTCAAGTTAGATGGCTCCTAAGGAACAATGTCTGAGGTTGACCTCACACACACGACACACACACACACACACACCTCGAGTTTGCATTACATTTATGTGTTGGGTAGCACTCACAGCTGTCCTCAGCAGCAGGTTGGTCATACCTATGAGCAAACTGAACTCAGCACTGGAAGATGGGTAAGGGATGACAGACAGCCCAGAACTGGTAAGACCAGGTTATAAACTGGTAGAGAATATATACCTGTCTGTCTCTGGCTGTTTCCCCCTCAAGCAAAGAGCTCTCAAGGAAGTTACTGGGAAGTGAGGGCCACGTGTGTGTATGAACTGGAGGAGGGCAGTGGGGGCATCTGGGACTTTGTCATAGGGAAAGGAATGTAACCAGGGTCCTGGCCATAGTTTCAGCTCTTTCAGTCCCTGCTGTATACCCTGAACAGGACAAAGCAACCAATGTCCAAACACAGAAACAAGGAAGTAGCTAGAGACCCAGGATTTGCTTTCAGGTCAGAAATAGCTGACCTGAAAGGATCGTAAACAGGAACTTAGGCATTTGGGTAACCAGCCTCATGATCACAGGTGAATCACTTAACCACTGAATTTGCTTATCTAGAGAGGGAAATGATGACTTAGCTAGAAATATCAATATACTTTTCCCAGCACTGTGCTGTCGCTTTTGAAATATTTTTAAAAAATATTTATCTATAATGTGTGTATGTGAGTGTGTGTGTGTGTGTGTGTGTGTGTGTGTGTGTGTGTGTGTGTGTGTACCACATTCATGCAGGAGCCTGCAGAGACCAGAAGAGGACACTGATCCCCTGGAACTGATTCCAGGTGGTTGTGAGCCGATTAATATGGGTGCTAGAACCAAACTCAGGTGCTCTTAACCACTGAGCCATCTCTCTAGGCTCCTAGTCACTCTTTAAATCCAACACATAATGTCACTCTCCCAGCATCTGTTAGTGAGGCCCCAGTATTGCGTGTGATTCCACTGTAGTGTTGGTACAAGTAGCCATCCATAGCAAAAGGCAGCACCCATGAGTGACCCTTTACTCATACTTACCAGCATGGCCTCAATGGTATTAAAGAAAAAGTGCTCAGAGGACCAACACTAGGAGAGCCAAGTCAGTTGAGAATCCTGCTCAGTGGTCTCTAGAGAGCCCTCCCGCTAGACTCCCAAGATGCTGGTCCTGGTTGTATGCCAGAGGAACCAAATGTAAATGTTAATGCGGTAATTTCCATGGATACTCTGGTCTTCTCACCTGGACAGACAGTGGACACTATTTCTCTCTCTTGTGAGTCCCCTCTTAGATCGTCATCCTGTGGGTTAGAGTCCATATCGTGCTCCAGGTGGCTCCTCTCTTCCGTGTCTTGTGGATTGGAGCCCATTCCTCTTTCTTCTGGATCCCCTTCTCTGTCCTCAGAGTTCTCAAAGTCAGAACCCATACCTCTGTCTGCGGAAGTCTGATGTTCACACGCACCCTGATTATCTTTCTGTTCCATCCAGCAAGAAAAGGGTAACGGAGATAACCAAGGATTCCTGCTCAGACAAAACACAGAGAAAGAAAGGTTACATCAACCTGAATTCAACCATTCACTACACGTGGTCTTGATTTCCCCATCCAATAAAACAGCTAGTGCTGCAAGCACCAATAATAAACCTACTTAACTCCCCACCATATATACACTTAGGGTAAACAGCTGTGTGCGGAAGGACAGGTAGAGGGGGAACAGTGGCCACATCCTGAGACCAAATGCCAGCACTCAAGGGACCAAAACTAGATCAGATCAGTCTATGAAGTGTCTTTGAAGTAAATTGTCTGGATATAAGTTTACAACTTTACACAGTTATTCATCGTAATAACTGATGTCAGGAGTGGGATCTCCGTGCTCGGGCGGGTCAAAGTAGTGTGATTGGTTGCTCGGGGATCCGGAGCGGAGCGCAGCAGTGTCCAAGAGCCCTCTTGTGTCACTCAGCTTCTGGCCTGGGCGGCCTTTCCTGGCCTTTCCGCTCTGGAGGAAGAGGTCCCAGTGGGACTTGCAGTGAGTGCTGAACGAGCCGTAGGCTTTTACCACACTCCTGACACCAGTTATTACAATGAATAACTAATATGTAGCCAGTAATGGTCAGAATATCTTTAAAAAGTAAATGCCAACTGAAAGGAAACCAGAGCCAGCCAAAGCAGCAGACAAAAGAGAGCCACCATGTGCCTTGGCTATCCCTTTAAACCTTTACCATGTCACCTTGACATCACCTTGACCAGCAGGTGGCGCAGGTATTCAGCTGCGGTTGGTTTGATTTGGATCTGAAAAACTGTTCGCTGGAACTTTGGTAGCGTCGGGTCAAGGCACAACCGATTGCACGACTAAGAGGAGTGATTACGGTGTCTCCCTACACTGTGACATTTCTCTTTCCATGGTTTAAAAGTCTCTCATGTTTATTTCGCTTCCTGACTCTCTGCTCCTGCCTTCACCACAATCTCCCCATGAGGCAATCTCCCCATGAGGAAAGCAAGCCTGACCCACCGTTGACACATTCAGCTCACATGGAACCACCACAGGCAGGCCCTGTCCATCTGAGCACACACTGAATGTTTTTGCAACCTCCTTGGTATAAAGGTAAGCAATTCTCTTGCCAGGGGCTTGGGGTAGAAAAGGCTATGATGGCATATTAAACCCTAGACCACTCTGGATTGATGGGGGGATGTCCTTCTGTATGCTGTGAATATATGTTTCTCTTACTGGTTGATGAATAAAGCTGTTTTGGCCATTGGACAGGTGGCATATAGCCAGGCAGGAAGTATAAGTGGGGCTATCAGTCTAGGAGAATTCTGGGAAGAGGAACTCAGAGAGTGAGTCCACAAAGAGATGCCATGTAGCTGTCAAGGAAGCAATAGGCTCAGGCATCACTGGTAAGCCAACACAATGTAGAAATATGCAGATTAATAGAAATGGGTTAATAATTAAGATAGAGATAGCCAATAAAAAGTATGAGCCAGAAGCCAAACAGTTTATGATTAATATAAGCCTCTGTGTGTTTGGGACTGAAGGACTGTAGGACCCGGAAGGACAGAAATGTCCGTCTGCACTGGATACTTCTAAACACAGTCACCAGAGGAAGGGGTGGGGGGTACAAAAACAAAACAAAACAAAAATAATAACAACAAAAAATACTTTTACAGCTGAAAAAATGTAAAGCTAAAAAGAAAATAAAAGCCCTAATAACAATTCTCTCTAGTCTATCAAAACTCTAGTATAGACAGGAAGCCAATTTTGCTGTCTCAAAGTCCCATGCTTTCTTCCCTTTTATGAAGCCTGCCCTGTAATATTCTCACAAGTATTTAGCTAATTATTGGAGAGCCTTTATGGACCCAGAGGGAAAGTACACTCAGGCCACAAGAATAACAAACATCAACATGGCAACTTCTTATCTAAGACTGCGTCTTCAAAGGCACACTCAGCTTGGCCAGGAGCTGCTGCAGCTCTCGAAGAACTAAGTCAAGATGAGTCAGGCTGTGGCAGTTTTGTTGGAAGCAAGAGGAAGAGATGCTAGGGCCTGCTGTGTTAGAGGCCATTTCCAAAGTCTAACTACATACATTGCAATGTGTCTATAACTATAGACCAACTTTCACAAGAATGTGTACCAGGGACAACTTGGCAGCACTTCTACCAAAAAGCCCAACACATGAATTACAGGGAGAAAACAACATCAGATTTTGAAGCCATCTGTGGATGTCAGGTTTGCATCTCAAACACAAAGGGTCCCTGTCAAGACTGGGCAGTTGAGCCAATAATAATTTCTTTCTGCTCTCCATCATGCTTGCAGCCTAGTTCAAGGAAGCAATGCCACATCCAGGTCATGGATCCAGGTCTGTGATTTGAAGGACACCACTTCAACCACTGTCTCAGCAACCCCAAACAGGACTGCAAAAACAAAGCTGATAGACTGGATTCCTTGCATCTGAGAAGGTTCATGGCTGTAGTAAGAAGGCGCATGGGAAGTAGCGGCTGGAGATGCAGAGCAGTTTATAGAGTACTTACCTACCATACACAACACAAACCCTGAGTTCAGTCCTAGGCTTGTACACCCAGATGCATCCATGTGTCACTGTGATGCCAGTATTCAAGAGGCGTAGTTAGGAGGATCAGAAGTTCATACAGTGAGTCAGAGGGCAGCTGGGCTACAGGAGAGACCCTGTCTCAGTAAATAAATAAATAAATAAATAAATAAATAAATAAATAAGAAATATAAAGAGAAAAAAAAGTATGGTGAGCAAGGGTATTCCATCCTTCCCTCTTCTACTGAGGCCCTCCCTGAGGCAGCCCTGGTTTTGGCATGAAAAGTAGGAGTGATGTGTTGAGGAAATCCCTCCACTGAGTTGGCCAACCCAAGGCAAGCCAATTAACCTCTCAGAGTTTCATAGTTTCACAGTGGAAAGAGGGTATTGCTTCTTAACCTTTCTCCCAGGGAGGGTGTCCGAAGGAAACTAATTATAAAGCACTGTGGGCAACACTGGAGAGAGCCATTGTGCTCTGAGCTTCCCTGCTGGGAAATATGTGAGTTATTTCTCTGCATCTCAGCACACCTCTCAAAGCCACAGAGGCTGCTCTAGAATTTTGGTAGACACACTGCCCCAATAGCATCTTAGATCTTCCTCAATAATGATTAGAGGGTAAAGATGGAGCCCTTCCCTTAAATATATTGGGGAAGGTGCTGCATCTGATCTCAATCAACAGTGTCCTCAGGACAGGTGGGTTTCTTTGGAAGGTAGCTCAACTAAGCTGCCAAGTCTCAAACAGATGGTTTATGATGGGAAGAAAGGGATATTACTACAGCCATGAACCTTCTCAGAAGCGTATTCCATGCAAGACTTCAGTCCCAGGTCACACTGTAGAGCATCCTTTCACCCTCTGAAGGTCAAACTGAATGGACGAGTGAATCCCTAGAATCTGCATTTACAATGTACCTGAAGTGGGGAATGGAGGTTTGCAAGAGGTTTGCAAATGTGGCTTACTGGTTTGCTAGTGGGGGAGAGGCTTAAAAAGAGAACCAATCAATGTTTTCTAACAGTCTGAATGCAGCAAGAGTAAAGGTGTCAGTAAGTGCATCACCAGAAACTCCCCAAACTAAAGGCCAATGACTGTGGCTCGCCTCCATGGAGGTGGGGCATGGCAGTCCAGCCTGGGAAACAAGGGTACAGCTCTACCTCTGGACCCTATAAATGGTGGCTTCTTGGAGAGCTCTGAATGATGACTTCCTGTGCACCCAAAGATCAGATCAAATGCAGTAGTAGCACCATTTTTCCAACTTTAAAGAGAGCCAGGATCAGAGTTCCCCCACTGAGGGCTGGCATCTAAATTGACTGCTGCAGGGAATCAAGCCAGGCTCTGAGCTTCGAAGGAATCCTTCCCTATCCTTACTGCACAGGGAGCTTGGAAGCAAGGGTTAGGAATGCTCCGGAAAGCAGGGGAGCCCCTATCACCCAAAGTGGCAATGTTCACATACTTGGGATTTTTTTGTTTTTGTTTTTCGAGACAGGGTTTCTCTGTGAAACAGTTCTGGCTTTCTTGGAATTTGCTCTGTAGACCAGGCTGGCCTCGAACTCACAGAGATCCGCCTGCCTCTGCCTCCTGAGTGCTGGGATTAAAGGTGTGCGCCATCAACGCCCAGTTATCACATACTTGTTTTAAAATGCCTATGTTAGCTGGAGACTAGAAGTTTGTGCCTGCTTCCCCCCCCCACCCCACCCACACACACACACCTGCCATAACACAGATTCAATCCCACTTACGCTAACCATCCTAGATTGTAGGCAGCTGTCAGGCAATGGTGGAAGTTATTTAGAAGTAAGGATAGGTGGCCAAGATATGTCAATTGACAAAACCCACAGCTGGTTTTAAAACATTTTTTCATTAACATAGACACAGTAGCATATACCTTAACACACGCAGGCTCAGAAAGGAAGACCAGGAGATCATGATTAAAATGCCAACTATCTCTGGGTCACTTCCTGGAGGCTTCTGGCTATTAACTCTTATCCTACCAAAATCGAATGGTGTAGGCTATTTCCAACTTCACAGACCAGAAACAATAACAGAAGTGATCAGACCAAGGTCCCGAACCCAGTGAACTGCAGCACAGATCTGAACCTTCTCAGACAGCTTTGGGACATCTTGGCCACTTCTGTATGCATCAGCAGTTCTTACAGTAAATGTGTTCTTTCCTTTAACAAGGAAAAAAAACTGCCCTTATTTTCAGTTAATGATCAAACATGTTAAAGAAAAACCTGTAATTATTCTAGAAGCAACAGAAAAACAAGCAGAACAGTCGTGATTCCGTCATCCCGAAGACTTGATTTTTCAGAAGGGTTATCTACTCACTGTAGTGTAACCAACGTGTCTATTCAGGCACATCTTGTCCCAACACCTTTCCTACTCATTCTCAAAAACTAGCAACATTTTTTTAAAACTCAGCCAGGGTTGGATAATGAGTAGGCAGCGTGGCAGAGTGATGGCTTCGCAGCCAGACTGACCCATGCTTGAATTGTCTGCTCTCAACCAGCTACTTGATTTTATGTGAGTCACATGACCTTGTAGGCGCTCTAATTCTGCATCCATGAAAACAAGGATACTATACCTACATGCAAGAGCCATTCTGAGAGCCTGTAAAATTACATCTGTTAACACTGATGACACATTAGGAGCAGAGTGAATAGAATGTATAAGTACTTTATTATGGAGTTTCAGATCAACATCTTAAACAACTGCATAGTAAACTAAGGCCACTGTCTACAGCTACATTCCCTGGGAACAGCCCTTATCAGCTTCAGGCAGAGCTTCCCTCAGCCTTGCTGCTGTTAATAAACAACTCACCATGTGACGACAAGGATCAAGGAGAGAGTGGTTGCTTAAGGGAGCTGGATACAGAGTGAAAAGCTAGTAGTTGCTAAAAACCCATCGTAAGCATAGAACATGGGTGTAAACCTAATGGGAGGAGTAAGTGTGTGGCTTAGCAAACCCCGATAACACCTCATCTAACAGAGTCTACGCCCCCAGTAAGAACAGATAGAAGTTCAATAAGGGAAAAGAACAGAGTCAAGGGAGTGGTCCAGCAGGAAAAATTAATTCCACATTTAGTTCTAGCAGCTCACGGAGACAAAGGAGTAAGTGCTGATGGGACAGAGCCTGGGAGCAGCCAGCACCACCACTGTGCTATGTGTCCCCCCCAGGCTTCTTCTCAATAAAAGTTTGAATGTTTTTGGTGGGGGAGACGGGGTTGGGGAGATGGCTCATAGGTTAAGAGCACTGGCTGCTCTTCTAGAGGACCCAGGTTCAATTCCCAGCATCCACATGGCAGTTTGCAACTGGGGTTCATCCCCTGCCCACAAAGTATCCCTAAAAGAGGACGAGAAGAGGGCTAGAGCAAAGGGGAGAGGAAGCCAGGAGCAGGACAGAAATCAGACTTTGACCTGGGTTTACTGACACATTAGCCCCCTCCAGAACTATCTGAAAACTATTCCTTGTGATCAGCCTGCCCCCTTTTTTTAGATCAGATCTAACTTCCTATGGATGGGCTGCCAGCCCAAACCACCCTCCCACCTTCCTGGATTTTACAGAGAGAAATCAAGGCCAAAAATAGCACCAAGTAACAAAGCACTAGCAACTCCCACCCTCCAGTGGCATCCAGAGCCCCACACTCCCTGCCACTGGTGGACAGCATGGGCTTGAATGAGATCAGAGACCAGCTACGATAGTCCCAGGCAGGGAGGCAGTGTCCCATTTGAATGGGCCTATGCAACTCACCATACGGTACTCCAGTCCCTCTCCACTGACTCTAGCAACTATCAGGAAAGTGGGTGACTCATTTTATGGGCCAGGAACACTGAGTGTGTGGTCCATCACCTAGGTAGAGTTGGGACTCACTCACCTGTCTCATGGCAAATGGAGGCAGCTGGCAAGAAAGCCTTGTGACTCAGAAGAGGCAGGCTGAACCTGGAACCTCCTGCCCACTCCCTCAGACCTTGGGTGGACAGGAGTCATGTGCTGAAGTCACTGCCAGGTGGCAGGCAGCCAGGCCAGCAGAGAGGTCTTGTCAGGGAGAGGAAGCGGCCGCTGGGCAGTGAGCCAGGAGCGGTTCCATTCAGCAGCCTCCAGACTGAAGCGCCTTTCCTGTCTCCTCAGGGGTAAGCCAGGGAACCAGCAGCTGCATCTAGAACCACTGCTCTGGCCCCCCAGTTTCTCCCCCGGGGATAGTTTCCATGCAAGGGTCCAAGCAAAAATGCCTGATTTGAAAGAAGCTGGTTGTTGCAACTCCAGCCAGAGGTGCAAAAGGCTGACTCAGGACAATCAGCAAGATCCAACTAGGGACCCCAGGGGTTAATCATTTGTCCATCTTCAGCAGCGACCAAGTAAAAGAGTAGACAGTAGAATTGCGGGGGGGTCCTCAGAGCCCGGCCTCCTTACTGGCCAGCTCATAGTCAGGACCCAGGGCAAAGAGTCATCTCACTGGACTGGGGATGTCTCTGGTGAGCAAGGAGCAGTAGCTGCATCAACCTCTTCCTATGTATCACATCCAAAGAGGCCACCTGACCCTCCCCTTGGCTGGCTTGCACAGACACAGACCACACAATCCCCAGTGCCAGCCTCCCCAGTGGCAGACTGCTGTGCAAGGTGAACTTGAGTTCCAGACAGAGAACAGCAAAGGATGACTGCAACTCAGTGATGACCACTCTCCAGACAGAAGCCAGAATGATACGGTTTCTGCTCTGTGGTTACTGCCTTTTCACCTGGAGAGGGAAAACCAAAGAACACAGCTAGTGGGAGGCCCTGAGTTCAGTCTCTAGACACACACACACACAACACACACACACACACACACACACACACACACACACACACACACACCGAGAAAAAAACAGACAGAGACAAAAACAATGTCCTTAGGACCAGGAATTCCTTGTCTATTGTCTAGGGCAAACTCCTCAGTTTGTACCACTTGACACACCTGTCAAGCCCTCCACCATGTGACCATTATCTAACTCCTTGCAGACAAAATAAGAATTAGTGTGACATTAAGACAGAGCCTAAGTGAAAATTAGATTCTCTGTCTTCAAATGAGATGTCACAAGCTGGACACGCACAACTTAACTCCAGCATTGGGAAGACTGAGGCAGGAAGCCAGTCTGTACTACACAGGGAGACCCTGACTCAAGATTAAACAGCCATAAAAGTTCAAGATGTTTGTGCAGGCACCTATATATGTTCCGTAGATTAGGATAGTCAGTCTGCTGTACAGGGATACATAGTGTTTGTAATTTTCCTCCCTGGTGATTGGCGTTTTACCATCTGCTGTTTGTTTTGTTTTGTTTTTGTTTTTGTTTTTTTTTCATTTCTTATTTAGCAGCAGAAACCCTGGGCAGTCTTCAGCAGACTGGTCTTCTGAGGCCTGCCCAGCAGCTGATTTATCTATTCAACATATTTCATAGGCTTGTGGACCTTGAAAATCTCTTTAACTTTTATGAAAACAAACTGAGACCGAAAGAGAGGTGTGTCCCAAATCTCAGTTTCCTAATGGCCCCTCCATCAATCTTTACATCCCTTTAATACAAAACGCCACTTAAAAACAGACGGCTGGGGCCAGGTGCGGTAGCACACTCCTATGGTCTTATCATGGAGAGGCTAGGCAGTAGGACTGAGATTTTAAGGCCAGCCTACATAGCAAGACACCCCCATCTCCCAAAAAAAAAAAAAAAAAAAAAAAAAAAAAAAGGAGAGTTGAAAATCTATGACAAGCTCTGTCCCTCCTAAATCCCACGCTATGTTAGTCAGTGTTTTTTTCCGGAGGAAAACAGAACGAGTAGGGTGTATGTATATTTAGAAAGAAATTTATAATAAAGAATTAGCTTATGCAGCTCTGTAGGCTGACAGCTAAAAATTCTGCCCTGGAGAACAGACACCAAAAGCAATGGGCTGGAAATACCCTCCTTGCTCAAGAAGATCAGACGTTTGATCCTCTCAGGCCTTCAGCTGACAGGAGGAGGTCCAGCCTCACGGTATATGCTAGTCTACTTTACCCAAAGTCTATCATCTTAAATGTTAACTACATCTAAAACCACCCTCATGGAGTGATGGCAAACAAAGTATAATGGCATAGATATATGAAGATGTCATGATGAAACTTTGTAGACTAACCTAAAAAGTAAAACTTATAAACTTCATGTATTTTGTTTATTCTCTGACACACATGTGAGAAAACTTGTGAGATTGTGGGAGTGGGTTCTATCCCTTCCACCATGAGAAAGGAACTCAGGTCATCCAGCTTGACAGCAAGCACCCATTGAGCCATCTCAACAGACCTTAAAAAACCACCCTCACATACACATCCATAAAAAAGTTTGATAATGTATCTTGACACGCTGTGGCCTAGACAAACTGACACATATGATTAACCACCACATGCCCTAGCTAAAGAGCAATCTGAAATAATCCCTTCACACTTCTAATCTACCTATGAAAGCACTGTTGTCATCATGAAAACCACAATATACACTTGGATATAGTTTATGTGTTATGTGATGAAGAGGACAGGGTGGGAGATGCAAGATTAATTTTGAAAATCCTCAGGCAGTGAGGTCTGGGGGCATCCTGTGGCCTTATTGGTGTGCCGGGGCCATGCTGCCACCAGAGCCATCCTGATCTGAGTGCTCTGAGCTACCACTCAGAATAAGGATGTCAACCAGGCTGAGCTGCTGCCTGAGGCCATGTCTGGGTCCCAGCTGCAGCTGGGGTCTGCGTTGAACTCTGTGGCACAGATTACCACTAGGGCCCACACAGAGGCCTGGGATCTGGGCTGGAGCCTTCGACTTGCTTGGAGTCGGGGGGGGGGGCACGGCACAGTAGGGGCTGTACAGACATGGGTAGCCTGTGTCACCACCCAGGACCAGGGTGTCATCCCCGACCAGGCTGCCACTGAGGGCCATGTCTAGGTCCTCGGCCCTGTAGCAGCCAGGGTCCAGATTAACATATGTGGCCCCAGTTGTCATGGAATGCCTTGAAGAAGCAGGAGTCAAACCAGCAACCTATGTGCGGGTAGGTGACAGAGGACCAGGATGCATCCACATCTGAGTGACCTGCACTGCTACTCAATGATTTGGTGACGTCTGAGCCTGAGCTGCAGCTGAGGACCATGTCAGGGTCCATGGCCCCAATGCAGCCAGGGTCTGTGCTGATGTCGGATGCTCCTGCTACCATCAAAGGCAGTGCAGACACCCAAGATCAAGGGCCAAGTTAGTGTCTCAGGGCCATACTGCCGCTGGGGGCAGTGGTGACATCCAGACCCAGCTGCTGTTAAGGACCATGTTGGGGTCCATGGTCCTACTGTATCTGGGGGTCTGACCTGAAGTCTAGGTCTTGCACTGCCACTAATGGTCACATAGAGGCCCAGGACTGGAGGCACAACCTGAGGCCTTGGTGGTGTCTGGTGACCACATGGCTGCCAGAACCAATCCCACCCCAGTGGCCATTCCCTCCACCCAGAGCCAAGATGTCATCCAGGCCTAAGCTGCTGCCAACAGCAATGTATGCTTCCATGGTCCAGTCACAGCTGGGGTCTGTGTTAATGTCTGTGGCCAGTGGCACCTCAGAAGGCCTTAGGAATCATGCAAGATGAAATCAGAGGGCTGTACTGAGCAAGTTCCGCTCTTTGATGCCCTGGGAAGGCTGCCCTTACCTCTCACTGCCCACAACAGCAAGACAGTTGGCCCCTGAACTCAGGAGAAAGGGCCCACACCCCTCTCCACAGGCAAGGATGAGCCTACCCTGAGGGTTGATCTACTCCACCTAGGTCCTGCTAGAGCTTGTGAAGGGACTGGTCCTGTGGAACGATACCAGTAAGATATCCAAGACATGGGATACCCCAGAAGAGGCAGTGAAGATGTTGTACCTAATACCAGAGGCCTTGAACCAGACCAGTGACTCATTGCAATGAACAGTTGCCAGTCAAGCTAATGAGACAAAGGGGTATACTACATGACACACTGAAGCCTCCAAAGCCATCAGGATGGATGAAGAGTTGATGGAGAGGCAAGAAAGAAGGAGAAGCAGAAATTTTGCTGTTTCAGGTGTGGAATTTTTGTTCTGTTTTGGTTTACTGGGTTTTTCTTTTCTCTTATTTTTTTTTTGTTCTTGCTTTTATTTGCTTGCTTGATTTTGTTTTCTTTCATGGGGTTGTGCAACAGGGATGAGGAGAGAGCCAGAAAATGGAACAGAATTGGGGTGCATGATGTGAGACCCTCAAAGATTCAATAAAGAAGCAAAAGAAAAAGATCCTCAGGCAAATCTGTTAGTATGGACCTGGAAGCCCAACATGAGAGAGGCTGAGGTAAGAGAACACGGCCAGTTTGAGCTACATAGGAAGAGCTGGGCTAGTCAGGACCATAGAACAAGACTCTTTTGCAAAAACTAACAAAAATCCTCAAAGTAGGGGAGAGCTTACTAGCCACATGCATGGTGTACATAGCAGAAAGACGCACGGTTTAATAACTTAACTTTGCTTAAGGAAGAACAGGCTTGGAATGCAGGAGGGGTGTGTCTGCTGAGACTTGCTCATCAACAGCCTCATTCTGGAAGCACTGATGCTGGAGTTCCATGTTAACGTTTCTGGGTGGAGTCTGGTGATTTCCCAATCCAGATGATTTCGTGGTTCTGTTTCCCATGGAAGGAGTACTCCTGAGAGAAGTGTTCTTCATAGCAAAGAAGGGGCGGGGTAGACATTCTGTCACCCAGCTTCCCATGCAGATTCAACAGGAAAAACTGCCATTCCACTCCACTGCCCAAAATAACTGTGTGGTGTCGCTGATGAGGAATGGCTGGTGCGTTCCGTCTGGGTGCCTTTCAGCTGGGTCGGTGACACCTCTGCATATAACCAGCCAGGGTCGTGTCTAACCAATGTAGGGCAGGGAGGAAACACAAAGCTACCTGATGCCTAAATGCCCCTGCCTCCTCAAGTCTTAAAAGTCCACAGCTAGACTGTTTTAAATTCAGAGTAAAAACAGTTGCAAACACTGGAAAGGATGTTTAAAAACATCGCTCACTCTGACTCTTATTTCCTTAAAATTATCAGAGTACACAAAAACCAGATAGTAAGAAACTTAGCAAGACACATGAATGATCCTGTTTCTTTACCAAGACAACAATGAAGAAAACAGCAAGATAATAAAAAGCTGGAAGGAGGGAGGTCCAAAGGTAAAAAAAAAAAAAAAAAAAAAAAAAAACTTGAGTAATATATAAACCAACCTCAACAGACATTCCTTACAGAAACCCAGCTCAAATTATCAAACAGGGTATTAAAAATTCAGGGGTAGTCGTGATGAGGGATGTCCTTCTGTATATATATATTCTCTTATTGGTTGATGAATAAAGCATTGATTGGCCAGGCAGGAAGTATAGGCAAGGCAACAAGAGGAAGGAGGAGAGGCAGAGAGACCACAAGGAAGAGATGTCATGTAGAGACTGGGATGATGGGATGCACCAGGCTTTCTCTGGTAAGATAAGGCCATGTAGAAATACATAGATTAGTAGTTATGGGTTAATAATTAAGAGAGAGCTAGCCAGAAAGAAGCCCTAGCCATCGGCCAACAGTTTAATAATTAATATGTCTCTGTGTGCTTATTTAGAGCTGAAGGGTGGTGGGACCTAGCAGAACAGAAACCATCATCTTCACAGCCGGGTGGTAGTGGTGCATTCCTTTAATCCCAACACTCAGGAGACAGAGGATCTCTGTGAGTTTCAGGCCAGCCCAGTCTACAGAGAGAGTTCTAGGATAGTCAGGGCAGTTACAAGAAATCCTGTCTTGAAAAAATAAAAATTCAATGCCAGCATGAGCCCCACAGTGACACACACTCGAAAACCAAAACCAAAACAAATTATGAGACAACTAAGCAATTGTGCAAGTGTGAATGCTGATTAGGTATTTGATATCCAAGAACTGTCCTTTTTTTTACCATGCTAGTATTTGGATATGTTTACGGAGTTCTTTATCTTCATGAAATATTTACAGATGAGATGATACATCTGGAATTTACTTCAACACAATTCCAAGGCAAAGAGGATTAGGCAGGGGTGCAGTCGAAACAGGATAGGTCATATATCAGCCACTGCTAAATGCTAAGTTCATTAAACTACTCTACCCACCTTTGTATCTGTTAGGTAGAAAGCCTGCTTATACGAGTAGGTTACTGCTGCTGTCGACCCTGGCCAGGGAAGCTTCTCTCTGCAGTGGGCAGCAGTTAATGCAGACTCATAACTGATCATAGTGCTGAGCGTGTGTCTACTGAGTGTCTGCCCTAAATGGAATACCTATATCAAGCCCTGCCCATCAAGGCTCAGGGAACACTGAAGAAGGGTAGAAACTAAAAGTATGTGGGGGAGTGCTGTGAAATGTGTTCCAGGTCATGATACGGCCTTTGCCCTTATGAACCCACGGCAGCTAATGGTTACTTGTACAAGGTCAAGTTAACAAGATCAGTCAGCATCCCCAATGGGCAGCACTAAATGGACTCAGTGGGCCATTAGCCAAAAAGAGAGGCCAAGAATGGGGGAGGGGTAATTGGTGGGGTGGAGTGGAAGGGGAAGCTGCAGTCCATATGATGCGTTTTTTTACATGTATGAAATTGTTAATAAAGAAAAGATACTCTGTCATAAAAGGAAATAGACCATTTTTCTGACATTTAGATAGAGCTATGGTCATTTAAATTAAGAGCCAAACATAATAAAACATCAGAGATTTCCATAAAAGGAATGGCGTGTTTCTAAGAACTATGACCAATCAGTAGTGATCACTATGTTTAATACTGAACAGAGTTCCTGGGAACTGAGGCATGAGGACAGTGAGGTAAAGAAACCAGGAGGAAAAACATTTCACAGTTTCTGATCTTTTATTTTTCAGCACCGGTGGAACCAGCACCCACTTCTGGCCTCTGCAGGTGTCCAGACATATGGCATACATCCACAAAGACATACTCATAGACACACACATGAAAATTTAAAAACTAAGAGAATCTTATTAGCTATTGTGTACAAAAGAGAATTGGGAGCCAGTCCCTACTTCCAGCTACATTTACATTGTTCAAGAACCCAGAGAAGAATGATGTCGGCTCAGAGCTTACTACTTCTACCGTGAGCTCTGCAACTCTACACTCAAAACCAACGGGAGCAAACTGGGTTTGTGAGTACAGGTGACAATACTGCAAGAAATGGCTTTAACCCTGTGACTGCCAAACTGAAGATCTGATGTGTCTAACACAGGAAGCCCATCAATAATTGGTGAACTCCAGAATGTTCTTCTAGGTGGATGATAAAGGTGTACATAGAAGAAAAGAAAGATTACAGAAGCAGTTTGTGAAAACAGAATCTCCTTGAGAGGAACCCTAGTGAGGCAGGGTTACTTACTAGCTAAACCTGGGAGTTTTGTTGTTCTTGTTTCTGAGACCCAGTCTCACGATGTAGCCCAGGCTGACCTCAAAATTTTGACTCCCCTGCCTCCACCTCTCAGGAACTGGGATTAAATGTGCACCACCATGCTTGACTCCAGGGAACTTTTAAATGTAGATTGTGTCCTCTCTGGAGACACTTAGGAGCCATGAACCAGATTTATTCATCCTGTATCACAAAGCAGCTAGAAAATACATCCCCACTTTAGACAGCAAAAGCTCATACTTCCTGGTACAAAGATGTGCTCACAGGACTCAGCTTGCCTCCAGGAAGTGATGCATCTGTCTTGGAAGTGTTGGGGGCTCATTCACAACTTGAACACCAGTTACTAATTCATTCAGCAGGCTCTGTCTGTTTGGGTTCCTCACGTTCCTACTACCCCTGGCTCTTCGTATTCCAGAAGGGAGCAACAGTACTACACAAGCCCGTAAGTGCAGTAATGGCTTTTTTTCTGAAGCATTGCTTAGAAACTCTGAGTCTAACATGGAGTCCACAAGTCCCCTGTAGGTACTTTCATCTAATGAAAAGGTCCATGGCTTTTCCTGAAAAGATGCATGGGACAAAACAAAACAAAACAAAAAACCTATTAAAAGCCACCACCACTACTACAAAAGCCTCCTGATACATTTTTTAGCTTTAAAATATTTCAGAAATGGGCAAGAGTGGTTTGGAGAAGAAGGGGAACAATTTTACCATTATGTTCAACAAGATGTTTGGTTGGGCTAGTGGAGAATAGAAAATAATAGTAGCTAGTCCAAATCCAGGCAGAAACAGACAAAAACACCAGCAGAGTCAAGGAAGTGTGAACTGCCTGAGCACTCCCAGCAACTCCTCAGCTAGCAGCCTGTGGTGTCTCAGTCAGACAATGGGGACCAAGAGCCTAAATGAATTGTCCATGAACACACAACCAACACCAACTGGCAGGCAGAAGCCAAAATCCCTGCCACATAAACTTTTGCTCCAAACACCCTTGATACCCAACATAACCAGTGTTCCTTGGCTAACTGCACTGGTGAAGTGGGCCTTCCAGCACCACCAACATGCCTGCTTTTCACCTCCTAATCACTTCCATTGTGTAACAGGTGCCCTCAAAGAAAGCTGCTCCCAAGTCTCTAATCACTACCTCTCTGGGATATACCGAATTCACAAGTATGGCCCTGGAATTTGTAGCTTCTGTCAGCTACAGTGAGTCAAATAACATTAGCCAACTCATAGTCTACCCAGCAGATAGATGCTTTGCTAGATAATCTCTGTCCTTGTGATAGGAAGAAGAATTAAAGTCTTGCCAACATCACCAACTCATTCCTCACAAATCATTTTACCTGCATACGACATCCGGAGATACCGGGTCAAGAGGGAGATTATTTTTAATACTTATTTTTATTAGTCTTTAATTACATACATACATGTGTCTTTGTGGGGGGGGGGTATGTACAGGTGTCCATGGAATCTAGATGAAGGGGGTGGATCCCTTAAAGCTGGAGTTACAGGCAGTTGTGAGCCACCCAATAAGGATGCTGGGAACCCAACTAAGGTTTTCTGCAAAAACTGTAAGAGCTCTTAACCACTAAAAAATCTCTCCAGCCCTAGAGGGGAGTGCTAAGAACCACACAAAGCCCTTCAAGATAGTGAGACCATAAACTAGAAAATGTACCTAGATCAAAAATCCATTTTGTCCAATCTGCAATGAAGATTCATGGCATCCTTTTGCTTTTGTTTTAATAGCATTCTTCTCTCTATCTAGGAGGGTCCAGAGAAGTAAGCCAGTTGGCAAGGGCAGGTGACCACAAACTAAATTTTGCTGGAGAGACTATACTCATTGATAATTAGAAAGTCTGCCGCATTTTATATACTTAAAAGAGAAAAAAAATATCCCTCAGGAAAGAAAGCCCAACAAATATAAGTTCTTTGAACACACAAAGGTAGTGAGTGAGTTGGTGGGGACTGAGACAGCTACCCAGAGTCACCTGGTTCTTTTAAAAACAATCTCTTCTGCGTCAGATTCTCTCCTGACCCCCTCTGTCATCCTCCTGACCCCCTCTATCATCTTCATGCTTTAGTACTCTAGCTGCAATAACCCCATTTTGTGAGCAACACTTTCCTTCTTTCTATTTTCATGTTTTCTTCCAGACTTCTGCCAACTTCTATTTTTTATGTTCCTATCATAATTATGATTAACTTTCTATTTGTTAAAATAGAAAATACTCTTAAATGTGTCATCCAACCCTCTAAAGTGGTCTATGACAAACCAGGTTTTGGATTATCTGTAGTTAACACTCAAGAAACAGGTCTTGTTGACTTTTAAGTTGTGTGAATTGACATTGACTTATAGAAGCTTTATGGTAAACTCTTAAGTCCTTTGTGTAATGTGCAAAAGAAAAGTTGGGGTTGGAATATAACCACAGAGAGAACAGATATGAAGACAGTGCTGACTATGCCATCTTAAACCACCAATGCTGGTGACTGAATCCAGGGCTTCGTCCATGCTAATCAAGTGCCCCCACACTGAACTACACACACAGCCCCATCTGAAAGAATTTTTAAGCCACTCTTCCACTCAAACTATGAACTTTTCTCATTAGAAGGAGCTGGGAGCTTCCTAACCTTGCAGTATCATTTGCCTAAAGCCAGCCATCAAACTTTACCACACACCTTCCTAAAGCATCATTTGTTTTCTTTCCAAAAACAAAGCTTGCAGACTACTCACTGGGAGATGAAGAAGCATTACCAAGACACCTGATGACAGCTAGCATACTTACCACACATCCTAGTTCCCCAGAAGGAGCCTGGGTGTTCAGGTGTGAGCTGGCTTGGCATACGGCAGCAATTGCTAGCATTGAGTGGGCAGGCAGACATCAATAGCAGCTACGTTCTTCTGTCTTCCAAATAGAGTGTTTTCCCCCCTTCCATCTCAGCAGCAACACTAGGTACTTGCCATATAATCAGGACTCAATAGTCAGCCTCTGAGTTCCTGCTGAATTCCATCTGGAAATTCTTCCTTTGTGGCATCCGTGAAACTGCACTGCCCTTGTTTATTCTCATAGCTCACTCTCCACCCCGCCTGCTCTTCTTAATTCCTAAAATGCCATAGCAACTTTTGATGGGCTTTCCTATATTTTCTGCAGTCACTCAGCCCAGTCATTTCATTTCTTCCCCCAGTTTTAAACCAGAGATGGGACAGATATGGGCCTTTCACTCCAAACTCTGTCCTGCCCTACACAACCATGTCCTGTGTTATACCTGAGGGACCTGAAGCTCCTCCCAGTCCAGAAGCGCTGCTCAACACGCCCATGTGTTGGAGAAAGCATGGCTGAGGAATCAACAGGTTCACACTGCAAGCCCTAGGACAATGGGACAGCTGCTATTTCATGCCTTTAAGACTCAGTCACCTCTTCTACACAATATGCAAAAAGAATTTAAGTGGAGCTACCATATAATGGGGGAGACAATAAAAACCCCAGCTTCAGGAATTGGTTACATCTTGTTGAGTTGTTGGCAAAGGAGCCTCACTCATAAACCTACCAAACAAACCAAATAAAGTTATTACCAATGCCACTGGTTACCTGGACAGTAGGACTCTAATACTGCAGGCACCACTTAGTTAAGTCATCAAACATGAAGAAATTGAGCTGGTGCCAAATTAGAAGTGTCACCTCTACTGACTAGCATTCATAGTGCTAGAAGGTACTATACATGTTACCAAACGAGAAAAGTAATCATCAAATTCACCCAGCTCTACAATTCTTATGATTTACAATAGGGACCTGTCTGCAAGATATACTGGTGTAATAGTGACACAAATGATATGGGAGTCACCAGCCAATTTTTTTTTTTTTTTTTGGTGGTTTCAATGTCATCTTTATTTTTCTTTGCCAATATTTTTTTTGCATTTTTTATTAAATTATTAATATTTTCACATGTACTTTCCCTCTCCCTCTCCCTCCCCCACCCCCATTCCTTCTCCCCCACCTCCAACCTACCCCCCACCCCATCCACCCGCCACTCCCCAGGCAGGGTAGGGCCCCCAACCAGGGCTCCACCAAGTCCACCAAATCTTCCTGTGCTGGGCCTAGGCCCCTCCCCATGTGTTCAGAGACAGAGCGAATCCCTTCAAGTGGGATGGGCTCTCAAAGTCCCTCCCACCCACCAGGGCAAAACGCCAGTCCACCTCCAGAGGCTCCCAGGAGTGCAGGGGCCTCCCCATTGGCATCCATGATCAGGGGGCCACCAGCCAATTTTTTAAACATTGAATGTAAGGCCCACTCTATGAGATGGAATACAAACCTGACTCTGTTAATCCACTCTGACTCTTGGCCTGTGGAGGCCAAGAACCTGAGACTAGGCAGGTCATGGGCCCTAGGGGAAAACAGACTACTATTATTCTGCTATGGGAACACAGCAATAAAACGACTCAAAATGACACACATAATGCTATACACATGGATCAGTGCATCACTTAGTGCTTCTTGGAGAAGTTTCTTCTTCCAGTAGATGGGCATTAATGCAGAAACCCACAACTGAACAATGTGCAAAGGGTGAGCACTCAGCTCTAAATGAGATGTATTTATCAAATGCCTCCCCTCATGGCCCAGGGATTCACTGGGAAGCAGAGTTTGAGTGTATGAGCCAGGGGTGGTAGATTACTCCAACAACACAGTGTCTTCAGATACAACAGTGTCAGTAAATATGACATCACAGAGACTGTGGTGGCATGCGCAAGGCCTGCATAGGTGGAAACCAGACAAAATCCCAGCACTGAGAAGGGAAAGTGGTACAAATTCCCATCCCTAACCAAGAAGTCATTTGCAATTGATACCTACTGGGAAAGGGAAGATCAGTTTTCTCCAACGGAGTGACACTGGATATATCAACCATTCTCTAAGGCAGACCCGCTGCCCAGAAGACACACAAAATAGACTGTGTTTTCCTGTGTGCTTTTTTTTTTCCTTTGGTGTATGCAACTGTGTGCTTCTTTTTTCCTTTTGTGCATGTGTGTACATGTGTGTGGTTGCTATGGTTTTGGTGGGGTTTTTGTTTGTTCCCTTGGTTTAATGGCTTTTGTTTTTCTTTTGAGAGAGCAGTAAAAACCAAGTTAAGAGAATAGGGCAGTGGGGAGCAGCTGGGAAGATTTTGGGGAGGGGAAAGAATATGGTAAAAATATATAATTTTTAATGTAAAACAGTCACCTTGGAAAGTGGTTGAAAAGACTAAATTAATTTCCATGTTACAATTCATCTATCTGGGCTGAGTCATATCAGAAAGCAAGTATAATTCACTTCCCAAAGCTTTGTTAGCCAGCTCTCCTGACAAGGTGGGTTCTGTTAAAGTTGCCTTTGATTTCACTGGGCGGCCTCAAAACCTGGAGCCAACTCTCACTATCCCTAACGCCTTTCAGTAAAATCAGTTGCCATTTCCTTTAATGTGTCTCTTCGTTTTGGTACCACTGCCCTAGATACACTCACACTAGATATACACACCAACAGGCAGAGTCTCACTATGCAGCTCTAACTGTGCTGAAACTCATTATATAGACCAGGCTGGCTTCAAACTCACACAGATCCACCTGCCTCTGCCTCCCAAGTGTTGAGATTAGAGGTGTGGGCCACTACGTCCAGCTAACTTGGCACTCTTAACCAGATTCAATAACCCATTAGCACCAGGAGCCAAACATGCCAAATTATCCTACCACAGAGGAAGTCACCACAGAGACAGATGTTAACTTCAAAACCCAACAGAATTGTCTGTAAAGGGAATTCTGCATCACTTGGTCCAGTATCATCACCTCTTGCTTATATCAAATGGCCCAGCATAGGTACTTCCTCCATTCTAACTATGCAGAAACAGAGAGAAAAATGGAAGAAGGAAGGAAGAAAGGAAGGAAGGAAGGAAGGAAATGGAAGGGGTCCAGTGTGTTTGTGTTCATCATAGAAAGCGCCCAATACTCCCAGCCCTGACAATTCAGCTGCTTCTCTCTCACCAACAGATAGGACAAGCAACAGCAGAAACCAAATGATGAATGAGAAAAGAGTGGCATACAACCATTCCAGAATAATAATGAGAGTAAAGAAGTCTCTGGACAAGGAAGAGGACAGGGTACCATGCAAACACCAAGAGGCACCTGTGTTTGATGTTAAGAGTGTCTGTGCGGAGGGAAGCGATTTATGACAGTTCTGTTTTGCTTGTCCTACTACAATTAGAAACGTATAGATGTCCTAATTTCTCACATTCCTATGTCCAACTGTCAACCAAGAAAATCCTTTTCCCAAGGGTCCAGACTTAAGCTCTGACGCCACAGATGCCTGTGGGTAATGCAGATGTTCTGAATCTCACTGATGCTGATGTCAGCAGTGATCAGCACAGCAACCACAAGCTCTCAAGGAAGTGTGAAAAGATTGCATGCCACATAGGAAGTGGTGACCAGAAATAGCCAACAAACCATGGACTCAATCAATAAACTCAAGTGCCTCTTTCGAAGTAGGGACATGGAAACAAAAGGTTCCTATGGTAAACACTGGCTGATTACAATCCATTGGCATTGTTCTTCTTTATCTTATTTACGTGCCTGAGCATTTATATAGCTCATAGTTTTGTCTCCTGTTTTTAGAATAAAGTAGGTTTTGTATCTGACACACCCACACCCCTAGAGAAGAAAAGATGAGAAATGTTCAGATATAAATATAGATGCAGGTACAATGGATCAAAACAAAAAAAGAAGGTAAGTTGAATACTTGGAGAGAATATTTGCAAAGATATATCTGGTAAGGGAACACCACCCAAAATATACAGAGTAATCTCAGTACTCAACAGTAGATCTGAGGAAATAGCTCAGTCAGTAATATCCTTGCTCCACAAACTCCAGTACCTGTGTTTAGTACCCAGCACAATATGAGAAAACCAGGACTTGGAATGCTCTAAAAACTACATTGTGGAGGCCTGGATGGTTTCCTGCTGAAAAACTACATTTCCCAGCTTCCCTGTGGACTACAGAAGCTGTTTCCACACCATAAGGGGCCTCATCCCTTCTTTCTCTAAGTACATCTGCACACGTGGATGACAAAGATGACCTCTTGCTGTGAATATACATGGTCCAGCCTGAAGTTAAACCAAGTCTCTTTCTTTCCCCTTCCATCTCCATACAGCTGCCTCTTAATATGGTACAGTACATTGTAAAAGGGTCAGGATCTCAGAGTCTGCACCCACATCCAAAATGTCTCAAACAACAGAGAGGCAAAGAATGATCACTCTGTCCTCAATGTCTCCCGAAATGACATACGAGGATACCATGAACGGGAGAACTTTACAACTAAGCCTACCCTCTGACAAGTATAGGATCTGGATACTAGTTCAACTGGTCATGCCCTGTACACTAGCATTTAATTCTTCCTCTTACCAAAAGCTCATGCCAACATCTACACCCTAACCACGAATGTTCCTTCATTAAAGGAGGCTGCCAGATACTCTGTTATCAAACTCACAACTTGGGAAAATTATTCAGAATATCCTAGTGGTGTCTTTGACAGTTGGTTTTCTATCTGTAGAGTCAAGAAGTGGTTCTATTAAATGATAGCCCAAGCCTTTAGATTCTTCAGAAGGAGATGACTTAGATGAGGAGATTCTCTCCAACCAGGAGAGACCATAATCTAGTCTCTTTGAAGACAGACAAGCTCCAGGGCCAGTGCCTGCAATTTGAAGCCAAAAAGAGTACACAGGCTTTGACAGTGAAACTTGTGGATTTTTCTAAGAAATTCTCAAAGCCATTATCTTCTAAAACTCATTTAATTTTGTTATCTTGCTTCATAAATTATGCCTGTAGACAACTGATCTGTTTTTTAAATAGAATCATGTTAAGAAACATGCTTGCTGCTGTTCGGTGTGTGGCTGGCTATCTGAAGATCTGTCCATCAGTAGAAAGAGCAAAGAGTTGGCTCTACCCTTTGTTGTTAATTCAGTCCATGATGTAAATTATTTCTTACAGACTTGACACAGCTGACTGCTTTCATCGCTCATGGTGTATGGAATGAGAAAATAGAGTTTTTAACAGTTAATAGGGTTAGTTTTAGAAAACTTTGTAAAGTGAATTATTAACTGACATGGCAGTCACTGACTTGGGTGGTGACTTAGGATGTTCTAGAACAGTGGTTCTCAACCTGTGGATCCCAGCCCCTTTGGGAGTTACATATCAGATATTTTGCATATCAGATATTTACATTATGATTCAGAACAGTAACAAATACACAGTTATGAAGTAGCAACAAAATAATTTTATGGTCGCGGGTCATTACAATATGAAGAACTGTACAAGGGTCACAGCATTCGGAAGGTTGAGAACTGCTGTTCTCGAATGTTCTAAAGAAGTGCCTGTTGAGGATAAAGATAAAGCAAGGGAGTCACTGTCTATGGAAGTATGTTTAAATTGGAAATTATAAATCATTCCTTCTTGGGAAATACAAATTACAATTAAACTGTCTCTTGGAATATAGGTATAATAATTTGATGTTGACAAAAATATGTATTATCATGGTTTCAAATACTAGTTATGCTCATTTAAGGTAATAGTCCCAATTCTTAAAAATTTTTACCTTATCAAGTTATTTCTAACCAAAACTTTTGTTTTACTTAAGATACTATTTCTATGCACTAACTAAAAGCTGATAGTGTTAATACTGAAAACAAATATACAAAGTTCATCATATGCAAAAGCAAGGAATGTCTCTCAGACGTTCTGTTCGGATTCATTCCTTGCATGCCGACTTTAACTGACTTCTTTTAAACAGCCTCCAGGTGCTTCTTGTTTAGGCAGAAGTCTGATGTAACAAACATCTGATTACAGCCACCTTGTCCTTCTACAGAACTCTGGTACATGGCTCAGCCAGTTGTACAACTGCCTTTTAACTCCTGTTAATCTTGATGCAAAAGTTTTTCTCGTGCATCTTTGTCTCTTAATGCTCCCACAGAGTTGTACAGTTATTCCCTCCTGCCTTGCGTTCTGGATCTTTGCCAATTGTTAAGTTCTATCACAGCCTCTCGGATGGACTGTCTTCTGAGACACTCTAGCTGGGGCTCCCCCCACTGCCCTTCTGTCACCCTTGAAGTGGTTACCAAGAGACTGACACCTCCAAATCCCTAAAAGCAGTTTGAGTGACCTCTCAAAAGGGACTAATGGGCCATGAGCCACCCAGCATATTCCTCTTTTTGCCACTCTGGATGTCATTTTGGGGACTCGGAACTAAAGTAGCCGAATCGAAGGCTCCATTTTTTGTCAAGTAGCCTCAGATCAGCTTAACGCCCTTCAGGACCAGCTGACTCCGTGCCTGCTACAGTACTCCCAAGATTAAAAAGGACTAGACCTAACCACTGGAACAAGATTGGTGCCATCTCCACAAAAGACTTTGCTTCCACACTGACAAATCCTAACTGGTTTGAGATGGAGCCTATAACAGGCACAGGAAAAATTCAACCACAGCCTTTGGGTTCCCTCCCACTCTGGCTTCTCCCCTGGATACTTCTGCCCCTCTTGTTACCCCCACACTTACGTTTTTACACTGTATTTTAAATGTTTTAAATATGAAACTTCACCTTCTACCCAACCAAAGTGTCCCACTCCAGCTCTCCCAATAGCTCTTACCCTGCAACAGCTCCATTTGTTCCTGACACATCTGCAAAAAGACCTTTTAGATGCTGTGGAGAAGCTCCGGCTAAAAGGGACCTTCATCCCTTGCACCAAAGGTCAGATACAATTCGCTACATTATTCTTCTATTTCCTCCTGTCCCCTTCTTTTCCTGCTCTGTAGCTTCCTGCTACTTCTGTTAGCTCATTGGTGACAATAGGACCAGTCATTGTCACCCTGAATCAACTCTACACCCAGTTCCCCTCACTGGCCCACTTGGTCTTCCCCACCTCTACTCCTCCCTATGCCTTAATCTTCCCAGAAAAATCTCTATTTTACTCTGTAACCAAATCATCTGTGTACAGCCCTCTAATGATAATTCTACAAGTCTCTACAGGCCTGCGGGACAACAGCATGATCCATTGCAGCAGATCAAGTTAAGACTCTCCCCTGCTATGTGACCAGAGGACGCCCTTCTCAATGGACCCAGAACTGCCCCCTCCAACAAAGGCCCTCCTCAGAGAACACAGCTGTAATTACCCTGTATTTTGTTTACATACTCTCAGAGCGGGGAATGGGGGCAGTTTCCTGCGGAAGGACTACACTTCCCAGCTGCCCTTGTGGACTACTGAAGTCTTTCTGCCCCTACAAGGGGTCACATGCCATCTTCCTATGTGGCCATTTGGCCATCCTCACACATGGATGATGAAGATGCCCACTTGCCATAAGTAAACATGGTCCTGCCTAAGGTCAGATCAAGCCTCTCTTTCTGACTCTGTCTCTCTACATCACAATAATCTTTCAATCTAATCTTTTAAATAATCTAACAGTCAGAAGGATTTCTGGGACTCTGGTCAGACACTAACCAGATCAGTGAGCTCCAGGCTCAGTGAGAGACCCTGTCTCAAAACTTAAGGTGGAAGAGACTAGAGAGATGGTTCAGTGGTTAAGAACACTGGTTGCTCTTCCAGTGAACCAAGGTTCTATTCTCAGCCCCCACACAGTGGCTAACAATCATCTGTAAGTCCAGTTAGGTTTAGGGTTAAGGTTAGGGTTAGGGTTAGGATTAGGGTTAGGGTTAGGGTTAGGGTTAGGGTTAGGGCTAGGGCTAGGGCCTCAGAGTGAACCAGGAACACACATGGTATACAGATATACAGACAAAACATCCATACACATAGAATAAATAAATAATTTTAAGCCATTATTGACATTTATTTTTTAAAAAGTAAATCATATGGAGAACAATTAAGGAATATTCCCAGCATCACCCTCTGGCCTTGGCACAAGTGGGTGTACACACATACACACACACACACACACACACACACACACACACACACTAGAAACAGACAAAAGATCTGAACAGACATCTACCAAAGAAACCATGCAGATGGCGGATGCACATATGAAAAGCTGTTCCACATCATGGGCTTTGGGAATGGCAACCTGGCTGTGAGGCACTCACTGCTCCCACCTTCTGGAATGTTCAAACCTAAAACTCCCACCCCCTCATGTTGACGTAAACAGAGGTGCGGTTCTGCGTTCTCTGGTGGGAAAACACAGCACACTCTTCACAAAAGCAAGCATATTCTTACCATAAGACCCAGCATTTACATGCCTTGGTATTTATCTAAGCAAGATGAAAGCCTGTCAAAAAACACAAACAAACAAACAAACAAACAAAAAAGCCTGCACATAAATCCCTTACAGCAACTTTTGATCTTAAACTTAAACTTGGAAACGACTAAAATGTCTTTCAAGAATTGAATGGGCAAACTGTGGCATTCCAATGAAATGTTACACACACATGCGAGCACACAAGCACACATACACACTCACCCGCCCACACACTCACACACTCACACAAACACGTCTACTAATCTATTTTTAAAAATGCATACTACTGAAAGAAGCCAATGTGAAAATGACTACACACTTCACTTCCATCTCTATGACTCTGGAAAAGGAAAAGCTATGGAGAGAACTGGAGGGAAAAAAATCAAGCAAACTTTTAGAAAACAAAAACCAATGGTTGCCAAGGATTTCCGGGGACTGATGGACAAATGAGCAGAAGGCTGGTGACGTTGGGGGCGTCACACTGTTCTGTACACTATTATAATGGTACACAGGTCATTCATTATACATGTCAGTTCACAGAGTGCACACTACCAAGAGGAAGTCAGAAGTAAACAAGAGACTTTAGGTAATGAGCAGTAGCAGCGGCTTCCCAAGTGTAACAAATGCACCATGCTGGTACAGGATGTTGAGAGTGGAGAAGGCTGTGCAAGGGTGGAGGCAGGAGGCACATGGAAACTACGTACCTTCAACTCTCCCATGAACCTAAAAAAATGCTCTAAAAATGTCCATTTTTAATTATGTATGGTTGCATATACGTTTTTTTTCCAGCTCAGTTTATAAGCATTTGTTTTTTTCCCATATTTCCTTGTAAAAAGTTGGTGGTATCATCATACTAGGCAAGAAGAAAATGAAATATTTAAAAATATAATTTGTGTTTAATATACAACCACTAAATATATATATATATATATATATATATATATATATATAGTGCCATTAGCTACCATTCTTCTAGGTTCTGTGTTGCTAGATTATGTCTAGTGGATTTATATTTAAGTCCAGCCTTCAAAACCACCTACCAGTGCCAGAAATCTTTATTAATATCTGCTGAGGGGTTACCCAAAAGGCCCAGGGAGAAAATGTGACTCTTTAATCAAGGTTCCCAAGTACAATAGAAAAGCAAAACAGTCAACAAGTGGAAAGAGAAGACTTTTCGGTAATGACCTTCATCCCGCATCAAGTAAAATGTGCTAACCACATGACAATGCATGGCAGTGAATCCTCAGTGGGACACTTTGTAGAAATAAAGCCAAAAAGAATGGTTGCTGCCATGTAATTTGCAGCCCGATCCTAACAAAGGTCTCAGGAGGCCTCATGGATGTAATAATACACCTCCTTGAAAAAAGGTCATACACAGCCTGCAAATGCAGAAAACATGACCTGCTGTGTAGAGAGACACGGCTAGCCCATGAACTGCCTGTGGGAAGACAGGTTCAATCTCATGACAGCTGACTGACAGCACTGTTCCCTCGAGGAGGAGAGGCTGCTCCACCATACTTGCTAAAGAAAAGTCCAAATCCCTCCTTGCCCTCCAAGGTGTGTTCAGAGGTGTTATTAGAGGTGCTTCCTCACCCCAGGCTTCCTCTTTTTTATTCCTTCCCTGCTGGCCCTCAGGGAACCCCTACGATTTTCTTAGATGTGCAGTAAAAAGGCTTTTCCTAGTTCCGGTGAGGGTAGACATGCCGCCAAGGACATGACTGAAGCAGTGGCCCCACTGGTGAAATCATTAACCTCCACCACCATTCAGAATGACATCAGCACAAACACAGGAAAACACAGCACAGCACAGCCCTGCCCTGAATCCTTCCACCTGGAGCTTAGCAGTCAGTCCCATTGAAAAACATGAACGATAACAAAGAAAATCAGTTTCTTCCTTGTCTTCCTTCTACAGCAGAAGCCAACTGTTAACATTAAAAAGGTTTGTGGCTCCATTTCTGCATTTACCCATGACTCTTCATCGCGAAGAGTTCTGAAAGTACAACACACACCATGTTGTGTTCTGTGTCCCTGTCATGTGCTCAGTTGAGTTCTTATGAGGAAGTCAACAAAACCCAAGCATTTCAGGCAATGCCAGAGACTGAAAGAGAGGCTAAGGATGGCCTGGCATGTCCAAGCCAACCTACCCAGAAGTGAAGAGACTTAGCCTGGAGAGAACAGAAAAGAATTCAGATAGGCTAGAAGAAAACAAAAAGAATAACAATAATTCTGGGCAAAGTTCTGTGCCCAGAGGCTGTAAGGATTCTAAATTTGTTCTTTGCAACTGATGGCCATAAGAAATTAAAGGCATGAAAAAAATGAAGTTTACCTGTCTCAAAAAAAAAAAGAAACAAAAGAAGAAGAAGAAGAAGAAGAAGAAGAAGGAGAAGGAGAAGGAGAAGGAGAAGGAGAAGGAGAAGGAGAAGGAGAAGAAATGCGATTTATTACTGCTGCTGTTTTGTTTGTAAAGAAAGAACTTCAATTCTCAGAAGTTTGACTTTAGAGGCCAACAATGTTCCTGGCAGGAAACCTGCAAATGTGGAGGCTTTAGAGGAAGGAAGGACCGAGATCGAGTCCTCCCACAGAAAGCAGCTCTGAAAGTTGTGATCAGCCGACAGACATTCCAATGCAGTGCCAGTTCAGAATCTTGGGCTCCAGGCAAGATTCTTGATGTCTCTCTGATCGCTGGTTTCCTCATTTTTTAGAATGGAGATAAGGTCAGTTATCAGAGGAAATAAGGCAACACATGTAAGCTGTCTAGTTTATTCTGTGTATGTGTGGAGGTGCACAGGTACACATGCCTACACATGAATATGGAGGGCCACAGGACAGCCTTGGTGTCATTGTTCAAGTGCTGCCCATCTTTTTATGAGCCAGATGTCCCACTAAGCTGGAACTCACCAAGTAGGTAGGCTGGCTGGCTTCAGGAATCCTCCTGTCTCCGTCTCCCCAGTGCCAAGGTTACATTGCAAGCACATGTCACCATGCCTGGCTTTTTTTTTTTTTTTAAACATGGGTTCTGGGGATCAAATTCATGTCCTTGTACCTGCAAAGCAAGCACTGTACCAACTAATGCATGCATGTCCCCAGCCCCGATGTCTTAGTGTAATCATTGATGTATTCAATAGTGTATTCAGTAAATGGTGATGGCTATAAATCACATGAAAAGAAAGCAAGAAAAATACTCAAGTATTTACTAGTGGGGGGAAAAAACTATATTGGAAGGAAACAAAGTTTGGGGAGATAATCTGCCCTGTTCTTATACGTCCTACATTTTGGCCCTGATACAGCTTAGTCTGTAAGGAGAAGGTGGCATGTTGATGTCTGACTCAGTTGCAAAGTGCAGAACAGTCCTTGGAGTCTCGCCTTCTCATAAACACTTTAATACTGAGAAGAAAATCACCGTCCTCAGTGTGAACCTATAAAAGTGACTATGCACTTGCATTAGTCCGTCCCATATGCTGCTAGAGATTGAAATCCACCTTGGCAAAGAAGTTCAATACCATGGTTATCATGAACATCTTTTACTAGACACCACGACAAATGCTTTTAGAGTCTTTTAAACCAGGAGAAAGGAAAGGTTTCGGTGTGCCACGCACTAGGTTTTATTTTCCATCACAATGAGTCCTCCCAAGTCTATGAGAAAGATTCTGTGGCTTTACTATAGAAACCAAGTAAGAGATAAAATAAGCTGTACGTAGGCTGGGGATGTAGCTCAGTTGGTAAAGTGCTTGCCAAGTCCTGGGTTGGATCCCTAGTACAGCATAAAATAGGTGTCCTGAAACACACCTCTAATCTCAGCATTCAGGAGATGGAGGCAAGAAGGATGGGAGCTGTGGAGCTGTTCTGTCATCCTTGGCTACACAGGGAGTTAGAAGCCAGTCTGGGCTACGACATAAGACTTGATCTATAAATAAACACAAGATGTGTGTATTCTTTCATTGCTTTCATTTATTTATGAATTTCAAAGCAAGCATCCTTGTGCATCTTTTGTAAAGCATCAGGCAGAGAAAATCATTGTCCTCGAGAGGTTTACAATTTAAAGGGAGAACAAGATGAGCAGCTCTCATAACAGACTGGGAGAGATGTCACCAAAATACAAAGTACCATGAGAATAAGATTAATACCAACTAGGAATTCACGAAAGGCTCCTGTGAGGGAGTTATGGATTGGTACAAAAATAATGAGAGGCAGAGCAGGAATGTGCTAGAGGTGTGTGGTTTGACCTGAGGAACCAATGCTCAAGAATGTGTGTTGCATCTTGGGATGAAAGCTGTTTGTTGCAATAGGGAGGGAAATGGGTCGACACTGGATATGTCAAGAACTCTGAATGTCAATTTTAGCTATTTACTTTTGTTAATTACATTAACACTAAATACCATGAGGTATACTCAGAAACCTGCCAAGAGGGGAAGAAGGAAGGAAAAGCAATTCCTTAACGAGCACGTCTCAAACAGCACTTGAGGCACCCATACGGGGCTGTAATCTGGACTTCTTCATGCTACTGAGGCTTTCTGTGTTCTCGATTTGGAAGTGGACAAGCTCTTTCTTGTCTTACTTTACCCTTTTTAGTAACCAGCTTTTACACTTTCTCCTTCCTTTCCCAGGACACTAAAAAATTAGGCAGACAAGCAGATTCTGGAGAAATCCAAAGAGTTTTTGGCAGGAGGAAAAGGAAATGTTATGCAAATCCATCAGCCTCAGACATGCAGCCTCCAGTGAGGTCATCCTGGTCCCTTCAATCGAGCTGCATCCTCCGAGTTTTCTGATTTCTTGTCATCGCTCCTTCATTCCAGTAGTTTTTGAATGCCACTGTGTGTGTCTGTCTCCCGAACTACTTAGAAGGCAGCCTGATTTCCCCTTGGTTCAATCTCAGCTTATCTCATTCTCTCTTGGGCCATCAACCTTCCTCCAAGGATTCTACCTCCAACACACAGCTAGTGTGAGCAACTGGAGACTTTTTTAGTGCTGAGTTTCTTTCTTCATTTCATCCCAGCACTCGCTGCCTGGACACTCCAGTTAGTTCACTCCAGCTTAGTTTACATGTTTCATTTAACTAGCAATGCTGTGGAAAACCTTCCTCCCTCCCCCTTCAAGCCAGGGTCTAAAACATCCTTCCTCCTGGAACCATTAGGTAATCCCTCCTTCCTACTCAAAGAGACATTCATTTGGCTTTAAATTGTATTGTACATTAAGCAATAACTACTCATTTCCTTAAAGGAGGCCTATACACTTGGATATGTGTGGAAGAGAAAGGCAACGGAGGCAGGTGAATTCCCTTATGGGGTCCCACTATGTTCAAACTTGCCCACTTGTCCACCACAGCTCTCAAAGACGTGAGCTTGCTAGCCCTTGCCTCGCCGTCTTTAAACACAGCAGTCTCTTGGGAAGAGACCCAGTGTATGGGAATGCTGACAGCCAACTGTGCCTGACTCAACAGGCAGGATTACAGCACCACCAAATTAAAGTATGCCTCGCAATAGTGTGGAGGGGCAGCTGATTCACTGGGGGACGGGAGCGGGGGAGGGGGACAAGAAAATGAGAGATCACGGAAAGTCCCAGAGGAAGTCGTAACGTCCCATTCTAGAGGCCTGCTATTGTGTAGTGTGCATGTAAGATACACCCAGAGCCCCTGTGTCACTCACTGCTCCTCTTCACCCTCCTTCATCCCAACATATGCCTCACCCCAGGTCACCTGAGCCTCAATAAGCCCGCTGGCTGCAGGCTCCAGCTCTGTCCACCACCTGCCTAGGACCAGCCAACGTGGACATTTGTGACCTGTAATCCTAGCAACGCCAGACAACGACCCCTAGCCCCAGCCTTCCATCCACAGGTTCTTATTGTGCCTTTTGCCCAGTCTGACGGCAGCCCCTAAACGGTAATCCGAGTAGGGCAGACAGATGGGAGGAGAGGGGAACAGACACACATTTCACAGGGACCCAAATTAACCTGCTGCCCCTCGTAAAGTCCCCACCCTCACCCCCCTTTCCTCACAGTGGGACTGGAGGCGCTGACTGAGCAAGCAATGGGAGCGCTATCTAAGCCGGTGTACCGCTTCACACAAAGCCCTTCACCTTCGGCTCGCCTTGCAAGCTCCTCCCTGGGCTTGGTCTCCCAGGGTCTCTGATGCCCCCTTCGGTGGTCGGTGGGACGGTCCGACTCGCTCTAGCAGCGCAGTCTCTGCCTCTTCCTCCCCGCCCCTCATCACTGAGCCCAAAGGGAGCTCCTCTCGGCTTTAGGGACGTGAGGGCTCCCCATGAGTCCACGGTTCCTGAGCAGACCACGGTCCAGTGTGCCGGACACAGCTTCGCGCAGCAGCTCAACAACCACACACACCCCAACCCCGAGGAGGTCAGTTCCAGCGCCCAGCTCCGCATCCCCATCCCCTAAGCGGGCGCGCCCAGACGCAGCTGCGCTCCTACCTGCGATGCGCCGGGCAGCTCCGAGCGCAATGCCGGAGCCTGGCGCCCGCGCGTCTGCCGGGTGCGGCGGCGGTGCGGCCGCGGGCTGGCACTCGGGCTAGCTGCCCGCTGTCTCCTCGCTGGGGTTTCCTGTGGGGCTGGACAAAGGACATTTCCTGGGAGGAGCGGGGAATGTTCCCAGCATGCCTCGATTTGTAGTTCGCGGGGACTTCCTGCCACCGCAGCAGCAGCAGGAGCCCCTACTGGGACCCCAGGACTGGAGGAGGGGCGCTCCCTGAGTCCCTGGACACTGCTAGGCTGGAGTGGCGCGTGGCTGATGGCTGACCCATCCGGCACCACTGGCAGAGCCGCGGTCCTGCAGATGAGTGCTGCACGCACCCGCTCGCTGCCCTGTGCGCGCGGTGCGAGCGGCCTTTTCTTTAAAATTGAAGTTTGTGATGGGTTCTCTTTAAGTAGGCTTTACCCCCTCTAATAGATAGTCTTCCATGAGCGGAGATTGAGATGAAGACACACTCTGACACCCAGCTTGACCTGGAACTCACCTGGACAACTCACCGCGACTCTCCTTCCTCAGCTTCAGGCGTGTGCCAAAGCGAGTTTGTTGTTTTGTTTGTTTCTCTTGTGTGTCAAGGCTCTGTCTTAAAGCCCCCTGCTTGCTGGGCAAGTGTTCGTTCTGTCGTTCTACCAACTTTTTCACCTCCGAGTTTCTCTAACCCAGAGATTCTCAACCTATGGGTTGCAAGCCCTCTGGGGGTCAAAGGACCCTTTCACAGGGCCCACCTAAGATCATCGAAATACAGGGATATTTACGTTACCATTCATAACAGTAGCAAAATTACAGTTATGAAGAAGCAACGAAAATAATTTCATGACTGGGGGGGGGGAGGGGCACCACAACATAAAACTGTATTAAGGTTTCCAAACCTTAAGAGGGTTGGGAACCACTGTACTACCCAGTCAGGATTCAGCTACTCCGCGTTAAAGAAAACAACTTGACTGCCCTCCTGGAATCAAATCCTTAAGGTCTTGGCACTTTGTCCCTAAAACCATAAGGAGCTGATCATTCCCAGATCTTGGCCCAGTGTCATCCCTTTCCTCCACTGTTGGCCTCCATCCAGGCTTCTTTTCAAGAAAATTAATTGAATTGAGAGATAGAAAATAAACTTTATGAACTAGATATGTGAAAGTCGGTATGGCCTTGAATTAGGGACGTTCTGGACTTTCTATCTTATCTTCATTCACCTTTAGGATTCGGCTTTCTCAGCCCAGTGACATATCCCATGGAATGTGTTTTTGCGTGGGAAAGGACTCTGGCTGCCAGAAAGGGACTCCACTTCCAGCCTAACAAGGACTAATGAGTCTCCCATCAGTTTGTGGGGCTCAGGACACCTGTGAGAAAGTCAAGGTAGGGCAACATAAAAGCTAAATGACTAAGAGCTGCGCCTTTCAAAGGATAGAGTGAAGGGTACCATAAACCAGTTCAGGAAAGGACAAGTCCTAAGAGTTGTCCTCAGACAACTTGAAAAACAATCTGACAATGGCCCCATGTAGTGGTACCACCCAGGAGGCTAGGGCAGGAGGGTGTGGAGTTCGAAGCCAATGTGGGCTACCTAGCAAGACCCTGTCTGTAGGTAATACATGCATACATAATCATCCAGAGGTCACAATTACCTGTCATTTCCATTTGTCATCACACATCTTGAATCTGAATAAATAGGGACATTTATTCAGTGAGGGCTTTAGTCTGTGTAAAGAACAGATTATCTTCTAAGAATGCTGTAACCATTCTTCTAGAGGCCTTTAGTTGCAGGGCTAAGTGGAGAACTGATATCAAGCAAGCCAATAGGATTGTTTACTTTCCAGAAGTCCTTGTTATCTGTTGACTATCCTTCTAAATCAGTTGCACAAAATGCTGCCCCTTGTAGTCTTGGACCATTCCAGTGAAAAAAACTTCCCACTCTTCCCTTAGGGAAGAACTCACAGTCCTTTGTCACATCACGGAGCCTGGGGGTGCTCAGTCTGAGAAGGCAGTAGGCTTGCCGGTGGCACTGAACGCCATCTACTCTGACCTCACCCAAGTTATTCTCGCCCTTTCCTCTCACACCACTCTCTCCTACATTTCTTACTTTTGTTGATGATACTTAAATTTGACTCATTATCTTCACCACACCACATCAAACCTGTCCCTTCTCTTTTTGTTTCCAATGTAGTTAGTTCATCACTTTGGGTAAGTTTTATTTTTTTAATATACTCATGTCTTTATAATTTTCAACAGTGACCTCACTGTTGTGACTAAGCTCTATGAAACCTGCAGTGGTCACTGTATGTGGAGTGTGTGCTGTGGGGGATGGACAGGAGGACACTAGCCATAAGAATGGAGCTTTGCTTCCAGGCTAACAAGGGTCTGTGGCGTCTTCTGCAGGGTATCCGCTGAGGTTTGCTTCAAGAGCCCACACCCCAGTTGACAAGATATAGCTCACACAACTACTACACGGCATCCAAGGCCAGTAGTACTCAAAGTTCTATGTAGGAATTTGTGTTATCAGAAGACTGTGGTCTTCCCATAAGCCCTTCTGTCCCTCTAAGGCAGTGGTTCTCAGTCTTCCTAATGCTGCCACGCTTTAATACAGTTCCTCATGTTGTGGTGACCCCAACCAGAAAATTATTTTCGTTCTTACTTCCTAACTATAATTTTGCTACTGTTATGAATTGTAATGTAAATAACTGTGTTTTCTGACAGTCTCAGACAACCCCTGTGAAAGAACCTTTTGATCCACAGGGGTGCGAATGAAAATGAGAAGGAGGAAACAGACAAGGTGTGAACTTTGTTTCTGAAGGACTCTGACATCAATGGGAATGGGCTCAAAACTGGGTGTTGTTCATGGAGTTTTCTTTGTTTGGCTTTCAAGATGCACAGATCCTTGGGGATATTCAGATTTTGGCTAAAAAAAAAAATGTCAGATGGTAAAGACAAAGGGAGAGAGGAAGGATGGGGGATTGGCATCCAACAAAAACTTGATGAACTAATAAATTCCTGCAACGTAGCACGATTGGTGATGTTGACATTGAAATGAACAAAGTGCACATTCCAACAGAGACACACAGAGTCTGAGACAGAAATGGCATTCCTTTCTCCCTGGTCATACTCCATTCCCTGCCCTTCACATCCCCAGGGGAAGATGATGAATGGGGGGAAGGAGAGATTCAGGCCTCCCTGGTGCTCAAGGACAATCTTTCTCTGACTTAGAGATAGATTTAAAAAGTGCACAGCAACTTCAGAATAGCCGATGCTTCCAGGGTTTTATTTTACTTATCTTTAAATAAGTATTTTACCCTACCCCTGCCTTTTATTTTTCTTTCCATGTGGACATTGCAAAGAGCCTCCTGAGTACTAGGCAAGGATTCTGTAGCTGAGTTACATCCCAGCACACTCTCTTTCCTTTTTATTTCAAGACTGTCTCACACTAAGTTGCCCAGGATGGCCTTGAACATTTATACTCCTCCTGCCTCAACCTCCGGAGAATCTGGGATAAGCAGCCTGTGCTGCCAGACCCTGCTCATTTTGTTACTTCACTGTCTTGAAGTACAATAAATAGCTATTCTCATTCTTGCCTTTCAAAGAAGGGAGTTGAGCTTAGAAAGATTGCCCAGCAACACAAATAGCCCTTGTATTTTTTATTACTGACATTATTGTTTTAGTTATTTTAGGTGAACCAGAAGTAGGATTGACTGGTGGTGAGGGTTATAAAAGATAGTGTTGCTGTTAGATGCCTTCTCAGATGCAGGACCTAACACTTGCTCAAGGGATGACAACTGGGAAAATATTTAATCCTGTAGCCATCGGAAATGAGCCATTTGTCATCCTCCATATTATCAAATTTATCTTCATTATATTCGGTAAACCCCGTTTCTCTGAAATATGGGCCTTCTGGTGGCCAGAGACAATGAATATAGCCCAGGCATAGGGCTTTGTCATATGCTGTTTTGTTTTTATCTAATATCAACAGAACTGTTCCAAGTGACCTCAGAAAGATTGAATTTTTTGTGTGTGCATGTGGCAATACTCCTCAGAAAAGAAGGAGAGAAGAACAAGGCAACACAGAAGGGTGGGTTTACCTAAATAGCAGCCACCAACCAGGAACTTTGCCTTGGAAGACACACTGTTCTACATAATCAGCCTGGGATGGTTCCAGGTATGTGCGGTAAGCCAATCACTGGCCATTATGAAGAACTGAAATGATGTGGTACACCATCAGGACCTCACTGCTAGTGAGCTCAGCTGTGTTTTCTCTATTCTATTGGCTCATTTGCTTAAAGGAAGTCTTTTTTTGAACACAGAGCCTCGAGTATGCTAAACATTCTACCAACTGAGCTACATCTCCAGCCCCTGAAAAATGATGTGTAAGCCTTAAAATTCCGGTTACCTTGGCTGGCTTATTGATGGGTAATATGTACCTTAGGCTTTGATTGTCTTCTGGAGGCACTTGGTATTTCTCTTTTAAGTCCCAAGAGTAGAAAGCATTCTGGGACACACTGGGACACCCCCACACCACACCCCTTCCTTCTGCTTGGTGTCAGCATCCAACTGCAGACCAGCCTTTCTGTGGGCAGCTCCTTCTCATCCTACCCAAATGTCCAGATGGAGAGTGTAGCTCAGTGGTCGGGGGAGGGAGTGACTAAGCTCAGTGTCATCTCTGAGATCGTCTCGCTCTTTGTTACCCCTCTGTTTTCTTCATATTTGAAACAACTCAAACTTGATCAGCTATTCTGATGAAATGAGATTAGTGACTATGTCCTATTCATGGTTCTGTCCAAGAGCTCAAGAGAATGGAAGGCGAAGGCATAATGATTTTACTATACCCAAAACACATGATAAATGGGTGTTTACTGGGGAACACTTAGACAGATAATAATAAAGAACCACAGCAATGATCCTCTGCCCTTCCTATCCGCTGACCCAAGAGAAAGAGCCCAGAGAGAGACCATGCCTCACACTTTCCCTCTTTCAGCTATCTGCCTAAAGCCACGCCCAAAGGGGTGTGGCCACCGTTACAGGTTCACAGGCAAGAACAATTCCCCTTTCAGTCTAAAGGTTTTAAGCAAAACCTTCTGATGCAAAAACTATATACAATGATAACAAATGTCAAGTATATTCCAGGAAAAGGAAAGGTAAACATACACAAATTAAAACCTGCTACCAGCAAAAGCAACATTAAGCAACAGATACATACTACAGAGAATAAGCAGCTTTTGAAGTATAAAAGCGAGAACACTGATTGACTCTACCTAATGAAGACTTCATCAGCAACTTCGAGGAACATCGAAGTTCATCTCTGGGCAATTTGTGTTCATCTGTGGGCAACTTGTCTTGCACATGCTTTTCCTAAGTAAGCTTCTTATTGAAGTGCATGGTATGAAGGTGGGTATTTCATTAACATATTCACATTTTTTAAGTATATCTTGTTCCCCAGAGACTTTGTGGAAATGGAAAGTGAAAATATTCCCCACATGGTCAAAGGAATTGGGTGGGGATGTGGGTGAGGAATGCTATCACTGGGATGTGCCTGGCTGGTTAAGGGCTATCCCTAAAATAGCCTCCTGCCTGCGTTGTTTTCCATAGCAAATGCGCAAGCCTGGGTGGCCTTCATCTAGGCTGGGATGTTGGATCTGCAAGGCTGGGAAGAGGAGGAAACCGTGAGTCACAGGAAAAGCCAGACTCAGAGCTTTACACTCACCTCAACACTCCAAAGACTAAATGTATTTCAATTCTTGAGTTTTATAAACAAGCCTGTGTCCGACTTGATGGAGGAACATGAGGAACACGGCTGCCAAGAGGTGACTAGGGATACGAATGCCCCGTGCCACTGCTTTTCAGCTTGGTGTTGGGAACTGATGACACTCCGACAAGAGAAGACACTAAGATACTAATATTAGAAGTGAAGAGCTCCGATGTTGTTTGCAGAAGCCGTGATCATCTGCATGGAATTTACCATAAGCAAATGTCCTCTCACTCACTTAATCTATAAAAGCAATCTTGAGTTTTGTTGTTTTTTCAGAATACAGAGACATGAGCTCTGAGAAGCTGTGTTTACCCAAAGTTGCTCATCAGTAGGAACTGGGGACTGACCTAAAGCACAAGACAAGAATTTTAACTGTATAAGACAGTGGTTCTTAGCCCATGGACAGCAAACCCTTTGGGAATTGAATGACCCTTTCACGGGGTCACATATCAGATATCCTGCATATCAGATGTTTATATTACAGTTCATAACAACTGCAAAATTATAGTTGTGCAGTAGCACCAAATATAATTTTATGGTTAGGGGTCACCACAACATAAGTAACTGTATTAAAGAGTCACAGCATTAGGAGATTGAGAACCACTGATATAGGAACACTCAGAATGGGAGTGTGAAGGGGAGGTCCAGGAAGCCCCACACACCATGTCATCCATCCATTTGGACAAGCTGACACTTGCTGTATTAGCATGTGTCTGCTCTCTTTTCTGTAAAGCATTGTATTCCAGGAGTCCCATTATGGAAGACAGGGGCCTGAGAGCAAGTGTCACCCAAGAACAATAACCCCATGAGCATGCAATGCTGTCTGTGAGTGGGCAGGGCAGGCAATGGAGCACAGAAAATGTTAGGAGCTTTGAGTTGCTTTCTCCTGTGGTGACAATGAGCTACAGGGTGAAACTAGGCTTTCTGGACATTTCAAATAATGGCAAACCCTGAGATAGTGTAATGCAGGGTGGTTGTCCATACATAATGGCAGAGCTTGAGACCAGGAAAGTGCAAACTCAGTCTGTTGTTTTATGTTAAGGAAAGAAATATAAATAATTGGCACAGTAGTGATGCAATGAGACCTGTTCTCAAAGAGCCTGTGGGCTCAAGCTGACCACAGTGGTTAATACCAACCAAAGTCATAATATTTGATGGTAAGTGCAAGTGCTAGCACATATGAACTCTTCAGTTATTAACTGTCCCCAGCCACCCCATGTGGTAGTTCCTATTGTTATCTTCCTCCCCGAGGGTCACTTTGCAGATGGCTTGAACACCTAGTACTGTAACCGCAATATGGCTTTAATAAGAGTCGAATGACGAATGACCTGACACAGACACTTTCCATAGAGCAAGATCCAAGGTGCTCTGGCACCTGAGTTGTAGGGGCCAGGAAGTATATTCTGAGAAAGTTTTAAACTGAGCCTGCAAGGCTGTTAGCTAGACACAGAGAAAGGGAATGAGGTGATTCTGGGCCAAAGGAACCTAACAAGCAATAATCCTGAGTCCAGAAGCACACTGGCTTACATGACGACTACAAGGCATCACGGATAGCAAAATGGAGTCCAAGATACAGGGGTGGGTTAGGAAAGAGTAGCGCAAAAGTAAAAGTGAATGGGGTTTTTGTCTTTCTGTCTTTTATTGCTGTTGGGTGTTTTGTTGTCTTTTTGAGATATAGTATTGCTATGAAACAAAAAGTCACCATTTTCCAAAGGAATTAATGATCACTTGAGGCTGGTCTAGGATAAATAGCAAGAATCCATCTTAAAAAACAAACAGCTTTTCTAAGACCTATCTAAATTAACTCATATGTTAATTTAACAAGTGACTACTAAGTCGTGTATTTATTTCTATTTTCATGTGTATAAATGAGTGTTTGGCCTGCATGCATGCCTGTTGTACCATGTACATTCTGGTACCCACAGAGGCCAGCAGACAGTATTAGATCCCCTGGAACTGGAGTCACAGACTGTTGCAAGTAGCCTGATGTAGGTGTTATAAACTGAACCCACATCTTCCGAAAGAGCAGTAAATGCTCTTAACCACTCAGCTACCTCTCCAGACTCAGTTTTAAGGAAAAATGTTACCATAAATGGAAAGATAGCTAATGTTTGAATTCAGGATTTTCAGGAATTTAGCTTCATTCATTGCTTAGTTTGATTTCTTCTACTTTTCAAGTGCAAACATCTTAAAATGTAAATGGCCATTTTTGTTTTGTTGTGTTTTGTTTTGTTTGAGATAGCATCTTATATACCCCAGGCTAGCCTGGAGCTCAGTGGTAGCCAAGACTGGCCTTGAACTCCCAATCTTCCTATTTCCACGTCCCAAGTATTTGGCTAGAGTTTTTTGGGTCTGGTAGTGCCTGCCTATAATCACAGCACTTAGCAAAGTAAGCAGAAGGATTGTGAATTTGAGGCTAACTTTACTACAAAGCAATATTCTACCTCAAAATACTAATGATGAATGGAAGGATAGATAGATACAGAGATAGATCGATAGATAGATAGATAGATAGATAGATAGATAGATAGACAGATAGATAATATATAGATGAATGAATGGATGGGTGGATGGATGGATGGATAATTACACAAATGGTATGTGTAACACATCCTTGCTAATGAAGAATTCTTTTTTTAAAAAGTATGTAGAATAAACACTAGAAGCCACTTGTCTTAGTTGTTTTTCTATGGCTGTGACAAAGCATCATGACCAAGACAACTTATAAAAGAAAGCATTTAACTGATGCCTTCAAACATATAAATAAATGATTGTGGATCATCCTCATCCTAACTACCACACTAGTCTTCATAGCACTAGTCTGACTTTCCTTCTGATGTCTTACAAAAGGCCTTTTTAAAAGAAGACGTATCTTGAACAAGCCTATGTAAGTTTATACAGGTAGGTGAATGTGAGTGACTTATGCCTTCCAGCTACAAGTGATGGAGAAACTATGCAACAAAAGACAATACCAAAGAAGTAAGATACTAAGCTCTACTTAGGTATATGTAAAACCAGTTTGCATGTATAAAGGGCACTTTGTTTTTGTTGATGGAAACAATTGCAGGTAGTCCCACCCCTTTGTGCTTAAAAATACTGATTTGAAGAGTCATTCACTCAGCCAGGGTCTGGCTCTGTCTAGCTCTTGAGGCATCTGTCAGTGGCTGAGCCTCCGTGGTTTTACTATGTGAAGGCTTCATGTTTTCTCCCCCGTTCTTCTTCCATACTGATTTACAAATATAGTTCAAAACCCTGCATAGTCTATGTATTTTTATTTTATCCTCTTTTCATTGGTTTATGAGATGTTTTGTGCAATTTGTTGCTTTTATCTCCCCAACTGGACTCAAAGCTCTCTTATACAGGGATCATTTTTTTTATTTTACTTCTTATTGACATATCATAATTATGCATGTTTACAGGCCATAGTGTGACAACTCAACACACGTATAAGATAATTACCTGATGGACAAATCAAGGTAATTATCATTTTCATCTCCAACATCTACTCTTCCTTTGTACTTGAAGACTTCAAAACTGACTCTTGTAATTCTTATATGGTAATATATAATAAATTGTTGAAAAGTCAGATATGTGTCTGAAGCCTTCAAACTCCCCCTCTTTCAGTTCCGTATAGAATACATACTAAAACTGTTGTGAAGTCAGGTATGTAACCTCAGAACTTGGGAGACAGAGGCAAGAAGTCAGGGGTTCATGGTCATCCTCAGCTATAAATAGCAAGTTTGAGGCCAGCCTGTGATACATGAGGCCAGCCTGCTCACTACCATCTCACTGCATGAGTAAACAAACAAACAAATAGGTGACAGAGACTATCATTACCTTGCTATGCTATAGGACTCACTCTTGCTACAGGAGTTACTTTGGCACCCATATCCCACCTTTCTCTATCTGCTTTCAGTCGCAACCTCTTTGGGGATTGCATGACCCTTTCACGGGGGTCACATATCAGACATCCTGCATATCAGATGTACACATTATGATTAATAACAGTGGCAAAATTGCAGTTAAGAAGTATCAACAAAGCCAGGAGGTGATGGCGCACGCCTTTAATCCCAGTACTCGGGAGGCAGAGGCAGATGGATCTCTGTGAGTTCAAGGCCAGCCTGGTCTACAAGAGCGAGCTCCAAGACAGCCTCCAAAGCCACAGAGAAATCCTGTCTCCAAAAACAAAAACAAAAAAACAAAACAAAACAAAAAGAAAGAAGTAGCAACAAAAATAAATTGAATGGTTGGGACATCACCACTGTCTTAAAAGGTCACAGCATTAGGAAGGTTGGGAACCACAGCTCTAGGGACAACTATCCACTCTTGTGTGAACTCAAGTGTTTCAGCTTCCACGTGAGTGGGAATGTGTGGTAAGAGATTTTTGCCTCGGGCTTGTCCTCTGCCTGCCTTTTCCACACTGCTTGGTAATAGAGTAGTTTGCAAGACCCGAGAAGAGTGTGTTCCTGGACTGGTGAGATGGCCCAGTGGATAAAGGCACTTGCTGCCAAGCCTGATAAGTATAACTCAGCTTCTGGGCCCCACATGGTAGAAAGAGAAAACAAACTTTTAAGTTGTTCTCTGACGTCCACAAGTGTAGGTACACACACACACACACCACACACACACACACACACACACACACACACCAATAAAATATAAATACAAATAAATATATAAATATAAATAAAATACAAAAACAAAGAAAAAAGAATTAGAACAAGGACTGTGTCCCTCCCCTTGTCTGTGAAACTCAGACGTCTTTGGCACTTTGGCCTCTGGGAACATCCCTCCCCTCAACTTCAGCAAACCTCTTCCTGGCCCCGACCTCCTGTCCTCTTGTCAGTATCCCAGCTGCCCTGAGTTCCTGGCTGTTCTCAACCAGAAACCCTTTCTTATCCACGGCTCTAACAACATCAGCTTTCTTACTTAATATACTATGCTTGCCTTCCCTAGTCCAGGGATCAGACCACACTATGAATTCATTTCTGTAGATGGCTTCCAGGCACATTAACCATTGCCAAAGCACTCTAACAATTGTTAACGTTTCTGTTATATGGTCACTGAGGCCGGCCAGCCCCCTACAGTGGGCACTCCAGACCCAGGAGTTGTGTCAGTTCTTGGATTACACCAGGATGTTTTCTGTGGACATTTAATTTTTGGTGTGAGATTTTACTCATGTTCATTGTTAAATAAACCAGTTTAACAACTCCAAAAGGTCAAATGAAAAAAGGAACCAGCCCACCTGTATACCTTTTAAATATAAATAGAAGTTATTGTATCTATGGAGGACTTTTTTTAATGAGAAAGGGCTATAGGGTGAATCAAGAGGCAGGTGGTTAAGATTCTGCCATTGGCCACATCTATAGATTTAGGGTCTCTTCCATGTGAAGAGACTAGAAACTAGAAAATCATTGATGCCAAGCTGGGATCTTCGTAATTACAGGATGAGGTCGCTATAAAGAATGAAGTTTCTGTACAGTCTCTTTGGAAATAATATGGCAGTTTCTCAGAAAATTGGGGATCAATTTACCTCAAAACCCAGCAAGACCCCTCTTGAGCATATACTCAAAGGATGCTCAATCACACCATAAGGATTCTTGTTGACTATGTTCATAGCAGCTTTGTTCATAATAGCCAGAAACTGGAAGCAACCTAGATGCCCCTCAACTGAAGAATGAATAAAGAAAATGTGGTACATTTACACGATGGAGTACTACTCAGCTGGTAAACACAATGACATCCTGAAATTTGCAGGCAAATGGATTGGAACTAGGCAAAAATCATCCTGAGTGAGGTAACCCACAGCCAGAAAGACAAACACAGTATGTGCTCGCTCACAAGTGGATTTGGGAAGGGGAATAGAAGAGATTAGTTGGTGGACTGGAGATGGATGGAGATGGGAACTTGAGGGATCAGATTGGGAGGTGGGTGGATGAGGAGAGCACTGAAAGAGATGTCTGCAAAGTGGGGACATTTCAGGGTCAGTTAGAAACTTGATGCAAGGGAAACTCCCAGGAATCTACAAGGATGACCCCAGCTAAGACTCCTGGCAATGGTGGATGCATAGACCTGAATTGGCTATCTCCTGTGGCCAGGCAGGACTTCCAGTGGAGTGACTGGGACACTGGCCCAGCCACACAGTCTCTGAGCTACAGTCTGTCCTGCCTATGGGGAGGTGTGAGGGTGGTGCAGAAATTGAGGGAGTGGCCAACCAGTAACTGGTGCAGCCTCAGACTCATACCAGGAGAGTGAGCCCACCCCTGACACTGCCGGGAGTGCCAGAACCCAGAGACTGGATGGCCCAGAGACCAATGATAGACCCAAACAAGACTGGAGAAAAAAAAAAGTCAACTTAATAATGCCCAACAATATTCTGATATACTCATACATTGGTGACAACCCCAATTGTTATCAGAGAGGCTTCATCCAGCAACTGATGGAAACAGATGCAGAGAACCACGGCCAAGCATTAGGTGGAGCTCAGGATTTCTGCTGAAGAGAAGGAGGAAGGAATATACAAGCCGGGGAGGGGGGTGATCAAGGACATCACAAGGGAACCTACAGAAATGACTAATCTTGGCTCATAGGAGCTCATAGGTCTGGACTGCCAGCCAGGGAGCCAGTGAGGGACTGACCTAGGCCTTCTACATATGTAGCTTGGTCTACTTGTGGGACTCCTAGCAGTGGGAGCAGGGGCTGCCCCTAACGTTTTGGCTGGCTTTGGGGAACCTATTCCTCATACTGGATTGCCTTGCCCAGCCTTAATACAAGGGGAGGAGCTTCGTCCTACCTCATCTTGATATGCCATGCTTTGTTGATACCCATGGGAAGCCTGGCCCTTTCTGAAGAGCAACAGAGGAGGACTGGATTTGGGGAGGGTGCAGAAGGGAGGTGGTAGGAATAATGGGAGAAGAAGAGGGAGGAGAAACTGCAGTCAGGTTATAAAATATATGAATAAATTTAATTAATAATAACAACAAATGAAGTTTCAAATCGGCTTCTTGAAGGTTGGCCGACCAGCATGATGGAAAGAGATGAAAGCTGGGATTCTTCTAATTAGGTTGGTTCAACCCCTGTGGTCAATTCCCACAGTTTCTCTAGCTGCGCGATGCTGCATCAGCCCTCATTCCTCATCCTGAACTGCACTTAGTTTTCGAGCCCAGAACTCAAGTGGATGCATCCCTGGCTACAGGAGTTGTGATGATGGGAATGATTCCTGATCACCAACATCTAGTGAATCACAGTGATGGACCGAGGAACTGGAGGCAACAACCTTTTCTGTTAAAGGCCAGATGTTAAATATTTCAGACTTTGTAGTCATGTGATCTTTGCCAGCTTCTTCACTCTGAAGCTGTAGGGTAGAGTAGAGAGACATTAAGAAAATGAATCAACATGATTGTTCCAATGAAACTTTATTTACAAAAGTAGTTGGTCAGGGCCAGGACCCTAACACCACAGTTTACTAGGCCCTGGATTAAACTGTTGAGAGTACTTGGATTTCAGTGCTTTGCTGAGCTGTGTCTAAGTGTTACACTTTAACTCTCACTTTTAAAACAGTTCATGCTTTAAAATGTGTGATAAATTCATATTTTTTTGATTATGTGAAGCCTCCAAGAAACCAGCAGAACTGGAGTGGCTACAAGGTGGCAGGTGGAGGAATGTGCTGTCAACTAAGCTTACCCAAGACTCCCTGGGGCACTTGGTTAGCAGACCAGGCTGTGTGATATTTCTTAACTCTGTCTCCATCTTGGAATCCCATGTCTGCCATAAGTAGTATTTGGAAAGAGTGGGAGGAGGTGAAATGCCTGGCTTTGTGCTTCCCATGTCTCCATTAAAGTGCAGGTGCTGTGGGCAGGGCATTCATCATCGACTTTCCTGGTAAGCCCTGAACTCCCGATGGGCCACTTTGTAGTCACATTGTCTGATGACACAGTCAGGCGAAAGGGCTAATATACAAGCGTATCTGAGCAGGGTCCAAATCCACCTTCCCTTAATGTCTTGTCTTGGTGTCTGCCTAGGGACAGGGTCTCAGGAAAGGGATGTCTAGTAACTGTGAAGGGCTTCATATCTCCCAGAGTCTCCGCTAAAAGTTAAATAGATTGATCCAGCACCCCGGAGGCAGAGGCAGAAGAATATCTGTGACTTCAAGGTCAGCCTGGTCTATATAGGGAGCTCCAGGCCTGGTAGGACTGCATAGTGAAACCCTAACTGAAAAAAAAAATTTAAGTAGCTGTTACAACATTTTTAATGATCTCATTAGCCTATGTAATTATATACAAAACAGATTTCATTATGTCATTTTCATTTGTGCATTTATTTTTTATCACATTTACCCCCATTAAAATTCTCTTATTCTTCCGCTAATTTGCTTCCTAACTTACCCTCACCACCACTGGATCCAGCAGGTCCTGCTTTCTCTTCTATGGGGACACTGGAGGCCAGAGAGGTCTAGTACCCTGAGCTGATCATAACTGCAGAGAGGTCTGACTCGACATCATTCTACTCTGTCCTGGGAAAGATACCATCAGCTCACAGGGTGGAAAAGAAAGGAAACTCTGACATTGTTAAAGCCTGCAGGTTAAGCAGCCACAGTAGAAGCATAATGCTGACTCCCTTGTGTCATGCTTTTCAACCCGAATCCGGATGTGAGCACTGCTTTTCGATCCTGAGCAATCAGGGAGGGATAGCCATCAGTTTCATCCACTTGCTGTGACATAGCCAAGTGCAGATGCTAAGCTCTACTAGTGTACAGCACGAGTGTGTACAATCCTCACTGGCAGGGGATTCACAGCTAACTGTAGAAAACAAGTCATGCATATTAAAAGATGAACCAAAGCAACATGCAATTGACTATGCTTGAAAAATGCTGGGAGCCCCAGGGTCATTGTGGAAAACTCAGGCTCTGGACTGGAGGAGGTATTTATCTGGGAGTACTGGGACCATGATATGGGTGTTTGGAGATAAAGCACTGGATTGACCGTAACGAGGCTGGAGAGGTGAGTTGGAAAGGGCAAGCCAAGATCAGATGGTACAGATCTTAAGCATGACCTTTGATTTCATTACAATAAATAAGAACCACAGTGCCCACTCCCAGGCCTGTGCAGGGCCTTGATACCTCTGGAGGTTATTGCACAACCCAAGCAGAAAGACCAAGAGCTTTGGAAGGAAGGGGACTTCAAACCAAATCCCAGCTAGGCCAATTACCAGCAGTGTGTCTGTGGGCTATTTGTTTAATTTCTGTTTCAGTTTATCCATGAGTGAAATGTGAGTAGTTCCCATCACACGTGGTTCTGGACCCCGAGTGTGCCAGCTTTGTTTTGATGGGCCAGATGGTAGGTATTTTCTTGTCTGCAGGCCACAGTTTGCTGGCAGTATGTGGTGAAAGCACATCAGTAGTATGTAAACAAGTGAGGACGGCTGTATCCTAATAAAACTTTATTTGCTGAACAGGATTACCTAGCTGAATTTTGTCTTTGAGTCACAGTTTGCCAACCTCTGTTATAAAAACTTAAGTGAGATAATGTCAACAAAACAGTTGCTACAAAACAGAATTGAACCTGGGCCTAGAGATGCAAATCTTTAATTCCAGCACCCGAGGCAGAGACAGATGAACCTCTGTGACATCGAGGCCAGCCTGGTCTATCTAGTAAGTTCCAGGCAAGGCAAGGCTACATAGTGAAACCCTGTCTCAAAAAAAAATAGAAAGAAAGAAAGAAAGAAAGAAAGAAAGAAAGAAAGAAAGAAAGAAAGAAAAGAGAGAGAGAAAGGAAGCTAAGCAATTTTATTAACATACAGAATGACACATAAAAATCGGTATTCTATTTTCATATGTGCATATATTTTTATCACATTCACTTCCATATCTTTTCTTGTCCTCCTCACTCCTACTAATGTCATCAGTGGGATGAGTTTGATGAGTTGATTAGGATTACTTACAGGAGCATGAGTGAGAGATTTGCTGGAACCTGGCCAGCTTACCAGCAGCTATACCACTGAAGAAAATGTCTCTCCATCTCCCAGCATTAACCATTAACCATCCATACACCCTCAGGGAGAGCCTGGTCCTAGTGAGCCCCTCCCTGTCCCATGACAGGTGTTGGTGGGCCCAGTCTTGTACACTTCCTGCCTGCACAGCTACTCAAAGCTACTCTGAGTTTAAGAGTATGACAGCCTGGAAGACGCCATTGCTCAACATCCCTCCTCTTCCACTCACTTTGACACTCTTTGTGTCCCTTCTTGCTGCTCCCCAAGCCTCGGAAGGGGTGACAAGGGTGTCCCTTTTAGGCCTGAATATTCAAGAGTCTCTCATTCTCAGCGCTGTGACCAGTTAAAAGTCTCTGCAGTAACCACTGCCCGCTGCAAATGGGATTTCTTCTCTGGCCAAAGCGGAGAGCAGTGCTAATCTATGGGGATAAACATAGCTATTTAGAAGGCAATTTGATGGGCACACCGTGTCTATTCAGCAGTAGCTTCACCATCAAGGCCTATGATGTCTGCAGCCTCGGGCTTTTGACCAGATTTACAGTGCTGAATTCCAACTTTTACGGACTCCCTTTGCCCTCTGAAGGATACACGCCCCATTTCAGCCCTGTTATAATTGATACTGATGTATATGCGCTTCATAACGTGTTTTTCTGTTGTGCTGGCCATAGCATTATACCTTCAAGATGTAATTCAGAAAGTTTGGCAGTTCTTAAGGGGTGCTATTTACTAGTAATATAAGGAAAAGAAACATTGATTGTTACAGTCACAAATGGGTTGAGAGACAGGAAACAATACCAGCCATCCAGTCTCTTTCCCTTTAAGGCTCAGAAAAAAAAGAAAGGGAGAGAGAGAAGGAAAGAAGGAGGGAAGGACGAAAGAGAAAGAAGAAAGGAAGGAAAAAAGGAAGGAAAGAGAAAGAAAGAAGGAAGGGAGGGAGGGAGGGAGGAAGGAAAGGAAAGGAAAGAAGGAAGAAAGAAAGAGAAAGGAAGAAAGAAGGAAGGAAGGAAGAAAGAAGGAAGGAAGGAAGAAAGAAGAAAGAAAAGCTCCTGAGTTCTCCCTGCGGGATCTGGTACAGTCCCGTGTAAAGGAATTGTGGTGGCAGGGCGCCCCCTACCGAAGACAGAAGGGAATTCTCAGTTCTAGCCTAGCTACCATTGTGATATTGTATAGAGAAATCTAGAGTCAGCTGCATATGGTTAGGGTGGCTATGGAAATATCTCGAATTAGAAGCCATCCTGGACTACACAGAAAGACTGCCTCAAAAATAAACACAGGTTTCAGCACTGAAGCTTGTTTAAGGACTTTTAACGCAGTAATATTTTTGTCAAGTCTTTCTTGCTATCCCCCCCCCTCCTTTCCTATGCTTTGCTTGTTGGGACAGGGTCTCACTATGTAATTCAGGTCGATCTTGAACTTGTGACCCTCCAGCATCAGCTTCCTAACTCCTGGGACATAGGCCTGCACCACCACACATAGCTTTTCATTTGCCTTATTCTTGGTGAAAACACTTTCTCTCCAGACTGTTTCTTTGTCTGAATCCATCGAAGGACCGATTCCCGACATGGGCACAGTAGTCAGTATGTATCCCCTCTGAGACCAATGGAATGACCAGTCCATTTCATTACTCTTTAGCTTTGCTTAGGTGACAAGTCTCCCAGACAACTGTGTTTCATCAGATCAAGCTCTTATGTCTTTCATCCTCTGGGACATTAGAATAAGAACTTTCTCTCCTTGTGTGACCTTATTCTAAAATCACTGAGTCTTCCATCTGACCTGGGACCCATCTTGATAAATACCCATGACCCTCAGGCTGCAGCTATCAGTGTCCACTTACCCCTTTGATAACCATTTGATAAAGAGTGACCTTTATCACATAGCCGACTTGCCCCGGAGCCTGGTTCTTATGGTACATGAGCTGATCTGGAAAGCCAGTGGGTAAGAATCAGGGCGATGTGTTAGGCGCATTGCTGGCCAAGAAGGACTGCGTCTGCCAGATTTAATCCATTGAAAAGTGTGGGCCTATGTTTGCTTGTTTGTTTTGAGACAGGGGCTTGCTATGCAGCCCCTTCTGGGCTAGTACTGGGTGTGAAGCTCATGCTGGTCCTGAACTTGCAGCAATCCTCCTGTCTCAGCCTCCTGAATGCTAGAAATTACTACCGTGTCTGGCAATGTTTGTTTATTTTGAGCTCTCAGTTTCTCAGTGTTCCTGTCAAGGTCCAGCCAGTCGGCTTTCACGTGAACATAACCAATGTTATCCTCTGAAGGCTTTTGGGAGTACTAGTCTCACTGCCATGGAAGATTTGGGGGACTAAACAAAAGCTCAGCCATCTGGAATGGGGTCTATCCTGAGCCCAAAGGGCTGGGTTGGTAGACTCACAAATCTTCCTGATTTGCCCAAGACGAGGGGATTTGGAGGGGTGAAATCTCAATACCAAAGTTGGTATGGTTAGGAAACTGAGGGGAGTTGGCAGCTGTATTTGTTGGGAAGGACAAAACCTTGTCTGTAATCAGGGGTTCAGAAGCACATAGAATCATCTCATGGGGAAGCCCGACAGAGGCAGGATGACAGGGACTCCTAACTTGTCTCTTCAGAGATGACCAGGAATAAAGAACTTACCCTCTGTTAGTATTGACTGAGCAATCAGGTCTAGAGCTCAAAGGGTCAGCAACCTCTCCCCTGGGTCTAGTGGTTAGGATTCGGCACTCTCAGAGGAGTGGGGATTCCAGTACAATGTCCAGCACTTACGCCTTCTTCCTCTTTGTATGGTTCTCAGGGCATTCATGAGCCTGAGAAGGGTCATGGGAAGGTCTGAATTGTATCTAAAGGCTCACATGGCACATCTACCAGCACCCTCTCTGGGAGACATATCTGGGCATGAGGATGCTGTGGCCAAGACTCATAGAAGATAGAGCAAGAGTTCAGAGAAGGACAGCAGAAGCAAGCCAGGAACTAAAGAGCATAAATGTGTCAGGGATGGGGTGCCACACCCAATCCAGTGGAGTCTGTGTGACATGAGGCAAAAATTGCTAAAAACATGTCCAGGCCTGAGGCGTGAGCTTTCGTAGCTAGGTTTCCTGGAGGTCACTGGCAGGATCCCAAAAAGACAAGATGGTCTCTTGTGTCTTGCCGTCTGTGGTGGTTTGTTTTCTGCTTTTGTCTTTTATCTTATGACTGGTCTGGCTTTGTCAGCATCAGCAAATGGATGATCAGGTGTTGGTTGAAGAAAAATTGAATACCCCTAGATATTTTGGTTCCAGGAACCAAAAGAACCTCACCAGCAATTTCTGCACAAAATGCTATCATTGAAGTTTTGTTTGTGCCTGTGGTCCGAGCAGAACAGTTCCTTGCTAAGGTGGCTCAGGATATGAATATTTCTACTAGAAACCCCCCGTTACTTAGAACTCTATTTGAAATGTTTTAGATTGAAAATAAAAGTTTCAGATCAATTATGAATCCATTCCAGCAAGTAGAATTGTCTTACCAGGTATCTAGGAGAAGTAAAGGAGTAGCTCAAGAAGGAGATGATTCAGAAAAGCTGGGGGAGCTTGGAATTCCTATAAAGGTTGAATTAAGCAGAACTTATTACAAGATTAATGGGAAGTGGTGGCAGCCCCTAAGGGACAAAGGTGCATATTTTTATAAGACAACAGCTGCCCCTTTGCCATACATAAGAGCTTATGATAAAGACTTTAATCGCTGGGGTTGTCATTGTGGGTGAAAAGAGATTGTATATATCATTGAGCTGGTGGGAGAGACTAAAAAGAGCAAGACCACCTTGATGTGTCATGTCTTTAGCTGACAAAAGAGAGATTTTATGGCAAATGTATAGGTATTTACATTATCAATCAGAAGACTTTGTATGGAGACATACAGGGGATAAAAAGGATTTTGTTGATTGTCTTATGAGATTTGTAGATTGGCCTAAAGAATCTTAAAGTTCAGCCCAGATCATATTTTCAGAGTCACAGCCAGCTCAGCAACTTAGCCACTGTCTGGGGCCAAGATATTTCTGACTAAAACTGTTTTCTGTCATGTACTTTCGGTTTAACACTTACTTAGAGCTAATAATATCTATGATACACATTTTCTGTACTCAAGCCAAAGTTGAAGTTCCCGTATTGCTTGTATAAGTTACAGTGATGAAGTAAAGATCTTTGCAGCAGCATCAAACCTCTCTTGTGTTTGTGTCTGACTGTCACACTGAATCCATCCCAACCTGAGTACCAAGACCCTGATTCTCCCGAAATGTGGTTCTCTCCCTGAGTGGTCTGTGGCAATGGGGGGGGGGGGGCAGAGAAGAGGAGAGGTAAAGGCATCTCTGGTTATCTATGAAGATATGGCCCAGAAGAACTGGTGTCTCCACCAATTTCTGGAAATTTCCAGAAATACTTAAGTAAGCACTATGGAAATTAACAAAAGCCTACTAGCTAGCAGTATGGCTAGAAAGGCTGCAAGTGGGGATTATTATAATAAACATAACCTTGAGCTATCATTATGCAAAACTGTCTGGCAAAACTTGAGACTTAAAGATCGCAATTATGCTAAGCTAGTATAAAAACAAAAACAAAAACTTCCTATCAAATATTCATAGAAAAGCAGCCTGATCACGAGGTATGGCTCAGTGAGTTTTCCAAGAAAATGTCTGGAAAGCCCCAATCCAAATTCAGAAATAGGACTTCAACATTATGGGGGGCACCCCCCCAACAAGGCTCTCCACTGTCTTCATACAGATTCTCCACAGGTTGGTGTTGTCTGTTCTTGACCTTTAGATCAAGGGCAGCATGCGAAATTCTAGGATTTACTTCTTTGACTTAACATTATGTGTATGAAAGTCATCCATGTTATTATAACGCCAGGCTATGGCTTATGCTTTCAGTACTGAGTGGGATCACAAGTAGAACCATGCAGAATTTACTCATCCACTCTACTTCAGGCAGTCATTTATGTTGTTTTCAATTTGGACTTCCTAGCAGATTATTGTAAAACTTCGGTGCATTTCTGCTGCGCATGTGGGTTTGCATGCGCCCCAGCACGTGTGTGGAGGTCAGAGAACACCTTTCAGGAGTCAGTTCTTTCCTCTCACCGTGTGGGGCCTGGGGTTGAACTGATTCAGGAGTGGGCAACACACCCTTAACCTGCTGAGCTGCCTCAGCAGCCTCCAAATGGTAATTAAGTTTTATTCTCAAATAGAGCAGATTTTTTTTTGGATCCTAACTATTAATATTTTTTAAATGTCACCAACTGGAGTCCTCAAGATGAAAATCCAAATGCTATTACAACTTGGAGCTTAAATATCCACAAAGAGACCATGTGTTGAAAGCTTTGTCCACAGCTGGTTGCAATATTGGGAAATGGTAAAAACTTCAGGAGATGGAAGCTAACTACAGAAAGCAAATCATGGGGGGGGTGCCCCTGAGGAGAATAATGGGATCTTGCCATGTTCCCCATCCCAATAAAGCAAGTGCGTTCCCCACCACAGTCTCCTGCTTCTCTACAGAAACACAGGAGCCAAGAGACTGTGGGCAGAAAGGAGAAGCTAAAGTCAGTCTTTCTCCCTTCCAGACGATTGAGGGTTTTGTCACAGGCACAGAAGGTTAACTGGCAAAAATGGCTTCTCTCTTTCTGAGGAAGTTGAATGTGTCTTAAGAGATCTGACCTGTCGATAACCCATTTCCATTGAGCATAGTGGGCAGGTGTCTGCAATTCCAGCATTTGGGAGACTGAGGCAGGAGAATTGCTATGAGTTTCAGGCCTAACTTGGCTACGTGGTGAGTGTCAGGACAGCCTGGGCTACATAGCAAGAACTAGAGAAAGAGGGAGGGAGGGAAGAAGGAAGGTAGGGAGAGAAGAGGGAGGGAGGGAGGGAAGAAAGCTAACCCTACGGCAGATGCAGATAGCTCAGGGAGGAAAGTACTTGTCCCAAAACCTGCCTTTCTGAGTTCAATCCCTTTGATCCAAGAGAAGGTGGGAGGAGAGAACTGACCCATTCCCCAAAGTTGTCCTCTGACCTCCACACACACACACCATACACACACATCATACACAAACAATAGAACGATAAATAAAATAGGTTTAAAGAAATTTTAAACAGAAAACATTTCTTATGAGAACATTTCCTAAGCCAGGCATGGTGGTGCACAGCACTTGGGAAGCAGAAGCAGGAGGGCCTGTAGTTCAAGGCCATCCTCCTCTACTGAGTGAGTCAAGTCCAACCTGGGAAACATGTTGTCTAAGTAAGTCCCATAAATGTTGTGTCTCGACAGGCGGTGGTGGCCCACACCTTTAATCCCAGCACTCGGGAGGCAGAGGCAGGCAAATCTCTGTGAGTTTGAGGCCAGCCTGGTCTGCAGAGTGAGTTCCAGGACAGGTTCCAAAGAAAATGTACTGTCTCATGAAGCTGCTCTTGGAGGCAACTGATTCTTTGGTCTGTCTTTGGTGCCCTTACGTCTCCCGGCAGAAAAGTAATTCTACACTTGGCTCCTAAACACACACATGCCTTTGGGAGAAATTACATTGTCCCTGCCAAGGGTAAGCACATCGGTGTGAGGGTGGGGCATCCATGGACTAGGGAACATGCCTGACTTCACCACATGGTAAGGAATGGCATGCCTCCTTGCTGAGGTAGCAGTTGTCCTGCCCCTGTTGTGACTGATAAGACAGCTGAAGCTTAAGCTACTTACCCAGAAAGAACTTGTCCATATAAGGAAAGGGTTACAGTAGACTATCGCAAATGAGTGGCATCCTCCATGTGAGCCTCTGATTTGGCAGGTCAATTGGATACAGGAGAGGAAGAGGCAGAGGTCCTGGCTTTCTAGACCTCATGTTTCGGGGTGGGGAAGCCATGCAGTTCCCTGTCTAAATGAACCAAAACAATTCTGATTTCTGTAGACTTGTTAAGGTCATGCAGCCAGGAGTGGTGGGTATTGCAGTGTTTTGGGGGGCTATTAACAAACATCTATTCTCCCAGATAGTGTGGACAGATTAAATAAATGGTGACTCAAAGTCAGCTGCCCCGTGAAAAAGTCCCTGGAGCTCCATGCCCAACATTCAGGCGGTCGCCAGTCACTGAAAACTTCTTTCTCCTCTTCTGCAGTAAGTGCTAGTATGGCTATTCCCGGTTCTTAAGGTGGCTGTGTCTGGAATGAACTATAATCCAGAAATGGAGGGCACACCTGTGATCCGGATCTTTAGGCAAAAAGACAAAGACAGGTCTTTGATCTGGACTTTGATGTTGGATGACACATGCCTTTAATCCAGACCTTGAGGTGGGAAGGCACACCTTTAATCCGGGCCACACCTTCTATTAGAAGTCTATATAAGGATGATGGAAGAAGGAAGGGTGTGTTCTTTGCCTGTTTGTCCTCGCCTCAGTCAGCACGTTCATTTCATTCTTCGAGATCCCAGCAGACCAGCTGAGACACCCAGCCCCGTGGCACTGGGAAGCGCCTAGATTCTTGGACTTTCCATTCATAACCAGCCATTGTTGGACGGCAGCCTGTAAGACATACCAATAAATTCTCACATATGTGTGTGTGTGCGTATATATGTATATATACGCACACATATATATATACATATATATGTATGTATATATATATGGAGAGATATTTAGTCTGTAAGTTCTGTGACTCTAGAGAACCCTGACTAATATAGTGCTTATTGCTTATAAAACAGAAATGGCCCCATGAGTCTCTCTCTTCCCTCCACAAAAGACATTTCAGTTCCCAAGAAAAAGCTACACAACACAGGGTCTCAGGCTGCCCGTCAAATTGTGATCCTCTGCTTCAGCATTCTCAGTTCTGGAATTACAGATATGCGCCAACATAGCCAGATAACACGAGGAGTTTTGCTTGGTTTTGTGGTGCCAGAGGATCAAACTCATGTTTTTCTTGGCCAGTGCTCCACTGCTGAGTCACGGGCCCAGCCTTCTCAGAATGATATTTTTCAAAGCAGAACTGTGCAGCTGCCTCTGTGGGCAAAACACTTGCCATGAAAGCATGAGAACCAGCACTCGTATTTCCAGAACCCAAGTAAAAATTTCCAGTGAGTGTAGCAGACTGCCTATAATCCCAGTGCTCAGAAGGGAGTGATGGGGGCCCCATCCCCCAGCAAGTTCCCTAGCTAGACTAGCCCAATTGGTGAGCTCTAGATCCAAGTGCAATTCCTGCCACAACATACAAGGTGGAGAGTGATCAAGGGACATACCTGACATCAACCTCTGCCGTCCACATTCACACATGTGAATGCACACATTCACATATGAACACACCACAAACTCAAATCAACGCAAAAGGAAATCCCTAAACAGTGGGAAGAACTCTCAAATTAAAAATAAAATCACATCCACACCCTGGCAATGGGCAAAGACACCGTTGGTGGTGGCGGTGGTCTTCTATCAGTCGGGAGCAGGGCAGATGGCATATGGAAGTCCTTTGTTCATTCTAGTCTGGTGCCTAGCTTGGTAACCAAAGCTGTTTCATGCCTAGGGCACATAAAAATCCAGATGACGAATTAGAGAAGGGAACAGGAGACAGGAGACCACCTGGGCTATGAGACACCAATGGACAAAAGCATTTGCCACACAAATCCGATGGTCTGGGTGGGATCCCTGGATCCCACGGTGGAGGTGGAAGGACAGAATACATCATGAAATCTGTCCTGCAGCCACATGTGCACCACGTGAGCAGGCATCCTCATACATCACGATCATGATCATAATTACACTCATCATAGTAGTAATACATTTTTAAAAATCACAGCCCAAAGGGAGGAGTAGGACGCTAGCACAGAAAGACTGAATCAAAAACAGCAACCCAAAAGGGTTAGCGCCAGATTCTGAAGTTCTGTGTCCAGTGTCCAGGTCACATGGTGCCATCATATGCCCTCCAAGGAGGCCTCTGCAGTCCATATGGCAAAGTCCAGCCAGGCTCGGTGGCTTGTCTGCAGGTCTCCTTAGCTGGCATCCCACCTTGCCATCATCTCCAGGATACATGGCCTCTCCGTTATGACTTAGGGGGAAATCAATACACAATGATCAAATTACACAGTGACTGAGCAGACAGGGAAAGAGGAGTGTGTCTCTGAAGGATGCCATAGTGGTAATGAGCTAGAACCAGTCATCCCTCCAAACAAGAATTTCCTCCAGAAATTTGCTGGTTCCCTGCTATAAAATCAGCTGCAGATTACTAGCAATTGAGTATGTTTTATAGGCAGCAAGAAGAGGTGGGAGTTTGTGTTTTTGTCCTGGACAGTTCACTGAGGTCTGGGGTCTGGAAAGTGAACAGTTAAAAACAACTAAAAGAAGAAGTCACTGTGCTGTTTGTCCTTCCACATAGCTAAATCTGCTTTTTAAAATATGTGTCTCAGTGGTTAAGAGCACTGACTGCCCTTTATCCCTTTATCCCTTTATCACTTGGGAGGCAGAGACAGGCGGATCTCTATGAGTTGGAGGCCAGCTTGGTCTACAGAGTGAGTGCCAGGATAGGCTCCAAAGCCACACAGAGATACCTGTCTGGGGGAGAGGGGCGGGGGACAGCAAAAAAAAAAAAAGCACTGACTGCTCTTTCAGAGGACCCCAGGTCACCGGGATCTGACGCCCTCTTCTTACACATAACAAATAAAATAAAACAAACCATTAAAAAAAAAAAAAAAAAAAAAAAAAAAAAAAAAAACAAAAAAAAACTGTTACACTGCCTTCTCTTTTGCGCCATCTGGTGGACAGATTTCTAATTCCCAATCAGATGACAAACTGAGGACTCGGTTTCCTTTCAGTTCCCCAGCACTTTGCACAGCTAGCACCTGACAGGCAACCACTGAAAGAGTGAAGACTGATGGAAATATGGAAGCCTAGCGTGAGCTGCTAAGGGAAGGGGTAGAGGAGCGGGTGGGTAGGTTAGGTGAGAAGCTGGAAACCAGACTTCGAGGCTTTCCCAACTGTAGAGGCCAGTGCAATGCTTGGAACTAAGCAGGAAATCAGTTCCAGGCTTTAAAAGCACCATAGGCAAGGGTTGTAGTGGCACACGCCTGTAACCCCAGCACTGGAGAGGCAGAGGCAGGCGGCTCTCAGTGAGTTTGAGGCCAGCCTGGTCTGCATAGTGAGTTCCAGGACAGTTGGGACTGTTAGACATCGAAACCTTGTCTTGGAAAACAAAACAAAACAAAACAAAAAAGCACATGAAACCTCACATTAGTTCCCAGAGGTCATGTAGGGAGCCTGACAGACTTTTCCCTTAACCTAGCCAATGTCCCATAAAGGATAGACATGGGCCCTCTCCTGGAATGGAACGACTCACGGTGACTTAGCTCTTCCATGTCAGTTTAGCACAAGCCCCCAATTCCAAGTTCTCAGAGCCCAGAACAGCAGTAAGCAGTTTGCCTTCTATTGGAGAGCCTCCACTGGGAAGCCCAGTGCCTAGTCAGAGATTTAGAAATAGAACTCTTAGCTGGGTAGAATACTGCATGCTTGTAATCCTAGCATTTGGGTGACAGAGGCAGAGTGTTACTAAAAGGTCAAGGTCACCCTGGGCTACAGAGTGAGGCTCTGCCTCAACCGATGGAAATAATCTGGTTGCGGTGGGTCTGTGTGAGTCTCGGGCCAGCTGGTCTATATAGTGAATTCTAGTCCAGCCAGGGCCATATAGTGAGACTGGTCAAAAAAAGAGAAGGAGAGAGAGAGAGAGACAGAGACAGAGAGAGAATGAACCAGAAAAGAGAAGAGAAAAGGAAAGGAAGAGAATGAGAAAAATAAGGGTTGACGAGATGACTCAGTCGGTAGAGGCACTTGCTGCCAAGCCTAAGGACTCAAGTTTGATCCGCAGGACCCACATGGTGGATGGAGGGAAAGAGCCAACCCATGTAGATTGTCCTCTGATCTCCAGATGTGCTCTGTAAATAAATCTAGTAGAAGATGAAAAGTGGGGTCAGAGGAGTGGCACCAAGGCTATGGCTTGATTGATAAGAGTTTTGTCTAGCACACTGGAAGCCCTGGGTTTGCTCTCCACCACTGGTCTAGGTTCAGTCCCTGGCATCTTAAAAACTGGATGTGGTGGCACCTGCCTGTACTCACAGCTCTTAGGAGGTGGAGGCTGAAAGTTCAGAAGTTCAAGGCCATCCTTGGCTATATAACAGGTCCAAAGCCAAACTAGAATATGTGATACCCATCTCAAAATAATAAATAAAAAGAAGATTCGTAAGATGGCTCAGCTGGTAAAGTACTTTAGAACATAAATTTGATCTAGAATCCATATCAAAAACAAAACCTGGGAATGTTGGCATATTCATGCAATAACAGTACTGGCTTCTATATGCATGTTTGTACAAATGTACCGTATGCCTGTACACACACACACACACACACACACACACAGAGAGAGAGAGAGAGAGAGAGAGAGAGAGAGAGAGAGATCTTAATTATTACACATTCTTTAATTTTACAATGTTGGCTCCAATGACTTTTGAAACCCATGAACTAAACAAAAACAAAACAACCCTGTGTTCCTGGCCAAAAGTTAATGAGCCTTCACTGAAGATCTGTGCTGTCTCTACTCTTGGCCATACACTGTGGCTCTGAGCTCTGCCTACATGCATGCATGGCTAATTTTTAAATAAGTTCAATTGATAACTGTGGGTCAACGAGGACCAGAGGGCAGGAGTGTTCTTTCTCTGAAGTTCCAGAACAATCAACTGGTACTCAGAGAAAGACCAAGATGTTTCTTCTCTGCAAGTAAATGATTTCTAGAGGTCTACAGTTCCTCCTCCCCCGAAAGAGCCATTGCTTGCACTCTGTGCTTCCCAACTGCAGATCAACCCGCTGTTCAGTACACCTGAGCCACATCAAGCCTCCGAAGTCTGAGAGTTACACAACAGTGAGGCGTGTTTTTTAAATGTGCAGTTCTCATTTGCTGTTCAATCAAGCAATGTGTGTTGAAACTAAGGAATTCCTTAGCTAGTTGGGCTTTAAAAAAAAAAAAAAAAAGATTTGAAGGCTGGAGAGATAGCTCAGGAGTTAAGAGCACTGACTGTTCTTCCAGAGGTCCTGAGTTCAATTCCCAGCACCCACATGGTGGCTCACAGCCATCTATAACAGGATGCCCTCTTCTGACATACATGTATACATACAGAACACTCATACATTTAAAAAATTAAGCCAGGCATTGGTGGTGCATGCCTTTAATCTCAGCACTCAGGAGGCAGAGGTAGGCAGATCTCTGTGAGTTCGAGGCCAGCATGGTCTACAGAGGGAGTTCCATGACAGCCAGGGCTGTTACACAAAGAAACCCTGCCTTAAAAAAATAAAAAATTAAAAAAGGGGGTTTGAGCAGGGCAGTGGTGGTGAATGCCTTTAATCCCAACAAAGGCAAGTGAATCTCTGTGAGTTTGAAGTCAGCCTGGTCTACAGAGTGAGTTCTGTGACAGCCAGAGCTACAAAGAGAAATGCTGTCTTGTAGAAGAAGAAAAAAAGATAGGTTTGATGTAGACATACAGACTGAGGTATATTACAGATGTGCAAACAAAACACAGATATTGTATACAGTGCACCCGGGTCTACATTCAACCCTAATATACACACAAACACGCACACACTATCAAGGCTTGAAGCAAAAGATAAGAATTACAGAGTTAGCTTGCCAGGCGTTGGTGGCGCATGCCTTTAATCCCAGCACTAGGGAGGCAGAGGCAGACGGATCTCTGAGTTTGAGGTCAGTGTGGTCTACAGAGTGAGTTCAGGACAGGCTGGAAAGCTACAGAGAAACCCTGTCTCAAAAAAAAATAAAATAAAAAGAATTACAGAGTTAGTTTGCATTGGTCAGAAGCACATTCCTAAGCTAAGTGATAAAGGCAGAGCCATTGCTATGGCAACATAAGGGTCCAAGGTTACAGAAGTGAGACTGTGACCAGAGGGCGGGTGGGGGGTACAGTGAGATAGACTTTGAGATGTAGGTCTATAGCTAACAGACTGGCAAGCAAAGAATTGGCATGCTTTTCTTAGTAACCTTGGTAGACATCTGAGACTGTCCCTGTGCAAGTTGTAAAGTATTCTTTTTATAAAAGGCCTTTAGTCTAGTTTGAACTTGCTCTGAGGTGAAAGTGAGCTAATTGTGTGCTGTCTGAGCAAAAGAACAAGGCAGGCTGTTAAGTGTTCACAGTCCTTGTGGGTCAAATAGATCCAATTATGAAGCACATCCCAGCATATATTCTATATATCAAAATTATATAGCCAAATGAAAAGTCATCTTCCTGCCGGGCATTGGTGGCGCACGCCTCTAATCCCAGCACTCAAGAGGCAGAGGCAGGCAGATCTATGTGTGTTCGAGGCCAGCCTGGTCTTAAAAGAGAGTTCCAGGACAGTCTCCAAAAACTACAGAGAAATCCTATCTCAAAAAAACAAAAAAAGGGAAAAAGTCATCTTCCAGACCATCCACAGACTATGTGCCCAGTAAACAACTGACACACTGTAGTGCTGTGGGAAGAATCCCCAAGCTATAATGTGAGGGAGAGAGCTCGTCACACAAAAGTCTGCATTGAGGACAGCGAGCATTCAGAAGGCAGTAAGTATACCTTACCACCTTGCCAAATAAGATACCTCCATCAACGTGCATCTCTGGTGACAATTTCCTCATGGCCTTGCTATATGAGGTCTACATCTCCATGAGATATGCATCTCCCATGGGCTGACCCCTGAAGTGTGTGCTAAACTCTCACTGCATAATTCTATGGTCTGTAGCAGCTTGCACGCTCACAGTTTGATCCCTTGACTTAGCCATGCTGACAGTTATGGGGAAATTTTCTAAAGCCATTGGTCACAAGCCCCTTGGAGAGTCTGAGGCATCTTCTAGGGAAAATCCTCATGAGCACAACACCTCCCAAAGCCTGTACACAGACCTGCATTACTTACTTTCCTTGATGCCGTGTCCAAATGCCTGACAAAAAGCAACTCAAGGAAGAAACCAAGAGTTTTGGTAGTCCACATTAGCAGGGAAAGCATGGCAGAAGGACTCTGAGGTAGCTGGGCATACAGTGTCCATGGTTAAGAGGCAGAAAGAAACAAATGCTCAGCTCACCTTCACCCTTTGAAAAATATTTACATTTTTAATTATGTGTACTCATTGTGTCTGCTTGAGTTTGTACATGTGAGTGCAGTTCCCCCCGCCCCTCCAGAAGCCAGAAGGCTATAGGATCCCCTGGAGCTAGAGTTACTGGTGGTTGTGCAAGGCCCAATGTGAATGCTGGGAACTGAACTCTTGTACTCTGCAGGGGCAGTATCAATTCTTACCTGATGAGCCATCTCTCCATCTCCCCACCATCTCCCTTTTATTCTGACAGAGACCCCAGAACATGAGATTCTGTCCCCTATATGCAGGGCGAGTCTTCCATCCTCAGTGAAGCCTCTCTGAAAACTTTTATAAATCTACACTGAGCTCTGTTTCCTTGGTGCTTCTAATCCAGAGAAGCTGACAATGAAGACCAACCATCACAGACCCTTGGGGATGCAGGGACCCCAGACCAAGGTCTCCAAAATGTAAATGAGGCATGAATGGGAGACTCAGACTCTATAGATCTCAGTGGATGTGGGATTAACTAGAATGCCCTTCCAGTACATCAGATGAGATTCTTAGGCTTCTGTATTCCTTTGGGGTTCAAGGCTCTGTGTCAGACATAGCTTCCAACTTTAGAAACCACTTCTCCAAGTTTGCAAAAGCTCTGCTGACATTTCAGAGTGCGGCTTCCATTAATTCGGACCCAGAGGTCACCAGCTCAACCCCACAACCCACCCTTTCAAGATGCCAGTCACATGGCTAGCCAGCACCCCACAATCTTTTCTCATATTCAACAGTTCGCTAGTGTAACTTACAAAGCTCTGAAACAGCTTATTGATGGATTATGTAGGATATAGGAACAGCCAAATAAGAGGTACATAAAGTGAGCCATGGGACAGGGGATGGGGACCATACTGACTTCCACTACTCTCTCTGGGATTTGGGTGTGCCACCTTCCAGCACCTGGTATCTCTCTGTCATTGCTCAAGAGGGTTTTTGCATTTTGCTTGTTTGTTTCACAGCTAGATATGGTGGTGCCCATTTGTAATCCCAGTACTTTGGAGGTTGAGGCAGGATTAACATCAGGGCTACCAGAGATTCCATAGTGAGATCTTGGTATAGTAGTAATAATAATAATAATAATAATAATAATAATAATAATAATAATAATAATAATATAATGTACATGCATCTGTAAATTTCATATTCATCGCACACCTGCTGTCCAGCTAGCCAATCTGATTTCTACTAAAACACCAGAAAGCAAGCTCACCAGAAACCTGGTTTTGTTTGAGATAAGATCTTGCTATGGAGCTCAGGTTAGCCTGAAGTCATTCTGAATCCCAGGCTAGCCTTAGACTTGCTGGAATCCTCTTGCCTTGGCCTCCTGGGTGCTGAGATGATGGTCATGGGCTAGTGCATCTTGCTCATCAGAGCCCTTTGACACTGTTTTTGTAACGGTGCAGCTTCCATCAATGCAGACCCAGAGGTCACCAGCTTAACCCCACAACCCACCCTTTCAAGATGACAGTCACATGGCTAGCCAGCACCCTCAACCTTTTCTTGTATTCAACAGCTCATTTGATTTCCTTGTGACCCACAAGACCTATATACAATAAGCTACTTAAGGGTACAGATTCTGCCATGCGGTGGTGGTGCATGCCTTTAATCCCAGCACTTGAGAGGCAGAGGCAGAGGATCTTTAAGTTTCAGGCCAGACTGGTCTACAGAGCGAGTTCTAGGACAGCCAGCCAGGACAATACTGTCTCAAAAAAAAAAAAAAAAGAAAAAAAGAAAAGAAAAAAGAAAAAAGAAAACAAAACCAAGCAACCAAACAAACAAAAGATACAGATTCCTCAATGTTTGCATGGCTTTCTGACAATTTTGTAATTCAACAATAAAATGAATAAACATATAAATGAACATATAAATTCACACCATATGCTCTAATGCTTTTGAGGTGTATCTTATGACCTTGTTCAGATGGTCAAAGCAAGGAAACACAAGAGCAAAAGAAAGATTGACAAATCACAGAATGAAAATGCATCAACCCAATCTGGAGACTAGTTGATGGGACAGCTTCTGATAGTTACATTTATAACTGAGCCATGTACATCTAATTCCTCACATGCCTGTTTGCTTCCCAGGCAACAAGACCTGCTTGTTGCTCCTGCACGATGCACACTCCCTAACACCTAGTTAGCTGGAGCAAGTTCCTAATGAAATATGATCAAGGTTTAATTACTGAAATCACCCATTAGTCTGTCTTATTTCCTCCTTCCTAACTTGTCAATCTCTGCACATAGTTCATACCTGTAATGCTACCACTTCGGAGGTAGAGGGAGGAGGATCACCCCTAGGGCCAGCATGGGTTGCATTAGAACTCCAGGCCAGCGTGGTCTACAGAGACCTCAACCAACAAACAAAACAAAAGTCAAAACCAAAATCCCTCTTCTACATGCAAGGTTTTTCTAGAACCTACTTTTCCCAGCATAACACCCTTTCTTTTCTGCCTCAACCACAGCTCTGCCATAGTTGTCCAGGCTCCTGCAATGTCACCTTTTTAAACATCCTAAGCATATTACAACTTCTACAACCACCTTCAGACCTTCTGGAAGTGTCCCCCCTTCTTTAGTGTCTAGTTCAGTCTATCCTCTAGGGAATGCCTGCCCAGTCATTCCATGGAATCTTCTGGGAATACCAGTCCTCAAAGATCTAGGCTTCCTCAGCCTAGATGGCCTCCAAGTGTGGCAATCTTTTACACTAGAGTCCTGAGACCCAGGATGACTACAGGTGTAAGCTGCCACACGAATTCCTTCATTTTGTTGTGTTTGAAAACAGTGGTATTTTTTAAAAAGATGTATTTATTGGCTACAAAATTTTAGATTGGTGGGTTTTTCCTCTCCATTCTGCCATGTTTTACTGTGTTCTTTCTTAGTTTCCCTCCGTGTGTATCATCATTTCTATCCCCCAACTCCAGCTACATTTAAGATTCTTTTTTTATTTTTGCTTTCTTCTATTTTTTTAAAAACTTGATAGTGTGTCTATCAAATTGTTTTCAAAATAAGTATGTTTATGCCCACAGATTAGTGCTATTGTCTGCAATGGGCATCGGTTACTGCAGAACTTATAACTGGTCGGAGGATGAGACTAGATGATCAGGGATGCTCAACCCTAAGTGAAGACGTCTATCTTACCCGTCGAGTGTTGCGAGAACATCACAGAAGAGTGTTGGAAAGAGTGTAAGGGGAAGGAAACACAGGGGTGAGGTGGAATGCTGTCTTCCTGTCATGGCATGGCATGGCCACTTGAATTCTCAGCAAATGAATACGGGGGTGGGGGGCGGAGGATTCACAAGGCCCCACCAGCTCTGAGGACTTGTAGGCAGTTAACAGTCAATGGGGGAGGGGCTCACAAGGCCCTGCCCTTCAATGAGGAGCTATTGGCAGCTAATGGCTGCTGGTGAGAGGGAGACATTTTCTTCAGTGTGTCGCTTCTGGTAAGTTGCCCATGCCCATCACACTCATGTAAACAACCCGAATTAAACACATGGGGTCACTCTCTGCAGATGTGAAAGGAGGATGAGAGTGGGAGAAGAGGCAGGGGAAGGTAGCGAGGACGAACAATATCAAAGTATGTTGCATACATGAATGAAAACGTAAAAATGAAACCAATTCCTATGTATAATTAATATAGGGTAATAAAAAAAACATTTCTGAGTCAGGGTCCCTTGTACTCCAGGCTGGCCTCGAGCCTGGAGTGTATGCAAGAATGACTTTGAGGTCCTGGTCCTCCCAAGTTGGGAAATTTCAGACAAGAGACATCATGCCTAGTGGAGCTTACTTTTTTCTTTTTCTTTTCCTTTCTTTCTTTCTTTCTTTCTTTCTTTCTTTCTTTCTTCCTTCCTTCCTTCCTTTCTTTTTTCTTTCTTCCTTCCTTCCTTTCTTTCTTTTTTTTTGGTTTTGGTTTTGCTTTTCTTTGAAGTAAAATTTTACATTCTGTAGCCCTGGCTGGCCTCGAGGTAATGGTCCTCCTGCCTTAGCCTCCCAAGTGCTGATATTACAGGTGTACACCACCATATCATCTTAGTTGGTATAGTAAGTAGTCTTTGGCTATTGTGCCTGGGCTGAGCTTCTATGGTTCATAATTTTCATCAAGCTTGCAAAGATTTAGGGTCATTTTTACTTCAAGTATATATTTCTCCCACTCTATCCTTACCTGCCTTTCAGAACTCCATTATGTTTTGTTTTGTTTCCTATGTGGGCCTCATTTATCCTGATACTAGTTAATTTTGATATGTTTTGTGTTAACTTTTGTTACCCAGGCTAGGAATACAGATAATGGCCACCATGTATGTCTTTTGGTTTTCTATTAGGTCTAATCTACTGTTCATTCCATGCAATCCTCTCTCTCTCTCTCTCTCTCTCTCTCTCTCTCTCTCTCTCTCACTCACACACACACACACACACACACACACACACACACACACACACACACACACACACATCTTGCTATGTAGTTCAGGCTGGTCTTCTTCCATAATCCTCCTTTCTCAGTTTCCTGAGTTGCCCTGAATGACATCTCCATGGTGGAAGCAGCCACGGGAACTTTTATAGTCACAGAAAAAAAAGACGTTCTAAATCAGTGCATTTAAGAACTGTATCAGGAAAGCCGTGCAGGATGCAGATATAATCGTGTGCTACCTTGTGTTCTTGGCTTCGGGCCTGGTGGAGACTAGAGGTCTGTTAGGCTTGATTATAATGACCAGGAGTTTTATCTAGTGGGAAAACGTTAGCTTAGGTACAGAGTTGATAGTAAAGGGCTGTTAAAAGGGCCCGAAACAGCTTAACAGCCCATCTCTCTGAAATCACAGCTGTGGTCAAGCAGTCTGTAAACCCTTCCTAGAAGTGCAACCCAAACCTTTGCAACCAATCAGGGATGGCCAACCTCATTGTCATCTTTGACTTCGGTTAATCATTCCAGGAAGCAGGTGCTTGATAGTGAAGATGAGAGACGAGTTCTCCAGGTCCCACCATCCATGATTGTACTCCATGATTGTATGTGAGGAAGGTCCTGAAGGTACAAGGATGCTCTGCGCTTGCCCAGCTGTCTGACTCTGGTCATAGTGCTTCATTTAGGTTTATGAATGTGTTTGCTCCCCCCCCCCCACACACACACACACTCCAAAGCATAGGGCACTCACAGGGCTGCCTATGCTTGAGGTTCTTTTTTCTCTGTTCCCTGAAAGGTTCAAAAGGTTTTGTTTACATCAGTTCTGTCTTCTAATCTCATCAGAGCTTCAAGCTTTCAAAAACACCTCAAGCTTTCAAAACCACCTTCGTCTTCTCCAGCAGTACTTAAGCTCTTAAAGAGACTCAAAGAGCTGGGCAGCAGTGGCCTGTAATCCCAGCACTCCCGAGGCAGCGGCAGGTGGATCTCTGTGAACTTGAGATCTACAAAGTGAGTTCCAGGACAGCCAGAGCTGTTACACAGAGAAACCCTGTCTTGGGAAAAAAACAAAAAACTCAAAGAAACCAATTTTAGGATAGCCATATGCCAGGTTATAATCAGATCCTCATCTGTGTAATTATTTGACATTTATTGCTTCCACCAGAGGAACACTCTACAAATTCAAAGACTCCAGCACCCTCAGTCCTGGAAGCTATTTAAGCACATGGTATTTGGAGAAAGAGCTAAGGACAAGGGGGGATAAATAAAGCAATCACCCCTTCTCATCTGTTCCCTCCATCCCCTAGAAACATTTAAGTAGCATTTCCCGAGACTCAAGAACTTCCCCTCCACCTTAAAAGTTGTTAGAATTCATCTAGATAGACAGCCACATGCAAAATGCTCAAAACCTAAGCCTTTTCACTAAGTGAACACTTTCATCGCTGGCCTCTGGCTTCCTCAAACATTCCAGGAAGCAGGTGCATGAGGAACAAGGGTGCGGGGGGGGGGGGGCAAGAACTCTTGCTTTTCTTCTGTTGTGGTTTGTTTCATGTAGGACCTCATCCTGCAGCCCAAGCAGGGCTGGTACTCACAATGTAGCTTTGACTGGCCTCTATTCTAGCAACCTTCCTGCCTCAGCTTCCAGAGTGCTAGGATTGCAGCTGAAAGCAATTGCAGCCAGTTCAGCCCCCATTATTCTTTGAGTGTAAGTGAGGTTAATGAGAAATGGCAGAAAAGGAGTCCATTGTTCCCCTCGCTCTCCCTATCTTTTAAACATGGTATCTATCTCCAGCACTCTTAGCTTCTGTCCATGGTGTAATCCCTTTTCATCCGGTCCTTGTTTCTGAGTACATGTTGCCACTGTAGCAAATTAAAACAATATTCACTAAGGTTCTTTTTTATATAATTTATTTACTTTTATTTTATGAGCATTCATCGGTGTTTTCCTGCATGTATGTGTCAATTTGCCTGTATGAGAGTATCAGATCCTTTGAAATTGGAGTTACAGATAGTTGTGAGCTGCCATGTGGGTGCTGGGAATTGAACCCTGGTCCTCTAGAAGAACAGCCAATGTTCTTAACCACTGAGCCATCTCTCCAGCCCCTCACTACAGTTCCATAGTACAGAAATCCAAAAACCAGTCTCCCATTCAAGGTGTCATCAGAGCTAGTCCTCCTTGCCATTTCCTTTTTCTAGAAGCCATCTGCGCACCTTGGCTTGTGGCCCCCTTCCTCCACCTTCCTGGCACACCCCTCCAGGCCCCATCTCCATCATCATATGCCCTTCTCTGTGCCTGCTGCTATCTCAGTTTCTATAGTCAAGGCCTGGGTCTTGGTAGCCATAACAAGCTGGGCTCAGCACCCACATCCTCAGCACACTAGAGAGACAAGTAATAGTGCAAAGGGGAGAAAGGAGTTGCTCCGTGTGACCCCCAGGTCCATTTTGGGGGTACTGATGTGATGTTTGGCTTTAGCAGAAGGCAGCAGCTATGCATAACTGAGTAGCGATGGCATGGTACTGTCCAGCCCACCATTGGCTTTCATTGTCTGAGTTGCAGCATCCCCTGTAAGGTGGTCTGCTCAGTTGTCAGAAGTGTGTGAAGTCTCTTCCTGGGTACCATGTCCTTCTTCTGGCTGTCATTGGGCTGCTGGCAGGCCATTCCTGGGAAAATGCCAATTCTTTGGGTTCCAAGTAGCTCAGGAGTCTGATAACCACAGAGGGGCACAATGGTCTTTCTTTGGGATAGCTTCCCTTCCACCAATTACACGATAACAATTCTTCCTCTGTCCTCTTGTAGTTATATGGAGCCCACCCACATATCCCAGAATATTCTCTTTTTTCAAAACCCTCAAGATAATTTCTTTTGCAAAAACTCTCTGGCATTGTACCTCTGGGAGCACTTGGGTCTCATGATACATAGGCTGGCATATAGCTGAGGTAGGCCTTGGATTTCTGATCCTTCTAACTCCATCTCAGAGTTCTGGAATACAGGCAGACACCTGTTTCCAGGTGCTCAATCTTTTGTTAAATAATTCAACAAAGGCCCATACAGATTGCAAACTACCTAGAAAGCTGTAGCTAAGGAAGTCTATTAGTCAGGGTTCTTTAGAGTCATAGAACTTATGGAATGAATCTCTCTTTCTACACACACACACACACACACACACACACACACACACACACACACACACGAACTTATTGGAATGTCTTCCAGGCTGCAGTCCAACAATGGCTAGTTTGAGTGGAAAGTCCAAGAATATAGTAGCTGCTCAGCCCCACAAGGCTGGGTGTCTCAGCTGGTCTGCTGGGATCTCGAAGAATGAAATGAACGTGCTGACTGAGGTGAGGGCAAACAGGCAAAGAACACACCCTTTCCTCTTCCATTGTCCTTATACAGGCTTCCAATAGAAGGTGGGGCCCAGATTAAAGGTGTGCCTTCCTGCCTCAGTGTCTGGATTAAAGGCATGTGTCATCCAGCATCAAGATCCAGATCAAAGGCATGTTGTCTTCCTGCCTCAAGATCCGGATCACAAGAGTACCCTCTGCTTCTGAATCGTAGTTCATTCCAGATACAGTCAAGTTGACAACCAAGACTAGCCATCACAATCCACCCCTTGTCAATTTGACACACGATCATATATCCTTATGTCATGATTAATTTCCAAATGAAAAAAACAATAACCATGTCATAATAACACCTAGACATAATATAACTATCCCTTGTACCACCACAAATGAATTCTAAATCTCGAGTAGCTGTAATGTTCTTGGGAGACATCCTTCTAGCATCGGCAACTCCCATATAATAATCATTGACATTCTCTTGATTCATGTTACAACACATGGTAAAGAACTGAAAGAAAACACAAATATCTATACAAACACATTCTTAACAAAATACAACAGAGGCACTCTTTTCAGTTCTGCGACTGTATTTCCTCCACCCTCTGCAAGCACTTCAACAGGCTTGGCTCTTTTCCTGGAGGAGTAAACATACCGTCATTCCTGATGAGTCTGTGCCCTCTGTCATCCTGCCTAGATTAGGCTGTTATAGTTTCCCATTGACTTTAATTAATCTAATTAATCACAGGATACAGAGTAGCACCTAAAGGATCTCCTCTACTCCAGGCATAACCTTTCTTACCTGCGTTGTGGAGAGGCAATCCGATTTCTCCATGGGAATCCTGTGTCACCCCTCCCAACACTGTTTCTTATTCCCATTTCTTTGGTTGAGTTGTTTTTTTGTTTTGTTTTGTTTGTTTGTTTGTTTGTTTGTTTGTTTGTTTTTGAGACAGGGTTTCTCTGTATTGCTTTGGAGCTTTGGAGCCTGTACTGGAACTTGCTCTGTAGACCAGGCTGGCCTCAACCTCACAGAGATTGGCCTACCTCTGCTTCCTCCTGAGTGCTGGGACTAAAGGTGTGAGCCACCACTGCCCAGCTTTGTTATTTCTTTCTTGACCTGTTGGTTTAAAGGCATTAAAAGTCCAAAGTGTCCAGGGGGAAGTCTGAGCTTCCAGTTCAATGGAACGTTTGTTGTGACTCCTGGCAAGAGCACTCCCCTCTCTAGAACCAGAACTTCTAGGCCATTGGAAGTTAGGGTTGCAAGAACAGGAAGTAAAAACACTCTTAGTGGATCACTAGGGGTGACAGTGGTGTAACAATGCCCTATCCACCCCTTGATTCCTGGAACCATGGATCCTGGCTCTGGGAGAAACAGATTCTCTGATGATAGGCTCTGAATCAAAGCATGTACTGCCCCAACCCTCCATGCTGCTGCCACCTAGCTGGTGCTGTAACTGTGTCTTCAAAGGGCCATTCCATCTTTCTGTCAGGACAGCTGCTTCAGGATGGTGGGGAATATGGCAAGACCACTAGATTCCATGATCGTGGGCCCACTGTTTCCCCTCTCTGGCTGTGAAGCAAGTTCCCTGGTCAGACGCAATACTGTATGGAATACCACGTCACTGGATTAGGCATTTTCTGAGTCCACGGATGGTGGTTTTGCACAGTGCCCTTGGAGGCCCAAAGAGGCCATTGGGTCCCCGGTTACTGGAGTTACAGGTGGTTGTGAGCTGCTCTGTGGTTGCTGGGAATCAACCCTGGGTCCTCTGAAAGAATGAATGCTCTTAACTGCTGAGCAATCTCTGAAACCCTAGCTTAGCTTTTCCCTTAAACCTTGGTATAAATTACATCCCTTGAGAATTTTTACATAGAGAGCCTACAACCCTATATCGTATATGTACTGATATTTACTTTAATGGACTATAATTCTCCTAACCACCACCACCACCACCACCCCACCTCATGACTAAACACATATTCTTCCTTATTTTGATAAACTTTGCTTCACTTTATCTTGTCCTTAAATTCTTTTCTGCAGCATAGTCAAGGATGCAGGCAGTGGTTCTCATCCTGTGGGTCGAGATATCCTACATATCAGACATTTACAATTCCTAACAGTAGCAAAATGACAGTTCTGAAGTAACTACAAAACAATTTTCTGATTGGGGGTCACCACAATATGAGGAACCGTATTAGAGGGTCGCAGCGTTAGGAAGGTTGAGAACCCCTGCCTTTAAGTAGAGGCCCCTAAGTGGGAAGGAAGTGAACCCCTCAGGCTGCTGGTGACAGTGTTGAGTGGCCTCTCCCTGCAGCTGACACTGTCACTGAGCTCTGTCCCCCACCCTGTTAGTTCTTTATAGAACTAATTTTTTTTTTTAGCGGTCTCAGCCCCAAATCCATCTTCTCAGGAAGGCCTTCCCTGAACATGAAGTCTAAAGGCAACACCCTTCCCCGTCCTCCCCAACACATCACCCAGCTTTACTTTCTTCACTACGCTTACCATCCCCACAGGTTATTGTTTTTAACTTTTTTTTGTCCTCAACAGAATATAAATTCCAAGAAGCATTCACCCCCCCTTAGAATTGCAACACTTTCTTTTCAAGTATCTTCAATGTAAGATCTACGGGAACCCTTGATCCCACCCAGGACATTCATACACATGGACAACATGGCAAGTTCTTCATGCAAAAGGATTCCACTGAAAATGGCCAACAAAGATGGCCCCAAGCGTTAGTCCTGTGCTTGGCCTGGCTAACAGTTACCCCACCTCCTTCACTGAGTGGATTTCTCTGAATTCCTTTACATTCTAACTAGTCATAGTATCGGGATTCATTAATACTCCCCTGGCTATTCTCTTTGAGAATTCAATCATATAAGATGTGGTGTGTTACTGGCATATATATCACGTATACATGTATATATAAGACATGGTCTCACTAGTTTTGACTGTCCTGGAACTCAACTCACTGTGTAAACGAGGCTGCCCTCACACTCACAGAGATCCACCTGCCTCTGACTCCTAAGTGCTGGGATTAAAGTTGTGCACCACAACTCCCAGCTCCAGCTATATTCAAAGAAGCTTTCCAACTCGCTTTATGATGAGAAGGGGAAAGGAAAATGGGTGTTAATCTAACAGATTGGTGAGACAGGAATGTCCACTGTCTCCTGAACTTAGGAATGTTGCCCAGGACACTTCATCTGGTTGAACTGAGTCTTACTCCTTCCTATTCTGTGGAGGATGTAAACTATGAAGTATGGATGGTACAGTAACCTTATAATTAGGATGCACTGGATAGGGTGGGGTGGGGTGGGGGTGGGATTTGCTGCCACTTATGGGTGGGACTAAAGCTCACAGAAAACAGGAAGTTATCTCTTATTTTGTTATACTTTGAGACAAGATCACCTGTAGCCTATGCCAGCCTGGAATTGGCTGGGCTTTTTGTTTGGTTGATTTTGGTGGGTTTTTGTTTTGTTTTTGTTTTGTTTTAGTTTTTGAGACAGGGTTTCTTTGTGTAGCCCTGGCAGTCTACAACTAGTTCTGTAGACCAAAGATCTGCCTGCCTCTGCCTCTGCCTCTGCCTCTGCCTCTGCCTGCCTCTGCCTCTGCCTCTGCCTCTGCCTCTGCCTCTCTGCCTCCTCTGCCTCTGCTCTGCCTCTGCCTCTGCCTCTGCCTCTGCCTCTGCCTCTGCCTCTGCCTCTGCCTCTGCCTCTGCCTCTGCCTCTGCCTCTGCCTCTGCCTCTGCCTCTGCCTCTGCCTCTGCCTGTGCTGGGTTTAAAGGTGTGTGCCACCAGCCCTGGAATTGGTTTTGATTTGGTTCTAATCTTCCTGTGTCTACCTCCCAAGTGCTAAGATTACAGCTGAGCTGCAAATATAAAGTTAAGTCTACTGTCCTCCTCTCATCCACATAGCCCTTTACTCTTATCCAGGGAGTCACAGGCAGAGGAGCCGGGCAGCTGTGGTTCCTGGAGAGTCTCTCTTCCCATGGGGCTGGGGCAGAAGGAGGGAAAGGAATGAAAGTCTAGAGAAAAGGGCAGAACCACTTTCCCAATTCTTCCAAGAAGGTCAAAGTTCCTGTTTAGTGGATGGAGACAAGCCCACAAGCAGAGAGAGGAATTGCTAGCATGCAGTTAGGAAAGATACTCCTACTTGTGTTTGCTGTAACACTGTGGGGTATGACATAGGAAGGGACGCTGTTTTTACAGCATAATCAGGGCTCAGCTGACTCAACAGATTCAGTCATTTCTAAAAGAAAAAATTTACTATCTAACTTCTAAAGAATAAAACCACTACCCACCCTTGTACTTTATTAGTGACATGACCACCCCACCCCACTCTCTGGGAGCTCCTGGGCTCAAGTGATCTGCTTGCCTCTTCCGTGGCCTACACTGAATCTAGATTTAAGTTTAAACTCTTTCTCAGGGCAAGGCATAGGCACCTCTTGCCTTTCCCAGGCACAGGAATGGACCATGATTGTAGCTCGGTTGATACAGAACTTACCTAACATTTACCACGCCCTAGATTTGATACCCAGAACCACATAAAAAACAAAACAAAACAAAACAAAACTGGGCCTATAATCTGAGCCCTCTGGAGGTGAAGGATGGGGGGGGGATCAGAAGTTCAAGGTCATCCTCAGAGACATAGTAAGCTCTAGGCTAGGCTGGCATACGTGAGATCCTGTCTCAAAAAAAAAAAAAAAACAACAACAAAAAAAAAAAAAACAAACAAAAAACAACAACAACAACAAAAAACAACAAACTGGGCAGTGATGGCGCACCTCACACCTCAAGTTCCAGGACAGCTGGGACTATACAGAAAAACTCCGTCTTGAAAAATTAATAAATAAATAAATAAACCAACAAACACAAAATCAAACCCTCTGGATACTATCTGAACCAATAACCCAGAGAACTTTCCACACCTAAATCATGTGGTGTTTTCCTTAGTTTTTAATATCTCACATATTTGTTTATTTTATGTTTTTGAGGCAGGGTCTCATGCATTTTTTTTGAGACAGGGTTCAAGAGCCCACATCTAGCCTATTCTATGTAGTGTGCTGGGGGTTTAGCATTTAAAGCAAGCACTCTACCTGGCTGTGGTGGCGCATGCCTTTACCCCAACACTTGGGAGGCAGAGGCAGACAGATCTCTGTGAGTTCAAGACCAGCCTGGTCTACAAGAGCGAGTGCCAGGACAGGCTCCAAAGCTACATAGAGAAACCCTGTCTAAAAACAATAAAACAAACAAACAAAAAAAAGGAAGGAAGGAAGGAAAGAAAAAGAAAGAAAGAAAGAAAGAAAGAAAGAAAGAAAGAAAAAAGCAAGCACTCTACCAACTAATCTACACCAGCTTAACTATCTTAAGTTTTTGTTTTGTTTAGCGCCCTCTTCAAAGTAGGTTGTATTGGAGGCATGCACGGAGACCTGGGTTCAATCCTCAGCACCAGAGAAACTGGATATGGCACTCACTTGTAAGTCTAGAGCCTGAAAGGTGGAAACAGATCATGCTAGGTTACATAGCTAGTTCTAGGTTAACCTGGGCCACACTGGTTTTGCAGAGCATGGTGGCTTCTGCCTGTAATCCAAGTATATCACAGAGTCTTGTGATAAGCTGTCAGCATTTTGCATCTTATTTCTTTTTGTATTTTCATTTTGTTAAGACCAGAGAGAGTAACTATAGCCAAAGTGCACTATACTCACATATGAAAATATTATAATACAACCTGGTGGTGGTGGTGCATGCCTTTAATCCCAGCATGCAGGAGGCAGAGGCAGGTGGATCACTGTGAGCCCAAGGCCAGCCTGATCTACAGAGCTAGTACCAGCAAAGCTAAGGCTGTTACAGAGAGAAAACCTGTCTAGAAAAATAAAACAAAACAAAATCTTAATGAAATAGCTAATTATGTAATTATTATATCAATATATGGTAATAAAACTTCGAAAGGTGACTGGGCAGGGGGAAAGGGGCAGAGGCTGGTCTTATTTCCCAACAAGAGTTCCTAGCACAGCCATTTCATATTGTAAGTGTTCAGGATATGTTTTGTTCAAAAGTTAACTTACCAAGCCACCTACTGTGTGCTGGGTAGTTGACATGCAAGACACAGACTCCTCAGAAACAAAAAGGGCATAATTTACAAATTATAAACAGGGGTTGGGGTGCAGCTCACTGGCTGAGTATCTAAGCTTGTGAGGAGGCCTGTGTGAGAATGTTTTATGCCTCCCAGCACAGAAATAAAAGATATAAAAAATTATTAACAATTAAACTAATTATTTTTCACTCCATCACCGATTTGGAGCTGACAACTTTGTGACAAGTCACGAAGTTCCACACTGGTTTTTGTTGTTTGTCATTGTTTGTTTTGTCTTTTTGTTTTGTTTTTCCAGACTGGGTTTCTCTGGGCAGCCCAGGCTATCCTGAAACTTGCTTTGTAGACTAGGCTGGCCTCAAACTCAGAGATCCACCTGCTTCTCCACAGAGTGCTGGGATTTAAGGTGTGAGCCACCATGCCTGGTCTCCAATTTTTTTTTTTAATTATTTAAGTTTGGATCTTCTGTGCTTGCTCAGGCAAGTCTAAATCAGCAGTTCAGTTTTCAGAGAGGGAGGGAGGGAGGGAGGGAGGGAGGAGGGAGGAGAGGAGGGAGGGAGGGAGAGAGACAGAGAGACAGAGAGAGACAGAGAGAGACTGTGGAGATTAAGGGGCATGTGGAGGTGGTTGCTGGAGATTGAACCCATGGCCTTTCACATGCTAATCATAATCAACTAGGGAGCTATAAGTACCCACCCCGAGCATGGCATTGGTGGCCCAAGCCACGCCTTTAACCCCAGCACTTGGGAGCAGAGGCAGGTGGATCTCTTGTGAGTTCGAGGCCAGCCTGGCCTCCAGAGCGATTTCCAGGACAACCTTCAAAGCAATACAGAGAGACCCTGTCTCGAACAAAAAACAAAAAAGCAACAACAAAAACAAACAAAAGTACCCAGCCCAGAGAGAAAAGAAGTTACTATGAGATTTAGTTCTCTTGTGGCGACCTCGTATTTCTCTGTTTATTTCAGATATGAATCAGCTAGTCAGCGTAAATCGTGCATGTTAAAGCTCACCAGGTGCAGGTAAGAGATTCGCTGCTCCAGAAACTAGTCAGGGGAAAAAAAAAAGTGTGGGAGGTTCTGCCGGGGTAGGCGGAGTCGGCAGACTTTAAGCATTTCTGACCAATCAAAAGGAGACCATTGGCGCGAGGGGGGAGGGTAAAGGGGGAGCGGGAGATCGAGAACCCTGCCCAGTCACCGGAGCTAGCACTGCCCGCAGCTTCCTGGCCTAAGTGCGTCTGCCCACCCAGAACAACTGATCTCGAGGCCTGCTCTAGCAATGGCCTTCGCAAATCTGCGCAAAGTGCTCATCAGTGACAGCCTGGACCCCTGCTGCCGGAAGATCCTGCAAGATGGAGGGCTGCAGGTAGTGGAGAAGCAGAACTTGAGCAAGGAGGAGCTGATAGCCGAGCTGCAGGTAAGACGAGCCGGAGACAAACCAAGTCACCGGGCATCTTTATGACCAAACCCGCTGACCTCACGGGTGCCAGGGCTGCCTTCTCCTGTCTCATCGGTTGGTCCCGGGGCCTCCCGAGATTGGGGATCAGCAGAGGGAGGGAGGAAAGGCCCGGGGCTGCAGGACGCAAACTTTGCGTGCTGTTTGCAACCGCGTGTTTCTTGCGGGCGCTGCAAAGTGCAGCTGCTGCCATCTGGTACCGCGGGATGCCAGAACCGCTCCGGAGCCTTCGCACCCCGCTGCCCAGCCTGCGGGCTCCCGGCTCGGGGTTCTGCACTCCGAGACTCGTGCATGGGGGACGGACCCTTCCTCGACCAGGACAGGCCGCTGGGGTGGGGGCAGAGCCAGCGCCGGTCCTGTGGCATCTGTGGCAGCGAACTCACACCGCCTTTTGTCTGATGCAAGACCTTGGCGCTCTTTCCGGGGCCCTGGGCCTCCGGGGAGCGCTCGAGGGATTCGGGGCGGGCCGGGGGGGGGTGCAGCCAGAGCCCCGCGCCGCCCACGCGGCCGCCGCCTGGAGTCGGCCTCCGCCATCGGCTTCATGCAGATCAGGATCAATTTCACTACATCAGAATCTTGTTCCATGCGCCATCGGGAAAGGTTACTTTTTCCAAGTCTTAGGAGCAAACCTCTGATCGTTATAACTTTAAGCCTTTCCCTTATTTTAAAAAGGGTTTACTAAAATGGGTGACGTTGCTCAGTTTAGAGGGCTTATTTTATGAGCGCTTCACTCCAGTTTCTGCCCTTCCTGCCGGTCTGATCCATCCAGGTATGCTGTCTCCTTCGCTGCCTCTCAGCTGTCCTGCCCCACCCCCCAAGTTCCACGTGCTTAGGGCCTGCCGCCAGAGCCAATGTGCACCTCCTCTTGCTCTGGCTGAGAGGCCTTAAACCGCAGGGACCGAGCCGGTTTGCTCTGGCTGCCCTGGAAACTGTCTGAGCTCACTTGTCGGTTTCTCCCAGGACCCTGCCCCGCCTCCAATTCCCCTCCTCTGTGGGGCTGATATCCATCTGCCCAGCAGCCCTTATTTGCGGACTTTTCTGGTGCCGGTCGTTAAGAAACGTGCAGGAGGCTAGGTCAGGTAGCACACAGCTGTAACCCCAGCACTCAGGAGATCAAGGCAAGGAGGAGGCTTTCAAGTTGGATCCCAGACTGCTGGGCTGCCTGAGATCCTGTCTCAAAAAGAAAAAGAAAAGTGAAAAACAGCTGGCTGGTTCATGCATAGCGTAAACCGTGGCGCCACGGTGTGCTGGAATGGAAAGTGAGAATGGACTTGCTGGGGAGTGTATGGGTGGGCGTGGCTCAGGATGTGCCTCTTAAGAAGGGTAGTATCAATGGAGCAATTACAGGCAGGCCGGTCATTCTCACCTCCTGGTGTCAGTGACCTTGGCTCGAAAATCTAAGCAGTGGCCAGGGAAGGCTGTGGAATGGCTTTCAGAGCTTCACTGGCTGCATTTGGAGGGCTTTGCTGCTTTCCAGTGGCAGTGAGAAGAAATGTTATATCCAAATAAAGGGGCAGGAAGAGGGGCCATGAGGCTGGAGAGCAGCAGGCCAGGCCTCATAAACAACCTGGAAGCTTGAGGGTGGGAAGTAGGGTGCTTAAAATGCAGGCTGCTTTAACAGGAAAGAGATGGGTGCCAGCTGACTCGACTGGCTGGCCCCTTAAAGAGCTCTCAGCCTTCAGTCTCCCTTGGCAAAATACCCAGTTCAGAACGCCAATTAATCTTGGCTAACCCGTAGAAAGACCTCACTTCCACCCTCCCTCCTCAGTTATCTCCTTCTCAGAGTAGGCTGGCCACGTCTACCCGCCTCCCCCCATCTTAATCTTTGCAGTGAGAAGCAAGGGTTAGCCCCCTTGCTGGAGCTGGCCTCTGCTGCTTCATATCCTCAGCAAACTGTTTGCCCTCAGCCCAGGAAGGGGATGATACCATTCCCTATCTCCCCTAGTGATAGACTGCCAATCAAGTCATCATCAGCAATGCTGGTAGTGTCTTATTATATGTGTTGGAGTGAGGGCATGTGTATTTGTGAACATATGAATATAAAGACATAAATTAGAGTTTGACTTCTTTTTCTTCCATCAACATAACAGAGTCTCTCTCTCTCTCTCTCTCTCTCTCTCTCTCTCTCTCTCTCTCTCTCTGTGTGTGTGTGTGTGTATGTGCGCGCGCGCGTGTGTGTGTGTGTGTGTGTGTGTGTGTGTGTGTGTGTGTGTTTGTGTGTGTGTGCATGCATACAACTGAGTCCTTTGTAAAATGGTTACTTTTTAGTTGAGATTCAGAGAAACACAACATGCTCTGGGTGTGGTGAAACATGCCCGTGTAATCCTACCACTTGGGAAGCTGGAACAACAGGATTGGCACATTGCAAGACCATATCAAAAAAAAAAAAAAAGGAAGGAAGAGGGATGCAAAGGGTGATAGCGCATGCATTTAATCCCAGCACTCAGGAGGCAGAGGCAGGTGGGTCTCTGAGTTGGAGGTCAGCCAGGGCATTCCCTACAACCTAGAGAGCTATGCACTAAGTGGTAACAATAATAAAAGTACCCACAAACCCATTCTCTTGGGAAAAGAAGCTTGCCTGAACTTGAAGAAAGGGAGTAGGGATAGGTTTCCACTGTGTTCGCATAGTGTTTTCTGGAACAGCTATAAATCAAGCAGGCCAATGGCCTGGTGTTTCCTAGCTGTAATGCCTGGGGGTGGGAATGATGAAATTTGCAGGCAGATGTGGAGTGTGAGCATTCCAGATGAAATTGTAGGCAAAGAGCCATGGAGGAGCTTATATCAAGGTGATCACATTCCCCCTTGGTGAGTGCCAGAGGGGAATGAGCAGGCACTGGGGTTGGGGGTAGGAGGAAGTCGATTTTGAGAGCTTTCCCCAGTGTTGGAGCACCTGGATAGTCCTGGGATTATAAGCATGAATTGTGAATTCTAATCCCAGCACTACACTGGGAGTTTTGTTGGGTGTGAGCATTTGGGTTGTTGGGTAGTTTGTATATGTAGAAGAGGGGAGGAGCACCCTGGAGGAATCTTCGAAGGATGAGCTGTGGTCCTAGGGAAGGAAGGGATGATGGTGTTTAAGAGTGGTATTTAGGTGTGTGTGGGGGGGGGGCGGTTGAGTGCTCAGCACAAGAAGGGTTGGCTGGTGGCTTCAGTATGTTTGTACTGAATAAACCAAGGAAATGGCTTCTAGTTGATGTTGTTGTAGAAGGCAAACTCTGAGCAGTGTTGGCTCTAATGTAGGTTCTGGGCCTGTGGGACGTGCCAGCTTTGGGTGCACATCTCTGCCAGTTTTACTGGAGAAGGTTTGGGTTCATCAGAGCCAAAAGCTGTTTGGCACTGGTGGGTAGAAAGTACAGTTCCAGGGTAATGGTCCCACAGAGCAGTCCCAGCCAGAGAGAAAAGAGCAGTGTTGTTATGCTTGTCCTTGGGGGCTGTCAGAGAAAGTGGGCGGTTGAGGCCTCTACATCCTCTGCCGCTGCTGTTTCCTGTTGGGCAGCAGGGGGGTGGGGCATGGGGTGTCTCTCAGTCTGGGGCAGCCTTGGAGGGGGTACTGAAGCCCAGTGGAATGGTTGGGTAGGATTCCTTGAACAGGGCAGGGCCTGGGCTTTGGCTCATTGGAGGGATACCGGTGGAAGATTATGACTCCTTGGGTAGTCTGTGCCCCACTTGCTCCATACCCTGCCTGTCAGTTGAACTTGGATCCTGTTTCTAGGGTTGGCCAGTTCCAGGGCAGGTCTAATATTTTAGTGTTACCAGCTACCTGAAAGTGTACTTGCTGGCTGCAGAGGCTGGCTAAGCCTCCATCCACTGCCCAGTTTCCCTCCTAAAAGGCTGTGTGGTATCCACTCTCCTTTCCCCACATGCTCACTCTCAGGGAACCATCAGTTTTCTTTACCAATAGCAAACCTGAAATGAACATTCAAAATTTTACTTTTATTTCATGTATATGGGTGTTTTGCCTGCTTGTATGTCTGTAAACCATGTGGGTGCCCTAGTGCCCAAGAAGACCAGAAAAGGACGTTGGAACCTCTGGAACTGGAGTTACAGATGTTTGTGAGCCATCATTTAGGTGCTGGGAACAGAACCCAGGTCCTCTGCAAGAGCAACCAATGTCTTAACCACCGAGTCATCTCTCCAGCCACAGGAATCGAACTTTAAATTTCATTTTTTTTTTCTCTTGAGACAGGGCTTCACCATGTACCTAAAACCAATAGCTTGCCTGCTAAATTTACATTTAAAAAAATTCTCTCCCTCTCTCTCTCTCTCTCTCTCTGTCTCTCTCATATCATATCTCTATCTCCGTGTGTGTGTGTGTGTGTGTGTGCGTGCGTGCGTGTGTGTGTGTGTGTCTGTGTGTGTGTGTGTGTGAGATTAGGGGTACACAAGGGGGATGAGCAGGGGGCAACTTTCATATGTTTTTTCCTTCCACCAAGGGATCCTGGGTGCAGGATCCCAGGATTGTGCAAAAAACATTTTTTTTCACCTGAGCCATTTCACCAGCCCTTGTTTTGTTCTTTTAACGTCAGGGTCTCACTCTGTAGCCCAGGCTAGTCTCAAATCTGTGGCAATCCTCAGGCTCCCCTGCACAAGACTTATAACAGCAAGCCCTGCATCTAGGCTCTGCTTTGCTCTCCTTACACTCAAGTGTCGCTTTGAAGGACTATAGTTATTTTTGGTGGTTCATGAAATTTTCTTCCCATATGAAGACCGTTGCCTTTCCTTAGATTTTGTTGTTGTTGTTGTTTTGTTTTGTTTCTCAAGAAAGGCTTTCTCTGTGCAGCTTTGGAGCCTGTCCTGGAAGATCTGTAGACCAGGCTGGCCTTGAACTCACAGAGATCCACCTGCCTCTGCCTCCCGAGTTCTGGGATTAAAGGTGTGAGCCACCACCGCCTGGCTTGCCTTTTATTCTTTTTATGAGAACTTCTTTATGTAGAGGTTTACATTTAGAAAGAATATGGCCATTTTCTTACAGTTTCTGGAGTGTGTGTCTTTCTTATAAAAGACATTGTCATCCCAAGATCTTAAGACAACCCAATATTCACTTTTCTCCAGTGCTTTATTTTAAATGTCTTTAGTTCATCTGGATTCCGAAAATCTAAGCATTTTCCCTCTAAATCTTCATAGTACTGCTGTTCAGTCTTTCCTCTCCCCTTCTGTTTGATCCCTGCCTTTATAAGTTCCTACTTCTATGAGTGTTAGTGTTACTATTTGTTTTGAAGATAATGCTCTGTCACCAGGCTGGTCTTGAACTTATAAATGCCTGATGGAGTATTAAGTGACCTCACCACATCATGAATCTTTTTTCTGTGATTTCCCAGTGTGTTTCTTACATTTCTCCTGGTCCTTCCAACTTTTTCTCGCTTTCCAAAACCTACTGGAGATTCTTAATCACTCTTATGGATCAAGTTGATGTAATGAGTATTTTAGCATCAGTAGGTACTAGTCCACAACCCAGAGGCCACGTGTTCTAGAAGCATTTGTCTTTGTTCTATAGCTGTGTCTTCATGGCAGCTGGCTAAGTGAGTAGCAGAAGGTCTCAGACCTTTGTTGAGGACCTTAGTTAGAGGCGTTCCTGGAGGAATCATAATTTTGACAACTCTGTAAATGCTGCATTTGGGAAGTGGCTGTGAACTGGACTCTCAGACCTGAGCTCCATCCCAGCTTCTTCCAGGGTTGGTTGGATTATTGTCTGTAACATGGAGACCTTGAGTTAGGCTGTTGAGAAGCACAGGGCTGATGTAAAGTACTCTTTTTAAAAAGTCATTACTAGCAACTCCCCACTCCTCCAAGTCAAGGTATTTTCCAATTTGGTTTCTGCACCTACCTGGCTGTGACTCAGACCTTATCATTTTGGCATCTTGACACTAGCTCTTTTTCAGTTATGGCATCAAAGATGCCAGTTCTTGGGCTGTGGCTAGTATTGGTCTAGGGTGCAACAGGGAGAAATCCGGGCACCTTCTTGGTTCGTGCTGGTATTGGCACCACTAGGGCAAGTGTTGGCAGATTTTGGTGTTTGGGTTTCTTGGTCATGTTGCCTACCAGTGACCTAGCCATTGGAAGAAAGAAAAGAGCTGGGGTGTGGTGGTGGAGGTTGACAGAGCTAAATGGGTTTTAGTGGAGGGAACAGACATGGCTGAGTGTGTGTTTCTCATTTGCAAAATTTCTTTTTGCAACATTTCTTGGAATCTCCTATTCTGTTGTCTAAACTACAGCCATTAAAGGGCTTGAACTGCCCTTCAGGTGGCCTGATAGCACTCTTCCTGCAGTCACAGCTCTGATTAGACCAATGAGTATGTCTGGAGCATCAATAGCTCCAGAGAAGTGATTCTGTGACCACTTTTATTCTTTTTTAAGGCAGGGTCTCATGTTGCCTCGACTGGCCTTGAATTCTGTCACTATAAATTCTACAACTGCTCCTGAGCAGTTGTCCATCCCAGCATTTAAGCCACCCCTCCCCCAGCATAAATACCCTCTGCCACAGCACTAGCTTCACCCTCTTTCCCAAGCAGAGATCAAATAGCTCTTTCTCTCAGCTTTTAATCACCCTGCACTTGTCCCCCAGTTCCTGGCATGTGCACAATAAATGCAGTGTGGGCCTCACCCTAGGGAACAGATTCTTGGTCCTTTCTCTGTCTTCAGAATCCATGCCTTGGGGATTATCTGTGGAGTTTAGGGTAAGGAATGAGGTAACTTATCACAGTGATCTGCCTGAACTTTGGCCTCTGGGACTTGGTGGGGGGGGGGTTGTTTGTTTGTTTGTTTGTTTGTTTGTTTTTTATTCTTGGTGCTTTTTTGTTTGTTTTTTGTTTTCTGTTTTTCTAGACAGGGTTTCTCTGTGTAGTCCTGGCTATCTTGGAACTCACTCTATAGACCAGGCTGGCCTCGAACTCACAGAGCTCCACCTGCCTCTGCTTCCCAAATGCTGGGATTAAAGGTATGCACCACCACCGCCCACCCTTGGAGCTTTTTTAAGTGATTTTTTTTTTTTGGGGGGGTCGAGACAGGGATTCTCTGTGGCTTTGGAGGCTAGCTCTTGTAGACCAAGCTGGTCTCGAATTCACAGAGATCTGCCTGCTTCTGCCTCCCGAGTGCTGGGACTAAATGCGTGCGCCACCACCAACCTGCTTTAAGCACATTTGTTTTGTTGATGTTTGTTTGATCTATTTTTATTTACTAATTAATAATTAGAGGTAACTGACCTCGAACTCATGATCTTCCTGCCTCAGGACCTCACATGCTGAGGTTACAGACATGTGTCTGTCCCCATAACCAGCTGCTTAGTACCTTTATAACATTTTGTGCTGGCCTAAGGACAGTGTAGGGACTTTTTCACCTGCTACCTCTCTTGGGGGTTCCCATTCTGTTCTTACTCAGAAAAGAGAGTACATAGGATAAGATTCTGAGTGACCTAAGGTTGGGGTGGGGGGGTCCACCTTGGCCCAAGTGTAGCAGCTGTGATGAATTCGTGGTCTTTATTTTCACATGTGTATTTTTAGTGTGCTATTTGCCTGAGCCTCTGAGCAGCTGCAGAAGGTATGACTTATGCTCATGGCCCTCCCCTCTTCCTTCCTGTGGGTTCTTGCCTCGGGAAACATTTGTTTCGGCAGGCGTGTCTTTCCATTCATAATTTACTCATTTAGCCAGCCAGCATTTACAGACCACCTTCCAGGTGCCTGGCCCAGAGGCTTGAGGAGTGGAATGCGATTCCATCTCTGCTCTTCAGCAGTCCAATGGAGAAAGTGATGGCCCCGTACTATATCTGCCTGTCTTGCTTGCTTCTCACACACCTGAGGCTGGCTGGAGCCCACTGAAAAGTTTTACACCCGGATAAGCCTCTGTGCCGGTACAGCAATCCAAATCAGACCAAATCAAACCAAATAAGAAAAAACCCTCATTTAATGAATTTAATTTAAAGCCCCCAGAGAGGAGAGGGGAAAGGGAGACTGGAAAAAAGCCCGAGTCTGTTTTCTGAGAGAGAGTTTAAATATCTTGTGGGAGTGGTCTTGAGTATCTCTGGGGGAGGGGTCATCATTTGGCGGGCTTTCTGAGATGCAGCAGGGTTTGGAGGGAGATGGGGGAGGGGACTTGGGTGGAACCTCCACCATTACATCCTAGACTCTCTGGGTATATGTGGATACCAGCGACTGGGGTGAAGCTTCCACCATAATACCCACATCCCTCTCTGATAAGTGATGTAGCTTAGAGTTGAACCCTGGCCAGACTGATGTAAATAGTTGTTGCCTTCCTTTGGAATTCACCTGTGGAGCAAGGCCACATACAGTAATGTTAGTGTCTATGGAGCTGACTAGGACACGTGTCTGGTCATACTGGATGGGTTATCCCTTGGCTACAGGTACTTACTTATTGGGGTACCATCTAGCAAAAGATGAATCAGATGCCTCAAGCCGGTAGGCTGATACTGGAGTGTGCTGGCAAGGAGCTTGTATCTTACAGCTACATCAACTCCAAGTCAAGTCTGTGTAGGTTCTAATCCATTTCACCCTACTGTGCACCAGGAAGGTAGAGCTGCCTGTGAGTGGGCATTCGTGCCCACCAAGAACACACCTGAGGCGCCTCAGGTACCTCACTGAACAACTGTATAAACCGGGTATTTCTTCCTCTGCCCAGGACTGCGAAGGCCTTATTGTCCGGTCTGCCACTAAGGTCACCGCTGATGTCATCAATGCAGCAGAGAAGCTCCAGGTGGTGGGCAGGGCTGGCACAGGCGTGGACAACGTGGATCTGGAGGCTGCCACGAGGAAGGGCATCCTAGTCATGAAGTAAGTTGTGGAAGCTTCGAGTGGGTGTGGAGACCAATAAAAAGAGGGAAAGAAGTGCTTAAATGAGAGCTGGGTGTTAGGCCTTTCGGAGCCCTGTCTGAGCTAGGCCCTGATTCCCCATGGTGGTGACTAGTGGTGGTTGTTACAAGGCTATTGTTTGCAGTCTCTGACCCTCCCTCGGGACCCGCACATCTGTCTGTAGCTTAGTGTAGGTATCAGAAAACTGTAGATGAGGTTTCCCAGGCTTCCTGCTCCCGTCTGGTTCTTTTCCGCTAGCTCAGTGGTCCTGCACCTGCACACACTTCCTTGGAGTGACATCCCATCTTGTCTCATCCTTCACTTCCTTGCACCAGTCTGAAGCGAAGATCCCAGCTTCTCTTCTAACACTCTGGGCCCCAGAGGAGAGGGGTCCCTGTCAGTGCTGTGTTTGTAGAAACCCAGGGGCAAAGATCAGGGCTAGCATGCTACTGCAGGCACCCGGATAGTTAAGTATAGCTATTCCTGGCCCATTTTGCTGACTCCAAGTCCCGCTGTGCCTCCCTGCTGCCCCCAGGAGGGTAGGGGTTTGTTGACAGAATGACTGACAGAGGTCAGTCCCTGATGGTGGAAATGTTAAAGGATAACCCATCCACCTACTCTCTAGCCCCGCACAGTCCCCTCAGGCCTCGCTTCTTCCCCTGCCCTAGCTGCGTGCTATGGGGAGAGCTGGACGACAAACTCTTTGTAACACACCCAGTAGAGAAGGCAGGAGGGTGAATGTGTTAGGTTTGGGGACTTGTCAACATTATTTCAGTGTTTTGTTTTGTTTATCTTTGAGGAGCAGGCTTTTTCTTAGTTCAAAATAGATTAAGAAGGAGAATCCAAACAGGTAGAGATAAAAACATGAGCTTTGTTCCTAATGCAAGCCAGGTGGTGTGACATGATGAGGGTTACCCGACAGCAGGCTGACCTGAAAGTCATAGATTTGCTTAGAGGCTCACCCTAGGAAGGAGCAAAGAGAGGAGCATGTCGATGGCTGAACCTGGAAATAAAAGTGCCAAGATGAACCATCCCTCCCTCTTCCCATCATGTGAGGTGCTTCCCTGCCTCACACTTGCCTGAGGGAGGGCCTCTGCCTGGGGACAGCAGGCCCAGGTAGCCTGGTTCTTAGGGCAATACAGTGTCAGAGAAGCCAGAATGGGAGCTTGGGGCTGGAAGTGTAGGATTCTGGGTTTGTCTGGGCCCACTGACCTCTCCCTTCTTTCTTTTGGGTCTTTAGCACCCCTAATGGAAACAGCCTCAGCGCCGCAGAACTCACCTGTGGGATGATCATGTGCCTGGCCAGGTAAGTCCCTGACTTCTTCGGACACCCAGCCACCTCCTGGTAGGTCAGTGATTACCACTTGGCAAGCAAAGAGACCTAGAAAAAAGGAGCAGCTGTCTGAGTATGCAGATAGATGCCTTGTAGTTTCTCAGGTTGTTTGGCATGGGAAGATGGATGCTAACTCAACTCCAAGCTCACAGAGAATGTACACACCAATCTCCCTTCTCTTCCTCCTACTCATGACCTCTCCTCACACCCACTGGGTGCTGTGCCTTCTCTCATCCCCAAACCTTAAGGATGCTTTCCGTACCCTACCTTGCAACCATGTGTGTCCAAGTTGCTGCTAACTTGTTAAGTGTTGAGATTTTTTGTTTGTTTGTTTGTTTTTAACTCTTGTTAATTCATTCAAGAGACTCTGGTTTGGGCAACTGGGCCATGGCCCCAGCGTTTACCCAACACTGTCCTCTAGGGCAGTGCTCATTGTCCATGCACCTATCTAAGGGAGTCTTCTGGCAGGATTCTGGGATGTATGGGCCTCCTGGGTGGGAAGGGGGGGCAGTCTGGGGACCAAGTAGATAGAATACATAATATGAATTCATCCTAACAATCCAGGCAGTTGTTTGGCAGGCAGGACACACTTCATAGGCATTTCTCATGTTGCTGTGAAACAGGCTTTCTAGTAAAACTGGGCCTGAAGCTGTTCTGAGTCCCTTTTGAAGAGCCAGGCAGCCAGCACTCTTGCCTGGGGCCTAAAGCCTGCTGTGACTACATATCTCATTCCTATCTTCTCCCTCCTGCTGGGGGAGTTAACCTTTGCTCCAACTTCCAGGATTCCTTCATACCAGTGCAGACTTTGCACACTGGTCAGTGAGGGGGGAGGATGGGGTAAGGGAACAGCAGGGACAGCAGGCACAGCAGGAAAGTCTCAGCTAGAAGGGTCCCCAGGTCTCCCAGGATATCTGACCTGTCTTTCCTGGGAGGATTATATAGGCCCCGTGCCCTAGTTTCACTAGTGCTATTAAATTCAGTGATATATTTGTCTGTTAGAGTAAAAGAAGTGTCCCTCAATACCACTTCCTGATTCTCCCACTCCCACCCCTGAGGCGGAGAACTAAGAATGGTTTTCCTCCAGTGCCAGGGCCTGCATATCTCAAGGAGTAGGCCGGGCACTGTGATTTAGAAAAGGCTGCCCCCCCACCCTCGCCCAGCATCCCTTGCTGATATCTCATCCAGGATGACTGTAAACTGTACCCTACTGGGAAGGAGGTGCCTGACTGAGCCAGTGGGTGTTCCCCTCTTCAGGCTGCTCTGTTGTGAGACTGGCTGAGTGGTTTAGCCCAAAAGCCTCCTGCCAGTTGGAGATGTAGTGTGGACCTGAGCGGCATAGATAGAGAAGGTGTGCCCTAGACACCATTCCCCACCTCTTCTTTGTCATTCTCAGATGTTGTCTTGATGACATATCAGTCTATATCTTACCCTTAAATTCGGACTTTGCCCTAGCTGCCACGTTCTCCCAGAAAACAAAACAACACAGATCATGGCAGATCAGACCTGCATAGGAACCATAGAAGGAGATAGTCTTTGGTGTGTGGGGGAGTAGGCAGGAAGGTGGTGGGCTGTGGGAAGTATCAGGATCATTTAGGGCAGTGTGGATGGGTTTGGACTGTGGTACCCGTCTGCCTCAGATTAGTTGTCTTGAGGTTTAAGAAGGAGGATAACCAGCTGCCCTTTCCTTGAAAACAAGAGTGATCCTGATGAGGAAGGAAACAATACCTGGAGTCATTTGAGCATTTGTCCCTGTAAACTGGAAGTCTAGCCACTGCTTACAGGAGAAAATTTGCCAAACCCATTCATTCTCCTTGGTACTTCAGTGGTTGAGATTCTTTCCCCAGCCTCTTGGCTAGAGACAGATGGCCTATGGCTCCCAAGTTAGGCCCTGCCAATGCTCTCGCTGTCCCAGTTCCCCTTATACACAGTGGCCCTGAACCTGAGCCCGCATGCCCATGGTGAATGTAGTTCCCAGGAGACTGACTGACACATGGTGGCTGTGTTGAGCTGTCTTCTTCCTGGGCTGTAGAGTGACCCACTGAAACTGCTGTGTTCTTACAGACAGATTCCCCAGGCAACAGCTTCGATGAAAGATGGCAAATGGGACCGGAAAAAGGTGAGCTGTTGCCTTGCCTCACCCAGGTGGGCTCATAGCCCAAGCCCCACTCTTGGTCCTCATTTGGGCATCTTTGCCTTTTGTCTGTCTGGTTGCAGTTCATGGGGACAGAGCTGAACGGAAAGACACTGGGAATTCTTGGCCTGGGCAGAATTGGAAGAGAGGTGGCCACCCGAATGCAGTCCTTTGGGATGAAGGTAAGAGGCTTCTAGACTCTTTGGCCATGGGCCCTTCTGAAGCAGCATTGGGAGAGATAGCTAGGCTTGGGAAGCCGAGGCTCCCGTCATCCATGGCCCTCTAGAGCCACTTACTAAGTAAGCAGTAAAGTCAGGTGTAGCATGAATAGTAAAAACCCAGAGACAGACAGATCCCTGAAGATCAGAGAAGCAAAGCAGCCAGCCACTAGCTTTTACCTCTACTTCAGACTGAAAGGTGATCCTGTTTCCATGAATCCTGATTCCTTCTGCCTAGATCACACTGAGCTCCTGCCTATAGTCTCTCTAGTGCTGGGATGAAAGGCATGAACTTTGTTTCTCCTTTAGACTGATTCACTCTCATGTAGCACAGGGTGGTCTTGAACTAACAGAGATCCATCTGCCTCTGTCTCCTGAGTGCTGGGATATTAAAGATGTGGCTTAGGTGTGTGGCTAACTAGTGGCTTAGTTCTGCATTCTGATCTTCAGTCAAGCTTTATTTGTTAGATTACAAACAAGGTATCACTACAGTCAGGGAGGAAGGGACCACTGACCTCTTTATGGGGACATTTGAACTCAAGCTACTTGATACAGGTCCCTCAGCTCCTGGGTCTCAATGGGCCAGCAAATGTTCTGTGACACACATCCTTTCCTGTCATGCTAGTTGTGCTACAAGGCCTCCTGGTCTTGCTGTGTCTCCTCACTGGTAATTTAGAAAACAAACAGATTTATAGCCTAATGTCAAGGCAATTGTCTTTCTGTCCTTCCTATTCCCCTCACCCAGCAAAGTTTAAGTTGCTAATAATTGGACATGGTGTCATATGTCTGTAATCTCAACATTTAGGAGCCTCAGACAGGCGGCTCATGAGTTCAAAGCCAGCCTGGGTTGCATACCAAGATCATTTTTAAAAAATTGTTTGCATGTCCTGATGCAAGATAGCTTCATCACCTGTCTCAGAAGTCACTGTGACCCTATCTTTTCCAACTCTAGGAGCCAGGAGGTTCCTGGCTGGGTGCTGGCTGTGATCAGTACATGTCTGATCAGATAGGCCAGATGGCCAAAGGCAGTTGAATGGGTGCCAGCCGGCATTCCATATTTAATGTGTTTGTTGAGGGAATTACAAGGATTATGGGTCACAAAGCAGCCAGAAGGCTTCACTCAGTGAACACTAAGAAAATTGTTTTGACAATAACCAGTCATCCCAGGTCTGGGAACCCTTACACAGAGCTATTACAGAGTTTTCCCTCTCTCCTCCTTGCTCGTCCTGTTGTTACCATCCCTCTTCTCTTAGCACTGGGGTGAAAGTTACAGGTCGAGACTGACATATCCAGTATTTGTAAGAGTGTGCCTAAGGATTCACTGAAGGGATGGTGACCCAGACCCCAGGGCAGCATCCTCTTCTGCCACACTGAATGTCTTCTCCTCCACTCTTTACCATATTGATTTAAACCACACATCTTCCTAAAGCCTCAGGAACATGTATATACCAGGTCCCTGAGAGAATGGGCCTAGCTCACCAGGATCCATTGATCATGAAAATCAGCATAGCCCCCTGTAGGTGAGGGGAGCAGAGATGCCATGAAGTTCTAAGAATACTTTTTCCTCCTTCGTCTTAGGGGAGAACCAAAGTCAAGATTTATCCCATAAAGGGTTCTGAGCTAAAATGTAAGGTTCATGTTTAAGCACATGGAACCAATCAGCTGAGCATGTCAGTGACATGTGGTTTGGGACAGACAGTAAGGCTCTCCACCACCCCATGACTTCCATTGTCCCTGTGGCATCAATACCCAGACTTTTCTAGCTGTAGAACATTATCCCAGGGAGGCCTTGGCAGTAGCTGAATCTAGCCAAACAGCCCCGTTTTGTTTCCTGAATAACAGTGGTGAGGTAAGGTCCTCCCAGCCACCTGGTACTGCTCAGCTGCTCCCCCGCCTACAGGTGTCAGCCATGTGGGTCCTTGAGCATCAATGTCAAGAAGTAATGATACTTTTCAGACATGTGTTTGCTTCACTGCTCATTTCAGTGTTTGTCTGTAGCTTTGAGAGTATCTCACACAACATGCTTGAATGTGTTTAGTATAGAGTCTAGCTATGTAGTTCAGGCTAGCCTCAAACTTATAATCCTCCTGCCTCAACCTCCTGAGTCCTGAAATTATAGGCAGGCACAGCCATGCCTCTCCATGTTTAACTACAACCAGGGCTTTGAGGGTGTGTTGCCTTTACTTGGGCCTTCTTCTGTCTAGATGTCTCTGGAGGGTCACTCCTGCCTGTCTTGGTTTTGAGCTAGTCTTTGTAAACCCCCAAAATATGGCTTGTGATGCCCTCCCCCACCAAGCCTCTTCAGCACTCTCCTGCTCAGCTGACCCACTCTGCAGTGTTCCTGGGCTTTAGTGAGTGTCGTCTTGGGACAAAGAAATTCTGCACCATCCAAGCTCCTGTCTGTCCTCAAAGCCACAGAGAACAAGATAACCTAGTTCTAAGTATCTAGAATAGGAAACAGTGATCACATTAAGAAATTATATTACTGTGTGTATGCATGCATGTATACATGTATGTGTGTATGCACTCTCAAGAATGCGCACATACACGGTGGTGTACATGTCAGACAGGCTGAGACCTGGCTCTCTCTGCCATGTGGGTTCCAGGGATCTAACTTGGGTCATCGGCCCTTGTAGTAAGTGCTCATAGCTGCGAGTCATCTCACTATCCCCAAGAGCAACCCTTATTAAGCTCATTTTCAAACTAGTCTTGTTCCCTTTGAAAACAATAATTAAACTGGCAGAGCATGGGCATTTATAAATATCTCTTTACCTAGACTGTTTTTAAACGTGTGAGTTTTCTTTGATTTGTTCTGGGGTACCTGGCCTTGAACATAGAGTCTCATACAGTGGTGTAGCAACTTGCCAGGCTACACCATTCGCCCTTTCATTATTTTGTCTTGAGGCAGGATCTTGATGAATTACCCAGGAAAGCCTTGACTTACGATCCTTTTGCCTTGGCTCCTAAGTGCTGAGGTTACGGACATGTGCCAGGATGCCCAGTGCTTTAGCACTCTTAATTGTGTAATAATGAATGCGTTCATACAGATAACTATTTCCTGCACTAGCTTCCTAGCATGAGGCTCCTCTTAGTGGCATTAGTTTGGCATATGTCGCCCCAGACCACATTCTCTGTGCGTACATGGAATGTGTACTATGCCCAGAGAAGGTTGTAGGCCTGTGTAGAATACAGGGTTGCATATGGCGTTGAGGTAAAAATAGAACTGGACCTACTATGTTTTTACATTTGGGTGTGGAATGCTGTGGTATGGGTTATTGGCTACTCCACCAGTGATGTTTTGGTGAGGTTTCAGCAAAGCCTCTTCCATAATCTCCATGGGGATAAACTGCATCCCTTGCCCCACCCCCTACCCCAACCTCCAGAACCTTAGAGGGATTCGGGTAGGGTTCAAGGAGGGGACCCTGTCAGGCTGGTGGAAAATTGTCCCTGATGGTACAGAGCTCTGCCTTGTTCACCATTCTCACCAATAACCCAGACCATGCATCATTTGTGGATGCCAGAAAGCAAGGAGAGGTAGTTAGAATTCGGCCAGGTGTGGTAGAGCATGCTTGTGATTCTAGAGACTGTGGGGGAGGATGCAGAATTCAAGGCTAGCCTGGTATCCTGCTGCAAGTATACAAAAGAATTAAGTCCTAGAAGCCATGGAAAGGCTGGGATGGGTGGGCATCCTAGCAGGAAGTTTAGCTAGAATATATATGGCAGTCTAAAAAGCAACTAGTCAAACTTGGACTTATGAAAAACCTTTGCAAAACAAACAAATAGTGGCTAGCAGTGTTGTGTCCAGTGGAAAAAGCAGTATGACTTTACAGCATTGAAGAGGAATGGGTTCCAGGGCAAGGTCAGGGGACGGGGACACTACATACAGGTCAGGCCGCAGCCTGCTGGTGACCTGAGTCATCAGACCTTGAACTTGTTACCTTGAACTTTTCTTCGATGTGTTGCTAAATAAAGAGCCATAGTTATTGACTCAACTTGTTTATGCTGCCATATCTCTTATATGTGTAGCCAGGTCCAGGCCAACTCAGAGCTGAGCCCTGTGCCTCCTTACCTCCTGACCCCATCAGCATCTCTTAGCAGTGTCTTTGTGACCTGTGTTGTGATGAGTCTGACCTCAGCTCCCGAGGCCCCAGTGGTCATTGGTGTTTCCTGGCCAGTTTCTGCTTCCTAAGTGTGGCCTCGTCAGTCGCCATTCTCACAGGAAACTGGGGCCCAGGAAGGCCATCTACAGGTTTAACAGTTGACTAGGAAATGAGAGTTCATTCAAATGTCCTGGGTCACCACTGAGTCCACTTGTGACCCACGTTAAGTCCCTAAGTGGCCACTGCTCAGCCACACAAGTGACAGACCCTTTCTAGGGCAAAAGCAGCTCTTACCTCAGAAAGCAATTATTATTGCTATTATGTTTCAAATTTTTATTCTTAGAATGTGAGTGTGCGTGTGTGGAAGTTAGAGGACAACCCATGGGAGTTGGTTCTGTCCCTCCACCATGTGGGTGCTAAACTCAAGTGGGGGGGATCAAAACTCAAGTGGTCTGCCTTGGTGGCAAGCATCCTTAGCCACCAAACCATCTCACTGCTTCTGGCACCTGGAATTCTTAACTGCCCTAGAACAGTGACCTTCATACCCCCTACAGCCCTATGGGACAAAGGCAGGAGTGAGGAGGGGGGTGGAGGAGAGCTGGGGGTAGACTCTGGGCCTTCACCTAAGCAGCTTTGAGGTAACAGTTTTTGCCAAGTTTGTGTGTAAGATCCATTGCAGTAGCAGAAAGAGTTCAGATACTCAGTCAGAATACAGCTAGGAGGAAGATATCTTCCAGCCAGCTCTGCTTGGAGCCCCTTTAACTTCAAGGCCTCAGTTCTCTGTCCTCTGTTGAGCCAACAGAGCCCTGGGGCTGGAAGATGACCTCCCAGCTCTACCTTCCAAAACATCCAGGTGATGCTGGGACCAGTGAGGACACATCATGTCTTAGCTACTTTCTTACTGCTCTGCTAAAAACACCGTGACCAAAAGCAACTTGTGGAGGAAAGAGTTGATTTCATTTAACAGCTTGCATTCCATCATCCAGGGAAGTCAGGGCAGGAACCTGGAAGCAGGAACCCAAGGCAGGAACTGATGTGGAGGCAACAGAGGAGCACTGCATACTGGCTTGCTCAGGCTACTCTCTTATACCCCCCCAGGACCATCTGCCCAGGGGTGGCACTGCCCACAGTGAACTGGGCTCTCCCATATCAGTCATCAATCAAGGCAATACCCCACAGTCTTGCCTATGACCAACCTTAAGGAGGCATTTTCTCAACTAAGCCTCCCTCTTTCCACATGTGTCTAGGTTTGTGTCAAGTTGACAAAAACCAACCAGCAAGCTTCCCAGCTCCTGTACAGTAAGATAGCTGAGGCCTTTCAGGACATGTAGGAACCAGGCAGGCATATGGCTGGCTTATGGACCTAATGTTATTCTGTCCACTTTCACCAGTATTGTCTCCTAGTGTGGGAACTTTAGCTCAGTTCAGCTTATGCCCTAGTTATCACTGTGAAAAAAGCTGAAGCAGGCCTTCTCCCAGCTAGATTCATCCCTGGCAGTCACCTGCAGATAAGTAGATGATATCTCTCCATGAGGGAGAAGTTGAACCTGTGCTTTCTGGCCTCTGGACAGTGCTCGCTCACCCCTTTCCCAGTCCACTACCCAAAAAACCCAGGCACCTGCTAACCTTGCAGGGACAGTGGGCCTGGCAGTCAGCCCTAAGCTCTGCCTTTGTCCCCAAGAGTGGAACAGACCACAGGGTGCTGTGAGCTCGCTCAGTCACGCGTGACTTTGTGATCTCTGGTGTTCTTTTCTACCCTCACTGCACATGAGAAGAAAAATACATCTGGATTAGAGATGAACGGGGCCATTGTTCCAGTCTTCTCTGGCGTCAGCAGACAAAGACGAATTGTGAGGATGAGGCCAGGGATCCATCTCTCTCCCCCTGAGCATTTCCTTCTCTGTCCAGAAATGAGTGGGCGCCATCAGAGGGCAATAATGTCTGAATAGGCCCTCAGAATCCACAAACCCTTGGTGCTCTGGGCTGTGGTCCTTATAGGGCCACAAGCAGCAGCAGTGTCTTTCCTCTGGTCTTCACTGGTGGCTGAGATGGGGGAAGGGAGCTCCTTGGCTTTGCCTATGAACAAGGCTAATGATGCAAAATGTGACCCCAAAGTGTTAACTTATTCATAATTATTTGGTTTTTTTTTCTTTCTTCCCTAGAACCTATGAAGTGTGAAAAAGAAGTCTTTGTATTCTCTATCGTAAGGCAGGATCTATAGTCCCCTAATTTCAAGTACTTCCCACACCATGTAGTAGAGGACTTAAAAAGCAGAGGAAGGGGAGAAGGATTCCTCTCCACAGAGGTAGCAACTGCTCAAGGATGAGGCCTCATTTCTTCCCTGTTTTCACTTACACCTGGGTCCACTATGAACATATTCTTGAAGGGTTTATGGGGTTTCTCTCATAATATTTTTACCTTAATGAATGTTAGAGCAGAAGATGGTCAAAGGCATCTCTCCAGTGGCTCTTACACTGGGGAGGAGCCTGACACATGGCTGGCAGCAGCTGAGGAAGGACTCCTGGCTCCAGCCATATTTCTTGGATGCTGCTGGCACACCTGCCTCGTGGACTACCCTGCCTTTGTTATTCTTATGGCTTCAGTGCCTCTTTCACCATAGTGAGAGCTGCTGACCAGAGCTGAGCTCAGGAGGGAGGCCCAGGAAGGCCTCCTGGGTAGTTACACAACAGAGAAGGCTTAGCTCTTGGTTATTATAAACGACGCCCTCACTCCCCCTCCCCGCCCCCATACCTAGTTCCTAAATCTGGCTGGCTGCTTGGGCATGGCCCTTGCTGGTACTTGGAAGAAGTTGAGCCTATGCTCCCTCTGGTCTCTGTGGACAGTGCTTGCTCACCCCTTTCCCAGCCCACCACCCACGGCCCTCAGCCCCAGGCACCTGCTGGCATATCGGGGACAATGGGCCTGGCCTGGCCGTGTCAGCCCTGAGCACTTCCTCACTGGCGCTCCTGTCTCAGGGCTTCTGAGTTCCACTTTGTCCAGCCACACACAAGCTGCTTGCTCCTGCATCTGCTGGAGGTTGGAACTTGGCTACAGGCAGGCTTCCCTCCTCTGGCTGTGCTCCCTCCTAGTTCAACAAGCCTCCTTCCATTAACCTACAGCAGGCAGGAGAGTAGCCCTAAGCACACTGTATTGTCCCGAGAATTATAGATACTAAAGGATTCAGTTGGGCTTAATGAGGTGCCAACTACTAGCACATGGTGCAGTTATTGATAATAACAATGTTGATAATCAAGATAACTCTTCCTTCTCTCTCTTCTGACCAGACTGTAGGCTATGACCCCATCATTTCTCCAGAAGTGGCAGCCTCCTTTGGTGTTCAACAGCTGCCTCTGGAGGAGATCTGGCCTCTCTGTGATTTCATCACTGTCCACACTCCCCTCCTGCCCTCCACCACAGGTAGGCTCTCAGTGTGGGTTTTCTACAGACAACATTAAGCAAGTGTAGAAAGGGGCCTACCTAGGACCTGCTAAGCACAGTGACACTTTGTCACAAGTCCTTGCCTCAGATGGAGGAGGCTGAGCTAGCTGAAAAAGCATGGGTATGTAAATGAACTGGACACATGCAACTAGCCTCCCATGTGCAGGCTTCATGGGACCTTGCAGGGGCTTTTTGATTCTTAGACCCACTCAAAACACACACATCTCCCAGAAGTTCCTGAGTCTAGCCCACATCCTGTACAGGGTCCGTGATCTCAGAGCATCTAGGGAGACAGGTGAGAACAAGGCACCTATCCAGCACAAAGAAGCCTCTGGAGGGAACCAGTGCTAAGAGGGGCTCAGGAACCATCACAGTAGGCAAAATCTCCTCTTCCTTCCAGGCTTGCTGAATGACAGCACTTTTGCCCAGTGCAAGAAGGGCGTGCGAGTAGTGAACTGTGCTCGAGGGGGAATTGTGGATGAAGGTGCCCTGCTCCGTGCCCTGCAGTCTGGACAGTGTGCTGGTGCTGCACTGGATGTGTTTACAGAAGTGAGTGCTTGCAGCCTCCGTGTCCGGTTGGAGGGAAAAAGGGAGGAACCGGGAGGCCACAGGCAGGAAAATGTGGCATCTTACGGGACAGTAGCTCACTGTCTCTGGCATGGAGGAAGCTGTGCTGCCAAGAAACACCTGTGGTTTTGAGGAGGCCTTTCCACTCTGCTGTCTTCTGCAAAACCTAGGTCTTAAATAGGACCCGTTCCTGGTCAGGCTATTGCTGTACCAGTAACTTGGGGAAGACAGAGGCAAATTGAACCTAGACATGGGGACGAGAAGTTAGTATGTTGTTCTTGAGCCAAGGAGATGATCTGCCCAGTACCCTTTAGCATTCCTCTTTCCCTCTTGTCTTCCTAGGGAGGGCCAGAAACCCAGGGATGACGATGACAGTATTCTTCCAGAGTCCCAGTGTAGACTGCTCTCCTGTCATGTGCAGAGTTCAGCCCCAGCAGACAGTACAGAGTGTGCACCTCTTCTCGCTCCATAGAGATGCTATCTTAGCATCTGGACTCCTCCCTGTGGCCCCGGGGGGAAGAATATGAACCTTAGTGTGAATGCAAGTTCTAGCTGTGAGGCCATGGCAGGTCACTGTCCCTCTCTGAACTCCATGGAACTTGTCTGTTCCCCCGCCCAGGGTGCATAGCGTATCTCAAGTTACGCATGTATGGCCATCTCCCTAATAATGTACCATCTTCTGCCGTTGGGAGGCCAGGATCCAAATGGTTGCAATTCTCAAAATTCAGTGTGAACAGCAGCAGAGGGTATATAGCTAGTCCGTGACTAACTTAAAGATGTCTCTCTGGGCAGGAGCCACCACGGGACCGGGCCTTAGTGGACCATGAGAATGTCATCAGCTGTCCCCATCTGGGTGCCAGCACCAAGGAGGCCCAGAGCCGCTGTGGGGAGGAGATCGCAGTCCAGTTTGTGGACATGGTGAAGGGAAAGTCTCTAACAGGGGTCGTAAGTATCTTTACATGGGACTAGGGCCTGGAGTCCAGGACTGCACAGATACAGCAGCTGGGGAGAACCGAGCCGGAGGCTGTACTTGTGCTGGCCCCAGAGCGGATGGACAGGAGCAGCCCTTCTACAGTCTCGATAGCCAAGGCCTTGGAGCAGGGAGTCAGGTTCTGAGCTGTTATATTGTAGCCTCACTGCAGAGATTGTGAGCCTTCCCAGGCTTAGCCAGCAGTAAAAGGCTCCTTTGTTGTCCACATGCCTGGTGAATGAGGGTGTGTTGCTAGGGTGAGGGAGCAGGGCCCAGTGTGTGTGGTGGGGGCATGTATGCTCAACACTCTGCAGCCTGTCCTTGGTCAGAGCTCTCACCCTGCCGTAACAACCCAGACTTCATACTTTCTAGACCCTTTGCTGTTTCAGTTAGCCCCTTTGCTTAGTCTGGTGAGTACCACCCCCCAACCCACCCCCACACGCGTGGGGAGAGGGTGTGGTAGAGGACACAGAATTAGGAAAACCCAGCTCTTCCTGGGGACGTTCCCCCCCTCACCAAGGCTTTCTGGGCCCTTGGTACTCTACCTTATTGTTTTTGTTAACCATTTTGTTTTGGGTTTGTTTTTTTGTTTGTTTTGTTTTGCTTTTGGGTTTTTTGAGGCAGAGTCTTCCTATGTAGCCCTGACTGCCTTGAACTCAGAGATCTCTCTGCCACCTGAGGGCTGGGATTAAAGGTGTGCCCAGCCATACTCACTCTCCACATTCTTATCAGCTCTAACGGGTTTGTTATCTTGTTAATGCTGAAGTGTCTCTGCAGCTTATGTGAATGCCCCTGGCTTGTGATTAATACTCTACAGAAATCAGTGGATAAGTCTAGGTGTGTGAGAGGGGGCTCCTGCCTGCCTTCCTTCCTGGCGATAGTCACTGGTTGGGGCAGAACTGTGGTAGGAAAGACAGTTTCACTCAGCCCTCCTTTCTCTAGTTAGATGATTCAGTTCTGTGTCTTGAGACACTCAGGATGCCATCTGGTCTGTGATCAGGGGGGTTCTTGAGGGCCAGTTGTGGTGGTGAGAGCCTGCAGAGCCCCTGGCAACCAGGCGACACTGGCTGCCTGTCCTCTCTTTCTTCCGCACACCCAGTTGGCTCCTTGAGGCCTCAGCACATTTTCCTACCCATCTGGCTCCCAGTGAATTTCTGAGCAGGTGACTTTAATTGGGGTCCTGGCTGAATTGTCTAACCAGAGAGTGGAAAACTGAGCAAAACAGACCATACCTTGCCTCAGCTCTTGCCCTTGCTAATGAAGAGCCCCCCCTCTTGGGCAACCTAATAGATAGAGCTCGAACCTCTCACCTTTTTCAAAGGCAGGCTTCTGCCCTCTCCGTTGGAACCCTTTGAAGAGGTCACCAATGGTGAGGTGGTGGTGAGATCCCATGACCTTTTCTGACAGGGACTTCTTCAAACAAGCCCCATGGAGTATAAAGACAGAGTGGTGCCGTCTTATGTAAGATAGAAAAATCCTAGTCTCATGAATGCTGGCAAATCAGTCTATGTCTTTGGCAAGAGACGTTTGTATTGCGAGAGGAAATGCCTCCCCGACTCTTCCTGCATCTTCTCCAGTTCTCAAACCATAACACAGATGAGCACGGGGGCCAGTTTGATTTCCAGAGGCCCCAGATTCTACCCTGGCATCTTGCTATTTATTTTTCAAGATGGATCACTGCACAGCCTTTTATTTCATAGACCCTGTAGTCAGCAAGTATACTCCTGGGCTGGAGTGTGGGCTCCACACAGTGGACAATAGCGAGGTGCAATGCCTGCTTTGCGGTTTCTTAGCTGAGCATTCCCGCTCTGTCTTGAGTCCACCCCCTAGACCTCTTCCTTTCCTCACTATGTCTCCCTGCACTTCTCAGAGCAACACCAGAGACTCTTGTAGTGATAACTATGAAAGCAAGAGCAGAAGTATTACATTGTTTTCTCATCTCAGAGCTGCTTACTTATTTTGTTTTTTATCAAACCCCAGTTTTTGTTTGTTTGCAAGTGGATTTAGCTCATGTTTAGAGACCAGGTTTTCTTCTTCTGTAGTTACATCTGGCCTGGAACTCAGGGGGAGCCACTTTCCTCTGCCTTCCTAGTGCTGGGATTACAGGGGTGAGCCACCATGTCCAAATGTAAAACCCAGATTCCTAATTAAATCCTTCTTAGATGGATTCTTTCTAAGTAGCCTCAAAGAAAATGTTAATGCCTGCCTGGGAGCCAGAGCATCTGGAACCACAAAAGGGAGTAGGAGTTTTACCTCAGAACAAGGAAGCTCTGTTATTAGTTCCCTGGGAGAGGGAGGGAGGGAGGTCCAAGCCCTGAGACCCTGTACTTGGCATGTCCAGGGACTTTGAATTGGCTCTGGCTGCTTAATTTCCCAGCCTGGCTCAGCAAACTCAGCATAGGTGGATGTTTGAAGCGTAATATAGGATCATTAGAACTGCCTGAATCTGGTTTTGTAAGTCATGGTAACTGAACATAGTGTTCAGTGACAAATGTGAAAGAATAGTCACTTAAAATAATTAAAATAGAAAATCAAATGAGCCAGGTATCGTGGCTCACTCCTGTCGTCCTAGCACTCAGGGGTTCTGCCAGACTGAACTAGAGTGAAGCCCTGTCTCAAAACAACAACAACAACAACAACAACAACAACACACACACACACACACACACAAAGGGAAATTAGATCCCAACAACAACAACACACACACACACACACACACACACACACACACACACAAAGGGAAATTAGATCCCCCTCCCTGAGAGCCACCACTCTGCTTCCCTACCACCTGTGACTCCCATGTTTTATGAGCTGTCCAGATCCTTCTCCATCACACCGGAAGCCAGTCTCCCCCAGCAGGTGCCATTACCAATGCTGCTCAATGAAAGAAGCTAGGATTCCGGCCCCCCCATTCCGGCCATATAGCTTTCTGTGTCCCCTCGGGCTCTGCTGTTCTCCTCACCTATAGGGATAAGTCATTGTTTCCTGGTTGATGGTTAGAAATTGTCACCCATCACCTGGGTTGCCCCTCCATGCCAAGCTGACTCTCGGCCACGTGGCATTGATTCAGTTGCTCATTTAAGCAGGTGTAACGTATTTGTTTCCCCTCAGCCTCACCCTGCTCGCTCCCCTCTTCCTGCAGGTAAATGCGCAGGCTCTTACCAGTGCCTTCTCTCCACACACCAAGCCTTGGATTGGTCTGGCAGAAGCGTTGGGCACTCTGATGCATGCCTGGGCTGGCTCGCCTAAAGGGACCATCCAGGTGGTGACACAAGGTGAGTCCAGGTCTGGGTGGGCCCACAGCATAAGCTAGAGGCACTACCAAGAGACAGGAAAGGGGGTGTGGATTCATCTCTGTTGGGGGTGTCCGATGCTCACTGCAGATCTAGTGGCAGACTCAGGGAACTTGGGCCCTACTCTAGGTACAGTTCACACACTGTAGAGGTGGACAAAAGATGTGTGTAAGTGGGATACAAGCTCCTTGGGAAAATGTACTTAATTTTCTCATTTGTGATTATACAGTGTTTTTAGGATAGACATGTTTCCCATGCAAGAGAGACCAGAAAGTTCATGTAAAAGAGACTGGGATCCAGGATCCATAGAGAATCTCAACTAGCCAGCAAAACTATATGGGCCTTGTTTTACCTATGGCTGTGTGCAGCTCGGCTGTCTTGGTAGCAGGTCCATCACTCTGCAGACGGGGTTGGGAGGCTCCCTTCATCCTGTTCAGGGCTGCTTCCCCCCCCCCAATTGTCTATTTGGCACCTGACTTTGGGGAGAGATTATGAGTTTGGACAGGACAGGTAAACCCGAATCATCAAGATTATCAGGGACAGGCAGAGCCAGAGGATGCCATGCCCACTGCCCTGGATACCCCTGAGAAGGCATGGCAGGGAACCGATCATGTGGTTACTTCAGTGACTCCTGTTTCTCTGAGCTTGCAGGGGTCTTGAGTTCCAGCCCCTTGCAGAAGCACACAGTTTTCCAAGCATCTTCTGGGAAGACAGGCAGGCCAAGGAGGCCAGTTGAGCTGGTCTCAGTTTTGGAGGGGAGTTTCTCAAATTGGTTAAAACATCCTAGGTTTCTGGGCTTGGACGTTTTCAGAACTCTGAAGGAATTACAGTGCCCACTGCAGCCTGCAGTTGGGGTCCCCAGGGCAACAAGAACCTTGTAGCTGAGAGCTAACTGCTGGTGGTCCCCTGCCCCCTCCTGTGGCACCTAGTGAACAGTGAATGATCTTTAATGTAACTCTGTGTGTCCCCAGGAACATCTCTGAAAAACGCTGGGACCTGCCTGAGCCCTGCAGTCATTGTTGGACTTTTGAGGGAAGCGTCAAAGCAAGCGGATGTGAACTTGGTGAACGCTAAGCTGCTGGTGAAAGAGGCTGGCCTCAATGTATGCGCCCTCTTTACTTACTCTCAGCGCGGCTCTGCCAGCCCTCTTTTCATTTGTCTCCTATAACCCAGGTTGTCCTTGAACTCCTGATCCTTCAGCTTCTACCTCCCAAATGCTAGGATTACAGGCACGTGCCGCTGTGCCTAGCTCTACCGCACGTTTTAGAAGCCTTTCATAGTTTCACTCTGGGTTTGCTTCTTGCCACTCACCCTGCCTATCAGTGAGAACTAACTAGCCTTACTTCCTTCATCTGCGAAGGGAAAAACCATATGCTTGAGTATAATGGAATGAGCCATACTCACAAAACTATTGTATGGATGCATGCATAAATGCTCTGAATGTGGAGTGTAATAAGGCTCCTCTATTTCACAACTGAAGAAAAAAAGCTGGGCTAGGCCTCATCTCAATGGAGCTGAGAGATGCTTGTAACCCTGGGAAACACTGTTCCTCTGCCACCCTTAGCTCCCCTCCAGTGGCTTCCTTTCTCATTCTCTTTCAGATCAAAGAGTAGGTCTTAGCCAGTTGAAGCTGGTCAAAGCCATAAGAACAGAGTTCTCCCAGCACCACCTCGCTTCCCTCCTTTCCTCCATCCTACAGGCCATTGACTAGGAAGCTGGAGCAGAAAGAACCAGGCTGGTTGGCTATCCAATGCTTGGTCCTCTGCTTCTCACTTCCCACCCTTCTTGGCCGGCCAGGCAAGACCCCTGGTCCTCTCCCATTATGGAGCATATTGACTGTCTCGAGAAGCTCATGTCTGGGGACATAAGGCTCGCCCCATTTGTCCCTAGCCCCAGACTACTGAACTGGTGGCCACGCTAGATTCCTTGCGCATGTGTGATTAGGATGTGGAAGAGGGTAGAGAGTTCAGCTGTACCTCTGTCTTCTCTCTGCAGGTCACCACCTCCCACAACCCTGTGGTCCCGGGAGACCAGAGCAGTGGGGAATGCCTCCTGACTGTGGCCCTGGCAGGCGCCCCCTACCAAGCTGTGGGCTTGGTCCAGGGCACCACACCGATGCTGCAGGTGCTCAATGGAGCTGTCTTCAGGCCAGAGGTGCCACTACGCCGGGGCCAGCCCCTGCTCATGTTCCGGGCTCAGCCCTCCAACCCTGTAATGCTGCCCACTATGATTGGTGAGGAGGCTTTGGGGGGGAGGGTGGCCAGGCTCCTGAGGCAGAGATAGGGTCTTCCTGGGATTGGGCCTTGGGGAGATGTTTCCTTTGGGTTTCTCTCTGTGCCTCAGGGCAAGTCTATATGTACCTCACAGAGGGTCTTGCAGAACCACTTCCTCAATATTAGAAAGAAACAGCTCAGACAAGGAAAGTAAATGGCTTATCTGATGTCACAGAGCAGTATGGGCGGAGGTGGGCAGAGTGCCAGTTACCCCCAGCCATGGCACAAGTTTGCCATGTTCTTGCACACTGTCTATATCCCGGGGGCTTACTTCTGTGTGCCCTGGTGACCAGCCTAGCCATAGTCAAGTTTGTCAGAGTGCCCCTCCTGTGGTACAGCCCGTCGTCTCCTGTGACCTGGGCTGCTGAGGGTTCTGGGTCTTGTTCAAGTTTGGCAGAGGATGTGTCCCTAGACCCTGGGGGGCTTTATTTCATCATCATTGCCAAGTGCCCAGAGGAAGGTTCTCTGCTTATCTTGCTATCCTTCCTTGTTATTGGCTAGCCATCCTCAGGGTAAGAGTGTCATGTCCCGTCCCCCCTCTCCCTTCCACCCCCGCCACCTGATGGCAGGATGAGAAGAGGCTAGCACAGAGGAAAGTCACCTGTCCTGCCGCCGCTGCTGCCATTGCAGCTTGTTACTATGGAGACCAGCCCCGCCTCCTCCCATCCTCTGCCTGAGGTCTTGGGTCCCGGAAGCTTGCCTGACTTCTCCATGCTCTGGATTCCTGCTCTCTCACCCCTCCTTCCCCAATGTGCCACGCTAACCATAGCTTTCTTTTCCTCCCAGGCCTCCTGGCAGAGGCAGGTGTGCAACTGCTTTCCTACCAAACCTCCAAGGCATCTGACGGAGAGACCTGGCACGTCATGGGCCTTTCGTCCCTGTTGCCTAGCCTGGAAGCATGGAAGCAGCATGTGTCTGAGGCCTTCCAGTTCTGCTTCTGACACTGGGGCTCAGAAGCGCCAGCCCCTCAGGCCTTTCTGAAGAAACCTATTGCTGTGATCTATTGGGGGAGGAGATCCACGTTCCTGGGGCAGAACCTGGGCACCTGCCTTAACATCTAGTAAAGAGTCTTAATTCCACATGGTGTCTGTGCGGTTATTATCCAGAAAAGCCAGCAGAGGGCACCCGTGGGCTGCCTCTGGTGGTTATGGCGTCTGACCAATCGGGTGTGTAGAGGAAGGTTGGGGTGTGCAAAGGACTTGAGCTTGGGTGCCCTGAGGATAGCCCTTCCCTTCCTTTCTAAGATTATCCAGAGGCATTTTCACAGGAACATAGCTGAATGTTCCAGAACCCTTTCACGTTAGGAGTGAGATTAAGGAGTAAAATTCAGCATAGTGAGGCCAGGCCCTGGCTGGTGCTTTGCTTTCAGGAAATTCAAAGTGGACAGTCCTGCACCAGAAGTTTTGGGCGTGGCTAAACACGCAGGTCACATGCTGCAGGAGTGCTGAGAATATCCTGGGTCTGAGTAAATTGAGCAGAGGATGTTGCCATCTTGGCAGTCGCTTTGGATTTTTGTGAGCTAAAGAATCGTGATTACTTAGCAGCTACACACAGCAAACTTAGTATGAGCTACACAGTGTTTTCGTGGAAGGTAGCAAAATGAATTCCCTTCAAACAACTGTGTCTATTGAGATCTTCTAGCTCCACCGGTGAGGAAGGATTCGTTTCCAGCCTGCCTGCTAAATCCCAGCCGAGGCCCCAGCAGCAAAGGCCTGCTCCCATCTTGGTGCAGCAGATCCTGGCCTTGCTGTAGCAGACCTTGACAGAGGGGAGGGTCTGGCCAGGAACACTGTGGTGTTGAAGTGCAGTATCCCTCAATAAACACAAGGGGGACGTGTGGGCACATGGGCTTCTCGGAGCAGGTGGGCAGCCCCTCAGCATGCTCTCCAGTGATGTCCGACATTTGCTTGCTGGGGGTCCTGAAAACAAACCACCTATTTTCTTACTGGAAAGAAATAGCTGTGCTGGCCTAAAATGTTGAGTCCTAGACTGTCAGTTTGAATGAAGAGTATCCCAGAGGGGTCAAAGGAAGACTTGGGGCTCTATAAAGGCCGATGAGGTAAAGAGCAAGGGGTGTGTGTGTGTGTGTGTGTGTGTGTGTGTGTGTGTGTGTATTTGTGTGTGTGTGTGTGGTGATGGGGTGGGGGTAGGGGTAGAAGTTGGACCTTGAGCTGCTGTATGGTGATAGCAATCAATCACTTGACCAACACCTTTTAAATGACATTTGATTGGAGGGTAGAGCATGCATGCCACAGTGTACAAGTGGCTTCTTCAGGACAGGTGTCTGAACTTGATTTCTTGTAGTGTAGGCTGGGACTCCAACTTGATAATGAAGACCCTTGCAGGAGCTGGTTCTCTCCTATCATGTGAGTCCTAGGGATAGAATTTGGGTCATCAGGATTGGCAGCAGGTACCTTAACTCAGTAAGCCATTTCCCACCCAGCCCCACACTGTTATTTTGAGATCATTCCTAGTTGTATCCATATGACCCCTGGTAGAGGTAGGCAAGGGACAAATGATAGGACACAGTGTGTGTGTGTTGGGGGGTCCTAATTGCCAAGACCCTGCAGAGTTCTTCATGGGTTCTATGTCCCTGTCTTGAACCGGGTGACCATTGACTTCTCTTCCATGGAGACAGACTTCACTGCACTGACCTAAGAAGGGAGGAGCATGGTCCTGCAAGAGATTCTGGCCGAGGCCTCATGCTGCAAGCTGAGGAGGGGCTACAGCTGGGATAGGCTGGCACTAACTGCTTAGCCTGGGCCTTGCCCAGGCTTACTGGTGGCAGCATGACATGGTCATCACCTCATTTCTTTTGTGTCCTGAAGGTTCCCCAACCAGCTGGTTTCCCTATACAGAACCTGAAACTTTTTCTCTGAAAGAAAATGAAAGACTAAAACCGCTGTCCTTCCTATCTCTCCCCTGCCCCATTCCTCCCCTCCTGTGCTCAGTGCTCACAACCCTAAACCATTGCTGCTTCAGGAGGACCCTGGAAAAGCTATGTTCTCTGTAGCCAAGGCAGAGTATCATACCGCTGCCTCATCCTTTTGTTTTGATAAGGTCCCCCACCCTGCATAACCCAGGCTGGCCTTGAACTCACCCTTCCTCAGCCTCCCAAATGTTGAGATGTCGGATGTGCATGACCATGCCTGGCTAATGTAATGGGTTTTGTTTTATGTTTGGTCTCGGTAACACTGGCCACATATGCCAACGGGGTTTGATTGACCAAGCACCTGCTGGCCCTGCCCTGGATATGGTATCTGTAGGATAGAGAAGTGATCAGGAGGAACTCCGTGTCGCTTTATTTACCATGTATCTGCCAGAGGACTTGGCAGAATTGGATGGAACTGTGGGGAGTTAGACTGTGAGAAGAAGGGGTGGGGTTGAGGAGATGAGTGTCCCATATTCTGGGTGGGTTTTGGCTTCTAGAAAATATACACCATTTCTTCTCTCATTTTGATTGCCATATATTATTTTAGAACAAGATACAAAATTTAGAAATTCTCAGGGAACTTTAAGAAAGGAGCATAAAATATAACAGCAGCGAAGTCCGATAAGCTGTAACAAATGGTAGGTCTGTCTGGATGTGGGAGAATCTTCTCTTCCCTGGGGATCAGCGATTCCCCTCCCTTCCATCTCCCTCTTCACAGGGGAGCTCTGGTCCACAGTAGCATGAGCCTGGGCAGTGATTGCATCCGGGAGAGTCCCGAAGAACCCACTGAGGTGGCGGCCCTTCACTGCAGAGCAGATTCTATGGGGCTACTGCATCTATTCATTATTTATAGCTTTGGGTGGAATTTGAAGCAGACACTGTTTGGGCAGCAGCTCTGCTCAGATTTGTTCCCCAGGAACTGTTGCGTGGATCTGTAGAGAGGAGAAACAGATTCAGTCACCCCTCACTCTGGGCTCCCCAGCCCCCAGGTCCTGCCCCTTGCCAGAGACATAGCTATGCATATAAGCCGCCCTGTTCTATGAGATCCCAGTATCCTTGCTGCCTTCCCAACTCTGAGCCACCATGCCTGGGCAGCCTATCAACCAGTGCTATAAGAGCCAAGATTCGGGGGACAGGCTCATGCTCTACTGTTGATGAGAGATTGGGGTGGGTTGGCTGGAACAGTGGCTCCACAGTAATGGGGAATGTACTGTCTATGTTCATTTTATTGATTGTTGAATAAAGTACTGTTTGGCCAATGAGGGAGCAAGTTAGACGGGACTAGGAGTCAAAGAGGATTATGGGAAATGTATTAAGAAGTGGTGATCCAGGCAGGAAGTGACATAGCAGGGAGACTCATATTTAAGGAAGGACAACCAGGAAGTGTCCCCTCTTCTCCTCGGCTCTTGCTCCAACAGCGCGATGTGATCCACCACAAGTGAGAACGCCAATGGAAGGCGTCCAATAAGATAAGTCTTATAAAATATATAGATTTATGATAATTAAGACTGAGCTAACAGATGAGAATCCTAGTAATTGGCCAAGAAGCATTTGTACATAATTTAAATCCCTGTGCATTAATTTGGGCCCTAACTCGGCAAGCAGAACTTGGGCGACTGGTAGAGACACGCCCACGAGGTGGTAGGGCTCGGGCGGCTTTTGGCCGAAAGATTTATCGTAACACCACAGACTGCTCTACCAACCTCAGTTCTCCATGTCAGCCCTGCCTTGCTGCTCTTGACTCAGTGTGAACAGCCTAGGAGCCCTGTGACATGATGCTGTCAAAGCTCTTATGAAGGAAAGGGCTAGGATTGGAAATCCTCTTTCAAAAAATCTACCTTACCTTGTCTTTTTTTTTTTTTTTGGTTCTGATTTGTTAAGACAAGGTCACTATGTAACCCGGGCTGACCTCAAATGTGATTTTCCTGCCTCAGCTTCCTAAGTGCTGTGACTGCAGGTGTGAGCCATCATGCTCAGTCCATTTTTCCTCTGCATCTCATGACTCAACTGGCTCAGTGAACTTAACAGCCCCATCTTTGCCACTCACCTACCCCTCAGGACCATATTTCAAGCAAATGTCCTGCTAGGACCGAAGTCCTGTGAACCTGCTTACTGTCCTGGACCTTCTCGTGCTCATCCTGTATCCTTGGCCCATCAACTCTCACTGCTTTGCCTTGCCCCTGACATCTTGGCTCCAGCATTTGAGCAGCCTCACAAAGGGGGCCAGGGAGCTGTGACTGTTCCATTGGTTGGGGACAGTGGTTAGTGCCCTGATCTGTATGCTGCCTGTACCTCTCCAGTGTTTGTGCACATCTTGCCTTCTGTTCCTTGCCTTTCCTCTGTTACACCGTATCCTTCCTCACGCATTTACTAAACTAGCATGGAGAATCTATTGAGATTTGGGGGCTATAAAAGAAATTGCTTCCTGCACTTGCATTCTGCTTGTCTATTGGACCAACGAAAACAACCGACAGCTACACCCATCAATCACAGCTTGTAGCTCCGAACCTTTGGTTTTCCTTAAAGAAATGCCACAAGGAGTCCTTCCATTTCTTCTCTTCCCCCAGTCCTCTTCTACTCAACTTTCTTCTCTCCCCATATTCATCCTGGCTAATTTAGCAAGCTTCACTGTTTCTCCCCAGGACTTGGGAATTGTCACATTGCTGCTGCCCCACCCTGAAGCTCCTTCTACTAAATAATTGGCTCCACCCAGCCCCTTACGAATTGTCTCCCAGTTCAGCTCTTGATCTGTGTCAGCCATCTCATTGTGTTGGTGAAGGGACCAGCTCCCCATTTTGGCAGCCATGACAGTAACACGTGCTCACTATGACCTTGTCTTAGTCACTAGAGGTTAGGTGCCTGCCTCGTGACAAGGAACCAATCAGAAGTTAGCTGGTGGTGCTATGCTTTACGACCCTGGGTGTACTTTACAGACAAGCACACAGCAATGACGCACAGAGCATAGCAACCACCCTGGGAGGGCCTATGGGCCATAACAACCAGTTGACCAATCAACACAGGGCAAGCCCTCCAAGCCTGGAGGCACACCAATCCTGAGCCTGTGCGTACCCTTAGACACTCCCCTTATGCTGCCCTACAAGATCTCTCAGCAGCGGGTTCAAACTGTCTTTTGCGAGCCATCCACCATGGCAGGTGGGTGAAAGACCTGAGCTAACATGGGGTTAGCACATTAAAAAACAATAAAGCCTCATGCAGTTTGCAGCAAGCTCTCGAATGTGCCTGGTGATTGGGGTGACCGAGGTCGTGGCCTGGGACCCCGGATACCTGAGTTTTTCTGGGGGTCTAACATTGGAACAATATGCTGGAGAGTTCCTGCTGCTGTCTGCTTCCTCCTGTGGGTTCTGATTCAGTTTCTCTCAAGCTTCTAGGAGACTTAAATACTCAAGAGGTCTGGCTTTCACAGTCCAGGTTTCCAAGACAGAGACCCCTCCCATCCATGCTCTGGAGCTCACAGTTTGTAACTCCCCCTCACCGTTTCCTAAGCCATGGCCTGTCTGACATGATTACAGACTCAGAACTGGATCTGCTATCCAGAGGAAGACACCAGGTCTTCTTGTCACCAACCCTGCAAACTCACACTGGCCTCCTCTAGACGGGACGCCGGGCATACTTTCGGCGATGCATCTCATCCACTCGTTCCAGATACCAAGTACCTGGGAAGAGGTTTCTTGTGTCACCAGGTGGTGAGAAGTTCACTGTGGGACAAAGAAAAAGCAACAGTACTTAAAAGAGTGGTGCAGGCGTGCAGGGGAGAACACAGTAACAGGAATGCCCACAGACTCAAGTGAAGCACTCCTGGCTGGGCTGCTGGGGGCTGTAAATCACCTTTAATACACGATAGAGAAGGTAGGACCATATAGAAGGACCAGAGAAGCTGCCATCTCGGGTCTGGTACTTGAGGTAGGCATGGCTGTTAAAGAAGGTCTGTGAAGATGCCTCGGTTGCTCAAGTTCTTGCTCATGAGCCCTCTCTCAATCATATCTCGTAAAAATTGTAACCCTGGCCCATTACATCATAGATGTCTGATGAACCCCATTCCCAGGTACTGACATGAATCTAGGGTGAGCCCCTTTCTTCTCTCTTCCTGCCTTCTTTCTTACCCTTATGGTAGAACTGCTCTCTTTGGTTCATTATTTCTGTGAATTCCTCAGGGGTCATGCGCCTCCGGGAGTCTAGACGCTTGGGCAGATCTGACACACTAGACACCAGCTCCTCCAGAGGGGAACCTGGGAAGCAAAAGCAATGTTAAAGCTTCCTGTTGTCATTGTCACTGGTGCTGATAGGCAGCCAGGGTCTGGACGGCGACCCCACAGGGTGCTTAGATGCCTGATCTTGGTCATAGTAGTCATACCACAATCAACAGAGAGATACCAGATGTCTCAGGCCCATCAACGTCTCTTTAGGCAGCCAAGCCAAACCACCATTACCTCTTGCCTTGTCTAACAGGTTTCCTCGTGTCTACCATTGCAATCGAGGAAGTGCTGGCTATGTGTAACCAACCTTATGCAGGAGTTTTCTTTGGTCTTAATCACAACTTAGCTCTGTCAAGACAGCAACCTCAGCCAAGGCGAAACACAAGGTGGCTTCGTTCACCAGGTGGCACTGTTTCAGGAGTACCTGCTGCAAGACGAGACTCACCTGGAGAGGCATCCTTGGACACTCGAAATGAAAAGAAACTCGCTGCTAAGCCTGAGCCATACGAGAAAGCACCAATCCTGGAGCCAGCCAATTCTTGGGCAGAGTGGCTGCAGGTGGAAAAAAAAATCCACATCAGCGTTTATTCTGCATTTCACATAAAGCTTCTACATGTCAGTCTAATCTCACCCTGGCCCTCTAATCTCACCCCGGCCCACCTGATGCATTGAGCACTAGAAATGTGCCCCGTGCACTCTGAACAGAGGGACCTTTGTTGGAATCCTGATATGGGACCAGAAGAAGCCTTGCCAAAAGGAGAGCAGCCACAGCCCAAAACATGAAGGTAGAACTGTGAGGGCAGATGCTTCTAGGTGTAGCCAGATTGAACCAGTGTACGAACCCTCAGGGCTCCCAATTTAACTGCAATGGTCCAGTGTGCACATGTGTGTGTATCATGTATCTATGTACCTACCCTAAGGGTTCAGGGTGTGTGTGGTGTGTGTGGTATGTACCTGTGTAGCCAGGCTGGCCCTGAACTCTGCAGTTCCTCTACCTCAGCCTCCAAAGCTGAGCTTTCTGAGCATTCCCATCAGTAATATGATCAAGTTCACCTGTACATATCTTTTCCTTATACTATTTATTATTTCCTTATAAACACCACAAAACAGGAAAATCAGCAAAAGTAATAGCATTTGAGTACTTTCTGAGTATCTTAATTTTTAAGGCAATTTTCATGAAAACTGGAAAACATTCGATTATCCTCTGTACTTTGACCAGTTGTTAGTATCTGTGTTGATCGCTAGTCCCTGCAAAAAGAAGCCTCTCTGATCAGGGGTGAGAGCTGTACTGGTCTGTGAGCATAAGGATAGGTATTTAGAAGGCAGTTTGATAGTATGTCTATTTAGCAAAATAATAATAGGTTCTCCTCTAGGGCCTATGACCTACCCAGTCATGGGTTCCTGGGCAGGTTTTCAATACCAGGAATTAATTCCCTCCTATGGAGCTGGCTTTAAATCCAATCAGAAAGCTGTTGGTTACACCAATAACATTTGTGTCATTATTGCACTGATGGGAATACATCTGTATCAGAGAGAGAGAGACACACACACACACACACACACACACACACAGAGAGAGAGAGAGAGAGAGAGAGAGAGAGAGAGAGAGAGAGAGAGAGAGAGTGCTCTCAGGGACAATCACAGAAGAGGGGAAAGAATGATGGTAAGATCCAGAATCAGCATCCAGGAGATGCTGCAAAAAGCATCTCCTGGACTCACGAACTCACAGCAGCTCTGACTGCCTGCATGAGGTCGAGTCTATCAAAATTCCTGCATGGTAGAGAAAGGGCTTATGATGCCTCATCCTTAATTGAGGAGCTGTTGGAAGTTGATGGCTGCTGAGGAAGGGGAGTCAGTTCTCTTCAGGGGCGGCCCATGGCAGGTTGCTTATGCTCTAGTGGCTGTCCCTAGACCCATAGGAAACGCTAATCGGACTCAGTGGGTTATATGAAAATAAAATTAAAAAAGAGGCAGCTAAATGATGATCCAGGATGAGCTGTAGTGGGTGACAGATGGTGGACATAATCTAAATACATTTTATACTGTGTGAAATTACCAAAGAATAAAAGCAAGCTGTAGAAAGCAGGCATTGATATATAGATATTTTACAGATGAAGGAAAGTAAGGCTTCCACAGGTTTTGGGGGGTTATTTTTCAAGATAAGTTATAAGTAGTTTTGATCCCAGTTATGGTATCTAATGGTAGCTTCTAATGCTCCATGCCATGTTAAGTATATAGATTTTAAATAGGTGAGATAAACATATGCCCACAAGTTCTATTTTCTCACTGCCCGAGTCGATCTTGCACACTCCCCAATGTTCACACTGGAGAAGTTCAGCACAGCTAGCAAACCTGTCCCCCAGTTACCTCTGGAACAAGTTATAACTTTTCTATCCATCTTCTCTCTTCCTTTATTGTAGAAGTTTATCTCAACAAGCCAAAAGTTTAAATGAGAAAAGGAGCAAAAGTTGGTTGGCTCAGCTCATGAATGGGAAACAGCAGATGGACAGTACTCACTGGGAGAGAAGTGAGGCCAGGCACCCATAGAGGGATGAGGTGTACATGTTCCCATTGTTCGTGGACAGGTAAAGGGAAGCCTTGGTTTTCTTGTTGAACATGTCCAGGGAGGCCTTCAAAATAGCCTTGTCTACATCTTTGTTGGTGTAGGTTTCTTCCAGCTTTAGACCCCTGTGAAGCAGAGTAAGATGTTCCATGAGAGGTGACAAGAGAAGGCTGGGAACATGGTAGGAGAGAAAGCTCCCAAATGTCTGTTTTTTATTACTATCCTTAAACCTCTGAAGAGCTCCAAGTAGCATTCCTGTCATCTGAAATAGTATTTACACATACTTTGTTGTGCCATCTATCTGTATGTTCATGGTCCACTAGAAAACTAGAAATCTAATCATGCCACATACCACATGCTTAGCTTTCATTCTTTCTTTTTTACCTTCCTTTCCTCACCTAATACACGGAGAATCCATACAGACCTGCTCCATCCCTTCCCTCTACTGAGAGAAGGTCTTAGCATCCTTTCTGCTGGGTTGGAGGGTTGCCATCTGCTTCTCCTAGGAGGGAAATCTACCTCCGAGGCATGAGGGAGCCTCTTCCTCACTCACACTCCACAAACCTAAGCCTCCACTTAAAAGAAGACCCACCTGAAGGCCTCCAGCCCCTTGTATAAATCATTCCGTGCGTCACTGCTGGACGACAGGAAGTCATTGAACATCAGTCGAGCCAGGGATTTCTGGACCATCTTGCAAAAGGGTGTGTGGAAGATCATGTATTGCACATCATCGAGGGTGAAAGGCTTGTTGTTTCCCTCTAGAAAAGAAAGTGTGAAGGTGAGAGGAGGTGTGAACATGAGCTACTGGGATCCACTCTCCCAGATGTAACGATGCCAAGGGGCCGGACTTCCCAGAGAGACAGTTCCTGCTTGCAGCAGACACGTGCAAGGCTCTCTCATTCATTCCACTGCATATTCATTCGTTCCACAGACATTACCAAGTATTCCCTACAGGGAAGATAAAGGCCGGTTCTCGACCACATGAGCAGAGCCCCCCCCTGTCTGCCCTCCCAGCCCCATACCTCGCTTCCACTGATTCTGGATTTTCTTGCGGTAGGCTGCATAGCACCGATCCAAGGCCCGCATGTAGCACTGGATTGAGAGCTTCCCGTCCACTAGTGGATACTCCGAGGACAAGTTTGGTTTGTAGAAGTCATATGCGTTCTCCATGTGGGTTCCCCTCAGCCCTAGAAAGGCACAGAAGGCTTCAGAGATTGCCTCACACAGGCTACCTCAAGCAGAGAGGATGGGAGGAAAAGAGACTCCTGGCTTTGTTCTGTCACCTATGCCCAAGTCAGAGCCTATTCAACACTCTCACATAGTCAAAAGGAGTTTTAGAGAAGTGAGAGTTAGATTTCTCTCTCCACACCTTTGTGGGCTTCTGGAAACCTAGACTAGAGGCCAGAATTCTCCAAGCCTCACTTTATGTCTGGATTCTTCTTTCACTGTTAGTTCCATGGCGGCTGGTTCCTCGTCCACATTCTCCTGGGACACTCCATGTATTGTTATCCCAGTGCATACTGAAACCATAGATTCTGGCTTCTCTCTTCCCCACAAACAGCTACTCCCCAGGCCCTGAGTAGTGTGTGACAGTTTGAGATTAGGATCTACACTGTGACTGCTGCATGTAGCCTCTTGGGAATGTTTATTACCAACCTTGCTCCAGGACTAGAGGAGCCTTGGGTCCAATCAGCATTGCCACAGCCCCGGCGCCACCTGTGGGCCTGGCGTTGCCTACTGGGTAGACTGCAATATCACCACAGACCACCAGGGCATAGCGACCTGCAAAGACAGACAGTCATGACATCATTGCCAAATCTAGAGTACTGTGAGGGCTTACTGTGTACCAAGTACAGTTTTATATATGGAAATAGATGGAACCAGACCAGAAATAAAATACAATAAAATAGCACAGATAAACTCTGTAGTGAAACCCATGATCCATTTGTATTTGAAATAGAAATTCAATGCTCAGGGTCCCCATAGTCTAGCTATGGGATGCTCACTCACTTGGAATCATATGTAATTTTAAGTGAATGTATGTTTGTAAGCATACAAGACAGTGCAACACGTGTGGGTCAGAGAACAACTGTGAGAGTCAGGTCTCTACTACATGGGCTCTGGTGAAGGACCTCAGGAGAGTTGAGGCTGATAATAGCAGTCCCTGGAGCCACTGCTCCGGACAACCCACCCCAATCTCTCATCACCAGCAGAGCATGTGACAGGGACCTGCCTGTCCCCAGTCTTGGCTCCTGTAGCACCCCAAGCATGGTGGCTCAAAGCTGGGAAGGCGGCAAGGGTACCGGGATCTCATAGAACAGGGCGGCTTATATGCATAGCTATGACTCTGGCAAGGGGCAGGACTTGGGGGCAGGGCGAGGGATGACTGAATCTGTTTCTCCTCTCTACAGATCCATGCAACATTTCCTGGAGAACAAGTCTGAGCAGAGCTGCTGCCCAAACAGTGTTTGCTTCAAATTCCACCCAAAGCTGTAAATAATGAATAGACACAGTAGCTCCATAGGTCATTAGCCTTATTGCTGACCCCCAGGGTTATTTATTTATTTTTAGGATTTAAGCTTTATTGTTTAGATTTATTTATTTTAGCCTATGTGTATACATGTTTTGCCTGCATGCATGTGTCTGCACTACAGATCAGAAGAAGGGGCTGAATCCTCTAGAACTGGGGGTTATAGGTGGTTGTGAGTCACCATGTGGGCACTGGGAACTTAAGCCAGGTCCTCTACAAGAATAAGTCTTCTTACCTGTTTTTAGTGTACTTGAGACAGGGTCTCATTACATAGCCTAGGTTGGCCTCAAACTCAAGATCCTCTTGCATCAGCAAGTGGATAATGACAAATTTGTGCCACTATGTCTGGCCAGAATTCCATTTCTAAATTCACTTAAAACTTTCTTAGTTGGTCCTTGTGGAGACAATTTAGGTTTGTACCAACTAACTCATGGCACCCACATCTCCACATGTCTGCTAAACCATAGAAGGACAGACAACACATTGGGAAAGAGATTAATATTTAAACACAAGCTAGATACCCATTATCCTCAAATAATCCTTAAACAGGCCAGAAAGATAGGTAGCTATTGCCAGCATTCATAGCTGAAGATGGAAGATGCTACCTCCAGAGAAACTTATCTGAAGCATTCAGTTAGTGCAGTGGTTCTCAACCCATGGGTCACAACCGTTTTCGGTTGAATGATCCCTTCACAGGGGTCACCTAAGAGCATTGGAAAATACAGATATTTACATCATGATTCAGAACAGTAACAAAATTACAGCTATGGAATAGCAATGAAAATAATTTTATGGTTGGGGGTCACTACAGCACAAGGAACTGTATTAAAGGGTTGCAGCTTTAGGAAGGTTGAGAACCACTGACCTAGTGGGATATAGACTATGAAATTCAAACTGTTTTCTGGCTGAATCCCAAGCCTCAGGTCTGTAGGGAAATAACAGTAAGACCCTCTCCCCCTTGTGTTTTGGCAGTGTTGCAAACTGAACCATGGTAGGTAAGCACACTCCCATTGAGTCACACCCTACTGGTCCCCTCCTTACAGAAGGAAGGAATCAAGGCCCAAAGAACTTAATACATGGATGGTAAGATAAAGCTTTGAGGGACAGGACTCCAATTCAACATTCATTGAAGTCCCAAGGTCTCCGCTTAGGGATTATAACAACTGCAAGAAGAAAGTATTGGAGCCAGGTGTTGGTGGCACATGCCTTTAATCCTAGCACTTGGGAGGCAGAGGCAGGAGGATCTTTGTGAATTCGAGGCCAGCCTGGTCTCCAGAGTGAGTGCCAGGATAGGCTCCAAAGCTACACAGAGAAACCTTGTCCCAGAAAAAAAAAAAGAAGTAAGTATTGAGGTTCTCCCTCATTGTGTACATGCATTTAACTGAAAAAAAAAAATAACATTTTGGTATATATCTATTTTTCACTCTCAACATGAAAATTTCAGAAACTATAGAAAAGCACTTAGGCTCATTTAGGAAAAGACCTTTAAGTTTAACTGTAAAACCAAACTTCCAGGCAGAAACAAAATCAAAAGACAAACTGAAAAGTATTTACAATACATACAACCAACAAAAAGCTATTTTCCTTCATTACAAAAGTCTCCTTAAAAAAAAAAAAAAAGACAAGCTGTGTAATAGAAAAATGACCTAAAATATCCAATCAGTCTGGAAGAAGATCTTTACCAGTTATGCTCCTGACAGTAGGCCAGTACCAAGAATTTATCAAGCATTGCAGAAATTAAATACCCCAGTTAACAAATGGGTGAGTAAACTGAACAGACACTTTTCAAAAACATAAAAAAGAAACACAGGTGGCCAATAATTATTTTTAAAAGTGTTCAATATTCCTAGCTATCAGGTAAATGTGAGCTAAAATGACTTTGAAATGCTACCTTAGCACCCCAGTTATAATGGCCATTGTCAACAAATCTATCAATAAATGCTGGAAAGGTCATGGAGACAGAGAAACACTTACTCATAAGGGTTCAAATTAATACAGCTGCCATGGAAATAAGTTTGGGGATTTCTCAAAAAGTAAATATCACCCAGCTATTTCACATATACCCAGAGATCTCTATACCCTACCACAGAGGTATCCGTACCCCATGTTTATCCCTGCTTTAGTCACTATAGCAAAGAATTGGAATCATCCTAATTGTTATCAGTAGCTGAGTGGATAACTAATATTTTTATATAAAATAGAATATTATTCTGCTTTAAAGAAATATGAAATCACAAAGTTTTCAGGAAAATGGATGGACTTAAAATTTATAATATTAAGCAAGGTCATACAATTTCAGGAAGATAAAAAACCACGTTTTCCCTCAGATGTGGAAGTCAGTACTAATATTTGTATATATGCAAGCAAGTGTGCATGTGGGTATTAAGATCAGGCAGAAAGGGAAGAAGAAAGGCTAAGTATTAAGGAATAAGTGTAATGAGTCTTTCTCTGTCCCACTAGCCAGCTACCCAATAACCACACGGAGATTTATTATAAATTATGAAAGCTCAGCTGATAGCTTAGGCTTGTTTCTAACTAGCTGTTATAACTTAAATTAGCCCATTTCTATCAATTCACATGCTGTCATGTGGCTTACAGATTGTCACCTCATTTCCTACATGTCATGCTCCCTCCAGTGTCCTTGAGACTCCACACTTTTTCTTCCCAGCATTCTCTGTGCCTGGAAATTCTGCCTAGCTATTGGGCATCCAGCATTTTATTAAACCAATCAGAATGATACATTTTCACAGTGTACAAAAAGATTATTCTGATCCAGGCCTTTGGTGGTGCACGCCTTTCATCCCAGCACTTGGGAGGCAGAGGCAGGCTGATCTCTGTGAGTTCGAGACCAGCCTGGTCTGCAAGAGCTAGCTCCAGGACAGCCTCCAAACCCTGTCTTGAAAAACAAAAAAACAAAACAAAAAACAAAAGATTATTTCACAACAGATGAGGAAGGACTGAATGCAGATAATGGCCACGAGTTATAAAGTTAATTCTCTTTTTGGTTCTAACTCTGCCATGGAGTTTCTGGTTTTGGTGGTGGATAAGTGCATAAAAATACATTCAACAGTGAAAGTATAAAATCTACAGTGTCTGTTCTGAGTGGCTATTCTAACTATAGAGAAGTTCATTGAGTTGAATAGCCTTTGAGTCTGCTTAATTTCAGTGTATGTCTTTTTAATTCCAACTTCTTTATCATAGAGTTTTTCAAAAATCTATTTTCCTTCATTTATAAAAGTCAAATAAAAAAAGAAGCAAGAGGACAACTTGTTAGAATCAGTTCTCTCCTTCCACCACATGAGGTCTGGGGACCTAACTCAGATCACCAGGCTTGGCAGCAAGCACCTTTATCTACTGAGCTGTCCTGCCAGCCTCATTTTCACATTGTTTAGTCTCTTTTCTATTTGTTTTTGTGCATGTGCTTGCTTGTGTCCACCCAGCTTTAACTTGGGATCCAAACTCCAGTCCTCATGCTGGCGCTGCAAGTACTTTAACCATTCAGTCAGCTCTGCAGCCCTGTTCTCTACTTAAAAGCAAAGAAGGCTGGACTATATATTCCCTAAGATCCATGGCAACATTAGAACCTTAAAATTAATTTTGTAATTAGTATTCATTACGGTTTTTCAGTGCTCTTCAACATAGTTTCCAACTCAGTAAATACAGAGACAGCCAAGGTCCCTCACATTCCCCAAAGTCAGCCCCAAAGGCAGAGAGGTAAACAAGAACTTGGAGGCTCCAGGAGGTCACTGTGTTGGTTGAATGAGAATGGCCCCCCATAGACTCATGTATTTGAATGCTTAGTCACTGGGGAGTGGCATTATTTGAAAGGACTAGGAGGTGTGGCCTTGTTGAAGGAGGTGTGTCTTTGGGGTAGGCTTTAAGGTTTCAAAAGTCCAAACCAGGCCCAATGTCTGTCTTCCTGCTGCCTACAGATCTGGATGTAGAACTCTCAACTACATCTCAGGCATCATGTCTGTCTGCATGCTGCCATGCTTCTTGACATGATGGCAATAGGCTAAAACCTCTGAAATTGGAGGCCAGCCTCAGTGAAATGTTTTCCTTTATGAGTTGCTGTGGTCATCAGGTCTTTTTACAGCAACAGAACACTAAGTCAAGAGACCTTAGGTATCTAATTCTCATCTTATACTCTTTCCCTTGGACTTTTCCTTGCCATCTTGATAGATGGTATACCACCAATGCAGCTCTGTGGGAAGATGTAAGTAAGGTACAAAGCAAAGCCAACATTTCAGGAGCAGGCTCTGGAGGAGTAAGATACTCTGTTCACAGTCCACCCGGTGATTCTCTCAGCCCATTTGACCAGCATCCACCCCTTGCCATGGACACTTGTGAACATACATCTTTGTTTCAGAGACTTAGGAGGCAATAGAGAGCTAAGCACAGAGAGATATGTTGGAGTTGGTTTGGAGTTTTGCCTCTACACTTATTGCATCAGTCACCATCACCTTGATGAGGTGTATAACCACCATGAAAACAAACTTCTGAGCATGTCACGAGGGATTTTCTCATTTAGGTTAAGTGAAATAGAAGAGCCACTCTAAAAGTGTGTGACATCATCCCATAGGCTGGGGTTCTGGGCTGAACAAAAAAAGGAGAAAGAGAACTGAACAAAAGCAATCCTCTCACTCTGCTTCCTGACTGGGGATGCCCTGTGACCAGCTGTCTCTAGCTCATGCAGCCATGACTTCCCCGTCATGATGGGCTGTACCCTCAGACTGTGAACCAAAATAAACCCTTCTTTCCTTACGTTGCCTTTGTGAGGAGTTCTGTCACAGCTGCAAGACATGTAACTAAAACAGCAAGACACCGAACATTTCATTTTCTCATCTATGATCACACCACAGAATATTGCACAAAATAAATGAACAGCTACATGAACATGTTACCTGATCAACTGCATACCCATCTACCTGGCTATGCTCACTGTTCTTGTTGGGTGATAGCAGCAGCTGTACAGAAAAATTGCCTTTCCAGTCCCAGTATAAAGCCCTCTGGAAATCTGAGAGCAGAGCACAGTGTTCAGCCTCTACTCTAAGAATCATACATCTGTAATGTCCTAGAAACACATACCATCCCAGTAGCTGGATTCCATCCAGTTGGCAGCATTGAAGAGGGAGGCGGTGCCACCGTAGCAGGCGTTGGTGGTATCTATGCCTTCAATGTCAGTGTTGCCTGAATCCTGAAAGAGTTCCATGAGCACTGTCTTGACAGCCTTGGATTTGTCAATGATGGTCTCGGTGCCCACTTCTAGGCGGCCCACAGCGTCCCATGGCAGCTTTGTGCGCTCCATCAGCCTCTGCACCACTGTTAGACACAGTGAGTTGATGTCCTCCTGGACTGAACAGAAGCCCATACGGGTCTGGCCCAAGCCCACTGTATACTTCCCGGCTTCCACATTGTTGAACTTCTCCAGGTCAGTTTGGTCCACATATTGGGCTGGAAAGTAGACCTCCAGGGCAAGGATGCCAACATCTTTTGGCCAAGTGTCTGTTTTGGCCAGGGGAGCAGGAGGGATTGTAAAAAACCTGTGGTTAAAGTAACAGTCGTAAATCCACTAATGGTCTTTTGACATTTGCCTCAAAAAAAAAAAAAATGTGGCAATCATTTCATTCATGTTTTAGTATGTTTTGAAGCTGTGTTCTCAAGTAAGTGAAAATTTAGTAGTTTTATCTGTTAATTTGACCCTTTTATCCTTTAACTCATTATAAAGTCTACTTTTCCTAATAACATAGCTAGGCTGGTACTGCGCTCACTCTTTGAATGGTAGTCTGTCCAGACTCTCAGAGTGTAATGTTAATGTTGATTACCAATTTGTTAGGCTCTGGAATTGCCTAGGAGACAGGCTTCTACACACATCTGTGAGGGGTGCTTGAGAGTAGGTTAGCTTTTAGACATGCCTGTGATGGATTATCTTGATGGTTTAATTGAGTTGGGAAGGCCCACCCTGGAGGAGTGGGCACTTCCCCCTGAGCTTCCTTCTGGACTGTAGAAAGAGGACGAAGCTAACTGAGTGCAACCACTCAGTGTCCTCTGACTCCTGACTGTCTCAAACTCCTGTGACTGTGACCTCCCCACCATGGTAAACCGAACTGTAGAACTGTGAACAGAAATAAATGCTCCCTCCCTTAAGTGGCTTTTGTTAGGATATCCTGTCACAGCAAAAGGAGAAGTAACTAATATAAAAGCCTTTATACCTTTTCTCCATTTATTAGTTTAACTTCTAATAGTTTTGTTTTGTTTTGTTTCCATTTGTGTCTTTTGTTGTTGTTTTGGATTTTGGTTTTGTGAGTCAGGATCTCTCATTTTACCCCAGGCAGGCTAGCTTTGAATTCTGGATTCTCCTGATTCTGCCTCCTAAGTATTAGGATTCCAGAGTAGTGGTTTGAATATGAATGGCCCCCATAGGTTCATATATTTGAATGCTTGGGCATTAGGGGAGTGGCACTACTTGAGAGGGATTAGGAGGTGTGGCCTTGTTGGAGGAAGTGTGTTACTGGTGGTGGGCTTTGAAGTTTCAAAGCCCAAGCTAGTCCCAGGGTTTCTCTCTCTTCTGGATACCTTCAGATCCACATATAAAATGGCTAGCTACTTCACCAGCACTATGTCTGCCTGGGTGCTGCCATGCTCCCTGCCATGACAATTAAGTGTTTTGTTTTGTTTTTTTGTAAGAGTCGCTGTAGTAGTCATGGTATCTCTTTACAGCAACAAAATACTGGCTTACACAGCAGGTGTGTACTATCACATCTGGCAACAATTATCTTTTATAAATTTCATATGGGAGAGTGTTTGAATTTTTTAATAAGCCTGAAAATAGTGGTATTTTAATTGGAGTATTTAGTCTCTTTATATTTATTATAATTACTGATAAAATTGGGGTGAAGTTTATCATCTATTTGATTTTATTTGCTTATATTATCTCTTATCCTTTATTTCCTCTTTCCTGAATTCTTATCAATTAAGTAAATATTTACCAGTTAAAAAATATTTCTTAGCCTTTACCCCTTCCCCCATCTGCTTTTTAGTGATGACCTTAGAGGTTACAATAGGTATAGCTTATCACAAACTAAATAAATTTCTTTTTCTAGTAAGAAGGTGTTGTCAGGAATATGGTCCATGAGCCATGTCTGGTGTCCTTCCCTCTTTAACAAGGAAAACAATAGCTATTACAGCAGCATGTTTGCATGGAGTACGGGAGTAAAGTGATGTGTAGAGAAAACACTGCAGAATCATGGGAACATGATGACCACAGAAAGAAGAGACTAGCATCTACTCTCCTATCTCTGAAAATTAACTCTTAACCAAGAGGAACTTTGCTTAGCAACAAAAAGGTGATCAGTAGTCCTCTCTCATACCATGCTGTTTGCTGTTGGAAAGTCTGCAGCCTTTGCAGATCTGGGTAAGTATCTGTTTACTACACCACCAAATTGCTCTAAAGAAGAGCTTAGCCCATGGTATACCCTTCCCAATTGACTCCAGCTCCATAGGACCATCTTGGTATTCTGCCCAACTTAGGGTTTATTAAGCAGAGAACTGCTTCTATGAGCTTAGCCAATCCATTTCTATGAAATATACAAGTGTCTCTGTTTACCTTCCCGAACCCCTGGAAAGCACCTGGGTAGACTATGTTGAACAGCTTGGATTTACAGAGGCACGTTTTCTACTGCCCAAGAAACACATGGAAAGTAGATGGTAAGCAGTCATACCTGTATGACACACAAAAACTACAAAGGTTTCTATTCTTGAGTATACTTTTAAAAACAAGATTTATTTATTTACTTATTTTTGTTTTTCAAGATAGGCTTTCTATGTAGCTTTGGAGCTAAGACTTATTTGTTATATACACAGTGTTCCATCTGCATGTATGTCTGCAGGCCAGAAGAGGGCACCAGATCTCACTACAAATGGTTGTGAGCCACCATGTGGTTGCTGGGAAATGAACTCAGGACCTCTGGAACAGCAGCCAGTGCTCTTAACCACTGAGCTATCTCACCTGCCCCCATATTCTTGAGTTTCTTAATTCACAGAAGTCATCCCTGAGATTCTAAGTGGCCCTGAACATCCTTCTGCAGTCTTTAAAAATTAGTGGATATGCCTACCTTAGAATATTACCCCACAGAGTCTCTGAAAGGCAGATTAACAGCCTATCCTGAGACCACAATGTCATCCATGACCTTCTATCATTTGTGATACCATGTCTATGCTTGTTCATAGCTCAGCCCCTTTGAAAGCTTCAGACACCACTATTACCCTGCTCTACTGATAAGAATGCTGTGCCATTCCTACCTAGGCCCATGGGGTGACCCTATTCCCATATAATCCGTAGAAATTGAAAGGCACTCCCCACCCTCAAAGCACTTTGCCCACAACTACTAGCAATCTTGCCTTGCCTAAAAAAAGATGCATGAAAATTTGAGTGTAATCCCACAAATCCTATAGCTATACCACTAAGACATATATCACCAACACTGATGACAGCTGGAGAATCTACAGAAGGTTTACACTAGAGTACCAACCCAATGCAATCTATAAAATCAATACAGTGTGACAGATCATCAGTACACAGACTTTTACTATAAAAGCCAGTCAATAAAATTGAGAGAGAGAAACTGACCCCCTCCAAATGCACAAATGTTGATGTAGGGTCACTAAACACGTGAAAAACAAGGTAACATGACTCCTCCAAAGGAACACTCTAGCAACAGACACCACACACACACACACACACACACACACACACACACACACACACACACACACACACACACGCATGCACGCACACACATACACACACACACACACACCACCACCACCAAAAGGAAAGGAAATCAGCGATCGCCCGAAAAAATTCAAAATAATGATTTTTAAGAAAGGTGTTTGGAGTGTGGCACAGACACATCCATATACATACACATATATATGTGCACACACATAGTAAATAAATAAATGGAAAAATATAAGATAGAAATTCCAAAAACAACAAAAGAAATAACTCAAGTTATATATAAGGAAATAGTCATTAAATCAACAGCAGATTTCTCAGCAGAAACCATACAGGACAGTAAAGAATGGGGTGATATATTCAAAGTTCTGAAAGAAAAGAATTGCCAACCAAGAATATTATACCCAGCAAAGCTATCCTTCACAGATGAAGATGAAACAAAGTCTTTCTGAGATAAGAAAAAGCAGGAAATTCATTACTAACAAATAATTTCTTAAAGAATGCTTATGATAGCTCTACACTGAGGTAATAAAAGATAACTACACAATGAAGACATGTGAAAATGTAGATCTCAATAGTGGAGCGGATAGATACACAAAAGAGGAGAAAGTGAAACCTATCAGGGTAGAAAACCACTAACCACAGTGATGAACAAGAAAAGGAAGGAGCACAGATCATACAAATGACCAGCAAACATGTAATAGAAAGACACTGATACTCAATCTCCCAGCTAAAAGATTGGTTGAATGGAGGACTACAACCAAGTCCCAGTAATACACTCTCTACAATAAACTTATTTCACCACTGAAGACACACATATAACAACAGTGACAGGATGGAAAAAGATATAGAAGAATAACCCCAAAGCAAACAGGAGTACCTATGCTCATGTCAGACAAGATAGACTGTAAATAAAGTCTGTAGAAGAGATGAAGATGGTCATTGTCTAACAATAACTGGATTGATCCATCAGGAGGAAATACTTATAAATATATACACACTCAACACAGGGGCATGAATTCTATAAAGCAAGACTACAGATATAACTGGAAAAACAGATTCTAATATAAAAATTGGGAACTTCACCACCATCACTTCCATCAAGAGATAGATCATTATCAGTACAGAAACAATAGAGTTCATCTAGACTGTAGACCAAGTGAATAAAACAGGTGTTGAAAGCACTTACAGCTGTCAACATAGCTGTTAGGAATCGCGTAACAGATACTGTTTCTGAACAACAATCTCAGTGCAGATGAAACAATTACATTCCAAAACATATGAGACACAGCGAAAAGGACACTTAGAGGAAGCGTAAGGCAACACGCCTGTGCCAAACACATAGATTATTAATAAACAACTTAATGATGCAATGCAATAAACAAGGAACAAGAAAAGTAAGAACCAAGTCAAAAGTATGAGAAGGAAAGAAACAATAAGCAGCAGAACAGAAATAAGCAAAAATAGGAAATAAAGAAATAAAAGGAACAATGAAACAGAAGTAGTCTTTGAAATAATAAATCACACTGATAGGCCTTTAGTTTAATTAATCAACAAAAACCTGGCATGTTGAATACAGGAGCAGCATTGGAGCTTACTACCCAGCAAGTCTAGCCAATCAGAAAGCTCCATGTTTAGTGAAAGATTCTGTCCCAGAAAATAAGGTGGAGAGAGATTGCAAATGACACCCAGTGTTGACCTGTGGCCTCCTTATAAGGTACGTGCACACACACACACACACACACACACACACACACACACACACACACACACAAACAAACATACACATTTGCACTCTAGTAAGTACTTAAACTCACATACTCACAATTTTTTTTAAAAGAAAAAAAAAAAAAAGAAGAAGAAGAATGCCCCTACTACCCAATATGATCTCCTACAGGTTCAGCAGAACACATATCATAACATCAATGACATTCTTCACAAAAGGAGGAAAAAATCTTGGAATTTGTGATGCTGAACAGCCAATACAAACTTTATTATAAGAAGGAGGAGAAGGAGAAGAGGAAGAGGAAGAAGAAGGAGAAAAAGATGAAAATGAAGAAGATGAAAATGAAGAAGAAAAAGAAGAGAAAGATGATGATGAAAATGAAGAAGAAGAAGAAGAAGAAGAAGAAGAAGAAGAAGAAGAAGAAGAAGAAGAAGAAGAAGAAGAAGAAGAAGAAGAAGAAAGATGCCAGCTGCATTAGGAGACTTGACTTCAAAAGGTGCAAACCTGGGCATGGAGGTGCACACCCATAGCCCAAGTACATGAAAGGCTGAGACGGAGGATATGTGGAGGAAGCTAGCCTAGGCTCCTAAGCAAGGCCCAGGTCAGCCTGTTCTTACATAGCAGAACTCTTCTCAAACAAAGCAACAACAGCACACTACAAAGTTATAATAACTCAAACTGCATAGCTCTGAAATAAAAACCAACACGCAGACCAACAGAGCAGAGCAAAGAACTCAGAATAAATAAACTCACACGTTCATGGCCAAATGATATATTTTTTTGTGAAGGCATAAAAAACACACATTTGAAGAAATGAACCCTTTCAATGAGTGTTGCTGAGAAAACTAGATATCCACACACATTAGAACTGGACCCTGCCTTTAACCATGAAAAAACAATTCAAAATGGGTGGAAGATCTGAATTCAGGACTTAAAATTCAGACTCTACTGGAAGGAAATGTTGGGCATATGTTAATGCTGGCAAAGATTCATCTTGTTTTAATTTGATTCGTTTGAGACATGACTTCACAGTGTCGCCTGGACTGGAATCACTAGGTTGCTTAGGTCAACCTCAAATTCACGATCCTCCACCTCAGTTTCCCTGCTTCTATGTTTACTTACCTATTTATTATTTATTTACTTATTTTCTTATATTTGTGTGGGCATGACAGTGACAGCATATGTGTGAACATCAAAGGGCAAGTCTAGGTGTCAGCCCGCTGCTTCCACAATGTGGGTTTCGGGACTTGAACTCTGGTCCAATGACCCGCCAAACCACCTCGATAGCCCTTCAAATACTTTTTAAGAACCTCCCCTCCAAAAGTAAGGCAAATATTATTATTTAAAACTGAAAGTGTTTCTGAATAGCAAAAGGAATGATATGAGAATAAAGAGGCCACCTCCTGTAAGAGAAAATACTTGCAATCTGTTCATTTGAAGGGCGCAACTCTCAGAACGTATCAGGGACTGAAACAACTTGACAACAAAAACCCAAAATAGTTCTGCTTTTAAATAGGCCAACACCCGAATCAGCATTTTTCGAGAGAAGATGTACAAATAGAGAACAGATACAAACATACTACACATCACACATCAGCAAAGGTCCAAGACAGAGCTTCACCACAGTCAGGATGGCTTTACAAGCAAATAAATACCGAATGCAGTGGGGATGCTGAGAAAGGAAACTTTAGGGCTGGTGAGATGGCCCGGCCCCGTGGCCAAAGGCGATTTTCTCCAGAAGACAGAACTGTGTTCAAACTCAGTAATCCAAATGGCAGAAGGAAAAACTCCTGCGAGTTGTCCTCTGACCTCCACGTGTGCACCGTGGCACACAAGCTCACACAGGTGCTCACACTCACACACAACTTTTTAAAAAGAAAAACCTTTCATACAGAGATGATGGGAGTGTGGATTGATACAGCCGCATGGACACCACACAGTTGTACCACCAGAAATCAGAAGAGAACTACCATAGGATCCATGAATCTCAATACTGGATACATACCCAAAGGAACGGAACTGAACAGACATCTTTCATGATCACACACTAACAGACACCCACATACTCACCGCAGCACTATTTACAAGAACCACAATAAAGAAGAATCCCTGGTGCTGTCCACTGACAGATGAATGTGTGGCAAACTGTGACATGTATGCATGCATGCTGGAGTATGATTTTAGCCATGAAGATTGAACTCTGTCCCTGCAGCAACACAAATAGGACATGTATTATGCACAGAAAGTCAGGGACATACATTATGCACAGAAAGTCAAAGACTCCATGTTCTGGCTCACAGGTGCTGGCAAAGCGGTAGAAACTGGGGCAGTGATGCAAGAGCCTTGGGCAGGAGACACGGGGAGAAGATGCCTGCTACGTGCAGAGGTACAGCTGCATGGGAGAAAGAAGCTTCAATTTTTTTGTTTTGCTTTATTCCATGGTGTTGGGACGTAAACGCAGGACACTCAAGGCAAACGCGCCAAACCACATCCTCAGCCAGAAGTAACTCTCTGTTTTATAAATAATTTATTTACTTTTATTTGATGTGTGTTGGTGTCTGCATGTATATCTGTATGAGGGAACTGGAGCTACAGACAGCTGTGAGCTGCCATGTGGATGCTGGGAATTGAACCTGGGTCCTCTGGAAGAGCAGCCAGTGCTCTTAACCGCTGAACCATCTCTCCAGCTCCAGAAGTAACTTTCAATGCCCTATGACACAGCAGGATCATTATGATTGATAACAATTAGCTGAGTGTTTCAAAGAAGCAAGTAGGGAAGACTCTGAATTGTTGAAACACAAAGAGACGATAAAAATCTGTAAGGATAAATAAACCAATTGCTCTGATTGGGTCATTTCTCGCGCGTGCGTGCGTGCGTGCGTGCGTGCGTGTGTGTGTGTGTGTGTGTGTGTGTGTGTGTGTGTGTGTGTGTGTGTGTCTGCATGCACACACATGTGCACCCACACACTTAAATGTCACATCATACCCATAAGTATGGACAGTTATTGTGTGTCTATTAAAAATAGAATACATCCCACTATCTCCAGAATAGTGCAAATCCTTTCTGTAGATCAGCTCTGTTACTGTCTCCATCACTTTGAGCTGTTATGATCCTGATGTTCTATTTCCACATGATAAGCCCTTAGAGGGAATAATCTAGAAACCTCAACTCATCTTCACAGTGTACCTCATGCTATCTTTCTGTCTCCTCTCTTGTTACCACACAAGAACAAACGAATCCTTTTCCAACTTGTTGCTGTTTGTTTTGTTTTAAGACAAAGTCTCATTGTGTAGCCCAAGCTGGCCTTGAATTCTTGATCTTCCTGCCTCAGCCTCCTGAGTGCTGACATTGCAAATGAGCACCAATGTGCCTAGGTCATTTTCCTACCTTCTAAAGGAAAAATCCCTGTCTCTCATTCTGTCTGCTTTCTTCTTATTGGGACTTCTCAATATTTATCAGACACTCTCCATGCAGAGCTGACTCACCGGAAAACAAGACAGACACCCTTTGTGCCCACAGAGTGGCAGGCATTTTATGACTCCTTCTGTAGTGGAGCAGGCCAACCCGTGGGAGCACAGAGGACCAACAGTGCAATTCCAAATGGAGACTAGAGAGAATGGTGGTCAGTAGAAGGAAAAAGAGAGAATTTCTTTCCTGTGTCCCTCCTCTGGTGAAAGTGGGCAGTTTCTCTTCCCAGCTGCCAGCTTCCCTCCTACAGGAGCCCTTCTTTGCTATAAACACTAGTGAAGCAATTCCCCAGCCTTTCTTGTTTAAGAAATGCTGTCTAGTCATTGCCCTGGGCACCTGGGCAAAGCTTTCTCTGTACTGCAGGGGATCTGTCTCATATTGAGGGCTTCTCCCAACCTACACCTATGGGGTCCCCAAATTCTCCCACCAGGAGAGTCACTTTTAAAGATCCCGTGAGACAAAAGAGCATCCTATGGTCAAAAGATACTGAAGCAGAGCAATTCATCTCATTGGCCTCTGACGGGAGAGGTATGGGGGGAAGCTAACTTATTTATATGGTGCCCTCCAAATAACTGGAGTTTGAACTTTCAAATATTTATAGGGGAGTGTCCCCAGGACCAAGAGCTAATGGTTAGCTAGTGTTTGGAGCTGCCAGCTTGGCCGCGTTCCCTTCAGGTTCATTTCTCTCTCTGTCTCTCTTCTCATGCTGAAGGATCCAGAGAGTAGTTCAGGGACCCAGGAACTCTCCTTTTTGTCTTGGTAGAGACTTTTCTGGACATGGATTTCAGAGCCTTGGAGATAAAAGGACCACACAAAGGCTTCCAGAAGCATCGGGCACTTGGTTAAAGAGTCCCTTTCTTATCCCGCACTTCCTCCAAGGGAAGACCATTGCATTCATTTAAAGTAGCTTGTTCTTGCTGCCTAGCTCAAGGATCTGCACCAACCTCTAGTTCACTCCATCCTGCCTGTTCCCTTGTGGCTTCACAGCTAACTATCCTGTGCTCTGCACCATGAGAAGGGTGCTGTTGTGTAAAGAGTTACACAGAGAAGAGGGCAGGGCTTTCAAAACCCTTAATCGGCATGAGGAAGGAAAGGAGATGAGCATGTCTATAGCCCAACTGCTAAGACTGGAGGGGGATGAGGACCATGAAGGGATGCAGGCAAATGGCATAGTGCAAGGGAAACAGAGAATCTCCGGGAAAGAAAATAAGGAGAGCTTCATGGCAGAGGCTAAACAGCTAAAGTAGGGGTCAGCCTTGTTTTCTTTGTTTACATTTTTTAAGTGTTGTGGGGGGCTCAGTACATGTGTGGGGCCAGAAGACAAATTTCAGGAGTCTGTTCTCTCCTACCGTGTACATTCTGGGAATTGAACTTAAGCCCTCAGATTTGGCACCTTTACCTATTGATCCATCTCAACAGCCCCTAAGGTCAGTCTTGATTGACAGATCAGTGGTTTTCTGTCAGTGAAGGACTGGAGGGGGTAAAGGGGCTGTGGCCACAGTGGGGTTGTGAGCAGGTTAGGGAACAGAGAGATTATAGGTGAGAAACTCTGATATCCAGGTGTTTAAGATCAGGGCAGGGAAGAGGATGCTGGGGTGGTGGTTTTTCTGGGGTGGATTTAAAGCTGATGCGGGTTGGATTAGAGGAGACCTCTAGAGCAAAGGTGACCTATAAAGAACTTTAGTAGTTCAGGCAGTGAGCACTGGGGTTAACCACAAAGGTATCAGAAGGGAAATGTAAGGATTCCAGAGCATGAGCGAAAGAAGCCACAGAGCATCGATGAAGATGGAGGTTTGGGTAGTGGCCCACCGCGGCTTAGGGAAAGTTTGTGCCAGGCATGGTGTGACAAACCTATAATCCCAGTGTTCTGGAGGCACAGGCAGGTGAATCTTTGTGAGTTCAAGGCCAGCCTGGTCTACATAGTGACTTCTAGGTCAGCCAAGGCTACACAGAGAGACCTTGTCTCAATAAAAAGGGGTGCCGGTGGGGGACCTGGGAATGGTCACCCCTGTCCATCCCTGAAATTACTAAACCATGTCCACTCCTTCCTCACACATGCAGAAACAAGCTCGATTCTGAGCTGGAATACTTTATTGAAATGCAATGGTTTTGCCAGGGGTGGGAGAGTGGAGGTGATGGTGGGGTCATGAAGGAAACAAAGAGGTAAAGGGCACTGCCCTCCCCACCACACACTTATACCAGGCTCCGAGAAGAGCAGGCAAGAGAAGACACAAGAGCAAAGGTGTTTTGTTTTGTTTTGTTTTGTTTTGTTTTCCCCAAATATTCCGTGGAAGGAAGCCTTGGGACTATGATCTCAGTGGGCGGTGAGCAAAAGAGAAAATAACTCGGGTAGCTGGGAGCACTAGCACAGCTGTATCCCGTTAGTTCTGGGCAACCACAAGCACTTGGACCAGACTAAAGGGTGTTTACAAAGAAATGAAACATGTGCCCTTCTTGCACAAGCATATGTACCCCTCGCCCCCACAACTTCTATATTTCATCTCACAAAGCTGAAGCACAGAGAAACACAGCTTCCTCTTTTGGGTCTTGCAGTACTGAGCTAAAGTGTGCACTGAACTAAGGTTGGAGCTTCAGGTTCCTGAGAGGATGCTGCTTTTCCTAAACAGCGCACATCGCACACGGGAGACTTATGCTTAGGCCTTCTCAGCTCAACAGCTGGCAGGTACAGAGGCAACAGAGCCGCTTTGAAGCTAACTTGTGTGCTTAGGGCTGAGTGCGAACTTCTCCAGCTTTTGCCTGGGATTCTAGTGAGTTCTCCGACAGGGCCCCTGCCTGATCTTATGCCCCTTCCCCACGTGGTGCTTGCCTGAAAGTAACCTCTATAGACCCTCAGAGCAGGTGACTCACCTCTGCTGGGCTGCTGAGAGCGGGTGAGCAGGTGTGATCCAAGCATCCTGCATCACTCTTTTCACTTGCAAGACCCTCCTTGCTGGAGCCAAAAGCCGCTGCATCTTTAGGGTATCTGCAGAAAGCCAGCAATCCACAAGCCTTGGGAGAGATGCCCAGCAGTTGTGGGCTGGGCTTTATAAGTCTCTGTGACTCCAGCCTCGGGAAGCCCCGCCTCAGCTTATCGAGGCCTCTGCCTGCTTCGGAAAAACTGGGCCAAAGGTCTCAGAACTCGAAGTCGAAGAAAAACATCATCTCTAACATGTACGTAGCTGCCCTGCTCCTGACTGCTGATCCCTGGCTGGCTGGCTCTGTCCTGCTCCTGGCTGCTCTCTGGCTGGCTGGCTCTGCCCTATTCCTGGCTGCTCTCTGGCCGGCTGGCTCTGAGACGTCCTTCGTCAGCCTTATATTTGTCCAGCCATGGAAGTGAGGAAGATTTCTTGCTAGGTCCTAATATATCCAACAGTCACCCCAACCGATCTCCCCAGGCCCTCCTGACTCCCCTGCTGAGTGACTCACCACTGGTTCCTAAGCCTCTCTGTGCTGTCAGATATTATCATTTTTATAAGAAGCAGTTTTTAAAGCCAAAAAAGACCTTTTCTTTCCTTTCCCTTCCTTCCTTCCTTCCCTCCCTCACTTCCTCCTTTCCTTCTTTTTTCCTCCCTCCCTCCCTCCCCTCTCGCTCTCTCTTTCTTGCTTTCTTTTGTCATGTTCTTCCTACGTAGCTCAGACTAGCCTTGAACTAGAAGTCAGTCTTCCTTGCTCAGCATCCCGTGAGTGTTGTGACTGCATGTATAATTTTTAAATTCCAGCTCTTGAGGCAGCTGAGAGCAGGTGTTGACACACATGTGAGGGGCTGGCTGGCTTTGGTCTGTGGAGCCGGCTATTTTCCTGTTATCTTTATTGCTCACCATTATGCTTACACAGCTCTCTGCACAGCTTTCAAGAGGGATGCAGCTAGTGCTGCTGGAGCGCTTCAGGATCCCCCAAAAGAAGTTCAGGCTCTCCTAAAAAGGAAAGGTATAAGGGGGACCCTGGAGACAGCCATGGAGGAGTAACTTCTCCTCAAAGATCTATGGCTACTAAGTTGCAGAGTGGGGTCCCACCTGTCGTTTAACTTGTATACTATGCCTGTGCATTCAGGCGCACTCTGGTGTGTAAGCACCTAAGGCTGCCAGAGGCTGACGTCAATGTCTTCCCCTATTACTGTCCGCCTTCGTTTTGGGGGTTGTATGTGTCTCTCTCTGAGCCCAGAGCTTGCCTATTGGGATAGACTGGCTGGCCAAAGAGCTGCTGGGATCTTCCCGTCTCTGCCCCTCCATAACTGGGGTTACAAATGTATGCTTTTACATAGGTGTGGGCTTACAAATCCAGATCCCCATGCTTTCACTTTGCCCACTGAGCCAGCATTCTAGCTCTTCTGCTACTTTGCAAGACAAAAGTTCCTGCCATCTGAGGTTCTAGGTGCGTGTCTGCCTCTCCCTTCTTATGATCTCACAGTGATCATGTGTTCACTCGGCAGCTGATGCAGTGAACCCCGATGTTAATGCAACTCTGTGAAGGAGTCACAAGGACCAGGGTAGTTCTTGGTTCATTTATTCCACTGAAGTCAGAAGCTCTAGTGTCTCCCAGGTCTCCTTTCTGTTGAATCCAACTAGACTGCTGTTCAAGCCATATCTACCTGCAACAGCCTCGCTGGCAAGACCCCTACCAAGAGCCTGTCTGTGGATCTCCAAGCCCTTCACACACTCCCAGGGGGTCTAGATGGTAGGAGAATGACAATAGCTGTTCTCACTTCCACAAAGATGTTTACAGAACTCAGGTTGCCGCACTCAAGGATGTCAGTGGCAGCATGCCCTCTCCCCCATTATCCCTGCACCTCAACTAGACTTGCTCCTCCTCTGTACTTCCTCCAATCCTGGGAGTCAAACATTCCTCGTTCCCTCCCCCACATTCATCTTGGCTCATGTCTATTCTAACCCAGTCTCTGCATAGTGCTCATGCTTTTCCACTGAGCCTTGCGCAAAGTTCTGTCATCAAGAGACTTCTCTATTGCCATCTCTTCTTTGAAATGTCCCCTGTTTATTGACTGGGAACTGAGGATTCCAATGGATGATTCCAGCTGGCATTCTCGTGGCTCTTTCAATGGCGGTTTGGATCTTTTCCTTTTCCAAGATCCACTCCTCTGGCCACCTATACTCAAGGCTCTTTAGTACTTGGAACAAGACATGTACCTTCTTGGTTCTTCACTGATACCTGGAGTATTGAGTACTTACATTCTCCATCCTTTCAAAGCCACCTACTGTCAAGCCAAATGTGATGGTGCACTTTGTAACACCCCCTTCCCCCTGCCACACACACACACACACACACACACACACACTCAGGAGGATTGGGAGTCCATACCTTGAGGTAAGTATCCAGCCCACACTACATTAGCCTCTGACTCAAAACAAGCAAAAACCTGTTGTCTTAAAGTCCAGGCCATCAGTCGAGACCACCCAATAACCCCATTTCTTTCAGTCCCGTAAAAGTCTTGTTCTGCTTCCCATCAGATGTATCTAAACACACAGACCAAAGCTTCCTCTCTAACCTCAGTACCTTCAACACTTTTAGAGACATCACCTTCATCCTGGCTTCCTATAGAAGTTATCATGTTCAAGTTCTTGCCTTCCTCATGATTTCAGTCTCCCAGCTCAGTCATAATCTTGACCTTGTTCAGACACCTGTAACTTGGACACAACAACAGTACCAACCTCAGGTACTTATTAAAATTAACTGAGGGAACACTCTCAGATGCTTGTCACAAGTAGCCAGTAAACACAGACTACTTTGAATATACTTAAAAGAAGGAGGAAAATAAAGCTGATTAATCTGCGGGAATTCTTTGTGCTTGCTGAGGCAGGACAGAAAGACATGGAGAACTATGGGAACATAGGAAGGGAAAGAGCCCCTTACCCTTGAGTGTGGTTAAAGCCTATCCCAGCCAAGCAACAAGATTCCAACACATTACCAGGCTGCCAACAAAAAGACACCATCCCTTTTGTGTAAGACATTTTATGTCAAGGGAAGGGCCTCATTTCTCTTCTAAGACGTTTTGTGGGAATGTCAAACAAGACTATTATAAGCTCTGCTGTGCAGTGAAGATACCTCCCTGCCTCCTTTAGTGCTAGAGGGTTGCCTGTTCAATCAATGTCATGTCAACTGCCCCTCAGACCTGTGATCTCATTTTGTTTCCTTGGCAACCTCACCAAACTGGAATATACGGCTGTTTTAAAGACTATGAGATGCAATGCTGTCTTAGAGAAACTCATACTTATTGCCTCTGTTGTGTCTTATTTTCTTCCCAAACATCTTTTTTTCCCTTAACTCTTGTGATTTAAATCTATGTTAAAAAAATAACCTTTAATTTTTCTATGTGTGTATATGTGTGTGTGTGGTGGGGTACATGTGGAGGCCAGAGGTCAAAGTAGAGTCTTCTCTCTCTCTCGTCACTCTTTATCTTATAATTAGAGTCGGGGTCTCTCACTGAGTTGGAGGTGCTGATTCAGCTGCACAGACTGGCTAGCAAGCCTCAGGGATGTCTGTCCCTGCCTTTGCACCCTCAGCACTGGGATGCAGACACATCACCATACCCAGCTATTTATGTGGGTGCCGGGGATCTGAACTCTGGTCTGCACTTTACCAACAGAGCCGTCTCCCCAGCCACCTACCCCAGTTGTCTTTTAATAAACCCCAATTCTGCTTCATACTTACTTGCTCTGAAATTCTTTCTTGTGTTGAAGCCAAAGTTTGCCTGAGTCTAGGTAGGTCATGAAAAACTAAAGGAACTTTGGAAGTTGCTGAAGGTTAACAATTTGTCTTTATTGCAGGAATGCTTCCGAGAGTGCCTCGTTTAATACATTCACAGGAACAAGAATCCCAGGATAGAATCTGTCCACACAGACAGTGGAGGAAGGACACTTCAGTGATGTGAAGTGGTCGAATGCTGCACCTCCAGAGCCTCATAACAATTTATTCTGGCTGGGTGTTGGTGGCACATGCCCTTAATCCCAGCACTCGGGAGTCAGAGGAAGGCAGATCTCTGTGAGTTCGAAGCCAGCCCGGTCTACAAAGTGAGTTCCAGGACATCCAGAGTTACACTAAGAAACCCTGTCTCAAAAAACCAAAAACCAAACAAACAATTTATTCTGGGTGATCTCTAGCACCCCAATAAGCCATTCCATGCTCCTCCGTGTCAGACCTAACACCCTGCTACCAGCCAGACCTAACATCTGGAATGTACTAAATTAACAAAAGGCTAAGTGTTGAAGACAGCGTCCAAGGTCACAGCAGAGTTTCTCCCATCTTACTATGACTTGTCTCTCTGATGTCTCCATCAATGTATTTTAAAAATACCTTATTTAGAACTTTCTTTGTTATGTTGCCATTAAGACTCCATGAAACTGCTTCCAGGTTGGACACTACATTTGGAGAGACCTAAATATATGACCCCAGGTCAGGGTCATTCAAAGTTTGTTCCAGAGCAAACCATGTATCTTATACCTTTGAAGTAAGAGCTGTCTCTTGATAATACAACAATCAAGTATCTATTAGATTGGATGTTTATGGTCTTTAGTATTGTCAAATGAATACATTGCGTGTTTGTAATCCTGTGTGTTTGTGTAAAAAGCCTGAGGTTTTTATTCAGCTCCATACATCTTAGTGACATCAGGAGTATGTGAGGACTGCCTGGATTCTTCCAAATGTAGAGATCAGAGAGTGAGAAGCAGCCAGAGGATGGACGTGGACCTGTCTGGTTTGGTAGTGCCTTGAGAAAGAGGGAGAATGGCCTTGCCATTTGTCCCCCAGCACTCTGGGACACTGAAGGCTCAGGACCTGCCATTGGATTTGATGATAGGAAAGTCACTGGTGACCTTGATAGGAGAGATCTCAATGGCAATGGGGAACTAGAGACAAACGACCAAAGAGATTGTAACACAATGAATTTGCTACAGAGGAGGATATGGCTTAGGCGGCAAACAGTAAACCAAAGAGACTTGTGAAGAGTTTTAGAAGACAGAGCTGTGCAGGAATAGTATGATAAGACCAGCACAGTAAGAAGGAGAAACTGGACACAGGGGAGGGGGCAGGGCAGTGGAATGAACCCGCCCTTGTGTGGACTGAGACACCACAATCACTGCAAGTGGTGACGCTGGCCACGAGCCCAAAGCAGGCACTGTTCCTCTCTAATAACAGGAGGGCGGAGGGGGAAGGGGAGCAGCCCTTTCGGATGGTTACTGTGTTCTCAGGGAAACAAGAGTCCAAGTGTTCAGCTGAGAATGCGGATGTGAGAACTTAAACACAACTTTGTGAGATCTCTCTGTTTCTCTGTCTCTTTCTCTCTCTCTGTGTGTGTCTTTCTCTGTGTCTGTCTGTCTGTCTCTCTCTCTCTCTCTGAGAAATCAGGTCACACCTCCTATGCAGCACCCCTCTACCTCCTGCAAATATAACAAGAATTTGTAAGCAAATGTTCTTCCTTATTCCTGCCCCTTAGACAAACAACTCCTATGCCTACCCGGAACTGGGTTGAAACTGTGGCCAGGCTCCCCACCTCCTGGGAAAACATGAAAGAAAGGACTTTCTGGTGTTCAGAGCACATTTTCTCTGTGTGTCTCTGTCTCATTCTCTCTTTCCTCCCTCTCTCTCTCTCTCTCTCTCTCTCTCTCTCTCTCTCTCTCTATCTATCTCTTTGCCCCTCTTCTTTTCCCTCCCTCTCCCTGTTACTTTCCTCCCCTCTCTCCCTCGGGTTCCTCTTAACATGCTGTCCATGGAAATTACCCTGTTCACTTTAAACTACCTCTTCTACTCCTGTACATTAAGCTAGTTCCCTTAAAGGAAACCTCTCCCTCTCTTTAAGACTCCATCATGTTGTCTCTCATATGGTGTTATATTCCTCTTAATCATGCTTCCATGGTCACATGACTCTCTCCCACTGAAGTTCGTTCTGAATGATAATCTGACAGCTCCTTTTCTGAACCTGCCATTCTTTCCTTCCACAGTTGAAATGCACGATTGTAAATCCAAAGCTAAGCTTCTAGCAGTAAGCTGTGTTTTCCATTAGCCATTCTTAGCTGTCCAGACGCAAGATTAAAGTGGATAGCCAGGAAGAGATGGCACACACCTTGGCAGGCAGAGACAGGTGGATCTCAGAGTTAGAGGCTAGCCTAGTCTACAGAACAAGTTTCAGGACAGCCAGGGCTTCACAGAGAGACACTGTCATGGAAAAACCAAAAATAAATAATAATAATAAAATAAAGTGGATCCAAGGCAGCCACAGTCAGAAGTTCAGTAGGTCCGAGTGAACAAATGTCAAAGTGTTTATAAGGAGTTAGAGGTTTATGGTGACACAGTGTGGTTATCTGAGTTGAGTAGGGATAAGAGAGGAAAGATAAATAGTAGAAAAAATAGAGTCAATGGTGAGCCCAGCAGAGGTGAGGATGGCACTTTAAAAGTGGGCCAGCAAAGTCAGGGTTGTCAGAGATAGGGACATGTGAGCTACACTTCCCTGGGTGGAGGGGGGCTGCCTGTACCTGTGCTCAAGATTCTAGAGGCCATGCTATTTTCTTAATAAGCTCACTCTAAATTACTACACTTACACTCATAGATGAAGCCACCATCATCTCTGGGCAGTAACTGCAGGGACCTGTAACTGGCCACGGTGCTGAGGATGAGCGACTGTTGAGTGCTCAGCCACATGGGACATCTATACAACTCCCTCCATGACTAGGGGAACATGGCGGGAGAGAGGCAGGAAAAATGCAAGATCCCAGGAAAAGGATGGGAATTCCTGATTCCAGACATGGCATGGCCTTTGCACTCTTGAACTCACAAGGTGTGATTATCTGTGCAAGGTTTGTACAAGATTGGTCCCTTAATATCTTATCCTGGGAATGGGGAGGTTCAGGACAGGGCCTCCCTGCAGTTAGTGTTTGGTGGGGCAGAGGGAAATGTTTTCTTTAGTGGTAGAACAAGCAACCCTAATGAAGAAATTAATTGGATTGTGTGTGTGTGTGTGTGTGTGAGAGAGAGAGAGAGAGAGAGAGAGAGAGAGAGAGAGAGAGAGAGAGAGACAAAGGAGAAGAAAAGAAGGAGGAGGAGGAGGAGGAGGAGGAAGAGGAGGAGGAGGAGGAAGACTAGTAGTAAGAGAGGGACAGGATGGTATTAGGGAGTGAGTACATATGACCAAAATATAATGAAATCCAGTTTTATATAGTTAATATAACTATAAAACTAACAAAAAAAAAGACTCAAGAAAAAAGATTCCATAAGTCCAAATGACTGAACTTTGTGTGGTGGGGAGAGTTAAACTGTTGTAATCAGAGTTAAATTATCTCAGGCTATGTTCAGTTCCTTTGAAAACCTTATTTCCAAGCTCTATATCTGTTCTAATATCCATATGACTACCAAAAACCTTACAATATATCTTTACATACACTAGTGTCCACAAGTCTGAAAGCTAAGAATGGGGCTGGAAGATGACTCAATGGATTAAGTTCTTGCCATACAAGCCTGACAATCTGAGTTCAGATCCCCAGAACCCACATAAAAGCCCATGCAATTGTGCAAGAGTCTGTAAGCCCAGCAGCACACCTCACTGGGAGCTGGGGGAGGGGAGACAAGAGAGTCTCCAGAAGCTGGCAGCAAGCAAGCCTGGTATGTGCAACACCGAACAACAAGGCAGCATGCGCGCGCGCACACACACACACACACACACACACCACACACACACACACACAGCAGAGAGAGAGAGGAGAGAGAGAGAGAGAGAGAGAGAGAGAAGCAGAGACAGAGACAGAGACAGAGACAGAGAGACATAGAAAGAGACAGAGGGAGGAGATTTAGGAATTATTAGCAAATAGCATTTGAGACCTATACCAGAGAAGTCCTCACTCTGTGGTAACCTGCTTACCTGATGTTTCTACCAATGCATTTTTTTGAAAATGCCTCAATTTTAATTTAATTTATTTTGCTACTGTAGAACACTTCTGTTCTTTTCTCCATTCTCTCCTCCTCCCCTGCTTTCCTCCTTTATACCTTCATTTCTGATGCTGGAGAGATGCTCAGTTGTTAAGAGCATTTATTGCTCTTACAGAAGACCCAGGTTTCATTTCCAGCACCCACATGGTGGTTCATAGACACCACAACTCCAGTTCCAGGGGGTCTGATGTCCTCATCTGTGGGCACAAGGAGTTCATCTGGTGTGCATACATACCTGCAGGCACAACACTCTTACACAAAATGAAAAAAATTTAAATCATAAAAAGAAAAGGAATTGAATAAAACTGTTAACACATTGTAACACAGCTTTCACAGCCACCTAAATCTATTCCTGGGCCATAGTTACTCATATTTGGCTCTAGAATAGAGGTGATGCTTTGTTTGTTTTGCATTGACACGTAAATGAAGTTAAAATTTTGGAGATGATGCAGACACTTCCTCTGATGAGCTCTGAATGCAGGAATCTGTCTCTCCACATAATAGAAATATTTGTAACTATTGCCTCTGAACTAAAATATTTCCTCCTGAAAGGAGATAGAAGGCTTGAAGACTCAGGAAGCTGATGAAACTCACAAGGCTCAGAAAGTTCAGAAACTTACAAGGCTCATAAGGCCCTCAGGCTTTAAGAGTAGGAGAAACCTACTGCAAAGAGGAAATAACCTTTTCACATTGTAGAGCAAGTGCCAGATGATGACAGGGAAATCCAAGTCCCCCTCTTGAGGTTCTTGGTTTTATCAATAAAATAATTTAAGAACAGATTCACATGAAAGCTTGAGAACTGTGTTGGGTAATTTTATGTCAATTTGACACAAACTAGAATCATTTTTGGACCAGGGAGCCTGCAGTACATTTTTTTGAGTGAAGATTGATGTGGAAGTGTCCACCTCACTATGGACAGTGCCACCCCTGGTAGGTGGTCCAGACTGCTACCAGAAAACAGCCTGAGCAAGCCATAAAGAGCGAGCCCAGTAGCAGCATTTTACTATGGCTTCTACTCCTGTTCCTGCTTCAGTCTCCTCCTCAAGTTCCTGCCATGACTTCTCACAATGATGGACCGTAATCTTTTTTTTTTCTGCAGATTTTTTTATTTGAATTAGAAAAAAATATTGTTTTACATGAAAATCCCAGTTCCCTCTCCCTCCCCTCCTCCCCTACCACCCCCCCCAACTAAAACCCTACCTATCACATATTCTTTCTGCTCCCCCTAGATGGTGAGGCCTTCCATAGGGTGTCATCAGAGTCTATCGTATCCTCTGGGTTAGGGCCTAGGCCCACCCCCGTGTGTCTTGGCTCAGGGAGTATTCCTCTATGAGGAATGGGCTCCCAAAGGATGTACTGTAATCTTCAAGATGAAATAAACCTTGCTTTTGCTCATGGTGTTTTAGCACAGCAGTCACAACCCTAACACAAGGTAAATTAGGAGTTTAAATGAAAAGCACACAGGAAGGCAAGCTATAAATCTCAGCAGCTGCACATAGGAAGTGAATGAGGAGAGAAGAAGGGCATGTCACTTGAGTTAAGGCCACATGGAGGTCACCCACAGGGTTTGAAGGGGTGACACCTGAGGTGTGAGGGGGAAACGTGCTTAGAGAAGAGAGAGATAGAAAGAAAAGGAGAAGGTTCATTTCTCTGAGTAACTCAGAAAAGCAGGTGACATTCCAAAACAGTGTGGCTGCACTCTGCAAACAACTGTGCTACAGGGTAGGAATTCTGGGAAAGAAGAATGCAGCATCTCCTTAAAGGGGTAATTATTCTGCCTATCTCTTTGACATAGTTTGAGGTGGGCCCACTTTCGTAAAGGTGGTCCCCCTTCCTGAGAGGTGGTTCCTTGGCCAGAATCAACCCATCCAACTGGAATGCTACGTTTCTACTCAGGCCAGAGAGTCCGTTCTGCAATGGGTTTTCCTGAATGGGCCTTTATTTTTACTCAAGCACAGGAATCAAGCTTTGGTTATTGTCACCCATGCTGGAGTAGCCCTTTCTGTGATCCAGCTGCCTCTGAGTTACTCCTGTGACTGTAGATAGTTTCAATAAGCCTATGAGTTTGCCAAACTAGACTTGAGTGGAATTTCTTTGATTTGTCATTGGTGTCCTGTCTGGGGTGACCACACTTCCCTAGATCAAGTTATATGAAACATATACATCAATTTCATGTGATTTCACCTATTAGGTTGGTCCTTTGACATTATTAAAATTCAGAAGTGTGTTTAGAAAAGCAATAATGGGGAAAAATCACAGCAAGACCCCATCAAGTGGTAATTTTCTAAAGTGAAGGAAACCTTGTTGAGTCAAGTAATGGTACCCAAGTACAATTGAGTAACTGGTTTGTCTACCAATTGCTCAAATTGTTGAAGGGACTGGATCACAATCATGACCTAAAAAGACTCCATCTTCCCAGTACCTAAGTGGACCCACTGTTTTGGTGTGTGAGAGTGTGTGTAAAGTGCATTGTGGTATGTGTATGGTATGTATGCATGTGCAAGCCAGAGGGAGGTGTCAAGTGTCTTACTCTTCTCACTCCCCCACAGTGTTCACATGTGACAGGGTCTCTCACTGAACCTGGATCTAAGCTGGCAGCTAGTGAGCTCCAGCAACCTTCCCAATCTCTGCTCCCCAACACTGCTGGGGTTATAGGTATACTCTTACAAGGGTGTTGGGGGTTTGAACTCAGATCCTCATGCTTGTTCAGCAAGAGCTCTTAACCAGAAAGCCATCTCCACAGTCCTGATCCCATGTTTCATGTTTATTATAATAATATTAATGCTAATTATTCAAATCAATGGGTTTCCTTGAGTATTCCCAGAGGCACAGAATCTTGACCATCCTACACCCTCCCGGTCCCAATACCCACCCCCCTCCTCTGTACTCCCTCTTCTACTTTTATGTCTTTTATGTAGTCCTGGCTGTCCTGGAACTTGCTCTGTAGACCAGGCTGGCCTCAAACTTGCAGAGATCCACCTGCCTCTGCTTCCCAACTGCTGTGATCAAAGGTGTGCGCCAACACCCAGTCTCTTAATACTTCTTAAAGAAGGCCAGACATTTTCACTCTTCTTTGGGATTTGGGTCCTTCAATACTTCTGAGTTTACAAAAAGTAGAATCCATGAAGGAACTCTGTTAAGTGTTAGGCAAATATTAAAAGAGAAATTGATTTTTGAAGACAAAGTCTTGCACAAACAGTGTTTGTGTGTTAGGCAATTCTGCCACCTGGGTTGGTTCATGGGCAAGTTATAAATAAGAATCTCAGGTTTCTTGATGAGCCCTTTTAGCCCATGTGAGGCCAGTGTTTCTTCTTCAACAGAAAGCCACAATCTTTACAAACACTATGAAACACGTTTACCCAAAAAGGCCAGGACTAGTGTAAATCAAAGCAATGTCCTCCCACGGAGGCGGTACTTTCCACTGAACCAAAGGGCAAAGACTTTCGGAATTACAGGAACCAGAAACCAGAAAGTGTTTGTGTGCTTGTGTGTGTGTGTGTGTGTGTGTGTGTGTGTGTGTGTGTGTGTGTGTGTATTGGGGAGATACATTTAGGAATGAATGTTGTTTCATCCTCACGCTGATGAAGTCCATGCCAGTCTGTGCTCCATCAGGTCAGATGCCAGCCACCCATAGAGTCAGGTCAGAAACTGATCCAGATTATTAGCCCCACTTGGAAGATGCAGACATTGAGACTTGACAGATGAAGTGGCCTGGCTTGTGGGTGTGTGAATAGGGGCTGTGGCTGGGAGTGGGTAAAACCACACCTCAGAGTCTAGGGCTTGTGAAGGCTTTTTATTTCCCTGGCATGGATCCTGCTGCGGGAGGCCAAGGCCGGCAGTGTTTCTGACTTTGTTGTTTCCTCCTATCTCCTGTGAGCCAGGCCTTGTCTTTTGTGATTGTCTGGAATGAAAGGCAGACTCTTGATTCCAAAGCCTCCAGAGTATGGCAAGAGAAGGCTGTGGGGAGTGTGTTTAGATTCCTATCTTACTAGGTCAGAGTTCCGAAGGAAAGTAGGGGAAAGGGCAGGGAGTCTGAGAAAGTTCCCAGAAGAAAACCAATCCCTTCCTGGTGATGTTGAAGTGCATTTCCACTTTTAGGTGCCCCCCTGTGGCCTGTATACCCTAGAGGACAGAAAGAACAGGTGCTGTGGAGTCACATGTAGGAAGGGCTCAATATTTGCATGGGAGAGGCCTGGTTAAAAGTGGCACAACTCTCGTGAAAGAAACCGGGCGCTACGCACAGCCTTTCTCTGGCATCTGCTGTCAAGCCTCCATCTTCACACATCTTTAAACAGGTTGAAAAGGAACAATTCTGTTCTCATGGTCATTTTATGTTATTAGCAAACAATACATCACAACATATTCAACTGCATGATAATTAGTCTTGCTTCTCTATCTTGGATGATTCAGTATTTGTCTTGCTTATTATAGTAACTTCTATGTGTATTACATTTGAAAGTGTTGAGACTTTTCTGTATGCCTATACAGAACACTGCCATGGGCTGTGGAATGCTTCTTCCCACAGGAACCTAGGCAGCACTCGATAAAAAAAGAAAAGCATGCTTTTGAAGAGAATGTATTTGAAAAACCCAAGGGAAATCCTTGAGAGGTCTAAAGGCTACAGGAAGGGCTGGGCGTATGAATGAAGGTGAGGATCAAGTTTGTGTGTGGAGAAGGGAGGTTGCTGGGGGCAACAAAAGAAGACAAATCAAAGCTCTGCTCTGATGCTCAGATGGTGAGAATTCCAGACGGACCAACCATGGCTTGACAGTACTTCTCGAAGACCTCCATTTCTACTCCCCAAGGCTGGTCTAGCAGTATTTTCTCCTAGTGCTGTGCTTCCCAGGAGCGCTGTGGGAACCCCCACTCAGAGGTGGCCTCTGAAGTCAGCAAGCAGAGATGGCACATGGACTTGTACAGGATCTTTGGCCCTCCACAGTGTGTTTATCCTTGACTCGCTCATTAAAGATGCCCTAAAGGACACGGACCAAGCTAGCCATTAATGCTTCCAGCACAGAGCACCAGAGGGAGCAGGCAGTAGCCCTGGAAAAACCAAGCTCACCTACTGTATATTAGCAACATGCCTATCAGGTATAAAAGGCCGATGGCACCAGCAAGAATTTAGAATGATCACAATATGTGTGCTTAAGACAAAAAGAGCTTTCACTGAAAAGAATTCCTAAGCACATCGATATAATGTTGGTATAAATATACTATATGAGGACTATTATGATATGAATATAATTAAAATGATTATTAGAAATATTTGATTAGGTGATTCCAACAGGCTAATAGGCAGGGTGTTGTGGCACAAACCTATAATCCCAGCACATAAGAGGTGGAGACAGAGGTTCACATCACAATTAAGGACAGCATCCGCTACATCTTGCTTTAACCTCATCTTTCGGTGTTATCTAAGTTTGTACAAATATAGCTTGCCTGAAGATCAGAGGGTGGAGTTAGCCACTAGATAACCATAGAGGTCTGGAGGTCTGTACAGACAGACAGACAGGAAGTGAGATGGCTGGGTGGAGAGAAGAGTTTAGTCAGGAGGAGACAGGAAGTAGGTCTCTTTTCAGTCTGAGGATTTTGTAGAGGTAAGAGCTCTAGTGGCTGGCTGCTCTGTTTCTCCGATCTTCTGGCTTTCACCCCATATCTGACTCCAGGTTTTTTATTATCAAGACCAATTAGAACTTGTGTTACATCATTCCTTCCCAACCCCCCAAATCAATAGGAAAAGGCAAAAATAAAAAAAGGGAACTACTTTTCTAAAATGTACGAAATACATTTCTAAGACACTAGAAGAATAAATGTGTAATTATCAATAATATGTGAATAATGGGTAACCCCATAAGAGGAATGTTGAAAGAATTAATGATATATTTTTGAGGAATTCAATCCTTTAGTAACAATTCCAGCTACTTGAAGCAGGGGAATCTGGTAGAGGGGATAAAACAGCAAACTCAAAGAATATGGAAAATTCCTTACATTTATAGACTTTAGAGGATAGGGGTATTTGATCTTAGCAGTTTAGTGAAGGAACTAGATAGGCTACAATGCATGGCTTAGCCCCTCTACTGGGGCAGCCTCTGTGAATTCATATTCCATTCTTCTACTTATATACAAGAAGAAATTACTTCACAGATCAGGGGTTAGCGGGACATGGGGCCCGGGGGATGTATGGTATCCACTTCCATTCTGTCTACTTCCTGATTTAATTGGAGAATCATGGGGGGTAAGGTCAAGCCTCTCTCACTGTCTGTCCTCGCCAATTGGTCAGTTGGTGATCCTTGTGTCAAGCAAGGGCTAGTATCTGTACTCATGCATCAAGAGGATATTATACATGTGAGTCTGTGTGGCGTGCTGGGCAGATCTAGATGCATCAAGCTAACAGTTGAACTAGAAAGGATCTGTATTTCAATGAGATTTGAGCTTCCCCAAGGGCCACAGGAGTAGGTAGAGTCAACTTAAGGGTGGTTCGCCAAGAGTTAGCCTCTGGAACAAGACCAAGAGTTAAACTAATGTCCGGTGTAAGGGTGGGTGTCTTCTTGCAGTCCCACAGCTGCAGTCCATTTAGCCTGGAAAAAATGAACTGAGACCTGATAGGTTAGTGGAAGTGGAGGTGGTAAATCTCCAAGCGGGGTCTTTACTACAGAGGTTGAAGGAGTTTAGGGGTTAGGATTTTTAAGTAGACTGACTTCCAGGTGGATGGACACAGGATGAAAGTAAAGGAAATTCAGGTGAAGCCAGGACTTCTAAAAGATGTCACCTGAGCCTCATTTAACTCTCCTTTTTCTTAAAAATGCCCTCTTGATCTTCTTTTTGCCATATTTTAGCTTCCAGGTCCTTGGTTTTCCAAGCTGCTGATGGAGTAGGAACCTAGGAAAGAAGAGGCAGAACTCCAGGAGCAGTGTGAAGAGCCCCATAAAAAAAGGGGTCATCAGAATTCCAACAGTAGGGCAACACTCTGGAGGGGCAACCAGACCCCACCAGCAGGACAGAATTAGAGGATCACCAAAACCCCATAGGGCACAGTCCAAGGGGCCACCAGAACCAGTAGGACAAAGGCCAATTAAGGAATTGGAGGGTACAAAATGGCTGGATAGAAAGTGCCCCTGAGGAGGTTTGGATGAGAATGGCCTCCATGTGCTCATATATTTGAATGGCTGATTCTCAGTTGGTAGATTGTTTAGGAAGAATAAGGAAGTGTAGCCTTACTGGAGGAAGTGTGTCAATGGTGGTAGGCTATGAGGTTGTAAAAGCCCTCTCCATACCCAGACTCATTCTTTGTCTGCCTCCATCTTACCAATGAGACATAAGTCCTCAACTACTGCTCCAATGCTATGCCTGCCTACACGAGGACTCACTCCCCATCGTCAACTGTCCCTCTGAAACTGTAAGCCAGCCCCAGTTAAACTGCTTTCTTCTATAAGCTGCCTTGGTCATGGTGTCTCTTCACATCAATAGAACTGGAACTAAGACAGCCCTCCACAAAATAAATAAATAAATAAATAAATAAATATGTATGTTTACCTCCCAAGTTCACACCAAATGTTTTTTTTCCATTTTTTATTTAAATTAGAAACAAGATTGTTTTACATGTCAATCCCAGTTCCCTCTCTCTCCCCTCCTCCCCTGTCCCCCACTAACACCCTACCTATCCCATACCCTTTCTGCTCTCCAGGGAGGGTGAGGCCTTCCATGGTTGGGGGGTCTTCAGAATCTGTCATATCCTTTGGGATAGGGCCTAGGCCCTCGACTGTGTAGGCTCAGGGAGTATCCCTCTATGTGGAATGGGCTCCCAAAGTCCATTCCTATGCTAGGGATAAGTACTGATCTGCTACAAGAGGTCCCATAGATTTCCAAGGCCTCCTCACTGACACCCACATTCATAGGGTCTGGATCAGTCCCCATGCTGGTTTCCCAGCTATTAGTCTGGGGACCAAGAGCACCCCCTTGTTCAGGTCAGCTGTTTCTGTGGGTTTCACCAGCCTGGTCTTGACCCCTTTGCTCATCACTCCTCCTTCCCTGGGACTGGATTCCAGTTCAGTTTATTGTTTAGCTGTGGGTGTCTGTTTCTACATCCATCACACCAAAAGTTTTTAATAATGAAGATCGTTTCCAGGGTCAGTTGAGAGATACAGAGAAGCAGATTTCAGACTATCAGTTCTTTAATAACGCTACCTGCTGGTAGTGGGGGAAATTTGGGAAAAGAAATATAAGAGCAATCAAAAGTACATCTTTTTTTCCTTTTTCCCCCTAAAGATGATGCATCTAGGGGCTGGCAAGATGACCCAGGCGGTAAAGGTGTTTGAGGCCATGTCTGACCACATGAATTCAATTCCAGGAAAGAGAGAACATTCTCCCTCAAGTTGTCCTCTGACTTTCACCCTAGAGCAGAGGCATGCAAGTGTATACACACACACCAAACTAAAATAATAAATGTTTAAAAAACCTTTAAGCTGTTCGTTATTGTGAAAAAAATGCATCAAAGAACAAAAAATGGGAGCTGAAAAGAGCATGAAGCTAGAGAATGCACAGACATAAGACAACATGAAGGAAATGGAAGTGTGTGTGTGTGTGTGTGTGTGTGTGTGTGTGTGTGTGTAATTGTGCCACACCATGGCAACACTGGGCTCAACCAGACATTAAAGTAACAAATCTTAGGCAGGAGAGTGGGAAGTTCCAAGCCTTGTGCTACAAAGTTCAAAACCAGCTTTGGCAACTCAGTGAGATCCTGTCTCCAAGAGAAAAAGGCGGGCCTGAGCAAATAGCTCATTGGTTGAACACTTGCCTAGCATACACAGGGTCCGCAGTTCGACTCCGGCACACTCCCTCACACACGAAAACACATGCAAGGAACAACAAATGTATTCGAAGGTCCTCAAGGATCTGTAAAAGTCAAAATTGGAGAAGAAACTGAGTGAATTCAAGAGCATGCAGTCCAAGGCCAGAAAACACACAGGTGATCAAATACTTCAGGAAATGGTTTGTTGATTCAGCGAATGTTCCAGAAACTGCCCAATTTGTAAAACTCAGCAGCATTTCTCAACATTAGCATTAGCCGATGAGAAAATCAACAAAAGCAACATAACATCTGGACATTAGTTGCATCTAGACAGCATAAGACTTCTGTAGAAAGTTTTTAAACTTGAATGCAGCTTGTTTCTCTCTTTTTGAAATCGGGCTGCGTTTGGTTATATGACACAGATCTAGAGGAAATGTCAACACGCAAGCCTTTGGACAGGGTGCGCAGGCTTTGCTCACATGTACATTCTGCTCAGTGCTGGTTCAGGACTTTGGACTCCTGCTCCTGTGAAAATCCTAGTATCTGCCAACTACTAGTAAATACAGCTTAATAAAAACTCTGGCCAGCAAATGTAACTTTATTCTCAAAGAGAGCTCTCCTTAATTGTCCTTTTCTTAAGGATGAAATTCATCTCAGAAAAATCTAAATACGGGGCCTATGAGATGTGGCTTAGCTAGTAAATGTGCCTGCCACCAAGCTTGATGACCTGAGTTCCAGGTCATGACCCACACAGTGGAAGATAAGAACAGTCTCCCACAAGTTGTCCTCTGACCACCAAACATGTGCAGACACACACACACACACACACACACACACACACACACACACAGAGAGAGAGAGAGAGAGAGAGAGAGAGAGAGAGAGAGAGAGAGAGAGAAAGAATATACAAATTTTAAAAAGAAAATGAAAATTAAACAGAAAACATCATGATTTGGTCACAATCATGACTAATGCCTTCCTCTGTATCTGTATAGTTTCTTAATAGATGTTTTAAAGCTGAAAAGACATAACATCAAAGCATGAAGTTCAAAGCACCTACAACAGATAGAAAATTCGTGACTTCCCATCGGGCATCCCTTCTCCTGGGCAGGGTGTTCCTATCGGATCAAAAGGCTGCTTTTCCTTCACTTGGTATATCGCCAAGTTATTCAGTGTGCTTTCTCTTATCTATGCAAGGTCATTAGTGCTCCAGAGTTCTCCTCATCCTTCTGAATTCCCTCCAGAAGATACATCCCAGTCCCCACTTCTCTCTCCCTTCTAGAACTGACTAACTCAGGGCAGTACCTCTTCCCCGCTGGCCCCCAGTTCAACCCCTGCATCTCCACATCCACACAGTGTCTCTTCAAACTGTGCCAGCTCCACTCACCACCTGTCCTGCTGCACAGCTAGGGTGAAGATTGCTAAAGACACCCCTTCCTCCTTGTGCATTGAATACTTCCATTCTTTCCCCGTACAGTCACCAGAAACAATGATCATGCCTGCTGTACAGGTGTCAGTATGTAGAGGTACTTCATTCTGCAAAAAAAAAAAAAAAAAAAAAAAAAAAAAAAAAAAAAAAAAAAAAAAATCTGCCAGTTTCTTCAGGCAGTGACCTTAGACGGGAGAAAGGAAAGCAACGCAGACAATGGGAAAAAAGAAATGGAGAAAGGAAGGGAGGAAGGGAAGGGGACAATAAAGGGCCAGGAGAAATTATGGATTGGATTTGTGCTATTTTCTATGTCATCCCAGCTAATTTCCTTTAACTCCCTACTCCATAAAATCGTGTTAAATGAGATAAACTTTTGTTTGCTTGTTTGGGGGCCGGGTCTCCCTATGTCACCTCTGCTGGTTTCAATCCTCCTATCTCAGCTTTCCAAGTGCTGAGATTATGGGTGTGAGACACTATTCTGGACACTTCCAGAGAATTCATCCCAGGCCCCACTTCTCTCTCCCTTGACTTCTAGAACAGATTACCACAGGTAGAGATGTCTTCTCTAGTGGCCCCTAGAACAACTGGCTTAGATGAGATCATTTGCAAGTAATTAATACTTGAAAAATATTCAATGGTTAGTTATAATGATTAATTTTTGATATAAGTTTGCCAGGCTGCTGGGCATCCAGATATTTGCTAAGACATTGCTCTGGGTATTTCTGTGAGGGTATTTCCTGCTAAGTTTAACACTGAAATCAATAGACTAAGTGATGTAGTTGACCTTGCTATTGAGGGTGAACATCTTCTAATCAGTTAAAAGTCCAAATAGGACAGAAATTAGGAGCTTCCCATGAGTAAGAGTGATGGGATGCCCCCTGCCTGGCAAACACTTGGAACATCGGCCTCTTCTTGCCTCATACTGAGCAATCAGCTCTTCCCAAGTGTCCTCCAGTCTGCCAGCCTTTGGACTGGAGCTACACGGTCAGTGTCCTGGTTCTCAGGCCTTTGGGTTTGGACAAGAGCTTTACTCTGGCTCTCCTGGATCTCAGCTTCCCACCCACAGATTTGGGAACTTACCAGTGTCCACAATCATGTAAGCTAATATCGTATGAGAAATCATAAACATGCACACACATGTACACACACACACACACACACACACACACACACACACACACACACACACATGCCCAATTCCTTGTTTTTCTAGAAAGCCAGACTAATGCAATTATAATAATTTAATTATAGTTTGTATTCCTTTTCAAAATGTTAGTCCAAAAATAATAATATTCAAGATACCTTTACTCTTTTTGTTTAATCCAGTTCTATGGAAAAATTATTTTGTTTACAAAACAAGGAATTGACATGAATTCTGAGACACTTTCTGAGGCCATGAGTTCTGGAAACTTTTTTCTCGAAGGAGGTAGCTATAGAAAAGTGGCTTTTTTTTTCTTTAAGGTCAAGGTTTTACACCGGTTTTTAAAATTTTATTATTATTGCTTTCCTATCTGATAAGTTAAACAGTGACCAGAAAGGTAGGGGAGCACTGGAGGTATAGAAAGCAGGCAAAGGTTCAGTAGATTGCAAGAAGCCTGCAGGACCCCAGTAGCTAGTGGCTAAGTGAAGTACTTCCTATAAACGTTATCAGAAGTCACTCCTCTAACAGGAAGAGACCCCCAACCATGGCCAAGAGTATCTCTAGGTCTGTTTACTGCTCCACGAAAGTGTTTGTGATGGTTTGCCCACACAACAGGTGGAACCAGGTAGACCCTTATACCTCACCCAGTCTGCGGCTTCTTGAGAGGTAGTAGTGACATAGGTTTTGAATCACTGATCCCCTTATAAAATAGTTAAAGGAGAATCATAAGCTCATGAACACTGGCAATAAAAAAAAGTGAAGTGATGGCTTATCCCTTTGATCCGCCAAATGCAAGGGGTGAGATCAAACAGAACACTCACGTTGACCTCTGAGAGTAAGAAAGCAGAAGACAGGGTGGGTTGTAGGAAGCTCTGGGCATAGGAGAACCCCTAAACTGTCTGTCAGAACTTGGGGTGTGGGGAGCTGGCAAGCTGACACAGGGGCTAAACCTGAGAGCTGTGTTGACCACCAGTGTTAGTAAGTGTGAGCTCACGCCCTGGGGCTGGACCAGCGCAATCACTCAGGTACTGTTTATACTTTAATGAGCTGATTGGTTTCATGGTATAAACATCATCATAATCAGTTGCAGGTATCAACATGAACATAAAGTTGGGAGCCAGCTGAGGGAAGAGCCAGGGCCCCTTTCCAGGCCTGGCTGAACACTGAGTACAAACTGCTGAGGAAAAAAAAAATCTAAATTAAGCAGAATGAGGACAAAGGAGATAATGGCTGCAAACTTTTCCTTTTTTGGAGAATGAGACAGGTCCAGGGATCACAGGGGAAACCAGTATCTTTCTGAACCCTGAAGAAACAGAGGAAGGTGCTCACTCTTTAAACTATGGTTACTTCAAACCAAATCACCTCCAGACGACCAGGAAAGCCAACACACCCTGAAATGAGCAAAGCACTGTGAGAAAATCCTGTGAATTTTCCTGTGAGGAGTCACACAACACCACACTGGCCAGAATCGCTAGAAACGGGCAAGGCATGTTGCCCTGGCTCATCTATTCTGGTTGGAGGCCACCCTCCTGACTACCTACAATGAGCTAAACTAGCCGAACGCAAGCTATGACGCTCACAGTGGCTTCCTCCTCCCACTCAGTCAACAACTTTCTGTTCACTCCAAACTTCCTCCCAGTTGCCATAGATTTACAACCAGAGGCATACCGTGTGCCAGACCACCTCATCATAACCCTCAATTATCTATTATCAATCCCTTCACGGCTCAAATGACAGCTGATAAATCATTAACAAAGGATGTTTCCGTGACTAATTTCAGCTTCGTAGTTTCCTTTCCAGGTGTTTTTCTACAGCAGATGTTTCATCCATTTTCATCTCTGGATTCATTTGAACAATAAGGAATATGGGCTTTAAAAATCCTTAGGCAAGATATGGGGAGGAGATAGGTGGCCAGAGAAGTTTTCATAGCTTGTTTCCTTGGTAACAAATCAAACTGTACGAGAGCTAGAAAGAAGGGCTGTGCTCGTGACTTGGGACCCGTAGGAGCAGGGACCCTTTGGGGACTGTGGTAGTAAGACAGTGGCTGGTTGTTGTCTGGCAACTCACACTAGAATGAAGAAGGCAGAACAGTGAGGGGAGAACAAATAGAGAAGACTGTATTCATTATTCAGGAAAACAATTCAAATAGGAAAATGGAAAGTCACACAGGAGTGACAACTCAAGCAAGAAATAGCGGACCCCAATTTTTTAAAAAAACAAATTTTTAATTAAAACCTAATGGCAAAAAAAAAAAACCTAATGGCGTTATTCCCCCACTTACCTTTCCTCTCTCTGACTATTCCCCCACACACCTCATTTGTTCTCTCAAATTCATGGCCTCTAATTGCTTTTTAAACTTTTTTTTGAACATGTGAATGTTTTGTCTGAATGTATGCTTGTGTACCCATGCATGCCTACTGCTTGAGTAGGTGAGAAGCGGGAGTCAGATCCCTTGGAGCTGGAATTATGGTTGGTTGTGAGCTATCATGCAGGTTTGGGGAATCAAACATATGTCCTCTACAAGGGCAATAAGTGCTCTTAACTGCTGAGCCACCTCTGCAGCCTGACATCGATTTCTTTCCTTGTTGTTACATATGTATATATTCCCAAATATATAAATAGAGCCTGCACAGTTCATGTAATGTTTTGTATGTATGTGATTTCAGGCCGAACACTTGCTTTTGTATAACCAATTAGGGCCTCTTCCCAAACTGAAAGACTGTTTTTCCTGCCTTCCGTAGTCACCTATAGTTCTTTGCTAGGGTTTAGTCCCAATGAGCTTTCCCCTTTGCATGTTAGCATGTCTATTGGTGTCATTCGTGTTCAGGTCTTGTTTAGGCAGTCATGAGAATGAGACTTCATGAGTGTAGCTTCTTTGGCTGTTTCTCTGTCTCTTACAGTATGTCTATCCCCCCTTCCCCTATGATCCCTGAGATTCAGGTATAGGAATTATGTTGTATTGGTTTCTGTTGGGGCTGGGCACACATAGTCATTTGTTCTCTGCATGTTTAATTGGTTGTGGTTTTCTGGAATGGTCTCTATTGGTTTCAAGGAGCGATTTCTTTGTTGAGGGGTAAGACCTCTACTCATGTGTGGGTATAAGGATAAATATTTAGAATGTAATTAGGGATTATGCAGTTTAGTTCCGTGTCAGTTGTAGAGTCTTCTCCAGGATCCATGACTTCATTGGGCCTGGGTAGTTGACTACGTTTCTAGTACCAGGAAGTCTTTCCCTCTTGCTGATCAGGCCTGAAGTGCAAATAAAGCACTACTGATCACCAGCCGTGACTTAGGATATCATGCCACAGTAGTCATTGTTTAAGTTCACAGGCATCATATAGCTGGGTAGGACCACTGGTTGCTTCCTTCCCTTAGAAGTTTGCATGGTGCCTTCTGGAGCCATGGAACCTTGTCTTCATGGAGGAGACTTTCAGCTAAGATCCTCCCAGCCCTGTGTCCAGAGTGCATGGCGCCTTAAGCAATAGAGACTTACATTCAAGTTCTGGGAGGCAACAAAGGAAAACAGTAGTAGCCTATAGTCTATTTTGAACAACACTGACCAACGATGCAAAAGGGTGTTTCTGATGTCTGGTGTTGGGAGTTTGGTCAGAGAGTCTATGGCTCTTTGTCATCCCAGAGGGGCAATTTTCATTTAAACAACTATGTATGTATATGTATATACAGACTTACATATATTATAGATATTTAAGGTAGACAGTATGACTCCTTATGTCTGTTTTGGATATTTTTAGTGTCATTTTGTCCTTCCTCCTCCTTCTGTATTTATCTCCCTCTGATTCCCCAATCAAAGACCCTCCTTTCCCATGTCCTCCTTCCAATCACCTGTACCTGCTACTCTCTTCTGTATAGATTCCCCCCACCCTTGACTGTCTCACGGTCCTCTTTTATTTTCCTGGTTTATGCAGTTACTCCAAGTTATAAACACACATTTGGAAGATTTGGAACCACAGATGGCAGAAAACATGTGACATTTGTCTGTCTGGATCTGGGTTACCCCTTTCAATATGACTTTTTCTAGTTCCACCCATTTGTTTAAAAATGTAATTACTTTATTCTTTTTATAGCTGAATAGTATTCCATTGTCTATGTGCTACTTTTTCTTTGTCTAGTCATCACTTGAAGGGCATTTAGGTTGTTTCCATTTCCTAGCTATTGTGAAAATATCAGCAATGAACTTGATGGAGCAGATTATCTGTGATATGGGATGTCCTCTCCTTTGGGCAAATGCCAAGGAGTGAGTTGTTCGGCAGAGTCATCTGGTAGATCTGTTTAGCCTTTCAAGGATTCTCCACATTGATTTCCAGGTTTGCTGTACCAGTTTGCAATCCCACCAACAGTTAGTGAAGATTCCCTTTCCCCTGCATCCCTCTAGCATTGGTTGTCAGCTGTTTGTTGATCTTTGCCATTCTGACTGGAGTAAAATGAAATAGCAAACTTGTTTTGATTTATGTTTCCTAATTGCCAGGGATGGTAAACCTTTTTTGAGATACTTCTGAGGCATTTTTATTTCTTCCTCTGAGAACTGTCTGGTCAGATTCCCAGGCCATTTTTTAAATGGATTGTTTTGTTTTTTATTTTTATTTTTTTAGTTTTTTTAAAATCTTCTAGACATTAATCCTCCATTGGTGGGCTTCCTCTTCACTAGATTGATTGTGTCTTTAGCTGTGCATAGGTTTTTAGCTATATGAAGTCCTACTTGTCAATTGTTGAGAAGGCCTAAACTCTTGGTGTCAGCTAAGAAATAGCAATGGGGGACATGGAGCCTGAAGCAGCCATTTTCTGTAACCAGGCAAGACTTCCAGCAGAGTGATTAGGACCCCGATCAAGCCACAAAACCTTAGACCTACAATTTGTCCTGCCTACAAGATGTGCTGGAGTAAGGGTGGTACAGAAGTCGTGGGAGTGGCCAACCATTGACTGGTCCAGCTTGAGACCCAGGCCATGAGAGGGAGTCCATCACTGACACTGCCTGGAGCATCAGGACCCAGAGGCTGGATGGCCCAGGGACCTAGGATAGAATCAAATATGACAGGCAAGAATAGTAATATTCTGCCATACTCATAGATTGGTGTCTCATCCAAAGGTTGTCAGAGAGGCTTCACCCAGCAAGTGATGGAAACAGATGCAGCCAAATATTAGGTGGAGCTCGGGGAATCATGCAGAAGAGAGTGAGGAAGGATTGCAAGAGCCAGGGGGATCAAGGACACTACTACAAAACCCACAGAACCAACTAACCTGGGTTCATAGGGATGCATAGAGACTGAACCAACAACCAGGGAGCTGGAATGGGACTGATCCAGGCCCTCTACATATATGTTACAGTTGTGTAGCTTGATCTTCTTGCAGGACTCCTAACAATGCCGAGCTGGGACTGTCTATGTTGCCTGCTTTGGGGACACTTTCCTCATACCGGTTACCTCATGCAGCCTTAGTCCAGAGGAGGTGCCTATTCTCACTGCAACTTTGATATAACGTGGCTGGCTGATATCCCTGGAAGAACAGCCTGTATCTGAACAGAAACAGAGAATCAGGACCAGAGGGGAGGGAGGGGAAACTGAGGTCAAGATGTAAAAATAAATGAATAAATACAACAATAACCAAGGGGATAGGGCAGGAGATGCTATGAATGTCATGGCTCTAAATCCTTGGTGAGTCTCTGATGGCAACCGAGACCAGTCTTCTGAATGTGAGAAATGTTTTTCTCTCCTATCAAAGACAACTAGCCAATATTCCATCTCCCTGACCTTGTAAATCTTTTATGCAAATCTTTTAATCTCCCTCACCTGGTAAAATATTAGTTTACACAAAGCCCCAGTTTCATCCCAGAACTTGATGGCCTGAAATGGCTGGTCCCTTCTCCTTTCATTTCCAATGATTATTTTAAAACCAGCCAATCAAAAGACTGAGGTCAGACACCAGCCAAGGAAAAGACACAGTCACTATCTGTGTTAGAACAAAAACCAACTGAACTCTCTGCCTCATTGTGCTTGCTAGCCTGGTTTGGATCATGGTGCACACTTTTTACAAAAAGAAATTGCCCTGCCCAGCTACTTTCACTTTGTTCTGTGTGCAACACCAAGCATATCTGTTCCTAACATGAAGAACACGCCTGTGGACATCAGGTTGCCAGTCAGCTGTTTTGGAGGGCAGGGACTGTAGGTCTGTCCTGAGACAGGAAGGAATCCTCTCCTGGGAACAACCAGCCTCTGGCAAACCTTGGAGGCAGGAATGGTGGTTGCCCCTGAAGCAGAAATGAGTTTTCTGCTTTAGGTGGGAGCTGCATCTCTCAGAAGCTGAGGCGGAGCCCAGTTCTCTTACCTGTGTGAGAGATCTCTTTCACGTCCTAAGGGTAAAAGGAGTCATCCCCCTCTGAGAAAAGCCTAAGAAGTTGGATGATGAAAAGGATATGCTCAGAGTTCATGCTATGAAGTGGCTCTCAACCTCCCTGATGCTTCAACCCTTTAATACAGTTCCTCACATTTGTGGGGACCCCAGCCATAAAGTTATCTTCATTGCTACTTCATAACTATGATTTTGCTACTGTTATGGACTGTAATATAAATATCTGTGTTTTCTGATGGTCTTAGGTGACCCCTGTGAAAGGGCTGCTTGACTCCCCACCAGTGGGCTCGTGACCCACAAGGTTGAGAACCACTGGGAATACAGGTGTGCACCACCACCACCTGACTCTACTTTTATTTCTCTTTAAACCAAGCCACCACCACTACCCTACTCTTTGAACTTGTCCAAAGCAGGCTAAGCTGGATGTCCAGTAAGCCCCAGGGAGCTTCCCATCTCCACTTGCCCAGCGCTGGGGTTTCTAGCAGGCTACTGTGCGTAGCTTCTTAAATGTGGATTTTTAATATCAAATTCAAGTCCTAGACAAGGACTGCACTAACTGAGCCGTCTCTCCCACCCCTCTGTGGAAGATTGTGGGCTTTTAGTTCTGTTTTTAAACATTTTTTGAGATTTATTTTATGTGCGTGGGAATAGTACCTACATGTATGTCTCACACCACGTGCATATAGTGCCTGTCGTAGCTCCACAATGAGGGACATCTGTCATTGCCCATGTTCGTGCCTGAGAGGGGGAGTATGGATTAAGGAATGGCAGGTAGAAAATTTATAGTTATAAGGAAAAGACAGAGACACAGAATAGAGTCAGGAGGGCACTCCAGTGAATACTGGGGAAAAGGCCCCAAGTTTATTGCACACAGTCTTTATATACCCCAATCAAAAGTGGGGGAAGGCAAACAGACTTCCTTGCCAAGATACAAAGAACAAGCAAGCATAATTACCTTCTCAATACCCAAAACATCAAGTAACCACACCCTAAACCAAGTATCCTCTGGTCAAGGCAAGATACGCAACAGTCACACTTTAGGCTAAATATCCTGTTGTTAAAGTAAGACATCTATTAGTTACTTCTTAGGCCAAACATTCTGTTGTTTAACCTTGAACAAGCAATAGTGGGTTTGAACTCTCTGACCTTAAGTCAAGATGAAGTGGAGCCGTCTCTATGGGGCCCCAGACACGTCCCCAAGTTTACAAGAGAGAAGTTTTGGGTTGTCTTTTTGAGTCACACATCCATTCCCTTGATAAATGAATGGGACCTTGGAATCTTCCATAAAAAAAGGAAACCAGAAGAGAAAAGCCTGAGAAGTCGCTGGAGGTCTTTCTTTAGATCCACTGTAAACCTGACCAGGCAACTCAAGCTTCCGCTGGATGAAATCGAATGAGTAACTAAAACCACTAAAAACCAAAGAGCAGGCCAACATGGATGGCTCTCACATGTCTTCTGTTCTATCCCGAGCTATCCCTGCACTGGGCTCAGGGTTCACCTTACAGAACCTTCTCATAGCTCACATTGGTACTCAAAGATGCTGTGTTGCAACAGAGAATACTGCATAGCACACATCAAACAGAAGTCCTAGTAAGAAACTGTTCAATACCCATCATCAGTGGATTACACACCATTGCAACATGGACTATTTATTATACAACATGATCAAGCAAATCCATAAGTATGTAACAGCATGGATAATCTCCCAAACAAGACTGAGCAAAAATGCCTGACAGAAATAAATATCTGTGGGCTAAGGAGATGGCTCAGTGGGTACATTTCTCCCATGCTAGCATGGAGGCCTGAGTTCACATCTATGTAAAAAGCTGTGTGTGTTGGCAGGTGCCTATGATCCCAGCATGGGGATTGTAGGGGAGAGACAGGTGGATTCTGGGGGCTTGGTGGCCAGCCAGTCTAGCTGCAACAGTAACCTCCTGGTTCAGTAAGACCCCCTCTTACAACATTAGGGGAGGAAAGGGAGGGAGATACCAGACATCAACCTCCTGCCCCTATATGCACATTCACGGGTGCACGTATACACTTGTATAACACACACACACACACACACACACACACACACACACACACGGGTGATTCCCTTATGTGAAAACAAAATAGACAAAACCAATCCACGTAGTTCTACATCAGGGTACCAGTTACCCTTGAAAGAGGGGTCACAAAAGGAAGGGGCATAAAGGCAGCTTCTAGAGCTCTGCTTTCATGGACACAATCTTTATGTGAAATTACAAACCTTTGTGAGCCATCATGTGGAATTGAACCCAGGTCCTCTGGAAGAACAGTCAGTGCTCTTAACCACCGAGCCATCTTTCCAGCCCCAGACTTCCTTGTTTTTGCCTGCCTGCTGTTAGTGTATAAACACCTCAGCTCCTTATGCCTCACTGGTACTGGTCCTGTATCTGTACATTATGAGAGCCTTGCGGGGTGGCACTTAAAATTCAAATTGCCCACAATTTGTAACTTTCTACTACCATTTAATTAACAACCACTTTCCCCTATTTCATTTCCCCCCTCCCTCACTCTGCAAATGTCTCTGAGGAACACCCCTCCCGCCCCTCCAGATAGAACTGCTCCATAGGAAACTTTGTTTTATCATCTGACCTGGAGGAAATACAAACTAATATAGTCCTCTAACTTTCTCAGAATCACACACTGGGGCCATATGTAAACAGAGCACACACAAAATGAAGTGTTTTAGTGTGGGGGGGACACACCTTAAGTGCAATCCCCAATGAGTCATGCCCTTCAAACAGTCCCAATGTGGATAGAACTTAGGGCTTCGTTCTAGCCAGAAGAGGCCGCAAGAGAAATGAGTAGTCACCTCTATGGTGGGTTTTGTGACTGCAGACTACAGGGAGTGTCCCCTGTTGGATGGGAAGAAGCAGACTACCCCACTTGAAGTGCCTGTGACAGTCACACAGCAGGTAGCCTCTAGGAACCAGGTTAGGTCTCTGGAAACAGCGAGGGACCTCAGTCCTGCAACCATAAGGAAATAAGTTCTGGCAACAACTTGGGCGAGTTTGAAATTGAGGAGAACCTGGCCCTGCTGATACTGCATTACAGCCTTGAGACCCCAACTAAGCTATGTGCCTCCTGACCCACAGAAAGTTGGAGACAACAAATGTATGCCGCTTGTATCAGGCAGGTTTCTGCTCATTTTTTAAAATGTAGCGATAGAAAATAAACACGCCCTTTGCGGAGTCTGTGTGTAGAGCACATGTATGTGCATGTTCAAATGTGTGAGCAAGTAGAGGCCAGAGAAACACCCCAGGTGTCACTCTTCAGGTGATTTCCACTGTTTGCTTTTGGTTTTCAAGTTAGGGTCTCCCTGTGTAGACTGTTCCTGGATAGCCTGTTCCAGGCTGTCCTGGAACTCACTCTGTAGACCAGGCTGGCCTTGAACTCACACAGATTCGATGCCTCTGCCTCCCAAGTGCTGGAATTAAAGGTGTGCACCATTACTACCAGGCTATACTTTTTCTTTCTTTAAGCCAAGCCAAAGCAGGCTAAGCTGGATGTCCAGTAAACCCCAGGGAGGTTCTCATCTCCACTTGCCCAGCGTGCCCAGCAATGGGTTTGCTAGCAGGCTACTGTGCCTAGCTTTTAAAATGTGGATTCTGAGAAACAAATTTGAGACCTAGACAAGCACTGCACCAACTCAGCCATCGCACCCCTCCCCCCATGGAAGATTGTGGGCTTTTCATTCTGCTTTTTAATTTTTTGAGATTTAATTTATGTGCATGGGAATAGTACCTACATGTATGTCTGTGTGCCATGTGCATGCAGTGCCTGTGGAGGCCAGAAGAGGACATCAGATGCCCTGGCATGGAATTACAGATACTTGTAAGCCACTACATGCATGTTGGAAATTGAACCCAGGTCCTCTAAGAGAGATGCCAGTGTTCTTAACCACTGAGTCATCTCTGCAGCCCCCTGTGGAATGTTTAGATCAAAGGTAGGGACTTTTGCTGGCAGGGTTCTGACCTCAATGTGAGCCCAGTGTCACTTTGCTATCAGTTTTTGTCATCTGAGAATGGCAATATCGGCACCCTTTCTTGTTCCTTTTCAATTGTTTTCACTGAACGTGGCAATTATGATGGATTGACAAGTGTCCAGTGAGTACAGGTCGGTCCATTTGTTTCTCTACAAACACTTTCTGGAAAGATTGATCCAGCAGAAGCTGGCTTCTCCAGTGTCAGAGCTAGGTCAAGTTTCTCTCTGCATGTCGTTCCAGGCTCACTCCAAAAGTCTGTTGAGTCATGACTCGGCGTGTAAAGATTTTTTTTCTTCCCGAATAGGTTACTTAGGAATTCTGCCAATCCTCCCAGATGCTGTGAGTAGAAGCCATCCCCTGCTGTGAGACTTCACATGTTTCCAGTGATTGTTTTCTGGGCTTCCTGCAGCTGCAGACAGTCTGGAAGGGAACCTCACCAGGTTTGTGTTCTGATATTCACCTAGCAGTGCAGCCCATGGGCCAATCAGTATTCAACCATTTATTTTCCTGAGGAATGGTGCCACCACCACCACCAAGAGAGAGAATTTTTACCCTGCCCCCATTTCTCTCTTTCACCCACCTCTCTGTTCCTTTGGGACCCTTCTTCTCAACAAGTCAGCCTCTCACCTCCAACTTTCATGGCACAGCATTTAGTTAGGATCGCTTGTGTGAGCATGGCTGTGAGGCGACCAACTGTAGGGCAGACACTGGGCAGTGAGAAGAAAGCCAGCTGCCTTTTCCCAGTGGCTGTTAACTCTCTCAGCTCCTCAGCTAGGGGGAGGGTCTCATAAGCCTTCCCTTAGTAAGTCTATTTTCCTCCTCCATCGCCACATTGAAAGTCTAAAAAAACGCCATACCATGATAAAGTCCCATGGTCCTTCTCTGAGTAATCTTGTAAACCACTTTGTATTTGCCCCACATCCAAGTGGCCATCCAGAACACTCCTTTTCAGCTTGGTCTCATCACAGCACAGCTATTCCTCAGACCAGCCCCGAATCTGAGCCTCCTGGGTGACTCTACTCTCACTGTGGTCCAGTGTTGGGAATGTGGACAGGCACAGTTAGGATGCCTTCATCATCCACCTCCAGGGAAAGGAATGTCTGGTCAAGGCTGCCTGGGCTGCTCTTGAGTGCTTTGGCTATCACTCCCACAGGCCCCTCCCACACTCAGCCACAGCAGCAGAGCTGCTTCCCAGGGCTTTGCACAATAAGCCACAAGCTGGGTTTGCCCATCTTATGTTTTCTGGGACTTAGCCTGTGTCACTGCTTGGCTGTCCTCTGACAGCTTTGGTAACTGAGATCCTCAGGAATTTTAATCAAGCTCCAAAGCTTTCTGTTCAATCTTGTAATATCACCCAGTGACAATATAATGACATTGAAATTTGTCCATTGTTGACGGGGCATCTAGGGACACAAGTTACTGTGCTCCCAATTTAAATACCTGAGGACAATTTCTTGAAATCTATTCAATTTTTATACAAATAGGAAACCACAAAAATCTCCCCTATTTAAAAACAGTTTAAATGTAACAATTTAAAACTAAAATATGACTTCCATTGGTTTTTCATTTTTTTGGAAGTAAGAAATACATTTTAAAATATTTAATGATAAGCCAGGTATGATGATGGTACATGTCAGTCATCTTAGTGCTTAGGAGCTGGGGGACAAGTGTGAGTTCAAGGCCACCTTGAGTTACACAGTGAATTCAAGGCCAGAATAGATGCTTAGTGATATCCTGTGTCAAAAAAAGAGTAAATTTTGAAAAGCATAAATGTTAGTTTAAAAAAATACAAAGAAAGTAACTTTTGAAAGCTTACCTCAGTCCTACCACTGCAAAAATAAAATTGTTAGTAATGGTGAACATAGGTCTCTTTGTGTTTTTGTTATTTTGTTTTTGACAAAGTCTCATTATGTTGCCAAGGCTGCCCTTGAACTGGTAGTTTCCCTCCCAGATGTGCAAGTACTAAGAGTATAGGCCCCATAGCTTCACTCCTGCCTTTGAGAACATGATTTTAAAAATGTCTACATACATGCAGATGGTGGGGGATAGAAATAAATTCACAACCATAGGAATATAATAGCTATAGCATTTTAAAAATAAAAGCATTAAATTGGATATTTTAAAATAGAAAATAAACACATATAGTAAAACTAACAGAATCCCATCTTTAAGTAAATGTCTTCAGTAACAGAAAATGCTCATATCTGAAGGAATATTACAAACAATTTTGGGCCAATAAGATGGCTCAGCAAGTAAAGGTGTTTGTGGTCAAACCTGACTCCCTGAGACTTTGACTTCTGGGACTCACATGATGCAAGAAGGTAACTGATTCTACAAAGTTGTCCTCTGGCTTCCACACATGTGATGTGGCAATGTAACGCCCCCACACTCAAATAAATAAATTCAATTTTAAAATTTAAAAATCAAAACTAATCTCAAGAACAGTAACCAGGAGCCAGGAGATGGTTCAGTGGTTCCTAGCTTGCTACTCTGCTCTTCCAGAGGACCTTTTCCCACCACCATTGCTGGGTGGCTCACAGTCAACTGTAACTCCAGCTCCAGTGGATCTAACGCCCTCTTCTGACCCCCAAGGGCATCTGCATGCACACGCACAAACACACACACAGAGACACACATAAATAAATAGAGATAAATAAATGAATGCTTCACAAAAAGAACCCGACTGCGTGTGCCGTAGCGGGTGACAGGCTCAGAGCAGGTGTTCTATCATGCCTCCCTACAGAAAGAGACGGGAACACTCATGTTTGACTCCACTTCCTCTCCCTTTGGATTTCTTTTTTTTTAAGGTTTTATTTATTTATTATGTAAACAACATTCTGATTCCATGTATATCTGCACACCAGAAGAGGGCACCAGATCTTATAACGGATGGTTGTGAGCCACCATGTGGTTGCTGGGAATTGAACTCAGGACCTCTGGAAGAGCAGTCGGTGCTCTTAACCTCTGACCCATCTCTCCAGCCCCTCCCTTTGGTCATTAGTTCTTTTATGCTGTCGAGGTTTGACAGAGTCTCATGTCATTCTATTCTTCCGATGCCCAGTAACTCTGCTCTAGCTTTACAGCCAATGGTCACTAAGATTTAATTTGAATGGCTGTCACCATTAGTATTTTCAGTCATACTGCCTCCCTAAGCCCTCTGCTTTGTCTCCTTTTTGAAATCATTTGGATTTCATCACTGGACAGTTTCTTGTCTCAGGAATAGCCCATGGGATCTAGATATTTAACTCATTTGTGTTTTGATGTCAGCCTGTGTAAGCCTGATTCCTCATCCTCAGGTTAAAGCAGCTTTAACCTGAGGGATCATCTCTATGTCTTTTCAGTGAGCAGATTCAAATTTAGTTCACATTTTCTTGCACTTTACCATTTTTTTCTGTATCTTCCATTTTCTTCTACAGGCACAGAAATGCCATATTTTTTTGTGTCCTCCACACTTATTGTCTTCTGTCTAAGCCAGTGGTTCTCAACCTGTGGGCCATGACCCCTTTGGGTTTATATATCAGATATATATGTTATGATTCATAACAGTAGCAAAATTACAGTTCTGAAGTGTCAATGAAAATAATTTTATGACTGGGGGGGTCACAACCACATGAGGAACTAACTGTGTTAAAGGGTCACAGCGTTAGGAAGATTGAAAACCACTGGTCTAAGCATTGAAATAGAAAGGTTAACATCTTCCTGTGGTTTCCTCAAGCTAGCTCATCATGCTACCCCATATTGTTACTTCCTTCTCCCTCTTTTGAAACAGGGTCATCTTCTATTTTCTTAGAGAGATTTTTCTCAGGGCTGGAGAGATGGCTCAGTGGTTAAGAGCACTGACTGCTCTTCCAGAGGTCCTGAGTTCAATTCCCAGCTACTACATGGTGGCTCACAACCATCTGTAATGAGATCTGGTGCCCTCTTCTAGCCTGCAGGGATACATGCAGTCAGAATACTGTACACATAATAAATAAATCTTAAAAAAATATTTTTCTCAGGGCTGGAGAGATGGCTCAGCACTTAGGAGTGTGTACTACTCTTCCAGTAAACCTGAGTTTGGTGCTTCACAATTGCTTGTAACTTCAGTTCCAGGGGACACAACACCCCCTTTTGACCTCCACAGGCACCTGCACTCACATGCACATACCCACATACAAACGCACATATATACCTAGTTAAAGCAAAATGTTTTAAGAAGATTTTCTCTCTTCAATTAATTTCTTTTTTGATTTTTGTTCTTTAGATTTATTTTTTATTTTGTATATATGAGTGTATTGTATGTTTGCATGTATACCACATGCATACTGGGTGCCTGTGGAAGTCAGAAGAGGAAGTCAGATCCCCTGGAACTGGAGTTACAGACCCTTGTGAGCTGCTCTGTGGGTGCTTGAAACGGAGCCCAGATCCTCTGCAAGAGCTAAGCCATCTCTTCAGCATGTCTTCAGTTACTTCTATTCTGGCTATTATCTTAGTGCTACTTTGGCTGTTTATTGCGGTGCTGGAAATCTACCCCAGAGCCTCATGCATGCTAGGCAAATTCTACCACTAGAATACATCCCAGCCCCAGTGCTAAATTCTTTTCTAGTTTTTCATCACTATCACATATTTCTAAGGAAAAAAAGAAGGAAAAGGCTATTCTGATTCAGTTTGAGGCTTTAAGAGGTTCCTGGGAGCCTGTGTTGGCATTTTGTGGTGTGAGTTAGTGGGAGAATAAAGCCACTCATTTCATGGTTCAGAATTTTAAAAAAATAACCAGAGACTGAAGTCTGATGGCTTAGCAGTTAAGAGTACTAGAATTCTTGCAGAAAACCAGAGTATGATTCCCAGCACACACATGGCAGCTCACAACAGTCTGTTATGCCAGTTCTGGGAGAGCCAATGCCCTCTCCTGACCTTTGCAATCACAACAAACAGGTGGTTTACATACATACATACATATATGCATACATACATACATACATACATACATACATACAGGCAAAACATACAAATAAAAATACATATTTTAATTGAAAAAAGTCTAGGATCCTAGAATTCCCTTTGAGCCAATGCCAAAGGCTGTGATCACAAGACCTCTCCCTAGGCACCTCCCCTTAAAAGTCCCACCATCTCTCCACTCTGTGGGTCTAGCCTCCAACATATAGGCCTTGGGAGATGTTTAAGATCCAAAATAAAATGCTTTCTTTTTCTCTCTAGAATTCTGTTAGGTATCCTTATATTTCTTCCTTTGGTTAATGGAGCACAGAGTGGACACCATGCATAAATGATGCATTTCAATGAGTGATGTTGGGGGTACAGGTGAGCCAGCCCTGAGGGTGTGAGAGCAGGAGAGCTGACCCTGTCCACCCCACCCTCCATAAGCCATGTGGTGGCATGGGTGAAAGATTCCCCATTCCCCTTTGCCACCTGCAGCAGGAGGGAAGGCTGTCTTCAGAGGCATGAGAGCAAGAGAGCTGGCCCTACCCCTCACCAACTGAAGCACTCAGGAGAGCGGGCCCTGTACCTTGCCTGGATAAAATAATAGCGCTGGCACTGGTTGTGCGGGTGTAGGTGAGCCAGCCCAGAAGAAGGCACAAGAGCAGGAGAATTGGCCCTGTTCCTTCCTGCCTGCAACACTGGGTAATCTAGCCAAGGCGGTGCTGGAGAGCTCACCCTGGTGGTGACAGTGTGGAAAAGCTGGAGGACTGACCAACCCAGCTCAGAACCAAGGCTATGAGGTAGCCCACCCCAACACCTACCTCATCTAAGAACAACTGGAGCATGTGGAGGGGCCAAACCTACAGATCTAAAGCTTCAGGATCTCCACGATACAGGGCAACAAGAGGAATCCCAGTGAGGATACAGTATTGATAGTATAGGAGAAACCAGAGGCCTCAAATAGAACCAATGACTCATTGCAATGAACACCTTACAAGTAAAGATGTATGGACTAAAGGGTGTACTGTGTGACTCACTGGGTCATACCAAAGCTTCCATACTGAGATTTTTGTTGTTGTTTGTTTATTTTTTGTTTATTTTCTTTTGTTTTTAGTTTAATTCTTTCTGTTTTTGTTTTCTTTTAAATTTTATTTTATTTTGGGGGGAGGTTGCAAGGGCAGAGGGCTGATACGAAGGGACATGGAGATGAGTGGGATCAAGATACATGATGTAAAATCCACAAAGAATCAATAAAAAGTTAAAAAAAATGAACTACCACATTTAGCTATTTTTATAGTAATACATTTTATTTCTGTGACACCTATTCATTAGTGTTTGAGTATTCCATTTTAACTACTAATGTACATAGTAATGAAAATTTATGCTATGCCTATATCACACCTTTCCGGGTTACCATATTCTAGACCTGTTCACTGTAAAATTCTAAATTTGGGATTTTTTTCTTTTTTCTCAACAGGGTACTATGAAAAGGCAGTCTAAACCAGACTGTTCCATGGACAGGAAGAAAGTTTATTGGACATATGAAAGTGCTGCAAAGCTATCTCTCAGGTGGTAGAGAGAGACTGCCACAGGTATTCAGGGAATCCAAAGCTGCCCTGGTTACCTCTCAGGGACACCGAGGATACAAAAAGGCAGGAGAGAACCTTGCCACTTATAAAGAGAGCAGGTAGCTAAGTGGAGGAAGATGTGCAAGCCAGAACAGCCTGGACGCTAGCATGGTGTTTTGACATGTGTTACAGGTATGTGCTCACAGGGAGCCAAATACCCCTTTTGCCAGAGATGGGGGAAGATAAGGGAATTGGCTCTTCCTGGCAGGTAGAAACCTGCCTCACAGCTCCTGGGGAATGATAAGTGTAAACTTTTATCTATCTGGCACTAATCCTTCTGTTTCAATGGCACTTGGGGGTTTGGAGGTTGGGACCTAACAGATAGGGAGATGACTGAATTGATGAAGTGCTTGATACTCAAACATCAGGACCTGAGTTCAGATCCCAGGCACAGCTGTGTATGCCAGTAATCCCAGCACTGAGGAGGCAGAAGCAGGAGAATGCTAAAGCTTGTTGGCCAGTCTCTTTACAAATGGGCAAGCTGTGGGCTCATTGGAGACCCTGCATCAAAAAATAAGGTGGTGAGTGACTGAAGAATATATCTGACGAGGTTGACCTCTGACCTTCACACACATGCATACACATGCACACACTTACAAAAGGAATAAAAACAATGTAGCAAGATATTTGAAACTGGACATGGAGCAATCAGTCAATAGGATATTTGCTGTTCTGTGGTGATTTGTTCTAGAACCTAAAGAGGCTCTAATTCTAATGTACTCATAAATTTGGGCTTCCACCTTCAGATTCCTTTTTGTCTGAACTTTGTACCTAAACTGCCTTTCCAGTTGCCTTTATGGGGCCCTCTGGCTGCAGGACAGATATTGATCTTGGCTATAAACTCTACTTTTGAGGACTGCTTATCCACCTATACTGTCTGTTCCCCTGTCTGCAACAGACTGGGTCTGCCCTCCAATAGGATACCCTGGCCCATCATTACTGTGCACCTTCTTTTTTTAAATTTTTTATTTGAATTAGAAAATTTATTTTACATGTCAATCCCAGTTCCCTCTCCCTCCCCTCCTCCCCTGCCAGGCCCAACTAACACCCTACCTATCCCATACCCTTTCTGTTCCCCAGGGACGGTGAGGCCTTCCGGGGGGGGGGTCTTCAGAGTCTGTCATATCCTTTGGGATAGGGCCTAGGTCCACCCCTGTGTGTCTAGGCTCAGGGAGTATCCCTCCATGTGGGATGGGCTCCCAAAGTCCATTCCTATGCTAGGGATAAGTACTTATCTACTACAAGGGGCCCCATAGATTTCTGAGGTCTCACTGACACCCACGTTCATGGGAGTCTGGCTCAGTCCCATACTGGTTTCCCAGCTATCAGTCTGGGGACCAAGAGCTCTCCCTTGTTCAGGTCAGCTGTTTCTGTGGATTTCACCAGCCTGGTCTTGACCCCTTTGCTCATTAGTCCTCCTTCTCTGCAACTGGATTCCAGTTCAGTTCAGTGTTTAGCTGTGGGTGTCTGCTTCTACTTCCACCAGCTGCTGGATGAAGGCTCTAGGATGGCATATAAGTTAGTTATCAATCTCATTATCAGGGGAGGGCATTTAAGGTAGCCTCTCCTCTGTTGCTTATATAAGACCCTCGGAAAGCCCAGGCTTCCAGAATCTTAGCCCAGGACCTCGGCCACCCCAATCCCAGAATGGAGGCGAAAGCTTGATGCAAATTGCATGAGGCTTTATTGTAGTTTAACGAGCTAATCCCATGTTAGCTCGGGTCTTTGATCCACCCGTCATGTCGGATGGCTAGCAAAGACAGTTCGAAGCCACTGCGTACAGATTTTTATAGGGCAGTGTAAGGGGAGTGTCTAGGGGTATGCACAGGCTCAGGATTGGTATGCATCCAGGCTTGGAGGGTTTGCCCTGTGTTGATTGGTCAACTCGTTGTTATGGCCCATAGGCCCTCCCAGGGTGGTTGCTATGCTCTCTGCATCATTGCTGTGCGCTTGTCCGTAAAGCACACCCAGAGCCATAAAGCATAACGCCACTAGCTAACTTCTGATTGGTTCCTTGTCACCAGGCACTCAACTAACTTCTAGTGACTAAGACAAGGTCATAGAGCACATGTCACTGTCATGGCTGCCGAAATGGGGAGCTGGTCCCTTCACTTAGATTGTTAGTTGGTGTCATCTTTGTAGCTCTCCAGACATTTCCCTAGTGCCTGATTTCTCTTTAAATCTATAAATGTCTCCCTCTATTATAGTATCTCTTATCTTGCTCTCTTCTGTTCTTCCCCAAACTCAACCTCCCTGCCCCATCATGTCCTCCTCACCCCTCCTCTTCTCCCCTTGTCATTCTCTTAGTTCCCTCTCTCCTCCCCCATACTCCCTCAACTGAAGAATGGATAGAGAAAATGTGGTACATTTACACTACTCAGCAGAAAAAAAAAAAACCCAATGGAATCTTGAAATTCACAGGAAAATGGATGAAACTAGAAGAAACTATTCTGAGTGAGGTAACCCAGTCACAAAAAGACAAACATGGTGTGTACTCACTCATATGTGGATTTTAGACATAGAATAAAGGATTACCAGCCTACAATCCACACTGCCAGAGAAGCTAGTAAACAAGGAGGACCCTAAGAGAGACATACACGGTCCCCTGGAGAAGGGGAAAGGGACAAGATTTCCTGTGTACATTCTTTTATTTTTGTGTTCACTGTCATCCTTTCTAGAAGCTCCAGTGACCTCAGAGACTGACCCTGACTTAGGGAACTACGTGATCCAGACACAAGTTAGACAAAAGAGTGAGCTGTTCATTCCAGGGTTATCAACTTGTCCCCATGGGCGAAGGTCAGCAGACCTACTTTGTCTGGCTGTACTTAGTTGAAATGGATTTGAATGATAAAGTCCCAATTGCCTTCCATTGAATCACTTCCCTTATGCACATCAAACTAGACCTTGAAGTATTAGTTCAAGGCCCTCATCATATAGAGAAAATGAAGTCTGGAAGACAGACAGACATTGAGATAAAACATATTTAAGATGGTAATGAAGTCTATGGGGCCTCTGGTAGTGGAACCAGTTTTTATCCCTAGTGTGCAAATGGGCTTTAGGAGCCCATTCCCTATGGAGTGATAGTGTCTCAGCCTAGATACACAGGGGAAGGACTAGGTCCTGCCCCAAATGATGTGACAGACTTTGACGAATCCCCATGGGAGGACTCACCCTCCCTGAGGAGTGGATGGGGGTGTGATAGGGGTTGTTGGGGGGCCATGTAAGGAGAGAAGAGAGGGAGAAATGGGATTGGTATGTAAAATAAGACCATTTATAACTTAAATAAAAATTAATAAAAAGTAAATAAAATAAAATAGCAATGAGACTTGGGCAGAGGCTATGTGCTTAGAAACTAGGGGAACAGGGGCTAGTAGACACAGGACAGGTCCCGGAGGAAGGGTGTCACCTTACTGGAACTTTCCCACAACAAGTGAGAGAGTTCTGGGGGGCTCAGGAGAGGGGGCTCAGTAGTTGAGAGCACATACTGCTCTTGTAGTGGACCTAAGACTACATCCCAACCCCCAAGTCAGGCTGCTCACAGCTGCCTTTGACTCCAGCTCCAGAGGCTCTGACTGCCTCTTCTGGGTTCTGCAGGCATCTAAAACTACATGTGCACAGACTCGTACATACTCAGATCATTAAAAACAGATTTAAGATAAATCTTAAACTTGTTTTTCTAGGGATTTATGTTAAAAGCATGATGAGCTTGAGGACAGGGAAGGTGACTGGCCTACTCACTTTATTTTGGGGGAGGTTTGAAGCGCTGAAATCTGTAGTTTGTCTAAAAAAGTATTTGTAATTATAAAAGGAAGAGTAGATGGAGATAGATAGGGTGGGAAAGGGAAAACCTTCTGGTACAGTTAAAATTGAGGGCGCTGAACACTATGTGATGATGAGTTTGAGATTCATGTATCTTCCCATTCTTCAGCCTTTTAGATGTACAACAGTATATTTTAAGAGCAAAATAATGAATTTGGTGGCAACAGCTCAGCCAGTAAAAATGCCTGCCGTGCAAATGTAAGAACTTACATTTGATCCTCATTACCCATGTGAAACAAAGGTGTGGTGGCATAAACTTGTGGGAAGGCAGAGAGAGAGAGACGGATCCCTGGGGCATGGTGGCCAGTCAGGCTAGCCTAATCAATGAGCTCCCAGTGGGAGAGCCTGTCATAAAAACTGAGGCCTGGCATAGTGACACATCCTTTTCATCCCAGAACTTGGGGGGGACAAAGGCAGGTGGATCTCTATGAGTTTAGATCTAGCCTGGTCTACACAGTGAGTTCCAGGCCAGCCAAGGCTACACAGTGAGACACTGTCTCTAAAAACCAAAACAACAAAACCAGTAACAACAACAATTCAAGGTGGATAGCTTCTGAGGAATGGCATTCAAAGTTGACTTCTGACCTCTGGTCTCCACATCTGTGTATGCATATGTATGTGTGTGAGCCTGCATACACATGATTATACACACCTGGACACATACACACAAAAATATTAAAATTTGAAGCCAAATTAATCAGTGTTTCTCTTAGATGGCTTGTGCTTTCTGAATCCTAAGAAATATAAACCAAGATCACACTGATAATTCATCCACAATTAACCTGGAGACACATGGCTTCTGGGAGTCCTCAAGCTCCTCTTAGTCTCCTTTGTATATACTAACTCAATGACTACAAACACCTCTCACACACTAAAGCACACACTGATGTTTCTGCATGAGTGCTTAGTGTGCAACTGCTAGAGTTTGAATCCTATCCACAAACACTCACGTTGTTGAGGCCTTAGTCCCTAGTGCAGCTGTGTTCTGAATCGGGGCCTTTGGGCTGTGGGCCATGAGGGCTCTGATTTCATGAATGAACCAATCTATTTATGGATTTATAATGCGTTAGTTTTTTTGTTTGGCCTGGTTTGGTTTTCAAATCACTATAACAAATACTGGAAAGAAATCATTAGAAAAGGTTTCCTTCTGCTGCCCCAGAGTCACCGGGCATCCTGTGTGGTTGTTTGGCTCTGCTTCTGAGCTGAGGTGAGCCAGAGCATCATGGCGGAAAGTGGGGGAGAAGCAGATCGCTCACTTTATGGTGGCAGGAAGCAGAGGGTGGAGACAAGGGACTCCAAAGCTTTCCTCCAGGGTCCTACTTCCATCTAACCATCACTTCCCCATCCTGCTGTCAAATATCAAGGGATTACCCTTCGTGATCCAATTACCTCTCAGTTATTACATCTCAGTGGGAACCAGGCTTTTAGCACATGAGTCTTTCGTGGCATGTTTCAGATCAAAACCACAGGTCAGAACTTCTGGGTCTCCAGCCTTGTTACAAAAAGCAAGCCCTTTCCAGCCAGCATGAGGTGGCAGCTTTACTTTGCCCCGTGCTCTTGACATGATGTCCTACCTTGTGACAGGCCAAGTGACTGTAGACCAAAGCCATGAACTAAATTAAGTCTTTCTGCATTTTAAGTTCATTTTCTCAGGGATTTTTGTCGCTGCAGTTAAACAATAGTATACAGCATCTCCTTTGTAGTCTTGGGTCTGGATTTTCTCCTACAAGCTAAGCATGTTCATCCACAGTTCTCTATGCAGGCCGAGACTTCTCTGACTTCCCATGCTCTCTAGTCTGTTAGATTATGATTTGACATGGTATTCGAGCAGCTAATTATGACAGCTTCATGGGACTTCCAAAGATGATGATGGCATGTTAAGAATAGGCCAGACCCCATTCCAAACACTTCACATATCTAAAGTAAATCCTCAGATCCCTGAGAATAGAGGACAGCTAACTTGGAGAAGTCAGCCAGCTCTAGGAAGTCAGCTCCAGGGCAATGGGATTCCACAGTCATTGTTCTCACTGTAATAAACTGCCATAGCTACGGGCACATCTCACGAAATAATTCCATATTGAATGCTTTCTTTCCTGCATTGAGTGCTTCTCCAGACTCAGCTCTGGTACTTTGTGCATGGCATTAGAGTGTATAACTTAGAGGACAAACTAGCATCCAGCCTGCTTTGTTTCTGGGAGCCTTGAGGCTGTACCTCCCTCCCGAGATAAAGGAGTTTCAGTTTCTACGAAGGCACCATGTATTGTAGCAAAGGTGCCCCCTCCAAGGCTAGCTCCCATCTCTAGGAGAATTACTTGTAGTATGACTTAGCCAAACTAATCATCACGTTCTGTCCCCTTGGCCCTAGCGGCTGGTTGGAGCAATGAGTACATAGCTCACACCAGGCTGGTTTGGGCCAACCAGGCTTCATTTGGAGTCTTTTAAATGAGGTCTGTGGACCTTTTCCTGGGTTGGTGAAAGCTGGAGTCATTACATCTATCTTCTTAGCCTAATAATGAGGCCAATTCCCAGCAAACCAGCCATAAAATGAGGAGAGAAAACCCCATGCCAGGACTACCCTTAGCCATTGGTCCAGTTATACCTCAATCCATTTTTTGTGAATAATTACAGATAATAAATCAATAAATTCTCATTTTTAAGTTGGAACACCTGGCTGTCAGTTGTAATGCATAAGAAATACAGGATGCCCTACACCCCAAGGCATTCCCTCCACCTCTGCTCCTGATCAATTTTGCCCTTCCCCCACAGCATTTGCCACTAACTCATGACTGTTTCGTTTATTCGGCTTATTTTTCTGTCTCCCTCCACCACCCAGCCTTACTGAAAGGCACAATCCATGATGGCAAAGATGACCATCATGTACCCAGCAGGTACTCCTGGAGATTTGTGTAATGCTACGCCCATGTGGATTCCTAAGGATTATTGAAATTTATTTTTGTGTGCATAAGAGAAGGACAACACAACTCTAGAGTTAACTGTGGACCAGCCTCCCTTCTAACAAGATGGGAGCCATTTGTCATGTCTACCATGTGCAGGTGAGGGCATGCCAATTCCCAGTATTGCAGTAATTTCAGGACAGGTGCTTTGTCATCCACAAAGACCATCCCAACACGGCAGTGATCCCCCATGCAGAACTACTTCAAACCCATTCTAAGAGCCTTTTCGGTGTTTATAGAATATACTCTTATCAGTTACTATCTCAATTTTCATTTTATCTCTCCTTTGCAGCCATGGGGATGTAAATGAATTAGGAGGGAAAGTGGACCCGGGATTTTTTCTTTCTTCTGCATCTTATTCCATAGACAACAAGGCCTTCTCTCTTGAGGGGATATTCTCCCTCTGACTTCTTTACATTCCAGTTCTCATTGCTGCGCTGCAGGGCCTGGTGCCTAGGTTCTATGTGGCTCCCATCGGCCTGCACAATCAGTTTATCGATTCATCTCTACCCAGGATCTGATGCTTTACTTCCTGGGCAGTGATCTGTCCAGATCCCTCTTTGGAGTGGCTGGCTGTCATTCCAGTGAAAATGACCCTTTTGTATCTACCTGTCACTGATGGGGGAAATACTTCTGTGTATGTTTATAAATAAAGTATTTGCTTGGCCAATGAGACAGCAGGTTAGGCTGGACTAGGAGTTAAAGAGGATTCTGGAAAATGTAGTAGAGAAGTGGTGATCCAGGCAGGAAGTGACATAGCAAGGAGACTCATATTTAAGAAGAGGAAAAAGGAAGTGTCGCTCTCTTTTCCCCTTGGCTCCTGCTCCAGCGGCACGATGTGATTCACCAACAAGGAGAGACGCCAATAAGGTGTCCGATAAGATAAGTCTTATAAAATATATAGATGTATGGTAATTGAGACTGAGCTAACAAATGAGAATCCTAGTCATTGGCCAAGCAGCTTTGAACCTAATACAAGACTCTGTATATTTATTTGTGCCTAACTTGGGCGGGCGGCTGGCATAAAGCACACACATGGTGGTGGGGCTCAGGCGGCTTTTGGCAGAAATATTTATCGTAACATGTCACCGCTTCCTAAATTTCACTATTAACGATTTATTTAGGGGTTGACAGGCCCTGTTAGAATAATACATTACAGCTGATGCTTTCCTCTGGACATCAAAAAGGGTTCCATTCGTTACCCCTTTCCTCACTAATCCTTCCTTCAGTTTTCCTTCAGCCAGCCCTCGATGGCTCTGGGGATAAAGGAGCATTCTCAGTACAGGTCAGCAAACTATGTTCACTGCTTAACCGTGTCACAAGGATAAAGGAATCAGCCGTCCACCTAACCTGACTTCGTGGTCAAGCACCATAGACTTTCTTCTTGGACACTTTTCCTTCTGATGGGCCCAGCCAGGGTCACAAGTGCTATATTCTTCTCCTACTGCCATGCAGACTCATGACCTAGGGTGTGGGGAAGCTTATGTTTTATGGTTCAACTACCTTCTCATTATTGGAGCAAATATGCGATAAAGAATCTCAAACTCTGAGCCCAGAGAAGTGAGCAAGGCCACAGGGCTTGCTAGTGGCAGAGGAGAGGTGAGTCCCAGGCCTCCAGGTCAGTCCACTGCACCACTTGTGACTGTCACCTCCCATCGTAGGTGCAGAAGAACTCATTTTGAGCACCACTCCACTATCTCAACCTTGTTCGGAGCCTGCAGAGGACAACACCATTTACCTCTCTGCTCAGACCAAGTGTTGCTGGGGACACAGGAGGCAGGGACGATGAGGAGGGAGACAGAAAGCATTCAGGAGTGTTTCTGAGTCTTACTTTACCTTTCTGTTCCCATCACCGTTATACTAGAACTCTGCAGGCTCCTAACCATAGCACTATTTAATGAGAGTATGTATGGTCTACTTCAGACTGGCAAGGGACTCCATGAATGAACATTCCATGGCAAGAGGATGAACAGCGGGGAAGTAAGGGAGGTTGGAGGATACAGGGGCTGAAGGGGACAGAAGTTCACTCTTGACTATTTGTTTCTTGGCTCCAAACTTTACTGGTATGACAGAGACCCAGTGGTCAGGAGGTGCATTTCTATTTGTTTAAGATAGCCAAAGGGAAGCAGAATATCAGAAAGGACTGTGGTGTGAACACTGAGATCAGAAGCCACTGTCCCACCATGCCAAGCTCTCTGAGCCTGATAGTCTGTGTACCGGAGGACTCATCAGTGTTCGCTGCTGCATTTACTCTCAGGGATAACGATTATATCAGCCACCAGATGAGAGGGAAGAAGAAGGGGCTTGTGCGAGGCTGGCAGACATCGATTCTTGCTCTATGGCTTGTACTTGCATAGGAAGTGTTGGTGCTCATTGCATCTGTTTTTGTTCCAAGTTAAGAATCCTGTAAGAAAATAAAGACATTTAAACCAAGCTCATTCATTACTGAATTTGCCAGAATTATCTGTGTGTTTTTCTTGGAGTCCTGGACAAGGGACAGTGTTGGTTATTTTAGGTGCCTATGTGGGTAGGATATGATATTGTTTAGTCCAGAAGTCCAGCAATTGCTAGCTGCCTAGCTGTGTAGATATTGATCTGTGGGTATTTTGTTGATATTGTTGACACTCAAATCAAAAGACATTTAATAAAGAGGACCAGACCAAGGGCTTCCTGGAACAGAAGGTTTTCCCATTAATTGCTTTGGATTCAGCCTTTCCAATCAAGTCCTGCAGTAATTTCCCTCTCCCCTACCCTCACCCAAGCATCTACACCTCCCATTACTGGTTCTTTGGGGACCCCCTGACTAGCATAAACACCCACTTTCTCACATCATTGCAGATTGTATGCGCTCTACTCCAGCACTCGGGAGGAAGCAGCACCTGACACAGACCCAGGAAAGTCTCCCTTTATGTGTTGTGCTTGGTTTAGTTGTTTTTTTTTAATTTAAGATTTATTTTTCATTTTTATTTATACACATATGTGCATGCATGCACTGTGTGTGCATGTGTGTACCTGCCCATGTGCACTGGAGTGCATATGTGTGGGTGCCTACAGAGGCCAGAAAAAGGGCATCAGGCCCTCTGGAGCTGGAGTTATAGGAGGTTGTGCACTGCCCAACTTGAGTGCTGGAAACCAAACTCCTATCCTCTGTAAGAGCAGAAGTTTCTCTTAATTGCTGTACTCACTAGCAACTTGACACATGCTAGAGTCATCAGAGAACAGGGAGACTCAACTGAGAAAATGCCTCCATAAAATCAGGCTGTAGGCAATACTGTAGGACATTTTCTTAATTAGTAATTCTTGAGGGAGGACCCAACCCATTGTGAGTGGGGCCATCTCTGGGTGGGTGGTTCCAGATTCTATAAGAGGATAGGCTGAGCAAGCCATGAGGAGCAAACAGCACCCCTCCATGGCCTCTGCATCAACTCCTGCATCCAGATTCCTGCCCTGCTTGAGTTCCTCTCCTGACTGCCTTTGATGATGAATTGTGATGTGTAAGTTAAATAAACCCTTCACTCTCCAACTTACTATTGGTCATGGCGTTTCATCATGGCAGTAGAAACCCTAAGACAACCGCTGAGCTATCCCTCCAGCCCCTCCTTTGTGTTTGAAATGGTTGCATCAAGGACCTGGGGATGGCTTTCCTAGACTCCACAGGTGAACTTCAAAGATGGACAAGCCACTGTAACCAGTCATGTCCCAACAGGTTACTAATTTAGAAAGAAGGGCCTGGACAGAAACTGGGGGCCATTTGGGGGACTGAAATACATATTTTTAGGAGAGGCCTAACTATTTCTGTCCTCAGAATTCCTCAGTCCTTGTCATCCTGGAGAGGTTGTGGAAGAATGTTGAGCTTCCTCTTAGCTGGTGCCTGCTTGGGTCTTGACCTGCAGGTCTGAGCCTGTCAACTGCTCTTATTCCCCATACTCCTGAGACACAAAGGGTAGCTGTGCATATATATGTCCTGATTCAAGTGGTCTGTAGTTGGGGCACCAGAACATGATGAAATGGGGACTATAGACTTGTTGAGTAATTTCTAGCATGGAATCAAGAGTGTGTGCACAAGCCTGCTAGCCTGAATCAGGCCTGCAGAACTAAGGTTGGCTGGCTGGATATGTAGTTGTGTAGGGTGCTTTGGTACACGCACTAAGCCCAGAGAAGAGTTGGAAGAGCAGCTTCCAGTAACCAAGAGCAGCTTTCCCATGGGTACCCACCTAGACTGGTCCCCAGTCTAATCTCCTGCCTGCCTTCCTCCCACAACTAAATAGGGATGTGCTGGGGATGGGGAAGGTGTGTGAGCACACCAAACCTGAGCATTGAGCTCAGCCTGTACATGAAGGCACCAAGTAAATGTCAAGGTCATGGGGATACTGCTCTCAACCTTTCAAAGGAGGCATCTGAGGCACCAGAAGGAAGTCTGCATGGGCTCAGGCAGCTCAGCAAGAGGAAGATGCCACATTTCTACAAGGTCATTCAGAACACAGAGCTTCTGCCCTTGACCCCCCAGCCAGACTGGGCATAACTTTTTTTTCCTTCTTTCTTTTTTCTTGCAGGACTGAAGATTGAACCCAGTGTTGTGAAATATTAGTTTAATATGTGTTAAATTCATTTATGCTATGGAATATTTGTTTAATGATGCACAAATGTGTTGCATTCTTTTATGTTGCATTTGTTTACCTCTGCAAAGTGGTGTTACTTTGCCTGTCTAAAATGGCTGATTGGTCTAATAAAGAGCTGAATTGCCAATAGCAAGGCAGGAGAAAGAATAGGCAGGGCTGGTGGGCAGAGAGAATAAATAGGAGGAGAGATCTAGGGAATAAAGAAGAAGGATCAAGAAAAGGAGAAGGAGAGGAGAATGCCAGGACCCAGCCACCCAGCCGCACAGTCAGCCACAGAGTAAGAAGGAAAGAAACATATATAAAGAAAATGCCCAGAGGCAAAAGGCAGTTAAAGAGAAATGAGATAATTTAAGTTAGAAAAGCTGGCTAGAAACAAGCCAAGCTAAGGCCAGGCATTCATAAGTAAGAATAAGTCTCCATGTATTTATTTGGGAGCTGGGTGGTGGGCCCCCAAAGAGTAAAAAAAAAACAAAAAAAAAAAAAAAACAAAAAAAACTAACTACAACCCAGGCCCTCAAATATACTAGACAACTGTTCTACTGATGAGCCATATTCTCAGCTCTCTTCTTAACTTTTTATTATAAGACAGGGTCTTACTACATTGCCCAGGCTATCCTTGAACTCACTCTGTAGTTCAGGCTGGTCTTGAACTTGATGAGCCTCCTGCCTCAGCCTTCCAAGTACTGGGATTATAGGCCTGTGGTAGTTTACAGTCCCAAAATGAAGCAGAAGGTCACAAAACAATTAGATTAGGATGCAGAGTGAAGAGTCCCAAGGGAATGACAAAGGGACACAAGGGACAAAATACCCAGAAGTCCTTCCTAAATAGAAAGGAGACAGGAATGGGTCCATTGTACAGATATAAAATAGCACTGGGCAGGGGTCTCATGAAGATTTTCCCTTTAAGTCCTTCCCTTGGCCAGCTTTTCCCTAGCCTTGTTCCTTTCCCTGGGTTTTTAATTGATTACCTAATTTTATGTTCTCTCCCAACCCCCACCCCCATATGTGGCTGACCTGTGAGCTTCCAGGGAGTCTCTTATCTCCACACACAGCCCCCATCTTCCTACCCATGTGCTGAGATTACACATGCACACTACCTTGTCCAGCTTTATGTGGGTTCTGGAGATTCAAACTTGGGTCTTCATGCCTGTGCAGCAAGCATACTGCCCCAAGCCACCTCCCCAGCCCTCTTCTTTGGGTTTCTTTGTGTCTGAAGCCTGTGTTATGTTTGCTGTGTGCTGAGAAGGGATGGGATAAAAAAGACTCAGGTTCCCACAGCTATGCCACAGGCTCCTTCTGTGTGGGGTTCTGATGATAGGAAAGGATTTGAGAACTTCATCCAGTGAGGAGCCCAGAACCATGGGGATTCAAAGGGTCAAGGGAAACATCTGGCCAACTGCTCCCCAAAGCTGGTCTGGCTAAAAGGCAGATATGGAGGGCCCCATGCCATATAGGTCTGAGAGACCCTGGACTGTGTTCTGCTGGAATGTTCTCCAGTTGATCTTTGTGACTTTGAATCTCTCCTAACACAGTTTCTACCACAATGAAAACAAAATGTTCACCTTTTCTTTGGTTGACTCTGGTGGTAGGCTTCTGGCTGCATTCTGAGGTAGTTCACAGTGAGTTTGGACAGTGTTAACTATTAAATTTCCCCTCAAATTGGGCAGGCAGCCTTGTTTTAGTAGCTTGTACCTATGGCTTTGCCTGTGTACTGGCTAACTTGCCTTCACAGCAGCAGTGTGGGCTCTGCTGGCCTACAAGATTCCCTTCTCCAGCTTTTTGCCTCTGACGCCTTTGTCATAGTCTGTTGCCTCATGCCTGCTCCCTTGCTGTTAAACAGTTCCTTCACTGGTGTATCAATTTGGCAAAGACTGCAGAGTGGGCACAGAGAGCTGAAGGTTCTCGACTGTGTGTCGAGACCACTGTCCTGTAAGGTGGTGTTGTTGAATGAAAGGGGTGTTGGGAAGGTGCACAAGGGTACCCCTTTTGCTCTTACTAAAGGACGGAGCTGTAGCTTGGAGAGAGGGAAGTGACACAAGGAACTTACTGTCCTTCGGGTTCAGCGCAGCACAGTGCCTGCCTTCACTCTTTGTCCTGCGATTCCAGGGTCTGTACAGCTGTGTAGACCCATCAATCCATCGCCATAACTGATTCTGCAAAGACAGGAAACAGAGGGAATGTGCAAGTCAGCCAGCTCACCCTCCCACTGCCTTGTTGGGCCTTCAGCCCAGTGAAATGGGGGTTTCATGGGATGGAGTACAGAAATGTGTGAAGAATCAAATTAGAAAAGCCACTCCATTCTCGGTAACAGAGGAAAACATCACTAATGTTTTAGCATATTTCCTTCTGATGGAAACATGGTTATCAATGTACTAAAATACAGTCCTCTTTAAAACAGATATTCAAGTCTTTCATTTGCTTTCTAAACAAACCTGTCTTCAACACAAGGATGTCATAATCTACCTAACAATCTCCTATTGACTACTCGGTATATTGTTTCCAATTACTATGAAAAACACTGGTATGACTAATTTTGTTGAGATTCACTCTGTGTTCTCAAAATTATTTCCTTATAATATATCTCAGAAACAGAATTAATGGGTCAAGTAATGTGACTAGTTTGAGGTTATCAATACCCACTGACACAGTACTTTCCCAAAACTGCCCACTTGATGGGGGAGCCCTTCTCTGTATATGTTTGACTTAGTGGTTGATAAAGTGTTTTGGTCAATAGGGAATCGAGATAGGTGGGTCTAGGAGTCAAGGAGGATTCTGGGAAATGTAGTAAAGAGAAGTCTTGTGATCCAGGCAGGAAGTACAAATTTACATGCTCACTGACTGGGCACATGGTCCATTTCTCTACATCCTCAAGATATTATTCATGATACAAAGAAAAATGCTGGCAATCTAAATCAAATTATGTCATTTTAGTTTGCAGTTCCTTGATTATTAGCGATAAGAGTACAGTTTTAGAACATTTGTTTGTCATTTGTGTCTCACAGTCACACATGTGAAAAATCAAACTACAAAAACATCTCACAGAAATAGATGCAAATATATAGCTTGTCTCAGAAATCAGAGTTTTACTTGACAGCAAAGTAAATACATAAACAAGGAAATATTCAGCCAAATGAGGTGGTGCCCGCTTTTAATGCCAGCACTTGAGGCAGCAGAGGCAGGCAGATCTCTGGGAATTTGAGGCCAACCTCGTCTATTTAGTGAGTTCCAGGTCAACCAACACTACACAGTGAGACACTTGTCTCAAAGAGGGGAGGATCTGGAGAGATGGCTCAGCTGTTAAAAGTACTTGTTACTTTTACTGAAAACCAGGATTGGTTCCCAGCACCCACATGGCAGCTCACAACTGTGTTACCCCAGTTCCAGGGTACTTGATATCTTCTTCTGGCCTCCCCAGGCACCAGGCACATACAAACATGCAGGCACATACTCATACACAGGAATTAAAAATATAAAAATATTTTAAAAGTTAAAAATTGCACAAGTCAAATAAACACCATTTAAAGCAAATAACTGTATAACAGTTACAGCAAAAAACAAACCCCAAAAACAAAAAAAAAAAAAAAACACTTGTTTTTCTGCAATATTCAAAAGACAAAATATAATGTGATTCATAGGCAATTGCCAAAGGTGACCACATGTTCATGGAATAAGGTGTGTGAGCATTGGTGTCTCCAGCTATTTCATCAGGATCGGAAAGGAGGGCTTGCCCTCCTATGTCCCCATTTCAGGTACGTATAGACGTCCCCTTGCCCAATCCATAAATACAGACGTTCTGTGCTGCTTCTCATAGTCAAGTGCTGATGAAGAGGACAGAAAGGTCCAGAAGAAAGAATTAAGGATGATTTTTTTAAAAAGTGACAGAATCTCAGAAAAAAGGTTAGCTGAATGTTTTCACCTTTAATTAAGACACAAAGGCAATTAAATTACTCCGAATCTTCTAGAAGATTGGTTTGCATGCTTTCTCTACCCCTCTGTCTCTCTCTCCTTTATTGGAAGGTTCTAGAAAATTGGTAATTTTGTGTCTGAGGCTCCAGGAGAACCTTAATTAAAGTTCTACAAAAAGGAGCTATTTAAATGATTTCTTCTGCTGGGGGAAAGAAGGGGTCCCTGACCTTCAGGCCTTGTCCTGGATCTTTGGAGGTGCTTGGCTGCAGGGCTGGTTACTACTTTCATCCTGTTTATAGGCCAGGAGGCCACTTCTCAGGAAAGGATTGTCATTCTGGGTTTCCCAAGAGGCTCCGTGAGCCAAACATGGGGTTACCTTCTGGGGGTCATGCAGGCCAATCCACACAGGCAGGTTTCTTTGATAGCCAAATATGTAATTTGATATGACGCTGGCTTCCTTTTCATTCAAGACAGATGCCAAATGGGATCCATTTCCATATGACTGACACTCCAGCTGCAAGGAGAGGTCCCATTAATGATGCCATGAGCATACAGCTCTCTCCTTGGAGCCCTGGTGTGCCAAGAAGGATGGATTCCCTCCCCGCCCCCCACCCCCAGAAACTGGAATAAACCCCACAGGTGATTTTTGTCGCTATACACTATACGAGAAGACAGAAGGCCATAGTGTTGGGTCCCAGAGGAAGCCAAAGCTCAAGGCCAGGGCAGGAGATTTAGGATCAAAGGAAATACCCTGGGGCCCCAGTGACCTTTGTAAGTCACTTCACCTCTCTGAGGCACAATTTACTCATAATTACAGAATCTGGGGTTGCCTGGCTCTCCCTCTCCCTATCTCTTTCTGGCTCAGTCTTTCTTCCTTTCACTCTCTCTTCCCCCAGTTATTTAGGAATCCACTCAATTAGACATTCCATCCCCTGGATTTTCTTTGATACTTCTCTCGGTCTAATCAAACAAAAATCATCTTTGCTTACAATGCAATGAAAATTTCTGTTTAGATGTCACAACCACACATTTCTTTTATACGTCACTTGGTTGTTGAGGGGAAGTACCCTTATGTAGCCAAGGCAGGTCCCAAACTACTCATGACCTCCTATCTCAGCTTGCAAGAGCTGGAGTTGTAGGTGTACTCCACCACACCCCGTTCTCACAGATTTGGAAGTCAGAGAACACAGCCTGATACTCATTAGCTGTCACTTGGTGGGTTTGCCTCCCTTGTTCCTTTCCTTCCTTTGTGGAGTTACACACAGGACACTTGCAACCACTCTGGCCTGGGTCATGCCACATTGCATCTATATGTGTCAATTGGTCCCAAGCTGGAGAGACAGCAACATCAATTCTCCACTTACTTGGACTGGCTATTTGGATGTTTGGAGACATCTTACACAGAGCTAGAAAGAATACAATCCAGGCACATGTGTGCTATGTGAAGGCACCTCCCATTGGCTTTTTGCTTGGTGTCCCTGAGACCTGTTTCAGGCATTTCCACATCACTCTCTCCGGTAACTCACATAGGGGAATTCAGTTATTCTTTGTACAAGTCCCTCCATGCTTTATGCTTCTTTGACATGCGTATTTCTAGCTATCTGAGTGTCCTGAGGCTTCTCCTGGGGTCCCAGGAAGAACCCTTGACTTGTAAGTCAAAAACGATCTACAGCTCTAGCTGGCTCCTTTCTCTAAAAGAAACCAGCAGCTCAAACTTCTCACCTCAGCATGAGACCAGTTTTCCATCTTCCGGAAGTACCCATAGCAGTGGGACTTGTAATAAAACCACCCCGAAGCACAGCTGGGTCTCACGAGATCTGTACAGAAACAAAAGGCAGTCACAGATTTTGATGTCAAAAAACTCGGTATGGTGATGAGACACGGCTTTTGGATTTGGAACACCTTAAAAAAAGGGAAGAGTCCATTTCGGAAGGTCCCTGCTGCAATGCTAAAAATGTCTACTGTGTGGGGCTGGGGATCTAGGTAAATTGGAGGGATGCCTGCCTTGCACGCACAAAGCCCTGAATTTGATTCCCAACTCTTCATATGTCAGGTGTGGTGTATATGTCTGTGATCCTCACACTCAAATGATGAAGAAGAATCAGGAATTCAAAGCCATCCTTGGCTACATAGTGAATTTGAGGACAGCCAGGGCTACCTGAGACTTATCTCAACACACACACACACACACACACACACACACACACACACACACACACACACACACACAGAGAGAGAGAGAGAGAGAGAGAGAGAGAGAGAGACAGAGACAGAGACAGAGACAGAGACAGAGACAGAGACAGAGACAGAGAGAACAAACAAAATTAAACCCCAAATTTTTATTATTACTCTTCTCCCAGCCTGCATCAAAGGACCTTTTACCAGGGACTATTTACTAGGAAGGGAGAATCAACCTTCCTGGGAGTACTGAACACACACTCTGAACCAACAGTAATTCTAAGAAACCCAAATATCACGGTGGCCCAGCTGTCAGAGAAGGAATTAAGGAGGGTGTGGAGCCATTGGAATTTTGTGCTCTGAAGTGTCAATGCCAATCAACTGTTGCCATTTCCCTGGATCTGAGTGTGTAACTGCAGTAGACATACTCAAGCCACTGGTAGAATGACACAGCCAGGCTTCGTGGAGTAGACAGACATTAACTGGGAGTTAGAGAGGTATTATTAGGAGAGCCTTTTGGAAGGGAGTGGGAGAAATGGCAACTGGGCTAAAATGAGATCATGGGTGGGCTGTACCTCAATATCGAGGAGAGGGCACGGTTTATATTTCAGAGGAAAGGAATGGGCTGGGCAGAGGCATGGAGGCAGGAATGTGTCTGCTGAGTGCAGAAATAGCAAGTCCCTAAGTTTTCCTGAAGCACAGGGGTTGTGTAAGACAAACTGGCCAACAGGAACAAGAAAGGCCTGTGGCAAAGGAGGCTGTGACTCAGGAAGGCTCAAGCTTTCCATCCTAGGGGACTCCAAGTTTAGTTGACAATGTAGAGTAACTGTTACAAAAAGCCTCTGAGGATTATCTGAAATACACTGATGCCAAGCAGCAAAGATCCTCATTTATTTCTGCTATTAGAAGAAACAACAGGATTTTTACATTAAGTAAAGGGAAAGCATTTATCCCTGGATGCAGCCACCATCAGCAGGCGGGCCGATGCTGGCATTAGGCCAAGCGATTTATTCCAGCTCTATTTTCATCAAAATATATCAGAAAGATGAAACAGGACCAGATGGTTACCTGGTAAAGTCTCTATAAAATAGAAATGCTACTCTTTAAGGTCAGTCTTATGGCCTAAAACCCATGTTTCTACCAGGAATCCTTCCAATCTTTGATTTATGAATATGCAAAAATGAGAAATTAGGAACTTAGTAACAAACAATTACAAAGTTGAGAAACCTCAGCTGTTTTACAAGAAAATTTGAAAAAAGTAAAGGAAATCTTAATTTTTGAATCTGACACTAAATATTTTTCTTTTCCTTAAAAAAATGTTATTTGCAAGAGTGCTTTGCTATGTAGCCCAGGCTGGACCAGTAGATGTTCCTGCTTCAACCTTCTGAGTGCTGGGATTATAGGAATGCACCAAAGCCCTGATGAAACCAAAGCTTTGTTGTTGTTGTTTTGTTTCAGATCGCAGAAATAAAATTGTGAAAGTGGATGGCTTTGGGCGGGGTGGGGGGGGGAATCTGTGCTTTGTGTTGACTAGTTTTATGTCAACTTGACACAAGCTGGAGTCATCAGAGAGGAGGGAGCCTCATTTGAGAAAATGCCTCCATAAGATGGGGCTATAGGACACTTTTTAATTAGTGCTAGGGGAGGGCCCAACCCATTGTGGGTAATGCTGTCCCTGGGCTGGTGGGTCCTGGGTGCTATCCGAAAGCAGGCTGAGCAAGTCATGAGGAGCAAGCCAGTAAGCAGCAGCCTTCCATGGTTCTGCATCAGTTCCTGCCTCCAGGTCCCTGACCTGTTAGAGATTCAGTCCTGATTCCTTTGATGATGGACCATGACATGGAAGTGTGACCCAAATAAACCCTTTCCTTCCTAACTTGCTTTTGATGGTGGTGTTTCATCATGGCAATAGTAACTCCAACTAGGACAACGCTGATTATTGGGAAGGGCTATAGTTTTCAAACCAGTGAAATATCCCCCAGGACTCATAGATTCGAGTGGCTGCTCCCCAGCTGGTGGCATTGTTTTAAAAGACTGTAGAACGTTTAGGAGGTAGAACCTCACTGGAGGAAGTGGATTCCTGGGGGCTGGCCTTGAACTCTGTGTAGCCAAGGCAGGTCAGGGATCTGAGATCATTCTGCAATGTTCTGAGCAGCCAGGATTCCAGTCATGCATCACTAGACTCAGCTAGAATATAGCTTTTAAAAACCATCACCATTATTATGATAACGGGTAGAATATTACTGAAAATATTAACCAGATGCAGTTCCCACTGTCTCTAAATGTTTCTCTGTTTCTCTTCACTGAGTTCCAGGCAGCCACAGGCCAGGGCAAGGAACCATTGTGGGGACAACAGAGCTATAGTCTTGGCCATCTGCCTCTTTTGAAAGAGAAAATCTATTTCTAAGTTATCCACGCCTCCTTTACATGCAAGATTAGACTTTTTCCATGAGCTGTTGTGCAAATACATGGGATCTGTCTTAAGCACAGTTCTCAGGACTGTAACAATCAACAAAAAGTTTTTCTACAGCTGGGAGGAAGATCTGTCTGGAAAAGAGCCATGGAAGGACCCATGGTATATATTTTGGCTGTATCTACTCCTGGAGAGAGAACCAAAGAGATTAGTGAAGTCCTGGGAAATGAGTTAGAGCGTCTTATCTTATTCTCCAGAATATAGTCAGGGCAAATGTCAAGTTCTTACAGGAAACCAGAGGTCAGGGCAGCCCCGAAACAGCATATGAAAATGGTTGTAAGGCTGCTCAGCAGGGGCTGGGGGTAGCTTTTGGTGTTCTGTGCTTTCTTGCAGGGGGGCAGAAATGGTGTTTGAATTCCTGGTCCTGAGAAGCCTTAAATGCTGCGATAACTGGTGGCTGGAGGCAGGTGTGGGGTTGGGGACAGCAAGTACCACACAAAGCCATAGCAAGAGCAGCCTTCAACTGATGACCCCCAAAACACTATTTCTCTTGACACTTCCTTGCATTAGTTCCTCCCCTTTGTCAAGCCAATTCAAGAAGTTTTAGGCCTCAATGGATCTTTTAGTGGCCTCTTTTCTCAACAGAAGTAATGCTCAAGCAAGCAATTTTTACATTGCCATCTCCAGCTCCCAGCAAGGCTGTGGGGGACTGTGGGAGATGTCCAAAACTAGGAGCTGGCCAGAGCACCACATAGTCTAGTGATGTGACTTTTGGCAAATATATTTTTCTCTGCCCACATTTTACTCATAAATTCAACAAAGCAGTTACATTAGATGAGCCCACATTTCATCTTGTTCCAGTCCAGATATTCCATGGTATTTTTTTCTCAGTATACTCAAACTTTCCTTGTTCTGTTTTCTCTTCTGTAGATCCTATACTGTCGCTGGCACACACCCTGTCGTTAATGACTGGTCCATGAGTGAGCAATAGCCATCTCTGCAACTAGGTTTGCAGGTCCCTGGCAAAGTAGACCATGTAATATGCTCAAATCAGAAAACAGTGCATAAATGTTCGGGCTTTGTGATTATAGCTGTCAGCTACAGACAGACAGTCTGATGCCTGTTGGGTTCTTAAAACAGTCTCTTCATCATTCACAACAAACTTGCCAAATTTATTCTGCAACCCACGATTTAAGTATGGCTTACAACCATCGTGGGCTGGCTTTATTTGACTGTAGAGCCTTTGACATGTCGTATTATTTTTCCTTCTTTGGTATTTCTTTCCTGAAATGCCTGAGGGGGCGAATGGATGGTGTGTGTGATGTGTGCACCGTGTGCTTGCTGGCTGTGGCTGCCTTCCAATAGTGACTGAACTCACCACTCAGGACTTCAGGGCCAGCTACACAGCTCAGCAGTAGGAGCAGCCGGACACATTTGGGAGCCATCTTCCTCTTTCCCCTGACACGATACTTCGATGCTTTGATTTCAAGGCCCTTAGAGCTCTTTCCAGTTTTTCCTTAAAGTCTCTGGTATCTCTAAAACCTGCAATTAGGACCAGAAGGGTGATGGCATTTAGACACCACATCAAAATTATTTCCAAGTAGATGCAGGTTTTACAATAGAGATAATCTCAGGTTTAGCATAGGGATGATGAGCATTTAATTTATGAGGTTTTATTCTTACCTTCAAGCCCCTCTGGACCGATGTCAGAACCCTAACTACAGTTGGAGGAAGTCCTTGGCAATCTTAGTAAAGTTAATTTGTGAACCACCCCTTGCTCCTGGGTTATCTCCAGGAAAGCCAGCAGAGGGCGACCTGGGCACATTTCCTCACAGGTAGTAATAGCCCTTCTGAAGTCCCAGAAATATAATAAAGTAGTTCCAATACTGACATTTTTTTTAATGCTGAAGGTAAACAATTGGCCCAAATTCAGCTACAGATAAGAAGGCCTTGGGTCTTCAAGGACTGGGTCATGTGCTCTGTGTCACCAGCTATAACTAGATCTGACTCTTTAATCCTGTTGACATCACTTAAAAAAAAAAAAAAAAGCTTTGCTAGTCTCCCCTTTCATTACCAAAAAAACCCCACAAATCATTAAAATATCAGTACAGACCAAGAAGTGGGAAGTGAGCCCACCTCCCAGTGACAAGCAGTTTGGTGAAGAGCCCACAGACTCTTCCTAGGCACCTGTGCATAGTTTTCCATAAATCTAATCACACTGTCTTGTGACTTGGCTGCTTCTCAGACACAGACCAGCTACAGAAGACATTCTTGCAGTCACGGTTCTTTGTTCAGTGTCTCTTCTCTGTTTGGTATGACCTCACGTGTTCCACTACTCTCACAGAGTAAGTCCATTGTCATTTTGAACCCCTCCCTGTCTTCTGGAAGGCTTGCCTACTCGTCCTACTCAGGACTGGTGCCCTCCTATCTCATGAAAAACATTTAAATTTATCAAAAGTGTTGTTTACTAAGTTTGGCACTTAAAAAGAAATGTTTTCTTGTACCTAAAGGCTGCCGATGAAGTGGAGCATCTTTTTAGATATGATTTTTAAAATTTCTTATGTGAATTATTAGTTTATAGCTTTCTATATTTTTCTATTTTGTTGTTCTTTTCTGATGATTGGTGAGACTGTATTTTGTACATTTATGCCTCCCATTGGGGTACTAAAAGTATCTCTTAATTCATATTTTTCTCTCATTGATATTTTTGTTTTTACCATTCTGAAGGACCACAGACTTCAAATGTAGGGGCCAACATGACACCCCAAAACCCCACTTCTTTTTTGCTTCCTCACAGTAGTCCTTGCCCCTCTGCCTAGTGCATCCAGCAAGTACTGAGCTATGTGTTTCACTGGATCTTTCAGTGGCCTCTTGACAGAAGTAAAGTTCAAGTTTTAAAAATGCCTTTGTTGTGTGCGTGCATGGTCTCCTTTATTATCTTTGGAATGTCTATGAGAAACAGTAGCCACCACTGTGTCATACGGTTAAAATAGGTAGCCACATGCCCTTCCATTCTTACCTACGCTTTATGGCAATTCTAAGCCGTAGTGGTTTCCCCAAAATAACATGAAAATGAAGAATTCATTGAATTCTTATCTAACCATGCTTTCTGATTAAAAAAATAAAACAAATAATAACCTCTCAAATAATCGATGGCTTGGGAGATGCAATAGGGCATCTAAATGGGAGACTTCTGGAAGCTCTATCTGCAGCCCCCGTGAGCACTTGGGTCTGACAGTAACAGAAGGGGCATCCCTTCTCTCCTATTTGCTTTGATTTTTTAAGATTATCCCATGAACCTTGCACTTCTTTGCTGAACTTTCCTTTCAAAAGTACTGTGGGATTTCAAAGTTATGAAACCCTTTGAAATGTAAATGGAACTCAATGTTGGTGGAACTCAACATTCAGACTGACTGGCTGGAGGAAGGGAGGTCAGTCAGCATTTCTTTCCTTACTCTAAATGGACTTGAGACATCTGGTGAGGCCCTGTCATCTCCTTTGACCTCCATACTGACCTTGGTAACTACACTGAACAGCAAGTGTTAGTGTTTGGCCAGTAAGCAAAGTGACACTCGTTGTATTCTGTAACATTCCCTAAATTTCACAGATAACAGCCGCAAAGCCACCACTGGAGTCAACACTGCTGGCCTGGCCGCCAAAGCTAACTCTCAGTAAGAGCAGAAAGAAAATAAACAACTCAACTCAGAGCTGAGGAGAGGACTCAGGGGGTAAAGATGCTTGCTATGCAAGCCTGGTGACTTGAGTCCCATCCTTGGGACCCCTGTAAAGATGGAAGGAAAGAACTCCACAGAGCTGTTCCCCAATGCCAGTTTGCCACGCACACATGTGCAGACACCCACACAGAAATTAATATTGATGATGATGTCAAAAGTAAACTATTTAAACCAAACCGTACTATAACAAACACTCCAGCAAAAGCAACAGAGCTGTGACCACTAGGTAGCTAGCAGAGAATAACAGGTGTTCACAGAAAGCCCTCTTTCCCCGCTGCAGGGAGGATTACCTGGTTGGAAGCCACACTCTGAGAACCTGCCTTCTTCAGCTTCAGTGGTCCCAGGTTCCTGCAGCTTTATACCTTCTTGCCTCAGGATGTGATGACCTGTTGAAGTCATGAAGCAATAGCATTATTTACTAATAATTACCCTTATCTACAGTCAAAAAATGAACTGTTCAAGTGATAGCTTAAGAACGGACACACAATGAGCTTTGTCTAGCCAAGATCAGAACCTCTCCCTGTGTGCAAACAAAATCTTTAATGTCCACGTTATTAAAGTTAACAGTATCCTGTAGTCTGAGAATGGCCTGTTTCCGCTCCCATTTCTTCACTTTTTTGTGCTTAGTTCTATTTTGCAATTTTCCTCTCCTTTTTGTCCCTTTGTGTGGTGGTAGGTGACTTCTATCTTTCTTTCTTTTCTGGAAAGACGTTCCACTCTGAAGAGTTAGATTTCTATCCTTGCAGGAAAGATTTGACTTTAGGGTCAGACTGAGGACTACATAGGCTCTTCTCTCCACAGGGTCCGTTCCTAGAATGCATCAAGGTCCTTAGATGCCTGTTTGCCTCTCTCCTGTGGAACTGAAGGTACTGAAAACTTATTTAATCCCAGCACTCAGGAGGCAGAGGCTGGAGGATCTCTGTGAGTTCAAAGCCAGTTTGGTCTATAGAGCGAGTGCCAGGATAGGCTCCAAAGCTAAACAGAGAAACCCTGTTTTGAAACAGTGGGAAGAAAAGAAAGAAAAAGAAAAAGAAAGGAAGAAAGAAAGAAGGAAAGAAAGAAAGAAAGAAAGAAAGAAAGAAAGAAAGAAAGAAAGAAAGAAAGAGAGGAAAAGAAAAAAGTAGAAAGGCCACCAGGTTTGCTTTTCTGTGAAAAGGCTAAGGGATTTATTTTTGTTGTGGGTGCCAGAGACTACTCACTTCAAGCTACAGAGTTAGCTCTGTTAGGGCTATTGTGTCTGAAAAAGGTCACAGTGATGCTCAGATCTTACTCCAGAGAAGTGCCTTGGCTAATGTGACTGTCAGTTGTAGAAAAGTCAGAGCTCTCTGCCCGAAGCCTAAGTTGCTTTCTAGATGCCATTCTGCCTCTGTTGTTGGGATTTTCCAACCTGTGTGTAAATTCATGCTAGGACCCAAGAAAGCAAGGTTTTCCCAGCCTGGCTCCTGCAGTGACCTGGACCCTCTGATGATGCTCAAGGGGAAGAGCACAGGGTCTGGCTGATTCATGTTTGAGTTCTGTTCCCCTCTCACTAAAAAACACTCATCATCAGCTGGGCGGTGGTGTCACATTCCTTTAACCCCAGCACTCAGGAGGCAGAGGCAGGCAGATCTCTTTGAATTCGAGGCCAGTCTGGTCTACAGAGTGAGTTCCAGGACAGCTCTGCAATATGAATAAATAAACAAACACTCAAACAAAAAATAAAACTCTAATCATGTGCTGAACCTCTTGGAGCCATGATCTCCTAATCTGAATATGAAGGAGGGTATTGCTAGGTGAGCTTCCCTGTTTAATACACAATGCTTTTCCCCTTTAGAAAGCTAGATAGGGAAGGCACTGCGGCACTGTACAACAGAGAGCACAGATACCAACTCTGAGCCTTTCAAGTTCCAGAGGCCTGATCCAGAAGGAACGCTGGCAAGTTTTGCAAAATATTGTGGTGAGGTAGAACTTCTTCAGCCAAGCTCTTCCTTGACTGTTGCTCTGATCCATGTGCCACTGTTTTTAAGACTTCAGATGACAAAAAGAGTGTCAGAACATGTGAGTTACTATGTAGAGGTTTCTTACCGGAACCTCCATTGGTCAGGACAAAACCAGGGCACCAATAGAACCCACACCCAATTTTGAGACATAAGAATAAAAGGGATCCTTATCTGACATGAGGGCTGGCACACACTAATCCCATAACTCGGAAGCTGGAGTAAGACCGTGAATCTGCAGATACGCTGGGCTCCATCATGAGTTCTAGGTCAGCCTGAGCTACATGGCAGTGGGGTGAGGGATGAAGTTCAACTGATAGAGTACCTGTCTAACATGCAGCAACAATTAAAGCAGAGCTGGTGTCACGGACTGTGATTCCAACACTCAGAAGGGTCAGAAGCCCAAGGCCATCCTCAGCTACATAGCAGAGTTTTAGACCAGTCTGTGCTGCATAAAACTCTGTTTCAGAAACAGAGAATGTAAGGGATCAGAAAGACATCTAAATTTAAAAGTCTTGTTGACTACCAAGAAGGCATGATCTAAAAGAAACTGTTTATAAACACATCATACATGAAATTTAGAAAGCAAGAAACCTAAAGTGCACAAATCAGTAACAATTACTTCTCAAGAGTCAGGAATCAGATTGGGACACTTAAGAGATGGTTCAGCTACTAAAAGCACTGACTGCTCCTGCAGAGGACCTGGGTTCAGTTCCCAGCACTCACACAGAGATCCACAACTGCCTGTAACTCCACCTTCAAGTGGTCTGACACCTTCTATTGACCTCTATCGTGCACTTCACACATGTATGCAGGTAAAACACCCATGTATACCAAAGAGTCAGCCATGATTACCTGTATAAATACATACAAATAACACTAGATAGACTGAGCAGGTTGTGTACACACACACACACACACACACACACACACACACACACACACACTAGCAACCTCAACCAAAGAAGAAGAGGCTATGATTTCAAGAGGGCATAAGGGGAGGTTGGTGAATAGAAAGTTGTTGGTGATGTAATTCCATTTTAGCTAAAGAGAGAGAGAGAGAGAGAGAGAGAGAGAGAGAGAGAGAGAGAGAGAGAGAAAATAACACAAAAAGAAAAGAATACAAGAGTCGAAATGGCACCGAGATGGAGAAACAAAGTGAAGACAGCTTTAGGAAATGATTTTCAAAGTAAGAAGGGAATTGGCTTTCCATGTAGAACTCTATACCTAGCCAGGCAGCCATAAGGGTACATACAAAATAGTTAAATTTAAGTTATAAGAACTTAAAAGCAATCAACAGAATCATTGAGCTTACTATTACAGTATGTCTTTGGAGGAAAAAAATATTCCAGAAGCAAAGAATTTGATACACTGGAGGAGTAAGTGTTGAATGTAACAAGTAATTATAATGATGTTTGGAAAGATTAGCAGTACTTTATTTTTAATATGAATAGAAGCCAAAGAAGCATCCAATATCCACCGAGGTTAGAGGGAGTTGACATGAGGCTGAGCCAAATTGAGGCTTTATTAGAAAATAGTCATTTGACGGTCGTGGCAATGGTTCAGTGGATGAAGTGTGGGCTGTACAGCATGAGAACCCAAGCTCAGTTCACCCCAAAAGCTAGGTATGGTGCCAGGTGCTATATTCCCACAGGGAGGTGAAGACAGGAGAATCGCAGGGCCTTCACTGGCCAGCTAGGGCTTAACGAGAGAGCCTCTCTCAGGAAACCAGGCAGAGAGTCATTGAAAAGAACAGCCTCCACATCTGTGTGGCTCCTCCCTCTCCTCCCGCCACCATGTCCATAGCATACACACAAATATTTGAGGGTATGTATTCTCAGAATTCTTGTCAATGAAAACCCGATGTTATGCTTCCTATGAGAATTACAGTTGAGGGGGCTGGAGAGGTGGCTCAGCCATTAAGAGCACTGGCTGCTCTTGTAGAAGACCCAGCACCCACATAGAGGTTCATGACAACCTGTGACTCTAGTTCTAGGGGATGTGACACCCTACAAGTAGCAGGCACACATATGGTGTGCACACACATACATATAAGTGGGCAAAACACTCATATGTAAAATTAAAATTTTTAAATAAAAAAATGTTTCATGAAAAAGAAAATTGCCATTGAGCCCCATATTCACCCAGATTCTGGGCATGACTAATCAAACCTTCCACGTCTCAACCCCCCCCCCATTTGTGTTTCCTGCACTGGCACACTGTTCCATCAACACCATCTGCCCCTGTTTGCCCACAAGTCCCCATGCCCTGCCAGTTTCCAGGCCTATTTGTTTGCAACATCCTTCTTCTCTCTCTTCATTTGGTCATGTTTATGCATGAACTACTTAATTAATTCAATAGACATTGAATGTGATCAACACAAGGATCTGGTGTGTAGACGTAGGTGCCAGGTGAAAGGGACAGGAAGATGCTTCTGTGTGTCTACAAATGGGTGTACAGAGACCAGAGGTCAAGCTCAGGTGTCGATTCTTAGCATCTGTCCACCCTCCCCAAATCTGGCCTTCCACTTGGGATCTGGGGGTCAAATGCAGGTCTTCGTGCTTGCACAGTGAGCTCTTTACAAGCCAGCTGTCTCCCTAGCCCCAGTTACAGTTTCCGTTTGGACGGTATTCCTGTTCTCCACTCTGACAGGGGTCATCCTCCCAAGCAGCTCGTGTATCGGTGCTTGTTTAAGGTGTCTTTCTGTCTGTTTTCTTGATGCTTTTCCAGGCCACTCACAATGGGGATTCATAATGTCTCTCACCTGTATGAGCCCATCCTCAGCAAAGTGTATTGACCAGTGTGACCAGCCACCCCTGAAAGAGCCTTTGCTACAAGCCTCTACCCCCACACCTTTTTTTAGCCCCACAGAGAAAAGTGTCACTTAATAAATTCTTTTGGAACTTTCTAACAGGAGATGTTTGTTTTGTCTGCAGAGAGATCTTACACTTGAAGCTGAAAGCCTCTTACCTGTGTTAACGTCGTAATTCAACTTAGCTTCCAACTAGTCTCCTCCAAGTAGAAATGCACTTTGTTGCTATTGTGAAGGACTCACTTCCAAAAAGAGGAAGGCGACTCGCTTAGATAGGGCTAACTTAGCAGCAGAACACGTGCTGAGCTTGTGTGAGAGTCTGGTTCAGTCTCAACACCAAAAGAAGAAAAAGAAAAGGGATTAGCTCAAAGTGCGTTTTTGATGAAACAGTATAATCTTTCCTCCTTTGCCCCAAACACTCAGTGAACTCTCACCAATTCATGACATATCAGTCTGATTGTCTGACAGACATGCTTCAGTCTGTGCTGTCCACAGGGAGCCACTAACCACAGGTGCTTATCAATCAAAGTGACTAGTGAGAATAAGAAATTGGATATTAAACTTTGAAAAGTGAAAGTCTCCCACCCCCCAGCAGGATCTCATGTATCCCAAGATGGCTGGCCTCAAACTCAATTTGCAGCTGAGGATGGCCTTGAACTTCTGATTCTTCTGTCTCTGTCTCCCAAGTACATTCAACACCATCCCAATTCTAGGGATTGAACCTAGTGCCTCATGCATGCTAGGCAAGTACTCTGCCAACTAAGCTACATCCCCAGCCCACAAACTTCATTTTTAATAGCTATGTGTCTTTAGGGCCTACTATACAGAACAGCACAGACCAAGAAGGTGGTAGGAAGTTTCCTATAGAACAAAAGAAGACTTTTTGTTCACAGGAAGATTGGAGACAGAGACACTGTTCAAGTAAGTCCTGAGGACTCATGGGAACCAGGCAGAGGTTTGGGGCAAGGCTGTTGAACTTGGATTAAGCTGAATTCACTTATTATCTAAAAACAACAGGGTCTCTGCTAATGTTGGGGTACACTGTGGTAAGAAGACTACCATTGTCATATTTATGGCACGATTTTCTGACTCCATTTTTCCTGGCTGATGTTTGAATGGCAGTGACCTCCTCACCTTCCAACTTGTGTGATCAACAAACTCCCATTTTGAGTCCTGTAGTGTCTCTTTTTTCTTCATTCGCAGTCCAGGACAAACTGAACCCAGCCTTGGGGTGATGGGGACTCACTAGGTATGACTTTTACTACTGATCTATTTCTACTTTACTGTCTGATCCTGCTAGAAGCATTTCAGGAATATTGTTTTTATTGTGGTTTATATGTAAATATTGCATTAGCAAGAACCTCAGCCAGACAGAAGTGAAGGTGCAGGCAGTATATGATGGAGCAACAAATGAGAGAAAGAGATCAAAGAACGCTGCATTTCAGGAGAATTTTTTAAAAATGAAACCAGGTGGAAAGATTTGTAGATCTGAAGTGTTGAAGTGACCATATGTAGGGAAGGGGAGTCTTAATTATTTTTCAACTCTAAATCCTAAGAAAACAGTGTAATTGTTGGTTTGGGTTTTGGTTTTCAAGACTGGGTTTCTCCCTCTAGCCCTGGCTGTCCTAGAACTCAGTTTGTAGACCAGGCTGGCCTCGAACTGATCCGCCTGCCCCTGCCTCCCAAGTGCTGGGATTAAAGGCATGCGCCACCACTGCCTGACTTACTCATTACTTTTAAAACAATTATCATGCTCAGGCATGATATGCTGGAGATCTAGCATATTCTGTAGAACACTTGCCTAGTGTACACAAAGTCCTGGGTTTAATTCTCAACATAGTGTAGGTGTAAAGTAGTCACGGTGGTGTGTGCTGAAAACTCCCAGCACCGGGAGGTAGAGGCAGGGAGGTCAGAAGTTCAAGGTTAACTTTGGATACATAGAGAGTGGGATGTCCACCTGGGCTATGTGAGACCCTGTCTCAAAACAAAATAAAACCATTGTTCCCCCCGCCTTTATAGGGAGCAATTTTTATGGCCTTAGACTTTGTTCATTTGTATTTGACAGAGATATTGACCTTGAACACTGAGGCAAGCAAAACGTACAACATCCATCTATCAGCTGATATTAAAGCAAATCCTACCATCAGGAGAGAGGAAATGAGTCACCATGAAAGTGTTCATTAACTTTTACAGCCAGTCTGAAGAAGCCTGAGACCACAGATACCTACCCACTCGCTCAGCTCCCATGTAAGGGTCAGGTTGCATACACCCCCTCCACTTCACAGGCAATCTGTTATCTATATTCATGGAAAGTTCTGCCAAGTCAGAGAGCATCAAGGTGGCCTGTATAAAGAGAACCCATCGCCATGATAGAAGCTGCAAGCCTTCATCAGCTCTGGCCTTATGACCCTCTAAACCAACCCCTTCCCCTCTAATAGCATTTCTCAGAGAGGGTATGAATTATTTATAAACCTGTGGTCATGACCAGGGTATCTTTGCTCAAGTACATCTTTATCTGTAGGTCTGGTTCTTAGGTGGTGGTCCATATGTATAGGTTGGGCCAATCTGAACTTGTTGAGATGCCTGGGATGGTGTGTAACACGTAGAGTGCCCACAAAACCCATTAGCTTTCTAGTTTCTGAATTTTTATCTAAACATCTTTTGTCTTATTAATGTGCATTTTGCATTTTCATATAAACATGTAAAGAATTGTCCAAAAAGAAGAAATCATAATTCATTTCAAAGAGTTTTTAAATAATGAAACAGGAGTGGAAATCCTAAAACTAGAGAATGTAATGCAGTTAAATGTTTACCTAAATTACTGTTTCTTGAAACAGTATGCTTGAAACAGGTGGTTAGGGAGGGAGGGAGAAGAGAGAGAGAGAGGGGGGGGATTTATGCATCATTTCATTCTTTTTCAAACTTCTCTATATTATCCTAAGTGTTTTGTAAGTTGGACACAGCCCCAGAAGTCTGGTGAGAATGAGAGTATTAGTATTGTATTTTCCTGTTATGATTTCACAGTATCATGTTGATTGGAAATCATAATGATATACAAAGAGTGCCATTCCTCTGTTGTTATTGAAATCAGTCACATGCAGATCTCTGTGTGTGTCTGTTCAGTGCAGCATTAAACGTGCAGATCACATTCTATCTGTGTGTGACTGTTTGGTGCACGTTCAATGTACTGATCATATTCACTATTCCCAGCCAGCTCAAGACAGGAAGAACTCTTACCTGAATAATTGTATGCTCTTAGAAGAGAGCCAATAGTATATTTTACGTCAGTAATTAGGAAAGAGATAAACAAGATGAACTTATCTGTTTCCTGCCCATCTCACCAGGCTGCCAGGAAAACCAATCAGGACACATGAATACTATCTTCAACTATAGGATAAAAGTATTATGTATATGCAATTATGATACTAAGCAAAATACATCATGATGTTGGCTTTTCATTTCTTTAGCATTAAAATGAAGGAGTTTCATTTTGTTTAAAGGTTCAGATCCTTCATGGCCTGTTTCTGTCCCTAGTTTTAAGAACTGGCACCAGCCCTCGGAGCCTTATCCCTCGTCTGGCTTCCTGGCTCCAGGTGTGTCCTCTGTAGCCCACCTGTTTGGCTGCATTGGTGCCTGTGAGTGGTGGAGGACTGTTTAGTCTGGGATCAAGCAGGGCTGTGCACTACACATACAGGATGTCTCTCCTGTTTGTTGGCCTCTCCTGGTTGCCGTAGGGATGGAGTATATGTCTGTAAACATCTTTAATGACCAGATTATGTGAGAACCAGTCAGTACCTGCTCCTTGCAGAAGACTGTTTGACCAGAGGGCATAACTTGTGATGCATCTTTCTCTCATTTCTCATTTTATTTTCCTTTTGGATCCTGATGGCCACAAAATTCTTCAATGTCCCAAACCTTCATTCTTCTTTTTTGGTTTTAACGTAATTTTCTTCATATTTCAAATACCCCCATATCCGTCCCTCAAAATACCTAGATGAAGATGTGTTTTCCCTGGCTTACTTCTGTTTTCTTTTGCATTTAAAATATTTTATTGGGGATTGGGGTTAATTTGCCTAGAATAAAGTGTATACTTAGCTATACACTCATTTCATGGTGAGCTAGATCAGCAGTTCTCAACCTATGGGTCTCAATGACACTGGGATCTCATGACCCTTTCACAGGGGTCATTCAAGACCATCAGAAAACAGAGATATTCACATTACAATTCATAACAGTAGCAAAATTACAGTTATGAAGTAGCAATGAAAATAATTTTATGGTTGGGGGGTCCCCACAACATGAGGAACTGTATTAAAGGGTCACAGCGTTAGGAAAGTTGAGAACCACTGCTCTAGAAGAAGATAGGGAACATCTCCTTTGGAACATATTCCTTCCTGGTTCTTCTCTGTGTTACCATTATTTTATCACTAGAAAGTAATTTTTCTACTTTTTGAATTTCAAATGAACAAAATAATATGATGTCTGTTTTAAACCTGGTTCACTCACTCAATATGATTCATTTAGCTTGCATTAATACAGTTTATTCTTTTATGCTACTGAGTAATATTTTATTACATGAATACAGTACAGGCTATTTGTTGTTACTCTTACTTGATGAGTGAATGAAAAGAAGTAATGAAAAGAAGGACCTAGCTGTTCCTAGGTCTAGTGGAGGAGAAGGCTTATTGTAGATAATAGTAACAGAGAGAAAACAGCCAGAGGCAAGAGACAAAGACATCCAGAAGAGTGCAGAGTAGACATGGCAAAACTGAGCCAGGCTATGTGAGGAAAGAGGTGAAGGGAGAGAGGAGAGCCAGGAGACCAGGAAGCCAGGAGAGAGAACAAAAGGGGACAAAAAGAACCAAGAGGGTAAACAGGACCATGTAGCCAAAATGGCTGAATTATACAGGGTACAGCCTCTGGGGGAAGGGCAGCCCAGCCTCTGGGGAGCAGAGTTCAGGGTAGGAGACCAGGTATGCCAGCCAGGAGGATCCTGTAACAGGTAGGGAGTCAGGGATGCTGGGAGAACCTGGTGGCCAGAGTCCTCTTAGATGTGCTAATAGGCATCTCAGCAGTTTGTCCTAGGTTTGAGACCTAAGAGTGGATAGTTTGGCTTCTTCCAATTTCTGACTAAAATTGCTCTGAATTGTTTTACAAGCTTTTCTTTTTTCCCAGATTTTTTTATTTGGATTAGAAACAAGATTGTTTTACATGACAATCCCAATTCCCTTCTCCCTCCCATCCTCCCCTACCACTCCTGCAACTAAAACCCTACCTATCACATATCCTTTCTGCTCCCCCTGGAGGGTGAGGCCTTCCATAGGGTGTCATCAGAGTCTATCGGATCCTTTGGGATAGGACCTAGGCCCACCCCAGTGTGTCTTGGCTCAGGGAGTATTCCTCTATGTGGAATGGGCTACCAAAGTCCACACCTATGCTAGGGATAAGTACTGAACTACTACAGGAGGTCCTGTAGATTTCCAAGTTTTCCTCCCTGAAACCCATGTTCCTGGGGTCTGGATCAGTCCCATGCTGGTATCCCAGCTGTCAGTCTGGGAAGCAAGAGTTCCCCGATGTTCAGGTCAGCTGTTTCTGTGGGTTTCACCAGCCTGGTCTGGACCCCTTTGCTCTTCACTTGTCTGCATCTGGATTCCAGTTCAGTTCAGTGATTAGTTGTGGGTGTCTGCTTCTACTTCCACCAGCTGCTGAATGAGGGCTATCAGGTGGCATATAAGTCAGTCATCAATCTCATTATCCAGGGAGGGCATTTAAGGTAGCCTCTCCTCTGTTGCTTAGATTGTTAGCTGGTGTCATCTTTGTAGATCTCCAGACATTTCCCTAGTGCCTGATTTCTCTGTAAACCTAAAATGTCTCCCTCTATTGTGGTATCTCCATTCTTGTTATCTTCTATTCTTCCCCCGACTCAACCTTTCTGCTCGCTCATGTCCTCTGCATCCCTCCTTTTCTCCCCTTCTCATTCTCCTAGCTCCCTCCCCACTCTTCTGGTGCTCCCAGTTTGCTCAGGGGATCTTGGCCCTTTCCCCTTCTCCAGGGGACCATGTATGTCTCTCTTAGGGTCCTCATTGTTTACTAGCTTCTCTGGCACTGTGGATTGTAGGCTGGTAATCCTTTACTCTGTGAGTGAGTACATACCATGTTTGTCTTTTTGTGATTGGGTTATCTTGCTCAGAATGGTTTCTTCTAGTTCCATCCATTTTCCTGCAAATTTCAAGATTCCATTGTTTTTTTTTTTTCCACTGAGTAGTAACTCCATTGTGTAAATGCACCACATTTTCTCTATCCATTCTTCAGTTCAGGGGACTCTAGGCTGCTTCCAGTTTCTAACTATTACAAATCGTGCTGCTATGAACATTGTTGAACAGATGTCCTTGTTGTATGAATGTGCTTCTTTTGGGTATATGCCTATTGTTTTACAAGCTTTTCGGTGAACATTTTCCTTTCATGTATGGTAAGACTTTCCTTCCTCTGGAATCCAGATATATTTAGATATTTTAAAAAATGACAAATTGTATTCTAGAACATTTTAACCATTTTTCACACCTGCCAGAGATGCAAGAGGGTTAGAGTGCCCCATGCTAGTGGGGCTGAAGGGAGTGGGCACTCTCATGAATATGGAGATTGAAAACTGCCCAAGTCTCAACAGATAGAATATTTGGGATAGAATACTTAAAAAGCATGGGTCTGATGAGAGATTAATATTTGTCATACATAGCTAGTCCTAAATCCCAACAAAACACATATGCCATGTGGAAGGGATATCACCACCCTTGTGATACAGCCATACCACTTGGAAGGGATATCTCCATCTTTGACACCATTCACAGTAGATGAGATTCAAAATTAAGCCAAGAGCCCATCAGTGAATGAAAAGATAAAGGAAATGTGATACTTAATCAATGAACTACAGTGTCCGTCAGTATCCACAGGGATTTCATTCTAGGGCTCCACCCCAAATCTTGTGCACCATTGGTGGGAATACAATTTCACTGTTTGAAATAACATGACAGCTCCTTGGGGAGTTAAAAACAGAATTGTCATATGTGTTGGTCAGCTTCCCATCAATGTGACAAAATACTTGAGATACATAACCAAAAAAAAAAAAAAAAAGATGTTTCATTAGACACCCATACAGGTAGGGTTTCAGCCACTGGTTTCTTGGCCTGGTCTCTTAGGTCTGTGGCAGCGCAGCACAGTACAGCGTGGTGATGAGAACAAGTTAGAGGTGGTCTGCTCACCTCTTGGGAGGAAACACAGTCTCAGGATCCCCTCAAGACCACACCCCAAAGATTTAACACTCTTCTAGTAACTGCTTCTCAGGAAGGAGCCACTACCTCCTAATCACATAACAGACAGGTGAACATGTCTGCAGATATGTCTTTGGGGAAATTAGTATCCAAACCATAACACCATATAATCTATCTGTTTACTTCTGGGTAGATATACAAATGAGCAGAAGCCAAACATGGTGGATCACGTCCATCATCCCAGGACTTAGAAGGCTAAGCCAGAGGATTGGTTGCCTTGGCTACATACTGAGTTCCAGCCAGACTTAACTAGGAAGTAAGACCTAAAAAAACAAACAAAATTAAAAAGCAAGATATTGAAGAGATACGCTCACAGTATATTATTCACAATAGCTAAATTATCTAGCAACAGATTCAAGTATCTATCTAGCAACAAATGAATGGAAAAACAAAATACAGTGTATCCATACACTGGAAGACTATTCAGTCTTCAAAAGGAAAAACCCTCTGTAATACACAGCATAGATAAGTCTGGGGTGAGGGGGAATAAATGTAATGAAATAAACAACTCATAGATAAAACTGTATAGTTTCACTTACTCGAGGCAATTAAGAGACAGAAAATAAGGCTGATAGTTTGCGTAGTGGACAGTGGGAGGAAGGGAATTTTAAAGGATAGCTTTTCTGTTTTACAGGATGAAGGATGTGTGGATTTAGGTGTGTGTGTATGTGTGTTTGTGTGTTTGTGTGTGTGTGTGTGTGTGTGTGTGTGTGTGTGTGTGTGTGTGTGTGTGTGTATCATTGTATATATATAATACCACCAAATAGCATGCTTTAAGCAATCAAGAGAATACATTTGTGCTTTATCTTTTTTAATTTGGGAGAAATTACTCAAATTATAACTCCCAGCCCCTCCTGGGAAACCAATTTATATGCCAGAGACCTAGTACCCTTTTCTGGCTTCAGTTTCCTCATCTCCAGAAGAATGGGGCAGGAGTGGGTGAATTCTGAGGTCATTTCTAACTCAATGGACTTGGAGAGAAACAGATGAACACAGTTGTGGTCCATGCGTACAGGCATAACAGGGGGATTCTTACGCTGCTTCTGATGTGGGGGCCCCCAGCATTCACCTAATAAAATCAAGTACCAATTGTACATCCCTAGACAGTTTCACTTCTACTTTCATGCTACGTACACATTCATAACTCCATATATGCATGCAAGATTTCATGTATCTATAGAAAAATCTAGGAACCACACATGAGAGATAACATATGATAATTGTCTGAGATCGGCTTAATTCACTTAATGTGATTATCTCTGTTTATATTCAGTGGCAATGTCCCAGCAGTGTATAAGGGCTCCTTTTGGTCCACATCCTTGCCTTCATTTACTAATGCTTTCTTGATGACTTTCTAAATATTAGGTTTTTAAAAAGTGGATGCTTTTGGAAACATCAGGTTTCTTTCTGTGCGCACACAAGCTGTGTGGGAGAGCTTCACTCCCTAGAGTCTAGTCAAAGCCCTGTGAAATACGCAGGCAGTCTTCATGCAAAGGTTATACTTAGAATAACAGAAAGTCTCGGGTAAACTGTAAGCCTTCAGTACCTCCACCTTCCTTGAATTTATGAGCAAGCCCTCCCACCAGAGTCCCTACCAAAGTACCCAGTTCGTTCTGCTTCCTAACGTCTTCAAGACGAACAGTAAAGATAAGAAAGAGATTGTTATCATTTGCCTTCAAGTCTGGGAGATATTTATGTCCTTCAGTGCTCCCAGGCCTTATAATTTTGAAGTTCAAAACATGTCTTATCTCTTGAACAAATAGTAGATAAATTTTCTTTTAAAATGGGAAATGAACATAGCCATTTATTTTGAGAGATGGATTTATAGGATTTTTTTCCTTTGCTTTCATACATGTCTAAATATTAAAAGAAAAGGTCAACCCATGAATAGACTTGTTTGGTTTGTCTGAGACAGGGTCTCGTGTGTCCCAGGCTGGCCTGGAACTCATTCTGTAATGACTGATGACCTTGGACTCCTCATTTTCCTTCCTCACCCCCCAGCTCCAGTGCTGGGACTACAAACTAGTCCTGTTCACCTGCTTTCTGTAGTGCTGAGGGTGGAATCTAGAGTAGGGAAGGAGAGAGCCAGGCTGGCAGGAGAGGTTCCTGGGACATGACTTCCCAGCAGCAGCAGCCGCCGTGGTCCTTGATCAGAGGCTTCAGAAGTGTGATCTTCTGTGAGGAGGTCCTGTTTTCATAGCTCTCTTAGACTCACACTGTTCTAGAAGGCGTGCTTATGCAGAACTCGAAAGTCAAACCCAAGGCAAGTCCTACACGAAGACGTGGCAGGAAGGATTAACTATGGGGTACAGAAGGATTGTTATTGTGAACCCAATAACAGGGAAGCTCCTTGCTCGGTTCCAACACCTGTCATGAGGAAAGTGTTTGATCTATGTTTACTGAATACACTAGGGGAGGTGATGAGGATCAATGTGTTTAACAAATTAGTTTCCCTAGAATCACTCGTGGCACTACACACACAGCTCCCCCCCCACCCACCACCCACTCCCACCCCCACCCCGCCGCCACCCCACTCCAAGGTAGAGTCTTGCTGGGTAGTTCCGATGGCCTCAAACTTTCAATCCTCCTGCATTAGTCTCCCAAACACTAAGATGAACGTGCCACCATGTCTAGCTCCAGAGACGCCCAGAACTATCTTTCAAGTAATGTCCCATGTGGGTTAGAGCAATTTTATGTAAAAATTGGCAACTGTGATCTGGGTAGCACCATTGATGCTTCTGTTCTGCTCCATCCTGATGCCGGGAGATGGAGACCAGAAAATGTCTCACCGGTTAGGCAATTCATTTGCAAATTGATTATCAAGGATGGTTTTATTCTGGCCGAGCTGTTCCAGATGTGGTTGACAGATGATGTAGATGTCAATGATGTAGGTTCTCCAGATGTTTGCAGTATCTCATTACTGGTAGTAATGCCTTTTCCAACATGAAGCAAAACTGAGGACTTAGAGCTGGGGATGGTTTTACCTGCATACCCAAATCCTGAATTTACTATGAACATTTCATCTCCTCACTTATCACAGTCTGCAGTGAGCCATCTGCCAATCCATCCAGCCATCCAATTTAGTTTCTTGATGTATTTAAAAATAAGTTACAGACATACTAAGAACTGATGCATTGTTCCTTTAAATACTGTAGCATTCGCACCCTCTACCAAGGCAGTGTTTCTAGGCTTTTTGAGGTAAACTTCACATACAATGAAATGCATCAAACATTCATATTCACTAGTTGAGACTTGACAAGTATATAAATACCTGTGGGACAGGTGTTATGAAGATCCAGTACATCACCATAGCAACTGGCCTTCTGATTTTTTTCACTGTAATTTTATTTCATTTAATCCAGGATTTCTGTCAGTGTAAATAAAGAATATATTAAGGAGTAAGCACAGCTCATTTCACTTATAGAATATTTTCAAGGGTCACTCAAAGCAAATAAAAATGGACTTTGGGTTTTAAGAGCCGCCCCCACACCGTGTGTGTGTGTGTGTGTGTGTGTGTGTGTGTGTGTGTGTGTGTGTGTGTGTTGTGTGTACAAGTACCCTTAGATATGAGAAGAGGGTGTTGGATCCCACTGAAGCTTCAGTTACAGGTGGTGAGCTGTTCAACATGGTGGAAAATACACTTGAGTCCTTTACAAGAACAGTAAGTGCTTTTAACTGCTGAGCCATCTGTTCCCTCCAATGCTATCTGTGTATCAGGAGCTGGGCCATCTCCTTACCCCAATGTTACTTTATGTACCAGGGGTTGCTACTTTTTACCCCACTGAACAAGAATATCATAGATTATTAGCCCATTGAGAGATACTTGAATGTTTTTAGATTTTGTTCTTAGAGATAAAATATCTTGCACAAATTATTTTGTGGACCTATGTTTTCATTTCTATTGGATTAATACTTTGTAATTAAAAGGCCATACAAAAGAGAGTAGTTTGCTTTCTCAAAATCAGCTATGTATTTTCCCAAAGTATTCAAGGCATGCAATATTCCCACCATTACTGAATGAAGGAAGAGGGTGTTTTCACTGTTCCCAAAGGGCCTCTCTGCATGTGTGCATTTTTTTTCTAACTGAAGACATAGGTGAATTTAGAAGCATGGGCATGCCATACAGGGGACCCTCTCCCTACCATTACTGCCACAGCCTTGGGATTCTGGAAGGTTCCTAACTGCGTAAGGAATGAGTGAAATGCTGTGAGACCACACAGGGTACTCAGGACATAGCAGACCTTAGTGGTTAACTATTGATAGCAACAAGGGGATGTGCTTCGTTGGTGAATCATGACACTTTTGCCTTGGGGACAAACAAATCCTTCTGTCTTTAACCTTTGAAGCGATAGATAGCCAAACCAAATAGCATATCTGGAGAAACACAAGCCCTGGTCAGAGTTAATATCTAGAAAGGGACAGATAATGCCATAAGGAAGAAAGTTGACATCGAATTTGAGGCCAAGGTGTGTGTGTGTGTGTGGATATATCTATATCTATATCTATATCTATATCTATATCTATATCTATATCTATATCTATATTCATTCTTAGAATGGTAATGTCTCTCGCTTTCAGAAAGCAACCTTTTTTTTTCATGTGTGTGTGTGTGTGTGTGTGAATGGGTCCATGCCTGTGAATTACATACATGTGAAAGTCAGAGAGCTTGCAGAAGTCATTTCTCTCCTTCCACCATGTGGGCTGTGGGGATCGAATTCAGCCTGTCAGATCTGGCAGCAAATGTCCTTACCTGAGAGGATCTCATCAATCTCACTATGTTGCTCAGGCTGGTCTCAAAAACTAGGACTTAACTTATTCTTCTAACTTAGTCTTCTGACTAGCTAGGGCCCCAGGCATGTGCCACCATGCCTACCTTTGAAGCAGCTTTTAGATAAGGATTTATTGTCATGATTTACTGGGTTGGGCTTAAAGCTAATCCATCTTATGGTGTTATTTCAAAGTCTTTTATCCTCTGTGTTCTCTTTATGGCAGCATGGTTTATAAAACACACGTTTGTTGCCTGTGTCCTCCCTTTATGTACATACCACATGGGCAAACATTTGGCCAAGAAACAGATGGTCTTAGAATTGGTCCAGTGTTTATGAGTGTAGCAACCCAGGAGTCTCTTATCTAAAATAACCCCAGGAATGCAGTAAATAGTAGTTAGTTAGACAACTGGCTGCTTTAGGATACGTGCTTCTATGAGCAAACTAGTTGAAGGGGAAGCAGAGATACACGATGTCCAAGCCAGAGGATAACTTGGCGGTAATCCAGTACCGTCTTATAGGGAGATGGTAGCGCAAAATCCGGGGGCGGGGGGGGTGACTGTAGTGTCTCCAGTTTCTGACAGTTTGTTGCAGTTAGGATTTTAGTGATGATGAGGAAAAATTACACTTATATCGGCTCAAACTCAAGTGACTTAATTGAAAAGAGGAGTTAGTTGCTTTCTGTTTCCTCAAACTCAATCCCTCAGTCTCATCCCAAGCAAGCAATCATTACAACAGAACACCAGCTGCAGCTTCCCTTCTCCCCCACCTAGATCTCCTGTGGATCCCACAGACCATCCCTTCCTAATCTCCCTTCCCCAACTCATCACAGTATTCCAGCCTCCAACCCCAGCAGGGACTCCCTGTGAACGAACCAGCTGAGCAGGCCAGTTAAACAGGCAACACACAGCCACCATACTGGAAATCCAAAGAAGACACAGAAATGAAGTAACAAGACACCCAGCCAACAAAGACAAAGCCAGAAATCAAACACCTAGACTTATAAATATCCCAAACCCAGATTCCCAGACACCAACTCCAGGGGGTAGGGGTGGGGGGCATTGCCAGGGACAACATCCACACAACTCATTAAACATGGAGATGTCACTCCTACATTCTAGTCTCTTTGGTTCAGAAAGGTACTCTGCAGGCTACCAAAATAGAAACATGGACACCAGCCCAGCCACAAAACCTTTGACCTACAATCTGTCCTGCCTGCAAAATATGATAAGGCAATGATGGCACAGAATTTGTGGGAATATCCAACTAATGTCTGATTTGATTTAAGGCCCACTCTACCAATAACCAGAGACTAGATAGCCCAGAGACCTTGGGGGTGGGAAATCCTTAATGACGTTCTGCTATAATCATAGATCAGTGCCTTATCCAGTCATCAGCAGAGTTTTCCTCAGGCAGCAGATAAAACAGATGCAGAGACCCACAATCAGACATTATGAAAAGAGTCTAAATTGGAGGTCTCCATCAAATCCCTCCCCTCAGAGCCCAGGGAATCCTGTGGAAGAGGAGGCAGAAAGACTGTAAGAACCAGAGAGGATGGAAGACAGAACAAGAACATGGCCCTCCAAATGAACTAAGCAAGGAACATATGAGCTTACAGAGCCTACACGGGTCTGCACCAGGTCCTCTGTCTACATGTTCTAGCTATTACCTCAGTATTTTCATGGACTCCTGACCCTGAGAACAAGAGGGTCTTTGACTCTTGGGCCTGCCCTTGGGACTCTTTTCCTTATGTTGAGTTGCCATGTCCAACTCTGATATGAAAGTTTTTGCTTCATCTTATTATATTTTATTTTTGCATGTTTGGTTGTTTTCTCTTAGAAGCCTGTTCTTTTCTAATGAGACAGAAAGGGAGTGGATACTGAGGGGAGGGTAAGTGGGGAGGACCTGGGAGGAGGAGAGGGAAGGGAAACTATAATCTGGATATATTGTATCCTCAAAGAATCTATTTTCAATTAAAAAAACTTCCTTTATATCAAATTACAATGTTTGTCTTACAAATAAATATTGTTTGGGTGTTACTAAAAACAAACAAACAACTTACAAATACCAAACCCATAAGAACCCATATAATCTGAACGGAAAATTTATTATCAGACTACAAGAAAAAGTCACAGTTCCCAAGGCCTTGTGGCAGCCTAGGAACATTTAAGTAAGGCCAGTAATGCAATGCTCACCATCCACCAATGTTTTGGTTGGCTTCCTTGCTTAATCATGCAGCTGACCTAGTTCCTCTCGAGGCTGAGAAAGGCTGCCTTCCAGTTTCATGTCCAGACTCCCTCTACCAAAGTAGAGACTAAATGTTTAGAGTCTGCTTGAAAGAGCTGCTTTGTACAGTTTCTGTCAAATGGGCATCCTTCTTGTCTAACCACAACAGATCTTTTTACTGTGTTCAGGCAAGGTTCAGCAGTCAACACTTACACGCCAATCAAACCAGAAAATGTGATAAGAAAAATCTCACAGAATATTAGAAGTCTAAAAGAAGAATGTCCTCATCTATTAAAACAAGATTTTAGCCGGGCATTGGTGGCACACACCTTTAATCCAGAGGCAGGCAGATCTCTGTGAGTTCAAGGCCAGCCTGGTCTCCAGAGCAAGTGCCAGGACAGCCTCCAAAGCTACACAGAGAAACCCTGTCTCGAAAAACCAAAACAAAAACCAAAACCAAACCAAACCAAAACAAAACAAAAAACCCCAAAAAACAAAAAACCAAAACCAAAACAAAAAAAAAAACAAGGTTTTATTTTTATCTATGTGAAATAAAAATACGCTGTCTTGGTTTGTTCACTGATGCTGTAACAAAATAACAAAATATGAGAGAGTAATAGAGATTGCCTTGCCTTGCTTTGCCTTACCTTGCCTTGCCTTGCCTTGCCTTGCCTTGCCTTACCTTGCCTTGCAACATGGACATGCAGCAAAAACACTGATTTCTCTTAGTCCAATCCATTTTATTCCTTTGCTTAACTTATTCTTTAACTAGTATATAAACTCATTTTAAGTGTACATACTAGTGGGGTATTATATAATACAATGGTTTAGTATATTCATGCATTATTGAATGTCTGAGTCAATCAAGTTGGACATCCTCTTTAATAAGGATTTTATTCACTTTAAAAAGAAGAAGAATCACCCTGTGGAAGCAAAGCATAGCTGGGGCTTGTGGGCTCTAGCTGGGGAAATGAGCAGTCATGTGTGGCTGATGCAACCCGTGGTTCTGGATCCCATGCCTGTGGCTGCATTCAGACATTCCCTTAGCTCAGTATTCTCTGGACATTCCACCCACACTTGAGCCTGACTGCTTTGACTTCAATGCTACTTCACCTGTCTAACCCATGCAATCCCTTCTTCCCCGGAATCTGTCCTGATACCACTCCCTTGTTGTTCCAGCGCTATTCCGCAGTGACTGAACCCTTCCGTCAATCACTTCAGCAGCCCCTCTCCCACGCACGGTTCAAGGTTCTCACTGAGTCTCCTTATCACCGTTTCTGACTTTCTTTCCTTGGATCCAACTTAGGAAGGTCCAGAGACACTCTCTTCACCACGACATTAAGAAATACACTGCCAGTGAGTTGTGGAGCCCAGTCCCAATGGGTACATCTGCAAAACATAGCATGCCAAAGACGTGGGAATTGTCAAAGAGGAGGGTGAGAAAACATCAAGGAAGAGTGGTTGGAAAGAATGTGAGCTGGAGGATGTCAAGGTAGGCTCCAAAAGGTCATCTTCTGGATATGGCATGCCATTGCACACGTGGAATAACTGCTGTTGTGGTCACCTGCATAAGATTGGACCCTATCAATATTTCCTCATGGGTGGAGGAGGAACCCCTGAGGTCCCACACTCCCTGAGGAACTACTGGCAACAGTTGCTGGTAAAAAAAAGAATGTAATTTTCTTCAGAGAGCTACTGAATTAAATCCCTACTCAGGCTCATGCAAACAATCCTAACCAAACTCAGTGGGTTGCAAACAAAAGTGACAGGGCCTTAGGAGGGGCACTACTTAGGAAGAAGGGTTTCCACAGGAGTGGGCTCAGAGATGAAAGAGAGTAATGGGGTGGGATGACTAAGATTTGTCATATATGTATACAATTGTCAAAGGATAAGTGGAAGGAAGGGAGGGGGAAAAAGAAGAAATGGAAGCAGGGAGGGAAGGAGAAAGGAAGGAAGGAAAAGAGAGAAGGAAGAAATGGAGGGAAAAGGGAAGCAAGGGAGGGAGAGAAGGGGGAGGAGTTGAGGGAGGGAGGGAAATGCACAGTCCAAGGGACACTAGCACAGGAAAAGACAGGAAGAGTCTCCGCTGCAGCTCCCTGGTGTGGCTGGAAGCAGGTTTGCATTCCCTGATGGCAGTGAGAAAGATAGGACGCTGGAAGAGAGGACAGACAGAGGCAGTCGCCCTTCAGAGTAGGCAGAGGTGGGGAACTGACGTTGGGGAGGGATCCCGATTAGTGTGGATGAAGTAGGAGAGAACCGTAATCATTACAAAGACTGGTTTTGTGACATTTTCTTCAGTCTCTGGATGGCTCTCTTGGTGGAGTCTGGGTTTCTGAGGAAGATCTAGCCATGCAAAACTATTATATGTGCACCACAAGTTTTCTTCCAGGCCTTTCCCAGAGGAACCTGGAGCCATGTACTGGGTGACCAAACACTTGAGAAACATTCAGCCCTTCTGGGACTTTCAAGGTTCTGGCTTTGAGTAATGCTAACATCTGGGTATCTGAGGCAGCCATGGACACGCACCATGGCATCTCCTGCCATAGGAAGCTGGACAAGCCAACAACTACTCTGCTCTGGATCCAGCATCGCCTGATATTTCCTCTAAGGCTGGTGCTGTAGCTCAGCAGTACACTGTTTGCTTAGCCTGTGCAGGGCCCTGAATTCCATCCCCAGAACTGCTAGGAAAACAAGAGGGAATAAAACAAAACACAAAACTGCTCATCTGTCATTTTCCCAGGTTCCGTTCTGGCCCAGGAGGAAAGCCCCATTAATTCCTCCCCACAGGCACCACACTGAGCTATGCAGAGGCTGTTTTCCTGCTGAACTTCTGGCTCTTCTGTCTCTAGTTTGTTTTCTTTCAGAATATAAATGAATTTATGCAAAAGAAGAGCATGAACCCTTGTCGTTCCACACATCTGTCTTTCCCTGGGCCCTGCTGCACACCATGAACTGCAGAGGTTTAAAACAAAGCCCATTCACCCTCCACAGCCCCCACAGACCACAAGGCCAGACAGGAGTTAGCTGGGCCTTCTGCCCAAGGTGTTACAAGCTGAAATTAGACATCAGCAAGCTGTGTTTCCTCCTGATGACTCAGGGATGAATTCACTCCCAGTCTGTTTAGCATGTCAAGTGAGTTCAGTCTTTTGTGACTGCGGAACTGAGTCTTTATCTGTCTGTCTGTCTTTCCTTGGGCTTCTCTCAGCTCTTACAGATCTCTGGCTCTTTGCTACAGGCATACCTTCTCTCTCCCACAAAAGTGAATCCTCCCAGCATGGATACCCCCTGTATCATGTCTTTCTTCAGGAATAGCTCTATCTCCCGTAAGAGGTACCTTCATTAGGTCTATTGACTTTGGATCCTAATCACCGCCATGAAATCTTGTTTTCTACAAAATTTAGACTAATCCCAGGCTTGAGATCTCATCACTGGTGTTGTCCCCACTCAAGGACATTATGTAGGTTCAGGGTCATTAGGAGTCATCTTAGAGTTCTGCCTACTACAATGTTATGAAAACATGTAGAGGCTGGAGGGTGTTCTAGTTAAGAGTACTTGCTATTCTTCTGGAGGACGCAGGTTCGGATCCCAGCACCTACATCAGGTGGCTCCCAGTTGTCTGTAACCCTGGCTTCAGAGGATCTGATCCCTCTGTCTTACACGGGCACCTCCACTCCCATGCACATTCCACCATGAAGATCTGAATACCTACATATAATTCAAACTAATACAAGTAAGTCTTTTTGCCAAAACTCTATTTCAAGTTTGTTTAAAAAAAAAAAAAGGATGACAGACCTCTGCCCTTTCAGAACAAATAATAAACAATTACAACACTATTTTCAGACAATAGAGGAAAACTCTACAAGGCTTCAGTGTGCTAAGGGATAGAGAAGCTGTGCGGGGAGGCCCCTAGCTGCCCTAGTTCTTTTCTGGGAACAGTGTCTCATCAACTGATAATGAACTGTAGTTCAAGTTGAGTATAGCAGTTCCATTTAACCAAGGAGGTAGGAATCTGACTCAAGACCATGGAAGCAACTGAATTACATGGGAAAGATCTCCAGCACTGAAGAGCCATCTGTGTAGACAGGTGGCCCCAGAAGTCCTTGTAAGAGTCTTTGTACCTAATCAATGACTGGACTGGGCTGCACCTGCATAGGAATAAAAGGCTAGCAGATTGAACAGAGTCGATACCAAAGGATTGATTATGGGCAGGAGATGCTTGAGATAGAGAAACACTGGGAAATAGGTGGTGGAATTATCCAGGTTAGTAAACTTTGGGAGCACTGCATGAGCACCCACAGACCCAGCAGAGATACCAGAAAGCTGTCTTAGGGATGAGTGCCAGGTTTTATAATAAGATTGTCTCTAGAACAGCCCTAACTAAAGCCTAAAAGCAACATTGGCAAAGTCTATAGAGAAGCTGGATTGTGACTGAGTCCTAGCCAATTTGAGGATCCCGAAAAATACCATGGACTTCTCCACTGATCACCCTATTGAAGCAAACACAATTCCAAAGTGATTGGCTGTCCACTAGAACAAAATCAGTTTATAAACTCGATGACAATGAATTAACCTAACTACAAAAACTAAGATGTTCTCCTAGGACTTGCACATCCTCCAAACACAGAATATTCATCAAGATGGACCACATTTGGTGAGCCATAAAATAAGTCCTAATAAAATGTTCAATTATTAATTGTTTGTTGACCATAAAACCATATTAGAATTAATAACAGTAAGACATCTGTGAAATAACCAGTTTAAAATTTAAATAATATCCTGTTAAATAACATGAGCCAAAGTAGAAAAGACAAAAAAAACCAAAACACCTGGGAAATGCTTCAAACCTCAGGACAATGACAACACTGCATGGTGAAGTTGGCAGGCTGTACAGCTAAACAGGCAATTAGAGGGAAATATACAACTTCATGTGACCGGACTAGAGAAGGGAATCTTTAAGATGTCCACCTCAATTTCTTTTTTTATATTTTAACATAATTTCTTTATTGATTCTTTGGGACTACCACACCATCCCAATTCCAATCACCTTCATATCTACCCCACATCCTTTCAATGCCCCCAAGAATTTTTTTTAAAAAGCTAAAACAAAACAAAACAAACAAAAACCCATGCTCCTGACTTTCCTTCCTCTCCACTCCTCTTGGATATCCTGCAGCTACCCTAAGTCAAGGAGATCCTTAGGGTATCATTCATGTGTTCCAGCAAGTAATAAATGGGGTAGATGTTAGGGTGGACCAACCCAAGGCCCTGGATGTGGGTCTGGGTAGCAACTGAACTGGTCACTCCAGTCCACTGTAGCCGCCCTGCTCAGGTGAGGGATGGAGCCAGCTCTCTCCTATACTCAGGCCATCAAGGCCATCTCTCCCATGCCTATGCTGAGGGGTAGGGCCATCTCTCCTAAGTGTGGGGGGGGGCCTTCACTTATGAGGCTCCAGGCAAACTCAGCATGGCCCTCTGATTTCATTACATATTGTTCCTATGGCCTCCTGTGGTAACATGCTACAGATATCAACACACAGACCCCAGCTGGAGCAAAACCATGGACCCAGACATGGCCCTCAACAGCAGTTCTGGCCTGGAAGTCACTATGGCACCAGATAGCAGTGCAGGCCACTTAGATCTGTATGGCCTGAACTGTAGCATGGCCCTTGGGCACCAACATGGTCTCAGGTGGCTGACCAGATCCAGGGCATCCACAAGGCCCTCCGTGGCAACAGGAGCCACGGAGGTCAACTCAGACCCAGGCTGTTGTAGGGCTAGGGATGCAGACATGGCCCTCAGCTTCAGCTCTGGTCTGGATATCACCATGGCACTGGGTGGCTGCACAGGCCACTCAGATCAGTATGGCCCCTGTAACAGCACAGCCATCAGACAGACACCTACATGGCTATAGGTGGCAGACCAGACACTTGAACATCCTTGTGGCCTTTGGTGGCAACATGAGCAATGGTTGTCAATATGGATCCTGGCTGTGATAGGACCATGGAGCCAGACATGGCCCTTGGCAGAAGCCCAGGGCCCAGACGTTACAGTGGCCCAGGGTGGCAAGCAGGCCACCGACCTCAGCCTACTCCCCACTCTGTTCGTGTCCTCTTTCCACCTCTTTCCACAGCACACGAACCATTCTGCTCCCCTTTGTCTCCCATTTCCACGACACGTATTTGTTCATCGTCACGGCACTCAAGGTTCCGGGTGGGCCTGTGGATGTCTTCTGGCTAGCCCAGGCTTTGAGGACCCAGGCTGGCCTGTGAATGACTAGCACCCACCTGAGCTGAGTGGCATCAAGCGGGTTGTGGATTTCATCTTAATTTCTAACCTAGACAAACAGCTTGAACCCTAAGGAACTAGAATTGAAAAAAACCACAAGCAGCAGAAGTCAGTACAATATTGGAAAACCCAAGCCAAAAATCTGTTTTAAAAAACTTAATAGAATTGATAGACATATGGAAAGGCTAACTGCAAAAAGTGAGAGAAAATACAAACACTCTAATTTTTTTCATTATCATATTGAGAGAGAGGTCTGTGGGTGTGAGCGCACAGATGCCATGATGCACGTGTGTTGGCCAGAGGACAACTTTGCAGAGTTGTTTCTTCTCCTTCACTCTTATGTGGGCCCCATGTGTACCTACTGAGCTATTTTCTTAATCAAAATGTAAAATGTAACATCTGAAGACACTGCAAATGATATAATGAAAGTCTAACAAATAACTTTATACCCTTAAATGTGATGCTAGGTAAAATGGTCAAATCTTGTGGTGAGCTTGGTCCCCAGCAGCCAGTTTTTTGTTTTTGTTTTTGTTTTTTAAGTCTGTTTTCTTTAATAAGGCAGAATGTTTTTGTTGTTTATTTATATTACAAAATCTTGTTAGGTAGCTGTCTTAGTTGGGGTTTCTATTGCCGTGAAGAGACACCACGATCATGGCAACTCTTTTTTTAACATTTTTTATTAATTTGGTTTTTGCATTCCAATCCCAGTTCCCCCTCTCTCCTCTCCTTCTGCTCTCCCCACTCCGCCTCCCCCCACCTTGCATCTGCTCCTCAGAGAGGGTAAGGAAGTCTGCTAAGTCTGTCCCATCATCTCGGTAGGACCAAAGCACCTCCCACCCCCATGTCTAGGTCAGCAGCCGGGTTTTTAAAGCCAGGCATGGTGGAGTGTTCTGTAACTAGCACTGTACATGGAGGGGAGGGCAGAAGGATCCTTGCAGCTCTCTGGACAACTAGTCTTGCTGAATCAGTGAGCTCCAGGTTAGTGACTCAAAAACCAAGATAGAGAATGACAGAGAAAAATGTCTGATTTTCACTTGTAAAGCACACCTGTGCACACGTACTCGCACACACAACACACACACATCCACATATGTGAAGACACACACACACACACACACACACACACACACACACACAAATGCACCTATGACTGAGCTCATGGTTAGAAATGAAATACTGAGTGTTCCCCACCTAAAAAAGGACCAAAGGAAGGGAAGGATATTGTCTCTGACTGAATTGACTCAATACTGTTCTTATCTAACACAACAAGGAAAAAGAAAGACAAAAGGGAACAAAAGAAAATGTGAAACTCTTTTAGAAGGGGAAGGAGGGAGGGGCTGGAGAGAGGGCACAGCAGTTAAGAGCCCTTGCTGCTCTTACGGAGGGCCAGGATTTGGTTCCCGGCACCTACAGCCCACATGGCGGCTCACAACTGTGACTCCGGATCCAGGGGATCCAGGGTCCTCTTCTGACCCCCACAGGCACCAGGGATACATATATGTACATGAAAACAAAACACTCATACATGTGAACTATTAAAAATTTTTAAAAAGCACGTATTAGTTACAACTTTTAATATGTAATTTTGGGAGAGTCGAAGTACTAAAATTCAATGAACAAAACCAAAAAGTCTCAACACAGGAAGCCATGACATGAAGAAAACTCACAATTCTACTGCCATCGAATGCCATTTTTTTTTCTTAATTTTTTTTCTGTAAAAAAATCCTCTTAACCACAGAGCCACCTCCCCAGCCCTGCAATTACATTTATACAAAACAAAGGAATGAACAAGCATCTATTTATAGACTGGGGAGCTAGCTCAGTGGGTAAAGCACTTGCTGTACAAATGTCAGGACCAATGTTCAGATCCCTGGCACCCATCTAAGGCCAGACACAGGATTCCATGTCTGCAATTCCAGAGCTCCTACGGAAAGGTGACCTAGACAAGAGAAGCCTTGGAAGCTCTCAGGTCAGCTAGCCTGATTGGTGCAGTGGTGAAACAACAAAGACCCATCTCAAACAGGGTAGAAGAAGAGGACTGATTCTTGTGTCATGGCACTTGTATGAATCCATGTGCACTCAGACACACACACATGTACACATTCTATCTGTTTATGCATTATCTCTATTCCACTAATACCATAAGATTGTTCCTAATCAGCCTTGAATGACGCATCTTCCAAGTACACCATTTGATGCTCTTTGACAAACGTCTGCACCCACATAATTACTAGCTGGTCAAGATCCAGACATTTACAACATCCAGAAATTTCCCTCAGCCTTGGCAGACACTTCTTCACCTAAGCTGGCTTCCGTAATTATAGATTAACTTTACCTGTTCTAAATGTCATCTAAATTGAAGCATTTGTCACACGTTTTTTGCTGTCTGGCTCCTTCTGTTCCATGCTCATTAGGGCATTAGGAGATCCTGCTGTGTTATTAGTGGCACCAGGTGTTTATTGTTTTTCTTGCTGAGTGCTGTGCACACATCTACCCAGGGTAATGCAGCTCTGGGTTCTTGTGTGCGTTCTGTTTTGGATCTGTTTTTCCTGCCTCTTTGGTATCCCCAGTCGGTGACACATCTTTGAATGCAACTTCCAACCTGTTTTCTGAAACAATTGCAGCACTCAGCCCTCTCCCAACAGCAGATGAAATGTACATGATTTGAACTCTCTTAACACTTGGTGTTTTCAGCCATCTAATTTTAGCCACTAATAGATATGAACTGAGATTTCACTGTGTTGTTCACTTTCGTCTTCCTGATAACTGATGGTTTGGAGCATCTGTTGTGCTCTAATGCTAGGAGTGCATTGATGCTGATACACCTTTATTCGTATACTATTGAAATATTTACTGCATCTTGGAGTCACCACACCTGTATGGTAACCTCTATATTAGACGATTTCGCATAGTCCTTTGCCATATATCTAGATTGCATATACTGTTGGTGGCTTGCTTTTCATTTTTGAGACATAGTAGTTGTTTTTTTTTTTTTTTTGGTTTTTGTTTTGTTTTGTTTTTTGCTTTTTATTTTCCTAGAATTTAGAGCTTTGCTTCTTATATGTATTTGTGTGTGTGTGACTCTGACATGTGCATGTCAGAGTCAAGGTTGGGTGTCTTCCTCACTCCTACTCATCTTTTGTGATAGGGTTTGTCATAGAATCTGGACTGATTTAACTGGCCTAATCCAACAAGCACCAGGGATCCATCTGTCCATACCTCCATCAACCTCAGGTCCCCATGCTTGCCCGGCAGACTGAAGCATCTCCCCACCTGCAGTTTTTATATTTAACACAGAAAAGAGTGGGCCACTTAGTTAGCTTAACTACCCTCTCCTAGAGATTTAAGAAGTGACACCACTAATCCAACAAGAAGAGGCTGCTGTGAAAAGAAACAATCAAATGCAAAACACGATTGTTAAAATAAAGTTCAGGGGTGTTAGTAAAGTATGGCGGCTAGGCCCTTCCGCAGCATGCCCAAGACTTTGAGTTTAATCCTCCACACTACAAAAGTAAGGGAAGTTAAAAGGGCAACAGGAGTGTGGAACAGTCTCCTCCGAATTTCGGAATTTCTGCCACCGGTCTCCTAGCCAATAATGAGGAGCGTTTTGGTCCAAAGGGCGGAGTTTTCATTGGGCGTGGATAAGAAAAGGTGGGTAGGGGAGGGCGGGTCCTTTTGAAAAGGGATCTAGTGGCAGAAAGCAGGGGTGGTGGCTCGATTGAGATTCCCATTTGTCTTGTGATATTTGTGCACAAATTTTGCTTAGTAGAAAACGGTAAAGTTATCCTTTGACTCTCCCTTTTCTTAATTTCTTCCTTTTTTTTTTTTCTTTTTGGTTTTTTGAGACAGGGTTTCTTTCTCTGTATTGTTTTGGAGGCTGTCCTGGAACTAGCTCTGGAGACCAGGCTGGCCTCCTTCTCAGCGAGATCCACCTGCCTCTGCCTGGCAGGTAGGATTAAAGGCGTGTACTGCCTGGCAGACCCTCCCTTTTCAATGGTCAAGTACTAACAATTTGCTGAATACCTGCTATGTTCTGTTCCCAATGCTTGGCAACTGTTGGCTCATTTGTGTTTCACAACAATCTTTGAAAAATGAATTACTATCACCTACATTTTGCAGATGACAAAACTGAGGCATGAAAATGCTAAATAACTTCCCTAGACCACAGAACCAGCACAACAACCAGAGAGAGCAAGTAGAGTCTTTGCCTAAGCACAGTATGAAAAGATAACAGCTTCTACTCTCAGAAAACTAAGAAGACGAAAGGGAAAGCTAGTGTGTATATGATTTCTGATGTGAGTTCTAGAAGAAAGACAATGGAGGAACAGATAATTTAAAAATTAACATAAACCTTAGAAAGATGTTCTGGTTTGTCTACAGATATAAAGAATCTATCAAAAACTTCATGCACACACACAAACACACTTATGTTGTGGAATATTAGTTAAAGTACATTACATTCATTTATGCTTTGGAATATTTGTTTAATTACACAACGATGTGTTATATTCTTTTGTGTTGCATTTGTTTAAATCTATGAAGTTGTGTTACTTTGCCTATCTAAAACACCCGATTGGTCTAATAAAAAGCTGAATGGCCAATAGCTAGGTAGGAAAAAAGATAGGTGGGGCTGGCAGACATAGAGAATAAATAGGACTAGAGAAGAGGGAGGAGGAGAAAAGGGAAGAGAGGAAGACATCAGGAGTCAGCCACCCAGCTACATAGCAAAACACAGAGTAAGAAGTAAAGAAAGGTATGTAGAAAGGTAAAAGCTCAGAGGCAAAAGATAGATGGGATAATTAAGAAAAGTTGGCTAGAAACAAGCCAAGCTAAGGCCAGGCATTCATAAGAAAGAATAATCCTCCATGTGTTTATTTGGGAGCTGGGTGGTAGGCCCCTCAACGAGTAAAAAACAACCAACTACACACCCCTAGGCAGATCTTGTTGAAGATGTATGGGGAGGGAAGGAAGGAGGGCAGGAGGAAGAGGGAGGACTCTATCAATGTAAATTAAAACAGGAATGAACAGTGGTAGAGAGATGGACCTGAAAAACAGAGAGCAGCAACCTGTTTCTCTGTAAAGTTAATTGCAGCTCAGCACAGGTTGGTTGCAGTGGTTAAGAGAGTCTTGAAGTAAAAGCAGCACAGACTAAAGTGTGCAGTTGATCATCACTTAGAAAAGTCAATGCCAACAAAAAGTTGGAAGACACTGGGTGAAATGTAAACAAAGAAATGGCTGGGAAAGAGAGCTGCTCTATTCCCAGGCAGTTTCCACAGCCCTCAAAGCATTCCAAAACCAGAGGGGAGGCTGAGTGGGCCAAACAGGATTTTAAAGATCTTCATTTTAGCTAGTTTAAATAGCTGAGAAATTATCCCCTGGCATTACTACGTTTATTAATGGCCCCATCTTTAAGATCTGAGACGGCATATGTAGATCACACACATACCTCAGGAAGACAGGGGAAACCCAGTGCTTTTCCTCTTCTCTCATAGTCAACACAGAATACTTGAACCTCCAGTTTCTGAAATCATGTATGGGGCTTTGCCCCCACAGTTACCCAATCAGTTCTCCAGTGGACACAGTTGTTGCCCTCAATTTTGATTCAGTTCTGACACTATCTAGAGATAGCCTTGAGCTCAGAATTTGAAAGCTTGGTTGGTGAAGCTACCTCCATGACGACTTCATATACAAACCCAGGCTGTGAGCTAAGCTTATGCCCTGTGGTTATACCTGGGAGTCCTTCCACCCTCTCTTTTGCTTTGATTAAACTTCTGGACCGGAACTCAGGAAAACACTCTATCTTTATTAGTTTATTGGTCTATTAATAAAGAATCTGATGAAGGAAACAGATACACAGCCAGATGAAAGTCAGCAGAGGAAAAGGCACGGGGGAGGGCTGTGGGTTGTAGAGCTTCTAGGGCTCCTTCTCTAGGTACACCACACTCCAGGATGCTCCACATGTCCAGCTGTCTAAAAGTTCACACAAACTCTACCCTTTGGGTATTTTTATGGTGACTTCATTACGTAGTCATGCCTGATAAAATAATTGACCATTAGTGATCAACTAACCCTTCTACCTCTTACATCACAGTCACATCTTTTATCGGGCTTCTGTGTTGTAGGTGGGGCATAAGTTCCTCTACTCAAGCTCTCTTTGCAGAGCAGATCCTATCCTCAGGTTTTTACAGGACATGGTCACCAATCACCTTAGCAGCACACAAAAGATACTTATCATTGTAGATATTTGAAGGATTTTAGGAGCTGTTTTCTAAGAAAAGGGGCTGGGGCTAAAGAGATGGCTCAGAGGATAAGAGCATTGGCTGCTCTTCCTGAGGACCAGAGTACCAAAACCCACATAGCAATTCACAATATCTGTAACTCCAGTCCTAGGGCATCTGATGCTTACATATGGCCTCCCTAAGCACCAGACATGCGTTTCATGTGATGAACAGACACACATGCAGGCAAGACGCTCACGCACATAAAAGAAAATAAAAAACATAAGGAGTGTACTGTCTACAAGGGACCTGAGTTCAATTCCCACCACCTGTAACTTCAGATTTGATGCCTTGAGATTTCAGGGACACCGACACTCACATGAACATATCTGCACAGAGGCCTACACACATACAAAACTAGAAATAATAAAATGAATTTTTAAAGAAGAAAGGGGGACAAAGACCAAACTAACACCAGCCTAGTCTAGCACTGCCTGGCACTGTCTGAAAGCAGACATAGTGCTGCAACCCACACACAGAGGGGAGGGGGGAAGAGAGCACACATGAGGACTTGGAGGACCTGGGCTGCAACTGTCTTCAACTCAGCATCGCACTTCTTCTCATCACAGACTTGGGTCTCCCTCGGGGACAGAAGAGGCAAAGAAGGGCTAATGTGCTTTCTCAGAGTGATGTGGCTTGACTCCAGGCCTATACGTCAAAGGCTTGGTCCCCAGCTTGTGGCACCAGCTGTTAGGGAGTTAGGACACCTATAGCAGGTAGAGCCCAGCAGAAGCTTTTCTGGCCCCTGAAGGGTTTACTGGGGCCTGTGTCTTCCCGTCTGCCCATGAGTAGAATATTTTCATCGTGTGCTCTCACTGTCATGTTCTGCCTCACAACAAGCCCAAGGCAGTGTGTCCAGTGGATCCTGGACTGAACACTCTGAGCTCATGAGCCAAAATAGAACCTTCCCCTTTAAAATTGATTTTTCCTGTATGTGGCTCTGCTTTTAATTTGCTTTTGTTTCTTAGAGAAATGGAAAGCTAACAGACAAACAGAGATACCCTAACTGAACTATAGTGGATGTTTATTTTTACAAGAATGCTATAACTTGAAGGCCAACTGCATAAGAGGGTTACATACTCCCACAGGCCACTAAGTAGTTTATTCAAGCAGAGAGCTTCTGGAAAAGGGATGATAAATGCAGCGTATACAGGACCCTTAAAAGTTAATGTACCCAGGACACAAAATTCAAGAAAAAAAAAAAAAACAACAACCTTGATTCTAATCTTCAAAGAAGCAATACCAAGTAGAATCTGGGAACATGGAGAGAAGATGCTTCAGTGTGTTCCCCCATGGCTTCTGCTTCAAGCTCCTGCCCTGCTTGCTTCCCTCAACAATATACCGTGACCTGGAAGTGCAAGGCAAATAAACCCTTTCCTCCTCTAAGTGTTTTTTTTTTTCTTTTTTTGGTCAGAGTATTTTGTTATAGCAACAGAAAGTAGGTTTAACTGTCTAATGTTAATAGAATTCAGCAATGGATTCATCTGGTCTTGGGAGTACAGATGACCAGAGACCTTGGTTGTTGTCTTAGTCAGGGTTACTGTTGCTATAATGAAACACCATGCCCAAAACAAGTTGGGGAAGAGTAATTTTGTTTTGCTTACCCTTCCACATTGGTGTTCATCATTGAAGGAAGTCAGGATAGAAACTAAAACAGGGCAGGAACCTAGAGACAGCTGCTGATGCAGAGACCATAGAGGAGTGCTGCTTACTGGCTTGCTCCTCATGGCGTGTTTAGACTACTTTCTTATAGAACTCAGGAGCAACAGCCCAGGGATGGCCCCATCCACAATGAGCTGGGCCCTCCCCCATCCATCACTAATTATGAAAATGTCTTACAGGCTTTTCTACAACCCAATCTTATGGAGGCATTTTCTCACTTGAGGCTCCCTCCTCTCCAATGACCCTAGTTTGTGTCAAATTGACATAAAACTAGCTATCACAGACTCTATTATCTCATTGGCCAATATAAATATGTTTAATTTGCTCACATCTTCTTTTTATCTTTTGTAGGTTATATGTATTTAGGAATTTGTTCATTTCTTCTCCCTCTGCCCCTTAACTCTTTGCAAACCCATGCCTATTTCCCTACCCCTCCCACTTGTATGTCTTCTTTTAAAATTTTTAAGATTTTTAAAATATATATATATATATATATATATATATATATATATATGTATGTGTTGCATGAATGCATGTGTACAGGTGCCTGAGGAGACTAGTAGAAAGCACCAGATTCCCCAGAGCTAGAGTTATAGCCAGTTCTGAGCTGCACACCATGGTGCTGGAAGCAAAACTCTGGTTCTCTGCAAAACCAGAGCATGCTCTTCACCACCGAGTCATCTTTCCAGCCCCCAAGTCCAATGTGTGCAGACTATATACTCCTGGAGGCAGGGCCACCTACTAGAGTGCAGTTGACCTACCAGGGGCCACAGCCTCAAAGAAAACTGGCTCCCCTCCCTCCAGAAGTCAACGACTCTCAACAACGCATCAGAGGTGGGAGCTCATGAGTCCCTTCATCCTCCATGCTGGGGTAGTGACCAGCTTGATCTTGTGTAAGTCTTGGACAAACAACCACAGCTGCTATAGCACAACTCTGTGAGTGAAGATGTCCTGTCGTGTTTAGAAGACACTGCTTCACTCTGGTCCTCCCTGACTTCTGGCTCTTACTGTTTTTCTGTCCCTTCTTCTGGGATGGTCTCTGAGCTCGGAGGGAAGGAAGTGTAGATGCCCCATTTGTGGCTGAGCACTCCGTTGGTACTTATTCTCTGTACTTTGATCAATTGAGAGTTTCTGCACTAATCACTAGCCACCGCGTAACGAAGCTTCTCTGATGAGGTCTGAGAGCGGCACTAATCTATAGGTATAGGGATATGCAGGAAGAAGTTTGATGCTGATCAATTTAGCACAGTAACAGTAGTAATTTCACCCCTGTGGCCTGTGAGCTCCACAGCCATCAGTTCCTGGCCAGATTTACAGTATCAGACACGAGTTTCCTCCCATGGAGTGGGCATCAAATCCAACAAGAAAGTGGCAGGCTACACCTAAAATATTCATGCCACTATTGCACCCACGGGCATATCTTGCCTTGCCAACCATTATGGTAATTCAGAGGGGTAACAGCTGAGTAAGACTGCTGATTATATGTTTTTTTTTCTTCCAGCAGCCACTGAAGTGCCTTCCAGTGCTATGAAAGCTAACTAGTAGAGTTAGTACTCTAACTAGTAGAGTACTGCTTAGTCAGTAGCAACTTGATTTCTCCATGTCCTGTGAAAAGGAAAAGAGAATGGGGATAAAGTTTTTTTAAGTGGAGAGAGAGAGAGATAAGGGGGCTGTGAGGAAGGAATAACCAATACCAAGAAAAATCCATATAAAAACCTACTGTAATATGTATGTATGTATGTATGTATAAATATTCATATATAAGTAATCAGTGGTTTGAATGAGAATGGCCCCAATAGGTCCATATGTTTTAATGCTTACTTCCCAGTTGGTGGAAGATATGGCTTTATTGCAGGAAGTGTATCAGAGGGGGCAGGCTTTGAGCTTTCAAAAGCCCATGTCATTCCTAGTTAGCTTGCTCTCTCTGTCTCCCTCTGTCTGTCTCTGTCTGTCTCTGTCTCTCTCTCTGTCTGTCTTTCTCTATCTCTGCATTCTGCTTGTGGATCAAATATAAGCTCTTAGCTACTGCTCTAGTGCCATGCCTAACTGTCTGCTGCCATGCTTCCTGCCATAATGGCCATGAACTCTAGCCCTCTGCACTATTTGAGGACTCTCTGATTACCTCTGACCAATTACTTAAGGTAGCGCATTTGTACCTGGCACTGGGCTTTTATTTTGGCAATTTACATATTCTGGGAGAAGCATTATCTCCTGTGTAGGGACAAATTAAGAATCTGGTAAGACTGATGCTGAAACCCCATACATTTTGGTCATAGGACTGAAATCTTGTTTCTTTTTTTCTTTTCCCTAAGTTTTTAATTTTTTTATTTATTTCATGTTATGGATGTGAGTATTTTCCCTGCATGTATGTATGGGCATCATGTGTTCCCTGGTGCCTGCAGTAGTCAGAAAAGGACATTCATTCCCCTGGAGCTGGAGTTTGCAGATAGTTGTGAGCTGCCTTGTGGGTGCTGGGGACTAAACCTGGGCCCTCTGCAAGAGCAGCAAATACTCTTAACTGCTGAGCCATCTCTTCATCCCATATTTTGTGGGGTTTTTTGTTTGTTTTATTTAGTTTTTGTTTTAAATATAAGCAGCTATACTACATCTTTTTGTTGTTGTTTTCTGAGACAGGGTTTCTCTGTGTGTAGTCCTGGCTGTTCTGGAACTCACTCTGTAGGCCAGATTGGCCTCAAACTCACAGAGACCTGCCTGGCTCTGCTTCCTAAATTCTGGGATTAAAGGCATATGCCACCACCACCCAGCTTATGCTGTGTTTTAATTGAAGAGTTAAAGGCATTTATATCCAGGATTATTGTTGAGATGCATTACTTTTTCTCACTGGCTTAAAAATATTGTTTGCTCTTTTCTTCCCTATTCACCTTACTGAGCTGGATGTGATTCTTTCCGGATTCTCATTCATTCATTATGGTGATATGTTATTTATGATTTATTAAAGCTTGTCTGAGGGTTCAGAATGCAAAACTAGCCACAAGCCATAGAGCCAGCTGTTGGTGGCATGACACACACCTTTAATCCCAGGACTCAAGAGACAATCAGACCAACTTCTGTGAGTTCAAGGCCACACTGGGCTACATGAAATTGATTCAATCTGAAAGAGAAACAGCTCACACAAAGGTGGTCTCAGCACTTGGGATCACACATCCTTAATCCCAGCACCTGAGGTATATAAGATAGGAGCACATATTCAGTCAGGGGGCATTTTGGTCTCCAGCCATGTTCGGGCAATTAGTCTCCAGCATGTTGAGGGCAGGATTCCTTCAGCCTGGGGAGAGGTACTGGCTTTGCAGCTTTGCTTCTCTAATCTTTCAGCTTGAACCCCACTATCTGTCTCTGGGTTTTTATTTTTCATGTTACAATTCATCTGTTTCTTTCATGAGATTTATTGTTTCCTGGGTTTTTATTTTTGTGGCTTTCTTCAATACCTGTGTCAAGGGTGCCTTTGACTGATGCAGCAGTGGCTGAGCAGTCTTTCACTGCTTTTCCTCTTACTCACCTCAAGAGGTATTTGTTTCCCCCATTCATCTTAAAAGATGACTTTGCCAGGTAGATTAATCTTAGTCACCAGACACTCTCAGAGCTTCAAATCTATCATTCCAGTCTCTCCTGGCTTTTAGGGTTTCTGCTGAGCTATTTGACATTATCCTGATGAGCTTGCCTTTGAGTTGGTGATTTTAATGCTGCTTCTTTTCTTTGTGATGTTAATTTCTTAACTTGTGACAGGGTAGGCTTCAGTTCTTGGCATGTTTATTTCAAGGTCCTAAATGAGTTTCATTCTTGAACATTATGTTTTTCCCCTAGAGTTGTGGAATTTGTGCCTGTAATTTCCTGAACTAGGTCACCTTCAGTTGGTAGCCAGCTAGTGAATTCTTAGGATTTTGTCATGTTTCAGAGACATTAAAGGTTGCGGTTGCATTGATTTGCTTTATTAATACAGTGTTTCCTCGGCATCGTGTTCAATCTCTGACAGTCTTTATTCACTGTCCTTTCTACCCATGATGCTTCCTACTGTGCTTTTTATTTATTGAGCTTTTCATTTCCAACATTTCTGGGTTTTGTTTATTGTTTCAGAACCTCAGCTTCCCTGCTGAATTTCTCATCCATGTTGCCAAGTTTCTTGTCCGGGGCCTGAACTGGCTTCTTCATCCATCTGCTTGTTTAAATTCTCTTTGAAGTCTTGCTCATTTTCAAAGCAAGATTTTTGAATTCTTTGTCTGGCATTTCAATATTTTTTGGACCCAATTACTAATGAGCTGTAATCTTTTGGAAGACATACAAGGCCTTGTTTTTCACATTTCTTGTGTTTCTCAGTTGCAAGTTGGGCATTTGTTGGCATATCTTACTAATGAGCAGATTTCTCTTGAGGGTTCAATCTAGCACTGCTCAGAGAGGGAAAAACAAATGGATGAAATGGTAATAGCATCAAATCAAACCGAATAGAAGTACAATTAAAATCAATAAAAGTACCACACAACCAAGGGCCTTAGAAATGAAAATGGTATGCAGTAAAATATTCAGTTAAAAGCTAATTTTAGTGAAGAATAATGAATGAATGAAATCAAGCAAGGAGCCCTGAAAGGGAAAAAGGAAGAAGAACCAAGGATAAACTAAAGGAAGGAAAGAGGAGGCAAAGGACATGAGGATAAGAGAGAGAAAGGAGCAAAAGATTTAAAAAATAGTTATCACAAAGAGAAAAAATATACAAATATGGTAAAAGCAAGAAGAGAAATAAAAAACAAGAAGCTTTAAAAATAAATAAAGCTAGCCAGGCTGTGGTGGCACACAACTTTCATCCCAGCACTCACAAAGCAGGGGCAGGTGGATCTCTGCTGGCTGTTTTTAGCCCTGTAGCCTGTAGGTGAGTCAGGTCCTAAATACCTCCAGACACAGCCCAAGTGTACAGTCCACTGGCCCTGAGCTCCGAGCTCCCCTAGAGGTAAACCGCATATGACAGGGAGGCAATTTCAGAGGTGAGGGGTCCATGGTCTATCATTTCCTGCCATTATCCTCAGGACATGAAGTTTGTTCCTTCACAACCCAAGCCTCCTGCTAACTAAAGTCTGCATGTCCATGTCCATGCCTTCCCACCCTGGCTGCCTCCCACCTCCCACCTAAATATTTCAACACGATGTGCCCAGGTCTCTGACTTATGGTTGTTCCTTGTGTTTAGATCCCCAGAGAAACTCAGCCTCAAACAATAGATCCCATCTCAAGGTACCTGGCTATAGCACTGTGACATGTAGGGAATGCCTGCAGCACGGAAGAGTCACTGTCACTCTGAGTGCCCACAGTTGGTTTAAGGCCTGTCAGAACTGTGAGTTTGTCCTTTGTGGTTGGGTGTAACAGTAAATCTTTCTGCCAGCCGCCGGAGCCCCGCTGCCACATGGCCACCCAAAAGTAACACATAAAGTCATATATTAGTTTACAATGCTGTTGGCCAATTGACTAGGATTTCTTATATGCTAGCTCAGTCTTAATTAGCATAAATCTATATATCTTATAAGACTTATCTTATCGAGGATGCCTTCCTCTGGTGTCCTCTTCCTGGGCTCACATGGCAGCTCCAAAGCAGAAGGAAGAGGAAGAGGAAGAGAGTGATTTCCTGCTTATATTCTGAGTTTGTCTGCTATGTCACTTCCTTCCTGGATCAAAAGAATTCTCTTTACTACATTTCTCAGAATCCTCCTTGACTCCTAGTCCTGCCTAACTTGCTTTCCTATTGGCCAACAGTACTTTATTTATCAACCAATAAGACTAACATATACACAGAAGGACCTCCCCCATCATCTCCTCTTTTCTGTCTAAATACAAAGAAGGGTAACTTACCTTTTATAATAGTTGAAGAAAACTATAACCATCACTATCTGTCTTCAACTCCATCAAAGACCACCGAAGGATAATGTATAAACGCTAGAATTGACAGAGACATCTCACTAACTGGACAGTCACCCAAAGTTCCTCTGTAATGTTGGGGCATCCATCTTCAGCCCATAGGCCACAGTGTGTCTGGCACACTTCTCCATTTCAGCAGGCACCCTTCAAGACTTCATCTTGTTTTGTAAGTTCAGCAGTCACTTTCTTGTGGGTCCTGCATGTTCAGTTTATACAGCAACAAACAGTCCAGGCAAGAGCAGTTTCTTGCCCAAATGGCTAATCTTGCCATGTTGAAGGCAAACTCCATAACGAGTTTCTTCGATGCCCATCCTCCTTTCTGACGTAATTGGTGTGCCAGGAGCAGTTGTGTCTCACTGTCAAGAAAAACCCTAAACCATTTAAATGCCATATATTCTGTAGGTCTTTGAAATGTTTGAAGAATATCTATCCATCTCAAATACATCTCTGTCTATCTAGAAAACCTAACTAACCTAACTGTAGGTTGTGACTATTATAGGTGACTATATAATCTGTATTTAATTATGCATATCACAAAATTGACCTTAAATTTGTATCAGTAAATGAAAATTCATACCAATGTAAAGTATTCATCTCCATATCCTATTCCCCCTTTTTTCCTTTAAAAGGAGATTGACTGTGGTCATTACCATTTATAACCAATCCCATTTAAATGAAAACAAACATTTATAAACTATATTTGGGAAATTGGGTATCGTTCATTCCAAACTGCTTCCTGCTGGTTGGGGGCGATGTCCATACCATGGGGATCATGATAAAACACAGAAATCTGGCCGTAGTCATCTATGGCTGCATCTCAGCTGTTTTGGATGCAGGATCAGTTGGGCCACTGCTTCAGGGGGTTTTGCTTGATCAAATCATATTAGTCTGGAAGGAATCCACAGCTTTTCATTTTCTGTGAAACACAAGCAGAAATTCTTTTTCCAAATAACCTGTCCTTATGTTCAAACTTAGAGGATTGCCATAAATTCTAAGCAGTCTGAATTACATAGCAAGTACCAGGTCAGGCAGAACTACATTAAAATTTTATTAATAAAACTCTAATAACCCAGGTGTATGCATATTTAAATCAGACAGGTTTTCTGTGTCCCCTCCTACAGTCTCAGGTAAAGGCTCTCACACAGGCTCATCTTCCTGTTGCCTTTTCTCCATTCATGGTGAGGATTCAGAAATGCTCAGACTAACCACCTGATGCCTACACAAGTTTCTTGTTCCAGTTCTGTTAAAGCAGTAGCAAGATCTCTGGGTCCAGAGCTAATTTTAGGGCCAAAAGGCTTGTCAGGGTGATTAGAACCCCAATTTAGGGTGTTGAGTACCATTGTTGCCTGGCAAAAGTGTTTGCATCATGACCACCCCTCCAAATTTATGAAGCTCTAAATAATTGTATAGTAGGTATTGTAGTGACTAGATCCTGTGAGACAAGAGTGTTGGGCTGCAGAGAGACTCCCGAAGTTAAGAGAGCTTGCTGCTCTTCTAGAGGACCTGAGTTCAGTTCCCAGCACCCACCTTAGGCAGCTCACAACTGTCTGTAGCAGTTTCCAGGGGATCCAATGGCCTCTTCTGGCTCTAAGGGTACCTTTCTGTAATGGGACGCACACACACACAAAATAAATCTTTTAAAAAAGTTTTTTAATAGAGAAAATGGGGCTTAACGAAGCTGACCACTCAGAATCAACAGATGTTATCGGGAAACTGATCAATCTGACTTCAGCACTTGGTGTTTCCAGAAGAGAGAGAGATCTGGTGTTATCGTGAAATCTACTCTCGGGTCCCACACTTGATCATTATGGAAGTGCCTCCTTCTCCTTGATAGTGGGAGCAGCAAAGCCGAGGCTCTGAGGAGAATGAAGATACTTCAAATGCCCTTTCACCATACTGCTTATTCCCAGAAACATGTTGAAAGAACCGTAAGATTTTACAGAGGGGTAGTAAGCCGTGTTCCCAAAGACAGCACTCATTGATGTTTATTCTAGTGCTCAATTTTCAATAAAAAGTCCACAAGACACACAAAGAAACAGGAAGAAGTGTCCCACTCTAAGGACCAAAATCAAGCTGCAGAAGATCAACCCTAAATAAACACAGACTTCGGGTTACTTGTAAATGGAAGCTAAAAGACCGCACACGCACACGCACACGCACACGCACACGCACACACACAAATTAAATGCAATTAGGAAAACGGCACGCTAACAAAACGAGAACACAAACTCTTTGATTCAAATACAAACAGTGATCTCCAAAATCTGTGTGTTGAAGGCTTGCCCTAGGGTGGCGCTACAGTGAGGGTGGAACCTCTGAGAATGGGACCTGGTGCAAGGTGCTCAGGCCACCGGAAGCTGCGCCTGTGAAAGAATGCGCTGCTGAGCTTGCACCTCATGATGTGAGCGCTTTGCTACTGAGTCCATTTGCTGACGTATAAAAGGCATCTCCTCTGAACAGCGCTGAAGTCTAGAAAATGACTGCGGAAAGCCCAACTATATGAGTTAAAGGAATTTATTAGAAGTTACTCACAAAGAAGTGAGCAACAGTGGGGTCAGAGAGGGCTGCTGCATTTACCCAGTCACCACTAACCTTGTCTACCTACCTACCTACCTACCTACCTACCTACCTACCTACCTACCTACCTACCTAATTACCTACCTACCTACCTACCTACCTATTTGGTCAGGCTAGCTGCCCCAGAATTAACTCGAATTTGGGTTTAGAGCGCCACCTATTGGTAACACACCAGAAGCGACTAGGCTTGCCCAACTGGGTAAGTTGGTTTAGTTCATCCTTGCTCTTTTTTTCCTTTTTCTTTTTATTTTCTTTAAATTTTTATTATTTTTAATTACTCATATTTACATATCCATCCCCCCATTCCCTCATCCTCCCCTCCTCCCATGTTCCTCACCCCAACCCCCCTACTCCTCCTCAGGGATAGTGAGGCCCTCTACCAAGGACTCTCAAAGCCTTGTTTGGGGGAGGGTCTAGACCCTCCTTGCTGTATCTGGGCTGCAATAGTATCCCTCCCTAGAAAATGGGCTCCCAAAGTCCATTTGTGCTCTAGGGATAAAGACTGTCTCTGCTGTTAGAGAAGCCATAGTCTTGGGCTCCTAGCTGGTAGCCACATTCAGAGGGTTTGGTTTGGTCCAATGCTGTTTCCCCAGCTTTATGACTAGGGTCTCCATTCCATCAGCAGGTCAGGTCCACTGTTTCTGCAGGTCTCTCCATCCCCGTCTTGGCTCCTTTGCTCAAGCCTCCTCCCTCTCCACAACTGAATTTATTCCAATCCCAGTTCTGTTTCCCTCTCGACCTCCTGCTCTCCCTGCCTCACTCCCCATCCTTACCTCTGAGAGTTCAAGACCTCCCATGAGGAATCAATGAAGTCTGTCACATCACTTGAGGCAGGACCAAGGCCTTCCATGCTGTATGTAGGCTGAGCAAGGTATCTCTCATAGGATATGGACTCAAAAAAGACAGTTCATGCACTTGGGATAAATACTGGTTCCCCTGCTTGTGACCCCACAAACTGCCCAAGCCACCCAACTGTCACCCACATTCACAGAGGGCCTATTTTGGTCTTATGTAGGTTCCCTAACTGTCAGTCTGGAGTCGGTGAGCTTGCTCAGGACAGCTGTTTCTGAAGGTTTCCCCATCATGGTGATTATTAATCCACACACCTACAAACATCTGATTTTTGACAAAGAAGTTAAAATTATACAATGGGAAAAAAGAAAGCATTCTCAACAAATGGTGCTGGCGTAATTGGATACTGACAAGTAGAAGACTACAGATAGATCCATATTTATACCCATGTATAAAACTTAAATCCAAATGGATCAAAGAACTCAACATAAATCAAGCCACACTGAACCTCTTAGAAGAGAAAGTGGGAAATACCCTTGAATGAACTGGCACAGAAGACAATATAACACCAGTAGCACAGACACTGAGATGGACAATAAATAAATGGGACCTCCTGAAACTGAGAAGCTTCTGTAAGACAAAGGGCACAATCAACAAGACAAAACAGCGGCCCACAGAATGGGGAAAGATCTTCACCAACCCCACATCTGACAGAGGGATGATTTCCAAAATATACAAGGAACTCAAGAAGCTGGTCACCAAAACACCAAATAATCCAATCAAACAAAAAGTGGGGTACAGAGCTAAATAAAGAATTCTCAATAGAAGAATCTAAAATGGTTGAAAGACACTTAAGAAAGTGCTCAACATCCTTAGTCATCAGGGAAATGCAAATCAAAACAACTCTGAGATACCATCTTACACCTGTCAGAATGGCTAAAATAAAAAACACCAATGACAGTTTATGCTGGAGAGGACGTGGAGAAAGAGGAACACTCCTCCATTGCTGGTGGGAGTGCAAACTTATGCAGCTGCTTTGGATATCAGTATGGGGGTTTCTCAGAAAATGGGAATCAATCTTCCTCAAGACCCAACAATACCACTCTTGGACATATACCCAAGGGATGCACAGTTCTTATTCATACCATAAGAACATTTGCTCAACTATATTCATAGCAGCATTATTCGTATCCAGAACCTGGAAGCAACCTAGATGCCCCTCAACTGAAGAATAGATAAAGAAAATATGGTACATTTACACAATGGAGTATTATTTGGTGGTTAAAAAAAAAAAACAATGGCATCTTGAAATTTGCAGAAAAAAAACAATATATGGATATTACACATAATGGATATTACACATAAAGCAAATGATAACCAGCCTACAATCTACAATCCCAGAGAAGCTAGGAAACAAGGAAGACCCTAAGAGAGACAGATATAGATCCCCGCCCCAGGAAGGGGAGATAGACAAGATCTCCTGAGTAAATTGAGAGTGTGGGAGGAGAGGGGAGAGTGGTATGGGAGTGGGGAGGGAGAAGGAGAGGAGGAAGGAGAACATAAAAAATCAGGATGGTCAAGTTAGGGGAAGGACAGAGAGGGAGAGCAAGGAAAGAGATATCTTGATTGAGGGAGCCATTATGGAGTTATTGAGAAACCCGGCATCAGGGAAAATCCCAGGAATCCACAACTAGCTAAGAATTTAAGCAATGGTGGAGAGAGTACCTTAAATGCCCATTCCCTAAAATCAGATTGATGACTACCTTAATTGCCATCATAGAGCTTTCATCCACTTACTGATGGAAGCAGAAACAGAGATCCACAGCTAAGCATTGAGCCAGGCTCCCAGAGCCCAGTCAAAGAGAGGGAGGAGTGATAATATGAGCAAAGGGGTCAAGACCATCTTTGCTCATAACTGTGGTCAGCTGGTCATCAAACACTGTCAGAACATGGAGAATGGCATGCCAAACAGTGAACTGAAAGTTGAATTATTCTGGCTAGGATTTGAAGGGGAGGGGGTCTCACTCATTACCTTTGCCCTGACACTAGACCCTAGTGGTCTCCTCACAGGAGACCCACAGGAATGTTGCTTCTTCATCCAGGACAGGAACTTACAGAAACAAAAGCAAAGCTGTCTGTTTCTGTAAGTTGTGTCAGGCATTTCATTGTAAGAGAAAGCTAGTTAGCATATGAACACAGGCAAAGATTATGAATAAAGAAATAAGATATAATTTACAGAGCTGAAAATGTTTCGATTACCAGCTTAAAAATGAACTAGATGGCTATATTAATGAAGTTTATGTTACTATAATAAACAACCAAAGCTGGGCACTTATGAAGAATGGAAGTTTGCTTACCTCACACTTTGAGGCTGAAAGCCCAAACAGCATGGAAAAGCTCCAGCGAGGGAACCCTGACTGCACCACATCACCAAGGAAGTACAAAGAAAAGGGAAACACCAGACCCTGAAAACAGGAAGCCAGTGTACAAAGGAGGGTCTACAATGACCGTCCTGTAAGCTCTATCTCCTAAAGGTCTCAGTGCCTCTTACACAGCACACCAAAAGGATTCCAGTCCCTTTCAAAGGACAAACTATGGAGAAGCCTTAGTACCCCTCCTCCTCCTCTGGCCCCTTGGATCCATCTCTCAATGCAAATGTATCTATTTCATTGTCTTGGACCTAAAGTTTTGCAGAACCACTTGAAGGTCCCCACCCAAAGTTTTATCTGAGATGTCATGCAAACTTAGCTGTGGATGAGTTGTAAAATAAAAACCAAAACACCTGCCTCCAAGATGAAGGAATGGGACAGAGATGGGGCAGACATTTGTGTTTCAAAGGGGAGAAACGGGGAGGGGAAGAAGAAAAAAATGATCTGGACCAAGACAGAAACTCAATGGGAAGGCACTGAAATTTCAAACCCGAAGCCTCGTGTTATGTGTACATGGCAATGGAAGGGACCCTTTGCCTTAGATAATGCCACCAAGGCCTTCATGGTCACACTGTTTCTTTCTTTGGCTGCATTCTAACATAGTGGCTTTCCCAAGTACATGGTGGGGGCCATTCTCCCTTTCTGGGCCATCCAATGATGGTCCATTCATATGGCTTCCTTCAGCATTGAAAGATCTCTGCAGGGACTCTGAGCCCTAAATTCACTTCTCAAAGTCTTTGGGTTGAAGCCTCAGTGGAAGCTACCATGAACCATAACTCTTACATTCTGCCTGCCTAGAAGATTATCACTATCTGCCCACATGTTGGCTACCTGCAAGAGCTGTACTGCAGCCTGCTTGAACATTGGTGAGAATGGCCACAGAGCCCTTTCCTGCTGAAGACAGAGTGATGACTTCCAAAGTAGCTCAGAGTAGAGAGTTCTAAGGCCTTCTTTGAAACCAGTCCAACCTACCAGAACTCTGTGCCTGTCATGGGAGAGATAGCCTCAAGGACTCTAAGATACCCTCAGATCGCCTTCCTGCTGTCCTGGAACAAAGCAATTGGTTCCCTTTGTCCATGCCAATCTCCTCAGCAAGCAGGCACCCTGCCATCTTGCTTTGTTTTCTAGCACACGCTTTCTTCTGTTTTCCTTGGACAGGCTGAAATTTTCCCAAAGCTTTCCCCCGTGCTTCCCTTTGCTCCCAACTCATGCTAAATTGGGCCAAAACCATCCACACAGTCATTGCATAACGTTTTGCCATTTCTGCCAACAGAAACTTTGGTCTATCACTTTAGTTCAGCCTTCTCTGGAGGTGTGAGGACACATGGGTTCTTTGCAGTGGGATAACAGAGGAGCCATTTTCTCCAGGAGAAACCAGTTCCTTATTCTTCACTGGAGTTACCTTCAGGGCTCTGCACTTTTCTAGTCTGTCTTTTCTAGTTTGTCCCACCACACTCCACCAATTACAATTTCAATTACCGTGGCCAGTTACAACAGCAATTATAGAGAGAACACTGAGGTACCAGGGAGCAGCTTGGGACTGGAGAATGCTGAGTAAACAGATAGACTCTGACTCCAAGAGCCGGGGAGATTCCCAGGAAGAGTGAGGCTGCAGAGACCAGTGGTTCCCATTCTCTCTTCTGCCTCATATCACCACATGGAACCTATTAGAGCCAGAGTGATCTGAGAACTTCACCTTTCAACTTAGCCTATGCCGGCGATTCGGCCCATACATAATGGCTTTGTCTCTTATTTTCCATGTTTTACCTTCTACTCTTACTTGTGCGTCTCATGATGGTTCTACTTTTGTTTGGCTATTGCTCAGCTGGGTTTTCTATTTCTCTCTCCAGTGCCTCATAAGGCATTCTTTACTCTTCCCTTTAGCAACTCCTCCCTCATAGACCCTCCTTCCATACATCTTACCTTTATTCCCTCTTCCTTTTACTTCTTAATCACAGCCTCCCATCACTTTGACAATCTCTAACATCTGCAGACCCTAACAGTACCCACCTCTCCCCTGTAGGGAGTAATCCTGTTTAGAGGTACTGCTGAACACGCCCACTTGGGCGTGGTCAGAGTGATGTAGCAAAGGTTTAAGTAGCAGAGAGGCATGCACGAGGCCCTCTTTCCTCTCTCCCGCCTGGCTGAGCAGACATCTGCGGGTCACTCTGGCTCCAGTGTGAACCTGGTCACTGGCCCTTTCGTGAATACTATCCCCTTAATAAACTACCTGTTGTCCATCTAGTTCTGACTCCATGGCATTCCGCTTTACTCCCCCTTTATCTGCTTCACCTTTCTTGATTTTTCATTGTTTTTTTTCTTAAAAATTGTCTAACACTTAATCTTTATCCTTTACCCACTTGACTCCCCACCCCACTGCTAATTTTATTAACTAAAATCCAAGTATATTACATACCTACACTTCTTTTACTTTGTGTGTGTGTGTGTGTGTGTGTGTGTGTGTGTGTGTGTGTGTGTTGTGTGTGTGTGTGTACATTTGCATGCACTTGAGTGTAGGTACCCAAAGAAGCCAGTTTCCCCTGGAGCTGCAGTTACAGGCAGTTGTCAGCCACCTGATGTGGGTGCTGGTCTGGAAGATTGGTGACTGCTTTTAATCTCCAAGCCGCTTTCCAGCATTCTCCAACAGGTTTTGAAATTCACTGTTATTAACTGGCTAGTCCTACAGCTGCCTAGTGGTAGTGTCAGACAGCTGTGGTTGCTCTCCCAGGTAACACTCCAGGCAGTAACACAGAATGTAGGGAAGGCATCCTCAGTGCGACTGGAGAATCCTGAAACTTCAATGTCTTCCTATCCTCAATGTGGCTGGAGAATGAATCCCTGATATTGACCACTGAAGACCCTGCTCCTATCTTTTATACCTCTCTAGTGCTGGGATTAAAGGCCGTGTGTTCCCAGGTGCTGAGATCATCTTTGTGTGAGCTGTTTCTGTTTAGGACTGGATCAATCTTGTGTAGATCTTGGTGGACTTGGACTCACAGAGATCTGTCTATCTCTTAATCCTGAGTTCTAGGATTAAAGGTGTGTACCACCATCTCCTAGTTTCTGGCTGCTGGGATTAAAGATGTGTACCTGGCTTCTATGGCTTGTGGCTGACTTTGCTAATTGAATCCGCAGGCAAGCTTTAATAAATCATAATATGTCACTACATCCCAGTACATGGAAAACAGAGGCAGAAGGATCTCTATGAATTTGAGACCAGCCTGGTCAGGCCAGTCAGGACTACATAATTAAGGACCTTAATGAATTATCAAAGAAAAGAATATAAAATTAGGGGGAATTTATGTTTACCAATTCACACAGACAGAAAGTAGACTATGAGGAGATGGGGAATAAAGAATGGAGTGTGGTTTAATGGATCTAAAACATTAGTTTTGAAAGATAAAGAGAGTCTTGCTGGGTGGGTCTGGGCACTCCTTTAATCCCAACAGCCAAGAGACTGAGGCAGGCAGATTGCTGTGAGTTTGAGACCAGCCTGGTCTACATAAAGTGTATAAAGATTCCCTGTGGGGGATGGGTGGGTGTGGTGGTATTTTGTTTATTATCTAATAGATGAAGCTTATCTGAAAATCAGAGTGCAAAGCTAGCCACACTAGTTAGCCATAAAGGCCAGGCAGTGATGGCACACACCTTTAATTCCAGCATTCACACTAGTGAATTCACTAGTTAGCCATAGAGTCTGGGTGGTGGTGATGCACACTCTTAATCCCAGCACTTGGGAGGCAGAGGCAAACCGATCTCTGTGAGTTCAAGGTCACCCTGGGCTACATGAGATTGATCCAGTCTAAAAGAGAAACAGAGCTCACACCTTTGATCCCAGCACTTGGGATCACATGCTTTTATCTGAGCACTAAGGAGTTGGAGACAGGAGCTCAGTGTAGTCAATCTGGCTGTCAGTCTGAGGCAAGAGTCTGAACAGTATTCAGTCTGAGGACAGGATCGCCCTTTTGGTCTGGGCTTTGGTAGAGGTGAGAACTCTCTAGTGGTTGGCTGCTTTGCTTCTCTGATCTTTCAGCTTTCCCCCCTAATATCTGACATGGGGTTTTTATTATTAAAATATATTAGAATTTGTACTATATGTGGGGGGGGTGGGAGGGGTGACATAGTGAGACCCTGTGTCAAAAAAAGGAAGAGTTCTTTAAAACATCTGCACAAAATGAAATGTACTAGTTACCACCAAAATGGTTACAATGGTAATATACTAACAACTTTAAGATTTCTTAGTAAGTCATTGTCTCTAACTTGATATTATACAAAGTTTTCCCCTCAAGTAATGTTTTTATTACTGTAGAAGCCTGTGTAGGTCTTTTGACATTGCTGTGACTTATTTCCTATAGAAAAATAAGAACCAGGGCTAAGAAGTGACTGGGCAGTTAAGGGTTTTTGCTTTTGCAGAGGACCTTAGTTCAGTTCCCAGCATCCACATGGTGATTTGATGCATAACTATGCATAACCCCAGCAACAGGGCATCCAATGTCCTCTTCTCTGTACCAAAGCATGCATGTAGTATATAGCTAACACTCATAGACATAAAATAAAATCTAAAACTCTAAAAATAAAATACCTGTAGCAGAGTCATTTTTAACAGTATACACAATAACACATGGAAGTCTTTAGACTGCTGCTTGGTACATAGTGAGCTCTCAGTAATGTTACTCATTATCATACTCAGCTGTGACACAGTGTCCTTATATTTTAGGACACTGCATGGCCAGCCAACTTTAATGTTTAGAATTATGATCATCACAAAACCCAAGTTTTTTTTCTCTGAGTGAATACAAACCCAAAGCAGTCTAGACAGACTAGACTAGTGAACCTTCACTGTGTCTGCTATGCTTTTGCCTTTAATTAGAACTCTGTGGCTAAGGCACAGTAAACTGGGACATGGTATATGAGGTTGTCAGGTGTCTTAATGGGAATAGCCGGAAGATCCAGACTTGAACAGGAGGCAACAACTTGGGACGGCCCAAGTATGGAGGAGGGATGAGCTTCCTCTGGACATAGAAGTGGCAATGACTCCTTTTGGGAAGGAGTCATTTCCTCTTATCTGCTATGGCAGCACTGTGCACAGGGAGAGATTTAGAGGCAGAGCATTGAAAGATGTTGGGGGTAAAAGGCATTCTTCACTTTTTTCAGTTGTACTTAGGGGTGCAAGAAACCTAGGGCCACGACCTACCAGTGAAAGCAGACACATCATCCTAGTTTGCTTTCTAGCGCTGTGATAAACACCATGATCAAAAGCAACTTGGGAAGGAAAGGGTTTATTTCACCTTACACTTTACAGTCCATTGTGAAAGGAAGTCAGGACAGGAACTCAAACAAGGTAGGAATGATGTGGGATGTCTTTCTGTATGCTGTGAATATGTTTTGTTCTCATTGGTTAATAATAAAAGCTGTTTGACCAATAGCCAGGCAAGGTAGAGTTAGGTGGAACAATCAAATTGAGGACTCCAATGAGGAGGGGGAGAAAGATGCCAGCAGTTGCCCAAGGAGCAACATGCCAGAGCACCAGCTTACTGCTGGCCATCTGGTGATACACAGATTAATAGAAATGGGTTAATTTAAATGCAAGAGCTAGCTAGTAATAAGCCTGAGCCATTGGTCAAACGTTTATAATTAATTTTAAGCCTCAGAATGGTTATTTGGGAACTGTCAAGCAGGAGGGAAATGTGTAGTTATACAGGAACCTGGAGGCAGGAGCTGAAGCAGATGCCATGGAGGGTGCTGCTTTCTGGTTTCCTCCTCATGGCTTGCTAGTTTGCTTTTTTATGCCACCCAGGACCACCTGTCCACTGGTGGCACCACCCACAGTGGGTTGGGTCCTCCCACAACAACTATGAATCAAGAACTGCTCCACAGACTTGCCTACAGGCCAATCTGATGGAGACATTTTCCCAATTGAGCTCCCTTTTCTTCTTCACAGAAGACTTTAGCTTGTGTCAAGGCGACAAAGAAAAAATACCTCCCCCAAAAAAACATGCAGTGGGGGCTGGAGAAATGTCTCAGAGGTTAAGAGCACTGGCTGTTCTTCCAGAGGTCCTGAGTTGAATTCCCAGCAACCACATGGCAGCTCACAATTATCTGTAATGAGATGTGATGCTCTCTTCTGACCTGCAGGTATACATGCAGGCAGAACACTGTATACATAATAAGTAAATAAATCTTTTTAAAATGCAGCAAACATTAAATTTTGTTAATAGCCATGCTTCCAACACTGCTAAGGGCTGTCATCTTCTACAGGCTGTACAGAATGCAAGTGTCATTACAGCTCAGAATAGCGGACTCATCGAGGTCACCTCAAACACAAAGTCAGAAACCACACAGCAATAGTCAGAGCTATATGCACCAGAAGAGACATGACAGAAAATCTCACTGAAGGAATCAACCCTTATACCGTGTATTTTTCATTTATAAAATGTGCTATCACTAAGTATCATGCAGCAGGTGCTCGCTCAGGTGCAGGCAGCAGGTTCATGTGCACAGGTGTAGCACTGAAGAAGTTGAAAGATACACAGGGGAGAGATAAACCTACTTCGCCAGGATGTTAAGACACAACTTTCCTCTGAACACCAGTCATCCACTGACATGGACTGCATTCAGATAGGCCATTAGCAAGCAGTCTTTTCAGGTAACCCAACGCTTGATCCCAAACTGAAAGGAAAATGAATCCCTAGGGGGGAAGATGCACTGATTTGTTTTCAAACAAGAACCGCATTTATTTTGTGCTGATTTTAAATTGTGTGAAATCACTCTGGGCAAAGAATGAAAAGTCGTGTGAGTAAATGATAAGCTTGTTAAATAGGCAAATGTATTAGATGACAGGAGTGCCTAGTTACATTTTTGAACGGACTATTGTTTCAGATTGTTTTCGCCAGTGATAATTATACCATTTTTTAACCAACTGCCTAAAATACACAATGATCACTGAGATGATGAATAAAATAACACGCAATATCATAATATACACAAATGGAAATGATGAGGGTTCTTCCTCTGCCCTAGGTCCAGCGGGTCCACTGTCAATGCTCCCACCAAATCCTACGTTTTCACAGAATGGGGGTTTCCAGCCATACAAGCAGTGGCAGTTCTTTTTATTATTGCAAACACCTCGGCCTTTGCACTTGGTAGGCAAACAGTCATACTTCAGGATGCTAGAATCAACACAAGTTTTGTTCATACACACTTCTGTAGGGTTACAGAAGGAACCATCATTAATCCTACCTATGTCAGGTATCTTATGGGCTATCATGGCATAATGATAGCCTGTGCCCCAACATATGAGATTATCGCTATTCAGATAGGTGGCTATTATAAAAGTGTGATCTGGCAAATTGGGGATGTCTTTAACATCTATACACTGGAGCCTGCCACAGACTGTATTGTCCCTATTACACCTTATAAATCGAGCCCGATCAATGCCACAGTTACCAAACTGATCTCCTATCAGATTAACTGCATCGTAACATTGAGGGGGACCCTCCTTGGCAGTAGGTCCAAAAATGTTCTGGCACTGTATGTCCCTGGATCTGCATCCCTTACTGTAACAAAGTCCTCCAGATCTGCAGGGAGTTCCATCCTGCTTGTAAGAATCCTTGGGACAGGAACCCGAGGTCCCATCACAGTACTCCGCAAGGTCACATTCATTTTCTTCCTGCCTACACACATACCCTGATGGGAGGAAGTTGCATTTATGACAACAAAGCCCAGTGGAACAGTTGACACCGTCTTTCCATTTGCAGTTGGGTCCACAGCAGAGGTCTTTTTTGCAGTCCTCTTCAGAACCACAGTCACATTCCTCTTTGCCTTCAACAATTTTGTTTCCACATCTCGGAACCAAATAAATACTTTCTGGGATGTCAGATAGACAATGTGCTATTTTATAAGATACAAATAAAAAATACTGATGATAACTACAATTGCTAAACCCTGTATATCCTGGACCCATGACGCAGTTCTTCCGACCTCGGCATTGACAGTGCTCTGTATCGTGATTCATTCCCACAGCATGGCCCAATTCATGAGCAGTCCAAGTAGCAGGTTTAAGAATATTTACACTTAGTAAGGAGTTTATTGATCCAGCATGGTATTCTTCACATGTTCTTCCCCAGGACCATGCAAAAGCATCATCAAATTTTCTTCCTATATATAAATGTGCCCAGTCTGAGGGAAGCCGAAAATGCAATGATCTTCTTTTGTACAGTACAAATTGACCTAACACGTCAGATAAAGAGGGATAGAGAGTATATATTTGGTCACCCATCGACCAAATTTCAATTGCTTTTAAAACAACCCTCATCCTGACATCAAGAAAGTAGGTGTCTATAATTGAAGCTAGAAGAATGGCATCATTAATGGCTTCAGTATAATTGCCCTTTAAAAACATAAATCTAGTTGAATCAAAGACCATGAGTAATTCCAAGTACTTTTGGTGCCTGTAGGATTTATGGAAGGTAGCTATCCTAGCCATTTCCTCTCCCTGGATGGTTTGCCCATCTGTTTCTTCATCAACCACACCACAGGTCTGGTTGCTAAATTCCTCCTCACTTAGGAGATATACAACGTGTTCAAAACTAGAAGAGGCCCTGAGGGGCTGGATTTGGTAATAACTGGAGTTTATGTTCAAGATGCCGCGTAGACCCCCCATGCATGTACTCAGGGTAGCTCCAGATTCCCGAGTGCCTTCCACAGAGCCCACGTAATTGCATTCCTTTGGTATGTATGGGTAATCCTCTATCAGACTGCCCTCTTGAGAAAAGGAGAAAACCGGCAGATGTCTTGGCAACAGAAACTTCTTGGGCCACAGATGAACAACATGCTCCTTGCCCTGTATCTGTAAGAGGTACGACAAAAAACTGTCCACATCCCGCTCCCCTTTCCTAAAGTTTAGCTCTTTGGGAACGGTGATTTCATATGAGTCAAACCCCCAGTCGGGGTCAAATAGGTCATCGCCCATAGCCTCAAGCAAGAGCATCGCCAGAAGCAGCCAGCAGTTTTGGGGGAGGGAGGCCCACACTGACCTCATAATCTGTTCTGTTTCCCTGCTTGGTTTTCCCGGACTCAGGAGTCGCAACACCAGGCCTGGCATGCACCTCAGACTTCCATGAGACTGACTCCACTAGAAGCACCGGAGCCCAAGCGCTTAACCCCCCTGGCAGGCTTCCTTGGGAAGCCAGGCCTGTCAGGGCCCAGTTGGTCCGTTTTCCCGGGGCATCCCTGTCTAACGCTCCAGTTCCGTTTATTTTTTTCTCCCCCTGAGGGGGTGAATTCAGCTCGAGCTTAAGAATGCAGGGAAAAGTGCACGAGAGCAATAGAGATGAATGTGTCCCAAACACGTCCTGGACTCTTGGGATGGAGAGGGGATGGATTTAGAATCAGAAAAGGAGAAGGAATAGGGAAATAGAAGTAGAAGACAACTGACAGTATAGTCTGTCTACAGGAGATCAGAAGGAACGGGATGTTTTATAGCCACCCCCACCCCACCCCCACCCCCGGCCCCGCGCACGCCTCATTGGTGGAGTGCTCCCAGTTTCTGCTGGGTCTCTCCAAGAAGCTGGAGGCCCACCATGGTCCCAGAATAGCCCAGATTCTTCATCCCCACCTTCTGGTCACCCCCGCTGCTGCCTTTTCAGAGAAGCTCTGCACCCAAACCAGTAAGTTTCTGAGGTCGTTTCGCCTCTTTTGAGAGGCGAAGACTTCACATGAATTCACATGGTGGGTAACGACTGCCATATGAATTACAGATGAGAGGTGATGAAACAACAGTTAAGAAAAACGTCCTCAGCTCAGAGGACGAAGCGGTTTCACATCCATAGACAATCCCAGAGCATTTTCAGAAGACCCAGTGTGAAGTGGGGGAGTAGCAGTTAGAAGCCCATGACAGTCCAGAAATGCTGTCTGTGGACCGAAGTCTTGGTTCTGGGCTCAGTGGGCACTTACACCGAGATGAAGGCACCCTCCTCCTACACGCTGGAATAGTAACTGGCTTGGTCTTGGGTGGGCAACCACAGCTTTGGTGAGCTCTTAAGTACAGTGGCTGGGTCATCACTAGAGAACGTTGTTTCCCTTTGCTCCTCCTCCACCTCTGGGTTTTGTTATGTTTTGTTTGTTTGTTTTGTTTTGTTTTTTGTTTTTTGTTTTTTTGAGACAGTTTCTCTGTAGCTTTGGAGCCTATCCTGGCACTCGCTCTGTAGACCAGGCTGGCCTTGAACTCACAGAGATCCGCCTGCCTCTGCCTTGCCGAGTGCTGGGATTAAAGGTGTGGGCTACCACTATTCTGCTCCACCTTTGGCTTGTATAGTCTTTTCACCTTCTCTTCTTGGATGGCCCCCCTCAGCCTTGTAGGGTGGCAGTGTGGGGGCATGTCAGATGCCTCGCTGTGACTGAGCACTCCATATAACTTGTAGCCTCTGCATCAGTAGTGACAGCTTTTTTGTTTTGTTTTGTTTTGTTTTTTGTACTAGGCATCCTTGGATAACATAACCTGAGGTAGGCCTGAGGCTGAGTCATCAGCATAGCTCCACGGAACTGTGTGGGAAAAGCAGACAGACCAGAGACCTCAGGAAACCTAGGATGTGTGGTCAGGCTAACAGAAGAGGTTTGTGGTGGTCAGAGGAGTGGGTTTGGATATGAGAAAGGGAAGGCTAAAGGGAAGCTGAGCAGAGTTTCATGAACACTGAAATTAGTCCAAGAAAAGGCAAGGTAACAGTGCAAATTGGTTCAGGAAATAGCTCGTTAGTTAAACCGAATACCAGGATGTACATACACAAACTGGAGATTGGATAGGTGAGCTGATATAACTAGCCTACATCGTCAAGAAGCTGAAAATGGCAGAGAAGAGATGGGAAGGAATCTGGTGGGGGCTTGACGACGGGGGAATTGATAGATGAGAGGTTCCTGACCATTTTCATCTGCTGGGGGGAAGACATGCAGAGGGCCAGTCAGCCTTCAAGGGGGGGGTGCCCTAGCAGCTCCCCCTCAGGAACACCCAACACGAAACTGGGGACTGCTGAAGGAGGTCCAGGTGGCATACACTACTGTGAGGTGAGAAGTGAGAGAGGGCCAGGCCAGTGCTCCACCATGCTCTACAAGCTCAGCCCACTGAGAGTGAGAGTGAGGGGGTGGCAGAGGGAACCTCAGAAACAGGAAGGTTCGGAAAGTTCTGCTGAATATTGTTAATAACCCCAACAGATATGGAGCAGCTAACAAACGCCTACATTATCTCCCAACCACTGGTCCCCACACTCCCTCCCCACACAGGGCTGTTAAGTGTCAGCTGCCTCTGTCTTGAAAAATAAATTATACATTTTAAGACACTATGTCTGCTTTTTCTTTCAGTAACAGGGGCTTGCTATTAACTATGCTCACACTGTAGTGAGGCCTCAGATCTGTGAGCCCCCCAGGGATTACAAACATATGCTACCACATCTAACAAGATACTGGAACTCTTGAGAAATGGGGCCTAGTTGGAGGAAGTTGCACCACCTAGGGTGGCCCTTCAAGGGGATATTGGGACACTGGCCTCTTCCTCTTTTTGCTTCCTGGCCATGAGGTAACAAGTTTCCTGTGGCTGTGATGTTCTGTCTTAGCATTGGCCTAAATAATGGGCCAAGTGACCAGGACCCAAGACTGCCAAAGCCGTAAGTCAAAATAAACCCTTTTCTTTATGAGTTTTGATCATCTCAGGCATTTCCCCACAACAATGACCATAAAGGGAGCAGAAAGAAATTTGGGGGTACAATGCTATGCTCATGGTCTCAGTGGTGTAACAGCTTTATAGACACACCCATATCTCAAACAGATGAATGTACGTGTATTACAGACATGGGTCCATATGTAGACATATATTAAATAGATGCAGCAATTTATACACAGTTCATATCTCAATAAAGTGACTATCATTTATCTTTAAATTTGTAATATCTAGTATAATATAAACAGCATATAAATACAATATTGAGGAATTATGACAAAAATGTACCAGTTCAGTTCAGATGCCATCCCCAACTTCAACTCCCTGTACTGTTTCTCCACTGTGTTTCTGCTCCTAGTAACTTTCCTTTCTCTTTTCATATCTCATGTGTGCTATTGCCTTCTTTAACCCTTTTCCTGAAGCCCCTTTCATAAGGTGACTTAGATTTGGAAAATAGTAGATGTTGTTTATATTATTGCAGTATATTTTTATATATGAATATACACATATCTTTTCTTTCCCCCTTAAATCTATTGTGTTAGACTGCTAGAACTTAAATTAGCAAAAATGAGAGAGCACAGGTACCTGAGAGCCATCTTCCACCCTGTATATTGTCTAAGATTTTCACTAGAGAAGGAATGTAGCCCAACATTTAATTTTCATTCTTAGATTATTAGTGAGGTTGAATATATTTAGTAACTGAAAGCAAATATGCTTTTAATTGTGAAAAATAGCAATATTTCAGGGGGTTGAGAGATGGCTCAATGGGTGAGCCAGCAAGGCTACAAGGGCCTGAGTTTGAATCCATAGCTTCCATGTAGAAAGCCGGGCATGACTGTGCACATTCCTGTAGCCCCAGAATTGAGGGGTAGGGAACACGCACATACTAAGAGTTTGCAGGCCAGCCAGCCTATCAGAAATGGTAAGTTTCCCCCTTCAGTAAAAGACCTTGCCTCAAGGCTATGAAGTGGCAAGGAAAGAAAGATGCCTGATATCCTGCTGATCTCTGCATGTACTCTCTCACACACATACACACCACACAGCACACATGCACATACACACACACACACACACACCCCACACAAATACACCACACACACATCCCACACACAGCACACATACAGATACTACACACACACACACACACACACACACACACACACACACACACACGATTAAAAACACAACACTGAGAGCCTGGCACTTGGGAATACACTTGAAATACTGCAGAAAGGTGTCTGTTTATGGAACTACTAGAACCAAGAAGGGAAATGCCTTACTCCTGAAATTCTCTGCAGCTCAGTCTACTGATAAAGCTTAGCAGAGTACCAGAAAAAAAAATGAGCCTTTTAAAAATATTTATTTCTGTGTGTATGCATGCCTGTACACATGTGCCTCTGTATGCAAAGGTCAGAAACTGGCACTGGGTGTCCTCTCTCTCTCCACTTCTTTGAAGCTGGGTCTCTCCCTGTTCCTGGCCCCCAGGCTGGTGTTTTCTCAGGTAGACCCAGAAGGCTAGAAGTCCTGGGCTCCCGTCTCCACCCTTTCAGATCTGGAGTTACAGGCATCTGCTGGCATGTAGGTGCTGGGTCCAGATCTGAGCCTCAATCCCCTTGCCCACTGAGCCATCTCTCCAGCCACCCCTCTCCACTTTTGAAGCAGGGTCTTGTTACATAGCCCAGAGTAGTCTCAAATTCGTGATTCTTCATCCTCAATGTTCTGATCTCAGATCGACAGCTCCAAATGTTTGCTCTGTCACAAACCAGTCTTCCTACCCCACGTAGAATCCTGTGCTCCACAGCTATAGCTTCACATTTGCTTGTATTCACTCTCTGTAGTGGAGACAAATTTCAATAGTTGGGATGGGGTCTGATGATTATCTCCATGTAAATGTATATAATCAAATGGTCTCAAAGTAACATCTATCCTTTTTTTCTGGGCACAGGTACCACTGCAAGATGATGCTGAGTACAAGATATGAGGGGCAGCTAGCACCTGTGTTTAGTCTAACTTTCAGATTTACAATCTCATCACTGAGCATGGTATTTGCTTTAGATTGTATGGATACCTTGCTAATTTTGCGAAGCTCCCTGGTATTGTGTTGTATTTCACACTTTTTTCATGAAGCTGTGATTTTATTACCACATTCTCAACTTTACCATAGAAATTGTGTGTTTTCTTGACTTGGTGGCATCTATTGATGCACTCAAAGTATTTGTTTTCATTTTATGTTTATCGGTGTTTTGCCTACATGTATGTCTGTGCACGGTGTGTGTGTGTGTGTGTGTGTGTGTGTGTGTGTGTGTGTGTGTGTGTAGTGTCCCCAGAGGCTAGAAGAGAGCAATGGATCCCCTGGAACTAGAGTTTCAGACTGCTATGAGCCACCCACCATGTGGATGCTGGGATTTGAACCCAGTTCCTCCAGAAAGAGCAACTAGTGATCTTAACCACGGAACCATCTCTCCAGTGCTATTGATACACTTCTTAGCAGTTGTTTCCTGGGGGTGGGGTTCCTGGTCACAATGGAATTCTAAAATACCCATTTTGCTGATTAGTTTTTGTTACCTGGCATGAGCTAGAGTCATCTGAGAAGAAACTTCAAACTGTCCTATAGGCAAGTTTATGGGTCATTTTCTTGATTAATGACTGGTGTGAGAGGACCCAGCTCACTATGTGTGGTGCCACCCTGGGTAGGTGGTCCTGGCATATATAAGAAAGCAAACTGGGCAAGCCACACAGATTAAGCCAGTCAGTAGTGTTTGTCCACACCCCCTGCTTCAGTTCCTGGTTCCAGGTTTCTGGCCTGACTTCCCTTCATAAACTGTAAGCAGAAATAAACCCTTTCCTCAAGTTGCTTCTGGTGACTGTTTTATCACAGCACTAAAAAGAGAAAACCACTGTAGTTCTAGCTGGATAACAGCTGATTTAGATTTTTCTATCTGTAAGATGAGCCTCTAATTTTCTTCATTTCATGTTTTCTTTTTACACATGGAGGTCAGGGGACAACTTGTAGGAGTTGGTTCTCTTCTTCTACCACGTGAGTCCCTGGGATGGAACTTCAGGTGTCGTTGTGGCGGCAAGCACCTTTACCCACTAAGCCATCTCATCTTGTTTGTAGGACTTGAAGAATTACCGTTTACCTATCATGCTGCCGGACTGATTCCAGGTTGGATGATCAATGTCAAGGTTATGGTAAGAAAACCCAGGAACAGGCCAGGTAAGGTGGTTTTGTCAGGATTATCAACACATAATTCCCCTTACTTTGTGTTTTCTACACTGACCACCCGTGACAGACTAGCAGTGGAAGTTTATAAAAATGTGATCAGAGCCAATGATTGAGGAAGGGGTTTACACCTTCAGTTCCATTTTCCTCACCCCTCAAGCTTTGGCCAGACTTCTGGGCTTGCACCATTATCAATCTCTCAGGGTAGGGTGGGAAAGGGAGTGAGATCCGGTTATTAATTCCTTGATATCCTCTGAGAGGTATGGAAGGTTCTTGTGTGCCTTGACACAACGTTTGTTATATGTAGCTTTCCTTCTAGGTTCCAGTAACTTCTCTTGGCTTACACTTCTTTGTACTCAAGAGGGTTAAATAGATTGGCCAATGCCACCCAGGGGTCTCTGTGCTTGACACTGTACTTTTTTTTTTATGGTTGACTGTTGTGTTTCTTCTGAGATATCATAAATAACATAACATACAGCATACAAAGAGCTTTTCTTATTATCAATACATGGAAACAAAAGAGGAACAAAGTAAATGTGTTTTCAAATGAGAAAGAACACAAGACAGAGTCATCACACTAAATCATCTCAATGGTATCCTGAAAACTACCTGAAGTTCTGACCCTGTTCATTCTTTTTTTAATCATTTTTTTAAATTTGAATTAGAAACAAGATTGTTTTACATGACAATCCCAGTTCCCTTCTCCCTACTGTCCTCCCCTACCACCCCCCCCAACTAAAACCCTATCACATACCCTTTCTTCTATTCTTCCCCTGATTCAACCTTTCTGCTCCCTCATGTCCTCTGCATCCTTGCTCTTCTTCCTTTCTCATTCTCATAGCTCCCTCCCCTCTCTTCCCCTGCTCTCAATTTGCTCAGGGGATCTTGACCTTTCCCCTTCTCCAGCGGACCATGTTTGTCTCTCTTAGGAGCCTCCTTCACCATGGTACTTCTAACACTCACGCATGTACACTTCCTCCTTTATAGAGTCAGGGGGTCTTGTGTAAGCCTGGCTGGCCTTGAATTTGCTATGTAGTTGAGCACTTGGACTCCTCCTGCTTTCATTTCTCAAGTGCTAGGAATACAATCATCTGTCACTCTATCTGCTTCATTCCTTTGTAAATAAACTTTCAATTATCCTAATTTGAATGTGTGTGCAACTTTAAAGTTGTTTACTATTCGACACCAAAAGAAACATCATATTTTGTTTCTCTCCTTTCGCCTTTCCATGGCAGAGGCATACACTAGAGGCAGAAACCAGCTCACAGATCTCGGACGTCCCATATCGCAGACAGTGTGCTGGTGTTACAGAAGGCTGTTCTTCTTCATCTTCATTCTGTTGGGAGCCAGTTCCCAGATCTTGGGTTGTGAAGCTATTCGGATGCTTGAGTAAGACAGTTCTTCACTCCCTTTCCTTACATGATCATGGCCAGTAACCAGTCTTACCATCTAGAGCCCTGCACAAGGCTACAGTGCTTATAGGTGCCAAGAGCAGGATGAGATCAGTAGACCAGTGACCTTCAGAATACATCCATGGAAGCAAGTGTCCTCTGAGCAAGACTCAGTGCCACAAGAGTCTGCAGAAGGCAACTCCAGCTCTGAGAAAGCAGCCTGTGGAGCATCACCCTGAGGCTCTTAATAGTTTTCTCTGTACACCAATATAAAACCCACATGGAGGCCAATGTTTTATGTATGATTATAATACTTAGGAAGTAACTGTGAAGACCTGACACCTACTTAACCAAAGCAACTCCCAAAGTTTTTAATCAAGTCATTTGGAAAAAAAAACCCTATTATTATTTGCAAATAAATAATGCCCACATGATTTAGAAGTATGTATAAAACAATAGAATATGGAAATAAGCTAGATGTTAGGGTTGCTATGAGGCTACTGATGTCACAACTGCATCACCACCAAGTACTCATGTCTCATTGAAAAATCAATGTACTTGTTAATGCATTTGTGCTCCAGTATTATTTTATAATCCTATATATTATATCCTATATGAAAGTCCATATAAACCATCAGGTTTGGATAAATGCATCAGTAGATTTTTCTATCCCAATTCCCAACTCTTGCTTCAGCAAACATTCTCTACTTCACTGGGAGGTACCTGGTCCTGAGTATTTGTCTGCTGGCCACCAGCTGTGGTTAAGGTGTGTAAAGTGACTCAATGTTATAATGTTCTGAACTAAAGGGAATGGGAACCTTCCCTTCAGAAGCATTTATTTACGATCAAACTAAACGAGAAAAATAAAAGAACCCCAGTACCAGGCTTTTTAAGATTCCGGAAGAAGAAAATTAAGTTTCTTTCACCAACTATGACCTCATGAGACGATCACGGTAGAACAAAGCACCAGAGTCGGAAAAGAGTGGAGCATGATTTCACTGAGCCTTGACATGGAACCTTTTTTTATTTTTTGATAAAAATGTTTTCATATAAATTTCATCTTAAACTACTTGTAGAATGAAAATTTTTAAAAGTAAAAACAGTACGCATTTTCCTTCCTATGTTTATAGTCAGGAGCATGCAGTCATTTTCTGGTTACTGAGTTTCTCATACAAACAGATATAATGTCACTTTTCAGGGAAATGTACACAAGGAAGTTGCCATAGTACCAAAATAGTTATGGGTGGGGGCCTCAGGACATAGACATGTGTCCTTCCAAATAGTCCTCATACATTCAAGGCGCTGGTTCAAGTCTAGGTTCTGAAACCACACGCTAACAGACCTTATTACACCTTTGGTTCTTTTCTATGCAAGGCTTTCGAGCGACCAAGTTCAATCAAGTGCTGTGGCAGACCTGTGCTGAAGCCTTTCATTGAAATCTTTAACTCAGTCTCTTTCCTTCAATTCCCCCACCATCACATAAGTCAGAAAACAATGCTTAAAACAAAAAAAAGAACAAATTAAAAAAATTCTCAAAGGCATGTGGAAGTCAAAGGAAGGAAGAATTCATGGAAATAAAAATAAATCCAAAACAGGGGTCTATGCATGGACTAAAGGATATGTCCTATAAGAACCTAACCTCTGATTCAGACCCCATGAGAAAGGGGTTATGCACCCCTCCCTTTCCTAAACACCTACATAGGTCAAGAGTTCTAACATCTACAGCATGGGCCAGACGTATAATTGGCAGTGTTGTCCTCATCTCTGTAGCCCGTTGTCTGTAATGGCAGCTTCTACATCCCTCCTCCTAAACCCTAAAGATCTACTTTGAGAGATCCTGGAGGGAGAAACAGCAAATTTGTTCTCCGTTGTGTCTGGGGAAGGACCAGGGTATTACAGACCCAGTGCCTGGCTTAGAGGCTGTTCCCAGGCAGTGGCACTAGAGCTGGGGGCAGAGAGGTCCATACACACACAGGCTCTCTTAATCTGGGACTGTCCATGGGGAGACAGTCACCATTTAGGGCAGTAAAATGTCTGCACACCATGAAAAGGGCTGGTAGGATGATGTTACCTCATGTGAATAAAACCAAATGACCAAATGTAATCTGCCATAGACCAGGACGGAACAAATTGTTTTTGTTGATTGAATGAACTTGGATGGGACTAAAAAATCCCCATTTGTTTTTATAGACTACCATGGTAACAGACACAGAGTTACTACAGGGGTTCACAAACTGACAAATGAGTGGGGGACACTTATTTCAACTACTCCAGAAATAAAGACTATTGCTAAAACAACAACAACAACAAAACCTAAAACAAACAAACAAGCAACCCCCCCCCCAGGTAATCTACCTACTAATATACACAAAGGCTTCAGCAGAACTCATTTTTTTTGTGTCATGGGCATCCCGGCACCAGGGGGAAGTGATGAGATGACCACACGGCCAATTATTAACTGACTGAAGGGGTAGATGGAGAAAACCACCGTCCTAGTTTTACATCTGACAAAGGCCACTGAGACCACAATACAAGAAGCAGGTTTGGATGAGGTACAATCTTAATCTGAACACAAGGACAATGCAGAGCAAGTCTCAGCCATCATCAGCTGAAGGTGACTCTAGAGAAAGAAGAAAATGAAGCAAAGACGAGCAAAGACTGCTTCATCACGTGTGCTCAGGGGACTGTCCATTCTCCACTTCTGCAACCCAGACACAGATCCCATGTCTTTACTGAGAACTGTGTGTACCAATGACTCAGATCACACAGTGTGGAGGGAAACGGATAAACCAGCCTCTGGCCTCGAAGAAAACTGGTCATAAGGAAGGTGACAGTCATTGAGTCCCCCGAGCCTCAGGCAAGCTCGGTCCTAAGTGGCAATCTCTGAGGATCAGTGCAGCAGCCAAGAGTCCCTTCATCTGCTGGATCAATGAGTCCCAGAATTTGGGGATGAATGTGCTTCACAGTGGCAGTCAGTGGAGGGCCTGCAGGTGGGCAATTGCTTCTTGAGCCAGTTAGCTTATCTCTTGGTCATTCCAACATTCTCCTACTTTTCCTGCTTTACAACACAATGGGAGTATCATAGTACCCAGGTCTCCTAGAGTACACGTTTATACTGAATAGGCCAACACACAGAAGAACAATTTATATCCTCCCCCTGGTGAGTGCATATGGGGCCCCACACCTACATGCGGGGGAAGAGAATTAAGGTGCAGGTTCTGAAGGGGTCTCCTATCCCCCAAATATCTTGCTTTCTCCTTCCTTTCAGGAATGAAAGATGAAGACTGCAGTGTGTGCATTTCCATAGAAGCATACTTCAAAGGCCGAGGCTGTGAACCATAACCAGAGTAAACCCTGTGAGGCTCCTTTGGGGTAGTGGGCATGTGGGGACAGAGGCTGGAGTTGTTTTCCAGGGCAGGAATGATTAAAAGCACAAAAGTCTTGCCTATTACACACTGATGGGGATCAACCACAGACAGGTGCAGAGAGGACAGCACCAAGTGAAGTCAAGGCCAATTCCAGGGTTGAGAAGATAAGACAGGTGGACCTGGGCAGAATCCCAGGCACAATTCCCAGTCTGACTCCCAGCAGAATCTCCTCCTGGATACAGAAGCCCCCAGGGCTTAAAATGATGTTCAAGCTGCAAGAATGTCTGGCTATAAAAGGCCTCCATCGTATTCTCCAAAAAGAAGAGAGTGAGCCTCTTTGTATTCATCTCGCATCTCCATGATCTCGCCCGATGGTCACAGGTTAGTAGGAGCTGAGTCCGCCTCTAAAAGTGCACAGATATTCAGTAAAGATGAATACGATGCTTCTCTCGCTTGTCGGAAAGTTGGGAGCATCTTCTCTCCTGCCTCCAAAAGCTGGTTACAGAGGTTTCTTCATTTCTCTTCGGATAACCTTCATTTGTTCCTCAGCAGCATGTACGATAAGCACTTTCATCTCTATGCCTGAGGCAGACTCTTCACGCATAAACCTGCATGTTGCTGTGTGGTGGCTCAGACATGTGTGTTCCAGGCCCCCGCTGACCTCCTCCTACACCTCCAGGAGTAGGGCTGGTGGTCACATCTGACCAGTCAGAAGCAGAGTGGGGGGAAGAGCTTGACCATTGGTCAGGAGACTCTGGGGATGGTGTCAGGTAGGGATGCTCACCCTGGAGGTGACCGCCGTGACTGGGGGTTCGCTCAGCAGCATTTGAGGAGGCATAGCTGTGCTGGGAGGGGGGTGTGGGGTACTTCCCCACAGAGGCTGGGAATGGATGATAGGTTGGGACAATGGTTTGAGCTACCTGCCCCTCCTGCTGGGGCATCATGGTAGGTGGGAAAGCCACACCGGGCAAACGGGCCATCTCTGGGATCTGGTACATAGGGGGCAAGGAGCCTGCAACAGCTGGAGGGCAGTTGGACTGCGTCTGAGGAGCTCCAGCTGCCTGGGCAATGCTGCCTTTTGGGATGAGCTGGAAAGTCACAATGGGGGGCAAGGGCTCCCGCTGGGTAGAGACATGCTTCCCCTCTGGTGGTCTGCTCTGAGGAGCTATGCCAGGGTGGGCTCCCTCAGCAGGAGCCAGGACCATGCCAAACATTTCATTGTACTGGGTCTCATTCATCTCCACACGGTTCATCCAGTCTGCTGGGACAGTAACTGGATGTAACCTGCCCAAGCTTCCTGCACTGCCACTGCCTGGGGGGACGATGTGGTGGTGGGATAACAGCTGGCTGACTGAGGGAAGCACAGTGCTGGCTCCAGGAGCCAAAGGCTGCATTTCATGAAGGTTAGAGAAAGACGGTGCATGCTGGGCCCGCACTGGGACAGCGGGGGCAGCAGCAGCCAGCAGAGGGGTGGGTGAGGCCTGCAAGATTCCAGGGGACGTGATCATGGGAGAGGATGTGGCATCAGAAACATACGTGTGGGGAGACTCGAGAGAATCGACAGGGGATAAAGTCACTGAGCTCTCCGACAGCTGGACCTTCTCACTCAGAGACTTCTTTCTCCTATTCCCCTTGACATCCTTGGCCTCCTTGGCAAGGTTCGGCAGGCTCGTGGGCATGGTGCTCTTGGTGTTGGGCCGTCTAGCCTTCTTACCCATTGGGGTGTGCTTCAGACTGAGGAAAGACCTATTGGGCCCACAAAGGACAGGTGACAGAGCAGATGTCAGTACTGTCCCTGGAGGGCTTGGAGTCACGTTATACTCGTCCAGGAGGCGAACAATGTCATGGTGCATGCGATCCCGAGCCACATCCCGAGGAAGGCGGTCCATGTGGTCTGTGATGTCCCGATTGGCAAAGTGGTCTAGCAGGATCTTGGCTGCTTCATAACTTCCCTCCCGGGCAGCAAGGAACAAAGGTGTCTCTTCCTGAAGAAAGACACAAGAACACATCTTAATACCTAGAGAATATAAGAATGTTTCTATTTCTGCCCCCACCCCCAATTTACCCAGGAGATCTCATCTATTTTTCCTTCTCAGGGTGATCCATGTGGCTCTGTTACCTAACTTCTCGGGGAAGGGGGGGGGGGTGGCGGCCTGTGGATGGTATGTAAAACGAATTAAAAAAAAATGGTGTTTCCAACCTTCATTCTTTATCTCTTTAGTATTTGCTTTCTAAGTGCTTCCCCTAGAAATGTTAATGCTGTAGACACACAGTACATCTGCCTATGTACTGAATGTGTATCTGTGATTTCTGCAGAGATCTCATTTCTCCCAAAGGCCTCACTGTGCTCTCAGGAGCATCATCTGCTTACACAGCAATCACTGAGATAAAGCAGGCCTCCCACCCAGAGATTCCTCTGAGAGAGGCAAGCTTATCTATCCACATGGAGTGCTGAGAGGATATCGGATTACAGATAAGAAAGAGAGGAGAAACCAAGGTATGCAAAGAATTCAGAACACAGGAGAGGAGCGGGGGCAGGACATGAAAGTCAGAACTAAAATAAAGGAAAAGGAGTAAATGAAAAGGGATAAAGGAGGGGATCATGGCAGGCAGCTCGGTCGGGAGAACACCATGGTTTCCAAGGACAGAACAACAAAGACCTGCACAGAGAAAGCGGGCAATGGTTGTGAGCATGGACAGAGCATCCCACAGAAGACACTGTTGAAGGAGAAAGGCAGGGGGGTCACACCAAGTTCTTTTCAGGACAGCGTGATGACTGAGCACTCAACAGGGAGGGACTCTGTCCCAACAAGCCCCATATTCTTCTTCAGGGTCTCTGGACCTGGCTATGCCAAAAAGCTTCCTTCCATAAGTGGCCTCCTAAATAAGACACTGCTAAAAGCTGCCCCAGGCTCTGTGCCTACCTTATTGTCCTGCATGTCTCGGTTGGCCCCATTCTTCAACAGCAAAAGAGTCGCCTCCACGTTATTGACAGCAGCTGCCCAGTGGAGGGCAGATTTTCCTGCAGGGGCAACATTTTATAAGTACACAGAAGAGTAGACTGGCACTAAGGAAAACACCCTGGCTTTTTAAGGAAGGCTTGAGCTCCCTGGGGAGCAGCAGGAAGTCATTGGCTGAGGGAGCTCACAGGACAGCACAGCTGTATTTTCTTTTCCCTTTGTTCTCAGAATATTCCAGAACAGGCTGGGAGCCCCTAGGTAAAAGGATCCCTGTGTCTAATATATATGTCCTCCACATGCGTAACCTTCACATACTGAAAATGGTAAACATTTCATTTTACGCCAATTGCACAGTTAGGATATCTCACAATCTGCCCCCCCCCACTCCCACCCAGGGAATCTGCTCCCATATTAAGAGTGGTTATGGCAAGGAACCCACACAAACTTTTCATGAACATTTTTTTGAGGCCCCCAAACCCTCATCCAAAACAAAACAACCCTCCAAACTTTTCATCTTAATCTAGGGACTCCTACCACTCAGCTCTTTGAGCCCTACAGATTGAAGGGAAACCGTATGAATGATGGGCAAGAGAATGAAGGACCCTCCAACGGATTCCGATCTGGGAAAGGTCTCTCAGGGGCATGTAACAATTCTCTTGCTTAGAGACGTGCTTTGCGGACAAGAATCCCAACCCAAGTCCTTGTCCCTACCATGATCGTCCACTGCATTCACATCTGCTTGGCAATTGATCAGTTCTGCCACCATTCCTTCCACAGCCAGGCGGGCAGCCAGAATCAGGGGCGTAGTACCATCATTCATTCTGGCATCTAGATCGGTTACTCGGTTGCGGATCAGAATCTAGAAAAGAAGCCAGAAAAAAATGTCCCTTAGATGAAGAAAAAGAATGAAACAGAAGCATTCCAATGAGGCTATCCTGGGTGTTCCTAGATGGCAGGAAAAATTGTATTATCTTCTTTCCCTAGACACGATAATATCTAATCATTACACAGTTGCTGAATAAAGCCATGGACCACTGGTAGATGATCGGAACATACTGGCCCACCAGGATGATGTTCTGGTATCTATAGGGAGGGGACTGTGTGTGTGGTGGCAGTGGAGGATCACAACTTCAGTCATGTGCATAGCCTGAGGTCATCCAGAACATTCCCAACTTCCTCATTAGGTTAAAATAACAGAGTATCAAGGAATACACTGTCAACTCATGTTAGGGATCAGCTGTAGAACACAGACAGGCAGAGCTACAGAGAGAGGATTTGGACCAGTTACTGCTTCCATCTGACCTGTGCATCTTTGAGGCTTCTTTGTATATCAAAATATTGCTGAGCAAGATTCAGAACCCTGCTGCTGAATGAATCACTCTCTGGCTGTTCAAAGTAGGTCAGCTGGCTTTCCTCCCTTTTCTATCAAGCATTAACTGACTTCTGAATGAATTCAATGAGACAGTAAGTGTTTTAGCAAAGTGAAAACATTACAGGCCTATAAAAATTATCTTATTTAGTGTGTGTTGCAGGCATGTTTGTGCTATGGTACACACATAGAGGTCAGAGGTCAACCTGCAGGAATCAAATCAGTTCTCTTATTTTACTCTGTGGATCCTAGGGACTGAACTAGGGGTTTCAGGATTGGTGGCAGAGCTTTGTGGTGGTGTGAATGAGATGTCTCCAGTAAGTCTCAGGGGCATTTCATTATTTGGACCCCAGTTGGTGGCCATTGGGGAAGGATTAGGAGGTGTAGCCTTGCTGGAGGAATTATGTCATGGGGGCAGGTTTTGAAAAAGACTTGTGCCATTCCCAGTTGCTCTCCACCTTCTGTTTGCAGTTCAAGGGGTGTGCTCTCTGCTCTTCCTTCCACCATCGTGGATTCTAATCCTCTGGAAGCATAAGCCCCATTAATGTCAGCACTTTACCCAGGGCCACCTTATGCTTCGTGTTTAAACCAACTCCTAAGCTCTTCACCTGGAAGACGCCTTGGGCATCTGCGGCAACAGCAGCATGAAGAGGGCAGCGGCCCATGTTGTCCTGGGCATTGGCATCTGCACCAGCATCCAGGAGGCGTTTGGCGGCATCAGCCCGTGAGTAACGGGCTGCAAGGTGCAGGGCCATCTCACCAGTCCTATCTGTCTGTGCCTGAAGGCTGGCGCCCTGGTAGACCAAGTCCGTGATGATGTTGGCAGAAGAGTCCTCTGCGTCTTCATCTTCATCGCTTAGATCTGAGCTGCCTCCTCGGAGAGAAGCCAGCATCAGTGGGGTACACCCATCTGCAGGAAGGCAAAGTTCCAAATGTGTTCAAAGAGAAGGAAATTAACCCATTACTGGAACAGTTCAGCTGAACCCCATCATGCTATGGGAAGTGAGTTCCCTATGCTTATAGTAGCTGTGACAGGTTGTACATGGCCATAGCAGTCATCTGAAGAGTGAGAAAGTAGCCACCTTCGGATCTGGGGCTCTTCCTTATGCTGAACAAGCTTTTGAGTTTAAGTGGTGTGATGATTTAACGAGACAGCATTGTAAATAGACAATATAAATAAACCTCTGTGCCTAAGACAGGAACTACAGTAGTTCTCTGCACTCTACTGTGGGATACTGTGGTGGTTTGAATAAGAATGGCCCCCAGGAGGTGGTATTATTTTAGAAGGACTATGGGTGTGCTCTTGTTGGAGGAGGTATGTCACTAGGGGTGGGCTTTGGGGTTTCAAAAGCCCATGCCAGGCTTAGTCTCTCTGTCTCTGATCTGTGTTTGTCTCTCTCTCCCTGCCTGCATGTCACGATGTAGCTCTTAACTACTTTGCTTTGGTCACAATGTCTCTTCACAGCAACAGAAGAGTGACTAAAACAGATACTATTTTTCTTTCCTTTTTTACTTTTCTGGTTTTGCTAAAGTCCTTTTTATCCCTTATTTTTTCTTTTTTTAAAAACTGGAATTATAAACAAGATTGTTTTACATGTCGATCCCAGTTCCCTCTCCTTCCCCTATCACCACCCCCCCCCCAACTAAAACCCTATCTATCACATATCCTTTCTGCTCCCCAGGGACGGTGAGGCCTTCCATAGGGTGTCATCAGAGTCTATCGCGTCCTTTGGGATAGGGCCTAGGCCCATCCCCGTGTGTCTTGGCTCAGGGAGTATCTCTCTATGTGGAATGGGCTCCCAAAGTCCACACCTATGCTAGGGATAAATACTAAACTACTACAGGAAGTCCTGTAGATTTCCGAGGTCTCCTCACTGAAACCCATGTTCCTGGGGTCTGGATCAGTCCCATGCTGGTTTCCCAGATATCAGTCTAGGGACCAAGAGCTCCCCGTTGTTCAGGTCAGCTATTTCTGTGGGTTTCACCAGCCTGGACTGGACCTCTTTGCTCATCCTTCTCTGCAACTGGATTCCAGTTCAGTTCATTGATTAGTTATGGGTGTCTGCTTCTACTTCTACCAGCTGCTGGATGAAGACTATAGGATGGCATATATGACTTATATACCAGACACTATTTTTCTATTCCCCCTAAAATCTAATTCACTTAATTAGCCTGCTTATCCTCAGTATATTGTATGTAAAGCAATGCCAAATCCTTTCCTTTCTTTGAAATCTGCATTTTTAATTAAAAAATTAAGGATTTATTTATTTAATGCGTATGAGTGTTTTGTCTACATGTATTTTTACACCATGTATATATAGTGCTCATGCATGCCAGAAAATGGTGTTGAATCCTCTGGAACTGGAGTTCCAGATGGTTGTGAGCCACTATGTGGGTGCTGAGAACTGAATCCAGGTCCTCGGTAAGAGCAGCCAATGCTCTTAACCACCGAGCCCTCTTTCTAGCCCATAATTTAAAAATACTTAAATATTTATTTTGTTGTATGTGTATGATGTGTACATATGCGCATGACCATAGCCCATGTATGAGAATGATGTGTGTGTGTCGTGTGTGCATATGCCATAACATGCACGTGGAGGCCCGAGGACAACTCTGTCTGACTTCTACATGGATTCCGAGGCTTGAACTCGGGTGGTCAGGCTTTTGTGGCACTGAGTGCTCACTGAGCAATCAGCCTCATTATCCCCAGGTTCATAATTTCCTTGTGGCTGTATTTCTTACACACGTTTCCTCAAGCTCATTTAGTGTCTGTGGAGTTGGCAGGGGCACCTGGCCAGGTGGAGAAATGCTAAACAACCAGGCAGAATTAAAGCACTGACCTGGGCCTCGGACATTCACGTCTAGCACAGCCACCTCCTGCTCTGCCTGAGGAGGAGTGAGTGCCAGCGATGGAGTCCGGCGGATGTCTGCAGCTTCAAGGTGCTGCTGTGTCCACGGGCGTCGATCAATGGGGTCCTCTTCTGACAGCAAAGCCTCATCTTCAGCCTGGATTGGGAAAAACAGTTGTCTGTCATTAACCCGAGCCCTCCACAAGCTGCTGGCGGGGGCTGAGAAGTGGCAGGCTCTCGCCACCTCTTTTAACCTCCACTCTGTATTCCCTGTCATCCTGTGTCACTAACTACTGTGGCTTCCCACCACTGGCAGTTGTGGTTTCCAGTCACGTCTGTGCATCTAGATAGCTCTCCTGTACCCCATCCCAAACTCTAGGCTCCAGCCCTAATCTGCTACTTCTAGCATCATATTCTCATTTCTGGGTCTTTGTCTGCTTCTTCTCTCTGCCTACAACGGTCTCCTCTGACTTTCGGTTAAATTTTAATTCTTGTTGGACTGAAAAAGTTCCGTTCCTCTTCACTCCGCTGACCATGTGGCATCTGGTTACATGGCTCTCAAACACCAGCAGACTGTAAGTCATCTTTCTTTAAAAAATTTTAAACTAAGTGTACAAAATATTGGGTCTTTGCAAACATATCATTATACCTTGCTGATATATTTACCCCACACCCATTTCCTTGCCTCCTTCCAAACAAGCCCCCTTGTGTAGGTTTTTCCTGCCCTATCTAGTTAAATACAGATTAATGTGAGAGAAAGCATGCAATATTTTGCTTTTCTTTCAACTGGAAGGTTCTTGAGAAGAGAGAATAAACCTCGCTCAAGGTTGCCTATCTGCACTGACACAGTACCTGGTCCAGAGCACGCATTGAGGGAGGACGAGGAGAAATAACCACGTGAATTTAAAAGCATCTGTGCTTTCCTGAATGCTTTGTAAGAGGAAACAGGCAAGAGGCATTCTAGTAACTGCTGGTCTGATTCCTCACAACAGCTCAGAAAGGAAACTATTATTATTATTATTATTATTATTATTACTATTTTATAAACAAGGAACATTAAATACAAAGAGGTTTTAAGTAACCACCATAAAATAGCAGGCTTTTGATTCTGAACTCATTCTGACTGATGAGAACAATGTTTTTTGTTGTTGCTACTTCTTTAATTTTTTTGAGATTATAATATAATCACGCCATTTTCCCCTTCTTCTTTCTCCCTCCAAGCCTCCCATATGTCCCTCCTTGCTGTCTTTCAAATTCAGGCCTCTTCTTTTTTTTTTTTCATTAGCTCTTGTTGAATGCATATAGAGCCCTAAATACAACCTTCTTGGTTTGTAGAATGTTACTTGGACATGCTTTCAGGGTGACTAGAGCAATGTTTTCATTTGTTTGTTTTGTTTAGTTTTGGAGGTAGCTCAGACTGGCCTCAAACTTGAGATTCCCCTGCCTCAGTCTCCAGATTGCTGGGACCACACCTGGTTTAAAGCGATGTTCCTAACTGTCATGCTCAGTTACCTCCTGAGAAATTAATGGTGTTAGCGTTGGCTTTCTTCACTGTGAAATCTCATCTCTTCTTATAGAAATGTCAGAGATGTATCCATAAGGGAACCGTGAACACTCGCCCACCAGTCCTGACTCAACAAACATGAGCATGACACCTGGGCCAGAAGGCAGGCTAGCTTTACTATTTTTAAAAGGTCTTCTTGAAGAATATACAAGGGCAACCAACACTATCAATACTCCAAAGGTCCTGATATTCATGGGGGTCTAGGAAAGCCACTGTCTGGGAAACAGATAAATGTGGAATGTGGTTCCATGATGGCTAGCAACAGGGCTTTGTCTGGACAGCTTACCTTGGCTTTCTTTGGCTGGGGTCCTTCATCATCAACCCAATGTTCACTTGTCCCAGAACCAATCAGGTTAGCCTCTGACACTTGCACTGAGAGATTTCTGATGATAATTCAGGGGAAAACAAGAGCAGAGGTTATGGCTGAACAAATATAGTAGCTTTCAACATTGTACCAACAACATATGCCCAGGCTATCCTCTGGCATGGCCCAACAGGATGGGATGTGCAGTCCTTTTTAAAGATTACATTACTATGTTTTAAAATTACATGAATATGTCTCTGTGTGTATCTAAGCATGTGAGTTCAGGTGTCTGCAGAAACCAAAGGGGTTAGCCCCACCTGGAGCTGGAGTTACAAGGGTTGTAAGCCACCCAAAGTGGGTCAGTTCATGTTCTTGACTCCTGAGGTATGTCTCCAGCCCCTGTAATCATATTACACATTCAGAGGACAACTTGGAGTTGTCATGGGGGGTCTATCCTCCCACCATGTAGGACCAGCAAGGACCAAACTCAGGTCATCAAAGCTTCCAATGTGCACTTTTTGCCTCCTGAGCCCATCTTAGCAGCCTTGGTGAGCAATATCTGCTGTGACATTTCCGAGCATTCGCCCTTTGCTGGCTCACTAACAACAAAAGTTTCCTCCAACTCAGGCTGAGCACCACTGTAACATGTGTGCGTAGTACAGACGCAGCTGTGCTCAGAGATGTAGACAAGCCATAGGAGATGTGGTCAGGGGGACTGAAGGCAGAGGATTTGAAATTAGGATTTAGTAAGGTGCGCCTTTCTGCTCCTCTGGGCTTGTCCCTGTGAAAGGTGGCTCAGTGGCAAACCCTCTTACTTTAGCCCCACAGCATCCTGGCCCACAGGTTCACGGCGCTTGTGGTTGCTGGAGTCTCGGCGAAGGGTGAAACCTTCAGGCAGCCAGAGGAAGCCATGCTTGCGCTTTCGTTTGGCCATGATCACCCCCAGCAGGATGATGAACAGGATAATGACAATAGCAACCGCAAGTAGATAAAGAAGAGGGGTGCTTTTTGGAGCCTCAAATTCACCTGGAAGTTCAGAGATAGGGAAGTTCAGCTGTAGAGACGCTAACCTCTTAGTATCAGCAAGGGTGAGCCCCAGGGAGGGCCTTTCCCAGCCTTTTTCCCTTCAAAACCAATGCTACTTACTGATGACAGACACCAGAGGGTAGGACAAGGTTCCTTGGATGGCATGAGAAGCCAGGAGAGCAGCTGCCCCATCTGTGTTCTTGAAGCACTGGTCTGAGTCTTGGACACACTGTCGATTGTCTATTTCCAGAAACACCTTTGAGCTTTGGGGTGACAAAAAAGGAGAGGAAAAGGGGGAATGGCGGGAAGAAAAGAAGGGTCAGGTCTGGAAGGCTCAGTTAGAAAAGCTCACGTGCCGCCCCCCCCCATCCCATTGGCATCAATCTTTCTGCCCCCAGGAGAGAGAAGGCAGGAACTAGGCTCTTTCAGATGCTGAACATGGATTCCCACTCAGGAGAGCTCACATCCTGTAGTCTGGCTGACATAAGCCTTCTGATGGGGTGACACCTAACAAATAGCTGGGGGATAGCTGGTGTGCAGAGCTCGCCTCTTACAGGTCTAGTGATCTCACCCTCCCCCAGCCTCGCCTGTGCAGTGCTTCACTAAAAACATGCCTCTACATGTCTGGGCCCACACGCTCCTAAGTGTCAGTACTCATAGCAAGCAGAGGGCTAAATATTACAGAATATCAACCGATAGTGGGACATGAATGACAGAACAACTGGATCACCGCTCTTGGTGAGCACGTATACAAAGGGTCTTGAGGGTGAGGCAGTTATGAATTCAAATGACACATTATGAATAAAGGTTCTGAGGCAACTCTTGGAAAAAGATTTCGAATCCCAGAATGTAAGAGTCCTTTCCAACACCCACCTTTTACTTGCTCTAGCTTATCCTTCAGGACTCCCCAATCAAGGCAGATCTCTATCCTTACATATAAATGGCAAAATGGATGTTTGTCTTTAATGGAGGAGGATTCTATTTAAACATTCCGTTTTGGTGGGCTGAGTATTTGTGCTATGGGTCAAGGTGCTCAGCTTTATGCATCATTTGGAAGCAATGGTCCTTCAGGCATTTCTAAGTTCAGAGACTCAAACCTACCCTACCATCTCCTGCTCCTGCTCATCAGGAAGAGACCTGCGTGACATCCTCTGCTTCTTTGAGGCAGCTGGCTTGTCCCCGTAGTAGGGGTACACCATGAGGGCACCCTGAGGGTCTCGTTTAATGCGTAAGTTGGTGTGGAGCAGGGTACCCAGTGCCCTCAAGAAGCTTCGAGAATCCTGAAGCAGCTGTTCAGGGGGCAGGAGCACCACAATGACCAGGGTGCCCTCTGCCAGGTTCTCTGGTTGGTCCGCAGCACAGTCCAGCCCATCCCAGCCACACTCCTCGGTGTTGCATCCCTGGTCACAGCGGTTGTCTTTGAAGTGGTCTGCACAGTATTTGTCATACCTAGTTAGGGGAGAGAAGGGACAGGGAAAGGAGCTCAAAATACATTGGGACTCCACTTAGCTTTCCATTTGAAATGACTGTTAGACTTTCCTACCCATCTTTCTGGCTCATTTTCGGGGACCCCAATACCCAGAGAAACTTTCCATGAATCATGTATCCCAACACTGTGAGCTCCACGGCTCTGTCACTCAACATTACTTTGTACCTCCTGAATGAGGAATAATATAATAAACATCATCCTGATATGTTCAGTGGGTCCCACTCAGCCAATAATACTATGGGCAGAACTTTGGCTAAGAATGTGTATCTGAAGCCAAAATCAACTTGGCTCAGACTTCCTTCTCCTTCATGAACTTAGTAAGGCAGCGAAGGGTTCTAGAAGTCAAAGGTGTCCGAGCTTGCTCCACACCCTGAACTATCTCAGTGCTATGCAGAGGAGTGTATTCTTTCTCACTCAGGAGTGAGACAATTACAGGTGGTAAGAGGCAGGGAGATGTTCATACAGGACGAGATCTACGTCATCTACCCTCCTCCAAATGTCAAGAAAAATCTGGTGTGGTGGTGCATGCCTGTAATCCTAGCACTTGGGAAGGTAGAAATAGGAGGATTAGGAGTTCAAGACTCAGGAATTTAAAGCTAGCCTGCGCTGCATGAGACCCTGCTTCAACACACACACACACACACACACACACACACACACACACACACACACACACACACACACACACACACACACACACGTACATGTGTACAACCGCCACCGCAACATCAGGGTAAGGGATCAGAACTCCACAGTAAAAGAGGCATTAACTAGCCCTCTACACTCCTTTCTTCGCCCACCCCAACACCTTGCTATTTGTACCACTTGGTAGAACTTGCCATCTGCTCAACAGAGTAGGTGACTCAAACAGCTATGTATATTCTGGCAAATTCTTTAACCTTCTAGGGAAGAGCATTAACAATGCCTCACAAAGCTGTTGCGAAGCACTTGGAGTTAAGTACAATGATGAATAGAAAAGGTACCATATAGACCATATCTGCAACACTGATGACCAGGAGGCCTAAGAGGCCTTAGCTCATGCTCCCTAATCAGACAGGGAAAACTAGTCTTAAGGAAAGGAATGAGCAAAGAGAGTGGTACAGACCTGTCCATCCATCCTGCAGCAGGCTAGGCTGGAGGCTGCCTGAAAGTGGCAATGCCACTGCCAAGGTTATTTCCCCCAGGAGGTCGCAAGAGCAGCAGGTGAGAAGGCAGAGAGAGGCAGAGAGAGGGGATGGTTATGCAGTGAGCAGTCCCGGCCCTCTGTCAGCAAGAAAAAACAGGGCAGCGTGCGATGGGACAGGGCTGGCACCATCTGAAAAGCAGAGGCGGCTGGAGCCGCAGCACTGGAGTGGTTAGAGCAAGGACAGGAGACTGAGTGTGTTAGTGACAGCCCCCCTCGGCTGCTGAAGGTCCGGAGCTCTTACTTGCAGGTCTTGCTATTCCTCTGGCATTCAAAGTTGTCAAACAGGCACTCTGCAGTGTTGCACAGCTCATCACACTGATTGTTGATGTAATCCCAGCAGGGAAGTGAGGAAGTGCAGTTGGCCCAGGGGTTCTTCATAGTGAGGGAACAGTCACCTCCGTCCCACTGGCAGGCGTGACTGTTGCAGGCCTCATCACAGATGCCATCCCGAGCCTTGTCAGCACAGTACTGACTCAGACAGGTAGCAGGAGGGGTACTGGTGGGGACTGTGAACAGCTCACAATGGCTGCCCCAGAATGGTGGAGAGCAGCGGCAAGAATAATAAGGAGGCTGACGCTGAGGATGGCAGGTTCCACCGTGCTGGCAGGGGCTACTGGCACAACCTGACTCACAGTCCTTAGGATTAGGGCAGAAGCAGCGGGGTCCCGAGGCAGTGTGTACACACTGCTCCCCTCTCCGACACTTCACTTGTCCACAGCTGCTTTGGCATCTTGCCCCGGAGAACCCCTGTAAGAGGTAGTAAGGAAATGAGAATGGCAGATGGGTTTCAGAGCTCACCTCCCTCTCCCCTACACTCCTAGGGAGATGAAGACTGGACACACGATTAAGATGTTCTAGAAATAACCTTCAAATCAGCCAACAGGTAAGGGCTGAAGGCCCCATGGGACAAATGTGGCATGCTCTCACTTTAAGGTCATTGTGAGACAGGTGTCCTCTAGGTATCGCCCCCTACACAGCTTTTTGTGTAGGGGAACTTCTAGCCTTTGGTAGCAGCAAAGGTGTCCGCACAGTGGAGGGTTAAAATCAAACTTCCTCATAGTTTGAGAAGGCACTTACTCTCCAATGGTCGCTGCTAAAGAATAGAAACAGAACAGCATTTCTCCCAGCACGTGCAGCAGCGCAAGACTGGGTAGCCAGCGGCGCTGGCTCCATTTCAAGGGGACATCACACCACTTGTGACTTCCCCTTAAGGCTCTGAAGGCTGATAGACACACCTGGGAAGCTTAGTTTCAGCGAGTGCTGGAACAACTGAACACTGGGAAGACCCAGACCATCTTCATGGCACTAACACCCTAATACCCTCTCGGGGGCTTTAATGGGAACTCCATCTCAGCTCCATAGAGCATATGGAAGAGGGCACATCCCTTACACCAGCAGCAGGCCACTTACTGGGGGACAATGACAAATGAAGCCATCGGGCATGTTGCTAGCCACAGCACAAGTCCCTCCGTTCAGGCAAGGCTTCTGGGGACACACATCCAGGAAAGTTTCACAGTGACGGCCTTAGGACAGAAAATAAGCAGCAGTTTTAAAAGGTGGAAATAACAACTCAGAGACACAAAACAGTACTCTACTGGAATGGGGGCCAGCCTCTCACACAGCAGGAGGAGGGGTAGGCCAGCTCTCAGCTGACCGGACTTCTAGAGGACACTCAGAGGACACTCAACACAAAGGACCCATCACTGCTCACCAGTCCCTCGACTGTCTTGCCAAGGCAGCAAGCACACAAGGATTACCCATTCCAGATAGATACCAAAGGGACAGACAGAAAAGTGACATGGATTCCAATAAAAACAAAAACTAAAACCTCCTCAGACAAAGGGAAGTTACCCTCAGGTTTAGCATTTAAATTGAGGGATATTGCCAAGGGCATTTTGCTCATGCCCACTTCACAGAAGCAACGACATCAGCCAATGCACACATCTAACCAGAGAGGGGCTTTACAGAGAAGTTTCCTCTCTTCTTGGTTACTTTGCCTTTGTGTGTGCTCAATGCTGCACAGTCACTGCAGTGTGAGTGTGCCCAATGCTACACAGTCACTGCAGTGTGAGTGTGCTCAATGCTACACAGTCACTGCAGTGTGAGTGTGCTCAACGCTCCTTCACAGTAGGCTTAAAATGGTAAAGATGGCAGATTTTATGCCTTGTTTACTTTATCTCAATTGAAAAATGTTAATTTACCCAACCACCCCAACATATTATTTTTCATATTCTTGCCATAGCATGATACAATCCATACACCACAGAGGAGTCTCAGAAAAAGCAAAGATAAAGATAAGCCTGGTCACAATGCCCATAGCGACAGACTTAATACACAGTGGGGCTGGGGCCTTGACCTAAGTTGGTCTTGCTTGCTGTAGGAGGCATACAGGGAATGGTGTCCTCACCCAAGCCTCCTGAACATCAGACTAGTGGGGGCTGAGAGGTTCTCACCGGTGAAGGCGCTGCGGCAGACACACAGGTAGTCATTGGTGAGCTGAATGCAGTCCAGGCTGCCCTCCGAGCTGCAGGGATTGGACAGGCACTCGTTGATGTCCCCCTCACACCGCTCCCCAGCAAAGCCAGGCAAACAGCGACAACTGTAGCCTCCAATCCGGTCCACACACTGGCCACCATTAAGGCAGTGGGGGCCCCCAGCACAGTCATCAATGTTTTCTTCACAAAGCAGGCCTGTGGCAGAGAAGAAAGGTAGATACAGAATTATGAAAACCTCTTGAGCCCACCTTTAGCAATAATGGCCCTTGTGGGGCTTTAAATATTAACTAGATAGTGTTCCAAAGTCCATGGTGGGACCTCTGAAGTTGGGCAAACAATACTCTTAGTCCATGCCAGCCAGCCACCTTTTCCTGGTGAGCAACACGAGGAGAGGATGCACACCGAGGCTCCGAGTGTTCTCCATTGGATCCAGAGCAGCAAGAAAGAATGTCCCATCTCAGGAACATGACAACTAAAGCTCAGGAGGCACCCTGTGAGGTTTTCATCATTTGTCAATGCCAATGAAAATGTGAAAACAGTTCAAAACAGGGAGTACTCTAGTTAACACATAGGTGACACTGGAATTAGATTTTGAGCAATATTGTATGCTTTATAAACATTGATTTTTCTCTTTAAAAGATGATAAGTGCACTGATGGTTAAGAATGTGAAGATTACTCTAGCTAGACAGTGCATTGAAAATATATATAAGCCATCTAGTTAAGGTAGTCATAAACATTTTTAGAAAGAACAAAATCAGTGACTATTTCACAAAATAATTTGAAAAGGTTAAAAATGAAAGTACTTCCATATCCTGGCCACTAGCATTTTAATATACTTTAAAAGAAGCTAGATATAAAAAGGGAAAGAAATGTAAGCTATGTCTCATTGTCACTAGCAATTTCAAAGGGCAAAATGACCGTGTTAATAAGATGTGCTACCTTGCAAGTTGTGTGAAGGACACAGAGAGGAGACTAGAATAAAAGGAAAACATACATGATGTGATCATGGGACTGTTCATGATAAAGATGTATTTACTCTATTAATTCAGAAATGTAATGTGAATTCAAAAAGATACCAGCAATATTTTTAAATGACAGACAGATTCTAAAGTTATATTGAAAAATAAATCATAGCCAGGAAAGCATGAAGAAGATTCCTTCACAATTCAAACAAAGTTTCTCATGAATTAATAAACAGGATAACAACACCTAAATACACACAGGAACTTAGAATTTGATAAAAAGTTCCATCTCAGCTGGGAGTTGGTGGAGTATGCCTTTAATCCCAGTACTCAGGAGGCAGGGGCAGGCAGATCTCTGCAAGTTAGAGGCCAGCCTGGTCTACAGAGATTTCCAAGACAGCCAGAGCTATAGAGAAACCTTTGCTCGAAAAACAAACAAACAAAAGTTCCATCTCAAATCATTGTAGAAAACATCAACCATTCCACACTCACATGGGAAAGGTACATCAGGATTCCAGTACAGAATGAAAAGACAGAAAATAATAATATTGGAACATGGAGGATAATACCTACTACTACTCAAATGCAAACAGCCATAAAAAAGATGGATAAAGTCAATGTGATCAGAAATAATCTGTATTAAAAAAAAAATCACCACAAAGGCATCTGAAAGATTAAAATGTAAGTATATTGGGAAAATATCTGTATCATTTACCAAAGAGAAATTTCTACAAAATATTAAGAACCAACAATATAATGTAACAGGGAAAGAGGGGAGGGGCAAATCTCAGGGAGAAAACAAACTTTTGAATAAGATAGATCTTCGACTGCATAAAGAGGAAGGTGGCATGCTAAAGAGCCGAAAACCGGCACTGCCACTTAAATGACAACTCTGTGACAGCCCAAGAAGCAACTCTTTCTGAAAATGTATTCTGCAGAGTGCACTTCTATGTATGCAAAAATCCCAGTGTCCATCACCAGAAGACCAGTTAAACACAATATATAATGTCATAATGGGGAATTCTGAGGCTATGAAAAACTGCTAAAGAAGTTCCCTACTGGGATGTGAAAATATTCCAATTAAGTAAATCAGTCAAGAGAAAAACAATGTCTCTAATACATCTTCAGAGCTAAAAGTGGAGGACATAAAAACTATCTTTGCATTTGGCTCCTATACACTTACAGCAATTTTGAAGGATAGTCTTTTAAAATCTCTAGAAAGGGGCTCTAGAGAGGGGTTAAAAGCACACTGGCTGCTCTTTCTGAGTTCAGTTTCCAGCAACCACATCGTGGCTCACAACTATCTGTAATAAGACCTGATGCCCTCTTTTGATTTGCAGGCATACATGCAGACAGAATACTGTATACATAAAAAAAATAAATCTTAAAAAAAAAAAGTTAAAACCTCTAGAGAGACACACAAGAATCTAAAAGTGCTGACTGCTTGAATATGGAAGAGGAAGAACACAGTGGTGGGGGAGAGGAACATGGTGGGAGTGTCTTTTACTGCATGTTTTTCTATGCATGTGTGGACATATTTATCCATGTCTACATGCATACATTACCTTCTCTATTGACAGATTAAACTGGACACCAGAAAGTGGAAGCAAACAAAGCCAGTATGTGTTCCCAGTCTCATAGGATATTTGATATCTGGTGCCATGAGTAAAATCAGCATAAAGTCTCCCTTCCCATGTGGATGGAACTATCAAAATATACAGATTATCAGTGAGAATGACCTCATTCTTAGTTTGCTGCAAAGAGTAGGGATGACAGAAGTGTTCCAGTTAGCCTGTGCACTGGGGAACTGGAGGTGTACACAGACCGACATCCTACCCTTGGGGTAACTGTGGTAACTCTCACTACAGTGTGACAGAACTCCAGAGTCTCCTGGAACAGTCACAGATGGCCAGATAGGTAAAGACAGAATAAACACACACTGCTCCAGGGACCCACACAAGTGCAAGGGTAAATCCAACAGGCAAGCGGATACACTGAAAGAGATCCACACGCTATAACAATGTTGGAAACCAATCTTGGAAACATGGCAAAGGAAAGCCAGGTATGAGAGACCATCAATAAGAATAACAGCCAAGTTCTCAGTGAAGACCACAGCAGTAAAAATCAGTGAGATGACACATTTGAGGAGCTGGGCCAGAAAAAGTCAGAATATACTGAATTATTATTCTAAGCTGCCATTAAGACGTATTTAGGAGCTAGGTATGGTGGTGCATGCTTTTAGACCCAGCACTATAGGAGGCAGAGGTAGAGGCAGGTGGATCTCTGTGAGTCTACAGAGCGAGTTCCAGGACAATCAGAGCTTCATAGAAAGACTGTCTCAAAAAACAAACAAAACAAAACAAAGAAGAGGAAGAAGGAAGGAAAGAGAGAATTGAAGGAAAGAAGGAAGGAAGGAAGGAAGGAAGGAAGGAAGGAAGGAAGGAAGGAAGGAAGGAGTACTTAGAAAGATAAAACTTTTATCGTCTCAGAAAATGTTCTGTCCTGGGACTGAATGTGTCTAACTAACAAAGTCTGTGGTACAGCATAAAACCTATGCCCTTTCCTATGTTCCTAGCCTCCATGGACCATGGAAGAATACTAGTGAGTGGTTCTGACACACACCTCTAAGGAAAATTATGTGTGTCACTTCCAGACTGAGTGAAAACCTCTGTACAGCTCTGTATATCACCCTGACCTTGCCTGCAGCAGCCTTGGAGGCTACAGTCCAAAAACAGAGAAAGGCAGCAACTCAACACCTACCAGAGTCTGAGTGCCAAACAGCAAACAAAAAAATCTTCCAACAAAACCACCATTGTGTTATCTGAGATTTGATATATATAATTAGCTACCACCAGAATTGTAGCTTGTCCGAACCAACGCCATTATTTAAAGGCATTAACTATCCATGCATGGCTGTGCATGTCTATAGTGAAGTCTGAGCTGGGGCGACCTGGGATTCTAGGGACAGAAGGAGAGAGGGAGGGGAAGCGGTAGGGAGACAGAAGAAGGGAGAGAGGGGGAGGGACAAGAAGGGGGGAGGGGAGGAGGGGCAGGAGAGGGAGAGATAGGAAGGAGAGGGCCTGGGGGAAAGGGATAGGGACAGAAGGAGAGGGAAGGAGAGGGAGGGGAGAGAGAGGGACTGGAGGGGAGAAGAGGAGAAAGTGAGAAGAGGACAGGGGAGAAGAATGGAAAAGAGACAAAGAGAGGAGGGAAGAAGTTAAAGGAAGAGAAGGGCAAAGTGGACAAGGGAATATGAACACAAACCTCCCAATGAAAACAGAGAACCAATTTGGTTCATATCTTATGTATCCAAACAAAAACGTGACAAAAATGCCTTCTCAAAAAATGGATGGATGGATGGATGGACAAAGAGTGAATATGAAGGGGTGAACCAGTAATGAGCTGGACCTGACTCAACTCTTTCAGCCATGGAATTTCTTATTTCTAGACTAGGGAATAACCCTCCTCATCATGTAACAAATTTTTATAACAGCTATAGGCAGACTCTTGCTTCCCTTCAGCCCCACTCTGCACTAACTATCTCTTAGTGGAGTATTCTATATTAATTTAGCCAGATTTGATCTCTCAGAAGAAGTTGTCAAAATGCAGTCACAAAAGTCTAAGCTAACACAGGGGCTCTCTAAAAGTCTGTTCTGTTTGAGGCTACCTGAACTTACAGCTGCTCTTGGTGGCTTTTCCCACTGTTTCATGTGTCTTCAAATAAGCAATGCTCTTTCCAGGAGACAGTCTGGAGGAAGAGGCTGTATCCAGAGCAGATGGACGGTGTACCGTTCATAGTCTAGGGGTACATGTCAAGGCCTTACTGCAAGTATAGGAACATAGCCTTCTGGCGGCCTCCCTGGGACAGCAGCCAAACACTTCCATCTCATTGATTCCCTCACCTTCCAGAGACAAGACTTGGCGAGTTTAAAAAAACTAAAATGCAGGCCCATGTGGATCTGCTTTTTAAAAAAGACTATGAGTTGTTTTCACTCGAAGCACTAAGAAACCCTGCTAGCCTAATTTTCTTGCAATGTTATGTCCATTCTAAATTCTGTTTCCTAGAACATAAGCCAAGAAACAACCAAACAGAACTGAAAACACAAAGCAAAGGCTGGCAGAAGGTGAGAGAGTGAGAGGGGATGAAGAGTTAAGGAGTTAAGTGGCTATGATTGCGTTAGCCTGTTTGTTTATTGTCTCAGTCTTTACATTGCTTCAATACTAAGAATGGATTTAAAATGGAGAGAATTGGCCTCGAGGGAAAGGGCATTGGTGTCTGCATACCCCGAGTGCCAGGTGGGCATGAGCACTTGAAATGGTTCACAAGGTCGATGCAGGTGCCCCCATTCTGGCACGGTTGGTTCTGACACTCGTCCACTTCATACTCGCAGTTGACACCCTGATATCCTGGAACACACTGCCAAGGGAAAAGGACACAGGGTCACCACTGGGAACAGCCCACAGGACCACTTGAGAGTATCCCGGTGTTACTGTGACTTTGCTTTCTGCCCCACTAAGCAATTGTTATCACTCTGTAATCACACTTTCTGATACATCCTTATGCAGGGTCACATTCAGTTACTACTCTTCCAGCCGCTTTAAAGGAAGGCAGGAACTGTATGTACTAAGGTTATTACCATGACACTCCCCAGAACAAACCTGTGCATACTGTGCAGCCCTCCACATGGGATGAGTAGCCCAAGATTCAAATAGCATGTGTGGGTAAAGATGCTGCACCCATTGCATGTTTGTGTGGCAGGGGCAGAAAAAGATGACACTGAGTGGCTGTAGATGATGGATGATGGCAGGGTTGGAAGAAACCCAGAATTGATAAGGAAAAACACAACTGTGGGAAGTTTCACTTAGGCACCACTATGCCAACTTCGTATGCAGAGGATGTCCCTCATAGCATAAGACTACCCAGAGAAGGGGGAGAAGAAGCAAACTTCTGAAGAGGGGGCACCACAGAGGGATCTTAGGACTCTAGGTGGTGACACTCAGTGGCCCAGCAGCACCAGTCTTCCGGTGAGTGAGCTCTCCAGGGCAGTGCTGGCTCTTTGAACTCCAGGGCTGATGTTATCTAGTCACACTGTGTATCATTTTACAGGTTATGCTAGGCAGGCAGCATAAAATAGCTAGAATTCTGCTCATTTGGGTTATGTTAAAAAAAAAATCAGATATGTAACAGTTTGAGTTCAGCCCTGACAGACCTTGGCTGGGCTTTTGAACTAACAGATCCTAGCCTGCTGTGAGGTAAACACAGAGGTAGCAGCAGAGATAACTTTTTGTTGTTGCTTGGTGGTCTAGTGGGTATCAAGTTCCCGTTCTGGTGTTTAATTAACATCTGACTCTGTATCCGTCCAGACATTGAGAACAGATACATACTTAAACATCATCACACATGGCAGCACAGAGCACAGCGCTGTGGCATGCTAGGTGAGGCCACATTGTTTTGTTTGACAGAATTATTATTTGACTGATGAACTGTCCTGCTCTTCAGGAAGTACCAGGCACAGCTGTATTAGGTGAGCCTGCAGGATGCCAACATAGAGAGCAAGCCTGTTAAAAAGGCCTCTATGCAAACATTTTACCAGAGCTATGTGAATTTCGGGGCTGAAAATAAAACAGCATCTGGTAAGCACTACAATAATGGTGGTTAAAAATTTATAATCCGTAAGACACAAATGGCTGAACTCAGAAAATAGTGTTTTTAACAAAGACATGATCTCTTGGGAGCACTCAGACCTCTGCTCATCTTCTCACCTCACATCTGTATCCTCCTATGAAGTCGGTACAGGTGGCACCATGCTGGCATGGATTGGACGCACACTCGTCAAGCTGCTCCTCGCAGTAGCTCCCCGTGTAGCCCAGTGGGCACTGGCAGTGATGGGTATTGCCAGCATTGATACAGACACCCGAGTGCTGGCACAAGTGTTCAACAGGTACTCCTGGACACCAGGTAATGAAAGAAGCATCAAAAAGAGTGTGACACACACCAGGTTCAAACCATCAAGCAATGAGCCCCAGCTAGTGATTGGCAGATTAGAGTTTCCTCATTCTTGACTAGTTGTTCCCAACCCTCAGCAATTGACTTGCATTAATAATAATAATAATAATAATAATAATAATAATAATAATAATAAAGTTCTCAAAATGGAATCTGTCTTAATTTCTCTTCAATCACCTTTTTTCTTTGGGATTCCTAACCCTTCCTCTAGCCTTTCTGCAGAGCCTTGTCCATTCAGTGCTGGCTCCTAAGATGCCACTGGCCAGCACAGCTGTCAGCACCTAATGCTTAGCGGTAGAGCTCACCTTTCTGCAAGGCTGCGGCCTTGCAGGACACGTTGAGCACATCACAGTATGCACCGTCCCACCCAGGAGGACACAGGCAGTGGGGCCTTGCCTTTTCCTGAACACAAGTTCCTTTGTTTTTACACGGAGATCGGCTGCAGAGGTTCACCAGGGTCTGAAGCAGAGGCAAGGGTGCACATGCGTCAGAGTCCAGATACCAGCAAAGAAGTCACTAAGTTACAGTGTGTTAAGAGATGGCAAAGAAAAGGACTGGTTGTAAAAAGAGAGGGAAGCCCTCATCCAAGCCTTAAACTGGGCCCACTGTCCTAGATGCATCTTGCCATTTCTGGCGTCTCATTTGTCTGGCCAGTGTGATTTGAAAAGCCTTTACTCCAGAAGCCTAACAACTCTAAAGGTGCCGTAAGTTGCTATCCTGAGAGCATTAGACATGGTTATGTGAACATGTATGGCTACCCTGCAAGGCTGGGAAGACCTATAGCTGCTGCCTGGGCCTGTGTATCCTATGCTAACCCTACAGGAAATTCACATGCATCTATCTGTACCAGCCCTGCCTATGGGGAAGATGGGTAAAATGATCTAATTCACAAACCTAAACTGTCCAAAAGCTTATTCTGAGAACCAGACTTATGAAAAACATGAGGCAGAGAGGAGAGGTGCATTCCTGACATGGACTGCTGGCTGGAAGAAGGTCAGTGGAGGCTGGGAGGGGTAAGACCAGCTCTCACCACCTACTCTATTGAAGGAAGAGCCACCTGCCAGAGACTGCTCTCTTGGGCACAGCCCCATGCTGCTTGCTGTGGAGGTGGCTGCTTCTGTGTCCAATGTAACCAAATGAATTCTGTAACTAGTGACTTATTCATGAGCGCTTTGAGTTCTGTTGTTCTTATTGTTGAAGAGGTAAAACTAGATAAATGCTGAAGAGATAAAGCCAAATAAATTACCATTTGGTATGTGACCTGGGAAAGGTTATACACTATCCTTCTGGGGGGTCAGAGAGAGGGCTGTTTCTCCTCCATGAATTGAAAATTAGTTTCCAATGAGTACTCCTTCCATCCTAAGATTATATAAAAATTTATATTTATATATTTGAATTTTAAAGACTGGTAGTCAAAGACATGAAAGATCTCTTTGGCTACAGGCAACCAAAGACAGGTCACACATGATGGAATGTGTATTCCAATGTCAGGTAAGGCTGGAAGGTGAAAGAAGACAACCTAAGACATGGTCATCTATCCTGTAGCAGAAGTGCAGGTATTAATTAATTAAATTCAGAAGGGAGAATTGTTTGGGGCCCATGAAGATGGGTCTGCTTCATTTTGCCTCAAGGTCAGAGAATTCAAAACTGTCCTTAGTAAGTCTAATGGTCTACTGCTTGGCTACTACAGGATGTTTCGGTCTTGGTAGAGAATGTCTTATCTAAATAACAACAGACTTGGGCTCAGGTGTGTTTACTCTTGAGCCTGAAGGCCAAATAACAGGTGTGGATATCAAATGCCTGGAGGATTAAGGGAAGTTCTGTTTTCTCCTTGTACAAAATAGAAGTCTTCTGCCATGTCCCCCTTGTGGTTGGGTACTTAACAACGTTGAAGAATAAACTATTCAGTATTGACTGATTTGCCTTACTGACTCTATCTTGTAGCTCTGTCTTTCTCTTAACATATTTGCCTACCCTTTCTCAATCCACACTCCCCCTCTCAGGTACAAACTGGGCAAGTCAGCTGGCTCCAACTGAAGGCTCACAAAACAGCCTCCCACATTATAGCTATGTTACAACATTGCAAAGCATTACCCTGTTAGTTGTACCTAACTAATTTACTGGTTTTATTTTGATTGTTCTGTCCTGTAAGTGTCTGAGTATGAACTGACCCTCGGAGGTGGGTTATTGGGTATGTGGTTTGGGGTGGCACTTCTTGTTCTTGGCTTCCCCTGCCCCATCTGCCTGCCTCCCTCCATCCCTCCTCCCTTTCCTCTTTCCTTCACCCTTCATTCCCCATCCTCCTCTCCATGTCCTTCTCTGCTTCATGGCCACCAGGAGGTGAAAAGACTCCTACATCAGCTACTGTGACCATGACACTTAGCCTTGTCTCAGGCCCATAAACAAAAGCAGCCAGCATGGCCTGAAATCTCTAAAACCACAAGCCCAAACAAAGCTCCTTTAAAGTTGTCCTTTTTAGGGATCTATAACAGCAACGGGATGCTAAGACAACTTTCTCCCTGTACGTCTACTAAAAGGCAGGAACCTGCTCACTGTCATCCATATGTTCCTTTAGCTCTTGGTAAGCCTCTTCAAACAACCATAAGCTTGTTAACCCATATCATACTGCTGGTGTCACCACAGTCTGGAGTCTTCTAGCTATGAAGGTGGCCCAGATTCATTTCAGGAAGAACCTGAGATTCACAGTCCTCTCTTTTTGGATGGTTCATCCTGCCTAGAGTCTAGATAGAATCGGGCGAGTGGGAGGGAAGAGGATTACCTGACAGTTTTTGCCGGTGTAGCCCAAAGGACAGGTGCAGCGGTAGGTACCCAGGCCATCAACACATGTCCCCTCATTCAGGCACGGGTTAGAGTTGCACTCATTGATATCATGGAGGCAGAAGGGACCAGTGAAACCCACAGGGCACAAGCAAGAGAAGGAGTTGATCCCATCAACACACGTGCCACCATTGAAACAGGAGCTGAGAAGCAAACGGGAGATAACATCAGCCAGGTCGTCTGCAGCTCTGACCTGCTACTATAAAGTATGGCTTCTGAAGTCTGGCGTGTTATGGGGCAAACACCTCTGAGTACCTAGGCCCAGTAAGCTTCGTAGTTTTCTAAACTAGACCAAGGGTCAGAAGTTATGGTGAGTACTAACTTCCTTTCCACCAGCCCTCTTAGGAGCATTTAAATGGCAGAGCTGCCTGGAATCCTCCACGGGGGGGGGGGGGGGTTCCGGTTTTACCCAGTCTTTCTGCAGCTTTCTACGCAGCATATTTTATCATTAAATCAATCAGTTTTACAAGAAAGTTCCTAGATAGCTCTTCACTCTAGATTTCTTTTTGAAAGAGAAGAAAAGCACTGCTAAAATGATATAAAGAAATAAACAAACCTTCCGAAAACTACTTAAACAGTGGTAACAGATCTACAAAGAAAGAACTCTTTAGGTCAACTGTCAACAAAGAGACCATGGGAGAACAGAAAAGAATTGATGGCTCTTCTGCTCCATAGCAGGACAGAAGTGATGGTCTATCCCAGTACCCCTTTCAACCTCTGACCTTTGACTTTGACCTTCTGATTACATGTCTTTCAAAATCTGAGCAATGAGAAAGGACTGTGGAGAGGGTGGGTCCTGGCCTTACCCTCCTCCAGCTCTCCCTCCCTGCAGACTGCTGGTGGCCCAGGTGCACCCACTCACCTGTCAGTGCATTCGTCAATGTTGTTTTCACAGTGGGCTCCCTGGAACCCCGCAGGGCACTTGCAGGTGTAACTGTTGACGTAGTCAGAGCAGGTCCCCCCATTCTTACAGGGCTCACTCAGACACTCATTCATGTCTGTCTGGCACTTATCCCCAATGAAGCCGGGTAGGCATAGGCAGGAGAATGCATTCACTCCGTCCAGGCAGGAGCCTCCATTCTGGCAAGGGTCTGAGTGGTGACAAGAAGTGGAACTCAGAACAGCAGCATTGATTTATTTCATTGTAAACTTGTGAAGGCCATACCCTTAAGGAGCACGGTGCCATATTTGAACTCTTTACATGTATTTTGACATGACTCCCTATTTATGAAAACTGAATTCAGTTAACAATTGCATAAGATTTCTGTTTGGTAATTAAGGACAATTTAATCTGTATTAACATTAATTTATAAAATATAGTCATAAAACTTGCATTGCTCCTCTACATATATGTAAATCAATTATATGGCTTAACACAGGCATTATCGGGAATCTTAACTAGTATTTGCAAATGTGTTTGTGGAGGCTGTACATAATCAGTCTGTTCCAAGTACATTCATTGCACCAATCAATCACCTTCCTGTACTTCTCTATTTATTTATTTATTTATTTATTTATTTATTTATTTATTTATCTTTTAGGTAGCCTCAGGACACAGAGCAGTTCTTAAATTATTTTAAAAATCACACACTTAATCTTAGGATACTTCCACTGATAGTACTGTCAACAGGTTTTGAGTTAGAATCATGCCAGGGCCCTGTGCAATCCAATGACAAAAATCAGAACAAGAAAGCATGCTACAGCAGGCAGGACATCAAGGTATAACTGCAGAAACCACCACAAATATGAATTGAAAACTTAAGCAACGAAAGGTCAAGTTGGCCCTGCTCTATCAAAGGGACACTAAAGAAAAGAAAGCGCCAGGCTGGGTGGCTCCCTCTGTAATCCCACACTTTAAAGAGGTGAGGCAGGAAAACTGCTGTAAGTTTGAGGCCAGCATGGGCTGCACAGTGAGTTCCAGGTCAGCCTGAGGTACAAGTGAGAAAATGAGTTCTGTCCAAAGAGACATTTTTCTCCAAGAGAGAAGCAATAAATGGTCAGTCCCAGACGAAAGAAGGAAAAATATCACACATCTTACAGCTATAAAGAGTAAGATATGGCTCATTATGCTAGGAAATTTGAAAACAGGTAAATCAGATAATGTTCCAACCAGTTTCTTTTGTTGTTGGTTTTTTTTTTTCCTTTGCTTTCTTTGTTTTTTGTTTTTGTTTTTGTTTTGTTTTGTTTTGTCAGCTCAACACACACCAGGTCCATCTGTGAAGAAGGAACCTCAATTAAGAAAATGCCTCCATCAGATTAGCCTACAAGCAACTCTGTGGAGGTATTTTCTTTATTAATGATTAATATGGGAAGATCCTAGGCCACTGTGGTTTCTGGGTTATATAAAAAAAGCAGGCCGAGCAAGTCATGGGGAACAAGCCAGTAAGCAGCACTCCTCCATGGCCTCTGTATCAGCTCCTGTCCATGTTCTGGCCCTGATTCCCTCAGTGATGGAGTGTAAGCAGTAAGACTAAATAAACCCTTTCTTCCCCAAGGTGCTTTTGATCACATAGTTTCAGAGCACTAGAAACCTACCTAAGACAGATGGAATCTTTGAAACACATTTTGCCAGAGTTCAGTCTAAACCAAACTAAAATAACTACAAAGTTAAAAGGCTCAAAAAGACTAATTTTAAAAAGGCTATAAATTTGTAAAAATAAATAAATAAATAAAAATAAAGGATTCCATACATCACTATTTGGGATGTACACACCAGTTGTAAACCATGTCTTCAAGAAGAAAAAGCAGAAAACATGTTACTCTGAAGAAATAGGAGGCAAATCTCTGGGGCTTTGGATATGTGAACCATAAACTATAAAAATGATCAAACTCTGTATCATCAATATTAAAACCTTTCCCTTCCAAAACAAAAACACCCAATGTGTTTGGAGGAAATAGTTGTAAAACAAACACCTGACAATGGATTTAAACCTAGACTACAAGGAACTAAATAATAAGATAAACAACCCAACAAACGTTTTTCAAATGGGTAAAAGACTTAAATGGAAATTCACCAGATTTGCTCACAAAGAATGTGAGCAAAGGTAGTTGGCGCCATCATCAGAAGGGCAACATCAATGAGATGCCAGCACACACACACGGTACAAGGGCTAAAGCTGAAGCCACTGACTGCATCAAATGTCCCCAGACATGGAGTCTAACCAGCAACTCTGTACTAATTCTGGTTGGGAATGAAAATGGGACAAGCCCTTAGAGAATACTGTTTTGAATGTATTGTTAGGACACGCAGGTACCACATGGCTCATTCTACACACAGGGGCTTATTTCTGAGAATCATAACACCTTTATCCTTAATACCTAAACACTAGAAAAAATCAAACAAGTAAACAATAAATAGTATAGGTAAAAATAATCCAAAAGTCTAACATACGAAGTTCTCCAAAATCTGAAACCCTTTGAGGGTCAACATCATAACACAAATACAAATAAAATACACCACAGTCAATCTGCAGATACATTGAAAGAATTCATATATAGCTTACATCCAGTCACCTTCAGGCTACACATATAAGATATATATGGAAACATGAATGAATTTCATGTGTCCACTTGGGTCACATCCCAAGATGTGAATAATTCAAACCAGAAGTTGTGGAATCTGTGAACTTCTGATGCTCAGCACTGAAGATTGAGTATACCTACTCTGTATAGTGACAGTGGAGACCACTCATCAGTACAACAGAAGAAACTAGTGATGAAAACATGAACCAGCCTGAAATACATTCTGACTGATAGGAGCCTCAGCCCCTCGCCTGACAAGAGCATGTTCATATAGCTGCATCTATATAAAGTAGTCAGCGGCATTAATTTGTCTGTATCGACAGAAGCAGGTCTGTGGCTGAGTGGGACAAGGAAGTGGAACAGAAGGTGAGACAACAGAGGGACTTTTGGTGAAACAAATATGTCCACTGTGGTTGATGGTTTTGGTTATCATTTTGCCAAAATTGGATGAATTGTACAATTAAAATACTCGCACTGTCTCTTCTCTGTCAGTGTTTAAAATGTTGCAGAGAAATGCTTTAAACAGATTCTGTTACTTTGATTCCTAAAGACAGTAACTTCAAACTGAAGATTTAAACTACTACTACATGGCACACCTTTCCTCCCTCCCTGTGAGCTTTCTCTCCTGGGGGAGGGGGAGGGGGAGGGGAGGGGGAGGGGGGACTCAGGGACAGGTGTACTCACTGGCAAGGCAGTCATTGATGTCCTCCTCACAGTCCATACCACTGAAGCCTGGAGGACACTCACACATATAGCTGCCCTGAGTGTTATGGCAGAGGCCATGGTTCATACATGGCTTGGAGGCGCATTCATCAATGTCAACTGTACATCGCTGACCTAGAACAATGAACAGGATAATGAACAGCCGATCTCTGGAACACGGTTCCTGTGGAAGTTGAGGCATGGTGTCAACTTAAGGAGATGTGAGTTTCAGTGCAGCATGAGCTTAGGATGGGTGGGATGCAACTTCTCAACAGACACCTGACTTACACAGGAGGTCCCTGAAAGGTGCCTATGTCCCTGAGAAATTCCTGCCAACTTGAAACTTGAAACTCTTGGGTTGGCACGCCTCAGCTACTTGAGGGCTTCGAAAATGAAAACTGGGAAGGTGTTACGAGCCCCTCCAAGTAGAAGGAAAACTGCAGGTTTCACAAGTCTAGAGCCTGCCCTGTCACCCCATATGTGATCTGAGGATCCGATCACCTCATTTAAAGTGCAGAATGCATCCAGCACCATTACCTTGCCAGCCAGGAGCACACAAGCAGGTGAAGCTCTCAAAATTAGGTGCCTCTTTACAAACACCAGCATTCTCACAAGGGTTTGGAGAGCAGGGAGCCAACACTGTTTGACAATTCTTGCCTGCAAAGCAAATGGCAGTCTGTAATAAAGAGTCAACCAAGGAAAAGAGGATGTCCTGAGAATGCAAACCCAGACGTGCTCAGAGTCCCAGTCTACGGCAGAGGCTCAGAGACTCCAGAATCTGAGTGACACGTGGTCCTTTCAGTCTTGCCCCAATACAGCCAACCTGGTGACCTTGAGCAGATCATTTCCCTTTGAACCTTCTTCATAAGTAATAAGAAAATTAGGGCAGCATGACTCACGGAGAAGTGCTGCAGATTAAGTGTAGAAATCCACTCTAAGTTCTTATTAGAACAGAGTGGCCCCTCAGCCTTTGCTGGGCTGCTACCTCCACTGTTACACTGGGGCTGGCTGTATAGATGTGAACACTAGCATCAACCCAGTAAGACTGATTCTTCATCTCATAGAGGCCTCAGCTCAGTCTCAGAGAGGTACTTTCACAGGGAAGCAGCTGGTTGCCAGGCAACCTCTACTCATGTCAACGGGATGCTGACATCTGCCCACCAATGGATGCTTCCTGCCTTAGTGTACTGAATGCAAACTTAGAGGACAATTAAAAAAAAATAAAAATGATTTCATTAAAAGTGGATCAAGCTATGTTTTTAAATCACATTAGTTTTAGAAGATAAATTATAAATTCAATTTTTCAACCCTCAGAGTTGGCAGCAAGTGCCTTTACCCACTGAGCCATCTCCCTGGCTCAGTACAGTTGTTTCTGAAGTCAACTTAACAACAAAATCAACTTAAACAGTCATCCTAAAATATTGTATTCAGAAAGAAAAACACATTAGCACAAATTCTGTCCATAATATCATGTCAAATGTCAAAAGGATAGATACCCCTGAACCAACTAGGTGCCAGGTTCTAGCCATATATAGTTAAAAGAACCAAACACTAAAACACGGAGCTGAGGATGAACTAGAGAAGGCTGGGGAACCAATCCTCAGCACCACAAAACAAACTGATAAAAACCCACAAACACCAAATAGCATAAATAAAGTAAGCTGTTCCGCTGCTGCCATGTTTTCAAAAAGCTTAAGACATAGCCTGTGAGACCACGAGCCACCAGACACTGAGTTCTCAGAGTGGCATCACTGACCTGGGTCACTGGGACTCAGGTGCTGGTGCTGTCTAGTACAGGGCACACATCCGGCCTGTGGTACCCACCTGTGTAAGGCAATGCACAGTGACAAGTGTAGCCACTAATGTCATCAAAACAGGTTCCTTGGTTCAGACATGGATTTGAGGCACATTCATTAATATTCACCTGGCAGTTGTAGCCTGTAGGGGGAGAAGGGGGAAACGTGTACACAAATGACTCTCATTTCTTTGGGTCACTGAAGCATTTAACCATCCATTTTAGTTCTGAGTCTCTGATATACAGTCAAAGGTAGGTCAAAATTGTGAAGGGAATACCTAAAGGCCCAATGCTCCTCCAAACATAGTGAGTTCTCCATAATGGACCAAGAACTCACTGCTGAAAAGTTTGCTGACATATCTAAACATGGGCCCTTTAACATGAAGCTTATGGTCAGAAAACAGGAAAACTCGCAAGGAAGGCCTCAGAAATCATCCACTTTTCCACTTGTGGAGTCTCTACCATCAGAAAGCTATGTCCTGAAGCCTTAGTGATAGTTTTCTCCTGATTCAAGGCAGAAAATTTATTTCCACGAAAAGATGGGGAAACAACAACATGACAATAGTGGGACTAAAGCAGCACCCAGATAGACAGTCCCCACCTTTGCTCCTTCAACGTGGCCCACACAGACCCTTCCTTACACAGAGACTCCAGAGCACCATGAGAAAGCGGAGTAGGGAGGTGAAGACCTGGGCTCAATGGAGTCTACAACTCACTGAATAGGTTTTGATTTTATATTCTCATTTCCCATTTGATCACTGATAAGTAAGTTCCAGTGAGACTTTAAAAAAATGAAAGTGCTTTTGAATCTACAAGTTTCTTGGCAAATGTAACACAATATACCAGAACATTAATGTCTGAAGTAGAAGCTCATACATTTGTTTGGTTCTGCTTGAGTATCCTTGTTCTGAAATACTTGGTATCTGTGCTGAATAGTTTTATGTGAACTTGACACAAGCTAAATTTATCTGAGAAGCAGGAACTTCGATTAAGAAAGTGCTGCTATAAGATCTGGCTGCAGATCAGCCTGTAGGGCATTTTCTTAATTACTGATTGATGGGGGAGGGCCCGATCCACTGTGGTGCTATGCCTGGACTAGTGGTCCTGGGTTCTACAAGAAAGCAGGTTAAACAAGCCAGGGGAAGCAGACCAATAGCAGCACCCTCCATGGCCTCTGGATAAGCTCCTGCCTCCAAGTTCCTGCCCTGTTGGAGTTCCTGTCCTGACTTCCTTCAATGATGGATTATGATGTGGAAGAGTAAGCCAAATAAATCATTTTCTCCCCGTCTTGCTTTAGATTCTTACATGTAAATAATGAGTTATTTAGAGGATGTCATCATATTTCCAATACACCTTTTACACATAACCTGAGGGTGATGTAATACGTTAGAGTAATATCGTGCATGAAATAAAGCTTCATGAGCTTTCATTGCATGCGGGTGTTCACAAAGTTCCTGGTTTTGGAACACTCCACATTCGGGGTTAGGGATACTCAACTGGTAATCAAATTGAGTAGTGCTAAAAGACACTGAAATGTCAAAGCCCAACACAAAGAAAACTGACAGTAAATTATTTTTGAGATACATTCTTCTGCTATGTATTTTTCCAGAAGACCACAGAAAACTAAGTATCCAGAATAGCTCATGTGTAGGAATTTTCTGGGAAGGTGCTGAGCACACCACAGGAACCAATGACAGTAAGTACAATATTTTCATTCCACTTCCAAGAAGCTGGTCAACTTATTATAGAATCAAACTGTGGCCAAGAAGCTTATAATTGGATACTCCAACTTAGGTTGTCAGGCAGCGTGCACCTCTACCCACACAGCCATCCTGCTGGCCCCTAAGTGGAGTCTTCACTGTTCATTTTAAGTACTATTGTCCCAACAGTTGACCTCTCTGGGAGGCTGAAGGCAGAAGGATACCTATTCAAGCTTTTATGCCCCCAGTGTCTCAGAAATTCTAATTGCTCAGTGTGTTTACTGTATGAGTAAACAACAGCAACAAAAGCAAACGGAAACAAAGATGTGGGAACCGAGCGGTATGCGACAAGGTAAAGGCAAAAAGCAGGTACAAGAGTCGAGCCTTCTTTCACCTTTGAAACCCTTCTTGCATGAACACCGGTAGCCGTTCACCAGGTTGTTACACGTTCCTCCATTCTGGCATGGGTTAGAAAGACACTCATTCTTGTCCACTTCGCAGTTGACGCCAACCCAGCCTGCATCACAGACACACTTATAGCTGCAAGAGAATAACAGCGTTTACTATGGGGGTACAGAGGTACAACTGAGCCACAAGGGACACATAAGAGACGGGTGAAAGGTAAGTCTCATCAGGTCTGTTTCGCCTGATATTCTGGGCACAGGGTCTCACTCTGTTGCCCAGGCTGGCTGGAACTCACTAGGTGACCAAGGGTCACCTCAAACTCACGGTAATCCTCCTGCTTCAGCCTCCCTAGGACAAAGACTACAGGAGTTACCTCATTTCCATTTTCCTAGGGATCTATATTCATATCACCTTTCACATGGAGCGAGTCAGAAATCTATCTAATATGTTCAGTAGAGACCTGCCTGGTACTTCCCTGGCTCATTAGGACACCAGTGACTTGCAAACATAAGCGTCGGTTTGTCAAATATACTGGGCCCATGTGAAGGAAACACTAACATGAACAAAGTGTAAACTGTACAAACTGGACATCAGAAAATAAACTAGTAGCAGAGCCACTCAGGCTTGCTGAGGGCTGACCGGAGTCTCTGGCCAATTAATAATGTTTTGTTCTGATCAAAACCCTGCCTTAAAAAGCATGGTATTGAGCAAGAAATGGCAAAAACCTGAAGATACCTGAAATACATACGATATCTGATTTGAACAACATTAACACTTAAACATGGTATCAGATCATCTGGAGAAGTGGAGCTCATTAGGGGAAGCTAGACGGGGGAATTGGGGAGGGGGGACCTGGGAAGGAGGGCTGGGGAGGGGGCAGCTGGGGAGGGATGTTTTGAAGGTTGTCATATTCTGGATCAGAAAAAAAACCAAACCCAAACAAAACAAAAAACCTTATCTCTAATATGTTCTCCTTTCTTTTAGCCATTGAAGGTTTGAGAAGTGGCAACACCCATGCTGTTTTACTATAAGCATGTCTTACAACAAGAGATTATGGCATCTCATGACATCTAAGTCACTTTGATCCTAAAACCATCAACATGCTGAACAACTCTGAGAGCATGAAAGCTGCAAATACATTATCACAGCTCCATCTAAAGTCAGCTGAGCCACTCCTATCTCAGAGTCCACATGTGCTATGATAGAACAGGGATAGATTATGTTAAGGTGTGTGTGTGTGTGGGGGGGTGTCAATCTAGAACATTCCTCAGATCTCAATACTGTAATATAAAACACAACTGTTAGATTTATGAAGTACCTGGACCTTCCCATAGGGTCCGCACTAATTACTATGTAAAGCAGACAGTTCTCCTTAGTTCCCAAGAAAGTTCTCAGGCTGAGAGACAGGCCAGCTTCTATGAGCAAAGCAGTGATTTTTAAAGACCTGGAAAGACCACCAAGACCTCACCTAGGTATCAAGTCAAGTCCCCAGTTGACAGTTTCCAGCTATTGTGCTACTACTGTTTCTTTCAGCTGGGTTTAAAAGCCCACTCCTACTCACCCGCTGATGCCTCCAGTGCAGTTTCCATGGATGCAGGGACTGCTCAAGCACTCATTCACCTGTAAGTAGCAGCTGGGATGATGGGGTCCCTCAGGGCATATGCAACGGAAACCGTTCACATCATTGATGCAAGTCGCACCCTTGCGACAGGGATTGGAGGCACACTCATCAATGTCAATGTTGCATCTCTGCCCTGTTGGGAGGGGGAGGCAATGTTACTCAAATGCAAACCCTCAAGGAATAAAGTTAGAATGATGAGCTGCATATGCAGACACTCTTCACTGAGGAGGGAGGCTGTAAATGCCATAGGGCACTACCGTTAAAAGCTCAAGGACTAACACTGAAGAGCACTTCATGCCATGCAAGGAAGGCACCAGGAGCACTTGCAATTAATTAGGAAGCAAAGTTATTAACAACACCAGAACAGCACCACAGCACTCTCAGGAAGACGGCTTCTACCTTAGAAATCTAGAACTTCACAAGCACTAAGAGCAACAAACATCGCCAGCAATGGCTACCCCTCCTGGCGCTGCCACATGTGTGTGCCGATGCCTCACATGTGTCCTGTCATTTTCACTCAGTCAACATTTCACATTTCTACTCATGGTGAATCACAATTAACTGGGATATGCACGGACTGCTTAGTTTAATGCTAAATTGATGAAAAAGAATAGCTACTTTGGTTTCATTCTCAGAGTCAGGTTAACCCATTTTCTTCTCTGTAAGCCAGCATTTACTGCCCTCTGATAAATGATGACTGAGAAGAAGCATCAGTGACTCCCAGTCTATACCAATGGTTTTCAAACTTCATTGTATAAAAATCTCATTAAAATATGATTTCTAGGGCTGGAGAAATGGCTCAGTGGTTAAGAATGCTTACTGTTTGCCCTGAGGACCAGAGTTCAGTTCCCAGCACCCATGTTAGAAGGCTCTCAAGTGCCTGATACTCCAGCTCCAAGGGATCCAAAGTCCTCTTCTGGCTTCCATAGGCACTCACAAAAAACACATATAAAGAGTGAGGGATTTCTAGGCTCCACTGCCACAGACTGTGATGGCTTGGACCTAACAACCACATTTCACATGGTTTATGTGGCTCAAACACTAGAGCTTCTAAAACTATAGGTGCTGGAAGTACATGAAATCAAAGTGGGGAAAAAAAATCAAAATGGACACACTGGACTTAGGAGACCTGTCTGCTATAGCCTTCATCACCGTTGCCTTAGGCTGCATAAAAGACTGCGGACTGAGCATACAATGTCTTGTTATGTTTCTAATAGCTGAGATTTAACATTTTGAAATGCTGTTGAAATTAATTTTTTACTATAATACCGTGAGCGAAATTTAGCAACCCTTATGAAGGAATATATCAACTTCAAAGAACACAATGTTCTGAATCAGGTTTAAAAGTGTGTGGGTTATTTTGTTTCATTTTGTTTTTTTCTAATTAACTTAAGAAAGAGTAACACTGGATTTATTTAGTTCAGGAAGTTCCGAATGAAAGAGACACATCCTTCAAAGGAAGGCATCAGCAGGCTTCGGCCTCCCATGCACTCTGAACCACTGGTGGTTTCCGTGGTAAAGACCCACAGTCTGGGTTAGCTGCCATTTCCTTCCAAGTGTTGAGACAAGCCACCTAGTTGAAGCGCGTGCGTGCGTGAGTGCGTGCATGCGTGCGTGCGTGCGTGTGTGATGTGTGTGTGTGTGTGTGTGTGTGTGTGTGCGCGCGCGTGTGTGCGTGTGTGCGTGTGTGTGAGTGTGTGCGTGCGTGGTGTGTGTGTGTGTGTGTGTGCGTGTGCATGCGTGTGTGTGAGTGTGCGTGCGTGTGAGTGTGTGCGTGCGTGCGTGCGTGCGTGCGTGTGTGTGTGTGTGTGTGTGTGTGTGTGTGATGCTGGGGATAAAAGTTGGGATTCCCAAGCACTACGCCACTGAGCTACCTCCCCAGTCCCTGACTTGCCTTTGAACAATTTCCAGAATAGTTTTAAGTCATTTTGATGTGCATTTGCACAAGCCCCTGCTTCCACACTCTATTGTGTAGACTGGCAGCTACTTCTGAAATGTTCTGTCATGCTGTGGTGTCCACTGAGTATCAGAAAGGGCTAGTGCTGGTTATGCACCTGGGGGGGCTCAGCAATGATCAATATGAGGATTTACTGTATGTTTCCTACTGTTTATACTAAGTTAACTGGTCTTTAATGAATGACAGCATGCTGCATTACAGACTGGGTGTCTAGGCTGGATAGATCAGTGATCTACTCATTTGCTAATGTGTACTGAGAATTTCTTCTGTGCTAACTACTGCTGAAGGATAAGGAGGAGGTGCTCTCTCTGTAGCTCGTGCCTATCAGACTGAAGGCAGACCAGTTCCTTGCATGGAATGGTAGGAGAATTTAGGAAGACAGTTGATTTGGGGGAGGTTGGAGTTTTTTGTTTGTTTTCTGGAGGATAGTTTGGGGGTTTGTGTTTGTTTTCCTCTTATTTCTTTTCCTTCCCTTCCTTCCTTCCTTTTTTCCTTCCTTCCTTCCTTCCTTCCTTCCTTCCTTCCTTTCTTTCTTTCTTTTCTTTCTTTTGTACTTGGGATTGACTCCAGGGCCTCATGTATGTTAAGCAAGTCCTCCACCACTGATCTGTATCTTTAGCTCTGCTTTTTTGTTTTGTTTGGTTTTGTATCTTTATTTTTCATTTTGAAACCAGGTCTTACTAAGTTCCCAGCTGCTTTGAATTCAGTCTGTGGTCCAGGCAGGCCGTGGACTTGTGACTGTCCTGCATGAGTTTTCAGAACAGCTGGGATTATGGGCATCTGTCACCAGGCCTGTAATCCAAACACCATGAGGGGCTTTAGAAAATGAAAAGGAGTTTATAGGATCACATGATGCCTGACTTTCTCCCATCTAACCAGAGTATCAAGAACTCCTGGAAGAACAGAGAACAGCCTTAAAAAGAGAAGAGATAAAGCCCTCCCTCGGATCTTTTAAAGTTCTTATGAAAACGGTAGGGGAAATTGTTAAAATAAAATAGAAGGAAAAAACCCCAAATACCTCACAGTTATTGCTCATGAATCTTGGACATTTCCAGCAAAAGATTTACAAAACAACCTCTTGGACCAGAAAAAGAGTTCCCAAGGAGAGGGCACCACCCAGTAACCAAAACATTCCATCCCTTAGTTATGTAGTTTCATGCTACACCTTATGTTTATTCTAGAATATTTTTAGCCTATGTGCTCCCTCTTTGACCCTGTTGATTTGCTGAATGTTAAAAACAGAGAGAATATGATTCACTGACATTTAAAAAACTAAGTCAGTGAAAACCTTCCATAAATCCCAAAGGAAACCACAACAGGCTTCTCCTTGGCCAGGCAGTAGGAATGAGCCTGGGCTCTGGGGTCAGATGCCTGGGCCAAAACCCTGGCTGCAGGGCACTGGGAACACCACTGCACCTCTCCATTCTCCTCCACACCAGAGGAACAGTAGCAGCTGTGACAACTAAGTGAGATGGCCAAGCAACCAGGTTCCTAGCTCAGAATAAGCTGTTCATACAAATTGAGCATTCTCTTCCTGCTACAGTTTTAACTACATTGCATTCCAGCAGGCCTGTGTATTTTACTCAGGACCCACTTGATCTGTGAGAACAGCTTTTAGGATGCCCACGTTCAGTGGGCTACCTCATTGGGTGGGGAGTCATGGAACCTTCACCATATTGGCTTCTCAGTGACCAGGAAGAACTGAGGTCCACTGGAGCCACAAATGTTCCTATCAAGTGTCGTGGTCATACCACTGGAGAAAATAAGTACCCAGCTAGTAGTGGCAACCATTCTCTTTTACCTGGTACTGGCTGCCCTCAGACTCTGCCAAAAGCTCTGAAGTGGGCTGCTCATCTGGGGAGCAGATGACCATATGGCAATTACTAAAGGATAATATTATATATGCCTCCTGTGTGTGGTACTGTTCAGCAAGAGCAGAATACACAGTGTATCCTCACAGACTTTTACCAGACTTAGATGTCAATGAGGTTCCAGACTTCCTCTGGAGCCTCTACAACAATTTTACTAGAAAAGTAAAAGACAAAGTTCATAATAACAGGGAAAAAGAAGAGAGATATGTGTGGATTGCATCTCACCTACGGATACCTGTGCAAATTCTCTATAGGTTCATACCTAAGGAAGAGTTACAGTGCAGGAAGAAAGTAAAGTTAATTTCTTGCTTATTCTAGCCAAATTTGGGTGGCCTTCTCAAGTCACACCCTCCCCAAACAGGCTCCCAGAAGAGACAAGACCCCAGGCTAAGCAGTCAGTGTTTCCATGCACATTTACCTGGGATGCAGCTCTACAGAAGGCACTGGCCACTGCCTGGAGGGAGACAAAGGTGGCTTTGGAGGCGTTAACTCAAGCACAGTGACGGAAAGTTACAGTCTGCTAGGAGTTCTCAAGTAGCGAGAAACATGTGGCCTGAAAACGCTAAAGGAAATTCTGTGTTTGCGTTTAGGAAAGGTCTGGAAACAGAAAACTGGTTCAGAAGTACAGAAGCTGATTGTAAACCTTTCAGAGACCCCAAGAAACAGGAGACAAGTGAAAAGGTGACTTAGGGCCCCTTTCCCAACTCACTGGGGCTAACAGAGGCCCACTCCAAATGCAAGGAACATTACCTGTGAACCCTGGGGAGCAGACACAGCTGTACCGATTGACACCGTCCACACAGGCCCCGTGCATACAAGGGTTGCTGGCACAGTCATCAAAATTAATTTCACAGTTGAGCCCTGTAAAGAGACCCAGAGAAATGATTCTGTACTACCACAGGAATGCCAGCACTTCCGTCCGTGGTGCTACATGGTCAGAAGTCTGAAGGGAATCCAGGCAGTCCTAACAGAACAAAGCAATGCTTCGCCAAGTACAGTTCACAGAATCCAGGACTGAGAAGCCAAGAGGACTGGACTACTCATACTTAGCCATGATTTGTCCTTTCTAGTCTGTTGTCATAGTAACAGTACAAAGGCAATATAGGTAAGACTGCCTGCATCTTAGCCAGGATCCAGGCAGCAGGGCCCAACTGTATACTCATATATACACACCCACAGCCAAACAAACATGTGCCTGGTTCACCTAAGAATAGCTTTTGTGAAAGGTTAAAATCTATCCATTTATAACTTGTTAATTCTCAGCCCTCAGACTGAGAAAACACCATAGCCAGGAGAAGCAGCCATAGTTTGAACTGTGAGCTAAAACAGGAACATTCTTCCCAGAATCCCATCTTAATAAATAAACAAACCCTAACACATAAATGAAGGCTAATTATTCTTGAATATTTAGCAAGTATTATGTGAAGAAAACAAACCTATCATATTTAGTAAAATAGCTGATAGTATTTTGCACCTAAAATAAAATTTGAGCTTTGAAATCAAATTTTAGAATAACCTATCACCTCGAGCTTGATGGTTACTCTGAGTGTAAAGATAAAAGTCCAGATGCATCTTGTGATGCTTGGCTCCTGGCCTGCTCCTCAGATGAATGAGGGTTTAGCTTGGTAAATGTGAGTAACTAAATACAGGGATATGGCAATCATTATTGTTGCCATGGTTATCTAATGGTAATATATGGCAATATTCGTATTACATTAGTTAACGTGTATCGAAGAAAGCTTTGTGGATACCATAGAATACCTTGTGGTATAAAAAGTCTAAAACTAAAAGCTCATAGTAAGAATATAAACAGGTGAAACTTCTAGACCTTATGTTACCATGTTGATTCACTCACAAACTTTAGTGTGTATCTGTAGGTGTATCAAATAGTTATCAATAATTACCACCTATGTGCTAGCCCTAGAATGCCACACAGTCTTCCTGTATTGATGAGGTTAACCTCATTAACCATGAATGAGACGCTAGCTTCCATATTCCTGTACACAGGAGCCTTCTAGCCTTCAGCCCTCAGTCTATGAAGACAGTCCCATGAAGCCCCAGCATGCCAATGCAGCTTTAGCCCCTGGGCTCATGGTTCACTTGAGCTGATCAAGCTGGGCCACAAGCATCCACAGTGACACACCTGCCCTTCGAGACCGAAGGCCTACGGCTGCCTGGCTTCTGCAGTCCTCTCCCGAGGCCTGTGATTCCATTGTTTCCATGTAGTTGCTAAACTGCCTGCTTGGCTGTTTGTTTCTTCCTTATTGATTCTTTAGGCTAGATCAAGCCTTTTTAGGTTACTTGAAACCCAAGGGAACTAGTCACTTCAACAGACGTGAGAGGTTCCAAAAGTGACTCTGAGCCTATCTCCCTTTAAGCATCCAGACAGTGAAAAACCACAGGAATGGTAAGCAAGCTATGATGATCCCTCCAAAACATCAAACTACCAACAGAGACTGCATGACACCTGGATCAGAAATTCCTACTCAATGATGAAGAGTCTAGCAGCAATGTCTCCTAAATGGACTTTCCAGCCAGGTCCCCGGCACATGCCAGCTCCTTTCCACTAACTACAGACCAGCAACTCTGCATGCTGCCTGCAGCTCTTTGCTCTGTTTCTTCCAACAGCTGCAGCGATGGGTCTGGCCTTCTTCCTCTACATGCTGCCTGCTTCAGACCATGAATATCAACTTCTTGCCTCTGTCCCCGAGGGAAAGTCTACCTGATATACTCTGGCACAAGGATGCAATCCCAGAGGAAAATAAGTTCTTGCCAACCCACCACTTGCCAGGTTTCCAGTAATATGTGTTACAAGGGGAAGACAGCAGGTCTACAACAGCCCCGCCATTCTAAAGGCATCCATTCAACTGCTTGTAAATCTCTCACATTTCTTTCGTACTGCAATTTCTCATGTCTGGGGACCAGCCCGGAAGCAAATTGCTTTTGGAAGCTTTCACAAAGCTCTATTCAGCCCTTTGAGGGAGTTATCTAAATGTGGGGAGGGGGCCCGCATTCTCAGCTGTGAAGGCATGGGATGTTTTTCGTATGCTTGAGCAATTCAAAAAGGACTTTGTTTTCAAACTTGGCATGTGTGAGGCCCTGGATGTAGACCAGGGCCTTTGACAAGTTTGAAGAAATGGATTTGAAGGAACACAATAAAATCAGGGCAGCTACCCATTCCCCTACCTCTGCCCCTCCATAGGCCAACTTCCTTAAGTCCAGGCTGACTCCCCAACAAATCACCCTGTGTATCGGCAGGTTCCCTGCTCAAAAAGGCTCACACGGGTTAATCTTCCACTAATACATTTCCCTTTGATCTTGAACACAGTATTTCTCTGTCTGTTAGCTACAGCTGTGTGCATGATCATTCCTCTAATAGGTAAAATGGAATCCAGAGAAACCTTTGAGACACTGCTGCCTGACAAAACACTCCAAAACTCCTGATAAGAGAGAGCTGGCCCTCGTCTAGCAAGCAGAACCCTTCCAGGTTCAGGTGGCCACCCAGGAGTCCTGGAAATAGAGCTGGCACCTTGGCGTTCTACTTTGCAACTACCAAGGTGTGAAGCAAAGTGTTTCCTTTCCTCAACGTTGCCTGAAATGCCTGAGGCCTCACCAGACACAGGTCTGGAAGAAAGCTGTCACATTAGACTGGTGATGCCAGAAAAAAGACCCCAGAGAGTGGAAGGGAGGGAGGGCGGGACTGTCCTACCTGATGTACCCGGTTGGCAGTTACACTGGTAGCCATTCACCAGGTCAATGCAGCGTCCATCATTCAAGCAAGGGCTGCTGTAGCACTCATCAATTTGGTCACTGCAGATGGCCCCCATGTACCCAGGGTTGCAGATGCAGGTATAGGAATCAATCCCATCCTGGCACTGGCCATGGTGGCAAGGATCTGGGTCACAATTGTCGATGTTCTCCTCACACAACACACCAGTGAAACCTGCAGAAGGAATTTTACTGAGGGGGTCTTCGAAAACAGGAAACATGCTGTGTCTACACCCAAAGGCAGCTTGTCTATTTACCCTGTACATCCCACATCTGCAACAATTTCCAGAGTTGGGCTCGGGCAGCGGGAATTGCCTGTCGGGTTTAGAATTCAAGCTTGGGGACCCATGCTCAAAGATTCTTGGTGGAGTTTGCCAACTGAAATGCCCCGGTGCCTGAGCCTGGGTTCACTGCCATCTTCCCAGCTGCACTGGCCCTGGGCTGCAGGGGAAAGAGCTCCACACATCCTCCTTGTGTCTGAGCATCTTTCCTCCCAGCACATAGGTGCTGACTATGGTTTCATGTATTCTGTCTTCCAGTTCTGACTCTGGAGGACAGAGATGGAGTCTCACAGTGCCCCCTCCCCTTGTCCTCCCCATGCTATGCTATTCGTTTCTAAATAAATAGTCAATAAATAAAACAAATCACTTGTGACCATTTGAAAGACAATGAGATAAGAGCTCCCACAATTGAGCTTTAACTAGATCCATGTCCCGCCTCTTCCTAAAAGGCTCCAGGACATCTGGCCTCCCTTTTATGTTTACTTTTATTCTTAATTTATTACTTTTAATTGGGTGCTGTGGGCTTGTACATTCCACACTTATGCAGAGGTAAGGAGACAACTTTTCAGGGTTGGTTCTCTCTTCGCTCCATGGGGTCTGGGAGCCAAATTCATGGTTTCAGGCTTGTAGGGTAAGCGCCTTTACCCACTTGGGCATCTCACCAAGCCCTCTTGTCCCTTTTAAACAGGAGCTCCAGGGCTTGATCTCCCTTCTGTAAGTCACATTCCACAGACGCTGGCTGGTGAGGACAAAGCTGGGAGTGTCTCCAGCAAAAGGCAATGGTTTCTAAGAAGAAACACAGCTCAGAGGAGTGTCCTCACCCACAACAGAAGCACCATGGCTCTGCATGAGTGTGGGGGCGAAATCTGCTTTTCTAAGATCTGAGGGAAATCATATGCACAACGCCTATATGCTAAGAATCTGCCATAGTGAAAATGAGGCAGGTGCTGCAGGTGGGTACTGTAAGGGCAGGAGGAGGTCTGCTGCAAAAGCTCTCTCCAGCATGAGCCACCCTTGGCTGTTAGAGTGAAACCCCTTTACGCTCTAACAATGAGCAACTAGTAGAAGACAGTCACCCTGCTGTCAGAGGGGCCTCCCAAGGGACAGAGAGTGACCCGATGCTTACCTGTGGCACACTGGCATTCGTAGCCATTTGGATGATCGATACACTTGGCCCCATTCAGACACGGAGTACTAGAGCAATCATCAATGTCAATCTGGCACACTGGCCCCGTGAAACCTTGAAGAGGCATAGAAGTGACACACATCAAAGACTCAACCATCTTCCTTTACTGAGAGGGTGGGTTAAATTGCTGGCAGAGCATACACCAAAGGGTCAGCAAGCAGATCATTCTCCCTGGCAGGTGACTGGAACACCTGGGCAAAGTTTAGAGGTCAGATGCCCTGGGGTTTCCACCGTTGCTTCTTTGGAGCACAGAGATCATCTCCAGAAGCAAGAGGAACTGAGGCACTATGGAAAGATGGAGTCTCAAGCTAGTAACTGTATCCTCAGAATAAAAGGCTCTTAGCTCTGAAGAGGAAGTGAAAAAGCCACTGTCCACAGCAGTCAGCTGGCATGCCTTCAACATCAGCAGAGGCAGAGGACCTTGGAAAAAATCTGATGTGTGCTGCCTGTCTTGGGATTTAGGAATATGACTCACGAGGGAAAAAAAAAAATCAAAACCCATGCTTCTATGAGGTGTGAACACTCTGAAAATATCGACAGACAGGAGGTCAGGGGCCATTCCAGAACAGACTTGGACTTCAGGCCACAAAAGACTTGGAAGACACACTGGCTAAAACAGTTCCCCACCTCAGCGCACACGAAGTCTCTCCCAAGTACTCACTTTAATGATTTCCTCCTGCACAGCCCACACGCATTCCCTCTCTCCCCCTTCCTGTGGTCAGCTGGCCTGGTGCTTTGAAGAACACAGGGGCAGGTGGTGGGCACTTACCAGGGGGACACAGACACTGGAAGCGATTGACTTTGTCCACACACTGTCCGTTGTTCACACACGGGTTGCTCTGGCATTCATTCACCTCCAGTTCACAATGCACACCTTTGAAACCTGCACAAATGGACCACACATGTGCTTCAGACAGAAATAAAGGGGCATTCCAGCCAAGAAAGCACAAATGTGCAGAGAAGGCTACAGCCCCCAGGAGCACAAGCACTTCTTCAAAGACAAAGGGACTCTGCTATGATTAAAAAAGAAAAAATAGCCCCTGCAGTCAGCAAAGTGTAGACCCTGTAAGACGTCTTTGGCAATGCGAAGAAAGGGCACTGCTGTTATGGAATGGATGGGAAATAGTCCTCACAAGCTCGTCTATTTGAACACCTGGTCCCCAGCTGGTGCTGTTTAAGGAGGCTATGAAACCTTTGGTACATGGGACATGGTAGACTAGCAATGGGACTTTAAGACAACCGCTTAGCTTTGCTTCTGGTCCTATTGTCTATCTCTGCTTCCCAATCCACCAAAACATGAGGAACCACTGCCACACGCCCTCCCACGTTGTCCTCACTTGCCTATGAGCCTTTCACTGGTTCTGCCAGGAACTTCACCATAGTGACAAGTGATGATGGAAGGGTTACTCACAGGACACCAGTGAGACAGCAGACAAAAAAATACTCCACACGTTCTGTGACTTATTTCTAGCTTCTGGACTGCCCCCCCCCCCAAGTCTCTTCCTAAAGACCAGCTGACCTGGGGCTCTTGGGGTACAGGTCAGGATTAGGAGGGCCTCCTTCCTGAGCTAGAGTGCTGGCATCCCTTACTAGACAGAACAGCTGGCTTCTGCTATCACTTCATCCTATCTGTCCTCCAAGGAGTCAAGGATACACCTGCAGAAGAGCCCCAGGACACAACTAAGCTAATGTCCCATTCCAGGTGAGTGACAAGTGCCTGCATAACTGAGGCTAAAGTCTAATTCTGTGAGTGAAATGCAATGGGAGGGTCAGGAAAGTTGCTGTTCAGAGGATTCTAGTGAGAAACTACTTCTGAGGTTTTTGGTGTGTGAAACTGGACTTTGACATGGTGGTCTTGTTTGATTTGGTCTGCTTTGCTCTAACTACCCACAGTAGTCTCTTACTCTGCAATTAAAGGGCTTGCACGGCAGTCCTGACCCAACTCTGCTCAATCAGCAATGGGAGTCATACGCTGGTATAATTCATGGAATCACTGTGTACCCTGTCGGCACAGCCCGCGGGCCCTATTTACCTGGCATGCACAAACAGGTGAAGCCTCCGATCTTATCCAGGCAGGTGGCATCATTCTGGCAGGGGTCTGAATGACACTCGTTGATGTCCATCTCACAGCGAGGCCCTGCATAGCCTTTCAGACACTCACAGTGGAAGGCACCATCAGTATTCACACACTTCCCTGCGTGCTCACAAGGGTTACTGTTGGCTGTAATACATAAGAACCAGTTACCAGGACCAGGCACTTGCCAGAGTTTCCACAAATGTGGATGTCAGAGGACAGTCTGAAAGCTACAACACTTTTAGCAAGAGCACTCTATTTTCAGTTTATTCATTAATTTTTAAAAAGAAATTACTAGAATGATCTCAAATATCAAATCGTGTGATGTTCTTTTTCTTTTAAACCTCTTACCAGGGTAAGACTTTATATTTATTTCATTTATTTATTATTAGTTATGTGCATGTATGTATATATGAGGCCAGAAGAAGAGTTCATATCCCCCAAAGGTGGAGTTGCAGGCAGTTGTGAGCTGCCTGAGGTGGGTGCTGGAAATTGAACTTGGATCCTCTGCAAACACAGTACATGATTAATGGTGGAGCCATCCATAAGAATCAACTCTAGATCTGGCCTATTATTTAATTCCCAGAGGGGATTTTGGTCATACAGGAAAGGCTGGTTGTAAACCATGTGTATGGAATAGGAAAAATCAAGGTTTGGGTGTAACAGCACCTAAAGTACAATGCACTCCCACTGAAACACTCCCTGAGCTGACACAACCTCCAAGCCCAGAAAAGGTGCTAGGCACTCACCCATGGCACACTCGTCTACATCTTCTGTGCAGTCGGCCCCCTTGTAGCCCTGTGGGCAGGTACAAATATATTGCCCATTCAAGGGGTTGGTATCACACAGCGCCCCCTTGTGGCAAGGGTTGCTAATGCAGGCATCATCCAGATGACACAGGAGACCTGTCTCAGGATAGGGCATAGAGAACACACACACAAAAATCTCTCTTAGAGAAAAGCTTTTTCTTCATCAAAAGCAGAAGAACTAAATTCTTAACATCACGATCTGGGGGCAATGTTCCCTTCACCTGCTCCTACATTAGGGACATGTCACAGCCCTCAGCTGAGGCAGACAACCTGGGGTCAGACTGGAACTCTCTGCTAGAGCAATCCTCCAGGGCAGGGGGTGTACGGGCCAAAGCATTAGAGGAGGAACACAGGAAAATAGAGATATCCTGTGGAGAGGACCAGAATTAGCAAACAAAAATAGCAGATGCCCAGTTCAATTCAAATTTCTGATAAACATAAAAATGTCCATGGAAGTATGTGTCAAATTTGAATTTCTAATAAACAAAAAAGTTCATGTACTTATGTGTCAAATGTTTCATGCTTCCTGTGTTTTATCTGACATCTTCCTTCTCCAATGGCATCTTACTAGCCTTGGACGTGAACATCTGTCTACTCTCTAGCACCCAGCTAACCACGCCAGCATTCCTGGATCATGGGGGGGGGGGTGTGCATATATGTCAAGTGCCCAGATGTGTGGAGGGGAGGAGGCGATACTACTAGGCTTCCTGCTCTGCAAGATTCTGGTGGGAACCGGATTTTCCAGTCCTCAATTGGCCAAGGCTTCTTCCACAAACTCAAGGTGTGGCTCTGGGAAAGGCTGGACTGTAGGTTTTCTTGGCTGCCTGGTGATTTTCTTCTAATGAGTCTGCCTCCACAGTGCTCTGCTATTCCCAAAGCTAGAAGCTGTCTACAAAATGAGGTTAACCCTGCAGTCTGAGAGTTCTTCGGAGGCACTGAGGTGGAAACATGCTCTTCTCAGTAAATGAGTATTTTTTCTTAAAAGACTCGGTGAGTCCATGGACTAATCTGGATTTCTGGGGTGCTTTTCAGGCCAAGGTCTTGAGGAATTCTACTGGAGCTGACTGTCTAAGGAAGACAACTAAACTTTCACTAGCAGACTACATTACAGAATGAATGGTCCCCTCAGACTGCAACAAACAGGACACAGGTGCCACATGGACAAGAAGGCTAGAGCCTGGATGCTCGAAGCCTCCTCCACCTGTTGGTTCTCCAGCTCTGTCATTCTGCTGGCCTTACCTGCCTTTCCCTCAGGACACAAGCAGGAGAAGGAGGCCACGCGGTCGATGCAGGTCGACCCCGGAGTGCAGGAAGCGAAGGCACAATCATCAATGTTCTCGCTGCAGTCATCGCCACTCCAGCCGTTCACACACACACAGCCATAGCCTCCATTGCGGTTGGTGCAGGTGCCTCCGTTCTGACAGGCATTGGGCTGCAGCAGGCACTCGTCCACATCTTCTGTGCAGAACTGCCCTTTGGGGGCAAGGATACTGGGTTAGGACCCTTATGTCATAAATGATTTGTGCCATACCAGCCCCTGTATGACCCACCTGAAGTTGATCCAAGTGGCACCCACAACAGTCCATGGACTCTTACAGATTTTAAAGTGACCTTGAGTTATCCAAATGACACTTATCAGAAAAGAAATGGCCCTTCTAGAAGCTCTGACAAAGTTAAAATTTAGCCACTGGTCAAATAAAAGACAAACTCTGTAGGTCTCTTAACTTTGTTAAATTCTTGGGCCAAGAAATAAGCTGGGCTGGAGAGATGGCTTAGCAATTAAGAGCACTGGCTGTGGTTGGACCAGGGTTTGATTCCCAGCACCACATAGAAGCATCACAACAGTTTCTAACTCTAGTTCCAGGGGATCTGATGCCTTCTGGCCTCTGAGAGCTTGCATGTGCTTCAAGACATACAAGCAAGCAAAATGCCTATACACATATAAATAAATAAACAAATAAATATGTTAAGAAATAAAACAGTGAAAAAAGCAAGGAGAGAAAAGTGTAAATGACGAAGAAGGGACATAATGAGAACATGAGAAGGAGTCCCTACATCAAAGCACAAGGGCTCTTGCTTTCGGTTTAGATGGTATCCATGTCAATACCCTGGCCATGACACTGGGCAGTGACCTCACATGATGTTTCTACCATAAGACAGTTGGTAAAGGGTCTTAGATATCTCTCATTCACTCCCATAACCATGTGTGAAGCTACAGTTATTTCAAAATAGAGACAGATATATCTCAAGAAAACAAATATACTTCAATATATCAAGTGTGTGTGTGTGTGTGTGTGTGTGTGTGTGTGTGTTGTGTGTGTGTGTGTGTGTGTTTGTGTGAAATAGTAATTTTTTAAAGTTGGGATGAGCAAGTACACGGGGAAAAGCTTTAAAACAAATAGCCCTAGTAAAGCGTAGATGTGAGAGGAAAAGCCAAGCTCAGTGAGGAATGAGCAAAGTGTCTCAGCCTGAGGGAAGAGCCCACCCAATGCAATAGCAGATGAATGAGGCCAACCGAGCTCTGACTGACAGAGTGCACTGAAAGGATGTGGTAGGCATGTGTTCCTACAGATGTGCTAGGAGCCCCAGCTGCTGTGAGGACGGAGCGCTGGGTGGGGGTGGGGCTGAGCACAGAAAAAGGTAATGTCTTATACTCGAGTTTATGGTTCACCAAAGCAGTGTAGAGCAGGCCACCTGGATTATAAAACAAATTAATAAACTGGTCTTGTTGGAACTCTTTTTAAAACCAGTTTCGCTTCAAAGAAAACCAAAATAAGATGATCTAAATCCTCTAAATCGTAACAAATTCTGAAACCAAACAAAATGCCATTCAGTCTCCCTTTGCAAATAAATAAACAAATAAACCCCTCAATGATCAGTTGAAAGGGCACTCTCATTAGGGGTCACTTCATGGAAGAAGAAGAAGCACAGAACGTTTAAATTTAAAAACTAGTCAAGCTACCCACAGTCCCCAGAATATCTACAAGGTCACATGGCCACAAGGCCCCCACTGTGCTCAGATGGAGGCATCACTTCAGGCATGTGCTAAGTGGTGCGACCTAACCTAACTGACCACTGACTCTTCAGCATCCCCAGATAAGGTGGAAGGAGGAAGTAATGAAGGAAGGCGTGAAAAGGGAAGGGCTCAGCCAGGCAGTGGTGGGGCACGCCTTTAATCCCAGCACTTGAAGACAGGCGGATCTCTGTGGGTTCGAAGCCAGTCTGGTCTATCGAGGGAGTTCCAGGACAGCCAGGGTCGCACAGAGAAACCCTGTCTCGAAAAACCAAAAGAAGAAGAAAGGGAAGGGGTAGAGGAAGGAAAGCATCGAGGAGGGAAGGAGAGAAGCAGCAAAGCTGGAAGATGAACAGAAGGAAGGGAAGGAGAAGGTAAGAGTAAAGGAGAGAATGAAAGAGTGGGGTGAAGGAGGAGGAGAGGCCAACACCCCACCCAGGACAGATGATATCATTCATTACAAAACATTTGCTCCCTTATGCTGCGAGCAAAAATGCCACTTCAAAGAATGACAGCTGTGTTATTAGGATTCAGGCGGGGCTGAGAAATAAACACACGACCAAGAAGTAGGTAAAGGCTGTTGTAAACTGGGTAATTGCTGAGTCTAGCCTATTACACTCACACTAACTCCGAGAGCTGCGCTGCCCCTGAACCACTCTGACTTGTGGAATGCAAGCATGTTCCATGTCATCGTTCTTTAGTGAGGCCCTAAGATAAATCTGGGTGTGAGAGAGACACTGTATGTTTAAAAATATTTCACATATATTTCTTATGTACTGTTATAAGAAAGAGTGGGTTAAAAAAAAAGTAGGTAAAAAAATATTTCCTTGGAAAAGAAATCTGACACTCCTGGGAAACTATACTAATAGCCAGCTTGTCTACAATGAAGCAGACATTGTGAGCTGTCACAAAACTGTGTCGTTTATAACTGGGCAACAGACTGGGAGAGGTCACTGTGTCGGCAGCCAGTGCAGGAGAGCTGAGGCTATAATTGGTCCACCTTGCTCTAAACTTAACAGACCTGTGGCATAAGCCGACCTTACAAAGCAGCACTTCTGCATGCTGCCATCTTCCCAAGTGCACAGGCAGGGGAGGTGGGGAGAGGAGCATGTGGGGGGGGCGCGCTGGGGGGTGAAGACCAAGGCTATGAATCACTCCACTGGATTAGAGGAAAGCTTACAGCTGCAAAGCACTGCCTGAAATGGAAATGTGCTTGAGGGGTGGACAGTCCGTGCTTCTTCAATGAGACTATATCTGTGCATTCGTTTGATTCGCTCGTTAGACGGGAGACCTGCACATCTAAGGGTACGCCAGCTTAGAAATGATCTGCCATGTCTCTCTAAGGTTCTAGAACAAGAGCCTCCAACTCATTTAATTTCTTCTCCTTAATACAGTTCTGTCACCGAGCTCTATGATTAAAGATGTGAAAAGCAGTAGCTGGGATCGTTACTGCAACCCCTTGCTCTGAAATTTCCAAAGGAATTTCTCCTAGGACACTACGCTTCATGTCTTCACCTGCTTGGAGCAGGAGAAAAACCAGGCAGAAGCTACCATGAGGAGAAGTGAGGTTCAGTCGGGTAAGGGGTTTCCCAGGTCCCGTGAGTACTGTCACCAAAACCTCTATCAGGCTAACTCCAGACCTGTGCCTCCCCCCATCCCTTTTTGTGGTGGTGGTTGGGGCAGTGCAGGGGATTGAACCCAGGGCCCAGTGCATGCTAAACAAATGCTCTATCACTCAGCTACATCCCCAGCTCCTGGTGTACCTTACTGCAGCAGCTCTTAAAGTCCATCGAGCAGGCCCAGCTGCCCAAGATGAAGAACACTGAAGTGAAAACAGCAAGGCAGAAGGTCATGAGAGATGGGGATAGGGAAATTTCTGGCATTCACAGGAGTTCTGGGTGTATGATCTCTGGTCATTTGGCCTTTCCTGCTTCCATAGCAAGAAAGTGCTTGCCTGTGTGGGAGGGATGCTTACTTCAGAAGACAGCAAATGATGCAGTGTCCTCTCCTGCTTGGGTTTAGAAGGGCTGGGGATGGTTTGAGACTTTAAATTTGAATGTGAACTCTGAACCTGGTCTAACAGGCACAGGACAGTTGGGGGAAGTGTACAGGATCAACACTGAAAGTTAATCACCAGTGTATCCAAGAGACACTCAGCAGGAAGAGGAAGAACACTGAGTTATGAGCTACCCAGCAAATAAAAGTGTGCAGTGGAAAGGGAGACTTGTGCCTCACCAAGCCACTAAAGCGGCAGTGCAGGTCAGTCCTGGCAACACTGTCACCTGGGTCGACACACACCATGCTGTGAACTCCCCAAACACACTGCACAGAGTTCAGCAAAGCAAATCTTCCAAGGACAATCACCTCCTGGGGATCTTCATTTGGATAGCTGCAGGCTGCTAACATTTAACCTTGGGACCAAAGCAATGGCTAGCCAGGCCCTCTCCACCTCCCTCAGAAAAAAAGGAAAAGAGAATGGCTTGTCTTTGCAAGCCATCTTCTCTAAAACCACGAGGGATCCAGGTTAGTCTGGTCTGAGATACCACACTCACCAGACTGTAGCTGGTGGATACCTTAGACACAAACTCTCTACATAACTCTTTTTCACAGTCTATACCTGAAATTCCATCTTCCCCAGAGACCTTGTCTGCCTAAACAAAATTTGCTTTCCCCACTAATCCTGCAAGGCATTCACTACAGGGCATATTTTACACATAATTGGATTATTTGTTTGTATTTCTCACTACTGTTTACTTCAGGGCTATAAACTTCATAAGGAATTGATGGCAGCCATCTACCTCATAGATGAATCCCCACAGCTTAGCACAATGCCAAGCTATGAATATCCAGGAATGCTCAATATTTACTTATTAAATAATGCTTGTATCTTTCTGTCTTCTCTTATTCAATTATCATAATCTCAATAGAATAAGAACCTTACTTTTCCAACAGCAACAGAGGGTGTCTCTATTCTGTTTGTTCCCCAGAGTCTCCTAATTCCCTTATCTACACCCACCAGGCAGCTCAGCCACTCCTCATCCCAGGCCCTTGCCCCATCTGCTAAACTACATCTCATTGTCACACCAAGTTCCCCTTGCCTCTGTCTTAACCCCTCACTCTAGCCACGAGCAATTATGTTGTGGTGACAATTTCCTTCTTAACTGAAGTCTACCCATCCCTAAAGACTTCTTCCAAGACAGCGCCCACCAGTGGTGCTCCTGCAGTCTTATTGTGAAAACTGCCATGTAGAAGGTCCAATCTCTCAACTGACCTCAGGTACATAGGAAATTATTTCTAGGCGCCAGACAGCTCTGTAAGTTCTTCCTATCTATTGTCAAACATCATCTTTATAAGTGAAGGGCTGAATTTTACAAAAGCTCTCATACCTAGTCCATAGTGGAAAAGGCAACAAAGAATCGGGGTGGGGTGGGGGGGTTGGATTACACCAGGAACAACAAGAAAATCTAATGCTCCCATTTATTCATTACCACAAAACACACAGAGAGACACATAAACACACACACAGACATACAGACACACACATATGCATGCATGAATGCTCCTACACTTGTGTGGGACCAGGACTATTTGTACTAGAATTATCCACGAATAAAGCAGCCCTGGTTTCTACCCTGTAGCCTTTAAGCAAATAGTGGTTATGCCCAAACAAACAATGATAATACAAGGTGTCGAGTGTTTTAATGAGTACCTGCTGCCTCAGGAGAAGGGAGAGTCAGAGAACAAAACTGGGAAGGAAAAGCCAGGGACACATGGGTAGAGCAGGCTGTGTAGGATTATACATATGTGTGGGTGGAAGGAAGGAGTGGGGAGCATTTCGGGCAGGACATGATGTGTGCAGGTCTGAATGAACAGGGAACCTGGCCCATTTGAGGCAATGAAAGGAATGGGTGCAGTTGAATTACAAGCTGTGTGTGTGTGGTGGAGAGATGGAGCGAGAGCAGGTTGCCTGCAGTACTCTGCAACCCCAAACCCAAAAAAAGGAGGCTCCACTGAAGCATCTAAGAGCAAAGAAACATCGAATCTATTTTGTGTTTTAGAGAGCTTGCTCTGCCTCAGGAGAATGGTTTGAACTCCACCTCACCCCTCCAGGTCAACAGCAACTTAAATCATGGAGGAGTCACAGGCCACTGTGGCCACTATAGCAACAAGAGAATCTGCAGTGCATCTGGGGCAAACTCCGGATGCAGCGGCACCAAAGCACAGCCAGCCTCAGCCTCTGTGGAGAGCTGGGCCAGAGATGGCATTCAGGAAGCTGACCCCTGGCACAGAGGCTTCTCTCCAGAGAGGAAGGTGGTGCCAAGCTTCAACCCCCCTGCAGGAAGGCCCACACTTTGGCCCTTTCCCGACTTCTTTAGGCTCCTCGATGCTAAGCCAATTGACAGAGAAAAGCCCTCACCTCACAGGGAGGTTCAGGGTGAGGGGATCCAAACAGCACAGACTTTCTCTATTTACTGGCGAGAGGTTACTCTGTGAGGAATGAGTAATATGGAAAAATCCAACATGGGGGCCATTAAAAGGTTCTGCAATATAACACATGGATGTATGCCACATACGATTAGATAAAGAGCACACTGTTAAAATGTTCACTGCCAAGAACGAGTACACTGAGAAAGAACTGGTTCTCTGCTCTCAAGACACTGACAAGTTTAAGTTCTAAGAAGAGAGGGAAAAACAATACGGAATACCAGGCTCTGTGGACGGGCTGGAGAAGCAGCAGAGACAAGAAGGATGAAGATAATTGTGTGTCACGTGAAAACAAGAATGCAGTGCAAATAAAACCCAGGATCACACGCTGCGAAGGACAAAGCCGAAGACAAGGAACTGTAAATCAGAGTTCCAAGGGGAAAGTTTGAGATGTTCTCATAAAATGCAAAGCAACAAGAGAGCAGACTGAAATGTTGAGAGGACAGGGGAGCTCTGTGGGAGGAAAGGATGAAGACTGAGACCTCTCAAGAGAAAACAGCAAGGGCAGCAACGTACATCATCAAGGAAGAGGAAATGTTCAGCAGCGGCTGACAGTGAGCTCCCCACAGGACTCGCCACCGAAGGCAGAGAAGTGCCCAAAAGCTCAACATAAATTGGTACCCAAGAATTCAACACTAGAAAAATGTCACTGTGTGTGAAGACAACTAAAGTCTCCAGCTCCCAATGTCTCCCAGAGTGCACTGCTGCATCTCCTGAAAAAGTCGCATCACGTGTAGTTACTTAATTGACTTAGAAACTTCACCAAAATGAAGATACCACAGGTGAGATGGCTATAACATAACTGAGTAGTTGCACCAAAGCTGTACCCACTGCCCAAGATGCTATTTAAGAAGACACGTTAAGATTTCAAAATTCTTGCTGGGCAGTGATGGCACAGCCTTTAGTCCCAGCACTCGGGAGGCAGAGGCAGGAGGATCTCTGTGAGTTCGAGCCCAGTCCTCTTCCAACCTCCCCTCCTTCCCACTTTCTTAGCGTCCTTCTCTGCACCAACTTCCTCCCCATTTTCCTAAAAGTGAAGGCATGTCACAATTCAGGCCCAAATCTTGCTTTTCTCATTAGACATTCTCACAAATGTAATGGATTCCACAGAGCAAAAAGAGACTTGCAATCTAATACCTCTATACCTCTATTCTGGATTCCCGCTAATGTTTGCTGAAAACCTGCTTTAAAGTCAGCATCATCTTGAACTTACCCCCTCTCTGCCATTAGCCCCACACTGTCCTATCAGAGTCAGAGCACAGGCTCACTCTTATCAACCCTCACTGTCTCTTTCTGAATCTCTCATTTGTATTTTCTAGCTCTTCTTATAATTATACAAACAATTCCTTCCTTCTTCTTGACAAATTACTTTTACCTTGTGCCCCTTATAGATTCTCACAGAGTGTCCTGGACGTGCAAACTCTACAGAAGGTATCTGCTACTGAGCTTTCTCACTGTCATTCCACAGGAGCCATGGGGCGGGAAGAGTGTTCCCAGGCTATCCCATGCCTTCACAGCTGTTTCCACCCACATGGCCTCCTAGCAGCTTTAAAAGGGTCCCTACGATGAGGATGCTTCTGTCCAACTGCCAGAAAAGTAAAACTGGGGTGGAAGGCAGCATTCCGGAGGAGAGACTAAAATCAAGTTCTAACAATTGATGGACAGCAGAGAAACGGAACTGTGAGGTGTGTTTTCCCATCTGTTCATTGAGAATACCTCAGCCTAAGATATGATTAGTTCCCACTCCATCGCTATAGTCTTACACACACACACACACACACACACACACACACACACACACACACTTGCACATGTGTGAAGACGTGTCTTTTGGAGACTGGACCAAAGCAGAGCCACTTCCCTCAGCATCTAAACACCAGCACACAGACTCCACCCCCAAACCCAAGAGCTCATGGCCCGCCTCTGCCACAAGCACTCATGAATGCAGGCAGACGTCCTTTCTGAAGTTGGAACACTCTCGAGGCTCATAGCATTGAGGAGAGCTAACAGAAGATGTGGTCAGCTTCATTTGACTCAAATCTAACTCTCATTGTTCGCTTCCACTTCCCATCCCAAAGCACTATTCCAAGCCTGTGCTGAAATTACATTTCTGGATTAATAACGAGAGCAGGGAAATCAATCACATGTGCCCTGGGAATGAACCCAAAACCCAAGCAGCCACACAGAGGAATTTGTGAGCTGAGCTTAGAGTCAACTTTAATTCTGAAGGAAATGAACCTTTAAGAAGAAAATTCAAATAACAATCTACGTAGACAAAACATTAATCTACACTGCCCTAATAAATCTGGGACCTTTCGGAGCTCTTCCCTTCCATGGATATTTACCAGAGCAGAGCTGCTCTGGTAAGATGGCATGAGGCCAAAGGCGCCATAATAAAGGCATCTGTGCTCAGCCTGCATCAAACCCTCCTAAGGGATATCTGCATATTCACTTTCTCTATAAGATTCCTATGGACAAGTCAACCTACCCCCAGCACACCTGAGCACAGCCGACCAGACCTGGAGGCTTGCAGACTGAGAAATCTAGCTTGTGCCATGGGAGAAAAAGCTCTGAACTGAGCTACAGTAGTCCCACCCGTACCCCGAGGAGGAACGACCACAGAACGAGGCCTGAGCAAGCCAACATGCTCACTATACATGGCTACCTAGAGGGCAAAGATGCTCAGCACTGCAGCAGCGTAGCCCTGCCCACAGCAGCTGTGCCTCCCGTGCAAAGACAACAGAGGCATAGGTGTGATTCTAAAACTCCCAAGAGTCACTTAAAAAAAAAAATGTGAAATTAACTCTTAGCATATTTCCTTAAACACAACATATCTAAAACATTGTAATTGTTATACTTAGTCAATCTCTAAACATTCCCAAATGGGAAATTTTAACTTTTTCATACAAATGTCCTCAAAACCAGGTATTTTGCAACAATTACAACACACCTGATTTCAGACTCCTCACATTTCAGATGCTCTCTAGCACATGACTAGTGGCTACCATGACAACTACTCCAGTGTGTCCATCATGACTGTTGTTGCTGAAGAAATACAAAGGCTACAAAGCTACAGTTGTAACTGTAACTGATTCTCAAGATCCCCAAAGAGTAAATAACATACATGGATTTTGCAGACTACAAATAAAGCCCATGAAAAAGAAACTGATTCTTTACTGCAAATCAACCATGACCAGAGCTAGAGATGCTCTGTTCATCTTGAAGTCCAGAGCTGCGAAAGGCAGGGTTTCACACATGTGCACTTATAGGACAAAGCTGCACTGACTTGCCTCCCTAAGAATGGCACAAACGCCAACTCTCCATGGTATTTAAAATCACGCCTAGCTGCTCCTTCCATATACTCTCCCCATTCCCCTGGGGCAGCTAGAAACCCCCTTTCCTCTCCCACTAGCCTGGTGCAATCTTTTCTTGCCCATCAAATACCAGCCACATAGCCCATGCTTCCACTTGACAGCTGGAAGCTACAGTGGGAATCACGAACACAGCTCTAACAGGCTCTCAGTCACAGGTGGAGAGGCAGCTCACACATGGCATGAACTTTTAACCTCAGAGTCACCAGCAAAGTTCCCAAGACGGGAAAACAAAAACAGCAAGTCACGAAATCCTAGAATAATGAAATTAGAAATTGAACTTTTGACCATTAAAGAGAATTTAATGTCTTTTATCCTTAAAAGATAAAAAATAAAAGGCACCTCACAGAGCCAACTTGATACAGAAAAAAAAAAAGGCCACAGATTTGAAACTCAATAAGCCTAGATTAAGACACTAACCCAACCACACTATTTATTTGCTAAGGACAAATGATTTAATTCTTTTAAGTATGCATCATCTAGAAAGAAGAATATTTATTAAATTATACCTCTAATAGAAAAAGATACAAAACACTGTAATTAGCACCTTAAGATATGAACATATCTAACTCCTGAGTTGAAGTCCCGCTCATTCCTGTCACTTAGAGCTGTCACCAGAGCTCTAACACCATGAAAAGCAGGATACCTCGAACAAATCTACCTCTGTGCTCTCAGCATCGGCAGAGGTCAGCTGGTAAAGAGTGCAGCAACCAACGCCTGTTAGGGCGCTAACTGCTGTCAACCTGGCTCCGCCACCCGAAACTCCATTTCTCCACTTCTCCACCAGAGCAAGCACCTAACAGTGTCAGTACAGATTCGGAACACGTCACAGTGACATGCAGCCAAAGGGAGCATGGCCTCAGCCCGGAGACATGGAGGGGAAGGCTTCCTGGGAGGTGAGCACCTGAGTCAGGCAGGGGGAGGAGAGGAGGGGGAGACGTGAGACAGGCAGCGTGGCTGAGGACATCACTTGTGCAGACAGGACTGTGAGCAGAACCACTGGGAGGAGAAGAGCTAATAGATACATGTGGAGAAGACCGGAAACCAAAAAGACATGAGGTGTAGCAACTTCATACAGCCCAGGAAGAGCTTAGACTTCATCCTAATGATGGACAAAGCCTTGTCATTGGAAATCAAAGAATCAGTGTGGTGGAAGAAGGAGGCTGAGGGTCACTATGTATGTGACAGTGACCAGAAGAAATAAAAACTGCCTGAGGAAACTTCTCTATCACCTCTGCTGCCCCTTCTACAGGGGCAAGGTAACTCAGAAAATGGTGCTCCCAACAGAAGACTTCCATTGCAAGAAGGCACTTACTGGACACACTGAGGTGCCACACTGTTTCACTGAGAACATTTCCCTAACATCTTGCTTCTAGCATCCAGGTTAGGGCAGGCAGCCTGGTGTGGTATCGGGAAGAATCAGTTATGAAGTTAAATACCATTTAATGAGCACTGGCATCAGGGACCAAATGCAGCATGAATCATGCTCCCATAGAACAGGGGAGATTAGAATAGGGCCAAGTCCTAACACGTATTCACCCCAACCTTGTGCCATTACATCTTCAGAAAGACAATGATTCAAATCTTAGCAGTAACTATTTCTCATGTTATTAACTTCCTGATAATTTTTAAACTGGAAAAAAGAAATGGCTTCTCAAAAATCTACTCCAGGAATGGTGAAAGCTAGAGAGAAGAGAAAAATCTGATAGAAAGTGTTTGGAATAAAGTGTCAGGACAGAGCATTAAGAAGAAACTCTGCTGACGTCCAGCTCTAGACCTGTGGGAAGCACTGAAAATGATGGGGATTAGAGGCAGAATTACAGGCTCTTCCAGAATACAATCACACCACTAAGTTTTAAATCCTCTTTAGATTTTTCTTATCCAAGGTCTATAGCGCTGGGCACTCTAAATAATTACATACTTCAGATAAGGAAAAGCAATTCAGAGACCCTGTAGGTTCCTCTGGTCACATTAACTAACTCCTCCCCCTTCCACATTACGTCAATCACTTTCTCTCAAAAAAAGGCTCAGTTCAGACCACTGAGAAAGTGTGCAGCAGAAAGGTACCTGCTGCACAAACCTAACAACCAGAGTTCAATCCCCAGGACCCACACGGTGGAAAGAAAGACAGGAAAAAAAAAAAAAACCAAAACTAACCTGGAGGTGCCCTCCAACCTCTGTATGTTCCATGGCACATGCAGCCTCACATATACACACATACATACACATACAAGTGCATGTACATAAATACATAAAATGTGATGGGGGGGGGGGTGGTCAGAGTCTCACTGTGTAGGTCTCGATGCCCTGGAACTACTCTGTAGACCAGGCTGGCCTCAAACTCAGAGATCTACCTGCCTCTGCCTCCTAAATGCTGGGATTAAAGTGTACACCACTATGCCCAAAATACTTAATATTTTAAAGACTCTGTTCTTCATTTCTTAACCAGTTCCATATTGTCTCTGCATTCAGTCATAGGTAAACAGGCCAACGTGAACAGAATCCAAAGCCAAATGTCTGCATCAGATCACTCATCTTTCAAAAATTAGTTTAAACCCTAAGACAACACAAGAAACTTCAAAAAGGCTGCAGATCAAAGCAAAACTGATCTGCTAATGTCAGTGGTAGAAAACAAGTGCTTTAAGTCTCTGTGTAAAAAGGGATACAAGAAAGGAGGAAGATACAGTAGATGATGTCACCAAAAAGTCCCTGCCCATTGCCCCTGGCAATGAGCAGGGACAGATGTCTGTCCAGGACAAACTATAAGCTCTGGGTTCTTAAGGTATGTTCAGTTTATTGTGCATTCAAATGTGTTCTTTTTCCTGTCGAATACCTACTGAGCATGTTCTGTGTCCAACCACACACTGCCACGTGCTAAGCTCTGCTCTCTGACCAGGCACAGCACCTGTCCCGGCTGAGCTCAGAGCTGCTGCCCAGAGATGCCTGTGGAAGCACCCTTTAGAGTAGGCACAGGAGAATTGAGGGTGAGCACCACACCCAAAGGCCCAGCAGCAGGAGGTCACTAAGCACCCTGTGGTAACAAGTACACGACACCCACTTTGCTAAGTACGCAACGGTGGTGGATTCACCCCTTGTACCTACCTGTCCACTGAGGGGGGCAGCGGCAATTGTAAGTATTGACTCCATCCACACAAACCCCTCCGTTCTGACACTTGTGGTTAGGGCAGTCATCAATATTCCGCTCACAGGTGGTCCCTTCAAAGCCTGGTTAAGAGAAGAACAAAAGAAAATGAGAACTCACACACCACAGCATTCTGCTTTCACTCACCGGACACCGTCAAAGGACAGATCTGCTTCATGACATTAATACACCCTCAACAGCTGTGCCACAAAGACACTCTGCACAAGGAACACCCTGATTCTGAATTCCTTGACCTAACATAGCTAGATGGCGAAAGTGACTCATTATGCCTCATGCCTTCATGGTTACCTCACACTGATTTCTGTAAAATAAAACTGGAGAACACTTAAATGTATACTTGGGACAACCATTAACTGGTTCCCAAAATCAGGGTATTAGATTTCCCCTACTTCCTATCTAGATTCCTAGGAAGAACAGATCAACCAATCAATAATTAATTACTTAGATTTAATTGGGGGGGGGCTGTACATATAGCTTGATGGTAAAGCACTTATCTAGAATACAGGGATCCTAGGTTCAAATCCCAGACCACAAACACAAACAGAGAGTGGAGGGAAGGGAGGGAGAAGGCCTGTAACGAAAGGGAAGGAGGAGATCAGGAACTAGAGGGAGGAAGAAAGAAAGGAGAGGAGGAAGAGAGAAACTGGACATTTATGTGAAAGGAGAAAGGGGCATACTGGGACTAAAAGCATATAAGAAAGAGGGGAAGGCGGAGCAGGCAGAGGAGTAAGATCAACCAAATGAAATATGAAAAGGAGCCTGTTATTTCACATGTTAATTTTTAAAGGAATAAAAATACTATTATAATTGCCTGACTCAAAATAAAATATTTAAATAACCAAATAAATAAATAGGAGAAAACAGAGTTGTAACAACAAGAATTTAAGTCTCTAATTTTTTTTTCTTGGTCAACAGCTCAGAGGATTCCAAAACTGTGTGGGCGGGAGTGAGGACACAGGGAAGACACTGAACTTGAGGTATGCAGAGCAGAGCTGAGTCACAGGACCTCCGCCTGAAGTTGTTCTCGGTGACAGCATTTCAGAATCAATCAGTCTCGGAAAACTGGTAATGGCCCAGCCTGCCTTTCTGGATCGGTAAGTGCCACATCATAAAAAAGGGCCTCCAGGGACGCACAAGCTTTGGGAGAGATGGCACTGTCACTAACTAAAATTTGTCAGCATTTCAGGCTTTTCATGTTCTCCACACAAATGCTACATTGCCAGCATTGCTTCTGTCTTCCAGATGGTTCCCTGTTCTGAAAAACAAATCTAGGATCTATTCTAAACCTCACCCTAACTGCCTGTGGGGCAGTCCGTAATCTTTACCCAGCTTCTTTCCTTCCTTGTGTGACCAAACCTCTGTCAGCTCCAAGAAGAGTATCCAGTGAACACCTATTTAAAGCACAGTGTGACCTGGCATTTGGATTCCTCAAAATATCTCTTACAGCTTTCCTCATCCAAAACACTCACTGCATTTAACACTACACACTGGGGGGTCGCAGAGTGAGAGGCAGAATCTCTGTTTATGGGGCATAGACTTCAATCACACCTTGCTCTGTTCCTTGCTTACCATACGCTACAATGGACTCTACACAGATTTACTGTGCTGGACCATGGCTGGTTATCTGACTATGTGGCAGTCATGTAAATGAGCTTAAACCAAGTAGACAAAAACACTACCCAGAAATCACCTTATAGAAGAAATATTTAAAAGCAAGCATGGGAAAGACTGTGGAAACATACACTTAGATTTTTAAAAATTACCAAATTATTCCCATTTCTGTCCAGCACATGAATGTCTTACAAATGGACTAGTGCACAAGAAAATGTCCAATTGTTTAAGTGCACCCCTAACTATGACAGAATACGGATCCTGACTACAGCTCTACCGAGCAGCAGCTGCTGAATGGGGGCTTAGATCCCTGTTTCTGACTTAGGGCTCTTCATGAAGCAATTCTTTAGAACAGTGGACAAGGGCTGGCTAACTATCACCAGAACTCGTGTGACCTCACAATGCTTTAGAAGGTCATGATCCTAGTTGCATTTTTTTTTTCTGTCAATTTGACACAAGCTAGAGCTATTTGGGAAATAAAACTCTTAATTAAGAAAATGTTTACATAGGATTGGCATGTAAGCAAGCCTGTGGGGCATTTTCTTGGTTAATGACTTGGTGTGGGAGGGCCCAGCGCACTGCTGGGAGTGCCACACTTACACAGGTGGTCCTGGGGTGTATAAGAAAGCAGGCAGAGCAAGCCAGTGAGCAGCATTCCTCCACGGCCTCTGCTCCAGTTCCTGTCTTCAGGTTTCTGCCCTGATTTCCTTTGATGATGAACTATGATGTGTAATAAGCCAAATAAAACTTGCTCTTGGTGATGTTTCATCACAGCAACAGAATATTAGCATCTCCCAGAATTAGTCTCTCATGACTAATACTAAATACTGCTGAATAAGGTAGCAGGCTAGTAGCTCTACCGAAAGGAACAGAAACTGGGACCTTGACATTGCACTACCCAGTGTTACAGCTAACTGAATTTACCAATCATGTGCAAACTAAGAAACAGCAACATTTCAACAAAACCATAGGAGGGGGAAAGGCAGTGTTTTCATAGCTGATTTTCAAGCTACTTCTTCCTTATCAATGGGTAAGCAGAGGAAATGGGTGGAAGATCTTGAGTTCAGTTTGTTAAAGCAAAGGCTTCACGGTCAGACTTCCCACGCCCAGTTCTCAGCCTAGCTGCACAGTCACCAAGCACAGCACCTCCATCTTCATCCCTGCTGGAGGGACTCACAAGACCTAACTCCAAATGAAATGAGTTGGATGTAAAGAGACCTTAATTTAACCAATTAAATGTCCACAAGCATGAGGATGAACTTGGATCTGCATACACATAAAAATTAATTGAAAACACACATAAGAGACCTAGATGAAGGTGCTAAACTTATTTTTTAAATACTGGGGAAAATAGGGACGGATCTTTCCAAGTTGAGCTAAGCATAGCTTGCTTAAATATGACCAAAAGCACGAGCAACAGAAGAAAAATAGATTTCCTCAGAATACCTGAACAACCAGAGAAAGTGCAGCCCACCTAATGGGAGAAAATATCTGCAAGTCACACATACAGTAAGACCTATATCTAGGATACATTGTTTAGAACTTATACAGCTTAATAAAAATACAAATAACCTGATCACAAAATGATAAAGGCTCTCAGTGGGCATTCCCCAAATACACACATAGTAAGTACAAGGACCACCTCTTGTCACACTGCAAGCCATGGGGGGGGGGGAGTGCAAATCAAAACATGGAGATGCCTAACTTCACATCCATTGGTCTGTTGTCATCAAAAGAGCAGATGGTGACAACAGGGATGTGGAAACCGGAATCCTCATTCGCTACTGGTAGGAGTGCAGAGCACTGGAAAGACTTTAAATGCAGTGAGTCTGGCCATTCCTAAAAGGTTAGCATTACCATATGACTCAGCAACTCCAATCCCAGGAAGAGACCCACAGAAAGTGAAAATACAGACCAACATTCACAACAGAACACAACAGTCAAAATGCCAAGCACCTGAGAAATACAATGTGGCAAGACTGAGCAACAGAATATTAGACAGCAAGGAAAGAAAAGGAGTGTTAGCATTCTACCATGTGGTACAACAGGGAAGTCAGAGTGAGTGAATGGGGCTGGTTACAACTGCCCACATAGTCAATGTTTCCATCTATATGAAACGTCCACAATGGGCCAATAGAGTCACAAAGTCCATCAGCAGTCACCAAGCACTAGAGGGAGTCAGGAAGAATGGGTGGCATATGATAGCCAGTATGTGGGTCTTCTAGTGCATGAAAACATTACAAAATTAACTATGGAGATGGTGACACATATCTGTTACTAAGTAAGAGGCACTGAATCGCACATTTATAAGAGGAAATTGTATGGTGTGTAAATTATACTTCAGTAAACCTGTTAGTCTAGGGGAAGGCTCTTAAACATATGAGCTCATACTATTTTTGCACCAAGGAGATTAGAACATCCTTTAAGCCTCTTACATTACAAAAGCAGAAGCTGAGGGCCACTACAGCTGGGCTCAGTAGCCCAGGATTGCCTGGCTAGTAAGCAGCAGCCAGGAGAGAACCCAGCCTGCTACCTGGTTTTGGTAAATATGCTTTCTGGGACCCCAGAGGTTCCCCTCAACAAAAATGCCCAGATCTGAGCAAACTCAAGCCAAGGCATTCCTCCCCCAATTAAGACATGGTTAATGCTTTCTAAACAGAGATGCAGAGACAAATAACCACATTAAAATAACTAAAGATCTAGGACTCTTTCTGGAAAGGACTACTAGGTTCTTGGAAGAAACTGTCTATCCACAAGTGGGGAGGGGCAATAAGTTACAATCATTGTTTCTCAAAACTGTTTCAAGTTTGTAGGGGGATGAGTAATGGACTGATCAGACATCGGAGTGGATGGATGACTGTCACAGACACAGCAGGGCTCACACTGCCAGCAGTACTAAAAGGAGTCCACTACTGGAAGCCAAGCCACATCCTTAAAAGGCCAAAAGGATAAAATTAAACTTAGAAGGACCATTTTAAGGCTGTGCCTTTATGAAACTGTGGGCCACTCTGCTGAGTAACACTTGCAGTGAGGAACGGGCGGAAAGTCTTTGAAGTCATCCTCCCACGCAGAAAACAGCATATCTCTCAGGAGAGTTGGTGTCTTCCCATCTTCAGGCCCTTTGTATGTGGGTGGAAAGCAGTGGGGAGGGGAGGGGAGGGAAATCAAGCGAGACTGCACTCAGGCCAAACTGGGAGTCTTCAGGACCAATGAGAAGCAGGGGGTGTGGAGCTGGAAAAAAGTAAGAGTCGCCATCTTTTTCCTGGAAAGAATTCTCACAAGAGCACATGTTCCTGAGTGTGAGAATGCTAGAGAGAATGACTGCTACCTGTACTTAAACCCCACAACAACAGAGCAGGCAGAGAACCCACACAAAGTCTTTGACCTTTACTTAATGTCAGGGATATGACATATAATCAGCCTGCATAGTACACGGCCGTGTACCTTTACAAGGAGGAGCTTCCATTAACAGCAGTGGACAGACCAGACGGAATTCTGAGAAGTCACGGTATAAAGAGATGCAGCAGAGGAAGGAAAAAGGGCCAGTCCCTTGAGGACTATTCGTTCCAGCTGTGAGCTCAGGACCACCACGAGGCTGCAGGGAGTAGTGGCCCACGGTGTTCTGATTGTGTGTGTTGTCTGTAAAAATAGTGACATGCACACAAAACTGTCTAACTCATTTTCCACATTGGTTGGCTTGGACCCAAACATACTGGGAGCCATGTGTTTCATGCCATATTTTGCTATCATGTTGGAATGACTGAAGCTGGGTGCTCTGCTCGGGGGCTGCTGCTGAGAAGGCTAAGTGACAGAAGCTGGCAAGGTGTCTGGGTTATTGACAGCTACTGATCCTAGAGGCTGGGACGTAGCTTCTGGGCCCACGCTCATCACTTCCTGTCGATATTCTTCTTTGCCTTCCTCTGCAGAGGAATGCTTCTCTCTACGTTGCACAAGCTGAATCACTTCTGTGGTATGAATTCCTCCCTCATGGGTCCTGCAACACTGTAGTCAACACAGTAACTACAGTGCTCTTTGCAGAAAACCTTAACCATACAAACATAATCACTAACTTATGTACTATCTCCAACTGTCAGAGCTGAAAATACTCCAAAATTATTTTTATCCAGTATCAGTGTCCATGGATAAAAGCAGCTAAAACTGAGATGCAGGATTCCAAATGGAAAATGAGATCTGTTTACCTGCCATACTGACTTAATATTACACTCTGAGTCAGTCAAGAACTATTTGTGGGTTTGTTCCACATGGGCTCTGTTTTCAGGTGTTTGGGACAGTGATCAGTGAACAAAAGCAAGGATCCTAGCCGTTATGGTTCGGAGGAGCGGTAGTTGAGTTTGGAAACAAAACAATAAACAATAGGCATAATGAAGTAAATGATACAGTACAAATTATACAGTACGAATCTAAGCGCCACAGAAAAAGAAAACACAACTGTGGGCCCGGGCCAGTAATTCAGGGGCTGGAGGGGATGCTTACAGTTTGAAATCATCAAGTGGTCAGGGCACAATTATTAGTGCAAAGACCTACAGTGTGGCAAGAAATGGTCACTCAGGGGATTCGGGAGACATTGGTGGACAGCTCTGTGTCCTGCTGACTTGGTCTCCCCACTGTGACAACCTGAAACAACAATCGTTTAACTCAAGTTGCTGGCCACATGGAGATGGTGACTACTGTTTTGGGTGGCATCTCAGTCTCTTGTACAGAGCGGGAGGCAAGGAAGAGAGCCACATGAAGACAGAACTTTGAAAAAGAAACACTAGTTTGCTGAACTACACTCTCCTCTCTGTGTACCATATACCTGGGCTAATGTGCAACAAACACTAATTGGTTATGCTGGGAGTGTCTTCCTTTCCTCATAAAGTAAACTTTGCATTTTAATACAAACTACTCAAAGCATTTATGAGATGTTACACACTCCACAGCACCCCAGGGAGCAGATGAACACTGATGTGTGATGGCCACAGTGTGGTGGCCGCCAGATACACGGGGCCTGCCTGGGTTCCAGAACTCATGTACAGTATTCGCTGTGCAACTTTTAGTAAATGACTTACCACAACAGACTTCAGTTAACTTCACCCGAGAAAACTCAAAAAAAAAAAAAAAAAAAAAAAACGTATCTGCATAATGTTAGAGATGTGTCCATGTACACACACACAAGCACACACTGAAAGCACACACATATGAGCATGTGCGCCCACACATGATGAGCACTGTATGAAACACAGGCAAACCTCCTTACTCCACCACTCCAGCCCAGGCAGCCCACTGACTGTGGAATCCTTGGTTATTTCCTTTCTCAAGGAGGAGCTGCTATTCTCATTTGGTGAGCTTTTCCTGGACACTCTGAGAATCCCCTGAGGTTCTTATGGAGCCTGGCGGATAACAATGCAGAACAATGGAGTGAATAATCACTCTCTCCCAGCTAAAGACTTCCTTTATTGACTTGTCTAACTTCCTGTCAATATCTTGCTGCCAAATCAGTCTCCTGTTCAAGGCAACAGTTAAAAGCAATTTTCTTAAAGCTGAAAATGCATACAGCCCCTAGCCATAAATCACACTAACTTCAATTATGAGCCACTTGGGCCATTACAACATTAGACTATTAGAATGTTTGCAATATTAAAATATTTACAAAGGAAGAGGTTTATATTTCTATTTCTGTTTTTAGCTCTTAAAATGTAAACAAATGCAAGAGCAAAGAAAGATATCTTAGTTATTCCCTCTACAAGATAATGAAGGTGATAGCCAGTCTCAATAAACATTTATTTAGTATCTACAACGATAGTGTTATCTATTCTTTATTGAAAGAGAAACTAAAGCAATACAATTAAATGCACTTCCTTGTGTCCTGGTTAAGTGGTTAGTTTGATTTAGGGTTCTGACAGTGTCTCATACTGCTGTATCAATGGCAAAGAATGATATTGGAACACAGCAGCTATTCAGTGAAGTTTTACTGAATAAAATCAATCAAATCAAATGGGTCGAGAGCAGTGGTTCTCAACCCGTGGGTGGAGACCCTTCAGAGTCACAGATTAGATATCCTGTACATCAGATATTTACAATTCATGACAATAGGAAAATTATAGTTATGAACAAAATAATGTTATGGTTGGGGGTCATCACAACATGAGGAGCTGTATTAAAGGGTCACAGCATCAGGAAGGTTGAGACTCACTGCTCTAGAGAGATGATTCAAAGAGTTAAGAGCACTTGTTGGTCTTGGAGAGGACCCAGGTTCAGTTCTCAGAACCCACAGGTGGCTCATGTTCCAGGAGATACCCTCTTCTGACGTTGGGCACCAGGTACATATGTGGGGCACAGACATATATGTAGTCAAAACACTCTTACTCATAATGTAAAATAAATAAATAAGTAAATAATAAATAAATATGTTTTAAATAAATTACCATTTGGTTTCATACCAAGAATTGACCTGTGATCTTTAACCTCCTAAAGATGAAACACACAAGCCCATTATCTGTGAGCTCTATTCTCAACACGAGAATCTAAGGTTCCCACTCAAAACATGGCTGAACAACTTCTTTTTGAGGCAATCCTGCTTATTTAGCACATTACGCACACACACACACACCCCACACACAGTTTTCCTTCTTTTGTTTTTGTACTAAGGGTATTTGTATAAAAACAGGATCTTTGTTGCTTAGTAATTCATCTGCTCCAGCTGCCTGTGCTCTGTTCCCAATCAAAATGCTTGGTTTTCAGCCTCCTCATCACTTTTATACAGAGTGAAGTGAACTGGCCAGGCTTATTCCTTTCTCCCTCTAGGGAACACCAGGCCCTGGGCTCCCAGACACGACTCCTCTATGCTTCAACCCTGGGTTGTGTGTGTGTGTGCTTAGGCGCCTTGACCAGCCATGAATATGGCAAAGTGCTGTGTCTTAATTAGTCTCTCCCATGTCGCCAATCAGAGATCATCAGAAAACACTGGTTGACAGAAGGGCTTCTTTTAAAAGTCTCCAGCTTGAAGGTAGGAAGGGTATCCCCCCACTGAGTCAAGGTGGGAAGGGTAAACCCCCTCACTGAGTCAAGGTGGGAAGGGTATCCCCCCACTGAGTCAAGGTAGGAAGGGTAACCCCCCCCACTGAGTCAAGGTAGGAAGGGTGTCCTCCCACTGAGTCAAGGTGGGAAGGGTAACCCCCCCCACTGAGTCAAGGTAGAAAGGGTGTCCCCCTATGTCAAAGGGACAGAAGCATGAAGAAGAGCTGATCCTCTGATCTTGCTGTCACTTTGGCTTACTAAGCACGCGTGCATGCACACACACTCACACACATACACACACACACACACACTCTCACACAGACATACACATACACACACACACATACACACACACACATACACACACACACACACACACTCTCACACACATACTTTCATACATACACATCCACACACACTCTCACACAGACATACACACACACACACACACACACACACACACACACACACACACACACACACACACACTCCCTGTGTATGATTGTCACAGTGTTCCCCACTCCCTTTCCATGCCTGGCCCTTTCCCAGGGCTGTTTCTCCAGTTTCTTCTCACTGTTTCTCCAAAAGGAACAATAAACAATTTCCTAAGCACTCATCATCATAAACTCTGACATGTTAAATTACCCCCTGATCTATTTATGGACCACAGTGAGCCCATAAAACCCCTCCCTCACCAGCAACCCACCCCACACAATGCTCTCACTTCCCCTTTTCCCTGCTTTAGGATAGATATTTCTTAAAGGAGGGTCTAGGCCACGTGCACCTCCACCTTCATCCTGAGATGGGTTTGCACCCATCCCCAAAAGCCTAGGGAGTTCCTTACCTGGGAGGCAGTTGCATTCAAAAGTGAAGTCACCAGTCTGGCGGCAGGTGCCTCCATTGACACAAGGCGAGGGTGCACAGGGCACATAGGGACTGTCACAGTGCTGGCCTGTAAAGCCCTGGGGGCACTGGCATCGGTAGGAACCAGGAATGTTGATGCAGGTGCCACCGTGCTGGCAGCGTCCTGGAGTGTCACACTCATTAATATCGGTTTCACATTTCTGCCCTGTGATGCCTGCAGGACATCTGCAGGAGAACTGGCTGGCCACAGAGGTACAGGTGCTTCCATTTGCACAGGGATGGGACAGGCAGGCATCTGTCCACTGGCACAGCTTCCCTGGAGGATGGAAAACGGAACTCAGTACCAGTCACACTCAGCAACTCCTTTTCCCACCCTGTTACTTGCTAGTAACAAGAGATGTTTACATGGAGACCCCTAGACTTTAGATCTTACAGAACCCATCAGTGTCACCTCAAGATCTGCAGACATACAGTGCTTTCCAGAAATTCCCTGAGGCCCCTGGGTGAGACTCAAGACTCAGTGGACAGGGAGCATGAGGGGACTGAGTGTTGGCTACCGGAAGCCAGCCCTGCAGGGTTCCACCAGTTCTGTGGCACAGGTCTGAATCCACCAGCTCCTGGCCTAGCAATGCCACCTGCCCCTTCATTTACCTGGTGGACTCTCCCTTATACAGACAGTGCAGCTCAGCAGCTGCTACCTTGGTCAAACCATCCTTAATGCCAGTCCCCACTTGTGCTGTCTCCTTCAACCATGCCAGCCCCCACAGCACAAGGCTGGGTCCCCACAGCAGGCTCTCAACCATGTCTGTTGAGTGAATAAAACAGATTTTCACACTATACGGTTACTAAATTGAGCTGTTAGGTGACAGAAGCAAGTCAACACTACTTTTTTCTTTAAACACAACAGATCCAGTCTAATTTCCTGAGTACATTTTTACTTTGGCTTGTAGATTTATAGAACTGCTGCTTTAGTGTCTCTGGCAGGGGTCAAAATGACAAACAATTCTTTTTTCACCAAGCCGAGGGAAGAAAGAAGAGCTCAAGAGACTAGAAAAGACAGTTCCTGAGTGTCGAGGGGGAGAATTTAGGATGCAAATAACCAAATACTTCTAGGCATCTGACCTTTTTTCTCTCTCCTCCTCTGCACCTTAAAAATTCTCAAAAGTTAGAAGATATACTGACTACACATCTTCAAATTAAGAAGTGGAATATAGCCGGGCGTTGGTGGCGCACGCCTTTAATCCCAGCACTCGGGAGGCAGAGGCAGGCGGATCTCTGTGAGTTCGAGGCCAGCCTGGTCTCCAGAGCGAGTGCCACGATAGGCTCCAAAGCTACAAAGAGAAACCCTGTCTCAAAAAAACAAAAAACAAACAGAAAAAGAAGTGGAATATAAAAAGATTCTCAATGCCTTGATATGAAAAATGATGTAGAATGTTATTCTTGGACTACTTTCTTTCTATACTTTATGAGGTACCTCACATATTTTATGTTCTCTTAACCATATTTTGTGTCTCTCAGTTGCTTAAAGTAGCTAACACTTACTTACTAAAGGACTTTTAAATGTCTCTGAGCCTTTCCCCAATTCCAACTTGTAGCACAATGCTAAAATGCACACTGGAGTTGGGGACCTTATGTGGTAGCTTCAATGAGCAATGCCCCTCACAGGCTCAAGTATCTGAGTACTTGGTCCTCGGCTGGCAGAGCTATCTGGGGAGGTTACGGTATCTTTAGTAGACAAGAGTCCCGGCTGGAGGAAGTACACAGATGAGGGCAGGCTGTGACGGTATGCCGCCTCACCCCACTTCCACTCTGCTGTTTTGTGTTTGTGGTTGAAAATCCATCAGCCAACTTTCTGGTTGCCTGCTGACATGCCTTCCTAGCGACAATGGATCCTCCCTCTGAACCATAGGCCAAAATAAACTCTTTCTTCTGTAAGCTGCTTTGCTCATGGTGTCTTATCGGAGCTGTGAAGAGTATCTAACACGCCTGAGGAGTGAGACACTGAGATCTAAATGTGCACAGTACAGGTTGCTGCTGAGAACAGGAAAGCACAGGCTCAAGCCAAACCCATTACCTGTAAAGCCGACTTGGCAGGTGCACTCATAGGTGTCCCGGCTGAGCATGTGGCAGGTACCGCCATTCAGACAGGGGCGAGACACAAAGCAGGGGTGAGAGGTTGAGTACTGGCAGTCCTCGCCTGTGAACCCTGAAGCACACCGGCAGATGGCGTCCCCCAACATGGGGTGGGTCACACAAACGCCACCATTTTGACAGCGTTTTTTCTCACAGGGGTCTCGATGTTGACAATATTCTCCCAAGAAGCCCTCTGGACATCTGTATTTAATAAAAAAAAAAAAATTCATGAAAAACACCTGCCTTCTTTTGAGTCCATAGACCAGAAAGTGATGCTATACATGCAAGAAAACATTCAAAGGTGAATAAAGACATCTGAAGGTACAGCCTGCAAGCCCCCTGACTTCGGAGAAGGGGTGCTCAGAGATCTTTCTATATTCCCAGCCCCTTCTGAGTCCTGGCAGGTCACAGAATACTAGATGCATGATCCAGCATAGTCTGCCACAGCCAGTCAGCATGAGCCTTCCTCGGAGAGTCACACAGGCACTGGCTTTGATGGTTTCTCTGTAGAGCACTGTGAATATCTGTCTCCTTGGTCATTAATTTTCTCATTCTGAAGAGGCAGTTAACAAGACTAAGACAGTCATTCTCAAGACAACAAGTAGACTCAACCCTCTAGACTTTCCAGTTTAACATATACAGGCCATCATGTGCCCCTTCTCAACTGAGTACTGAGAAAGGGGAAGCTATTCTCTCTCTGGTCCACACATGGCTCTCAGGGTTATATTTTGGCAGCTGAGACTGAGACAAAAAAGAAAAGAAGATTCGGGAAGGGTTCAAAAAGACATTTTAAATGTTGGTATATAAGCAAATGAAAAGACAAGTAGTATAATTAAGAGTACACAGAATATCTGAATTACCACATAAACAACTATGTATAGCAAAGAAATAATTCAAGAATAACACTCTAGCTGGGCATGGTGGGACACACCTGCAATCCCAGGACTTGGGAGAAGTAGAGGGTCTGGGGTTCAAGGTCATCCTAGGCTACATAGAGAGATCAAAGTCAGCTTGGGGTTACATGAGATCCTGCCTCAAAACAACCTTTTTTCCATATTTTCCATGTTAGAGTATGAGAAATCATTTTATTTTCTACCTCTTACTTCATAAGACACACAGCCACCCTAAACTGCACACATCACAATGTTCTTTAAACAGCACCAAAAGGATGGGGGCTCTCACTTTCAGGATGGAAAAGCTACTATGGGGCCACTAACAACCATGCAGAGCAAACGCAAAGACTTTGATCTTAACAAGTTTGCTGTCTGGCTGCAGCCACAGATAGCTGACTAGACTTATCTGTTCATTTTACTTTTTGGAGGACAGGAAAGTGATCTGGAAGCCTGTTCCACTATTACCTAAAAGACAACACCTTTAAACCAAACTAAACCTTCACCCTCAGACCCAGCCTCAGGTCATGTCTTCTCTGGTGACCTGACGCACTGAAGCCATGCTGAATTCCTTCCCGTTTTTTGCCAAGCATAGCCACTGGTTGGCCAGGTGAGCTCTTAGGGGTCAAGGTCTTTGAGAAAATGAGGAGGGCAAGCTATAAGGGAACTAAGACAACATGCTATAATGACTGGTGGAGAAAACAGCTGGTAAATAGGGACAGTGTGGTGATGTAATCAGCCACAGACTCCTACCCCTTCCCAGAACCATGCATGAGAAATGTGGCAGAGGGGGAGGAGACAGGACTCTTGAGCTTCAACAGTAGGTCCATCACTCTCCAGACAGGAAGAGAGCGGAGTTCACAGTGATGAAACCAATGACTGACTGACTGAAGACAGAGCATACCTCAGCAGGGTAGAGGTCTTATCAAGAGTTCAGGTGTTGGGGCTGGAGAGAATGAGTGCAAACGCCCCAAGTTTGGTTCCCAGCACCCATATCAGGCAGCTCACAATAGCCTGTAACTACAGCTCTAGAAGGATCTGATGCCTCTGGTCTCCTTTTACTCACACATAGATACACATAGACATATAAGTTTGGCTTCTCTGGCTCACATCTTAAATAGTTAAAAAGGCTACTCACACTGTGGGATTGTGTGAGAACCTGCAAACTCAAGTATGTGGAGGAAAAATATTGTGAGTATTAAAATGTTCAGCAAATGAAAACCATTTTTCTCTCCATGCCATCTGAGGAAAATATGATGCATTATCCAAATCACAGCTTAATTTGACAATAGAATGTAGAGCTTTGCTGGGTTTCTTTTTTTTCTTAAATAGAGGCACAGAGGACACCAATGTGGCATGGCTAAAATTAACCCTAAGAGGAATTATTAAAAGCACTTGCAGCTTATTTAAGAAATGTGTTGTGGAAGATGCTGAGAAACTGCATCCCTACTCCCACTCACAGCAGCAGGCCCCTAGGCACCAGGCCTGGTTGATCCTCCTGGGTGGGAACCAGGCACCCTGTGAATAATGGCATGCCTCTAAACCCGGGTGGGCTCTGCCCAGCTCTGCTCCTCAACTGTTACACCACCCCGGTGCTACCATGTGGCATCCGCTAAGAAAGTGCAAACTCATTTAAATGTCAGCATTATAAACATACAATGAAAACAAGGTTCCCAAGAAAACAAAAATGGACCAACATGAGAGTTTGGGGACCTCAAAGACGCTCTCCTGAATTCTCTGTTTCTAGGGTTTAATCCAAATGGTTGTTCCCTACCAAGTATGGAAAATAAGTTTCCACTAAGTAGATCATGTTTAAGAAGGCAGCAACAGTGGAGAAGAGCAAGGAATGGCTTGGGGATCTGACGTGGTCCATTTCTGTATGGCCTATAAACTATGAATGGTTTTAGCATTTCCAGATGCTTGCAAATCTTAAAAAATAATATTTTGTGGCACTTGGAAGATACATAAATTCAAATTTCCGCATCCATAAATAGTCACGTTGGAGTGCTGCCATGATTGCTCATTTGCAGATGGCCATGGCTGCCACAACAACAGAGTGGAATATTTGCAGTAAGACCACATGGCCCGCAAAAATATTTAGTCCCTGGAACTTTGCAGAAATTTGCCAAGTCTTCAGTAGAGAAAACATGGAGCCTATTAATAGCATCCAATATGCTTATTAATCATGACATTAATGATGATAAAGAATATTCTACTAGTTTCCACAAAAAATATTAAACTCATTCATTAACCATGAGAGCAAACACTTAGCAAATGCTGACTATATGCCAAGCATTTTTCTAGTAGTCATGGATACACACAGGTTCAGCATCCAAGGATTCAACCAACCAGGGGTCAAAAAAGTCCGGGTGGGGGCAGGGCTGTGTCCACACTGGCCATGTTCAGTTGCTTTGCCGTTCCCTAGATATACAGCATGACAGCTATTTACACAGCACTAATATTATATTAAGCATTAAAGGTAATGAGCAGGTGGATTAACATGGGAGGATATGCACAGACTGCATAAAAATACTTTGTGACTTTATATAAAGGCTCCATGGAGTTCCTGGAGTCAATCCCCAACTGATATTGAGGGACAACTGTGCTAGGAAAATCTGCAGACTCATGAATGTAAATTTCAGCAGACAACAAAAACCAAAAAAGTAAAAGACACAATAGGCAGAAGAAAACGTAAATCAAGAAGGTACAGAGGGACTGGAGAGATGGCTCAGCAGTCAGGAAGGTACAGGCTGCTCTTGGAGAGGACCTGGGTTCTGTCCAAGTGCCCACATGGTAGCTCATAATCACTGTAACTCCAGGTCCAAGACACAACACCCTCTTCTGAGTAAGTGTTTGTTTATCGAACTGCAGCTCTGGTTCGTCATGTGGGCTCTGTGGATCCCGAGGCAGAGCAGTAGCCCTCTCTGTGGTAAGACAGACTCAATACAAGTGCCTGCCCACACAGGGTCTTTACATCATACAGCACTAAGAACACCATGCAGCAAATGGTAAATGCTGCATATTGGTTAAGTAATATTAGTGACTTGCCACTTCAATCATCTTTCCATAAATTCTGCCCCCCCACACCACATACTCACCCTCATACATACACAACGCATACCATACACACACAAATACACTCACACACATACATACCACATACGCACACATCCCACACATTCATGCATACATAGACACACAGAGAAAGATACACCACACACACACAGTAACTGAAAGCATATGTTCACACCAGCATTATTCATATAAAAGTATGTTCATGTGTTCATATCAGCATGATTCAGAATAGCTGAAGGTAGAAACAGTTCAAACATGCATCATCGATGGGCAGAGACATAAAATGTATCATATCTATTCAATAAAGTATTATTTGACAGTGTAAAGGAATGGAGCCCTGACACATGCTATAACATAGATGAGCCTTGGAAATACTATGCTAAGCAAAAGAAGCTAGAACCAAACAGCCACAGGTGTGGTTCTGTTCTTATGAGCAAATCTACAGACACAACGCAGATGCTGTTACCTGTTCCTTAAAAGTCCACTGTTAATAACACCAAAGACTCTACTATTCATTTCACACACATATGGTAGAAAAGGGTGAATGCGGTGGGGGGGGGGTGAGAAGAGCAGCAGAGAAGACTCGATCTGAAAGGTGAAAGACCACCTTCACAGCAGCCCTCGTGACACAGCCAGCCAGACCCCGCCTCTCACAGACACAGCAGCCTGGATTCTTAACATGGAGCAGAGACATGAATGGCAACTCCCATCTATCTGCAATGCTGCAACTTGGGCTGTCTCCCTAGTAATACAGGGCAGAAAAATTTCCCCTTTCACACTTCCCAACCTGAATAGCCACCCGTCCAGAGAAAAGCCAAAAGCAATGAGCAGCTTTGTCAGTTCCAAAATGACTGAAGCCTGAGGAAATAAACCTCTTTTCCAACTAAAACCAGTGTTCCCTCACCCCGTTTTCCCCACCAAATGTTCTAGCAGCAGGGTGAGCCCAAATTGTACCCAGGCTTTACTGCAGCATTTTGTTGATGTTGTTGTTTATTTTTGTTTTGAGTTTTATTTTATTTATTTGGGGGGGTGGGAATTTGGCCATTAAGAACAACAACAAAGCAAAAACCCCACCACACACAAGAAAGAGGGGCATACTTCACACTACAGCAATTTTTAAATCATAAGTTTTCAAAAACTGTACAGAATGTGGACGGGGGGGGGGGGTGTCTCCTGTGAGCTGCATTGCGGTGCAGCTGTTCCTCATTAAAGCCCCCTTGACTCCCTCTGGGCCAGCTTCCAGCAGAAAATTCTTTACACAGAACTCAGCTTTCAACCCACTTTCCTCTCGCTCTGGGCCTCTCAGCCCTCCACTCTGTAGTGGCAGCCTGCCTCTGTCTGCTGAGCAGGAGGGGGAACTGTCGTTTAAGGTAAATGGGTGGGGGCGGGGAGGGGGGCTCACAGAACCCACAAACCAAATTAAGCATTGGTCAGTAACAAAGGTCTACGGTTTGAAGGGCCCCCAATCCGTCTGTTCTTTCCTGTGGCCATGATGCCAGCCAGGTTTCCTGCCACCACCGCCACCACCCGCCCCTGTCCTGTTCCCGTACCCCCTGTTAAAATAGATAAAAATAATTGCTAACAGCCGAAGCTGGCAGTAACCAGTGAAAGTTCTTTTTAACTTTCAATTCCCAAAGCCAGGCTGAAAACATGTTGGTACCCCAGAGCAGACAGATTCCAGGATAAACGTCTCACTGTGCTCCAGTCCAGGCCACTGGGTAGCCTCAGTGCGGCCCTCATTTCAAGAACTTGGGCCCACGCCTCACCAGACCATCAACCTCTAAATTCTGTGACTCTGTGCAAAGGTAACTAACAGAATTGTGCCTGTTGCTGATTTTTTTTTTTTTTTTAAGCTCGGACTTACAGTTAACTTCCTGGTAAAAAAGGAGAAAATGGAAGTCACCTATCATGTTCATTACTTCCCGCCATCCCCACTCCCACCCATCCCCCAATGTTCCTCCCCCAAAAAGAAAGGGAAATAAAGAAAAAGGAAAGGGAAGCAATATACCTTACTCTGTAAGAGGCAGGAAGTACTGGTGGGAGAGTGGAACTCCAAGCAGGCTGTTTATGGTAAAACATGCATTCTAGGGCCTTCTTAGGTGTAAAGGAAACAAAGATGAGGCTATAATCAACCTTACACACACACACACACACACACACACACACACACACACACACAGTATCACATCCAATACACAAAGACTACCAAACACTGCAGGGCAGGCATTTTTTTACTATGTAAATCTGCTTCCTGGACAGCACATTTCTGCCTTTCTTGTACAAGTATTTCAGAAAATGTTAATCTTGATTCCCACATTAGCGGAATGCTTCCAAATTAAAAAGTTTCCCACAGGAAAAAAAAAAAAAAAAAACAACTTTGAGGGGAGCTGGGAGGCTGGGGACTGTCTCCTGGAGCCCCACCTCACTTGGTTCACATGTGTTCAGGTTTTTCCACCCCCTCATCTGAATAAAGCAATAAACACACTGATTCTAATAAATCCAAACTGAAGAGGCTGAAGTGGCAGGGCCTCAGGGCCATTCATTCACAGCACTGCAACTCTACCCTGGTCCTGGTCAGAGACTGAATCAGAGATGAGGCAATGGGAAGCCAAGGCAATGGGAAGCCATGCTTTATTTACATAGAACTTTGTGAGTGCCCTTATCTCCCAGCTGGCAGTCTGAGCTCATTTATCAGAGCTTGGGGCTGAGCTGGGCGTTCAGGCTCTTCAACAGCCTTCTGAAAGATGGGACAGGGACATTCAAACAGAGCTGAGGCTTGTGTCCCTGCTGTAACAGAAGGTGGCTTTTTTCTTTGTCTTCCTGCACATATCAGTCCTTTACCACATGCCCTGGACCCTGAGAAAATACCCGAGTGTGATTAAAACCTGACAGGCACACTCTAGTCATGAGTTCACAGAAAGCAAACTCTTCACCATAACAGACAAGATGAGTGAGAGAAGAGGGCTGTTCTGAGATCTGTGCTGCAGAAGCAAGCAAGAAGAGTCTGCCATCCTGACAAAGCACTCTTTACACCACTAAGTCCTATCTGGTGCACATTCCAATGTATGCAAGCTGCCGTTATGACGAACATAACTGTCTATTTGGGTGACTTTTGCATTATGGCTGATGGAGCCAGACATTGCTGTTGCTACGCAAGCCTCAAATGCTGCTGTGCATTGTTCCCAACCTCTGAGAACATTCCTGAACTCCTGGTGCATTGTCTTCAAACAACTGTCTCAAGATAGCTTCTCTTCATACAACATGTACTTTCTCTGGACTTGATTTCTTCCAGCTCAAACAACATGCGACAGTCCATCACTACTCATGCCAGACCTGTGCACACTATCCACAGAGTCCCACTCTTGTCACGGCACTCTTGTCACGGCCACACCCTAAAACTGCTTCAAGGCCCTGCTTAAACGTTATTTCCTGCTAGGCAGGATGGCCTGAGCTGCCTAGAATTGCACTTGGGAGGCTCAGGCAGTAAGACTCCTGGAAACATGAGGAGAAGGAGATGCTACAGAAGGGAAGAAAGAGGAAGGAAGAGAGAAAAGGGAAAGGAAGGGTGGGGAGGGACATCCCCAACTTTATGCTCCCATAAATCTGACATATCGCATTAAACTTTACTATAATTATTTACCTTTCCTAATGGACAAGAATTATTCTCTGCTTTACCCCATGTGCCAAACACAGTGACCAGCATATGGAAGTCATTCACTGCTCAGCACTCACATTCTTAACAGATGCCAAAGGGCAAGATGCAAGGGTCCACAGAATCTTTACAACTGAAAGACTCTAAGACTTCAATTACACTGAAAGTTTGAGAGCCACAGGGCCAAGCTATTTACCTAAAGGATTTTTAAACTAATTAAAATTCTTCATACACAGAGTACCTACCCCTTTAACTTCATACACCCAAGACTATTCAAAGCCATCCAGCCCCATATGGAGTAGATTTCCTAAAATCACATTTTCCTCAAAAATATGAAGTTACCCAGCACTCATAGGGAGACGTGTGTATCTGCTGCACACAAGCACGATTTTCACATACAGCTGATACCGCTGCAGAGGCTCACACTGCACCGATGTGTCAGAAGCAGGAACTAGGCAGCACCAGCTCTGCTTCTGAGGGTGGGCAGGGCTTACCTATAAAGTGTCTCAAGATGCTTTGAAGAGCAAATATGATTATTAAAATCATCTCTGTCACAATAGCCATCCCCAAAACTTGCCCACACAAAGGACAACTTTTGCGGTGTTTACATCAACTGACATTGGTTACTTGGATGGTAATGAGAACATTTATTGGCCAAAGAAAAATGTGTGATTTTCACTTCTTTGAATTAGGTCCCTCATTATTTTAGGAGCATCTCTGTTCTGACTGCGGCCATAACCCAGTGCAGACCATCTCAGCCAGAAAAGTGGCACCAACCAAAAGCTGACACCAGAGGGATCAAGTGTGATTCACTGCTGTAATCTCAGCTCACCTGCTTCAAGAACTTCATGTGTACATTAAAACAACAACTAAACATCAGAAACAATGGCTCTTCTGGCCTCTGCCACTTCTCCTAGGAAGATGGGAAGCTGAAGAATGGCTCTTATGCCCTAAAGTGGGTTGGCACACACTTGTCCTCAGGGGAAATCTACCATCGATGCTTGTGTCATCAGCTTGAGAACTATCACTGGTGACATTTTAAATGGCCATATAAAGTGACACAGATGTGTCAGCTTGACTCTTGGCCTAAAACATGTGTTATCTAGCACTTTGAGGAAGTCTGCTGACGCTTGCTCTGAGGGCAGGACAGCATTGACATCATAACGGCAAAATACTTGCTTACAGTTCAGGTTAACTCTTATCCTCTACAAATAAGGCCATTTTTGCTAGAGATAAACTCATTTGATAGAGCACTTGATTCTCGTGTGTGATGCCCTGGACTTAACTTCTAAGACTGTGGCAAAAGGAGAAGGAAAAAAACAGAACAGGGCTGTAGAAACCAGATCAGTATAGAAGCAGCAATTATGAAGTATGCTTAATTTCAGAAAGATAGCTTAATGGTCTGAGGAACACGACTTTTGCTCAGCTCACCTTCTGCATAATAAAACCAAAAGAGATGAAGGTTGGGAGTGTAGCTCAGGGGTAGATACCAAAACACCAAAAAAAACTAATAAATACTGACAGAATAAAAATAATGGACATCTGCAAAATAATTACGGTGCCTAACCTTAATGTGGCATCTATCTACCACTACTCCTCTTAAAAATAGGACCATGGCCTAATGGGGAGGTATCAATTCTTGTGAGTAAAGCATACCTGAGATTTTACAGTGGTTTGTGGTCTCTCATACTACAAAGACTAAACATCCAACAGACACACTGAAAGTACCCCTCAAGTTTACCAAAAGCAAGGGCAAAAGCAGACCCCAAAAGCTGAAGTGACCCAGACTGAATCTGTGCTTCAAGACCCAGCACAAATACAATTCCCCAAGCATAAACAAGGCCAATCTACAGCAGAAACCACAACACACCACAACTTGTGGTCCACACCATCTCTGAAAGTGCTTCATTGATGAGACTGAGCCAAGGCAAGGCTACTACAGATCTACAGATTCTCTTCAGTGCTCCACTGAAGACACTCTCCAGTTGCAGTCAAGATGGCTCTAGAGGAGACACTGAGGGCATGAATGCATGTATATACACATGCAATCCAAGTCTGCCATACATACGAATATATGTGTAAATGTACATGATTGTGTCTCAAGCAATTAGTAGTTTGTCCTCTATTTGAGTGAATATTAAAGTGTAATCAGCACATAGTTTTTAAAATGTCCTGCCTAGGGCTTCAAAACGGCCACAGATCTTTCTGGCAAAGTTGCTGCCCACAGCCATTTCCTCTAGACCAGCCCTGGCTCTGCTAGGAGACAAGTAACCCTGAACTAATCACTTTACCCCTCTGATCCCCAGTCTTCCTGTGCGTTAAAATAGGGTGCTTGGTTCTGGACAGAGGGCTCAATAGTGACAAGCACTGGTTGCTCTTGCAGAGGACCAGAATTCAGTTCCCAGAACCCACATGGCAGCTCACAACCATCCGTAACTCTGGCTCCAGGAGACCCGGTACCCCCTTCCAGAATTCTAGGAGCCCCAAGCACGCATGTGGAGCACATACTCACAAGGGGGCAAAACACCCTGACACATAACAAAAATACACACATCTTTTTAAACAGTACAGTTCTTGACCAAATCATCTCCAACAGTCACTTTAAAACTCCATGGTTCCCACAGTCATGTTCACAGCTCTTAGAGCTATAGGACAGTCACCTCAAGAAGAACAACAAACAATCTCCATATTGTTTGGATTTACCGAACTTTAAAATATTAAACTGTACTACAGTTAATGTTAAGAACATTGAGAGAGTAAGACTCTCTCAAACTGCTCCACAAAACTAATTTTTGTTGATTTGTAAGTTCTGCTTTTCATGATAATACATGTTTGCCCACATCATTTCTTAAAGGGTTGCTACTGTGAAGAAAAAGAACAGGTTGGACATCCAGTTTGCCTGATGGGGTCAAGAGAACCAGCTCAATCCCATCCAAACTCTAGCCAGTCATGTAATACAGAGGAATTCATGGAGCTGTAGTCTGCCTCAGCTCATCACATATCAAATAAGGGAGTGGGAGGGTAGGTGCTCCCTGAGGTCCCTTTAACTTCCTCCTAAGTGTGATTACCTCAACACTTGACATTTAACTCCTTCAGCCCTTTTACCCCAGGATGTAAGGAAGCTGCTTGCGGTGTCAGTGTTGAGGGACAGTGGTATGTATGTCTTGGCCACTGACCCACTATAACCAGGTACTACAGCACTCTAAGTCCTACTCCTTGGGCAAGAATTGTGTCCATGACCCTCTTTTTTCATATCCCTCATGGTGCCTAACTATCCCCCCCAATGGGCCCATGCATGCTTATGTAAATGAATCATTGCTCAGGTCTCACTTTGAGCTAAGCCCTCACAGGACTCATAAGGAGGTCAAGACCAAGCAAAAAAGAACTAACTATGTATTCAAACAATATGGGCACTAAGAAGAAATCCAGAGTCCAAAGGACCTGTCTCTTTCTAGTCCTTAGCATCTTCCCCGAAACCCCAGACCAGCATGGAAGCCTACTTTCTTTGTCATAGACGATTGTGCACATTTCAGGCCTTTACCATAAGTTACACAGGGCATTTAAATGACTGATGTGTATATGAGAGACAGTGGGGTGGGAAGAGAATATTGCACTTAGCCTCATGGGGAATTAACCATTAGATAAATTTGTGTAGGACCTTTCTCCAGAACTGAGTTTCAGGCATCCTCATGACTCAGTACAAAGGCCTCTCCTGCTCAGTCCCCCAGTTTATGACACTGTCTTTAACTCCTGTACAATTTAGAAGGAACCAGGCATGGTGGCCCATGCCTTTAATCCCAAGAAGGCAGAAGCAGGTGGATCTCTGTGGTTTCCAAGACAGCCAGGGCTATGTAGAGAGACCCTGTCTCAAAAACAACAATTTAGATGGCATATATAAATCCCATCATTGAGCTGTGCAGTAGGGACATCCATGAGCTCTGACAGCCAGTGCCAGCCTTTGCCTGGAAGGAAATGAGTCACTTTCTCATTAGTAATCAAATGCTGTCCGTTTTTAAAAAGTGACCCAGACATTCACAGGCATGAGTTTTGGCAATATGAGACTGAGAGTCAGACACCACAAACATTACATACAAATAGGGCTATGGCAGAAAAATTAGAGTCAAGAAGGCTCCTCGGGTACTGTTCAGAGTGACTAAGGTTTCAAAAGGGCAAGCTGCCCAAGGAAGAAATTCCTCAAGGAGACAAGTCCAACTTACACAAGAACCCAGGTTTCAAAATCTTAAAGGGCCAGGAGGGTAAATGAGCAAGGCATTGCCAAGGTCTAGGCAAGAAAATCATAACCACCATCAAATGCTTTCCACACAGAGCAGGCAGCCTGGTTTATTCTGGATAATTGAGGGTTTGGATATGTACTATATAATTAGAGGAAACAAGCAGTAGAGAACATGAGCTAATTTGGGGTAACCAAAGACTTGGCTAACAGATACTCACTTACTCGGATCCCTAAAATGAATTGAACCTGGCCAGTGGGATACTGAACAGATGAGATATGACTGTGAGACACCTGAACCCTCAGTGAAAAGATTGGACCATGCAGCTGTGGAAAACACCCACAGTCACTGTCTCTGTTTTTGTATCACTCCCTCTATCCAAACCCATTCTTTTCCTTGGCTCATGAGATTCTTGGACTCTGACTGTCTTACATACTATGGCCACAAGCCTACCTGGCTACTCTGTCTGGCAACAAGATGAGTCAACACAAAGCCAGAAAGTCTAAAGGAAGAAAGGTAATTGTTGCCAGCTGCCCTCTCTTCCTGTGCCTTGGCCCTCACAACTTCTCATGCTAGGCATTCCATCTCCACACATTTTCGATAACATGTCACTAGAAACCAGACTGATATCCACACACTGTTTTTATAAAATGTTATATTAACTAGAATTCAGACAAGAAAAACAGCAGCCAAAATGGAGACAAATTTGAGGCTTTCTGGTCTATTCACAATACGCAGCACTGAAGGCCTAAGCCACCTCTGGCTTCCTCATCCATAGTATCCACACCTAGGGCATGTCTGGCAACAGTCCTCTGAATCCTTGCCATCCTACTGGGGAGACAGAGATGCTGAGAAGAATGGGCAGTCAGGTAGAGCAGCCACCTCCTTGGAACAGGCGATGGAAATTAAGGGATTCTCATACACTGAGACTCCAAGCCAGACTGTGTTGTGATGAACTTTCTCTTTACACAGAAAGTTGCGATTCTGTATTCGTTGAGTGACACCACCTATCACCACTGTCCTTGTCTTCTCTCCTCTTTCCTAAAGTTCTTTTCATAGAGACCACATGGACTGTTTCTGAGAGGAGCATATTAAACAGAAGTACTCGTCAGAAATGGAAGCCTGATGTTCCCATTCAAGGACCTTAGACCCAGATGACTGCATCTTCAGGAAGGTCACTAACAGTGAACAAATAAGATCTAGAAAATATAGAGAAACTATAATTTACCTTACATTGAGATGGATGTAAAACAGAACTCAAATTGTACAAACATGGAGAAAACACATTCTCCTAATACATGTGCACATGCATACACACTCATGCATGGATGTGCATGCATGTAACAAGGGTGCAATTCCTAAGTACTGAGGAAAAGGCTCCATCATGCCTGTATATTTATGCTATTTTATCAAAGTAAGCTTGGAAATCTCTACATAATTATAGTTTCATTAAATTTTGATTAAGGGCAGATATAGGCAAAACTAAAATGAAGAATATAATTAAGCTTTTCTAGAAAGAGAAATATTTCTCATTCTACTTCCAGGGGAAGGCAAGTGGTGGGGGAAAGAATTCCTACACGAAATGATGGTGCTGACAAGCTACGATTGAACAATAAGCAACTTCACACAGGATTAGGGTTAACCTGGAGACTGTGTTCAAAGAAGCTGAGCTAAACTCCAATCTATTAATGCCAGCTTTGTGAGCCAAAATTAATTGATTTAATTTATTGGCAGCTATCCAAGACAGGCAGAGGGATTCAGGCAGAGCCTACAAATGGCCTTCTACTTCATCAAACAACGAGACATTTATGGCTCCAGCCTACAAAATAAAGAGGATCTGGGAAGAGCATGGGGACCGGGTTAGCATGCACTGGTAAGAAACTGGTGGTCAAGACTCCCATATGGAAGACTCTTCAAACAAACACAGACTAAAGGAGTCTGAAAGGACAGTGTAAATAAGATTCGATTTGGAACAGAACTATTAGACAGGACAAAACCTCAATGGACACAGGTACATGGGTAATTAATTCACTATGCAAATGCCAAGCGATTTTGTACTGGAGGCAACATCTCAGAAGCCACTGGATTTAACCTATTTCAACATCACAGCTGCATAAAATCAGGAAATGGGCAGGTCTCAGGTTTTAAATTTTCTCTACTGAAAAGCACATTCACAAACAGTATTTTCCAGCCCTCATTTCACTGCCTTCTTATATTTCATCTACATAATGGTCGAAACGCTTTAGCCAAGGCTGACCCATGTTAACCTCAGGTAGTTGTAAGCCAGTAGAACATGGTTGAGATGCCCAGGCCTACCTAATAGCACTGTTTCTATTTTCACACCAGAAGCTAAGGGGCCAGGAAGAAGGCACAGCAGATAGTTACCGGCTGCCAAGGCTGACAACCTGAGTTTAATCCCCTGGAATGATGGTGGAGAACTGACTTCTACAAGTTGTCCTCTGACCTCCACATGCACTCCACGGCCCACACATTAAATAAGTAAATAAATAAATAAATAATAAATTTAAATTAATAAAAGCAGAGTTTTGAACTCATATTTGAACTAGCAGTCAAATGTCTTCAAATGTTTTACACTTTCTTTTTGGGAGGCCTTGTTTGCTCTTTCACTTTAATATGCAATTTGCTCCCATTTTATTGCTAGGCAAACAGAGACACAAATGACAGCAAATTTTCTAAGAGCTCATCTTGAGTCAGTATAAAAAAAGTTTTAAGATCTTGGGCAAATTATTTAAACTCTCTGAATATCCATATACTGACTGATAAAGCAAGGATTTGGCATTATGTATTTCATACAAACAGCTTAGCTGAGGTCAGAGCCGGGTCTAGAACAAGGGGCAGCTATCACTATAGTCACTACATTGCCAAAGATCTGATTGCTAGTAGGAAGTAGGCTCAAACTTGAGTCTTGAGTCTATCTGGCCTAGAAATCTATGTTGACAGCATGTTACCAGGGAGGACTCTCCCAAGACCTAGTCCACCCACAAGTGCCAGGCTGAGCCACACTGGAGCCTGAGGCAAACCCAATCATCAGCACTGCTAATCTCTCGAGAATTTTGAGAGAATTTTCCACCATTTTTGTACTAATTTTGACACTCTGAAATATGACATCAAGGTCCCACTGATCTTGATGACTGAGTTCTCAGGCAGTGCTCTCAAGGCCACACCTGAGGCTGTGGGCCTCCCTCTTCTCACCTCAGCCCCAACTCTGCTGTTCACTGCTAGGCTCTGAACAGACCACATACACTGCAATCAGTTAGTTCCCTGACTTTACAACAGCCTTGCAGGGCCGACTCTGAACTGCTTTAGTCGTCCAGCCCAGTGCACTGGTAATAGCTGGATGACTTTCCAAAGAAGTATGAAGTAATGCAACAGTATCAATTAACTGCAACTACAACCACAGACTTGAGTGGGGTATGTGGTACCCCACCTATGGTACGCACAGCCACATTGTACATCACTCTGTTTTAAAGATGTGTTATTTTTACTTTATGTGTATGGGTGTTTTGACTCTATGTAGGTATGTGCGCCACCTGCATGCCTGGTGGCCTCAGAGGCCAGAGAAGCTTCAGATCACCTAGAACTGGGGTTACAGCTGGTTGTGAGCCACCATGTGGGTGCTGGGAACCAAACCTGGGTTCTCCACAAAAGCAGCAAGCGCTCTTAACCAGTGAGCCATCTCTCCAGCCTGGCAATAAGTAACTTTTGAGTTAATCATTCCTAAGTAACACACTAAGAAACAGAGAAAAAAAATACCCCGTGAAAGGTTTCAATAAGCCAAGAATACCACTCTTCATTTAATGTTTAAAAGATGCTAAAGAAACTGTAGAAAAATAAAATGAAAAGGCTATAGAAGTAATGCTGGCTCTGTTCTCACCTTCCAGAGAACATACACGATGATCTGCTAATTAGGGCAAACAACAAGAAGGCACCTGGATGGCAGGGCCCACTTGGCAAGAAAGCAAGCAAGTGGTTGGTCAGTGAGTGGACAGTCCTGTTCCCCGGGTCTGATCTTCAACTCCCCTTCACAGCAGTGAAGGCACTAACTAAGGCCATGAAAGGGACTAATCCTGAGTCAGCTATGTCTTCAGAACCATCACACAGCATAGGCAAAAGCACTGTGGATACAGCCTCCATCACGTGCTGAGTTCTGAGGGAGTCCAGTGCCTCTGATCTCCACTATGACACCTAAATTTGTTAAGAGTACAATGAAGGCAACCAGCCCAGTTTTCTTGGATGGATTTCAGATGCTGGGACCACCAACATTATTCTAATCTTGGCAAAGAAAATACTTAGTTGCTAATGTTTATTACAGCTAGCAGGCAAGGTTTGGATAAAATGTGACACAAGCTTGCATTTTATAACAGTCTGCATCCATCACAACGCACTTTAAAATGTAATTTTTCAATACAAACTAGAGGTTTCCAGGAAAAAGCACCCATCCACAGGAACCTTTGCAACTGTGTGGCTTTACATGTGACATTTCTTTCTTTTTTCAACACTGTGCTAGGCACCTCCGCCAATACAGGAGAGGATGAAGGTCCCTTTACAACTCCAATTTACATTCTTAAGAATAATGGCAATCACATCAGAGGAACTGTCCTGCTCCTAACAATTGTAAACTGGAGCTGAAATATGAAATCACTAAAGAAACTGCAAGGGAAGTAGGAGATGAGAGGGGAAGCAAACGGCGAGAAACCCACATTTAACTGCTTGCCCTCTGCAAGCTGCTCTCCAGTTCAGGTAGCGCTACAAAAAAAAGTAAAATAAATAAAAAATAAAACAACCAGGCGGTGGATGTCTTTTTGGTGGAGAGGAAGCAGGGGCATCAGGGGCTACGGGGGTAAATGAAATCTGAAAGGCAAAACTATGAAAAAGATGGATTCCTCCAAAGGTAAAACCCTGGAAAAGATGGACTCCTGATGGAAAGAACTCAAAGTCTGAACACAGCTGTGCAAATCCTTCGATGGTTTCTGATTGTGCAAGAGGAGGATGAAAATGCAAGAGCCACGAGAGAATTGGATGGCTGCAAAGACTGGATGGGCAGTTCCTCCTCAGAATTCAAGCCTTGAAAAAGTAGAGGGACTTGATAAAAATATCCCCATCGTCCTCTAAAGGGCCACATCTTGGAAATGTGGGCCATATCCCAGCACTAAGGTTGAAACAGAAGCAGACCACCTAACAAAGCCTGACACTAAGCCTGAATAGGATCAAATGCCTACTACCACAAAAAAACGCTATGGGATCAACACTCTGGATGCATCATCCATGGTGTCCAGCCAGTCACTTAAAAGCAAAGTGTGAAGGAAAGCAAAACTGAACCCATAGTCAAGACAAGGAGCAGTGGATAGAAGCACAGCCGCTGAACCCAGACATTACAATCAACAGACGAGGACTTTCATTCCGATAAATATGTCCTTACTGTAAACATTTGTGGACTGGATAACTCATAGCCTCACCTACCCCCGGCGTCCTAGGAGACATGAGTTACCCATGATTTTTAATCAAAATGGGATTTGAGGTGGTTTATACTTGAAAGTCTGGAACAAAGAACTCAAAAGTGATTAATTACATCCAAACTTAATTATATATTTGCACCTCCCAGTAGGACAGGGAGAGAATAAAATGTCTTAACGTTCGAAGTGAGAGGACTTTATTAAGAGCTGACAGCAACTATTTAGCAGCAGTAATTGAGTTTTATGCAAGATTGCACAGGTTCCCCTCGCCTGGCATCACAGTCTGACAGGGTCCTTGGGCTCCTCACAGTGAGAAGAGGAAAAAAAAAAAAATAGTGGAGCTGTGCACAAAGCCCATCTTTGAAAGTACTTATCCTCATCTGTCAATGCGATCTCACCAAGGTTTTCTGTCACTTCTATAAACAATCATTAGGTTTTTGCTGAATCAGAAGCGTAATGCCACCTCAACAGGTTCTGGTACACCTCCCACTTCACAACGTTTTCTCCCAATTCCCACCCTACCCCCTACAAAAGGAACTTGGCTTCAACTTTGTTTCCTTAATCCACTAAGCAACCTCAGGAATAAAAGACAATCACATGCTCTGCATGCCTGGTGTAATTTTCATAACCCTTTAAGTGTTGGAATACTCACTCACTATTTTGTGAAACTATTCACTGAGGAACCTGGGTTTTCTGGGCGGAGGGGTGAGGGGGGGAGCTGGAAAGTGTGTGAGGACACGCCAGTTTTACTTCTAATGATGCTTGTGAGCCCAGAGGGGTTAGGGCAGCATCTCAGAGCGATGTGTGCATCTCTCACTGTCCTGTTGTCAACCACCCCCTCCTGAGGACACTCAAGTACAGCTTTAGTGTACTCTTTTCCCAGTCGGATCATTCTTGCTGGTCTCCCAAAAGAATGGCTCTGCCAATTTTCTCCCTTACTCTTCCTTACCCAGACTTATTCCCTTCGAAGTAGAACTGAAAGATTACCGGAGGTCACCCCCAGAACTATACCCCCAAGTCCATCCTATCAACAACCAACGATTTTTCAGGAACAGAAATAAGACTGCTTTTTCAGACAGGGTCTCACTATGTATCCCTGGCTGGTCTGAAACTCACTCTGGACACCAAGCTGATCCTGAACCCACAAAGATCAGTTTGCCTCAGCCACCAAGTGCTGGGACTAAAAATGTCCCCAACATCTAGTCCAGGCTGGCTCCACTTCCATTGTGCACATCATCATGCAGGGTCTCTTTCTGCAGCTGGGGACAGCAACGCCTCTTTGGTCATGCTTGTCTGAGGCTAGCCAATGTTGAAACTGCCTCTCCCTAAAAGTGAGCCTTATTTACTGTCCTCTCCAGTACTCAGAGTCTGTTCTCCATGAAGCCTCCTCTCGAATACGAGCCAGCATTTACATCCTCTGTGAAATTCCTCTGCATAAGTCATGAGTCCAGTTATATCCACCTAGCTGGCATCTCCACCAGGTCAATGTCACACAAAGCAAATAAAATTCCCAGAGGGGAAGTCAATCTTGTTAATATAAACAGATAAGAGACATGGAAATGATAGCATGTACTGAACTCTGTATGCATGGATGTCTTTTAATTCAAGGAGCATGCATGGCTGTTTCCTCCCAATTGAAACATTTCCTGGGAATGGCAGGCTGGGGCTGGTCAGAAGCAAGTTACTGAAACTTACAAGGCAGAAGGAAAAGCATGAAAGCGGTGAAACTGGCAAAGCCCTGCTCCAGGGTCACAAAAACAGCAATAGGGTCACAAAGAGCTGCTGGGGAGAGCAGGTGCGCCTCTGTGGAGATGCCTGCATGTGATGTGTGTGAGTTGTATGACTTGTTCAGGAAGAGCCAGTAAGACAGCTTTCTGGATGTCGTCACCATGCTCCTATGACTTTTCACTGGGATGGCTGCCTTTGAGCCACCTATGCTCCAATGAAGAACACCAATGAATGCACGGGTTCACCAAGCTAGCCTCAGGTGGCATTAGTTCTTGGTTCTATTTTCAGTGCCCCTACCTGAGGTAAACAGATGTCTGTTTACACCTCCCTAGAATATCAGTTCTCAACCTAGGGGTCAAATGACCTTTCACAAGGTCATTCATTTCCACCTAAGACATTACAATTCATAACAGCAGCAAAATTACAGTAATGAAGTGGCAATGAAAGTAACTTTCTGGATGGGGGGTCACCACAAACTGAGGAACCATACTGCAGAGTCGCAGCATTAGGAAGGCTGAGAACCACTGCCCTAGAAGAAGGCATAAACAGAACTCATTGCTTTATAGTCGCTGTGTACCAGGCACCATGCTAGGTATTAGCTATGCAAAAATCCCCAAAGCCGGGGCTTTAGGATCTACTGAGAAAAGGCTCAACTCTTGAGCACACTGCACCAGTTAAGACCATCAGAGAACTGACTATTAGAAGAGAACAAGCGACCACACAGCAGATACTGCAAACAGACAACTGAGACTGTGGTGGCCAATTCCGAGGCATTGTACTTATTATTATCTTCCATGCAGAGGAGAATGTACCACATGGGTTTTGTTTTTCTGGCTGAAAACCAAGTTAGTAGCCATAATTGGTTACATAAAATCTTTCGTTTCCAATGTTATCTTAATCCCAATCCAAACAAACTATTGTTAAATTTTACTGTCGTCCTGGCTTAAAATATTTTCACTTTGTTGAAGAAAATTGTTTCTGACTCAGAGGGGGGAAAAAAATCCTATGACATTCAAGAATTTAGATCCCAGGGTCAGAATCAACTCTATTTTTTTGGGGGGGGGGGGATGTCATAACAAAACAAGAAAAAGGAATAGCAATTTCATATTGCCAGATCTTATTTTCTCTGGTATAAAGAGAGTGGATACATCTTACTACCAAAATTTGTGAGGTAAAAAAAATAAACTATACCATCAGCAAGAACTGTATCTTGGATTTGTGGTGTACACTTTTAATCTGAGGAATGTGGGAAGCAGAGGCGGGAATAGCTCTGTGAGTTCAAGGCCAGTCTAGTCTACATAAGGAGTTCTAGGTCAGCCAAGGCTACATAGTGGGACTCTGTCTCAAAAATAAGAAAATAAATACATAAAAGAAACTATTTATGAAACTATCTCATGGATTTTCTCAAACAAAAATGTCAGGCTAGAACAGATGGTTGGAAAAACAGAAAAATATTCTTGAATCAAGAGCTACCTCATTTCCTGCCCCTCCTCCACCCCCCATGTTCCTCTACATCTCCCTCCACAGCCTCACCCTCAGAGCTGATGTTTATTTTATATTCACTTACACTGGGCAGAATTAAATATCTACTTGGTGTGACTCAAAAACATGATTATATCTAGTATTTTAGGGAGAAAGGATTCTACAGCTGTGTCAAGCTGAATGACAAGAGAAAGTATTCAAAAGATATTCACTAGACACTCGCTAAAACTCTTTCATAATGATGAAGGTAAAGGCAGGATAGAAAGATGTTCTCACCAGCCATTTAGCTAACAACCATGTCCTTCCATCCTCACCACCCACAAACACTACATCAGAAGAGTGAGAACGAGCAGCATTTCACAGAAGCATTAGAAATATAAAAGCAGCCCAAGCACACCTTGCCCAGAGCCTACTGTCAGAGCGAGAACAAGATATACAAAGGAAGAACTTACCTGCAGTAGCCTGTGCCATTGTGGTAGGTAACACAGGTCCCTTCATTAACACAGGGCTCCTGAACACCTCGACACTGCAAAGCTGAAATAAAAGACAAACTGGAATTAGAAATCAAGCATCAGTCACAACCCTTAGACCCCCAAAGCGAGGCCCAGAAGGAAAAGCATTCCCACATCACCTCTGCTCTGCATTTTCCTTGGACATTTCACTGACTTGTCAATGTTTGGCTCCTCCAGTCATAGAAGCCAAGGAGCTCATCCCCGGCCTTCAACTTCTGTGCCTCCCTATGTCTGGCAGTCACATGTCCCAGTGACAGTAAGATCATTAAAGCTGTACCAACTGTAACAGACCATTATCCTTTCAGGGTTCAGACACCTCAGAAAGTACGTAAGAGTCCATCCCTGACTCCGGAAGGTCTGAGTGGACAGTGGTTAACCATGCTAAGGAGTTGCCTGGCCTCAGGTGAAGTTTTTATAAAACAGGCCACTTCAGTAAGAAGTCAAGGCATCAACCGCCACCAACAGGACCCAGAGACAAGGAGGAACTTAATCTATGGTGAAAGTAATACATCATACTCTCTCACTTTAAAGATTCACAAAAAGCAAGGAGAAGACGGTGACTAAAGTAAGCAATGTAGAAAGCAATTTTATATTCAAAGAGACCGAAAGTTCTCAAATTCTCCTTTCCCCTAGGCCCCATGAGAGACAATGAAAAGACTTTACCACCCAAGGCTCCCCAAAGCAGATACTCATTGGGGGAAACCCACCAGGGCCCACAAACCTTCACTGATTTGTGAAGAGAAAGAAGTCTACCCAACTCCACACAGCTCCTTAAGGTTTGGCTTCTAGAATTTTCATCACCAAATATACATCAAGACTCCTGAGGACAACTAGGAAGGCAAGACAGCACCCACTCTAACAGTTGAGGGGCTCATAAAAACTCAGAAGTCTTTACCAAGCAGTGTGCCTAGAGGAACTAATTCAGCCTGGACAACAAGCCTGAGAGGTGGTTCATTTCGTCACACCTGTTCCACAGCCGAGGAAGGCAGAGCCAGGCACAAAACTCACAGCAGTCAGGGTACTTCCCACCACCATGGCTGGACTGGTGTTATTATGACCATGTTCTGGAGACTGAGGGCCGAGAAGTTAAGTGGCTTCCTCGAGAGATATCAGATCCTATCTGGTGGCAGCACTGAGCCTGAGATCCAGGCCTCTCATTAAGTCCAGCCCTTCTCTGAACATCTGTTGGCATCGTGGGAGCAATGGCTGGGCTGCGCACTGAACAGGCAGACTCAGGAAGAGGGATCTTCTCACCCCCATCCCGCTTCCCTGTAAGCCTTCCTCTTCCCACCCTGATAAGCTCGATGTGACTACTATAATTAAAACAGTTAATGTCAGGTTACTTCCTCCATACTGCAGTTCTCAAGCTGTTTTTTTTTGTTTTGTTTTGTTTTGTTTTTTCATTCTCTTTGGACACTTTTATTATTTTCAGTGAGGACTTTCAGGCTTTCCTCTATTTGCTTTTTCCTCTTTCTCTTTAAATAAAAAAGAAAACGTATCTGGACAGGACTATAGAGAAGGGATGGAGCAAGTTTCAGCCCTGCACCCTGCAAGAAGCCCAACGAGTAAAAGCCATCATGAGTCCTGAAGCCTGCCTCCTGTACCTGGCTGTACAGCTGTAGGCAAGGTACAACCTCATAGGGCTCAGTTCCCTACCTGAGAACCAATCTAGGGTAGACTAAAAGACCCAAGAGTCTCTTGTAACCCAGCAGTAAACACTACATAAAAGGGGCTCTGGAGATGGCTCAGTTGGTGACAACACTTGCTGTGTAGCCATGGGGACCTGAGTTTAATCCCCAGCATCCATGCAAAAAGCCAGGCCTGGCTGTGCACACCTGTGATCTCAACTTGCAGAGGGGGCATAAACAGGCAGTGTCCAAGAGCTTACTGCATGCCCAGGTTAACCCACCAAAGAAAGGTTCTAGTCTCAAGACAGTGAGGGAAAAAGAAGTAGAGGAAGACGCCAGCAGGCCTCTGACCCTGACATGTGCACACAGAGTCACTAACCTTCACACTCATGTGCATGTACTAGACACAAACACATAAGCTTTACAACACACACATGGTAATGATGTGTAAGAAATACACAAAGTTTTAAGATATACATAAAAAATGCAGTTTACATGGAGAAATTTATCCAGGAAAGCATTAAGGATCCAGCCACCCATGACTTGGCCATGGGCAGGAAAAAAAAAAAAAAATCACAGCCTACTCCTATTAAGTGCCCTGGCAAATCATTACAGGGACAGATTCACAGAATACAAACAACCCAAAGTCAATATGTGGCAATCAATCTAGCAAATAACTTCACAGCCTTGCCTTAGAGAACCAATCCAATTCACTGACCAAAAAAGAGGTGGGCTTCCCAGGCTAATAATTAATGCCACTTGGCTGGTTTGTGAGATTCTGCTACCTTGAACCTTTAACATTTACTAAGCCACAGTTTTCAAAAGCTTTAAGACACATCAGAGGCACCTACTACATCAGCACCTGTACCTAACAAGTTCCCAGGTGAGGCTACAGGTCTGAGGAACCCACACTTGAGAACAGAACAAATGCACAGTTTGAATAAACAAAAGAAAAAGTAAAATTTGAGACTCGTGACTTTATTCTAGGGCTATTTCTAAGTGAATACTGTAATGTGTCATATAAAAAAATTAACACTTTCCAAAAAAAAAAAAAAAAAAAAAAGGTGGTAGCTCACACCTTTGATCCCAGCTCTAGGGAGGCAGAGGCAGGAGGATTTCTGTGAGTCAGAGGTCAGCCTAATCTACATAATGAGTTCCAGGACAGCCAGAGCTGTTATAAAAAAGAAACTCTGTCTCAAAACAAAAACAAAAACAAAAAACAAAAAACCAGCAAAAACAAACAAAAATATGGACTTTCATCTCATCACTCAGTCACTTGGCAGTGTGACACAAAATTTAGAAGCCAGTTTCCAATATCACATTTTCAGTGCGGAGCTTAGAGATCAGCTTTCCTCCCCGCCTCTATCCCCCTCTGTCTCCTCACAGTTTTTCGATACAGGGTCTCACTGTAGCCCTGGCTGTCCTGGAACTCACTCTGTAGACCAGGCTGGCTTCGGACCACGGAGATCCACCTGCCTCTGCCTCCTGAGTGCTGGGATCACAGATGTGCCCACCTAGCTCATCTGAGACAGGCTTTGTAATACTCAAGAGCACAGCGCATCTACTAGGTATACAGCTGCAGGCCCTGATGTCAGGGATACTGTGGTCAACAAAGTAAAAGATCCTGTCTCACAAACCCTACTACGTTTAGGGGAAAATGGATAACAAAAGCCACTTCAGACAGTTTCTGAAAGAAACAAAACCCAGAAGTAAGGCACAAACCAGTCACAAAGTCTTCAGACAGAAGTTAAGAAAGACCCCCTGAGCAGACTTGTGTGCCCAGGCAAAGGAAACTAACATACATCCTGGCCTTGAGATGAGAATTAAACAATTGCCACAGGAGAAAGGCCAGGGACGCCAGGATGTGCTAGATCACCACAGTCTGGTCAGGGTCACAGCTGCTACTTCAAGTGGGAGGGGAACTGGCTGCACTGTTCAAAAGCATGTGAACTTCAAAGGAAAATGACACAATTTAATATAGAGTGCGATATCAATAAATGGGACAAATTCCTCCCAGTCACCAGCACCAGCATTCCAATAAAACAAACAAGCCATGCAGAGCCGGCTGCTCACCTTTTAAAAAGACAATAAAGAGAAATGATTCACCAGATGGACAACTAGCACTACACATGAGCAAAAAGGCCACACCAACTATGAGCATGGCTTCAGCCCGCACCTCGTGAAGATCAGTCATAAATGAAACAGTCTTGGGCCACACTGTACTCACAGCCTACAGGGAAGGGAGGGACAGAGCAGAGAGAAAGTGTCCTAGCCAAATGACTCTAGGAAAAAACCAAACACAGCGAAAATTGCTTTTATTAAATGCCTTCCTTATACCCTCTTGATACCCAATATCAAAATCTCTCTACAAAGAACTAAGAAACAGCACAGACCCTCATTGCCATTTAGTCCAGACAAGGCTCCACAAGTTTATTAGCCTCCACTGTATACAAACACTGCAAACAAGATAAGTGTTGTTGATTTTTATCAAGTCCAATGTACCAGGAATTCACCTTTTTAAAGACAGACTAAAGGTATCCAGACTTGTTGGATTCTTCCTCACAATTTTCTAGGCTTTCCAGAGCTTTCCAGGCCATGCCAGCTACCTATCACCGGCCTAAAAGCCCCCCTTTGTTTTAAGAGTCTCTAACATGAGTAATTAAGTCTGGTACCCCAGACGGTGTAATCTGAGCAGCCTTCAATGTGTTTCACTTACTGCTCTGACAAGTGATGTTTTAAATTGGCATTACTTGTTGCTTTGTATCCTCTTCAAATAAGCCTCTGTCTGTCGTCTGCCTCACATGATTCTCCTCATACCCTGGTCCCTCCGCCTGCAGCGTGTACACCCACTGCTCCCTCAGACAACATTCTAATGGCCTGAATGGCTGCAGATCCTAAAATATGTGAAGAACAGTGACACAGGGTGCTTCTTTTTTCCCTTCAACGTTTATGCAAATTTCAAGTAGCAGAATTTGAAAGATGAAGTCTGGGTTGCTGGCTGGGACTTGGCTGTGTCTCTCTGTTGCTTCTGGCACAGGGCCTCTGAAAGGAGTGCCGTCAAGTGAACTCAGCGATGTTTTCTAAAATGACTGCTTGCATTACTACCCAAAATAGGAGAATGGAGGGCAGACAGGGAGACACCAGGGATTTGCAATGATATTCACAGCACCCTTCAATTTCAAACAACAAAGCTTCCACTACATTTTTTGGGGGGGAGGGTTGGGGGTGGGGACTCAGCCATGAAGAAAAAAAACAACAACAAACAGAAGTGCGGAAGTTTCGAGTCCCAAGTGTCACATTTAAACAGAAGCGGAGTGGGAGTATCTGTCTTCCTCCTAGAATCAGTCTTGATTAAAAGGAAAGGAGGAAGGCAGCGAGGGAGACATTGATTTTTATTTCCCCAATAATGTGTCAGGGATCTCTGCCTTCTTCATAGCGATTACCCAATAGAAAATGTTTCCTATCTAAAATATGCTGACTCCAGATCCACGCAGGACAGCTAGGGGGGGGGTCACAGTTCTGCTGCTTTCCCCAAACTGAAACCTGCTGTGGTTTGGAAAAAAAGAAGCAACAGTGTTTCCATCTAGCCCAGGCTGGCCTGGAACTCCTGGACAATCCTCTTGCCTATCTTCTAGGTGCTGGAATTACAGAGGTTGAGTCACCAGGGCCAGCATCTAGAAATTTCGTTTTATTTAAAACAAACAAAAACCCCTATGAACTAAAAACTGAAACTTTGTCCAAATTCATAGCCTTGAATCCTTTTGGGGGTGGGGGATGAAATTCATCAACACGCTTTGTGTCACACTGGGGTTTACTATACAATGCGTTTTCTTCTTCCCCTTTGCTTTTCTCTCACTGGGACTACAGAAAAAAATTCAAACTTCAATTGTGAGCCAAAGCAAATGAGTTCAAGTAGCTAAATTCCAGCCCTTGTGTCTTGGAGATTACACTACATATGACACATGGTTTGAAAAGCCACACAAGGACCAGAACGTGGCCAGTCTCTTCATGGCATCTCTGCACCCTCTTCCTACTCCTCCAGTTTGCTACTTCCTACTGGCATTCTGAAGCACAAGGCAGCACCACCCTCCTGTTTGCCTTGCTGTTGCTTCCACCACAGCTGGGGCAGATGTATCATACTCTCACCTTCTCGTCTTTGAAAATTCTTGAAAGGCAGTGGCCTTGACTAGCAAAGAAGACTTGTCTCCATGGTCTTGGTGTGCAGTACTCACTATGACACTGTGTCTAAGAAAAGAACCTATAGACAGACTCAACAATCAGCTTACATGTTTAAATGTTCAAAGGCTTCAGTTTTCCTGAGCATGGAAACACCCAAATGAGACTCTGATACAGATTTTGCTTTTGTCAGGGTAAGAAGTAAAATAAAAGGAGAAAGGAGAATTATACATTTCTAATCTCAGCAAAACTAAAACACCTTTCGAAGTTCCTGTCTTATAATATGCATGAGTGGGGGCTAGAGAGACATCATGGTGGCTGAGAGTACATATTGCTCTTCCTAGCACCTGAAAGGCTCACTACCATCTGTAAAGGGCAACGAGGGACCCAATGACACCCTCTTCTGGCTTCAGTGAGCACCTACACTCATGTGCATACACACACACACACACACACACACACACACACACCCCTAAAAAGGGCTCTTAAAGTAAAGTAAAATTTTCATGGATGACAATATTCCCTCTGACCTTTACAGATGTGTAACAAGTTGGGGAAACCAACTGAAGAAGTTGAACAGAAGCAAAATAATCTACAACTAATAGGCAAATGCCAAAGGGGGGGGAGGGGAGAGCAACAAAAAGCCCACCTCAACAATGAAAATTGCAGGAAGCTCAAGGAAAGGTGCCTGTTCTCCTGGCACACTCTCTTTGCTCCCGACAAGCCCACTGATCAGTAAGTCCCAGCATGGTCCCCAGAAGCCCAGATGTACTTCCTCAGTATAGATACCCCTGGGGCGGGGGCGCGGAGAAAAAGACACTAACCAAAACAGACACAGGGTCACGGGCCCACAAGGCTCTGTATTGAAGCCTTAGAGAAGAAGCACCATCCCCAGAGGCTAAGAGGCCCATCTGGGCCGGAACTGACATCGTCTGTCTGACCTACTGGACCATCTCCTTATGTCATCTCTCTCTGTCTTCTGGTCAAGACAAACTTTGCCTACCACCAACTTCCTGCACTTTTAGTAGCCCCCTCCCCCATAAAGGTTAAGAAAAACTATTTGCTAAGTACAACTTAATGTTTAAAAAAGAAAAAAACCCATAATTTTAAACAGGAGCTTTTAAGTACTCTTACTGGAAAAGAAAAAAAACTTATAAATATATATAATTTTCTTGCTACCCTCCCCCCAAAAGCAACAAAGTATCCTTTTAGCTTAAATTGCTCAGAGTACTTTTAAATGGAGAAGACAATGTCTAGTCTTTGTTCATCCAGAGGTAGATAAAAAAAAAAAAAAAAAAAAAGCTAAGACAAAAAGTTATATTAAAAAGGAAAAAACCTGTGATTGTTAAATGCTATCACAAAACATCGTGGCAACTTCCCAAAACCAAGCAGGGAAAATCCAGAGATGAGTCTCAGATTTCCTCACCAGCGTCCATCCTCATGGTCTTTTTCAAAAATACCCGTGTGTGGTGGGAATGGAGGCTATTCACAAGAACCACGGTTGGGCAGGAGTCACCGGCATAGCATAACTGATGTGATGTGAAGATGGTGACTGGGCGATTAGGGGATGGCACAGACTCCAACCGTGTATCCTGAAGTGTACAAGTCTACAGAGGGCAGCTTCTAGACAATTATCTGGGTCACAGACCCTCTATACCACAGCCCCAAATAAACCCCACTCACCCGTGCATGGTATTCAACCCCGGCATTCCTGCACATGTCACTGAGAATTGTCTAAATCCAAGAGCCTCAAAGGGTACTAATCCCCGGGCTATATCTAATACTCCAAATCAGCACAGAAGCGTGCTGTGAGAAAAGTCAATCTGGAGACTGGAGATGGTGGATGCCCAGCACACCCAGGGCCCAGATCCTGGGTCCAGAGAGAGCCAGCGGGAATGCGCAACATGCCCACTGTAGTGCACACGAAGAGGACACACGGGACACAGGCCTGCACTTAAAGTCTTTAGTCTCACTTTTCAGTTTCTCCCTTCATTTATTTCCTCATACAGAAATTTAAGTTAACTCATATTAGTGTGAGGACAGCAGACAAGAAGTGGCAGCCACAGGAAGCTGAACTGAAGACAGCCTTAGACCCCCACGGCCAGGGAGTACCATTGCCAAACCCCATTCCCCCAACTAAGTCAACTTAGAAACCCCGGGGTTTATGAGGCCAAGAGATGGCTCCATGCCACCTTCAGTCCGGTGGTCTCACAAAGGCCACAGTGACAATGTAAACTCTAAAATAGTAAACTAAAATTTGAGGGTAGTTTCTATACATGGTGCTACCCCCTCCACCTGCCCCTCATCATGAATAGTCATTCCAAGAAGGCTCTGGAAGAGTGAATGCCTACTTCCAATTCATCTTCCTTTCTGTCATTCCTCCTGTCTGCCTGAGAGAGTTCCAGAAGCAAAGCATGTGGATGCCAGAACAAAGGCAATGCTAGCCATTGCTGCTCCACCTAGGTCAACCCAGCTGCAAGGACAAGCACGGTCAATGCCTGGGAAATGATTGCCAAGCTGAACTGCCCAAAGGATGGAGAGACTGGTAATTTTCTATCTCCCACCAAGAGAATAATAAACAAGACCTAAATTTCCCACAAAGCACAAGGAAAACCTGCAAAATGACAGTTTATTATAGCCTTTTAAGGACACAGAGACCTGGTAGACGAGGTACCTTAATCCCTTTTGTTTACCACTCTTAAAATTCTCTCCTCAATAACAATTCATACCACTGGGGTCATGGGGCTGAGAAGCCTGCTGAACAAGAGGGATTTACACAGGGAGTTTACCAGTTACTCTGTGCCCAGTGGGAAGGGCCTTCCCACCATCACCTCATCACATCACCAGGGTTAAATCCTTAGGAAAAACAGTTATTGGCACAAGTAAGCCTGGGTTCAAGCAAAGGGACAAAGGACTCAGTGACAGGGTTGAAAGTGTGGTGCTAGAAAGTAAACACCCAACCCCTCCCCAACACACAATTACCTCACCAAAAATATTAAAATTTGGACATTGTAATCACTTTGGCTATAGGCCCAAATATGTCTCCATGGAAAGTCTCAAATACTCTAGGTTTTTATAGTTTAAAATTAAAAGTAAAAAAAAAATCCAACAAACCAAGTACCTAGCTCCTTCGAAGCAATCTGGCTTTCAAGCCGCTAAATTTCTAAGTTAGGCAAGAGTACAATTGTGAGCACAGTGAGCTAGCTTCAGCACAGCTCACATACCTATGCAGAGAATAACCCCAAAGCTGCTACTGGTGACCTCACGGAGGAACTCTGAGGATGTGAATTTCAGAAATTAGCTAGCCACATCCCAAGCCATATAGCTAGCGGGTCAGAGGCACCCCCTCCAACCGCAGACGAAGCTGGTGTTGACTGAGCACCAGAGACCACAGACAGCACTCTACAGGGTGTATGCGTGTAAGACTCACAACCCAGCACCTAGTGGACAGGGACTCCCACCTGACTTCTGCCTCCACACCTCCACCCAGGGCTATAAATACGTGGTGACTAAGAAGTAAACCAGATAGCTGATCCGCACTCTCCCCATAACTGTACCCAGACCAACTATCCAAAGACAATGCAAGAATAAACTACCCTCACAGGCCAACCAGGTATTTTCATACAAATGACCTCCAGTAATCCCCACAACCCTGTGAGGCATGCAAATTGACATTAGCACCATTTCCGAAAAAGAGGAAACTGCATTTCAAAAACTAAGTAATTTGCCTACAGATGAAGGATCCAAGCCAGGGCTAGAACACAGGGGTTTGTTTGTTTGTTTGTTGTTTTGTTTTGTTTGAGATGGGGTTTTTCTGTGTAGTGTAGCCCTGGCTGTCCTGGAACTCACTCTGTAGACCAGGTTGGCCTTGAACTCACAGAGATACGCCTCCCTCTGCCTTCCAAGTGCTGGGATTAAAGTTATGCACCACCACCACCACCCATCAAATGCAGTTTGGCTTTGTTGTTGTTGTTTTTGTTGTTCATCTACTGATACTGCATTAGGTACCAAAAGAAACTAAAATCCTGTAAACTTGCATAACTGGCATCTGTAACTAAAACAGTCTCATCAAATAAGACAGCCAAGTACATATTAGCCATGCTTACGAAAAACATTTATGCCAAAGACCAAACACCAAAGACCACATGCTTGTGGAAGCCAGGACTGAATTCCTAGTACAACCGAGGCTGCCAATGTTATATTCCAGACCCACCCTTGCCACCCATGCCCTAAGAAGTGACAGGCATTCATTACTAGCACCCACTTCCTTCACAAGAAGAGTCCCACTTTGGAAAATAGATCAACTCTGGGAAATAAAACAAGCTACCTTATAGGGTTAAAATGGACAGGGGAGAGGCTGAAATTGTTAAGAGTGCTTCCTTTAAAAGGGGGGGAGGCATTGCAACTAAACACCATTTCTTCTCAATAACAACAGCAGAAAGAAAGAAGAGAACATTCAGGAGTCAGACCCCAGCAACAACTGCACCTCACTGTGACGACGTTTTCCTCCTCCAAATGATGAACCTATTGTCACTGAGCAGTCACCATCACTGGATCCATAACTCAAACAGTTAGCTATAAATACCTCCAAAATAAAGCACACATCTGCAAACTGAGCTCATGAAAGCTGAACCACTCAACAGGAAAAGCGTGGCCTGCTACTCAGAAGAGGCGGGAATGGACTAATGTGGTAAACCAAAAATGCCATAGGAGACAGAGGATTTTCCTCATCTGGACAGCTTCCGTGCAATTAAAAGAATCAACAAAGACAGAAGAGGTAAGGCTACCTTCCCAAAACAAGAAATACACTACCCTGACACACGCCCTTAATGTTGCCGGATCCCAGGAAACCTTAGTGCATTCTCTCCACAAGAAGACCCAGATCCCCGGACTCTTGTTTTCCAAAGACAAAGTATAAATTTCATTACTATAGTTTGGCACATTGTCCCAAAAGTGCCACCTTGTTTTATGTCTGCATTACTTAAAAACTGTACAAATAGGGACTGGGGAGATGTCTCAGTGAGTAAGAGCACAAGCTGCTTGCTCTTCCATTAGACCTAAGCTTGCTTCCCAGCACCCACATGGTGGCTCACAACCATCTGTAACTCCAATATAACATTCTTTTTGAGCCTCCATAAGCACGGCATGCATGCGATACACTGACATACATGTAAGCAAAACACCCATACATATTTATTTAAAAGTAATATGAAAAACTATGGTGTTAAGGGGCTGGAGAGATGTCTCAATGGTTCAGAGCACTGATTGTTCTTCCAATGGACACAGGTTCAATTCCCAGCACCCATATGGCAGCTCACAACCATCTGTAACTCCAGTCCTGAGACCTTTGGGGCTCTGTGGCCACTTCATTGCACATACATGGTGCACAGATAGGCATGCAGGCAAAACACCAATACACATAAAGTTTATTTAATGAAAAAAAATGTTTGAAAATAGATCGCTTTCCTGCTACCTTAATGTCATTTTTTAAAGATTTTTCACTCTTGTGTATATGTGTTTGAGTGAAGATATGTGCCTATGAGTACTGGTGCCCACAGAGGCCAAAGAAGGACAGCAGATCCCCTGTTGTTTTACACTACAATACCTTTGTTTAAAAATATATATGGTGTGTGTGTGTGTGTGTGTGTGTGTGTATGATATAATTACTCTATCAAATTCAAGAAATCTCATGACAAAAATCTGAGGGAAATAAAAACCAACAGTTTTGAAAAGTATCAGAACACAGAAAAAGGAGGGGAGGGCTACAATCAATGAGAAAGGCAAACGGGCCACTTCTTATTGTGCATCCAAGCCCCACGTGAAACAACAGCTGTCTTTACTCAGCTGGAGGGAAACCACAGGACTGGGAATACCTCACTCAGTGTACTGTCCTAGGCTAGGACACACTGCTGACTCACCCTCGGCAGGACACTCGGTTTAACTCGTTTTTCCAGTGATAGTAATGAGCTAAACAGCTCTAGCACTGAAATGACTGGCATATCCACAACTGAAGAAATGCCTGGAAATGTCTACACATAGAGCATCCGTGTCCCTGAGTCTGTCTGCTACACTGCAGCAAGCCAGTTCCACTCTGCTTTTTATAGCTCAAATGGCAACCAGTATTAATCCTGTTTTACCACTGAAATGGAAATTCTTTCAAAACCAAACTAATCTTTTGCCACATCTGCTCAGTGTCCCACTACCTCAGCTAATCCACATAGGGCTGAGGTTCCAAACCCTGAAATGCAATTAGATGTCTATTTTTCTCATGTTTAGAGAAATGTCCTGCTCAACTTCGGCCCTGCAAAAAGACCCACAATAAATCCACAACCCTCATACAATGCTAATCACCTTCAGTGGGACCCCCCCAAGTATGATGTCACCCGTGATATTACTCTTGTCACTTCTAGCTTACTCTCAAGTAGACTGATTTTTTTTTTTTTTTCAGTAAACATCTACCAAGCCCTAACTCTGGATTCTGAACCAGGCCAGTCACCATAATGATGAGAAGGGAAGATTCAATCACATCAAATGCCAGTCAGCCAGATCGAAGAAGGGTTGTTAGTTCTCCTTTTTTCAAAATCAAAAACAGTATTCTCTCAATGACAGATCCAACTTAATTCACACACACATTCCATCTCATCTTTTCCACCCCAGAAACACAGCCTTTTAATTTGAACGCTAATTCACAAAAGCTACTTTGCAGAGGGGCATTAGAAACACTGAGGGGGAAAGATAATCTATTTAATGAAAGAGCCAATAGCTTTGGCATTAAACTCTTCAATTTACATTCTGGATCAGTGGTCTGCAAAATGAGGTCTATGTCTCCTACAAGTGGGGGAGGTGCCAGACCCTCCACTAGGGTGCTGGAGGGAACTTCAGGAAAGTCTAAAAACACATGATTAAGCTTTACTAAGAATGTCTACACACAGCAGTGGGGGCAGGCTACTGGCTGCACATCTGTATAATTTATAAATATTTAATTAAGAAAAGTCTACGCTCAAAACAGCGTTGTTCCTGGGGCATACTATTTTAAAGTCTGAAGGTACTTGCTCACTGAACCCCCATATTCCACAAGTAGGATATGCATGCCCTTCAGAGTACACAGTAGGCCAGGAAAATGCAGAGACTGGAAACACTGGGCACACCTTACTGACATCTGGTTCTCACAGACAGGGGCTGGGGGTCAGAGGCACTTGTAAGACTGACATTCACTCTTCTCTGTAATCCGATGCTCCGTTAAAATGACTGATCGGAAATGCTAAGGGGTAGGGAAGGTGATGACTTGGCTTCCATGCTTGGCTCTCTCACCAACTACTAAGAGCTCCATTCCTACTTTTCTCTTAGTTTTCTTCTTACTCCAGTATTATGTTCATTTCTTCCCCTCCTTCCTTGCTTCATGCCTCAGCACATGGTGCTCCAACCAATGTACTAGCTATACCTCAGTACCCATTTACAGCTGCCTGCTACCCTCCCTGGTGAGGCCATGACTGCATCCCTCAGCATCCGGAGACTGTAAGACACTAATGAGCACTTGCCGGAAGGGTTTATAAGCACCCCAAGTAATTTTCAAGGTCGTCATTACTTCTGGACAGACTATGAGTGCTTCTGTCTACAATACATGGGGCAGACTGTGTAATGGAGAATCAATACAGCAGTCACCCAATCCAGCCAACGTATCACAGCCCTGCTCCTGATCCAGATACGGGAACCCAAACTACCTACCTAATGAAGTGATATATAATTGAGCGAAAGAAGAATGAGACCAAGAGCATGCCAGGTAAGCCAGGCTATGAGGGAAATGGCTCTGAACTGGCAGAAACCAGAGAAGGAACTGAAGATGACGGACAGAACTGTGAACTTGCTCATAGGCCACCCTTCTCACTCAAAACAGCTATGACCATTCTGCCAAAATAATTAGCAATTACATGAGTTAACATAGAAACATTATGTACAACCTGTGCTGTTCATTAATGCTATCATGTTCATTCCATCACGCATGCCAGAACTCCCTGGAGAAATATTCTGTCTTTATCTACAACAGTGGGCCTCCATGGCCGAATTTTCACCTACTCAGAGCGGGCTGAGGTTCAACTTCCCTTTTCGGTCTCTGTCAACATCTCCAAAGCTTCCACAACACATTTCCCATCACGTGGAAGATAAGACTCAATCCCCAGGCATTCCCAGCACTGTTAAGGCAGCAGCTCCACGAAGGAAGTGGGTGGCTGGGTGGTGTGTGGCCACTATTTTCATACTCTTGGAAGAGTTAGTTTTTCTACAGCCTAAATCTCACAATCTTAAAACGCATCCTCACAGCCTGTGAGTCCACAGCTAACAAAGCCGTAGCTTGCAAACATTTTATAGAAGCCAAAGATAAGAAACACACTTTACTTTGGAACTCAACATCCATATATGTGGGCACATGCCCCAAATAACACTCATCCTTTTTATTTATTCCATTCTTTCCCTACAATGTGCTATTGGATACCTACCAACCTGGCTTCACACAACCCACAGGTTAAAAACACCAGGCTGAACCTGACAGTGAAGAGTATAACACTGCAGTCAAGAGTAGCAGAGACAACAACTAGCCATATAATCTTGGCTAAGTCACTTTGCCTTTTCTTTCTTTAAAAAAAAAAAAAAAATTATGTGTATGATTGGTTTGCCTGCCTGCATGCCTACGTACCACAAGCATGCAATGCCCACAGAAGCCAGAAGAGAGTGTCAGATCCCTTCCAGTCAGTTGTGAGATGCCATATATGGGCGCTGGGAATTGAACTTGGGTCCTCTGGAAGAGCAATCAGTGCTCTTAACTGCTAAGCCATCTCTCCAGCCCTAAGTAACCAACCTTTTCCAAGTTCTATACATCATCTTTTAAATTCTGGTTAAAACACTGAGGATTTTCTAAGCAGTAAATGCATCAGCCCATAATGTGTCTAATGGAGAGCACACAATCAATAAAGCTATGCTGATGACTAGTAAGGCCTTGTTATCAACTGCAGAGAGAAAAGAGCAGGCTTACCTGGACACATCACTAACCAGCAGGATCAAGTCAACGCTGGCCTATGTTCACTGCATGCAGCCCCACACCTGAAGGGGCTTTTTAACACTTTCTTCAAAAATCCTCAGCAATTCTAACAGTGTCGAGCACCTGACGGGCACTTGAGTATTTGCTGAATGTATGCATGCATGAATGAATGAAATGGATGGTTATGAAGAGGCATAAGCCACCTACTCCATCATTCAACATAGGAAGAAGCTCAATAAAATACCAAATACATTTGTTAAACCAGATTTTTATCTAGCACATACCCTGGGCTCACACTGTCCTTACCTGGATTTCTGGAAACTACACTCAGGGTGCTTCCTCAAGTTCTGCAGCTCTCAAACACCCAGCAAGCCCACATCCGTTGCCTGCATAACACTCTCAGTCCCAGCTATAACGGCACTGCTCCGCCAGACTCACCTGATGTTTTACCATTGTCAAAACAATGAGACTTCATCAAGCATCTGTGATATACAAAGACACACATTCCAAAAGCAAGGCACCCAGATGTAAAAACCCCAAAGCCACAGTTGGACAGTTGGCAATGTGTGAATAAATCAGGGGACACATGCTACATCGAACCTCCCCTTACAGAAAGCCATAATTTCTATAAAGCCCCAAATTTCCCATCTTAGTCAGGAACCCCATAGTGCCACCCAGCTCCAATCAGGATCATGACCCACAGACAGCAGAGTGGAAGGGAATCCTAACATACTTTCCTAAAGTACGAAGTACAGTTTTAAAACAAGAAGATTCCGCCTTTCTGCCAATAAAGTAACAAACCAGTTCTACAAAGAGGGACAGACAGAGGACCTGGATTTGATGTCCCTAACTCACCCTGGCACCTGTAGAGCAAGTTGGCCTGAGACCTCACAGGCCTCTCTACCTCAGTATCTACAAATGCATGGCTTGGTCTCCATAAAGGTGTGGATGCTCCTCCAAGTGTTGACAAACTAGTGCAGATTATGTTCTCAACATGCAAATTATCCCTGTGAACTTTCCTTCCCTCCTACCCAGGGTGACCCAGATGCATTGAATTAGAAAGTGCCCACAGGTGACTTAATAGCAGTTTTGACAAAACCATAAACTAGAAAGAGTGCTTCACACAAACAAAGAAGCATGATGTCACAGAAGGCTCGAAGACAACAAAGAAATTCATGTTTGGAAAATGGCCTACAATGCACTGGCCCTTCCTGATAGGTTAGGAAAGCACAGTTTTTATTTAAAAATAAAAACTAAAAAACAATCAATGGAAAATAAGAAGCAAAACGAATTCTTTCAAAACCTCTCAAAAGAAACTGTTTAAACAGAAATTTGGGGAGAAGGGGGTGGGAGAGGCTGTTTTCCTCAGGGCTGGCCCAGCCTTGATAGAGGGGCTGTCTTTTCATGTGGCCCTGTAGAAACAGCAGAGCCATTATCGCTGCTGATAATGACCAGCAGATTTGGATGAGATTATTGCACATTGCCAGTTCTCAGACTCTGGGCTTGTGTAATTGGGTGTGTCAATCTATGTCACTCCACAGATGGTTATTAAGCTAGCTACAACTTCCCTAAATCTATCTTTCAGGAGGCCTGAGCAGAACTCTGGATATCTATTCTCTGCCAACTGAGAAGAGGCACAGAGATAAACATCTTTTCTGGAAAAAAAAAAAAAAAGGTTCCAAAGTCTACTGTTCCTACACACACACACACACACACACACACACACACACACACACACACCTATCGTCCTATTAGGCATGCCTAATTTCTTATTCAGATACCCAAATTCTCAAATTTAAAACCACCCGTTTAGAAGGTAACAAAGCTACTAATGTATTCCCTCCTCCCCTTCTAGAGCCTGTTACCTGCCTAGGTGGGCCCTGAACTCACAATCCTCCTGCTTTGGCTTCCTGAATACTAGGATTCAGCACAACCACATCTAGCGTCCCCAGTTTCCTATAAAAAGGTTATACAAATGTTGGAGAGCCTTCTCTTTCTCGGGAGCCATCCTGCTATCAGAGTTCTAGAGATTACCGCAGCAGAGACTCTGCTGCTTCCCTCTTCCTAGAGAGCAGAGTGTCAGCATCCTGAAGACAGCAGTCTTCACCAAGGAGCTCCACTGACCAAGCACAATGTCCAGCTAGACTGCTGCAGGAGTCAAACGGTAGTCCTTTCGTGTTTTGTGGGTGTCAAACTTTTAACTAGCCCCTCACACGTGTGACAACTAGGGCATTTTAGGAGGGTTCCCTTGAATAAAAGGCGCCATGGATGTAGACAAGGGCTTTCATATCACCATTACTTTAGGACTGATCTACATACCTGGAAACACAGTAGGAGTGTGTGGGTTTTCCTCTCTCCTGAATATTCAGCAGCTAACATTTTAGCCACCATGCATTTTTTTCCCTGAATGTATCACTTAGCACTCCCACAGAGCTTAAACACACACTTCCTTGTGAGTATACATGGACAACTACCATTACCAAAACATGTTCTATTTCCTCGTTTTGATGAAAAGAAGAAACTTGAAGTGCACTTGCATAAGTGACAGTGCAATATGGATACACCCATACATATATGAAATATGTTCTCTATTTAAATGCAATGTTGTAATGATTAAGGAAAGAAACGACGCCAGCTAGGGCTTAAAATCATATTAAGGAGGGGTTCCCGCTGTGTATTCTTGACAAACCTTAAGTAACTTTTTGAGAGAGAGAGAGAGAGAGAGAGAGAGAGAGAGAGAGAGAGAGAGAATTTATGCACACATGCCCATGATACATGTGCAATAGCACACATCTGGAGGTCATAGAGCAACTTTCAGAAATTGATTCTTTCCTTCTGCCATGTGGGTTCCAGAGGTCAAATAAATGCAGGCTGCTGGAAGCAAGCACCTTTATCTACTGAACCAACTCTGTCCTTTGGTTTGGATTTTTGAGACAGGGTCTCCCTGTAGCCTGGGCTGACTTGGAACTCACTATATAGTCCAGGCTGGCCTTGAACTAGCTGAGATCATCCCGCTTCAGCCTACTGAGGGCTGGGACTACTGGTGGGAGCAACCACATCCAGCTTAACCTTAAGGAACTTCAAGGAGCAGTCGCTCTGGCCCACATGGAAAGAAACGGAGCTTGACACATAAAGAATGGATGATAAACCAAAAAAAAAAAAAAAACAAAGGAGCTATAAGGGGAAAAAAAACATGAAGGTAAGTGAGCAGGTATATGGACCACAATATGGTGGCTTCAGCTGTGTCAGTGACACTTTCTGCCAGCTTTTCTTTGAGCGGGATAGGAACAAGTGGCTAGAGCAACCCTAGAGCAGCTAGAGCAGCTTTGGGGAAGTCTAACAGCTTTCTGGGGGAAAGAATTACTGAATCTTAACCAATGGGAACAGAAGGAAAGCCTTCCATATTGTGGGGACAGAATTCAATTGAGGGTGCTATGAAGAAAGCACGTGTTATCAGGAGATGAGCGATCGTCCGTGTAATAACCTGGGCTCCAGGCAATGAGTGATCATACGTGTAATAAACTGGGCTCCAGGCTGGGCTCTGTCAGATACTAACCATGTGATTTCAAAGAATTCCCTGAGATTCACCATTCTCATCTATAAAACTGGTATAACTAGCCTTCTTTCCCTGGCAGACTTGATTTGAGGCTCAAATAAGATAGGGGTTGAGTATAAACTGGGAAACACTATTTAATATAATTGTTTCATAAGAATAAAATTCCCAGTCTTAAAGTTCTACAAAAACAAAAAAGTCCTCACTCATCTCTGGACAGAAATGATAAATAGTAGCATGGTTTAAATTAGGAAAGCCCCTTCCCCAGCCCACATGGCACAGAAAGCATAGAGCATGAGGTGATGTAACATCAACCCTTCTGAAAGCAGCTTCCCCACTGTTCCCCAGCTGTCTCAACCATACTCGGGAATCAGATGCCAGAGCAGGCCCCAAACCCGCTAGCCTTCTCTGTCACAAACTTCATCAGAGGCCGCTTCACACACCTGTTCCACATTCCCTGCAATGCTGAAAACCAACAGCTTCCTAGCACTTCGAACCTGACTGCCACGGATTTAGGGGTTAAACACAGAAGCAATCCCACCAAGTTGCATTGCACTGAAAGCTTCTTCAGCTTTGCTGTGAAATCCTGAAGAGTATTTTTCTATGAATCAACACACTGAACTAACCTACAAGCAAGAGTACCAAACAGTAACGCTTTCAACTCGCACGTCCAGTATTGGGTAATCCTGCCTTGGCAGTGGAGCAGAGCTTCTCGGGGGTCCCTGAAACAAACCGTCCAGAGGAGAAAATTCTCAATGTGGAATTACCATGAGGTACCTTTGGGTATCTACTTTGTGCCCAGAGCTAGGCAGGCATAATTAAATGTTGTTTGCGTCTTTAAAAGCACTCACTTTGCAGGTACTTATTACTATTACATTGCCCAGATGAGAGAACTGAGGCCTGGAGATGTTAAGGGCTTGTCTGATGTTCTCAGCTGATAAGAACCAAAGCCAAGTCTGTCTAGCTCCAAAATTCACCTGCACAGGCAGCTAGAGACAGCCCACGTGCTCCAGAAAGGGTATCTAAAGTCCTTCTGATGGGTGCTTAGAAAGTCAGTGTTGACTGCCATCTACTTTCCATTATGCTACTGCCAACCATTCTCCCCCCCCCACCTCCTACTGCTCAACGGGTGGTAAATACAGTAAAATCCTTGCAAGAAAGTCAGTAAATCTGAAAGGACTCCTGTTTGCGTCCCCAGGCAGCCTGCGTTGCAGAGCAGAAGGGATATATACTCTGGATCCCCTTCTGGTGTCAAGCATTCTTCTCATACACATTAGTGCGAAGGACTGCCAGTTTCCAGTATCAGAGTATGGTCAGAAGGGAAAGTTCTTGGAAAAGGCAAATTGTTCTCATTTTTGTCCTGGATTAACAGGTGCAGAATACCATACACAATTCCAAAGTTCCTGGGCAGGGCAGGTTGGAACTGGGTAGTTCAGTATCTGGTTATGCAGGTTGGAACTGGGTACTTTTAGTACCTGGTGAGGTGGGTTAGAACTGGGTAGTTTTAGTGTCTGGTAGGGCGGTTTGGAAGTGTATAGATTTAGTGTCTGTTCAGGTGGGTTGGAAGTGGGTAGTTTTAATGGCAGGCTGTGTTCATTGTTGAGAGACTGTGCATTCCAATCATTTTACACTGTGTCTCATGTCTCTTTTTGAAGGACACAGTAAGATACAACTGCACAGTCCAGAGAAAGCTATTTGGACACAAACAGCCTGCCAGAAAACATTTCTGAGCACAAATAGGACTCCAGGTTACCACTTCAATCTTTCTAAACTTTTTCTTATTACAAAAAAAAAAAGAAAAAGAAAGAAAGAAAGAAAGAAAGCCATACATAGTCATTCCCGGTCCATTCTACTGAAGAATTTCTTTGGGAGAAGTCAAGAAAACACAGAAAAGGCCACTAAACAACTTTTGTTTTGTATTATTATCTACATAAATACAACACTTCCTAGTAAGAAAAAGATTTAGAAAAAAACTAGAATTCTTCCAAATGGAAGTGGGTAGTTTTGATAATTTCCATATTACGAAGGTAATTTGTTCAGAGTTAAGATATTGCTAAGAAGAATAAAGCATCAAGTCAGTACACAAATTATTAAACTCAAAGCTGCCATTAGTGGGACTACAGAATCCCACCAGACTGCCCTGTAGTTGGGAGCCAGCTTTGGAGTCAGGCTGGTGGGGCTCAGGCTAGGAGGGCTACATGCATGGCCATTCCCTGGCCTTTCTGTGACCAGGATTCATAATGACTATCTAAGGACTGAAGGAAATGAGTATTGTCTTCCCAAGCATCTGTCACCTCATAAATCCTCAGTACATGGAAGCTACGGCAAGTCACACAAGCTCCATGAAGACGGAGGTTTCTGTCTCTTTATTAACAAGGAGACATGTATTGGATCAGCTTCCACAGAGACACTGTAGTTTCTACAGTGGCATTCCTATGTACCCGTGCTACTTCCAAATGCTCCTCCCCTTAGTACAGTTCTTCTCAATAAGAAACTTCAACTGCTCTTTAGAAAGATCCAAATTATAGGAAACACATTTTAAGTGTTTTAAAGATATCTGTGTTAACATGAACACGCTTAACCATGTGCTTACCAATAATTATAAATACCTCAGACTTTAAAAGAAAACCTTTCGTAGCACTCACACAGTGGAAAAACAAAAGTCTTAAAAATAATTATAGAGGGAGCAGAAGGGAGTGGTTGCTAGAAGGTGGCTTACAAAAATCTGCCAAGTAGAATTTGGAGTTTTGTCTTAAAACAAAACAAAACAAAAATCCTGACAACCATTTGTCCAAGGCTGCCAAGACTTGAGATAAGCACACTGTCATGGGAAACAAATGGTAAACTCCATCTGAGATGGCAGCTCAGCTCCCAGTCCTGGCGGATCCAACTCCGGATCACCCACTGGTGATCCTCAGACCCACGGGGTTATCCTCACAATGACAAAGAAGTCCAAAGGGACAAGGAGGAGCCCTCAGGATATGTGTTCTCCACTTTAGAGGCAGCTTCAAAATGGCTATGCCTCTGCTCTCCCCACACCCCTCATACTCCTTCACTGAAATTAGCCTTCAGACCTCAAAGCCCAAGAGTCAACACAATGACACACCCCTGAGGAGCAGTGAGCACAGACAAAAAAAAAAAACAAAACCAAAAAAAACCGCCTGACCAAGAATCAGAAGCATGGATTCTGGACCTGACCCTAGCCTGACTCCCATCCCTTTGGCAGCCACTCTGTTTCTATAGGCTTCAGTTTCTCCATCTTTAAACTAGGTGTGGAATAGGTGGGTAACTCCCAGCTGAGATTTCTGAGCCTCCAGTAGCTTCTGGGGTTGCAATGAGAGATGTGGGATATTTATATTATTTTGTAATGTCTAACAGAAATAACAAATTGAGTATTCTTGCCTGAGTGATGTTCCTCGCAGGAATATCTGTCCTATCAAGACTTATCTAGAGTAAACATGAACCTTGGAGCTGGAGAGATGGCTCAGTGTTTAAGAGTACTTACTGCTCTTTCAGAAGGAGCAGGTTCAGCTCCCAGCATGCACTTCAGGTAGCTCATAACCACCTGTAACTTGGAGGGGATCTGACATCCTCTTCCGACCTCTGAGGACACCCACACATTAAAAAAAAAAAAAAGAAAAGCGCATAAAATAAACTTAAAAAAATAAAAAAGTTCTGAACTATTCTCAGATCTATGCCTTGGCAGGGGGATCACAGTACATATAACAACAATGCCTGGTTAAAAAGTAACGGCAAAATAATTTACCACCTACCAGGCAGTACTCAAAACTTGTCCAAGCTGTAATGACACTCCATGAAGGCAAGAACCTTGAATGTGATGCTTTTCAACAGTCTCCAAGTCAGAAGAGACCAGGGAACAGTCCCTGCCCGGCCAGCAAAGCTGAAGTCCCTCCTGGTCCTTCACCCAGGACTGCAGTCACTCGTTCACACTTGACTGCAGAAGATGGATGGAGCATTCCATTCCACAGCAATGAACGGGCAGACCACGCTGTGACCTAAAGGAACAGCACTGCCAAGTCCTTACCACACTCACTTTGTTCCAGACACTGTCCTGTGAGTCTAACAGACTTATTTAACATTCCCAACAAACCCCCACATCACATGCTGCTACCATCCTCATTGCAGACAAAAAAAAAAAAGAAAAAAAAAAAAAGAACGGATGCACAAAGAACTAAAGAAACCTGTCCAAAGACAGGAGCTAGCAGGTGGGTGCCACACTTGTCAGTATCCCCACCCTCTCCCACAAAGCTGACAACTTCCTCTCAAAGGCTCTATACACAGGAATGTCCCAAGGAGAGCCAGAGTCAGGGGGCTTCTAAGAGAGCTCAAGGCTGAGACCCACGTGGGCCTAATGGGACCTCCTGCCAGTCTCCCTGAATCCTATTTGCTTGCCCTGGCCTAGAAGAGGCCAGAGCCACAGCTGCAACTGCCAGCTGACACCCATCCAGACTCTTACTGAACAGAAGACACGGGTCCCCCGCCGGCTCTTCAAAAAAGGTATTTTGTGACTTAGTGTTTAGTTATTCGTATCAAAAATGTGTGTGCGATGTCTTTGAATATGGAAGAATATTGGGATTGTACCTATTTCTGAATCTAAACTAAGCCAATTACTAATTGTAGTATCCTGAGCCTCAGTTTCCCTGTCCGCCCTCTATATTCCATGGAAGCTATGAAGTGTGCACAGAGTACTGTGGCTACAGAGGCCCATTCTGAGCTCCAAATGCCTTACCCTACACAATGCATGTGAATACTGTCTACCCCAGAGGACAGCCATTGAGCGCAATGAGGAGGTACTTACAAAGTAGGAGCTCCATGGAGGTTTTTTGTTTTGGAGGGTTTTTTTTGTTTTTGTTTTGTTGAGAAAGAAAAGTAACATTTAAAAAAAAAAAATCAAGATGTGAGTTTCAGTGCCTGCCCTGCCCTCCATCATCTAGGAACAAACAACAGGACACAAGGGCAAGCCACCTGACCCCTAGGAGGCTCAGCTCCAGCAAAGTTTTGTGGGGATTAAAGGAGCAACTGCTGGGAGACATTCTTTGAACTACACGGGGCTGTATTGATGTTGGAGGTTGTTGTACTTTATAAAAATAATGTTTATGTTAATTATATTTGCTGGTCATTCCACTACTAGCTCATGTTTTAAATGGAAAAACTGAGGCAGTGTAATGTCAAGTCACAGCAGGAAGGCTGATGGTTCCAAACACAGGGTGGCGTCAAGGGCTAGGCCAAAATAAATCCAGGCCAGGACAAAGCTGAAAAAAAAAAAAACGAGCACATCTTAAAGGAGAAAGATAGGAACACATTCTCCAGCCTATGCAATCCACAGCCTCACCGGCTGGCTGAGCCTCTCAGGGGGGAATCAGGAGTCACAAGTCTCTACTTCCTCCCAAAGATAGAACTGAACTTCAGGGTGAGAAAGAATTGTACTATCCAATCTCTTTGCCCATCTATAAATTAATTATGTCGAAGGGGCACAAAAACGAAAACAAAGACCAGTAGTCACAAATTAAGAGTCCCAGCCTGGCTGGCATTCTCCTAGTCATCTCATTAAAAACAAAGAAAGAAAAAAAGAAAGAAGGAAGGAGAGAGAGAGAAGGAAAGAAAGAAAGAAAGAAAGAAAGAAAGAAAGAAAGAAAGAAAGGTTGCAGTCCTTTAGTTTCCTTCTTTGGTTGGTCAGAAATGTCCTCACTGCCCAGGTCTCCTTGTGCTAAATATGGTAATTAAATTCCAGTGATACTTAAGCATTCATACAGCCTGGAATTACTCTGAAGCAAACACTTGAGACCTGCAAGGCTTCAGCATAGAGCCATTCAACTGGAGCACTCCATGTCAAAAACAGTGGGGTGTCTTAAGAACACACAAGCTTGCAAAAAGCAATCTACTCCTCTTTATTGCAACATTCTTCAGCAGCAACACTGATCACTTCCCCGCTGTGTACACAGCTCTGCACCCGGGCAGTGGAGGCTGGACTGAGAAATGGAAGAAACAGGTGGTGTCCACAGGGAGCCAAAACAACAGGTTGCTTCAGTCAATTCCATCCCACAACTAATCAATTTGGTGAGGGTAGAGGGAAGGGAATCTTAGTCATCCTGTTGTCTGGCTGCACTAACTGCCCTGACCACTGTCCAGGCTTACCCCACCCCAGTTAGGTCAAAGTGTCAGAATTAGCGGTGAGTGGCAGACACGATGTTAGTTTTGCCTTTCAGAGTGTTATATGCTTCATTTTTTTTTTTTTTTTTTTGGACAATCGAAAAGACAGGACAGTAGTTGAGTAACATACCATTTGCTTCCAAGATCTTTTTTTATCCCATATTACAGTAAATGGTAAATGTATGCTTTCTTGGTGCATATAATCAGCAACATGTTATATGATAACGTCAGATCCGAATTTTAAAACACCAACCAGGCAATGGTAGTGCTTGCTTATAATCCCACCTCTAGGGAGATAATGGCAGGAGGATCAAGAGTTCAAAGCTATCCTAGGCGGTGGTGGCACATAGGCCTTTAATCCCAGCACTTGGGAGGTAGAGGCAGGTGGATCTCAGTGAGTTCTAAGGCCAGCCTGGTCTACAAAGCAAGTTCCAGGACAGCCTGGACTGTTACACAGAGAAACCCTATCTCAAAAAAAAAGAGTTCAAAATTAGCCTCCACTACCTAGTGAATTTGAAACCAGCCTGCCTCAAAAATCAGAACTAAATAACACCACCAAAAATGAACTTTAAAGTAGCTATAGAAGTAGAGCATGGTGGCACACATTTTTAATTCCAGTACTCAGGGGGCAGAGGCAAATGGATCCTGTGAGTCTGAGGTCAGCAGGGGCTACAAAGCAAGTTCCAGGATGGTCAGGGCTGTTATGCAGAGAAGCCGTCTCAAAACAAAACAAAACAAAACAAAAAAAATAGCAATAGATACTTCTTAACATACATATTTCTAAAACTGGCTGAGGTCATGCACACACCTTTAATCCCAGCAGAACCAAGGAGGATCTCTGAATTCAGGCCAGCCAGGGCTACACAGTAAGAAGGTTGGCCAAGCCCTTTAGAATTCCAAAGATGAAAACAATTAACTTATGAAAGGAAAATTACTAACACCAAATTTGATAGTGTGTACATGTTTATCTGCTTTGCTTCTTAGTTGGGTCTTATAATGCATTGAGAGAAGCAGAAACAGCACAGGTTGGGTTTGGTTGACCGGCTTTGGTGCTGGGCAACAGGGTCCAGCTCTTATGTACTGCAAATTGCCAGGCATACTGCTAACATTTTTAAAGCAGATGAAGGAACAACACCCTGAATACTTAAAGAGCTTTTTCAGATCAGATACATGGGCAAAAGACACAGTTGGGTAAACAAACAGAAGGGAAGAAAGGGTATTATAAATGTTCACTGAGATTTTTTTTTTTTAATTACACTACTCACAACAAGAGAGGAGATAGGATTCACCATTTACCAGGTAACAAAGAACTACTTAAATGGCTGGGAACATTGGCAGCCTCACTTTCTGCTAAGGAGAATATAACTGGGTCAAACTATGAAAAGCAACATAGCAGTGTTTCTTAAAATCTTCTGGATTTCAGTTGAAATAAGTGGTTTTTTAAAGATTTGTTTTTATTTTATGTGTATGGGGGTTGTACCTCCATGTATATGTCTATACAGCATGTGTGTGCAGGGCCCACAGAGGTTAGAAGAAGGTATTGGACCCTTGGAACTAGAGCTACAGATGGTTGAGAGCCATCTGATTTGGTTGCTGGGAATCAAACCCAGGAACTCTGGAAGAGCATCCAGCGCTCTCAACCCCTGAGCCATCTCTCCAGTCCCTACAAGAACATTCATCACAGCATTCTTGATCATTATGATACCTGGAAACTAAAGATGTAGTCCCACGAAAAAGAAGACTAGTAGACCCTTAAGACAGTACAGTGTGTAGTCTTTGAAGCCATATTCTTAAAATATATTTATAAACATGGGAGAAATGTTCACATTAATTTTATTGGTACGGGAGATGGTAAAACTATATGTATTTTAAAATCCCAATTAAAGTTTTATAATAGACATTGAAAATGAGAAAAGTAACTGTAAGCCATCAAAATGTTAACCACAAATTTGGCTTAGAGATGATGGATTACTGAAGATGTTCATTTTCTCAGGTGGCCCTACTTTTTAAAGATCTCTTCCCCTTATTTTTAGATACCCCTCTTAGATAGAAATTGATGGAATCCCAAAGAGCAAAGCTTCCTCCTGCATGTAAATGATTCTTATCTCTACATGGAATGGAGGGGAGAAGTTGGACCCAACCAAATTTGTAGCCAAAGGAGAGAGGTCAAAACACATGAACCTATTCTTTATTTAATCACTAGAATCAAATTTATAAAAACACTTTAAACAGGAACCTCAGGTATAGTGAATGCATATAACTTTTCAAATGTATAATATAGTAACTTTTAAATGTATAGTAACTTTTGAAATCTAAAGGAAACAAAATATATGCATGCATACCAAAACAGTGACAATACTGTGACTGTATTTTTCTGATTGCTCAAACATACCTATAAGAGTTCTCAATGTAACTACCTTTAAAATCACATATACACACAAAATCTTGTAAAGGTGCCAGGGAAAATCAACACAGTATAAATATGAGTTAATTATATGTAAACATAAGGAATAATTCCATTGCTATGTAAACCTACCTGAGTGAAACTGTTACAATGTTTGTTTTTAGTTACAACCATTTTCCTTAATAGTTAGGAAGTGTCACAAGGAAGGGCTTTAAGTGGTTACTTGCTTTATTTAGAGAGGACAGGGTCTTCCTATATGGTTGGGCTGCACTGTTCTCATAGCAGCTCTTCTGCCTCAGCCTCAAGAGCGCTAGGATTTGGTAAGCACCAGAATATTCAACTGTCCCCTGCTTTGAATAGTAACATAACGACAAAAACTTGGACTGGGCACATCACATGTTGTTATTTTTCCTTCAAATCTTCATAAAAGATTTGCAAGTGTTTTAAATGTTGCAAGAAAGTAAATCTCTTTAATGTGTCCCACTTAAAGAAGAGCCATTGAGTAGAGCATTGGTGGCACATGCCTTTAATCCCAGCACTTGGGAGGAAGAGGCAGGGGATCAGGGGATTTCTGTGAGTTCGAGACCAGCCTGGTCTACAATAGCTAGTTCCAGGACAGCCTCCAAAGCCACAGAGAAACCCTGTCTCGGGGGAAAAAAAAAAAAGAAGAAGAAGAAGAGCCATCAAGGCAGTGGGACCAGGATTTATTCCTAGTGCTTGAACTGGCTTTTTGGCTTTTTGGAGCCCATTCTCTTATAAGGGATACTTTGCTCAGCCTAGATATAGCCAGGAGGGCCTTGGTCCTGCCTCAAAGTGATGCTGACTCCCCACGGGAAGCTTTACCCTCTGAGGAGTTGAAGGGGGTGGAGTAGGGGGAAGATGGAGAGAGCAGGAAAGGAGGAGGGAGTGGGGCACTGGGATTGGTATGTAAAAGGAGAAAACATTGTTTTAATTTTTTATAAAAAAAGTTTAAAAAAAGAAGAGCAAGTGAATGAACAGCCATGTTCACTGCAAAGAAAAACATATAAAAATTCATAATGAAGACAGCATGTCCTGAAACCTCAGTGAGACTTGGCATTTTCCAAACAAATATATCTGAGAAAAAAGGCCCCCTGCAGCATGGTCACCTCAGAGGAGTTAACCCATCAATACCTGCTGAGTAGAGCATTTAATAGGAGACAGCAAGACTGCAGACAGACAAGATTTCTCCTGCTAGGAAGTAGACTGGAAATACTTGTCACCTAAATGCTGTTCAGAATCTTCTCACAGAGAGAAAGGGGAGGAGAACCAAAATGAAAAGGAAGCAAACCACACCATTTAAAAATACACCTGCATCTGAAAAAGGCCTTATACTTTAGAAGACAACCACAGCTGTGTGTTCAACACCTTATCTGGCAAGCAAAACTGTATTTAAAGGGGATGCTATTTGTTAAATGAAGACATATTATTAAGGAGACAATATCTGACTCCAACCAAAATAGTCTCATCGTGTTTCCCTTACCTCACAAAACACACATACTTTCTTCATATGAATAAACATGTCTATGAGTGGGAGAGTTACTCTTACCCCAGAAACAGGTTCTGCAACACCACACACCCAACCTGTCTTTGTGTGGCAATGAGTCCACCCTGGCATGATGTTTGTCCAATATATTCAAAGAACCCAGAGTTACTACTCAGTTGCCAACAACCTGTAGAAGGAACTGACTTTGAGACCAGAAACCTCTCCAGGCAGTCCTCCGGGGAACTGGGCTTCAGTCTCCTGGAAGATGGGCCCAGGCCCTCGGTGCCTGCTTGAAAGACTAAAAGCACCCATCCCCTCAGCAAAGGTAAACTGGTCTATAGTGCCAGAGGCCAGAGGCCAGTGGAACCACCACCGGCAACTACCAAGACTTTGTTCAATCTCTCCTGGTAGCAAATAAGTGTTTGCGAAGCCGGCACAACAGGGTTTTGCCAAGACAAGTAAAACAGGGTGAGGGCTATGTCAGCGTGATTAATCAATGCCACCTGCAGTGGCGACTCAGGGTGTGTCCACAGCACACACCCCCCATGCCTGTGATGAGAAGCCCTTTCAGCCACTGAGAACTGGATCTTCCAAGGAAGACAGTTTCCAACCTAATAATGCGTCCTGTAGCAAGCCTGCCATGCAAGGCTGAGGCCACACTGCCTTCTCACCACAAACCCACTAACAGCCACCACCACATGTGCCAATTTTATATTCACACCCGCCCCCACCAGACAAGGGGGTCTTTGTCTTCTCCCCAAGTTTTTTTTTTCCCTATGTTACAACAGAGAAAAGAAAATAGCATACAGTGCAGAATAGAAGAGAAGCCTCCCCCACTCTATCCCCTCTCCCCAACCCCAGGGTGGGAGGGCTAGGGCTACTGTTGAGTCTCAGATCCTGGGTGTACTCCCCTAGACTCCACTGCTCTTAGTCACTGAAACTACAGGAAACTGCTTTCAGAGAGGGCAGATAAATGGCTAGATGGCTTTCATACTATCATCATGTACCCATTTGTCTCATCCCTGTGATGATACCAGTCCTGGGGGCACAACCCTAACTTCTACTTTGGGTGCCATTCCCACACACTGTAGATTAAATTTCCCTGCATTGAAACACAAATTAAGCCTGGCAATACACCCAAATCCCTTAACATAGCACCAATCTTAGAGGCCATGGTCATCAAAGGAATTTACACAAATATCCCTGGTCCCCTCAAACTGCAAGCCAATTGATACCTTTGGTCTTCCAGCCAGCATGAGGGCCTGGGTCCCTCCCTCTTCCAGTGCACTGAAGCCCAGGTCCCCAGAGGTCTGCCTTGGACAGTTTCTGGTCTCCGTCAGTTCCTTCTGCAGGTTGTTGGTAACTGAGCAATAACTCTGGCCACTGTATTCAGTTCATAAAAAATGAATACATTCACTGCTTTGCTCACTCTAGCTCTCAAAACCCCTCTTTGTTTCTTCACTTTGCTTTTGAAGGAGTGTTATAGGTAATAATTCCTTCAAAAAGGGAAGGGAAGGGCAGGGGGACAGCAAACCTCCTGCCGATGCCAAGGAACACTGTGCAGCCTGACCTATCAGAGCCCAAAGGACATCCTTCTGCTTCTAAAGCCACTTCTTTCTTTCCATCAAAGGCAGTAACATGAAGTGCCATGGTAAAAGACCGATCCTGGGCCCTTCTTGTGTAATATTCTGTTCAAGGGGCCTTTGATTCTTCCATGATTCTCCTTCATGTGTTAGAATATCCCTAATCGGTACTTCCAGCAGAATGATGGCTTGTTCCTCTAATCCCAAGCCCAAGGAACTGTAAATTCAAGGCCAGCCTGGAATACACAGTGAGTTCTAGGCCAATCTAAGCTACAGAATAAGACCCTCTCTCAAAAAAAAAAAAAAAAAAAAAAATCCAGATTGCCTGAAATCAATGTCTTTGTCTCTCTTTACGCTGATGCACTCAAGAGAAATTGCTGCCACCAACTTGTGTTCACAGGTTAACAAAATAGATATCCTCCAAGGAAGCATCTATCACTCGGGCTAAAAACAGTGCTACTGACTGTGAACCCCCTGTGCAGTCTGGTATCTGAGTAACACTGACGGAGGGAAGGGAGGCTGCCACCAAAGACATACATTATACATACATCAACTTTATTAGCCTTATGGTGATAGTAGAGTGGTACCCTCCCTTTCAAGCTATCACTGGAGAAGACATAGATATGTGTATGTACATGTTCCTGTGACTGTCTGTCATGTGTGTGTCAGTGCCCATGGCAAAGGGCATCAGGTCCCCCTGGAACTGGAGTTACAGATGGTCCTGAGACACCATGAGCTGGGAACCGGACTTGTGTCCTTTACAAGAGCAGCAAGCACTCTCAATCCCTGATCCACTTCTTCAGCCCCATCTACCTTACTCTTTAAGAAAGACCTCTCACTAAACCTAGAGTTCACTGTTTCAGCTGGACTGCTTGGCCAGCAAACTCCCAGGATCCTCCTATGTCCACCCCCCAGCTCTGGAATTAGAAATACACATCACCACAGCCATTGATTATGTGAGTGCTAGGAATCCAAACTCAGGTCCTCTTGCTCATACAGCAGGCACTCTACCCACTGAGCTACCTCCCAGTCCTTAATTTGACAATAACTTGGACATACAAATTCCCAGACATAACTCTAGACCCATGGAGTCAGACTACACAAGACAATCATGGGGTTTTTGTTTTTGTTTTTGTTTTTGTTTTGTTTTGTTTTGTTTTACAGGAGGATCCAGGGAAACTGGAGAACAAAGTCTTTCCTCCCCAGGGACCTCTGGAAAGAGAGGTATGAACACACAGGCTTAAGGCAGTTCACCTGAACGGCCATCCTGGACAGGACCACACTCATGTTCCTCACAGGTCCCACTCCTTTTATGGAAAGAGGGTGTCACTTCAGTGAACAGTACACAGGGACCCTTTTTAGACCTCTGTCGCCCACACGAAGCTCGGGACTTCGAGAGACAAATTCCAGAGATGATAACGAGTGGAAATCGAAAGAGGGAAGCAATCTGTTGAATACGAATTAGAGGAGGCCAAAGGATGACCGTGCTGCCTCTTGACGGTAGACACAAGCATGATGCCCCTTAGCCAGGATGTCACAAGAGATCAGATCTAGCATTGGATAACACAGGATGACCAAGAGTTCAAAACCAGCCCTGTCTCAAAAGGCAGCAGGTAATATAAGTCTGTAGACCCAATGAGCTTTCAGTTGATGCTCAGTCTTAAGGGAGAAGGTGTGGAGGGAGACACGGGACTCACCAGCTGCTCTCCCACACAAAGCCCCAGAGTAGCAGAGCAAGTCCAAGTCACAAGTGCTCAACCAAGACCTTCTACACAGGCAGCTCTGCACACTGGGCACATGCTGCCAATGCCCTGCAGGACAGAAAAGGGTTGTGTATGGCACAGCACCTCCCTCAAAGAGTAGAACTGTGTCAGAGACCAATCACATGTAGTTGTCTCAAAATTTTTTATTCATCATGTCTTATCCTTTGGGGGGGAGGGGGTTACTTTGTTGTTATTGTTGTTTAGTTTGATATGGTTTGATGGTGACATTCCATAAAACACAAGCACACACACACACACACACACACACACACACACACACACACACACACTAAAAGTACAATGCTATTAGGCTGGTACAGAATTGCAATATCAAGTGTAGGTTGAAAAGCTCAAAAACACCAAGACAAACCTAACGCCAAAGAAAAATATACTATTCCAAAAATGAACCCAAGCTGTCCCCCAAATGAATGACTTCTATAGTAAGGTAAATCTGAACAAAACTGCGACAAGTGCTGGCTGGTGGCCACAACCAGGAGAGGTTGAGGCAAGGGTGAATGCCAGACTCCAAGTGAGATTCCAAACTCGGAATGACCTTTTCAACAGCAGAAATGATCAGAAAAGAAACAAACACACACACACACACACACACACACACACACACACACACACACAGAGTCAAAATGGAAGGCTAAACAAAACATCTGGGAAAGTGAAAACTTTGGTTTTTCCCCAGATGTAAGGTAACCAAAGGCTCTTGCAAATAGCACTTAAAAGCCATCCAGAAAGGCTGCAGTGGTCTACAATAAAAAAAGGCACAATTCTATCCCTCAAGCACACACTAACAATACGTACTTGGGGATGTGTTTCTGTGCACATAAGTTCATGTGTGCAAGAGAGGGAAGCAGTATGGAGGGGGAACAAGGTGCTAGACCCGACCCGAGGCCCTGAAGAAAGAAAATATAGTCACAACTCTGTAACCAGCCCTGTGACCAGTGACAAAGTCCATGAGAAAGTAGATGACCAAAACAGGGGCTCCCTGCAAGGTCACCAAATCAATTAATAACAGACCTGGAGGAGCCTTCTGGTCTTCTGGCTCCCAGCTTAGTGGCCTGACTAAAGTGGATGATGCATACAGTGGACTGATGCAGAGGGAAGTACAAGCGGCGGATCCAGAAAGTTCAGGAGGAGAGGGAACAGATCTATCTGAGCCGTCCAGACAGAGCTATCAAGAAAGGAAACAATTACACATGGACTGTAAATAAGCATAAAAATGCGTTCTCATCCAAATCATGCCTTAGAGGTAGGTAGGGGTGTGTGTGTGTGTGTGTGTGTGTGTGTGTGTGTGTGTGTGTGTGTGTGTGTGTGTGCGCGCGCGCGCACGCTCGCGCACGAGCGCGTGCACATATCTTTCTGAGAAAATCTATAAAAAATTCAAAATTCATGTGTTTATGACATCTGAAGAAGAACCTTTAGCAGAGGGGGGAAACAGGGTACAATATCAGCCAAATATGTAAAACCTTCAAGAGGCAGTTGTGCCCAAGAAGGAACAAATTATAGTCTACAGCTTTCATGTTAGCCAGTTTCTGAATTCCTTGAGGTTCAGAAGGGTTAATCTCTGGAATGGCTGGCTAAAACTAGGTTCAATGTGGAAATTATTAAAATCTAAAATCTAAATACATCCCGAAGGCAGATAAAGTGGAATTAATCAGAGATTGCCCTACCAGGTCACTATGCCAGAATCAATTGTAAATCTTTTTTTTTTTTTTTTTTTTCTTTTCTTAACAGATTCTACTGTGTCAGAATCCCAGGGTGATGACTGTGAAAACCACTCCAGTGGGTCAGCCACTGCCTGGACAAGGAGCTCCGTTCCACCACAATGGAAGGGGCAGGAAGGAGTGTCACCAGGAATGGCAGAGAGTGGGAACTAGATCAATGCAAATTTTGTGGGCAAAATAAAATTTCTGTGGGTGTGATATTTTTAAAATGTATTGTGAGGCTGCTCTCAAGCATCCAAGCATATCCCACTGCGTTTAGACATTCTTTAAAGGTCCTGAGATCAGTGACAATCCAGGTCAGCCAAGGCTGCTTCTCTGAGCAGTAACAAACCCACAGAGAAGGTGGATGAAAAGACACCAGCAAAATATTGGTAAATATTCTTTAAACATAAAACAAGAGATCCTGAAGCCCATCTGTCTCCCCTCCCGCCCCAAGGGAAAAAAATGGGCAATAGTTATAGGGTAAATTTTATCTCCACCCTAAACCTTGCTCTCTCATGGTAGAGATTCAACTGAGAACATGTCTAGGTGACAGTAAAAGCAGGGAGTCACTCCCACTGAAGAGCAAAGAGAAAACCAAGGTGGTGTGGGGGGGAGGGTTCAGGATAGCTGTTCAATCAGACAGATGGGTTGACAACTCCTTGCCCTAGGAACCAGTGATGATTAAATTAACAACTGGCCACCAGCCAAACACTCAAAAGTTAGGAGAGAGAGTTATAATTGGTACCTTGGCAAAACAGATCATAATAGATTAGGAAGATTCATTGCTAGACTCTGGAAAGATTTAAGATTTGTGCCAACAATGGGCTCTTCAATCGCTTCTATGACCATAGTTTGGCATCTAAAGAACACCTAAAACCCAAAATGCCTAATTTGAGCCAACTGGACTAACACTCAAATTCACCCCCCTAAATGATAATCAGTCATAGCAGTGGCTCATGGGAGCAGAAGTAGGCAAGATCAGTTCAATGTGCTGAGGTTCAACAAAGAAAGAAAGCCCATGTCCCATCATCACCCCATTTCTGACATCAGTCTTAGCACTTATGTTTGCAAACCACTTTATAGTCCCATTTACTAGCCCCTGCAATACTCTATTTTAAAAGGTTATTTTAATCCTGTTTCATAAGGCAAGAGACACCGATCATGAAGACTAAAGCTTACTAAGCAAAACAAGTCATGGTGGACCAAGGATTGTAATCCTCAGGGAAAAAAAAAAAAAATCACACTAATTATACACCTCTGTGCCCTAAATCTACACTCAGGGTCAACAGCTTCACTCAAAGAAAGGGGCAAGGCAAAAAATGCCACCACTGAGTTTCCAGTAAAAGTTTCAGAAACTGTTCATCCTTACACAGCCTCCTGGTCTGCTTCTGAAAACCTATGGACCCAGCAACGTAAGACATCTGAACTTCCCAAAAAGTATCTGGTTGGTGCTGAACAACCCAGCACTGTTTGCAGGTGATAAATAATCAAGTCCTGCTCAAAACATCTGCGACTGGCATGTCAGCTGCCTGTTACAATGAACAAAGACCGTATTTTTCTGAAACTCACCCTTTCCCTGAAAAGATGTACTAGGGTTTTTTGGGTTTTTTTTTTTTTAAGTTAACTCTTCTTTAGCAAAGGGGGCCCCTTGAGTTCAACAATCATATACAAGGCATACCCCACTGGAAGCGCAGACTTCGGTACCCTGAAAGAACTTTCTGAACATCTTTTAAGCGCTACAAGTTTAATATACATTCTTTTAATTAATCCTATTAGCTGGGTAATTTCATCCCCATTTTATTGGTGAGTTAATACAGCAGGGTTGAATCCAGGATTACAGAGCCGGGCTCCAAAGCCCAAGTTCTTTCCATACAACATTCCAAAGAAATGTAAAATCTAAAGATGTGGGTGGGGTGGGTTAAGTATGATTCGATTTCCTTTCCTGGCTCCCACCGTGTTAGAGAGGCTGCACGGAATAGTCAACCATGACCAGCCTTTCTAAGCAAGCACTTTGGATCAACGTCTCCACTTTTCCTCGCCTGCCCCTACCCCACCCCCAACGGTGCCAAAAGAGCAACAAGCTGCTGCCAGGTTGGAGGAGTTGGGGATTGTCACACCACATTCCTGGGGCTGGACGCGCACTGGAACCGCAGCAAGAGCTCCGCGCCTCGGAAAGAATAACAGCAGTTGAGATTTTCAATCATGTGGCTCAGCACGCTGCCACACCAGTTCCCCCACTGCTGCCTCCACCTCTCCAAGACCTGCGCCCCACGCCCAACTCCTCTCCGGGACAGACGAACCGATCCGGGTGTCAAAAGCCGGGCGCGCCGCAAGCCCCTGCCGCCTTCCCGGCCACACTCGCACCTCGGCCCGCTCGCTGCTCGCCCGGGACCCCGCAAACGCGGAACCGGAGACGCTAAGCGACGCCAAGATTCGAGGCCCGGAGGAGGCAGCTTAGAAAGCGCAGCCCGCGGAGACTAGAGCCAGAGGGATAGTCTCCCGGGCGCCCGGTACTCACCGCGCGCGGGGCCCGCGCCGCACAGCCAGAGCCACAGCAGCGCCCGCAACGCGGCGGGACGCAGAGAGGGCATCTTCTCGGCCACCGCCCGCGCAGATCCGCATGAGGAGCGGGTCCCGACCAGGAGCCCCGCTCTCGCGTGCGCTACCCTGCCCCCGCGGCTCGCCAAGCCCCCGAACTCCCGCTGCGCCGCCCCGGCACTCCGCGCAGCCAGGCCGCCGCCCGAAGTTTGGCTGAAAGTTTCTGGCTGCGCGGCGCGGCGCGGCGGAGCTAAGCGACTCGCGTGTCCTTCCGCCTCGGCCTCCTCCCACCGCGAGGCTCCGCCCCCGTCGCCGCCGCCGCCGCCGCAGCGCGCCCAGGGGTTTCCCGCAGAAAGAAGCGCCGGCCAGCTGCGTGCGGAGGGATCTGAGCGAGCAGCACACGGCACCCGGCTCTGCAGGCCCGCCCGGCTGAGCTCCGAGAAGGGGGTGGCCGAAGCGCCCCACATCAAACGCTGGTCTTTGCCGGGATCCTGATCTTGTAGGGAGAGGCAGACCTCATGCTCCATACACGTCCACACTCCTCGACTGGTCAGAGGAATGAGGGAGAGCAGAGACAGGGATGTTAAAGAAGGGCAGGGGGCAAAGGCGCCAAAGTCCTTCTAAGAGGACATTCCTTGAGATGCTCAGAGCCGTTAGTTCGTCCGTCTGTACGTACGTCCATCCATCTATCCGTCCTTAGTTCATTAAGTGTACAAAGTGCTTGGGACGCTGGAATCATCACTCTACGGGGTCAAGGAGAATTTAGGGGAGGCTTCTGTAGGACAAGTATGACAGCAGGAGCTCAAAACGCGAGTCAAAGGTGCAGAAAATGGTAAGAAGAGTCAGGTATACTCTCTGTAACCTATTAATCGCTGAGCGTCGAGAGCAACCCAAATGCCCCACCCTTGGGGACTAGATGAATAATGCATAATTATAAGTGAAGTGCAATACAGTTGAAAACACCACCAACTTCATATACGTCAACCTTAAAACCAAAATGATGATGAAAACACAAATTGCGGAGGGAGACTCTAAGAATACCACTTATATGTAAAAATTTCAAAACAACACTCTTCATTTCTTATGGATGTTTGTGTACACAGTTTTTAAAAGAAAGAAGAAGCTATTACCCTAAAAGTGGTTATTTCCAACGTGAGGGTGGAGGATGTGATCTGTTCTGGGTATTAATGAATTTGAAGAACAGATGAAATTAACAGCTACACCGAGTTGCATGAGCCACACAGAACTATGTGTACTTCTGTCTTCTTAACTACACTCGAAAGTCTTTACGGCCAAGGACCATAGCCTTCATCACCAGTGTCCACCGGATAGTAGATGGTGAACTAAAATGCAGAATACCACTCAGCAAGTGTAAGTCAGTATGAACATTAAAACTGTCTAAATAAGTACTACAGAGCAGAACTCGGAAGGTGGACAGACTCCTTGAGTTTGAAGCCAGCCTGGTCTACAAAGTGAGCTCCAGGTCAGCCACGGCTGTTATAGAAAGAAACCCTGTCTCCAAAAAACAAGAAAAAAAATGCTATAGGGGCTGGGGAAATGGTTCGGTGGGACCTGAGTTCAAATCCCCAATGCACATTAAAAGCCAGGTTTGACTATGTGTGTGCCTGAATCCGCTAAAGGGGTGGAGTTAGGAGGACCTCTGGGGCATACTGGCTGGCACCCTAGTTCAAAGTTCTGTAAGAGAACCCCTTCTCAAGAGGATAACATGGAGAGTGATAGAGAAGGATACCTGATATCCTCTGGCCTCCACACATACACAGTGCCTGTACATCATACACACACACACCATATACCACCCACATATAATACGTCATGCACACATACCATGTGCCACTTATATACAGTCATATACACTTGCATATTACTTTAGGAGAGATTAGCAAGTATTTACTATTACTACAGTCATGTTGAGATCCTAGAACCTCTTTTTAAAATAGAATAATTAAGGACTAGAAAGAGGGCTCAGCTGCTAAGAGTGTTGCTTGCTCACTCTTGCAGAGGACTTGGGCTCAATTCCCAGCACCCACATAGTGTTCTCAACTGTCTGTAATTCCAGTTCCAGAGGATCCAGCTCCTTCTGTGTCCACGGGCACCAGGCATGCACATGCTGTACAGATGCCAAAGCACCCATACACATAAAATTAAATTAAATTTAAACAGCATAGTTAGTAAAAGTCACTTTACAATTTCTGTCTATGCAGTGTTCAAAGAAAAATAATAACATTAACTTTCATTTGTTGACGCACAGTTTTACCAGTCTGATCATCCACTTTACTCACTAAGAGAGCAAATAGTGGGTTGCTGCATATAAATTTTAAATTGACCTGCAGAGATCAGATTTGTCACAGCCAAAGTATGTACAAAAGAAATAAAGGTACTGATCTCTGAATGGCAGCTCCAAAAATGACTGTAGCTATGACAATTATTAAAAGAGATATGTTCCTACCAGGGCTGGAGATACACTTCAGCAGGGAAAGTGCTTGCCTCACAAACACAGAGACCTGGGTTTGATCTCTTCTACCTTAGAAGGGAGAAGGTTGGAGAAAATGGCTTAATGGTTAAGAGCACAGTCTGCTTTTCCTCACGACCAGAGTTTGGTTCCCAGCACCCATGTCAAGTGACTCACACATCATAAAACTCCAGTTCTAGGGGGATCTAATACTTCTGGTCTCATGGGTATCCAAATATATGTACATGATCCCCACCATGTATGGTGTATATTAAAAACTAAATCTTAAAACAAAACAAAAACCAACCGTGGTGGCATGTGCTTCTAATCCGAGCATTAGGGAGACAGAGACAGGAAGATCCCAGGAGCTTGATAGCCAGTCAGTAGCATAACTGATGAGCTCTAGGCCAATGAGAGATCCTGTCTCAAAAGAGGTGGATGCCATGCCTGATATTAATACCCAAGATTATCTTCTGGCCTCTATACACATATACACATCTGCATGCATACCTGCAGATACACACACACACACACACACACACACACACACACACACACACACATGCATTCAAAAAGAAAGTATTACATGACTTATGTTGAATTGTTGGAATGTTAAACTTATTGCAGATGGTCCAGTAAGATAAATAATGCATAATATTATAAGTGAAAAAAGGAATAAAAAGGGACAAGTAAAAAAGATTATAATGCAGTCAAGAGTGCTGTGGGTTCAGCCTGAAAGTAGTCAGGGAAAGCTTCAGGAAGAAGCCAATAACAAATAAACTAAGAATTGAAGGATCAAATGATCAGTCAGATGAAGACACAACCCATTGAGTGAGCAGGAACTTCTCACATTTAGAGGCTTACATCTGTCCCAGGGACAGGACAGTGCCGGTGAAAGCAGATAAACAAAGGAGATCAGAGTTTGTGCCTGAACTGGGGAGACAAGGATCTAAGCAGGAGCTTTGGGAATGCAGAGCAGTGGGCGTGGTCTCTGGGATTAGTAATGAGACCATAATGAGAGAGCTAGAGTAACATCAAGGAATCAGCCATGACCTCAATACCTTGGGGCAGGAAGACGCCATTCCCAGATAAAGGCCAGCAAAGGAAGAGAAAGGTTTGTTGGAGGAGATAAGTAGGTAAGAAATCAGCATAGCTGGAAGGGGACACTGTGTTTAGGAGTTAGAGCAGTTGTCTACCTTTGGGAGAGCGGGGTGTAATCTGGCTGATTCACAGTGTCACCGCCACCTTCTTCTCTTGCAATTGGCCTCTTCTCTGGGTGACGTCTAAATGTTTCTATATGCATCTGTTTTCCGGCTGTCTATCAGAAGCCAGAGTGGCTTGCATTAGCATCCCACAGCCTGAGGTGTAGCCGGAAGATGTGAAAGACCTAAACCTGCCTGCAAAGCTCAGTCCCAAATATGCTGAGCAGTGTAACTAGACTAGGGATCACTCTTCTCCTGAGGACACAGGTCCTGGTCAAAGCAAATCCTCCTCATAAGAGAGACAGGCAGGGACACCTTGGGGGAATCCTGTAGCCAGTCAGAGCAGCTGCAAGGCCTTGATGATCCATAGCTTCGTGGCTGTAAAGAAAACTGGAATCCCACAAACTTTCATCTGAAAACACACTCTACTTCCAGAGCCCTGTCAAAATTCATAGTCCATTAGAGTAGAAATGAACAAGGGCTTCCAATGGTTTTGGTTTTACTCAAAACTAAAAATAGACAAATATGCCCACACATGAAATTTCTTCCCAAAGTGTGAACAGAAGTGAATGCTTGTTGGTTCTCCTGGTTGTCTCTCCTCTCAGAACCAAGAGGTCATATAACACTCAAGGGCAGAGATGACCTCCTTTGTCTATTTTGCCCACTATCTAGGGCATTTATATACAGATGTGCTCAATAATATATGATAGGGAGATTGTTGTGTTTTGACTTAAGTTTTATTTGGGTTTGGTTTGGGTTTTTCTTCTGAGACAGACTAGTCATAAACATGGTATGTCACCATGATGGACATGATGGAGACTTTGAACTCCTGATTTTCCTGCCTTTCTTTGTCTTCCAAGTGCTGGGATTACAAATGTGCTACCACGGCCAGCTAAACACAGTCAGTTTCTTTTCTCTAAAAGCCATTGAGCCCAGGTGTGTGTTTGTGAATGAGTGTGTGTGTGTGTGTGTGTGTGTGTGTGTGTGTGTGTGTGTGTGTGTGTGTGTGTGTGTGTGTGTGTGGTGTGTGGTGTGTGTGTGTGTGGTGTGTGTGTGTGTGTGTGTGTGTGTGTGTGTGTGTGTGTGTGTGTGTGTGTGTGTGTGTGTGTGGTGTGGTGTGTGTGTGTGTGTGTGTGGTGTGTGTGTGTGTGTGTGTGTGTGTGTGTGTGTGTGTATGTGTGTGTGTGTGTGTGTGTGTGTGTGTGTGTGTGTGTGTGTGTGTGTGTGTGTGTGTGTGTGTGTGTGTGTGTGTGTGTGTGTGTGTGTGTGTGTGTGTGTGTGTGTGTGTGTGTGTGTGTGTGTGTGTGTGTGTGTGTGTGTGTGTGTGTGTGTGTGTGTGTGTGTGTGTGTGTGTGTGTGTGTGTGTGTGTGTGTGTGTGTGTGTGTGTGTGTGTGTGTGTGTGTGTGTGTGTGTGTGTGTGTGTGTGTGTGTGTGTGTGTGTGTGTGTGTGTGTGTGTGTGTGTGTGTGTGTGTGAGTGTGTGTGGTGTGTGTGTGTGTGTGTGTGTGTGTGAGTGTGTGTGTGTGTGTGTGTGTGTGTGTGTGTGTGTGTGTGTGTGTGTGTGTGTGTGTGTGTGTGTGTGTGTGTGTGTGTGTGTGTGTGTGTGTGTGTGTGTGTGTGTGTGTGTGTGTGTGTGTGTGTGTGTGTGAGTGTGTGTGGTGTGTGTGGGGGTGTGTGTGGTGTGGTGTGTGTGTGAGTGTGTGTGTGTGGTATGTGTGTGTGTGTGGTATGTGTCTGTGTGTCCCTATATGTTTAAATGAATGTGTGAGAAGTGGAAAATTTGTGTCCACATGAATTGAGAGCAGACGTGAGACTGTGTCTTGGAGCATTCCAGGAAGAATCACCCAGCTATTTCAGACACTGAAGTAGAGAGTCTCAACAGGGATCAAACCTGAGCTGACCTACACTACAGATCTCAGCACCCAACACAGGCATCTAAGGATGTGGGACGAGACATTAGCAGAAGCGGGAATTACAAGTCATGTTTCCTCTAATAATGCCATCTGTGTGGAAAGTGCTTTATACTTTCCCCGAGCACTTTAAGGTGTATTGCCTCTCCCAGTCCTCTAAGCAGCTGTGGGAAATAGACAGACCAGTCATTATTATCTCCATTTCACAGATGGAAAAAAATGAAGATAAGGTGTCTTGCCCAAGGTTAAATAAGTAATTAGCGACAGAGCTAAGACAAAAATCCTTTGGTTCCTGACTACTTTTTCAGTCTCATCGCACAGGGCACAACAGTGTAAGCATTTTCAAGGTGCTATTCAATACAGGGGTTGCAGGCACAGGGCACCAGCTCCTTGCCACCTTAGTATTGGTACAGAGCAAGTTTGCCCACCACAACTAGGGAATCTAACTAAGTATGTGCACTTTCCTATTTTAAAGCCATTTTGAGAGCTTTCACTCTGCAGAACATGTCCTTGACTCTGCAGCAATACAGATACAAACAGGCTGCAGCCCCCTCCTGCTCTATGGAGATCACAAACTAACCCCACAGCTACAACAGAGATAAAGTGCCGGGCCCTGCGAACACAGACAGCATTGAGACTAATTTCAAGGCCACTTGTATTTCAAGTCCTCATACTGAATGATATGATCAAGGTGGCTGGCATAACTAATTGAAAACAGTTTGAAGATGGGGGCCATCTCTTATTTATTTCTTCAGGTTTGCAGCTGCCCAGAAATGGATTTTTCCCCCTCAACAAAGTCCTCAGTAAAGACCCTCTTTCTCCAGGCCTGCAATCCCAGCATTCAGAAGGCTGAGGCACGGAGGATCAAGGTTCAAAGAAAGTTCAATTTTGGCATGGGCTATGTGGCAAAACCTTGTCTTAAAAACAAACACCAGGGCTAGAAAGATGGCTCAGAAGTTAAGAGCACCGGCTACTCTTCCAGAGGACCCGGGTTCAATCCCCAGCATCCACGTGGCAGATCATAAATGTCTGTAGCTCCAGATCTAGGGGATCTGGCATCCTCACACAGATAGGCATGCAGGCAAAACAGCCATGCACATAAAATAAAAATAAATAAATTATTAAAAATATAAAAGCAAACATGAGGCTGGGCAGTGGTGGCACACACCTTTAACCCTAGCACTGGGGAGGCAGAGGCAGGAGGAACTCTGTGAGTTTGAAGCCAGCTTGGTCTACAGAGCGAGTTTCAGGACAGGCTCCAAAGCTACACAGAGAAACCCTGTTTCGAAACCCCCTCCCCCCAAAATGAAACAAGACAGAATCAAAACACTCCACCTCTGAATGCTCTGTGCAGGTCAGAGAAATAGATGACAGGTTTCAGGAGGCAAAAATTAACTGTAAGATTCAAATTGGCTGTCAATCAGATGAATCAATCAGCCAAACAGACCCCACTCTGAATATAGACCCAACTGCCTTGCTTTAATGAAACATATAAATAAGCCACTGTAACTTGAATGTCTTGGTGTAGTTTTTCATTTTACAAACATAAGTTTCTCAGTCAATATTAAGGAAAGGAAATTTGAAGATGTCCTTAAGACAGTGGCTCTCAACCCTCCTAATGCTGGGACCCTTTAATACAACTTCTCATGTTGTAATGGCCTCCAAACATAAAATTATTTCATTGCTACTTCATAACTGTAATTTTGCTACTGTTCTGAATTGTAATGTAAATATCTATGTTTTCTGATAGTCATGACCCATAGGTTGAGAGCGCTGCTTTAAGGGCACCTCTCCAGCAGTCATGTACTATGTGACAAATGGAATCCTATGCTGTTCAAGAGGTGAGGAAAATTAACATGTCAGCATAGGAACACAGCTTGACTTTAAAACTTCTCTTACATATTTTATATTGAGAAATGTTACTTCCTAAGTAGGTGCAAACATTTCATAAATATAAAATAAAAATGTACAGAAATGGCTGACCTGTATGTGCCAAGACAGCTCCCCAATTCAAGAGCATCATAAACCCACAACTATGTAATTATCAAACCACAGTATTATTGGATGAGTCTCAGGGCTTCAGTCACTAAAATGGTTATGCAACTTCAAATCTTTATGAAATGTTATGGCATTTGTTCACAGAAATGATTCCATTGTCTTTACCCATATTCTTGCATTTTACCTTCACGAATAGCCAAGAAACTCTTGAATAGTGAGGTTCAGGCTCTCCGATAGTTTCAGCCTCGAATGTGAAACATTATTGTACCATATAGGTGCAGATCCACGTCTACATCCTCTGAAATAAAAAGGGACATTTTCATATTATGCAGAATTCCAAGATGATTAATGAATTATGACAGCAGAGGCACCAGGAGTAATGAAGAGGAATCCCTTTTATAAAAGTGAGCATTAAAAATCTCCTTCTGAGTAAGTAATTCATCAGGAGATAATTATTGGCTGGCAACAGGTATTTATAATGGAAGCGAACACAACCTTAACCATAGGGGTGCCTCTGAAAACACCCTAATTAAAAAGGGAAAGAGTAATTTTATAGGAAAGTACAAATCAGTGGTGTGTATGTCTGCTAATGTATGCAAAGAGACAGGGGTGGTAATTGCTGGGCCCAGATGGGTATCTGCCACTGAAGATAATGGGTTTATTAACATGCAAATGGGATTTTGGATAAAACCATGGATGTACCAGTATTTTTTGTGAATATGGGGTAGAATATGCAATCGGATATTGGCAGGTGAGGTGTGTTTGCACTCGAATATCCTGGATATCAGCTTGCTTTTGCTTTAATCATTTTGCTTACTCTGTTGGCAGCATTGAAGTGTGTGACTCCTCTCATCTTGCTGAGTTCCCTGTCAAGACCGTGTTTCCTTCAAGCCTGTGAGTGTGTCTTTCCGTCTCATAACAGTTGCTGGAAATTGAAGCAAATGATGGCAAAACAGAGACAGTTTCTCACATTAAGATATATGTCTAGGTCTACGAAGGTGCAACCAGAGTGTAGAAGAGCTCTGAGGATGAGCCACACCTCTGTGCAAGAGAGAGGCACCTAAAGTGACTCCATCCTTGCTGTGTTCTGATGGCTGCCACTGTCATTTGTGAGATTTACTGAAAAAAAAAAATGGTTGGGAGAATAGATACTCTTTCTTGTTGCTGTTTTTTGTTTTTTGTGTTTTTGTTTTGTTTTTGCTTTTTTGAGACAGGGTTTCTCTGTGTATCCCTGGCTGTCCTGGAACTCACAGCCATCTACCTACCTCTACCTCCCAAATGTTGGGATTAAATATGTGCACCACCACTGCCCCAGAGAGAATAGACATTCTTATCACATTTTATTGATTTGTTTATTTAGTGATATGTGTGTGAGTGAGTGAGTGAGTGAGTGTGTGTGTGTGTGTGTGTGTGTGTGTGTGTGTGTGTGAGAGAGAGAGAGAGAGAGAGAGAGAGAGAGAGAGAGAGAGAGAGAGAGAGAACAACATTCAAGAGATCAAACTCAGGTCTTCATACTTGGCAGCAAGCTCCTTTACCTATAGAGCCATCTCTCCAGCTGGATAACAGGCATCATTAAAGGAAGATAAGAAACATTAGGATGAGTATGGATGTACTTAGGCAAACTCCAAGTGTTGGCATTCAGAAACCATCTTTCAAGTTTCAAGAAAAGGCAAACTGAAGAAGATAGTATTGTCCCTTAGTCATCTATCCTCTTTGGGTTTTGAGGAGAAAAGGGAAGTAAGAAAAGTTGAAGAAAAGAAACACAGAACGGAAGAACAGGAAGGTGAAAGGGTGTTCTGGGCAGCATGCACCTGCTCAGATGCGGGGAAGTAGCATGAATAGGAGCAAAAGAAGAACCAACATGGAGTTCCCCTTGCACATCCCCACTCCCCTCCCAAAGGGGACCACAGCAATGCCCCACAAGCAAGAGAGGTGGGTTTCAGGTCACCTCCCTGAATTCAAATTATCCACAGTCCAAACTGGTGCCCCATATTGTGACTTTTCAGAGTTTGGCTGTAGGGAGTAACCCTAGCCCCGCCCAATAGTCCTGGGGCAGGTACCAGGTGGACCTGGGGACTCGCCCATAAGGGCGGGGTGAAGGAAAGCCGGGATGACGTAAGGGGGGCTTCTTAAAAGGCTGCACGTGGGGACCGCGCGCTCTCTTTGTTCTGGCTGCGCTGGCTGGGTTCTTAACCTAGCTCTGGCCTGTGTTTCACCCGGCTGTGCTTGGAATAAAGAGACCTTAATCCAATATTTGGCAATAACAACACTAATGGCATGAGCAGCCAGTGTTGATGCTGTGCCTACCATTTGTTGAGTGCCATACTAAGTATTTTGTGTCGTGCATAATGCTCCAACCAACTTTAAAGTGTGTATTGTTCTCCCTTCACAGAGAAGTGGCTGAAGGTCATGCATCTTCTATATGACACAGGTTTAAGTCCAGGCCCATCTGCAAGGCCACTGGTCTCTGCCTCAGAGAGCCAAAGCCACCTGTCTTAGTCTGTGTTGCATTGTTATAAAGAGACACCATGATCACAGCAACTCACCTTAGCTAAGACACTACTCCTGCTCAGAGAACCCATTTGAACACTAAGTATGTTGTCTTCCACTTACCAAAATCCAGGATTTCCAAGGTCATCATGAGACCACAGACCTCTGCACTCCCCTAAAGCATGGTAACCAAATTTCTCTTCTGTTCATCAGCCTCCAATGCTGAAGCAAGGCTTGGCCATCTTCCTTGCTGTCCCTGCCACAAGGAAGCCCAGACAACTTCAGTGCTGCAACCTCAAATTTTGAAATAGTCTTTTCTGAAGTCTCTGCCTAATAGGAGATAGATCCAATAAAGAATCAATTCTATTTCTTGCCATAACTTTAATTATAGACATTAAAATGTCAATTTTAAAACATCCAACAATAATATTACCACTAATATGTTTTTGGTATTCATTCAGTTGTTCTTCATAGGCATCCTACCATCCGTGTATGGGTGTGTGTGTGTGTGTGTGTGTGTGTGTGTGTGTGTTGATCCAAATGATGTCATGTGTGTTCTTCAGTCACTCTCCATCTTAGTTTTTGAGACACTGATTCAGGTGGACTAGCTGGCCAGAAGTCCCAAGGCTCCCCTACCAGCACTGGAAGACAGATGTGCACAGTCACTCCACCTGGCTTTTCACATGAGTGCTGGAGATTCACACTCATATCCTCACACTTGTACAGCAAGGAGTTTATCAACTGGGCCACCTCTGCACCCCACTCAAATGTGCATTTCTATGGAGTGGTAATCCAGATGCTCCTAGTCTTTATCTTGATTCTTGAGGTAACCCATAGATTCTATTTTCCCTTGTGGCTACATAAATGGCATATGCAGCATTGTTACCATCTTCAGAATATTCTGGAGTTACTGTCAAATACTTTCCCTGTGGTTTGGGATCGGTGTTCATATGTTGTCTACCTTTCTGAAGGGACACACTCTGGAGACAGTGCCTACCCAACCTTCTGCTTTAATGTCCAAGAACAGCAGGATGGAGCATTGGGCCTGTCCTCATCTCCAATTAGTGAGAAGAGCCACCTGAAAGAACCCCTGCCACCCTCTCCCCAATGCCCCCTCCACAGTGCACATAAGCCTTTGCTGTAGTGTCCTTTCCTTCTTTCTGTTCCTTGTTTCCTTCCCAGCGAAAGGCTTCACTTCCTACTTCATCAAAGACATGTCCCAGCTCAAACATCACCTCCTGTGTAAAGGATGCTCTAGCCCTCATATCTGTGCTAGCCGGCCATCTAAGAACTTCTAGCCTCCTCCCTCAGCCTTGAACTACACTCAACCAAACCCTTTTAAAGGGGGAAGTTTACCCCTTGCTACCCCTTTGCTACAGTTTACCCCTGACAGCTTCACCTTCCTACATGTAGCGAGCATCTACCATATAAAAGTAATTTTGACATAGAGATGAACAAGGCAGTTCCTATTCCCAAGAAGCTTCCAGTTAGTTAGGAGAGCAGGTGGTGCATCAAAATCAACCCAGCAAAACAAAAAGAGGTGTCATAATAGAAATATATGCAAAAAAGATCCAAAGGAGAGTGCGTGGAGTCCTATGGATTTGACATCAAGCGATCTCAATGTTTCCAGGTAGACATGTATGTAAACTGAATCAGAGGACACCCAGCTAAAAAGGGAAAGATTTATTATATAACATTCCCTCCAATACTGAAACATTCCATTCAGGCAGGAAAGCTCATTAAGCAGGAAGCTAAACTTAATACAGCATCAGGAAGTCCCTGAAACTGACTAGATTCACTAGGGTTTGCTGGTATTGCTGGTCTGGAACCTTCAGTTATCAACATTCTGTTGGAATTGTTTTAAATGAAATGACTTCTAGGAGCCACCAGACTTCCAACTGTCAAATACAACAGACACATTCTCGATCCTTATCCTTCTTGATCTGTTTGTGCCATTACCACGGAACAGCACCAACAACCTCACCCAGCCACATAGTTCCCTGGTTCTCCTTCTCACATTTGGTCAATTTATTGATAACATAATCCCACAGGACTTTCCAAAACACAAGTGTATTAAAAAAAAAAAAACTTAAACACCACCCTTCCAACTGGTTCATGCCTCAACTCCATGGACTGACATAGCAATCCCTTGACCTCTGGTCACATTCACTCCTTCCCTGATGCTGTCCTGCACCAACTGTGTTCTGGTGCCATCAAATTACCAGCCACTCCCCAGTCAGGCTGTGGACTGACCTTCTCCTGAACTCTCTATAGGTACTTTCTTTTCCCAGAATGCTGTTCTTCCTTCTTCTCTCTGCCCATTGTTTCCTCACCTGTGGAGTCCTGTTTCAGTGCCTAGTCTAATCTCGGAAGCCTTTCTTAGCCTAGTGGTTCCCTTCCTGAGCTCCTCCACAGCTGGCTACTATATACTAGTTGCCATTTAGCAATAATTGAACACGTAGCTGCTATAGAAGTGTTGTGGAATATTCCTTTACACTGTGTGAATATGTGTATCCGTGATTGGTTTAATAAAAAGCTAATCAGCCAATAACTAGGCAGGAGGGATAGGTGGGACTTCTGGGCAGAGAGAGCTCTGCGAAGAAGAAAGGCAGAGTTGCCATGCAGACTCAGAATAACCAGGATGGACACAATGGAGATGAGGTAATGAGCTCGTAGAAGAACATGGATTTTAAAATATGGGTTAATTTAAGTTATAAGAGCTAGTTAGAAACAAGTCTAAACAAAGGCCGAGCTTTCATCATTAATAATAAAGTCTCTGTCATTTTTTGTGAGCTGGTGGCCCCAAAAGAAAAATCATCCTACAGGGAAGTCTACACGTTTCCTTCTTATCATTGTTACTCTCACGGAAGACTCTCTATATTGATTCATCAAAGGAATGTTAAGAACCTAGTGCACAGGCAATACAGGATGATTGGAGCAGATACTCCTTGCCCATCCACTGGAACCCAGCAGTAGGCAGGTGAAGGGAGGAAGAGGCCATGAAGAGAAACTTGGCTACCAGCAAGAGTCAGTCTGCCACCTCATAGCCACCGACTCCCTGACTGAAAGGTGGAGCCACAGCCTTTTGCTTCTTATGACTCTCTCTCTCTTTGATGACACAGTGGCTTGTCAGCTCTGTGGACTGAGCGGTTAGTAATGCAGCTCCCTTACTTGCTTTGACAAATTACTTGTAGGGGCAGTTACCTAGAGCAGGAGCAACATGTATGAAGATTGAATGGAAAACACTTTGATAGCCTGGCTTGGTTCATACACTCCAGCAGGCAGCCATAATGCTCTACCGTTGAAGGAGTGCCAGGAGATTCTCTGCCCAGAGGAAGAAAAGAGCTGGTCCAGTGCCTTTCTCCATAGTCTCCCTTTCTCTCACCTCCCTTCCTGCCCAACCATCCCTGTGCTGACTTCCACATTGGCTGGATACTACAGAACAAAGGAACTTAGTTACTATGTGGCTGACCTGTATTCTCATTCTCTAGTGATACCATGAGGTTAGGAAGCATGAGTAGCCAATGAGTCTGCCTCATGGTTTCTGACTTTCCTACAGAGCAGACATTTATGTAACGGCTCCTAAGTGCTAGATATTTTGAATGCATAATCTCACCATGTTCTTTTAAATTCTCCAGAAGAAAGATACCTTTTCTTTCAGCAAATAAAGACACGGGGACTTACAGAAATTATAGCTTATTCCAGGTCTACATACTAACACAGTAGAGGCGAGGCTTGAACATACATTCCAATAATTCTACAGCTATCTTCTATTATTTGAAATATCTTGGAGAAGTAAATAGACTAAAAGTTATAAAATCAACCCATGTGTTAGTGAGGATTAAAATACATGTGTCCTGGTTTCCATAGCATCCCACAAATACCTACTATATTGAAAAAATATGATTGAATTGGATGGATATGTTTAATGTTGTAATAATCTATAAGACTTTATAAAATGTAATAAAATTACATATAATGTGCAAATGATCTGGATTGGAAAGACTGTCTAATGACTCACCAACTGTCCTTGTCTCTACACTCTATAGTCATGGCCCCTTGCAAGGATCTTTCTGGTTGGAGATAATTCCCTGGTCCCTAAAGTCAAAAATTCACAGGTGATTTTAAAATTTTCCCTCTTCCTCCTCCTCTCTCTAGAGTGTCAAGTATATGGCCAGAAAGGAAGAATGAAGTTGTGTCTCCATGTCCAACTATTTTAACAAGATATAAATGTTGTTCATTTCTAAAATGATGCCAGATTCACTAAAGCAACAATTGTTTTCTAGTTGGTGTGGCACCTAAAAGTAGATTTTCTTGAGGATTTCTGCATTCAGCTTCTAGTCTTGGCATTGTGAGTACACAGAGCTGAAGATAACATCCGGCATAGAGTTAAGCACACAAGAGTGGGTGATAAAGTCAACATAAAGCTGAAAGCAAGCAAGATTTACCATGGATAAGTTGCCAAGATTTGGCTGTGGTTTCTAAGTGGACACTGTGGCTGGTTCATCTTCCCCCTTCCGTTTTTCAACTCCGAATCATCCCAACTTCAGCACTCAGGATGGGAGCACAGGAGACTAGGAGAAAAAGAAATGTCAGGAGTCAGTGCAGAGATGAACCCACACCCCATGGTGATGATGAGCTATCTGAACTGACATGTAAGGATTCCAAAGTCAAAGAAGTCACAGACCAGAGGCATGAGTAAACACGAACAATTGCTGGGCTTCCCTCGAGCAGTCTGTTACGTTGTCCTAGCCTGAGCTAAGGAACTTCTAGCGTCTGTCATTCAAAGACAGCATGTGTCCCTCTGATTATTCCCACTTCTATAATTTTCATGCCTCCCTTTCAGAAGTAGGTTAAGGATGTTCAGGTTTCCCTCAAGCGTGGTAATGAGTTAGTCACGATGACGACTGCATCATTTAAATTGCCCAACCCGTTGACAGGATGCCATGAAAGAAGCTTCTACAAACACAATCTGGGCGGTGTTTTTCTTGTCTTGTGTTGCAAAATGTGGAGGAGGAGTTAGATGCAGGTGGGTAATCAGCATAAAAGTTGCTGAAGCAGGAGAGAAAAGTGGGCAGCTGCCTGGACAGAATATGTAGCTATGGTGGTTTCATGCTACCCAACACTTGGGATCCTGAGGCAAGGGGATTGCCAAAGATCAGAAGCCAGCCTGGGTTAAGACTGCCAAAACCAAAGAAAAAAAAAAAGGGGGAGGTGGAGAAAGATGAGGAAGAGGAGGAGAAAAAACTGGTTGTCTTTCTGCAAGGAAACATAAACACTGAGGCTAAAGAGCAGCTCGTGGCACCCAGGTGCTCATGGTCACCTGCTGGGTTGGAATCTCTCCTCAAGCTGCTTTTCACTCATCTTACCCAACATGGCCTCACCTTTTCCTCCTTAAGTGCTCTCCTGTGCTGGCCTTGAGTTGCAGTCTCTTCACCTACACAGTGTCTGTCTTCTTTATTGTTCTGCTAAGGAAGTTGTTTTGATTTATTTATTCTTCTCTTGTTCATGAGATTTTAATCCTACTTTACAGTGTTTGATTTTGTTCTTCAAGGGTACTAGGCTAAGAACTGCCCAGAAAGCTGGGAACACACCGATGTAGGGTGTGTCTCTGCTTCTGGAACAGGATAGCAACGGCACTGGTGCTCTCAGGTCACATCCACCAGTGTGGGTGGGCATCATTAGACCCAAAAGAGACTCCAATAAAATGCATGGGTGGGGAAGGATGAATATTATCTCCTGGAGCTGGGACACCTGTCTTTCCCCATCCTCAGGTGGCAGTGTTCCTGGTTCTTGGACCTCTGAGGCAGACTGGAGCATAAAGATCAGCTTTCCACAGACATATGGCGGCAGCCTATGTGACTGCATGTATACGTGAACTCTACACAATTTTTAATTAATTTATTTATTCCTCAAGAACCATCCTCACTCCTGTCAGATGTCTGTCATCTGATCTAGGAAATGATGTGTGCAAACAATAAAAATAGATGGTAGGCAAAATTCTTTGGGGCAAAAATCCAAGAGAGTGACAGACACAGGAGTTTGTCTATGTAAGACTTCATGAGGGTTATGCCAAGCAGCTGGCTACACAGCTTAGCCAGGCAGATCATAGGTGTCTGAAGGCAGCATTAATGGAAGACAGAAGAGTCAAGCTTAAGGCAGGCAGAGGAGAACCTCCTTGCCCAGAGAAATACTACCATCCAGAAAAAGTCCCATGGGAAAGAAATTGCTCTTAGTTCTGAAGCCAGGGCAGCCAGACTGTACTCCCGATTGAAGGTCTCTGCTTATTAAAGGGGGAGCATGCCATGCTGGACACTGCTTTCCCTATGAGCCGTTCCTACCTCCCAGTACTTGGAACCCCCCTGTACCATACAAAGGAACCATGACTCCCACCCCAACATAGAACTGGCTAGGGTTATGGTTGCCAGGCACTCAAGAAGCATGATCTCAGGTGAGCTCTGGTTTTCCTTTAATTCGAATAATTTATTTAAAAACAGGAGTAGACCCAGGGCTCAGAAGACACCCTCCCAAAGCTATGCTTCCTAGGACTGCTCAATGATCAGACCCAGTGGCCTTTCTTGTTGATGGTGCTGGTTCAGAACTCCCTGTGCTTGGAGCCATTCACACATTGATCAGAGGGTAACTAACTACTAGCTCCAGGCAGCATCACACAGTGTTCTAGAGTCTTCTAAATACCCAGCAAGTGTCTCCTCAATCTCTCCCTTCCTCCTTACTGGTCATCAAAGATGCCCTTTTCATCCTTGGCTTCTTTCTGTTGCCCTCCATGTGCCTCTGTTTATACACTCGGTGTCATTTAATAAACAATGTTGAGCACTTGCCTTATGCCTGGCACCGGCGGGAACAAGCTAAGAACAAATATGATGTAACAAAGTAAAACACAATGTAAAGTGTGTGTAAAGTAGACATACATGTGATACCTTTGTGACTCAAATGAGGAAGTGATTAATTCTGCCTTGAGAAGATCACAAGAAGTTTGTAAAGGGAAAGTATTCTTATCTATAGCTCTTACATATTTTGTTTGTTTGTTTGAGACAGGGTCTCACTATGTAGCCTTGATTAGCCTAGAACTCCCTATGTTGACCAGGCTGGTCTTAAACTCACAGAGATGCACCTGCCTCTGCCACTCCATGCTTCATTAAAAGCCTGCACTACCACATAAAGTCATATTACAGCTTTAGTCATTATCTAAATCTTCATGCCCAAGTAACATGAAAATGAATCATCGTGGTGCCTGGCACTTTGACTTTTGATTAACAAAATTAGCTCATACTTAATGTATGCCCTGTTGTGAACTAGGTATAGGGCTGGGGATGAAGACAAATAAGCTGTCCCCCAGGAAGCCAAAACACAATAGAGAAACAAGATATGCTTTCAAAGCAAACACGCATGGCAAGCTGGCCATGGTGGTATGCGAGTGACAGCTCTGGGAGGAGGCTCCAAAGAGCATTCTACAGAGGGAAAGGATCTGAGCTGAGCTGTAGGCCAGCTGAGTTGGATGCTTCGGTAATGGCTTCACAAACACTCCCCACTCTAAACCTGTAAATGTGAAGACACCAGGCAGTGGGTCTGGGGGACATTTCACACATGGCAAATTCAAGGAAGATGGGAAGCTTAGATTACTCATTGGGCCTCATGAGGTCTTCCAGGCAGGAATGTGAGAGGAAGAGACGTGAACTGGAAGAAGCAGGGTGGAGTTACACAACCATTTAAAAAAAAACAAAAAAGGAAAGAGTATGGGCAATCTCTCACTAGAACAGGAAAAGGGCAAACAGATTCTCTCTGTTTGTCCTAGAAGGTAAGTAAACCTGCTGACATCAGGACTTCAGCCTAGTCAGTCTCATTTCATGTTTCTAATCACCAAAGAATAAGATGTTCAATTGCTCTTGAGTCACTACCATTGTGGCCATCCATAATAGCAGCAATAAAAATCTCATACAGATGGCCAAGCCAGCCAGCTGTGGGAATGGAGGACATTGTGGTCATAAAGAATGGCAGAAGCAAAGGACAGAGACGTGGAATGACATGACACAGCCCTGGAGTGGTTTCAGAAGCACTGTAGTTTTGCCGAAGTCAAGGGTCACCAAGCACGGTGTAAACGAGACTGGAAGCAAACCCTTGAGCATACAGGAGCCGTGAAAGCAACTGTCAGGAGTAGCCATGCCACATATGCAGCTAAGGAATTGCTTCAGCTTAGAAGTGAAACTGGGAGCCATTTCATGATTTCAAACAAAAAAGTAAGACTACTAGCTTTTCGATTTTGAAAGACAGAGAATGGGGAAGAGCCTGGGGTGGGGTGACTTATTTAGGAAACTATTGCAAAAGTCCTGTGAGAGGGAGACAATGTGAGCAAAGCAAAGGTCAGAGTAAGGAGACTTAGGACCCAGAAAGTGACAGAGTATTGGAGCAAGAAAAAAGAAAAGAGTCAAGTGTGACCCCAGATTTCTGGTTGGGCCTTTGGATGGCCTTGCTGTCTGCCTGAATGGAGAAAAGTAGAGATTCCTCCAAATACATCTTGGACTCATTTATTTGCTTGCTTGTGACAAGGACCTTGCTCTGTTAGTTTAGACTGGCCTAGAACTTATGCTTACATTACATCAGGCTTCCAAGTGCTGGAAATACTGGTGAACACCAGCATTATCATCTTGGTGTTTATTTTCTCTATTTCTATATTCACCAGATATAGCAACCCTACCAATCTCTGACTAGACGTCTTTTTAAAAATTCTCTTTAAAAAGAGAATTTAAAAAGAGAATTAAAAATTCTCATCTTTTCCATGCTCAATGCAGTCTCTACCTTGTAGTTAGAACAACTCACTCAATACTCACAGATAATATCTAGTGTTTGCAGTTTTTTGAGATGTCAGCGACTCTGGAGGTATAGCAAAGACTACAACAATGACAGAAATAAACTAGCTGAAATTCAATCTCGATTGTCTAGGGTAACTTGGGGCTGCTCCATCTTCCATGCACATCTTCTGGAACGGCATCCAGTTTCTTTTCATTTGTGTGTACAGCTTCGGGTGTGTCCTCAGGCTCCCTGTCAACTTCCTCATCCCAGATTAGCAGTTAGAACTCTCAAGTTACAAGTGTGAACTAAAGTAACATTGCTTAAACTATCTATGGAGCTTAAGTTTACAACATGTATATGTTTTTAATCTTTTCAAACTTAGTAAGTGTCCTCCTGCACAGGACTTGTGTGCGGGTCATACTACACATGACTCAGATGTGAATTTCACAATGCTCAAACTAGCCCACACCCAGTTCGGTGACATAAGCCCCTAGTGTTTGCCTGACACAATATCTTGGTTTATGCTCTAAAGTTTCTTAATGCTTACGCTCAACTTAAGCAACTTTCACAGGTCACATTTTGAGCCCCCATACTTCTCTCACTAGGATGGTTTTAAGGAGATTGAGAATATATATATGCACCTAGTTATATGCTGGTTGGTTTGGGGGTTTTATTTTGTTTTTGCTAGCCCACTAAAGACTATATTGGCTCTGGTAGTTGACACTGATCCTGATCCTGTAAATAGCCCAGGCAGAAGGATGTTTGACAGATCATCTGTTTTTAAATAATGAATACTCCCTGTTCTTCCATTTCTTTCATCGGCTGCTTCTTTATCCTCATCTCAACTCACACAAATGAGGATTAAGATTAATGTGAGACTCTCAGTTCTTCTTTTCTTTTTTTTGAAGATGCTCAATTCTTTATCAGATTCTTTCAAAGGACTCAGTCTGGCCATCTCCGTTTTTTGCCAGCCTTAATTAAATGAAGCTACTGAGCATAAATCACAGTTTCAATTCAACCTCAGGCTGTGTGCTGGATGGATAAGGAGAGAGAAGGAGCCATTGTCTCTGGCTCACTGGCTACCTCCAGGCCTGCCCTGCACTGGACTTCCTCCAGGCCCCAGTGAGTCCACCACAGCCTCATATTACAGCTCTTCTAGGACATTAGTTCAGCCCTCACCACCAGTGTCCAGCTCTCCTCTTCGAACAAACCCTTTTCTGTGGCTTCCACAGCTCCACATGGAATTTTCCTCATGCATTCCATATCAGGACAACACTGTTTATGTAAACATTCAAGATAAACTCTTGGAGTCACTCCTGACCCCGAGTTTCCCACCATGCATGTCTCATCTTCAGCCAGTTGCCACTCACTGTTCCATCACCACTGTGCTTATTTCTCCAACTGTTTTTTTTTTCTCTCTCTCTCCATCTCTTCTCTGTTCAGGCCTTCATCCTTTCTCCCCTGGACCATTCTTAGTTCTCTGGTCCTTATTACAGCAAAGTCTTACCTGGATTCCGCTGCCTGTCTTCCAGACTCTCCCATTCCCTAATAGACTGTGTTAACGTTCAGAGACAATGCTACTGACCTTCAAAACATATCTCTCTCTCTCTCTCTCTCTCTCTCTCTCTCTCTCTCTCTCTCTCTCTTAAATCAGGCTTTTTCTTTTCACACGGGGCCTGACTAGTATATATAAGCACTCCCAGTTTAACAATAACAACAGCAAAAACCACCGAAACGTCTTCTCTTGGATACCTCAACATTTCACAAACATGCTACCATTTCTCAGCGCCCCAACTGTTGTGACACTCCTTTCCTGCAATCAGTCGCTATTCTGCCCTCTACTACTGTTCATTACCTTGATGCCTGCACTGAGGCTTCTGGGATGACTTCCGTACTCCGAACACAGACCACTGCTTCACCCAGAGCATTTGTACAACCTTGTAATGCCTTCTTTGTGTGATTCATTCAGCAGAAGTTCTGTAAGCCAGATGCTAGGGGTACAAAAAAACCAAAGGTCTTACATTAGGTTGGCAGAGAAAGATGGAAGTACAAATAGTAGATACAGTCAGTGTTACAAAAGCTCTACCATGGCTGGCTCTAGAAGTGTGGGCAGAATACTGTGGAGAATAAAATAAGGGAGAGGACAGTGTGAGCAAAAGCCAGGTGGAATGATACATTGTGCTATGCCAGGAAACAGCAGCTCATGGCTAGGTTTTGGGCATCAGCACAGACAAGAAGTTGATGAGGAGGTTTGCTTCACGGAGTGGGTTTTAAGCCAGCGCTGATACAGTCGGTGTTTTACAAACGCTACACAGAGGGTAGTGTGCACATCTACTTTCTCTTCTGGATTCTGAGCTCTTGGGTGTCAAGTGCTGTGTGACTTTCATTTCTAGCTCCCCAGCTCCTCGCACTCATTCGCCAGTCAATGAGAGGCAGTCCTTGTGCTATGGATGCTGAGCATGGGTCTGAGTGAGGAGAGGGCACTCCAGGCTTGCCGTGCCCCTGCTCCATGAGGCATCAGGGCGTTACTCTGAGCATGTTTCTTCATCTATAAAATGGTGGCCCATACAAAGTCATCTTTCAGTTCTCTTTTGTTCTAGCATTCTGTGATTGTAGAAGGGAGGTTCCCTATTTTTTTTTTAAGTTTGAAGTCAATATTTGGAAATACAAATGACCGTTAAGAGAGGTGTCAAGAAATTAGTGTACCATGAAACACAGGTTAACAAAAACATTGCATAAACCAGTGGCTCTCACTCAACCCATGGATCTCAGCCCCTTCCAAAGCTCGCCTAAGACTATCAGAAAACACAGATATTTACAGTACAATTCCTAACAATAGCAAAATCACATTTATGAAGCAGCAACAAAAATCATTCTATGGTTGGGGGTCACTGCAACATGAGGAACTGTATTAAAGGGTCTCAGCATTAGGAAGTTTGAGAGCCACTGACATGAACTATCTCCTGAATGGTGGGCAACAATCCAGGCCAATCAAACAGCAAAGGACCGGCTCTTCCTGCCGTTGGATAAAAAGCTGTTTTCTCTGCAACTTCCCCCTTTTTATTTATTTATTTATTTATTTATTTATTTATTTATTTATTTAGGTTTTTCGAGACAGGGTTTCTCTGTGTAGCTTTGGAGCCTATCCTGGCACTTGCTCTGGAGACCAGACTGGCTCGAGCTCACAGAGATCTGCCTGCCTCTGCCTCCCAAGTGCTGGGATTAAAGGCGATGGCCACCAACCCCCAGCCCAGGAAGCAAATAGAACTTTGGTTACAGTTGCTGCACAGCTGTTAGTAGTAAAGCTGATACATTTGAAGAACACCAGGGGCTTGAGAGAAAGCCAGTGGCTGCGTTCACCTGAGCTTACTTCTGTCTTTACCAGCTCTTTGAACTACATAAAGCTCTGTCAGGCTCTCCAGCATAATTCATAGATTTCTCAACCTCTGACTGATTTAGTAGAATATGCTCTTACATTTCTATATCATCAGCATATTACTGGCCTGGCCACCACAATATAAAATCCCACTTCAGAGCTGCTACTGTGGCCAAAAAGTGGCAAATTTTCTCTTCCGAGTTATTTGGCTTTTATGTTAATGAGACACCCTCCTACCGCCAGAAATATTTTTTTAGTAGATAGGGTAACCAGCCCACTTGGCAGAATGCTTGCCCAGCCCTGGCTTCAAATCCTCGAAACCACACAGCCAGGTATGACCGCACACACTTATAATCACAGTATTCAGAGTGGAGGCAGGAGGATCAGAAAGTTAAGGCCATCCTCGGTTTTGTAATGAATTCAAGGACAGTCTGGGCTATGGGAGATCCTGTCTCAAAAAATAAACAAGGGACCGAAGAGATGGCTTAGTGTTTAAGAGCTATTGCTGCTCTTGTAGAGAACCAGAATTTAGTTCCTAGTACCCATGTTGGGCAGCTCATATATGACTGTAACAGCAGCACTAAGGAAACTGGCACTTTTTACTGGTTTTCATAGCCACACACACACACACACACACACACACACACACACACACACACACACACACACACACACATCACAAAAGTAAGGAAAATCTTTCTTTTTCCCTTATGTAGCCTTGGCTGGCCTGGAACTCACTCTGTAGCCCAGACTGGCTTCAAACTCACAAAAATCCACCTGCCTCTGCCTCCAGGGTGTTGAGATTAAAAGCACTTTCACTGCCACCACCCAGTCTTTTTAACTTTTAAAATGTCATGATCTGTTAACTTTTTCTTAAGAAATACCATTCACTCCCCATTACTGAGCTCATATGTCTAACCATCTAATTTCTATATGTGAGATCTATATTTACTCAAAAACCCATGAAGAAAAGTCTCACTTGGACCATATTTTCATAGTAAACTATGCCTCTGGGTTTCTTTTTACTGAAAAATAAAGCTGCTAATTTTGTGCCAGGGTATAATTGTCTAGAATGGCTTGTAAACCAGCCACAGTGAACTGGACACACTTCAACTGGGATGAACTTCCCTTAAATCAAGAGGGAGGGAGAGAGGTCTGTTTACTTCTTTGGAGGAGGTGACCCTCACACCAACCCCTCCATATCCCTCCCTCTTTGCCTGCCTACTCTCTCAGGCCCCTTTGCCTTTGATTTAACTGAGTCTCAGCTCTGTGTCTGAGGCGTTTCTCACTTTGGAGAGTATAGAATATCACCTAAATAACAAGAGGGATAATGTTGGGGTCTTTCTTGCAGGGGCAGCTCCCTTCTCTACCTTTCAGCATCCTGGACTGGAGAAAAGGGAGGGTCCCGGCTGTTTACCTCTAATCCCATTCGGAGCACCTACTGTTCACTTACTAAACTGCATATTCAAGAAATGTGGGGCCACAAGGTTGTATTCACAGATCTTGGGAGGTGGAGACTGAAGAAACAGGAGGAGTTCAAGGTTATCCTTGGCTAAATTGTGATTTTTGGGGCCTGGACTACTTATGACTGTCAAAACAAAATAATAGAAAAGAAAGAAACTCTGGGTATAAGGTCACTGATTGGGGGGAGGGGCGGCTCATCGGGGAAAAGGTCCCTGCTGCCAAGCCTGACCAGTTGTGTTCTATTCCAGGAACCCATATGGAAGGAGAGACCTCTAAACACATAAAAATAATAAAATAAAAAGGATAAATGAAATGAAATATATTTTAAAAGATAAATAATTAAGAATCAAGAGTTTCCTAACTAGGACACTATGGTACAAGTACATTCTAAAACTCACAACAAAATTTTAAGCAGGCATGACTGTCTGAAACTTAGCACAGTATCTTCTTGCTTCTCTGTGATCTCACAAAGGAAACCAAAACAATATTCCCAGGTCCCTTCTCCACATACAGGCAGATGCTCGGTGCTCCTTTCCTCATCACGGAAGGCGAAAGGTTACAAGAAAGTATTCCTCGTGTGTCTTACGTATGCAAAAACTGGTAATGAGCTCTGTTGATGGGGTGCTTGCCTAGTATGCATGAAACCCCAGGTGCCATCCCCAGCCTCACAGAAATGGAGCATGGGGGCAAAATAATAACAATGAGATGAGTTTCTCTTCCCACTTTTAGACCTAGCAGAAGTGGGGTAAAATAGCCGAAGTCACTAAAGGAAGGGTTGAAAAACATCACAAATCAATAGGAAATTGTGTGTGTGTGTGTGTGTGTGTGTGTGTGTGTGTGTGTGTGTGTGTGTGTGTGTTTGAGACAAGGTCTCAATTAACCTAGGCTGGCTCCAAGCTCATTGTACAGAGAGCCTGGCCTTGAACTTCTTGTTCTTCCTCCCCCCTCCCTAGAGCTGGGATTACAGGCATGTACCACCACGTCCTATTAATGTCTTAATGTTCTCCTATCCACTTATTTTGTCTGATTGTCCCCTAGTGATACTGATCATGAAAGGGCATGATCATGTTTTATCAGTCATTGGAGGAATAAAGGGAATTGTGTATTGATTTAAAAAAATAACTGGAAAGGAAAAGAAAGATACCTTTTGATATTTAGGAAGGTTCTGTTGCCTATGCATCAGTGTGGACTACTAATGGCAAAGGCTGTGCATTGCCTTTGCAGTATGGCAATTCACGCATGCTAATACAAGTTCCATGGTCTGGAGAGATGGCTCAGTCGATAAGAGCACTTACAGCTCTTGAAGAGGACCCAAGTTTTAACACCAGTACCCATGTCAGACAACTCACAACCACTTGTAACCCCAGCTCCAGGGGATCTGGTGTTCTCATCCGGGCTCAGCTGGAGTCTATACACAGACGCACGTGCATATACACACATGTGTAGACACAAATAAAGATAACAATATTTTTTAATTAAGAAAGAAACCCAAATGTTTGAGTGAGGACTCTTCTACCATCCACTCTTACAAAAGTAGCTCTGCTTCGCTGTTGTTCTGAAGAGGGTATTATCCAAACAACTGCAGCTGGTGGGGAAAAGGAGCAGAGAAAGATGAATCATTTTTAAAACTAAACTTGTCAGTTTCAGAAACAAACCTAACAGCTTCCAGTGGCAATGCATAATCATCCAACAGAGGGGTGCCAGACACGTAAACAGACCTAAGTACTGCTTTAGTAAACCGTTTGCTCTGAGAATGTGAGCCAAGATCGCCAGGCCAGGGGGTGGCCTGCAGTGCGTGCCTCCAAGCCCAAGCTCTGGGGTCCCACAGCCTGGGTGAGAACCCTGATTGTCATTCTGTACCTCTAAGTTCTTAGACAATGTGTGGCCTCAGTTTCCTCCCCTATGAAAGGGAGACCGTGACAACACCTGCTTCCTAGACTTGGATGAACACGGGAGGGGTTGATACATGTAAGGGGATTGCAAAACGTCTGTTGTCCAGGAAGCAGTTACCAAGTGTTGACACTGGCTCGCTCACACGGCTGCTGCTTTGAGAGTCTTTGTAGCAATGAGATTCTCTGAATTCTTAACGGGTGTAGGACTGAGACTGAATGGAGGAAACAGATCTGGGAAGATTTTAAGTGACTCCTAAAGGCTTCCGGCTCATGGAATCCACATAGTTTATATTAAGGCAGAAGTTGACATTTTTTCTAACTAGAAACAGTATTTGTCACCATATAGGCAAATTTGGCTGTGCTTAAAGGACATTTTTCTTCTTCCTCCAGTTACCATTCATTCTCCTATTCTTTCTACTGGTGTGATGTTGTTTCTGTTAGAATAATTGGAGTTACTCTCGAAGGCAATAAAGAGGGCTGCATCAAGTGATGGACTCCTAACTACTACAAGTTATTACCAACAAAAACAATTTCCCAATGGCAAATGCTCCTTAGAGGATTCGTCTCAATTTCATGAAGCAAGTCAAGGGCCCAGGACTGTTGATTACATCAGCTCTGCTTCTTGGATTCACTATCAGGAATGGAGAGAAATCTTTTAGCCAGGGAGAACAGGAGTGAGCCTACAGCACTGCTTGTGCTGGACCAGTGGGACACACACCATGATCTAGAAAGAAAATGCACTTTTGAATTTAAATGGCTGCTAAGCATTGCACCTTAGAGGGTCGGGGATGGGATTCTCCCTGCAGATTCTGCTGTCTCCTGACCCCTCCCCTGGCAATAGTGCAGAGTCCTCTTACTACAAAGCAGCTTCTCACTGTGATTGTGATAATGTGGCAATGGACCATCTCTTCCTTCACCCACTTTCTGCTTCTCCTGAGTGACTTCAAACTTACTTTTGTTTGTTTGTTTGTTTTTTGTTTTGTTTTTCGAGACAGGGTTTCTCTGTGTAGCTTTGGAGTATATCCTGGCACTCGCTTTGGAGACCAGGCTGGCCTCGAACTCACAGAGATCCGCCTGCCTCTGCCTTCCGAGTACTGGGATTAAAGGCATGTGCCACCAACGCCCGGCGAAACTTACTTCTTAAATCCAGCAATCTGAACACACTGTTACTTTGAGGGCTGGAAATCAAATTTCAACATCACCCCATGTCATAACTGCATTTCTAGGAAATATTTATAAAACAACACAAAACAGATACTTTATCAAATATAAATGGTACTAAGTTGAAACTAGAAAATAGATGAAACAGGCCGGGGAGATGCCTCAGCTGGTAAAGCGGTTACTGTGCAAATATGAGGACCTCAGTTTGATGCCTAGTACCCCAGAAAAAACTGAGCTGTGATACCCACCTGTAATCCCAGCCCTGGAGAAACAGAGGCAGGACTCTCTCTGGGCTTACAAGCCAGTTAGTCTAGCTGAATCAGCAAGCTTCGGAGTCAGTGAGACACTCTATCTTAAAGACTACAGTAGTAAGCAATCGAGGAAGATTCCTGTGCTCCAGAGGTGTGTACACATGTACACACATACACAGACAAGAAACACAAATTCCACAAATGCTGTTAAGATCGTCTAAGCCTCTCGGCCCCCATCTAACCGTACTGTCCAAGTAGAGGCCTGCCTTCTACACACACAGTGCTGGTCAGCCTGGGCCAATGAAACCACATCTCTAATTCTTTCTCTAGGGGAGAAATCAGGAAATACTTTATTATTTCCCATTGCCAGCACCAAGCCCCAAGCCTGGCACACTGCCTGGGATATAAAGAGTGTTCGGTAAATATTGATTGAATGGACAGTTACATTGCCACATATCCCTGTAGCCAGTGCAACTCGGGTTACATTCAGCCTCCTGGGGCTCATAGTGTGCACCTGTCCTGTTTGTCCTTCCCTACCTCTCACTGCATCTGGGTGACCCACCCTAGCTGGTCCTCTGATCTGGGTCATCATCTGTCCCCTCTCCCGGTGACTCTGAGAAGGCTGCAGTACAGCCTGCTATGACAGCTGATGGACACAAGGGAAGCCAGACTTTCTTGCAAGACACAATAATTCCTTTTCCCTCCACACAGGCCTATTTCCAGGGTCCCTTTCATTGCCCAGAAACATGCTCATCAACAGCCTTGAGGCCTAGGGCTGACACTCCCCTCCCCAAAGCTTTGCTCACCTCCTTTCCTTGTCCTTCAAATTCCATGCTCAGAATGCTCTCTGTATTAGGACTCATCACTGGCCCTTTTTTGCCACAAGACATTTTACTATTGTGTTTTGCAGTTAGAATCAAAGTATGAGCCCAATATTGGCATAAATTTATTACAGATGTGGTTGTTTGAATGTAATTGGCCCCCATGATCTCATAGAGAGTGGCACTACTTGAAGGTGTACCTTCGTTGGAGTGGGCATGGCCTTGTTGGAAGAAGTGTGTCCCTGTGGGGGTGGGTTTTAGGGCTTCCTATGCTCAGGATACTGTCTGGTGTCTCAATCAACTTCCTGTTGCCTGCAAGATGTACAACTCTCAGCTACTACTTCAGCATCACATCTGCCTACAAGCCACCATGCTTCCCACCATGATGATAATGGACTGGACCTCTGAATTGTAAAGCCCCCACAATTGTAAAGAGTCTTTCTCTGTCCTGACTACCAGTTCGCAAATAATGACATGGAGATTCTTAATAATTATGAAAGCTCAACCTTAGCTTAGTCATGTTTCTAACTAGCTCTTATAACTTAAATTAGCCCATTTCTATTAATCTAGGTGCTGCCACATGGCTGGTGGCTCTTACCTCTACTCCTGCTCATCCTGCTTCCTCAGCATCTGGCTGGCAACTCCCCCTTGGAATTCTCACCTATACCTCCTGCCTAGCTATTGACCATTTAGCTTTTTATTAAACCAATCACAGTAGCATAGTTTTACACAGTATAATCAAATATCTCACAACACTCAATTAAATGTTTCCTTTATAAAAGTTGATGTGGTCTCTTCATAGTAATAGAAACCCTAACTAAGACAGAAGTTGGTTCTAAAAACTGGCGTATTTTTGTGATAGACCTCACCATGTTTTTTTTGTTTTTGTTTTCTTTAAGGAATTTGGACTTTGGCACTTTGGGTTTGGAAAGCAGTGGAATGCTTTAAGCATTGCTTAATGGGCCATACTAGTAGAAACATGGAAAACAGTGGTGCTAAAAGTGATTTGAACTGTCAGGGGCTCACTCAAGAGGTTTCAAAGGGGAAGAGTTTTAGTATGTTGCCTAGAGATCATTCTTGTGATATTTTGGTGAAGAAAGCTCAAAGCAGCCTAGATTAGACTTTGTTGTGTTGTTATTAGTCTTAACTCTGATGAAGATTTATAATGAAAAGGAATAAGCTAAACAAAAACAAACTGTAAGCATGCACCTTAATTAAATGTTTTCCTTTATAAGAGTTGCCATGGTCATGGTGTCTCTTCACAACAATAGAAACCCTAGTTAAGACAACAAATTTTCTAAAAGTTGCAAGGACTTGCCTATTCCTTCCTTGGTTTTCAACAAGCCAGTCTTCTTTTTACTTAGTTTCCTCTCTGTGAGGACCCCCCTTCATTTCTCATTTGATTATATGGACTTCTTCTATTCATATGTTTAATACTTTTAGTTCTGTCTCTCACACTTTTAATCAGTGTTCGTGATGTTTTACTCTTCTGTTGTGGTGCTTGAATGATGTGTGCATATGTGTATGTGTAAGATGTGTGAATGTGTGTGAGTGTGGCAGCTTGTTGACAGCACATATGTGTAGAGTTCTTAGGACAACACCAGTATTGGTCCTCACCTTCCAACTTACTTTGGGAGGGACAGGGTTTCTTTGTTTGCTGCTGTAGGAGGGCTAGGATTACAAGTATATGCTACAGTGCCCAGCTTATGTAGGTCCTGAGTACTTGAGTTCAGTTCCTTATGCTATCAGGGCAAGTATTTTTACCCTATGAACTATTTCCCCAGCCTCATCTTTTTCTTCTTGTTTGTCTTCCCTCACTACCATCCTTGTCTCTCTTCTTTCCTTCCTTCCTTCCTTCCTTCCTTCCTTCCTTCCTTCCTTCCTTCCTTCCTTCCTTCCTTCTTTTCCTTCTTTCTTTCTTCAGGTTCTGATCATTTATTTATTACTGCTCCCCTCCCTACCCCCACCCAGAGACAGGGTTTATCTGTGTAGCCCTGGCTGTCCTAGAACTCTGTAGACCAGGCTGGCCCTTCCACTCTTCATCAGAGATGAACTCAGAGATAAAAATGCCTCTGTCTCCTGAGCACTTGGATTAAAGGTGTGCGCACCACCACCTAGTTTTATTTGTTACTGTTAAAAGCCCTCCCCTGGACCCCCAACTCAGAAGTGGAAGCTCTCAGCAAGGATAGCCTACATCTCTCCATAATCTGTTCCTGGCATTTTCTTTGGTTTCCTCATTCTATTGGCTAAAAGTTTAGCATATTCTGCAGCCTCCTCTTTCTTCTTGGTGTGTTATTTCTTAAGAGTAATATGCCAGCATGTGTGTTGAAGGACAAGTGGAGTAACAGGATACTGAATTTCACGTGCTTTGGTCCTGGGATTCTGACCTCTGTTTAGGGGCTTTCTGACAACATATTGGTGGATGTCATCTTCTCTAGGGAGACTGAAAAGCTTTTGGATTCTGCTAGCTCTCTTGGTTCCCAATTGCCAAGGCACCGTAATATCTGTCAGTTCAGAAATATCCTTCTCTCCTTTTTGTACAGTAACCAAGTTGACAACTCAGGTTGGCATCCACAATACATCCAGAAACAGCTTTGCACTTCTTCTCTCCAGTTCTCCTGGGTCTATAACAAGAATGCCCCTGATTCGACAGCAAGTGCATATCCACCATGAGTCAAGACTCTCTGCTTCACAGGAAAGCCTTGCTTGTTATTCCCACCACTGATGGGACCACATGGCCCTTCCACTCTTCATCAGAGCATCAGCAACTACTTCTGTGGCCATGCGTTTCTCAGATAAAGTAAAATGTGTGTGTTCATCATCCACTTCAATGAGTTCTGACAGCCAGTGGGTGGCAAGGAGACATTGACTTCATCTTGACATGGCAGACTGCCTAGGAGATGCCATGAAAAGAGCTCTTCTTTTGTTTTCTGAAACAAGATCTCACTATGTTGCCCAGGCTGGCCTTAAGTTCATGATCTTCCAATCTCAGCATCCCGAATGCTGAGGTTGCAATGTGTGGACCATTATGCTTTGCTTGTTATCCTTTCCCCGGTTTCTACCATATTAGTTAAGGCTTTCCCTGGCTCCTGCCTCCACTACAGAAATACAGTCTACAGTTTCTTATACCGGTTTTACCAACTGTGGTCTATTTAATATCTATGGGGCCAGAGGCAAGTTGCTTTTATTCTAATCCCTCAGTTTCCTTGTGTAAAAAACAAGCATATCAGAATACTTCCATTGTAGGGTTGTTACAGCATAAAGAAAAGTTCTGGGTTTCTCTAGTCTGCAATTAAAGATTTTGATAGTTTTTAATCTTTCCCCAAATATTTCTGAGAAACTCACAAAGTGGATTAACTTAATGCATATTAAACACTTTATACCAGCTAGTGGTCCAGGGCACACAAAGATAAACAGGCCGGCATAGTCCTTCTATGGTGTTTACATTGCAAGATAAGCAAAAGAACAACAACGGTATCCTGGCTAGTTTTATGTCAACTTGACACAAGCTAGAGTCATCATCGAGGAGGGAAGCCTCAATTGAGAAAATGCTTCTGTAAGACTGGGCTGTAGGCAAGCCAGTAAGGCATTTTCTTAAATAGTGATTGATGGGGATGGGGCTCACCTATTATGGGTGGTGTCTTTCCTGAGCTGGTGGTCCTGGGTTCTATAATAAAGCATGCTGAGCCAGTCATGAGGAGCAAGCCAGTAAGCAGCATCCTCTATGGCCTCTGCATCAGCTCCTGTCTCCAGGTCCCTGCCCTGCTTGAGTTCCTGTCCTGACTGTGATATGGAAGCATAAGCCAAATAAACCCTTTCTTCCCCAGGTTTCTTTGGCCATGGTGTTTCATCACAGTAATAGAAACCCTAACACAAATGGCCTGGTGAGATGGCTTAGTGATAAAAGTGTCTGCCGCCAAGTCCAACAATCTGAGTTCCATCCCTGGGTCCTATATGGTGGGAGAGAATGGATTTTTCTCTGACCACCTCACATGTGCTTTGGCATGTACATTCACACCCATTCACCAACACACATGAACAAAAAATAAATATGACAAAAATGTAAAAGGAAAAGAAAAAAACGAAGGAATTGGAAGGATTGAAGAATATGAAATATCTGTGAGTACTAAGGAGAGCTAAGGTGCAAGGTACTCGGGTGAGGTTGACAGGGAGGTCCCCTATGTATTGTGTGACCAGACCTGTGTTCTAAACCCACTGCTATCATCATCGTGATTGGTGAACTTGGCTGGACCCACAGTGACAGCTCAGCTATGAGCTGGAAACCCAAATCAGTGCATGAGTGGGGAGCCCTGTGTGGCTGCCCCTGTCAATGATGCCTTTGAAAAACAGGAAGTAAGACCGTGCATGCTTTCAGCATCAATGCATATGGCGAAGTGTTACTATAAAACTAAATGAAACAATTGCTAGTATCTTGCAACAAGTTGTAAGAAATCTTTTCCTGCCATCATGGCTGCCATGGTATTGATTCTATAGGATATCAAGGGCCAAGGCAGCCTATGGGATGCCTGCCAGCATATTTTCTTAAAGCAGGAAGTGGAAAGCTCTCTTCCTCATGTCATGTTCAGGTACTCTTTGGGTGGCTGGCCCTAGAGTACTACAGACTTGCAGAAAATGGTTCATATTACACAGAGGCACACTTTTGTTTCTCTCTGAGAAGATACATACTGGGTCAGGGCTTGCTCATGATGTGGGTTGGCCATGGTCTCCTAAGCCAAAAGACAAGCCTTGCCATTGAGATTACTCCCTCCAGACTGTGCCTTCTCGAGGTCACCTATATCTGCCATCCCATTAGTCTCTCTTAGACATCTCACTAAACCCCCAGTGAATCAAAGATCTAGGGTTTTGCCCCAGCAAAATTCTCAGTCCCTTGTAATCCAATGGACACCCATTGATACCCAAGGAAAAGGGATGTTGACCTTCTCTGCACGGCAGATCTGTTTGTCAAGATTCTACTCAGCTAGAATTTTGTATTACACAAAAAGTGGAAATGTTACAAAGTTCTTATCATAAATCTTCTATTTGATATAGGTGCTCAAAAATTAGAAACTACCATAATCATTTAGCTAGTACATTAATGAGACATTATAAATTTGCTGTTACTACTAGATAAATATTGGACTGCAGAATTTGCTCAGTGGTTAAGCGTACTGTCTGCTCTTCCCAAAGAACTGAGTTCTTTTCCCAGCACCACATCAGAGGGCTCACAGCCACCTGTAACTCCTCCTCTGGGGAATCTCATGTCTTCTTCTGGCCTTGGATTGCACCCACATGTGGCATGCACTCACACAGACACGTGCACATACATACAACTTTAGAAAATAAAAATGAATCTTTAGAGCCTGGAGAGATGAATCAGACTTAAGACCCCTTAACTGCTCTTCCAGGGGGCCTGAGTTTGGTTCCCAGCACTCCTATCAGGTGGTTACACATCTACCTGCATCTCCAGCTCCAGGGAATCTGATGCCCTCTTCTGGTCTCCACAGGAACCTTCACTCATGTGCATAAACCCCCACACAGACACACAAGCACACATAAGCAAAAATAAAGTAAATCTCAAAAAATAGAATTTGTTGTTCATATTTTCTTCGAAACAGTGAGATCATGTAATAATAATAATAATCAGAAACAAAATTACTTAGCAAAACAACAAAATTCTTGACTGTAGCTGTCTTTCACTTCAAATGATTACAGCCCTGACCATTCCTGTAAAACTGTTCTCCTTGAAGTCACTACCTACTACTTCTTAATGCCATTCCCTAAGAAGATGATTGGAGGGCCTGGGAAGGGAAGGTATGCTGAGGTCAGTGACAACTTTGAGCAAGCAGAGTGGATAAAAGTAGATGGGAGGGAGCATGGGGTGAGTGAAGTCATTGTTTTCCAAGGAGAAAGAGTGATCCAGAACCAAATTTGAAACTAAGCACTCCCCTTTCCCAAGAGTCAGGCAGTCCAGTTAGCAGCCAACTCACCTAAACAGAAGACAGACTCCAGACCCCAATGAACTCCAAACAGGTGCAGGTTGAAGCATCATAGTAGTCCCAGGAGGAACACTGCAGGGAATTGGTGATGGAGACTCCAGACTCACAAAGTTCCCAGTGAGTGCATCAGGCTGTGCTTTCTCTGGGAGTGCCTGGTAAAAGGTTCAAACCCACAGTTATCTCTGTCAGAGATGAGAGATGGGCACTCCTATATTGGATATGTCAACAAAGTGCCCGCCACACCCAACTTCCTCTTTGAGGTGAAACTGCCCCACCCACAGCCCCCTGCTCTGAGCAGCTGAACTTGGTTGTTCTTTACTGAGGAATGGCTCTTGATTGGACCAGTAGGTGGACTGTGACCTGAGGGTTGCCTCTCCAAAAACCAACCCCAGGTGCAAGAGATGAGCTTCGTCTGCGCGATTCTGTGCTTCCGGGACATGGGTCAGGATGCAAGAGATAACGAAGCATTTGTCTATGGAAATGAAGCTGAAAGGGTGCCATTACACTGAGTAGGGCCTTAGAGGGTGGTTGCAATCCAAACATGTGAGAAAGCAGAACATATGCTAAGACAGGTTTATGAAGAAGCAGCAATTATGAGGTAGAGGAAAGATACAAGTCAACAGAGCCTGTTATCAGGAAAAGTGGGAAGGAAGAAAGCCTGTGAACAGGAGATGAGCGGTGCTTCACCTCAATCCTGAAGCTCTTGTCATCTGGTCCCCTAAGAGCTACTTTCATGTCACCTGGATGTACCTGCCTCAATAAACGCTGTGCCCTTCATGTGTTGAGCACCGATCATGAACTAGACACGGTTCCAAGTAGTTGGGGTCCATCAGTGAAGATATGGATAAGAAGTACTTGTAGAAGAAACACCTCATTGCTTGAGCTACAATCCCTGTTGCAACGGAGCAAATTAAAAGAACTCCTAGCCAGGTGTCATGGCTTGTATCTACAACCTCTGTGCTCAAGAGGCCAAGGAAGGAGGGTTGCTGTGAATTTGAGACCAACCAAGGCTGTAAAGAGTGTATGAGGACAACTCCAAAGTAAGATACTGTCTTAAAAAACAAATGAATGAGAAACCACCAAGGAGAGCTTTCCCATCAGCCATCACGATGTCATCATGTTTCTACTCTCTTTGGAACACAATTTCTATTAATCTACTCTTAATCCTGGTGGCCGGAGAATTAGAAACAAAAAGTGCTTGGTGGCAGAGTGGCCAAATGCCCACTTTAAAATGTGGCCTTATCATTTACTCCTTTGGCCTCTGGCATAGTCCCTTGGCTATGAGCAGAAGATGAAACAGCATTTTTGGTGAGAATTATGTAGCATCCTATACCCAAATCTCTGTGAAAGCCAATGCCAGCCAGAATCTGAAACACAAAACTTCCTTCTACTTGGTGCATACCTTCCCAGGCACCATCTGCCTGCAGGAATGCAAATAGTACTGGGGGAAAGGATTGAGAACATGGTAGGGTGGAAACCACTGTCACATGGAAAAGCTGTCCTGAAAGGAAGAAGCACAGTGTACCCTCTGTATTCTGTTCTGACTTGTCCAGGTGTGGTAGACAGGTGGGATATACCTCACAGGCTCAGATCAGCCAGAGGAGGAATCAGAGATGGAAATACCACAGGTAGGGCTTGGAGGCATGAGGGTCAGAAATCATGACTGCTCTGCAGGAAGCCTGGCTCACCATGCTTCCAGTGCTGAGTGTTTTGTGGTAGTACGTCAGAACACAGCCCTTGTGTAATGGTGCACAAATAGGTGACTGAGCTAAAGCTCAGGCCTTCCTGATGTTGGTGAGCACTGCTCTTCACTTTACACCACTCCCTGTTGCCTCCACAGGAGCAGTGGCTCTGGGCCAGCACCCCGTGTAAATGCAGAGATTTATCATCCTAAAGAACAACTGAGAAATACTCAAGTGACTCTTCTGGGCTAACTCTGCCACTTCTTGTGCTCCAGCTTCCGGGGTAAAGCATCTTCTGGGTAATTCGTGTTGCTGGCTGCATAGCTGAGAGCTGACATCTATCTTGCAGAAGTTCATAGCATCAGCTGGAGCCCCCAGGGCTGGGTTTGCTCTCTGTTACTGTCACAAAGTATCTGCGGTGAATCAGCTTAAAGGAGGAAAAGGGTTATTTTGTCGAATGAATGACATCAGTTCTTGGTCACCTGATGTGCTTGCTGTGAGGCCTGTGATGAGAGATTTCTTCTAGGTAGAAGCTCCTGGAAGAAGAAAGCTGTTCACCTGTGGTGGCTAAGGTGCCAAGAGGAGAGAAAAGAAGGACCAGAGTTCCAATGACTCCTTCAGGTACAACCCCCACCCCCAGTGACCACCTTCTTTCCTCCCATTAGGTTTCATCACTCAAAGGCTGTACCACCTCCACAGCTGATGACTGATCCTTTAACATACAGTCTTTGGAGGATATTCATAGCCAAACTTCAAGAAGGGTTTGATGACATTCTAGCAGAAAACCCTTCCCTGTTTTATTTATCTATCAATCTATCTGTCTGTCTGTCTGTCTGTCTGTCTATCTATCTATCTATCTATTTATTTTGAGATAGGATCTCACTATGATGGCTAGGAACTCACAGAGATCCCCCAGCCTCTGTGTCCCAAGCACTGAGATTAAAGGTGTGTGCTATCATGTCCTGCCCTTTTCTATGTTCAGTTATGAATAATGGAGGATTCTATAGGGCTCCTTCTGGGCCAGCACTGCCCTCTCCACAATGTGGGCAGCGCCAGTCTGTCTCAAAAGTGCAGAGTAAACAATCTGGGTTTGGTCTCATGGAGCTGCCACACTGGTGCACAGGACAGGGTGGCATTGCCTGGATGCAACTCTCAACTTCTGTCTCTTGCAAGTTCTAAAGTCTATGCGACCTTAGTGAGAAGCTAACATACAGCTCTGCCTCTAGGCTCCTTGCCTGTAAAACAGCCATAATAACACTGTTTGCCTCTTACATTGGTGTAAATCTGAATTAGTCAAAACAGCCACATTCTGAGAGCAGTGCCTGATTTTCAGCTCTTGTACTAGAGCAGAGGTGAGAGGAGTCTTGAGTTGCGTGACCATAGTGCCAACCTCAGCACATCATGGCCAGTTTCCTTCTCAGTTTTGGGAGGTCATTATTAGGGCAGCTACACACACACACACACACACACACACACACACACACACACACACACTGTTAAGCATCTCTTACACTATCCATTCTGACATTCTGACCAAGGCTACTTGGGTACAGTGAACTTTAAAAGCACATTTTAGGAAACTGCTTAAGAGGTCCTGATGCTTTGGGTAACTCAGTGTAGCCAGTACTACAATAGTGTCTCAATTGGGGTTTCTGTGGCTGTGAAGAGTCACCATAGCAACTCTTACAAAGGAAAACATTTCATTGGGGTGGCTCCCTTACAATTCATAAGTTTAGTTCATTATCATCATGGTGGGACATGGGCAGCAGGCAGGCAGACATGGTGCTGGAGAAATATCTGAGAGCCCTACATCTTGGTCTGAGACATTGGGAGGTATCTTGAGCATATATGAGACCTCAAATCCCACCTCCATAGTGACACACTTTCTCCAACAAGACTACATCTATTCCAACAAGGCCACATGTCCTAATGGTGCCACTCCCTTTGAGGGGGGCATTTTCTCTCAAGCCATCACAAGTAGTGTGAAAGCAGAATTAGGCCAGGTGGGTGTGGAGGTGTTCAACAGAATGTTAGGACATGGCTTAAGAAGGGCAAAGGCCATTCTCTAGAGAGTCATGTGGGATAATGGTCACGTGGTACTGTTGCCAGAAGCCAGGCATCATCATGGTTCCCGAAAACTGACACTTCCAAGCCATTTTTCATTCGTTGTTTTCCAAATGAAGTTGATTGAAGGCAAACAAATTTATGGGAACACAGATTAGATTTCTTGGACCCTCCCCCCAAACACACTCTGAGGTAAACCAGAAGCAGGAGGGAAGTAGATAGGGTAGATCTAGCAGATACGTCGTTGTCAGAGGGGAATGCGGTTCTGGAAGGAGGGAAATAATGAAGGTATTCTTTACCGAGGTGTCTAGAGGTGGAAGGCATTTTTCTTCACGTAATCCTCCAGTGCTCTCTTAGGGAAAGTGGAAGGCCCATAAATCACAAGGATTATTGATTCTTATCAAATCTAAAGTTGCTGTGAAGACAAAGGGTTTCCAGATAAAATTCAGGATACCAAGCTACGACTTCCATATAAATAATTAATGATATCTTATTAAGCATGCCCAAATATGATGTGACATATACTTTGCTAGTGGCATACACACTAACAAAGTTGTTTGCTATCTGGTGCCAGACCCAACCAAACTCACAGAGATGTTAGAAAATTCTGGTACCCTCTCTTTCCATAATACTAGTTTATTCAGTTCAAGTCAAAGTAGTCCTCTCTCTCTCTCTCTCTCTCTCTCTCTATATATATATATATATATATATATATATATGCTCCCCCTCATTCTCTCTCTGTGTGAGGATGTGTGTGTGCATATGGAAGTCAAAGAATTACCTTAGGTGTCATTCTTCCTCAGAATGGGTGTCACTGTCCACTTCATTAAAAAAAAAAAAGCAAGGTATCTTAAATGTGGCTTGCTGATTAGGCTAAGGGCTTGTCAGAGTGCCCCAGAGAACTACCTGTCTTAGCCTCCACGCCCTGAAATTACAAGCATGTGCCACCACACCCAGATTTTTACGTGGATGCTGAAGGTTAAACTTGGGTCCTCATGCTTATGTAGCAAGCACTTTACCAATTGAGCCATCTTCCCAGTCTAGGATGCCTTCTCTGATGTTTAGCTGATTACTTTACTACTTTAACAGCTCTTGCCAGTTGGCTGTGAGAAGGGTCCATAATATTGGCTTCCAGGCTGAGGGTGGGCCAGCATCCCACTCTCCCGGTTGAAAGAAGTCTTGATCACAAAGTGTCCTCTCACCCCATTTATAAATGTCATTATAAGTTCACGAAGTGCCACCACCAGACAGAGAGCTTGTCCCGACAACAGGCACTGCAAGGTATGGCAAGGTGTGACCAGCTTCTTGGATTGTGAAACCAGCAATCCCTTTGCCAGTAATTTGCCTCCTCTACAGAACAGTTACAGCACCCACCACTTGAAACCATAATTCCCCTTTTATGGGTTTCAGGGAATCAACTGGAGATATAGCTGTGTGGACTAAGAGACAGGGCCAACCTTATGAAATTCCTCAAGGCAGAGGCAGGTATTAACTTACGTAAAATGGTGGGGTGAGTGCCTGTGTTTTCTAAGTTGGAAGAAGAGTGCAGAACTGCAAATGGGTAGACACAGGTCAAGAGCACAAAAGCAGGCCACCAGGTCTGAATAGCAAATACCCACTCAAATATGTCAAATACATGATGTGTTCAAAGGGTATGGGCAAGCAACAGTAGACACTTCCAAAGAGGTCCATATATTTGTAGAGCTCTGATCAGGTATATATGGATGGCTACAGATACTCCCTTGGGGTTAGAGATACAGGCAAGGACTGGACCTAACACCAGTGGATGCTTCTCAGCTCTGCTTTTGGAACACCCTGCTTGCTCCCCCAGACACTTGACTTGTGAGATTGCTTGTGTCTTCTTACCCCTTCTGCTTTATTCAGTCTCTTCTCCTAGTCTATAATGGCTCACACCCTCTGGGATCGTGCCTTTGACCCACTGTTCTCTGATCTTTTCTGCCAGTGGTGCCTGGATGTTCTCATTTGTTGGCCTCGTTCTGACTATGAGGTTGTTAAAATATGGGTTGTGGAAACAAAAACCTTGGACCCTGTGGAAGTTTGAATGAGAAATGTCTCCCATAGGTTCAGGTATTTGAATACTTAGCCCCTCCATTGGTGGAGCTGTTTGGGGGAGACAGTGCAGCCTTGCTGGAAGAAGTGTGTCATTGCACACCAGCGCCCTGGTCTCACTTCCAGTTCACCCTCTGATTCCTGATGTGATTTCCCAGCTTCCTGCTCAGGCCCCTTGCTGCTGTGGCTCTGTGCCATTATGGAAACATAAACACAAATAAGCTCCCCACACATAAGCAACACAAAGTTGCTTTCAGGGGCTGTATTTTATGGCAGCAACAGAGAAGGAACCACTATAGATCGCTTATGCAACTTCTTATTTGTTTTGTATTTTAAAATTTCTCAAGGCTTCATTTCCTCAGCTACCAAATAAGGCTAAATAGGACCAACTTAGCATATAGGTCCAGTGTGAGAATTAAGTGAGAAAACATAGAAATTATTTGCACAGTACCTAGCACATAGTAAATGATTAATAGCACAAACCAAGCAGCTGTTCTTACTATTTAAATGCTTTTGGGCCTCATATCTTTGTCCCAGCTCCATAATCTCTCTGGAGACTTACTTCTCTATACGGCTGGCTCTTGTCTCCTTCTCCATGGATGTCTCAAAGGCAGGTACACACAGGTACAGACCCCAAAGGCAGGCCTGAGAAGCACAGACTTGCTCAGACAGGTCAAAATCAAGGTAGAGTTCAAAGGGTATAAGCCAGCAACAGGTTGCTTAAAAGATAGGCATATCCTTTCTCCTTCCAAACCTGTCTTCCTCTTCTATTCATAAGCTATTTGTTGACATTATCATTCATCAGCCACCCAGGGGAATCTGAGACACGGTCCTTAATTCCTGCCTTTGCCTTGACATTGCCACTTACCCTGCCCCTCAACAAATCATCATTGGATTCTGAAAATTTCGCCTCTTTATCCTTCCCATTTTATATTCTTGTCCCACATCTTGGTGAAATTCTTCTGAAAATATAATAATTCAAGACCAAATTCTTGGCTGAGGCGGGTCATGAAATCTAGTGGCAAAGTCACACTCCTATGGAAGCTCCTATTAGTGTTTAGAATAGGAAAATACTGTTAGAATAAGCTCCTCAGCTTGTGGGGTCTGTAAAGGAAGCTGACAGCTGCCATGGCCACTGATCTGCATTGGCCAATAGAGCATAAGCATATGGAATACAATCTAATTATGAACGGAACCTCTGTGAGCTACAGTGCCATCCACCATTGCTTGTTCACTTACTGTAATAGTTACCATGGCCCAAACAGAACAGCAACCAATTCATGATGTGTAAAACATGAACAGAAGACAAATGTGCTTGTTGGTAGGATGTGGTGACCACTATTACATTACATCCTAGATAAAAAGTGATATGGCTCCTGCAGAATTATTGATGGAGTCTTCAAGTTAATGAATGATGTCATATGAAATCAGTGAGCCACAGTGTTCTTCAACAAAGGAGGAAAGCTTAACGTTCTGCCGGTCATCACTGGAGGGTCACACATGCAGCAGGCACCAAGATTGTCCTACTGGCCAGCGCTCTACCCTGTAAATCAAAATTTTACTGTTTTGGAAATACAAGTTTCTGAAAAGAGCCACAAAGAGGAAATTTCTGGCATTGGTTTGTTGTGTACATGAGGAGAAAGCAAAACCAAGCAAGAGCTGCCTGAACTGAGAGATGTTGGGAATGGCAGAGTTGCCTGCTAAGAGGAAATGGCATCACCATGAATTTGTTTATGGCCTACTTCACCATATTGGAAGAAATGTCAGCAATTTGGGAGTTGGTAACATAACTTGACAGAGAAAATAGCTTCAATTTTCTAGTGCTACCACAAGTCTCAACTCTATCTAACCACATTTCTTCTGGTTGGCAACAGCGCTGACCACAATAACAATGTAGCTTGAACAGTGTTAATTTATCAATAGAATTTAAGCAGAGTGTTACTTTCTGACCTATGACAGATTTGGATATCACAGGGCATTTCAAGACTAAAGTACACTTCATTCAATTTTTAATACTCAATATTAAAGCAGTTTCTATATATTATCGTGTTGACATTTTGTGAGGGACCTGTCCTAGGCCCTGAAGCATGTTGAGTATCATCTATGTTACAATCTGAGAGGTCAGTGTACTCTTACTCCAGACATTGGTCAAATTTCCAGGGTGACTTCTAACTAGTGGTGATGGCAGGACAAGCTGGAGGTCATTTTGAGGAGGCCCTTTGATTTGCTAATTCGTTTGTGCAGTTAGGTATCCCTTTATTTCTGAATTAAACCAAGTGTGTTCAGATTCTCCATAAGAACTGTAGGTTGGATGCTTACTGTGGAGTGTGAACAGTTTCCATAGTCCATTCAACTTGGAGGCTGAGCGTTAGACTCATGCTGGAATAAGATAGCATGAGTTGGACTTTTGACTGACACTTGTTTGCTATGTAACCTGAGATGAATGTCTTTACTTTGTGCCATTGTTTTCTGGACAATGGGAACATATGTGAACTAACACAGAGTTGTAAGAGGTCTATGATTCAATGTACAAAGTGCTTCCAACTGATCCCAGAGCAAAAAACAACAAAAAAAAAAACCATACTAATAGATATTTGTTGGTATCCTTACCTGTTGCACCACCCCACAAGTTAGGCAACACTGTCTCTGTTTCATGCACATAGAAGCAAATAGTTAGAGAAATCAAGTCCCAAATCATATAGCTGCTAAGACATTGGAAGTCAAATTCCAAGGATGTAATGTTTCCCACAGCATGCCAGGTGTGAGTGGAAGACAGGTTAACCCTAGGAGAACAGCTCTCTTTCAGAGAGAAAAACAGGGACCTGTATCCACTGGGCTTGTGTGCTTGCTTGAGGTAGCGGAAAGTCCCAGTGAACATGAGGCAAAAACATAACCTTTACCCCTGACTAGCTGTGCAAATCTGGGCAAGTCTCTGGAACATCCTCAGGCTGTTTACTCATCTGCACAATGGGCACACACACACACACACACACACACACACACACACACACACACAAGCCATCTGCTGATCTTCACAGAGGGTGGTTACAGTCATGTGAAAAAAAATGTATGTAGGAACAGGAGAGATGCAAAGCTTTCAGCAAGGCCATTTGAGGAAGGTAGTGGCCTGTTCTGCAACAGTTAGAAAGCATGGCAAGACCCCTCAACTCCTGGGCCATGTCTTGCTTCTCCTACAAAAGTGAGTGTGCATGGGTCCCCACATGGCCATCCAATATCCATGGTCAGCTGAGGCTATAGTCACAGTGAGGCTCTGGACCATAAGGGTGAGGATGCTGCCTGGGCTCAGGGTGGACAATCTCGGAGGTGACCCTAACTTGAAGACGGCAGCTGTTGCTTATCAGTAGTTAGTCAGCAGCCCAGACAGATGAGGTGTCCATGGTGACCTTCCTGCCTCAGTGAGTGTGGGAACTCGGGGCTTCCCAGGGTGAGGGAGTGGGAACATAAACAACGAACGTGGCTCCAGCAAGGGCATCTTGTCCTCCCTCAGCGCTGCCCTATCCAGGAGGAAGCACAGAGCAGATGGTCCAGGCATGCTGTGGAGCTTTGCAGAGGGAAGCAAGCCTGGTTCTGAGACCAGGGGTTCAGAGTCAAAAATGATTCTAACTTCTTCAAAGGTAGACACTTCCTGTCAAAAGTACCACCATTGGCATGGTTTGCTTTCAAAGGGGTGGAAGAAGAAACAGATCATCCTAATGGAGTCCTTCCCTCCCTCCTCAGGCTCTCTAAGGCTGTGTTCCCTGCTCTGTCATATTGGCCAGTCCCTCCCCATCTCTTCCTAGATGAGGACAGCAGACACAATAAACAAAAGGAGACTTGGAAGAAATGGCTAAAGGCTCAGCCGCCAAAGGTTCATCATTGCTAAGGGCTGCCAGGATGCACACTGTGATCAGTACATGTTGCCTGACTGCACTGGGCTTCTCCCTTGTCTTTGAGTATTTTTTTAATTCCCTCGGTTGCTGCCTCTGCATCTCCTTGGCGCCTGATTTCTCCAACAGCACCACTTAGAATGTCCTCAAACAAAATAGTAGTGCAGTCTTCCAGGTGTTTAAATGATTTACTACCTTTTCCTTGAACGGTTTCGTTCCTTTTTTTAACATCAGCCAGAGCCTGCTCTGCAATTGACAAACGTGCTCGCCGCGTGCCCTAAAGGCGCAGGGAATGCACTGGTCAGCAAGTGTGGTAGGTAGAATGGATGACTTCTGAGCACTCGTGCCCTATCAGGGAAGACAGATTAGAACTTGGATGGACATTCTCTGAAGGAGACATCTGCCTGTCTGTGGGTTTAGGTAGGGCTCAGGACCTGATGTGCTTGCAAAAGAGGGGGTGGGTTCGAGTATGGCCAGTGGAGAGCTGGGGAAATGGAAGACAAAGGAGAAGGCAAATGCGCTCGCTCGTTCGCTCTGTGAAGGTGCTGGGAAGACAGAGCATTTGAGGAAGCAAATCTGAATAGTACAGCAGCTTGTGGTACAGACCTGGGCCTCGCCCTCTCCCCTGAGCTCTGCTGTGGCCAGATACTTCTGCCTACTCACCCACCATAAAACCTGTCACATAGATTCTTCTTTTAAGGCTCTTCCTTTTTCCTTCTGTGATTTCAGTCTCAAGGGACAATTTCCTCAAATGGGTTCAAAGTGTGAAAACTGAAATGCTCAACGAAATTCTAACTGCCCTTTGCAGCAAGGGACGTGGCTTTCTGACCTATGGTTCTCTAGCAGTAAGGTGATTAATTAATAATTATGCTAATAGTAACACATGACGGATGTTTGTGCAAAAGCTCATCAGTGCTTTCTGCTGTTTATTACAGCTAATTCTCATACACCCCTCTTGCTGTCCTCAAAGGAAAGTCTAACTGTGACACTCATCGAATGTGTGTTTTGTAACAATTTAAGGTAGAGGAAAAACCTAAATAATAATATCAGTTTTCAGTGAGTATAGTTAAGTAATAAACCCCTTGTTCTGTGTCCTTGTGGTTGTGGGGTATACAGAATTAAAGGATTAGAACTTGGGCTTCTCAAAATCACTTGCTCATCTCCTGAACAAATGAACCAAAACAAAAAGCAAGAATGAAACACACCTTGTCGTCAACAAACTGAGTGAACAACCTGCCATGCCAAAACATGAAAGGAAGGACTCCACAGATGTGACCCAAGATTACAAAGATGACAGTCTGATGACAGTAGTGAGGGCTGAGAATCAGCCGATGAAGAAACACGGAGGTCTAACTCATTGTCCACTCAGGGAAAGGGTCTGCTTATGCTTGCAGCATCAGTCAAGGTTGGAGCTGAACCCAGAAGGCTCTAAAGCAGTGATTCTCACTCAACCCGTGGGTTGCAGCTCCCTGGGGAGGGGGGGCTGAACAATCCTTTCACGGGGGTCACCTAAGACCACCGGAAAACACAGATATTTACATTACAATCCATAACGGTAGAAAAATTACAATTATGAAGTAGCAACGAAAATAATTTTATAGCTGGGGGTCACCACAGCACGAGGAACTGTATTAAAGGGTCACAGCATGAGGACGATTGTGAACCACTGCTCTAAAGACTCTTGTTATTTTCCCTAGTTAAATGTGTCTTCCATTTCTATCATTTTATCACAGCTTTTTTTTTTTAATTCCAAACTCTAATTCTGGGATGTTATTTATACATGATACAACAACGATATATTCTTAAATTGTCATATTGTCATTTTCTAAAAAAAAAAAAAAAAAAAAAAAACCCGCATGCCGGTATACCACACTAACTTGAATATGAGTGTGTACACATGTGGTGATATGTGTGGACGTTGGTGTGAGTGTGAGAGTGGCTTCTTCCACTTCACATCCCTGTTAGCAAGAAGTCACACGTGTGGGAGGACTGACAGCAAAAGCAAAGGAGATGAAAGACAACTTCGGTCTGATGCTCACAGATCAGAGGGAGGCCATGAATAAGGAAGTCAGCAAGCTGAACAGGGTTAGGCACAGGCTCTCCTCTAAGTGGCTGGAGCAAACATCTGCCTGAAGTCTTCCAAAGTGCCCTGAGCTTCCAGCAGTCACCTTTCCCTCCCAATATTAGGTAGTCTAGCCCCCGGGGTTAAGCCACAGCCTGGATTCAGAACAGTCAGTATTCTTTCAGCAGCTGATGGAGGCTGTGTGAGTCACAGTGTCTCCCAAGCTCGGCTTCTCCATCGGTAAACAAGAGAGCCACTGCCTATCTCCCGCAGCTCTCTTGGAGATAAAAGAAAACTTCAGAAGGGCCTCGCAGTCACTCTTTGGTAAGTTGCTATCTGAGGTTATTTCATAGGTGACAAAACAGATATTCAGAGAAGGTAACTCTATCTTCTAGGGCCCCAGCTAGTTCCTGGTGGAGCTCAGGAGCAGTCAGGCATCAAGTCAGGCCCAGACTCTCATTCCCACAGAGAGCCAGCCCTACCCTGGAGTCATATTCAGGCCTCCTAAGCTTGTAGTGTCCTCTGCACATTTGTAACTTTGGAACTCCAATGAAAAGATTAATGGAGAAGCTTCTGGAAAATTAGATCTGGGATGACCCTAGGCGACCCTAGCAGGGGGAGCGGGGAGCCACACTTCATCACACCCGCTTCAATTGTGAACAGGGGGATTATTTACTTTGTGGGTTGATGTGATACCATCACACGCCCATGTTGGCACCACTCTGCCACTTGGCTACCACCCCGGCTGTGTGCTCAGGCTGTGCAAACTTGGGAAAGTTGTGTGAACCCTTGTGGAAATCCAGGAGGCTTCTGTGCTTCTAAAGCTTACCAGCCATCTCCTTGTTTTCTCATTTCATCCCCTCCAGCATCAGGAAACAGCTCTCATTCTGGGAACAGTAGAAAGGCAGATTAAAAACAAAAAAATAGTAGGGAGCCAGGGCTTTAATCTGGGAGAGACAGTAGTTAACCTTGGGTTCCCCTGGGCTTCCAGGCTCACTCTTTATCTCTCAGTGAAGAGGAATGGCAGATTTATGGAGTACCTGTTCTGTTAAGTGTCCTCAATCATATTATTTTGCTTAACACCCAAGGACCCTGCTAGATAGGAGTGCTTATCTGCATTGTGCAAATGAGAAGATAGATGACCATGCCAGCTATGTTTGCCCGGAACCACAACGGTGTTGGTTTAAGAGGAAGTAGAGCTGGAATTTTAATCAAGAACTATCTAATTCCAATTTTTGGTTGTGAGCCTAGCCTTTAACAGCTGAGCCATCTCTCCAGCCCCTAATTCCAATTTTTAAGTGTGAACTAGTAATCCATTCACTCTGCCATTCCTTGGGGTCTCTGTGTAGGCAGAAGCCCTTAGAAGATTCACCGAAGCCCTTATTCACTGACTATGTCAATAAGACCTTGATAGTGTAAAGAAGGATTTTTCTCGACATTGATTGAAATAAAGTACTTACCTTCATCTGCAATGCTTCTCCAATTAAAAAGAAAGAAATTCTGAGACACTCTTCTTGTATGTTTGCCCAGGAGCTTGATATTCAAATTTCAGTTATTTAACAGTGTTCACTGACAGACCAAGGGTAGTTCACATGATTATTGTACTAGTTTGAATGAAAAATGGCCCCCATAGGTTCGTAGATTTGAATGCTTGGTCATCAGGAAGTGGCACTATTTGAGAAAAATTAGAAAGATTAGGAGGTATGGCCTTGTTGGAAAATTGTGTCACTAGGTCTCTCTCTCTCTCTCTCTCTCTCTCTCTCTCTCTGCCTATGGATCAGGATGCAGTTCTCAGCTACTGCTCCAGCCTTATACTCCCTTCCATGGAGATAGTAACGGACTAATCCTCTGAAACTGTAAGCCAGCCCTCAATTAAATACTTTCTTACATGGGTTGTCTTGGCCATAGTGTCTCTTCACAGCAATAGAACAGTGACTAAGATATTTAGATTTTTAGAGATTCTAACCTGTATAGGATCAAAGCATAGAAGGGGAAACACAGGCTCTGGGGTTATAAGCTCCTCACTTGACAATGGGGCTTTCCCTTTCTTCCCCTGATTCTCACCTGCCTCTGAAACAACAATCAAATGTGACAGTGGTGGAAGTCGAGAGTGCCTTTGTGGGGCTGGAGATATATCTAGGGTGTGATGATCTTGCAGAAGCCCTAAGTTCAGTTCCCAGCACCCACCTCAGAGAGCTCACAACTGCCTGTAACTCTAGCTGCAGGGGGATCTGATGTCCTCTTCTGGACTTCAGGGGCATGCATCTACATACACTCATATTCACATAATTAGAAATAATAAACAAATATATTTTTAAATATAGTGCTGTGGAATAACTTTTCTGTATGCTGTGAATATGTATTCCTTTCATAGGTTGGCCTATAGTAATACAGAATAAGACTAGGTGGGAAAGCCAAACTGAAAATACAAGGAGAAATAAGGGTGGAGTCAGGAGATGTGAGCAGCTGCCAGAGGAACAAGATGTTCTAGAGGAAAGGTAAACCACAAAGCTATGTGGCAAAATATAGATGAATAGATACGGGTTAATTTAAGTTGTAAGAGCTAGTTAGCAATAAGTCTGAGCTATAGGCTTATTTGTAACCAATAAGCTTTTGTGTGTTTATTTGGAACCGGGTAGTCAGTCCACAGAAAAGCTCCGCCTCTGTTTACCAGAATGCTCTTTGAAAGATGCTGTCGCTGGTGATGGAGTAACAAAAGAGAAAGTTTACGGCAGTCACTTTGTAAGCACCAGTGCTTACTTACCAAACCAGGGTCTCCTGATATGGTCAGTGGGAATGAAAACCAGGCCTGGTGGGAGGAATCTCAGCAAGACTGGGGCTGAGACAAATTTATTTCAGGCAGAGTTTTTATACCCTTATCAAAAATAGAATATAATGGCAGCTGCCAGGATACAATGATGTTTGCTGTCTATACAGGGTACACAAGATTAATGTCTAAGGCCAATTGTCCTGTCAAGCCTCTATATACTTTGCTGAATTCCAGGGAACACAGAGAAATACAGGCAGCCTGAATGTGCTACCGTCTGAGGGAGTGCCTCAGTTTCTCAGGAACTTAAAGGCACACAAAGTCCCCAGGAGTCATAGATCGTAACCCTGAAAATCTATGACGCATGCCTCTCAAGGTTGTTAGACCAGACCAACTCCATGATTCCCTGCACCTCTTTCTGCTGTTTCCAGAAGGGCGAAAAGTATAACCAACTTTCTGTTGATTCTTTAGGAAAAGTGACTCCCAACATTCCACTCAGGTCTGTCCCCATCATTCCCCAACAGGCCTGAATCTTAAATATCACACCTCTCATGGGTTCACTTAGTTTTTTCTTCTCCCTAAGATGAATTCCAGCACTTCCACTCCTGGACCAGCAACCATCACCTTCTGCCACCTTTTGCCAGGGGTGGGGAGAGATAGGGGTGCAGGGATTCATCTCTGGATCAGAACTCCTCTCCCTGACTCCTCTGTGTCTCTGTGAGGCCTTAACTGTGGGCTATCCCTGTTAGAGAGAAGAAAGCCAGACTTTTTAAGCAGGAGTGATGACAACGCCATCCTGACGAGTAAGAAGCCCATGAGTAAAAAGTGAGGACTCATGGATGCTTCAGAGGCTGCTGGCTGTGGGATCAATGTGACTCAAAGGAGGTGTGGATAGGAACGAATGAATGGGATGGCTTTGATGTCCAGTGAGTAAGGCTAGTTTAAAGTCTAGAGGGACCGCTGTCCTGCACAGACGATGGGGAAGATAGGAAATATTCAGGTTTGTTTGTTTTTTACTTTTTTTTCATCCTTCTCTCATATAATACATCCTGAGTCCAGTCTCCTCCCCCCCTTCCCAGTCCCAGCCCCACCTCCCCTCTCCCCCAGATCCACCACACCTCCATTTTTTCTTCAGAAAAGAGCAGACCCCCCAGTGACATCAAACAAACAGGGCATAACAAGATGCAATAAGATCATACCACCCTGAATACCCCGATCCTGTCTGATCTCAGAAACACTCTTATATAAAGCAGAAATACGAGAAACACTTGTAGGAGAAAGTAGAAATGAGATTTACAAATACAGAGACTACCAAGCCAGATGGTGAAGGCCTGTAATCCCAGATACTCAAGAGGGTGAGGCAGGAGGATGGCAATCCGAAGGCTGGCTTAGGCTACAGAAAGAATTCAGGGACAACTGAAACAAATTAGTGAGGCTTGTCTCAAAACAAAGAGTCGAAAAGGGGCTTGGATGTAGGTCAGTGGTATGGGGCTCAATGAACACATGGGAGGCCCAAGGTTCAATTCCCCATGACAGCCAAGAAAAAGTCTTTAAGCATAGTTTTATTAGTACTGGACAATAATAACTAATATACACTCAGTACCCATCTCAGCTCTTCAGAGTTAATTACTCAGTTTCCACAAATCCATGAGGTATATCCTAGCATTAGCCTCACTGAATAAAAACTATAATTTTTACACTATGTGGAAAAGAGTGGGAACTTGGAGTAAGCTCCATTCTCTACTAACATTTAAATCCTTAAGTATGTGCCTGGCAGGGGCTTTAGTCTGACCCCAGGATTTCAAAAGAGCCATGGGCAAAGAAAAAAGAAAGTCCCGTCACACCCTTCGGTGGTCAATATTATTTGCTTTTGAACTGATGTGGTACAGTCTTTAAGCCTAGGTTTTCATACACAGTTTTCTCATAAAATATGTACCTGCACTCCATCTATGTCATGGCATGTACATGCTCCAATACAGTATGCCGCCACCATGCAGATCACCGGCTCCTGTCTTGTTCATCCTTCTTGTTATTAACAAGGCCTGCCACAAGTTTTTCCTGAGAGGAAATGAGCAGCCCATGTGTTTCACAGATGGTGAAAGTCATGGAGAGGTCAATGACTTGAGCAAGGTCATAGACCAAGTTAACCACATTTGGCTCACGTTGGGATCAATAATGGCTGTGTGTCCAGTCTCATCCTTAGTTGGCCAGTCTATCCCAGCCCTGGGCCACATTCCAAACTGGGTCATCTGGTGCAAGCTGGCTGGCTGAAAACCCCCCCTGTGGTTTTGCTCACATCTGGTGTTTTTTCACTTCTCTTTCTGACACGTGCTTTGATCCTGTTGCTGCTACAGCAGAAAGATGTCCATGGCTCCAAGGAACACAGCTAATTCTGTCAGAGGTGAAAAGTATGCCTCCCAACAGGACTTCTAAAAATAAACAGCATCACAGTTGCAGCACGCCATACTTGAAGCTGGAAACCCCCAAACTTAGTACCTCTTCGCAGACTTCCGAAGGCCCTGCCCTTTCAGTGCCTGGGTCCTGGCCTGAACTCATAACTGCCCAACAGGCCTGAAGTCTTCCTCCTGTCCTTCCTTTTGGGGATGCTCGAGCTGGATGGCAAGGGTGATGAGTGGTTTGTGGATTGGATCTCACCATCAACTCTCACACAGCTGAGCAATGCACAAAGTTACGTCCATAAAACCTATCATTTCATTTAGCAAACGTTACCGCTCATTGTGTACCTTACCTCATTGTAACAGGTCTCTTCCTTAATTACAAAAGGGTTTTGTTTTTGCCTTTTTTGTTTTGTTTTTTTTTTTGTTTTTTGAGACAGGGTTTCTCAGTGTAGCTTTGGAGGCTGTCCTGGCACTCGATCTGGAGACCAGGCTGGCCTTGAACTCACAGAGATCTGCCTGCCTCTGCCTCCCAAGTGCTGGGATTAAAGGCATGCGCCACCAATGCCTGGTGTTGTTTTTTTTTTTTTTTTTTTTTTTTTTTTTTTAATTACATTAGTTTTTTAAAGGAAATAGCCAGGTCTAGCAGAGCACACTTGTAGTCTCATACCTGTGATCCCATGAGTCTCGATCAGGAGGATTATGAGTTTGAAGCCAACCTGGGCTTGTGAGATGCTCTCTCAAACCCAAAATCAAATCAAACAAGCCAGGAGCTGGTGGCGCACACCTTTAATCCCAACACTCAGGAGGCAGAGGCAGGCAGATCTCTGTGAGTTCGAGGCCACCCTGGCAAGTTCCAGGACAGCCAGGGCTACACAGAGAAACCCTGTCAAAGAAAACCCCAAAGCCAAAACAAAACAAAACAAAACAAAAACCCTCTCATATTTGTTTAAATAGAAAAATTAAGAACATGAAGAGTAAGGGGGAAAAGGCACAATTCTTCTACTTTACCAGACCATTATTATTTTTGTTTCCTCCAATCTCATTTTCCTTGTAGGTTTATGTACTTTTGTTCATTCATTCACTTTTACACAATGAGAACCATAATTTATACATAATTTTGTGTCCTGTTCTTTGGGTTACTTGATTTTATAAATGCTTCTTGTTGCTGTGGTTTGGTTATGGCTTCAGTATCTCCCAAGCCTTTCAAGTGCTGAAATCAAACTCTATTGCGATATATTCAGGAGGGAGAAACTTAATCCAGCTAAGGTGTTTAGAGGTGGGGCTTTTGGGAAGGATTAGAATGAGATGGGTGGAGCCCCCCCCCCCCCCGCCTGCCCATTGCTTACTCTGCATACTGCTCTTGCAGAGGACCCAAGTTAGACTCCCAGTATCCACACTCACTAGCTCACAACTGCCTGATGCCTCTGGGTACCTGCACTCATCTACATATATCCCCCCAAATAGGCACACACATAATTAAAAATAATCTTAATTTTTTAATAAAAGAAGAGGGAGAGGCCAGACACATACTCTATATTCATACCTTTGTCTCTTCCCATGTGATAACCTGTACTAACCTGGGGCTGTGCCAGCAAGGTCATCACTAGGTGGACCCTCAAACTGGAACCTCTGGAACCGTATGCCAAAATAGGCCTCTTTTCTTCATAATTCGCCTAGTCTTTGGTATTGGGTGATTAGTGACAGAAAGCACACCAATGCACCCAAGCTCCCACAGTATCTTGAGGAAGGAAGGAGACACGGAGTGGAAGAAAGGCATCAGGGACTTCGATAGAGCAGTGAGGTGAGAATGAGTTTTGTGGGGACCCAACTCTTCCTTAGAATGAAGCTAGAGAAGACAAGGGGGCACACAGAGGGGCTCAAACAATCCAAAAAGAAGCAGAAGGTTCCTGACAATGAACTTTCCCTGTTGAGGGGAGTTAGAGGCAAGACTACCTAAACAGATCAGAAAAGAATGGCTCATCATAGAAACACCCCCCTTGGGAAAGAACATATTCCCACGAGCTCAGGCTGTGGAAAACGGTAGTAAGTTATGTCCCTGACTGCAGTTCCCAGAGCTTTTCCAGAGTGAAAGGAAGTGGGACACTCTACCTGCTAGAAGGGATTGTTTGCCTGCCTGGCTATGCTTTCTACTTTATCTTGGCCCCTCTTTCCCTCTCGGTTGCCTCAGCCCAATCACACTTCCCCAATGGGTTACACTGTCCTTATTCAGCCAACCTTCCTCCAGTCAAACTCATAACCAGCGTCTCTTACTTTCCTTTGTTGACTTCCCAAAGCCAGATGCCATGCCTGCTCTCCTTCTGGGCTGTGTCTACACAGCTGGCCTCAACTCACACAGGCCGGCCCCGTGCATTGCTGCCTGCCCTGTGCAGCAGCCCTGGGAAAGCTAAAGGATGATGAGGGTGCAGTCTACTATACCCGGTAGTGTTTCTTTGGAGCTGCTCTGCCTCCCACAAGGAAACCAGCAGACACTAGACACCAGGCCCTTTCATCTTCACAACAGCTGGGAAACTGGGAAACTGAACCCTCTCTTCTTCAATGACAGGTGAGGAAACTGAGGACTGTTGTTTGTGAAATAATATGCTCATACAGGTGTAATAGCATGAGATAAACCCAAAGTGCCAAGCAAAGAATAAGGTAGAACCGCTTGTTGCCACTTGCGCAAAAGACTAACTGCTAAGCCATGGATGGCCGCTCAGGCCTGTAATCCCAGCCCTTGCGAGGCTGAGGCAGGATAGTCAATGCAAGTCTGAGGCCAGCTAGGGTTATGTAATGTGTTCCTGGTCAGCTTGAGCTATAGTGTGAGGCCTGGTCTCAAAAATAAATAATAATTTAAAAATCATCATTAATCTTTTGTTTTGTTTTTGTTTATAGTGATTCCGGGAGGTTATTTCTTTGTTTTGTTTTTTGTTTGTTAGTTTTCTGCTGGGGTCATAAGCTAGACAAGCAATGAGCCAAGATATTAGCTCCGTATTAGTTACCTTTCTCTCTCTTCCTCTCTCCGTCTCTTACCTTTTCTCTCCCTCCCTCTCTCTCCTCTCTTTCCCTCTCCTTCACCCTCTCTGTCTCCTTCCTTTTCTCCCACTCTCTCTCCTCCCCACTCTCTCTCTCTTCCTGTCTCTCTCCCAGTCCCTCATCCTGTGTCTCTCCCCCTCCCTCTCTCTATTCTTTGTCTCTTCCCATGTGATAACCTGTACTAACCTGGGGCTGTGCCAGCAAGGTCATCACTAGGTGATCTTTCTCTCCCTACTCTCTCTTCCTCCCTGTTTCCCTCTCTTTTTCTTTCCCGTCTCCCCCTTCGCCATCACGTGAGCTTCTTTTACTTTGTACAACTGGGATCATACTCTGTCTATTAGTTCCTAGTGTTTCCTCAATGAGGCACCACGGCTGAGCAGGTGAGACAACAAAACTCAAGGCTAAGGCCAGCACTCTAAGGTCAAGGTATTGCAGACCTCTTTGGGATCTTTGGTGTCCCTGGTTTCTGCCATGTCACCTTGCTCTCTGCCTCTATCATCACAGTGTTCTCTATATGCATATGTCTGAGTCTCCACAGCACAGTCTCACTGTAAGACAACTCTCCCTCACTGTAATAATCACAGCTGCTATGATTCTATTTCCCAACGCAGTGACATTATGAGGCGTAAGGAATGAGGACTTCTACATATGGGTTGGGTGTGGAGGAGGCAACATTGCAACTCTAGACTATATTGCATCTTTCTGCTTTTTGCTTACAAGTCTATTGGGAACGCTTTCTAAGATGTGTGCATTTTTGCTGGGGAGACAAACTAAAACTATGCTTATGAGGAGAAAAGAAGGCCCAAGTAAGGAGCAGTACAATGCAGGGCGGCCCATAGGCTTGGGGGAAAGTGGAGGGAATGAGGCAAACACAGAGGTCAGGGCTAAGGGAAAGAGTATTCACACACACACACACACACACACACACACACACACACACACACACACACTCGATCACGCTTCTCTTCCTTCACACGAAAGGGCTCCTTAGAAACCTGCTAGAGGGGAAGTTGTGGGCTAGCCCTGTCTTCACCATGACTCCAGTTGTTACTCAGCCACATGCCATTATCAAGCTTGGAATGGATGCTGGAAGGAGCTACAGAGAAACCATGGAAACCATAAATGTGTGACCACTCACACTTTGGAAAGTGAGTGTATTGAATTTGTCATCTGAGGAGCTGTATATACAATAGTAAGAGCCACATGCTGGGCATGGTGGCACACACCTTTAGTCTCAGCATTCAGGGAGGCAGAAGCAGGTGGGTTCCTATGAATTTGAGGCCAGCCTGGTCTACATAGTGAGTTTAAGGGCAGCCAAGCCTATATAGGAGATCCTGTCTGGAAAAAGAAAAGAGAAAGAAAAGGAAAAGAGGCAAATAAAATTTCAAATCCTAGCTCTGAGCCTTTTTTTAAAAATAAAGATTTCATTTTTCAAAGCAGTTTTTTTTTTTTTAATTCTTCTCTCATACAATGCATCCCAACTACAACCTCCCCTCCTCCCAGACCCTACCTCCCCCTTTCCCCAGATCTCTGTTTCCCTTCAGAAAAAAAAAAAAAAAAAAAAAAAAAAAAAAAAAAAAGCCGGCTTCCCAGGGTTATCAACCAAACACAGCATAACAAGATGCAATAAGACTAGGCACACAATGACTCGCAGAGCGTAGCAACCACCCTGGGAGGGCCTATGGGCCATAACAACCAGTTGACCAATCAACACAGGGCAAACCCTCCAAGCCTGGAGGCTCACCAATCCTAAGCCTGTGCGTAACCCTAGACACTTCCCTTATGCTGCCCTATAAGATCTCTATGCAGCAGCTCTGAGCTGTCTTTCCTAGCCATCCGCCATGGTGGATGGATGGAAGGCCCGAGCTAACATGGGGTTAGCTCGTTAAACAACTATAATAAAGCCTCGTGCAGTTTGCATCAAAAAAAAAAAAGACTAGGCACAAACCCTCATATCCACACTGGATGAGGCAATCCAGTAAGAGGAAAAGGGTTCCAAGAGCAGGCAAAAGATTCAGTGACACCCCCTATCCCACTGTTGGGAGTCCCACAAACAGCGCAAGCTAAACAACCACAGTGTGTATGCAGAAGGCATAACACAAACCCATGAAGCTCTGGTTGCCACCTCAGTCTCTATGAGCCCCTATGAGCCCTGCTTAGTTGGTTCTGTGGGCCATGTTCTCTTGGTGTCCTTGACCCTTCTGGCCCCTACAACCCTTCCTCTCCCGCTTTTGCCAGTTCCCTGAGCTTCACCTAATGTTTGGCTGTGGGTCCCTGCATCATTCCTATCAGATGCTGGAGGAAGCCTCTGTTTCAGAGGAGTTTGAAGTTCACAGGGAAAATGTATCAGAAAGCATAGAGATTCCTCATATGACCCCTGCCTCCTTCCCTACCTGCATCCCCAAGCGGAGAGGTAGAGAGGTGCGTCTGTAACTAAAACCCCACGAATACCTCACGTCATCCAAAGCCCAGCGCGCCTTGAGATTAGCTCTCCACTGTGTACAGTTTGTGGGTCTGGACAGATGTCTAGTGACATGTAACCAGCATTAGCATCCTATGGTGATTTCACTCCCCTAAAAACCACCATGCTCTTCCTATTCCTGCCCCTCCAACCTGGTTCCCTGGGACCCACGGAATTAATTTCTTCTGCAACCCAGTGACCAAATAGCTGGTAAAAAACAAGTTCATGGAGGGAAGGTTTTCTTCATCTTATGGTTTCAGAGGATTATCGTTCAACTCAGTGAGAAGGGCATGGCACTGCGACCAGCTCTTATCACAGTGAGAAGGGCATGGCAGTGCAACCAGCTCACAGTGAGAAGGGCATGGCAGTGTCACCAGCTCACAGTGAGAAGGGCATGGCAGTGCCACCAGCTCTGCTGTGGCATCAGGAGGAAAAGGCAGAGGCCCCTATACCAAGTGGACCAAGGGGCAGGGATGCAGCTAATGGGGTGTGTGTATGGGTGTGATGTGTGTGTTCATGCGTGTGTACATGTGCATGCATGTGTGTATGTGACGTGTGTTCACGTGTGTGTACATGTGCATGCATGTGTGTGTGACGTGTATGTGTACATGTGCATGCAGGTGCACATGCATGTGTGTGTGATGTGTGTGTTCACGTGTGTGTACGTGTGTACGTGTGCATGCAAGCGCACATGCATGTGTGTGTGATGTGTGTGTTCACACGTGTGTACATGTGCATGCAGGTGCACATGCATGTGTGTGATGTGTGTGTTCATGTGCATGCAGGCACACATGCATGTGTGTGTCATGTGTGCGTTCACGTGTGTATACATGTGTATGCAAGCACACATGCATGTGTGTGATGTGTGTGTTCCCACGTGTGTACATGTACATGCAGGTGCACATGCATGAGTGTGTGTGATGTGTGTGTTCACGTGTGTGTGTAGGTGTACATGCAGGCGCACATGCGTGTGCATGGTGGGGGACATTGGGTGTCTTCCCTGTCATTCTCCACCTTATTTTTGGATATGCGGCCCCTCTCTGGACCTGAAGTCATTAATTCAGGTGGGCTGGCTGGCCAATGAGCATCAAGGATTTCCTGTCTCCACGCAACCCCTGGACATGCTTTTATCTCGTGGATGCTGAGGATCCCGACTCTTCTTTTTATGTGGGTGCTGGGGAGCCCAGCTCTGGTCCTCACGCTTGCACGGTGAGCACCATGCAGACTAGGACACCTTCCCAACCCCAGGTACAACCTTTAAACAGCTGTCCCTGGTGACCTAGGGACCTGCTCCTAAAGGTTCCAAATCTCATAAAACAGGCTGCAAGCTGGGTCCAAGCCCCAAACAAGAGGCTGAGAGGGGCATTGCAGAGTCAAACCTTAGGATCACTGATCCTTTCACAGTCTCCACAGTTTTGGTGTTTGGGGGCCACAGAGTTGGTATCACTTAGCACACAACCTTTTCCTATGTGTAATTAAGGTGCTGCCGTAGCCTTTCAAGGCTGGGTAGACAAGAAAACTCATTTCTCTGCGAGATCTTGGGCATATTTCTCAGTCTCTGTGACATTCTTACGCAGATGTTGTCCGTGTGCAAGGCAGTGGGTAATCTACACCCTGTGAAATTCGCGACGTTTCCCTACACGGAAAAGGTACTTTGCACCTTGATTCTTCTTTTACCTACTGTCTCAAGGGCTGTTAGATGCCACCTATATAACACTAAATACAACTAGCATAGGTCCTGTCCTCGTAAAATGCATACTTTGAAGAGAAAATTAGGGATTCACCTAGCAAAAATAAACCCATTCAATGAGATCTTATCATTTCAACCTGCATAAATGAAGAAAAAGTTTCTAACATAAAAACGGTGAAAACAGAATAGTCGGGCACGGGGAGGGAAATAAGGCACTTAGTGAGAGCTACTCTGGGGAAGTGACTTGAAGCTGAGACCTGAAAGTTGAGCTGGGGGGAAGGGGACAGGCAGATGGAGGGTGGTGCTGTGGGGGTGGCAGGGGAAGTGAGCCAGGTAAAAGGAACAGGTCCTCAGGCGAAGGAGAGCTTAGTGCATTGCAGGAACTGAAACACCAATGCCACTAGAGAGTATGAGCCAGGGGAACACTGCATGACACTGGAGACACACACAGGCAGATGGTGGCATCAGGGACTCAGGCGACACCGGTTCTTTAAGAGTGAAATGGGGCTGGGTGGTAGTAGTGCAATCCTTTAATCCCAGCAATCAGGAGGCAGCGGCAGGTGGATCTCTGTGAGTTCCCAGCCTTCTATGCAGCCAGCCTGATCTACAGAGCGAGTTCCAGGACAGCCAGGGCAACACAGAGAAACCCTGCCTCAAAAAAAAAAAAAAAAAAAAAAAAAGTGGGAGGAAGGGTCAGCCAAATAAGAAGAGTAAGACAGGAAGGAAAAGCAAAAGAGTAACATAGAAGATAGGTGCCAGACAGAGGTGTGGAGGGAGCTGAGGGACATTGACAAGGAGGAAGACTTAACAGATTTCAGTCACTAGCAAGATGCCTACCCCAACCTCTTCTCTTTATCTCCCAGGCTGGTGGAGAACTCACAACATTCCCACTCAGCCTCACCAGTGCTGGTGTTACAGGCGTATGCCACTGGGCCAAGTAGTCCTTCCACACTTCTGACACAGCAGCAGGCTCAGGCAACATCCAGAGGGAAAGCCAGACCCAGGACTCTCAGAAGTGGTACTCAGTGAGGGGAAGAAAGAGAAGGAAGCTGGGATCACTGTATTGTGGAAAAAAAAGAAAAGAAGGAAGCACTACGAATACTGCTTCTTGAATTTTATCTTAAATTGGAAATTGTGAGCATTGTTGCAAGGTAAAAAGAATCCAGTACCCAGAAGACAAGTAAGAGAGAGGATGAGTAATCCGCCTTCCTCAGGCTTCATTCCCAGGGGTGCTTTGCCTGCAAGTAGAAGGTGGTAGGCAGAACCTGGCCCAGCAGGCCAAGGTGCTCGCTACCAAGCCTGATAGCCTGCAGTCCATCGTGGGGATGAAGGTGACAGAGGAGGAAGTGTGTCTCCTGTGAGCTGCCCTCTCACCTCTGCATGCTCCCGCACCACACATACAAATAAGTAAATAAATTTAAAAACGGAAGTGTAGGTTCTATTATCTACAAAGGACCAAGTAGCTGAATGATGCAATTTCAGTCACACATTCTGTTAGTTTCAAGACTGTGTGAGATAGTGCCATGTGGCTTTAGGGTAACAACTGTAAATCAAATCTACAAGCCCTGATTCCAGATCAGTTTTGTTTTAACGGGTCTGTTAAAGATCTTAAAGCCCAAATTTCCCAGTTGCTCATATATTTCCTTCTGCCCTAACAGGAGACAGAGACACCACCTTGTGAGGCTGTAGGAACAGTGGAACAAGAGAGTTTCATTTACCCGCCCACTTTCCTTATTAGCTGGGAACAGAGCACATTTTCCGTCCCACCTCCTCCCTTTTTCATGAAGAAGACAGATAGATTGGTAATTTATATCAAAGTTTACCATGCATGCCGTTTAAAAAAACCAAATAGTTGTTCTATATTACCCTCCCCTGAGATGTCCCCCACACAGGGGGTTTCTCAACCCCCTGAAGAGCTTCTATGCTTTAATCTGTCTAACTCTGCTTGTGGTAATTAGCATACCTCTAAATAGCTACTTCTTGATCCTCCCTGCTGACTTTCACTGCAGAAGGTGGGGATTTAACTTCCACCCCTGCCCATAATCCCCGACACATGTGTTTCCTGCCCTTATACACCTACATAATTTTTCTCTAATACTCAGTATTTACATCACCATGGACAAAAAAAAATTACTGTTCCTACCTATGTTATGAATATTCTGATCACATACCCTCTCCTTAAAATATGTTTTGCTCTCTCTGGCATCAACTGTCTCAGCTTTCATATGTCTCGTGTGTGTGTGTGTGTGTGTGTGTGTGTGTGTGTGTGTGTGTGTGTGTGTGTGTGTACATGTCACTGACAACCCTTCCTTTCCCTGAGCTGTTTCAACAATTTGCTATTCTAGCAACTGGAAAGAGTTGTTCTTGATCTAGAGCCTTCCAATCTGCTCCCTTCCAGACTCACGGATCGCCAGGCCTGCTGGCCAGCTATCGAGCTGAAATACCTCTTTACCCCATCCTGGGGGTTTCCTTCACTCTGTGGTTTCTTTCTCCCTCTTCTTCATCTTTAATTTACTCCATTGTTTTGGTGGAACACATCCTTCGGTAAGTTCCTCAGAGAGACGGCAGAGGAGATAGACATGGCCACGAGGGTATGCATGCCCTGCCCTTGGTCACTAGGCAATTACCACATCAGTGTTTTCTAAACTTCCAGCTCATGTGTCTTTTTGCCTGGTTCTTTCTTCCTAGCCACTGAAAGTTCATTCAGGAAGTGTTGCAAAATTAATGCCCTCTTCCTCAGAGCAGCCCTTATCTAAAGACCAGAGATAAAATTAATACCCTCCTCAGCCCTGAAGGTGATAATTGTGAAGTGTGTCTGTCTGTCTGTCTGTATGTCTGTCTGTCTGTATGTATGTATCTATGTATGAATGTATGTCCGACTGTCTGTCTTGCAGGGGATGGAGCAGTGACGCTGGTGGTGGCAATGCACTTAACCCTGTGTGCATTTGCGGAGCTCAGATTTGAAGGTCGGGTGTCTTCCCCTATTGCTCTCCACCTCATCTTTTGGAGACAAGAGCTCTCACTGAATCAGGAATTTCTTGTTAAAGCTAGACTGACTGGCCAACAGGCCCCAGGACCTGTCCCTACACCCCACCCCCTCCGATGCTGGAGTTGGAGACACTGCAAACACAGCCAGCTTTTCACATGGGCTCTGGTGACCTCACTGGAGATCCTCATTCTTACACAACAGGCACTTTACCTACTGATCCATCCTCCAAAACCCGAGGCATATTTTCTACATAGTCCTCACCAAAGTTTCCAATGAAGCCAAAACCCTGATGATAGTTCCAGCCCTTGTCAGATACACTGGCTTCCTTGTCTCGCTTCACCCTGACAGATAAGTTATGAGGTCACCTCCCAAGTAAATCACTTTTGTCCTGTTGTCCTGTTGCTAATCTTTCTGCCTTGCTTACTTTCCAGGTGTGATGTTTTGTTCCTGATGCCATGTTTTCAGTTCTAAAGTCTTGCTTTTGCTGTTCTCTAAAAGTGTAGTAGAAGAAACCTAACAAGGAGCTTTCTGCTCTTAGTTTGTATGATGTGTATAGATCTTTCTAAGCCTTTGACTCCAAGGACACCAATAACTTGGTTTTCTTTGGTAAAGATGCCACTGTTTCCAAATTGTCTTTAGGTATGATTTTCTGTAAGAGTCTCCAAGGAAGCTTGGCTAACTGCAGGATGGCCATCAGTGTTTTTTCAGTGCTACAACATAGTTGTAGGAAAGAAGGGAGAAGGCAGGATCTCCAGTCAGGGCCTGTGGTGGTTTGAATAAGAATGTCCCCTATAGACTCGTATTTTTGAATAATTGGTCTACAGTTGCTGGAACTGCTTGGAAAGAATTAGAAGGTGTGTCTTTGTTGGAGGAGGTGTGTCATGATAGCATCCTTTGAGGCTTCAAAGGATTCACTCACACCATTCCATTGTCATGCTCTGTCTCATGGTTGTATTTCAAGATAGGAGCTCTCAGTTACTGTTCTAACACAATGGCTGCCTTCGTGCTGTTATCCTAGCCATGCTGATTATGGACTCACCCTCCGAAACCGTAAGTCCCAAATGAAATGCTTTCTTCTATAAGTTGCAATAGGAAAGTAAGTAAGATGTATCTCTGAGTAATTTTTGTGTAGTCTGCTTCCAATGTTTTCAGGGTATAGTCTTCACACAGCTATGCTTGGTTTCCCTATTTCTTGCTTCTAATCCTTGGAGCCTGTATGGAAGGCACAGTCTACAACCAGGCAACAGCTGGTGGATAGCAGTTCTGGGGTCTCATTGCTTCCTGAGGCAACTTTCAATTCATCTTGTTCTAGCTATAACCTCCTCCATATTCCTTAATATTTAGTACACAAACTGCCTAGTGTGTGGGGTTATGAGATGTAAAGTGTGCTACTGTAGTATCCTCAGACACAAGTCTAGAACTCAACTTGCTCAGGTCTCTTGATCCAGTTACCACTCATGCATCTATGTCCAGCTTTGAAAATGATCTTGCACTGAAGCTGTAACAAACACCTGTAATCCTGGCACTTACTTCAAAGGCAGAGACAGGAGAATCACAAATTTTAGGCCAGCCCTGGTGTGGTGGTTTGAATGAGGATAGTGCCCACAAGCTCATAGGCTTGATCCCAGTTAGTGGGATTGTTTGGGAAGTATTAGGAGGTGTGGCCTTGTTGGAGGAGGTGTGTCACTGGGGGTGGGCTTTGCGACGTCAAAAGCAACATTAGGGCCAGTCTCTCTCTTGTGTGCTGCCGGTGGATCAGGATGTAAAGCTCTCAGCTCAGCACCGTGCCTGTTGCTCCCCACCAGGATGATCATTGGCTAACCCTCTGAAATTGTAAGCAAGACCTTACGATGCTTTCTTTTTTAAGAGTTACCTTGGTCACGGTGCCTCTTCACAGCAATAGAACAGTGTAACGATAAATCTTTCTGCTGAAGCCACCAAAGCCGTGCCGCCACTTGGGCGCTTTCTGCCAGGCCGCCCAAGTTCCACCCGCTGCCACATTATGGTCCCCAAATAACACAGAGAGACATATATTATGTACAAATGCCACTTGGCCAATGACTAGGATTTCTCATCTTCTAGCTCAGTCTTAAATTACATAAATCTATATATTTTATAAGACTTATCTAATAGAGGATGCCTTCTGCTGGCACCCTCTCTTGCTGGCAGATCACATGGTGACTCCAGAGCAGAGACCAGGAGGAAGAGAGAAGGGGCCACTTCCTTCTTGCCCTTGCTTATATATGAGTCTCCCTGCTATGTCACTTCCTGCCTGGATCACTACTTCTTTACTACATCTCCCAGAATCCTCCTTGACTCCTAGTCCTGCCTAACTTGCTGCCTCATTGGCCAAACAGTACTTTATTTATCATCCAATAAGACAAACACATACACAGAAGCACTTCCCCGTCAGAACAGTAACTAAGATGCGGGGCTACAGAGTGACATAGACCATATATCAAAAACCAACACAAACAAACCAATCCAAATGAAACAAAGCCAACACACACATAACAAATAAATAATGTCTTCCTTTGCATGTTTTGTTTATCTTTGTAGGCTTTCCCTTTAAAGTACTTATACTTTAAAGTACTTATATTTATTTGCTTAAATATGCATAAAGAGATCCTGGAAACACACTGAAGAAACTAGTCACAGTGTTTAGGTATGGACAGGGAGGAAATGGCTAATGGAGAATATGGAGGAGGGAATTTTATTTTGTCTATGCCTCTTTTTTACTTTTCTTTCTTTTTCTTGGCTTTAGCACCATGAGACTGTCGTGCTTAACCAAATATTGTTTTGGTTGAGTTCTGGGAAGAAGTGGGGCACAGTGTACTTGTTGAATCTATTGTCCTTAACCAGAAGTATCAAGTGTTGATTTTTCTGTAACGGCAACTTCAGTATTAAGAAGTGAGAGATTTCTCAACTAAAAACCCTCTTAAGTTAATAGAGAGCAATGAGCCAAAATACATTAAAAGACTTTTTGGTAAGACAAATATAAAAATAAAATAAAAGCAAACAATGTTAGATGACAAAAGATAAGTCAGGAAAAATATTGGCATGAAATAAAATGGACTGAAATATAGTCTTCTTGGAAAGTAATTTGAAAACATTTTAAAATCCAATAGAAAATTCATGAAAAGAGTCATAAATGTAGGTAAAAAATTATAAATGGCATTTGAACATAGAAACATGTTCAGCTTCAAACATAATTTAAAAAATAAAAATCCCCAAATTATGAAAATATGGTGATAACAGGTGTTGAGGTGAGGATATGATGATAAAAGGAGATGTTTGTTTTTGAGACAGGATCTCACTGTGTAGCCCTGGCTGGCCTAGAACTGGCTAAGCAGACCATGCTGACTTTGGACTCACATGATCCTCTTGCCTCTGCCTCTTGATTATGAGAATTAAAGGCATACTCCACAATACCCAACCTCCAAAACATTTTTAGTGGCTCAAAGACTACAGTGAAATCTGGTATTGTCAAAATTAAGAAGTTACATTCTTTAAATAAACAACTCTATCAGAAATTTCTATCAGAAATTTATCCTATGAATTTACTTGCACTGGACACTATGGTATGCTTCCAAGGAAATCTTTGAAGCATTTGCTTGTAGTCCCCAAAATATAAGCAATTCAACCATTCATAGTAGCAGATTGGCTGCATATGTTATACTATTATTTATTGAAAGTCATGAATTGGCATTGAAAAGAACAAAGCAACTTTATACTTGTGTAATTATTTCTAATGTGTATTATTAAGTTTGAAAGAAAGGCATGATGAGTGTTTATACCCATATCTGAAAATGTCACAAGGAATTTGTTAATATATACCAATTTAAAAATAATATGGAAAAATATCTATTGAATGACACTGTGCATGCATGGCAACTTTTGGCCTCTCTCTGACACTGCTTCCGGTGGGCTCTCTTATTTTTCTTAAGAATATAGATATGTGTGTGTATACACAGAATATCTCTGGGGTGATACAAGGATGGTTTAACATACTCCATGTAATCAATGAATGTAATATTTAACATAAATGGATGCAAAGACAAACATCACATCGTCACCTTAATATTGCAAAAGACTTTTTACTAAATCCAACATCCTTTTATGATTAAGCCCTGAAGGTAGTAGGAGCAGAGGATGTATCTCAACAAAATACGACAACCCTCTTGCCATGTATGGCAAATCTACATCCAATACAATGGTGAAAACTCCATCATTTTACCAAAATCAGTAATAAAACAAAGATGTATGCTTTCTCTACTCTTTTTTTATTTACTTACTTTTTTAAAGTTTTGAAACTTGTCTGTGTCTGTGTCTATGTCTGTGTGGGAATCTGAACATGAACACAGTTGTCTTAGGAAGCCGGAAAAAGGTGTTGGATTCCCATGGAGTTACAGGCAGCTGTGAGCTACCATGTGGTGCTGGGAACAAAAAACATTCTTTAAAAAAGCGACAAGTGTTTTTGCTGAGCCATTTCTCCAGTCCCCTCACTTTTCAACTCTTACACAAGTGCTTAAAAACTTGGCTACAGCATAAGAGAGGAAAAGAAAATAGAAAGGAAACAGACTTAAGAAAGGAAGAAATCAAAGTATCCCTTTCAGCAAATGATATGATTCCATAAGTAAGAGACCATCCAAAGACTCCAGCCAAATAAATAAATAGTAAATAAATAAAAATAAACTTTCATCTAAGTGGCAGGGTACAAACTTAGCACACAAAAGTCAGTAGCTCCACCTTGTCTGGTGGTGCGCGTTTTTATACCTGAACTTGGAAATCAGGAGCGCTCTGTGAGTTCCAGGTCAGCCAAGGGCTTCTTAGTGAGACTCGTCTCAGAAAAACAATCATGTTGTCTCTCATAAGTGGTTCCTAGATTTTATGTAGTTCTGTAACATTGTGTGTGTATATATTATGTGAAAGTAGAAATAGAAAGGTGGGAGGAAGGGGAGAAGTCTGCCAGTGGGAAATATGCTTAAATTACATTGAATACTTATATGAAAATATCCTTAGGTAATCAATACTGTGTACAATGGATATATACAATAAAACAAGTTTAATATATATTGAGGCCACAAGACCTAGTAATGCTGTATGCTTTCTAAATAAGGGATCTAGGAAGATGAGAAGTCAAGAAAGGGGATGGAAAAACACATTTTTCCCCCTTCAATATATTTGTTTTCTACTTTAAAAAAAAATGCGTGTTCTTTCAAGAATAATGAGTGTGAGTCAGTCAGAGGGTTTTTGCTGCAAGAAGCCAAAACAATTCTGGGTAATTGAAGCAGAGATAGAATTTATTAGACGGTATGAGTAGTCCCAGAGGATGGTAGACTCAGGGTTAAAGACAACACAGACACAACAGCCTCTGGAGACACCAAGGATGCCACAGTGGGAACAGCACAGGTGGGCGGGGGGGGGGCAGCGTTGGCTGCTTGTCTCTGATGCTAGAGTCCCACCACTGCCACACCTGGAGCAATATACATGTTGTAGCTTCCAGAACTCTCTGGAAATTGATGTTACAAGTTCCTGAAACAAAATCCAATGCAGAGCCTTATGCCTGCTTATAGCTGCAAGGGAGGCTAGGCAATAAAGCTCTGAGTTTTCAGCTTCTAACATGGAAGTTGTATATATACCTCGTAAGGGCCCACGAAGCAGAGAATGCCACAGATACAGAAAGTTTAAACAGTGGAAGGAGAAAGGAAGAAAGAGGAGGAGGAGGGAGAGAGAGAGATTTATGTCCGATTTCACTTTCTTTGGGGCAAGGATGACTGCCTTGCTTCTGTATGGCATGTCTGTTGTTGTAAGTGTTACTCAGAATTGGACTTTAGAGCAGAAAGGTCCCTGTAGACCACTTAGTTCAAAAGTCCTGTGAAGAAAACCAAACTTACTCAGAGCTGGGGAAACCCCAGTTACCTGAGGTAATTCAGTGAAACTTTCAAATGATGTGAATGGGTGCCCCCATCCAGCCCTGGTCTACTCACAGTCTCTGGGCCCTGGCAGCCCCAAGCAGAGGCTCCAGGACAGGACCAGAGGTTTGTTTCCGGTAGAGCAGCCTCCTGAAGATGCTGCTGCCACTTCTTACAGAGATTATTAAGTATTTGTACAAGACTTTGATGTTTGGTCTAAAAAACAGTTTCATTTTTAATTACTAGAATAGTTTATTAAAAGCAAACTAACAACATAATAGACATTTAAAGAGGCTGGAGAGAATGACTCTGCAGTTAAAAGTTCTTGTTGCTCTTCCAAAAGACCTAGGTTTGAGTCCCAGGGAATCTGACACCCTCTTCTGGCCTGCTCAGGTACCTGGTACACAAGTGGTGCATAGACATGCATGCAGGCAAAACACCCATATACATAAAATAAGTATATTTAAAAGGTTTCTTAAAGAATATAGTGGATTCCTTTCAGATCTTTTCTACACACACACACACACATGCGTGTGCACACACACATATAATTTGTAGCTATATGCATAATATGTGTATACTATTTCATTACTTGTTTACCCTCCACATATATTATGGACTTAACTAGCATTTGAAGTGGCTGCGTGCCCTTCCTGGCTATTGCAAAGTCCAGAAGCACCACACGAACAGTCAGTGCCCGGGGAGGAAACGTCATGAGCCATGGAAAGTTTGGTGGCAATATGATACTTTTTGCCCATCCAACTTCGTTATAAACTCCAAGCATTAGCTGCTTTCATCAGAGAAATCCCTTCACTAATACCCAGGGCTGCTTCAGAACATGTAGAATTCTCCAAAACCACCCAGTCCACCTTTGTGTGCAGCAGGGAGAACTGTTTTCCTGGGGTAAAAGGTGGGGATAGCTGGGGACTTGCCCAAGATCACTCAACCAGGGCAATAGCAGAGTTGAGTTTTCTTTTTCCCAAGACCTGACTCACTTCCTTGCTTTCTGCAGCTCTGAGCGGGGCTGGATGGTAGGGCAATCTGCAGACCCGTGAGCTCATAACAGCTCTGATTCCTCACAAAGCTTTGTTCCTGGCATCATATCCGTGAGTCCTCCAACACTCCCCCTTGGCCTAGTGTATGCCCTCCCACCGACATTAACGACGGTGTAGGGGGACACACATCTCACACATTTCCATCTTTCTCTCTGTGGCAACGTAAACTAAATACTTCTCAAACAACTTTACTATCTGGTCAGGTCCCGGCAAAATATTAAATAGGCAAAGTGTTATGCCAGGTGGATGTCACAAGGAAGGGAAAAACAGAATCAGTTGGGTTCTCATAAATGTCAAATTCCTTTAACCAGAGAATGATCATTTAGTACTAGAAAAAGATTTGGGGGGGGGGATATACATTTGGAACAAGACACAGGGAGCTTTCTTTCCAAGAGTTAGCTCCAAACACTCTGTTTGAAAACAAAGGTCAAAAGCCTGAGTGTGCACTCCCAGCCGCTGCACACTTACCACCGATCACATACACACTGCTTTACTATTTTAGCGTTGATATGGCTGGAACTCCTTACTCTAGATTTTAAAGTAAATAGAAGTAAGCCTTCAGTATTCCATCCTAATCCCCAGTTCATCATCTAGGGTGTTCTACTTTGGAGCTCCCTCTTCTTAGGGGAATCAAACGAATACCCTAAAAGTACAGACCCAGAGAGAGTGAAGAAGGTTCTAATATCAGGGTAAGCAACGAATTCTTGAACATCAAGCAAGCAGGAAAGAGTCCCAGAGAAAAGGAAGACTGAGCACTTCCGAGCATCACAGACCCACCCTGGGACCAGTCAGTCAGCATCTTTTGGCCTGTGGTATAGATTGGTGGCAGCCTTCATTCCCTTCACTGGTATCTGATTAGCCTTTGCTGCTTGGTTTACAGAAAAAGAAAAAAGAAAAAAAGCTGCACACAAAAAGCAACCTCACCCCTGAGGCATCCATTTCCTGTTCTCCAGCATGTGTGGGCTTAATAAAGAACACAGCCTTATCTGATGGCCCAGAGCCACCCTGCGTGTCTCCCGGCACTGATGAGGCATCGGATGCCCTTGCCATGGAACTGGGAGGCTACAGAGTTCTAACTCTCCTCCTAGTCCTTACATGACCATCATCTTTAAACTTTCTGAGCCCAATTTCCTCATCTATATAAGGACAATAACTGTCCCAGGACTATTAACAATTTCTAATGTCTTTGAGTTTTCTACACTAAGTGGATCCTCTCACAAAATTAACAAGATAATACTTTTTTAGTAAAATTTTTCAAATTTATTTCAATATGTAGTTTCATTTTTATTAAGTCTATTTGACAAGTACTGTAACTTAAAATTCATTACCAGAAGTGCAGAAAACACTAATAAGCTACTAAATACTTCAGTGAATAAAGCTATTGGAGCATGCATTTAGAAAAGAAATGTTTGCTGGGCAGTGGTGGCCCACACCTTTAAACCCACTACTCGGGAGGCAGAGGCAGGCAGATCTCTGAATTCGAGGCCACCCTGGTCTACAGAGTGAATTCCAGAACAGCGAGGACTACACAGAGAGAAATCCTGTCTCAAATAAATAAGAATAGAAAAGCCATGTTTAACAGTGTGAAGTCCATTTCAGCGTTAAAAGATCCTCAGCTCTGTACTTCTGACTGCCATTTCATCCAGTTCCTGCATAAAATGTTTTCTAAATTTAAATCTTTATCATTTGTGAAGTATGACTCCATTAATTTGAATTTTTAATTTTCACTTTGGTTCTACCTGAGTAAAAAGGAACAGGACACTGCTGTCATATTTGTTACAAAAAAGAATAAAAATCAAATCAGTATCTATGTCATCAGGAAATTTTCTGGTGACATTTCACTATTTCACTGCTCTAGTGAGTCTAAGAAAAAACCCAATCCTAGATATCAACAGCACATGGCATTGTCACTGCCAGCTTTAGATCTTAGTAACTCACTTAAGAAAATGGCGGTGCCTGAAGTACAAAATTATCCTCTGCAGTAAGTGGTGTTCTGAATGGATAAAATACGGAGAAGCCTTCATAAAGCTGGTTGTACCGGTTGCTACAAGACTGAAGGACCAATGTAAATGGGCATACTCATTAATATAATTTTCTCTTGAGAAATTGGCAATGCTTCCATTCCAGAAACAAGCAAGGATTTTTAACATCATGTTTAATGTGTGTGCGTGTGCGTGTGCGTGTGCGTGTGCGTGTGCGTGTGCGTGTGCGTGTGTGTGTGTGTGTGTTTAAGCCAAAATAAACTTTTCACTTCAGAAGGTAATTCTTTTACAATCCTAGTATCCTCTGTCCACAACTATTCAAACAGTGGTTTCAATAGGATTCATAATCCAAAGCCATTTTTTTTTCCACATAAAATTTTCATTGTGAGTACATAAGCTCCCTGTGGTGATATGAATAGATATGGCCCCCATAGACTGATGTGTTTGAATGCTTGGTCTATAGGGAGTGGCACTATTAGGAGGTGTGGTCTTGTTGGAATAGGTGTGGCCTTGTTGGAGGAAGTGTGTCACTGTGGGGGTGGGCTTTGAGGTCTTAGAAGGCCAGGTCTGGCCAGTGTGACAGTTTTTCATTCTGCTGCCTGTAGATCAAGATGTAGAACTCTCAGCTCCTCTCCAGCACCATGTCTGCCTGCATGCTGCCATGTCCCACCATGACAACCTCTGAAACTGTAAGCCAGCTCCAATTAAATGTTCTCCTTTATAAGAGTCTCTTCACAGCAATAGAAACCCTAACTAAGACAGAAGTTGGTACTAGGGACTTGGGTATTGTTGTGATAGGCCTGACCATGTGTTTTGTTTAGAGGAATTTGTACTTTGGTACTTTGGGTTTGGAAAGCAGTAGAAGGCTTTAAGCACTGCTTAGTGGGTCATATTAGTAGGAGTATGGAAGGCAGTGGTTCTGAGGGTGATTTGAATTTTGGGGCCTGGCTCTAGAGGTTTCAGAGAAGAATTTATTATATTACCTAGAGATTCTTGTGATATTTTGGTGAAGAATGTGGCTGCTTTTTGACATTGTTCGAAGAGTCTGCCTGAGGCTGAGGTGAAGAGATTTAGATTCTGTTGGCAGAGGAAATCTCAAAACAGCCCAATGTAGACTCTGTTATGTGGTTATTAATGTTAACTCTAGTGAAGATTTATAATGAAAATGAGCACGCTGAGCAAGGAAAAATACAAGATGTACAATCTGAGGAGGAAAGGAGCACCAGGAAGAGCTAACTCCGGTGTTCAAGGAGATAAACAGATTAAGAAATGGAATGATGACCTCAAGGCAAGATCCCACCCAGCTAATGTTGCAACTTGTGAAAAGAAATTAAAGAAAATATTAAAGCCAGGTGCCATGGTACATGCCTTTTGTCCTAGCACTGAGAAGGCAGAGGCTGATGGATCTCTGGGTTCGAGGCCAGCTTTGTCTACAGATCAAGTTTCAGGTCAGCTAAGCTTAGGCAGTGAAGGAAACCAGGAAAACAGAAAGCTGGTGAAGATGTAATTAACGAGGCCATGTTCCAGCCCCAGAAAGCAGCAGTACTTGGCAGCTTCAGCCACATGGTTCTGGCTTTAGAGTCAATGATAGACGAAAGGGGTTATGAAATCTCCCTCTGTGACTAAGGAAAGCCACTGAGGCCAGGCATGTGTCAGGGATGTCCTTGCACAGAGGCCCAAAGAGGCCATTGTATGAACCTATTAAGGTGAAGCCTGGATTGCTTTGGATATCCTAAGATGGCAGAATTATGGGATATCTGCCAAGAAAGGCTGCTAACAGGGAGTGGAATGAGCCAAAGAGAAAGAAGTGTGATGCAGTCAACAACGCTGAAAGGAGCTGGAGATCTGAAGAGCATTTTGACATCAGGCATGGAGATGCAGAGTTTGGAGTTTGTCCACCTCATTTTTCAGTCTTGCTTTGGTCCAGTATTTCCTCATTATCCTGTAATATTTTCTGGACTTTTCTCCCTTCTTTTGCTGCTTTCCCCTGCCTTCAATCATCTTGGCCAACTTCCAGGACAATCCAGTGCTAGTTAAGAACCATGGATTGAGGGCCAAGGTCACTGACTTGAGGAAGCCATGGGGGTCCTTGCAGCTCATGCCACAGCATCCTCTGCTTGAGCCTTCATGGCAAGCATCTTGGGCTGCAGTAGTGATCTCTAATTTTTGCCTGGGATTATCAGGAAGTCAATCATAGCCCAGAGGACCATTGGTTGATGTCTTTTTCTACCACACACTTTGGAGAGGCATAAATTCTTGTTTGTGGCAAAGTTATTGTTCACAGGCCATGAATCTCACAGGCACCACAGTTTTGGATCCAAACATTCTCATCTCATTTTCAAGGCTCTTCTACCATTCCAAAAAGCCAAGGAGACAGTCTCCACCCCTGCATAGCACCAGAGGGGCAACTGGTGGCTCTTTGCTGCCAGCCTGTCTCTGACTCCTAGCTCACTCTTCTCCCTGCTCCTGGGCCATATCCACTGTGCACTACTGCTGGCAGGCGCAGGGGCCTGTCCTGTCTAGCGGAGCCAGGCAGAGTCTTAGGGTAGGAACTGGGGAAACGGGTGGCCTGTCACACGTCACAGCCTCCAAGGGACATTAGCACATGCCAGGGTCTTCTTCCTACCTATCATGTTATTACAATGGATATATTATACTGCCTAGTTTTATGACAACTTGACACAAGCTGGAGACACCAGAGAGGGGGGTGCTCAATTTGGAAAATGCCTCCATAAGATTCAGCTGTACGCAAGCCTGTAGGGCATTTTCTTAATTGGTGATTGATGGGGGGGGGGCAGCCCATTGTGATACCACCCCTGGGCTGGTCCTGGGTTTTATAAGAAAACCGATGAGCAAGCCAATAGGCAGCTCCTTCCCTGGCCTCTGCATCAGCCCCAGTCTCCAGGCTCTTATCCTGCTTGAGTTCCTGCCCTGATTTCCTTCAGTGATGAACTGTGATGTAGAAACATTAGCTGAATAAACCCTTTCCTCCTTTAGTCAAGGTGTTTCATCACAGCAATAGTAATCCTAAGACAGATAACACGATCCTATTTTGCAGGTGTGAAAATTTAGAGTAGATAATTTGATTGTATTAATTTACATGGCTAGGTAGTGTAGTGAGAGGATTGCAGGACTTGCTGATCTCTAAAGGCCATTCCTACTCCACTTAGTAGCTGGCCTCAGAATGTTCTAAAGGAGCCATGAGTAACCTGAACACATTTTGTGAACAAGACACAAGAAGTGTAAGACTTAGACCTCGTGACCAACTCTAAATTCAAAAACTGTTTTCTAGACAGCCTTCAAGACCAACAGAGGAAGATTTACTTAGGATCAAGAAGGGGACATACAGGGGTGAAGACATGGCTCAGAGGTTAAGAGCACTGTCTGCTCCTGCAGAGGACCCTGGTTCAATTCCCGGCGCCCATACCAAATGTAACTACAGTCTCAGAGAATTAGATACCCCCTTCTGACCTCCCTGGGTACAAGGCTCACTTGTGGTACACAAACATATATGCAGGCTCACGTGTAGCACACAGACATACATGCAGGCAAAAAAAAAAAAAAAAAAAAAAAAAAAAAAAAAAAAAAAAAAAACCCGCAAAAGAAATACAACCCCCAAGACAGAAAAAGTGCTCGGACATGGTGGCACACATCTTTAATCCCTCACTTGGGAGGCAGAGGCAGGCTGTTCTCTCTGAGTTGGAGGCCAGCCCCGTTTCCATAGTGAGTAAACCAGGGCTATGTAGAGAAACTCTATCTCGACAAAAAAAGAAAAAGTGGACAGAGAACCTCAACGTTAGCTACCTCATTTCGTTCTAGTTCTTTGGGACAGTGCACAATGACCTGAGCACTGAGTGAATCAGGAAGAAAGAGACCAGCTCCACCTCAAACTTCCCCTGAACCTCACTTAGCAGCGGTTACTCATCTCACGTGACCCCGATGAGTGAGCCTTAGCTAGTCTTCTTGCCTGCAGCGCTCAGACCCCCATCTCAACAGCTCTGCACTCAGGGGAGAGGGCAGGGCAGGCATGAGCACAAGCTGTAGTCCTCAGGTCAGCCAAGCTTACTCAGACAAGGCCTCATGGGGGCATCAGAGGCAGTGGGTGGGGACTTCAGCCAGAACCCTGGTGGGCTGGGCTGGGAATTGTAAAGAAACACTGCAGAGGTTTGCGTTGTGGTCGTTCCCTCCGTTTACTTTGGGCAATGCTGTCATTTTTTAACTGGCCCTTCCCAGAGGAGATCCGCCTCGGTTTTCAGCTGAGTAAAGTCAGGGCCTTGCCACCAGCGGGGCATTTGAAAGCTCTGCGGTCAGTTGCTGGAGGGAGCCCCGGGCAGCAGACACCCCCCCCCCCCCCCCCGCCTCCTCCAGTGAAGCAAAGCCAGAGCTGCTAACCTGCCGAGGGCGGCTACTGGCCTGTAAAGCAGACCAGCAGGTGTCCTCTCCGCCACCCGGTGAGGCGACCTGAAGAGGCCAGGGAGCGGTTCATGGCCGGGAAAGAAGTTAGCCACACTACCAGCCACTCCCCACTGCGCTTCGGCGCCCAGCCACGTCGGTGCTGGGTTGAAGCTACAATTGAGAACTGCCAGCATCTATTTCTTGGTGGTTGCTTAGGAAAAAGAAAACCAAAATGTAAAAAACAAAACAAAACACTTTCCTTCATGGCTATAGATTCACATAGCTGATCCTAATCCCAAAGGTGTGTGATATCTGCTTTTCTTGTATGATTTAAGGTGAACACGATCTTTGCAGCTATGTAGGAATGAGAAAAAAATGAAAGTTCATTTCCTCAATTTTTTTTTTTTAAATTCTCTAGTTTCTTTTGGCCCTCAAATACCAAAGAATAGAGTCTTTTATGTCTGAAGATTGGAAACATCTGGTCTGCATGTCTGAGGAAGGCTAGACTCAAGTAGGGCACAGCCGGAGAGGTACGGACTTAACTGTCACGGAGCTCATGTCAGGGTGAATCAGCACCGGGGCCTCCTCTGTCCCCACCTACACTGTATGTATCCACGCTTACTGAGGCCTTGTGTATATAATGGTAAACTGTAAGAAGCACAGCCCCTGCATCTGAGGCGTGCACTTACTTCCAGTTTGCAGTTTCATCCAATGGATAGTCTTTAGAGAGAGGCTTGATGCTCACACAGCACCTGCTACGAGCCAGGCTGTTGTGTCTACTCCTCATCTCATCTTTACAGCAGTGCTGTGAGGGAGACAGCGTTACTCCTACTGCATAGATGATGGAGTTGAGAGGTTCTGTACAGTGGTCCAAGTCTGTCCAACCAGAAAGTGGCAGCATCAGGACCAGAATTCACATTTCCTCCACTCTAGAGCTCCTGTGTCCATCACACTTAACAGTTTATTCTCTTCGGCTTTCAAAATGGTGGCCTCATTTTCCTAATTTTTACTTTTGAGGTTATAGTCATTTAATAAATACTCATTAGAAAGCACATTTTCTGGGCACAGCTGAGATACTGATGACTGAAAGGGTCAGGCATTATGCTGGCCTGCTTATTACCTGGCAGAATCCATTCAGGCAGTACCCCGGTCAGCCCAGGGTTCCATGGGAACTAAGTCTACAGCAGGTGTAGAGGATCCCTTTAAAAGACAGACCCCTGCCCACTTACCTCTCTTCTCCCACGCGCTCTCTCTGCCCCTCTTCTCTTCTCTCTGCCTCTTATGTTCTCTCTGCCTCTTTCTCTCGCGACCGGCCATGGCGGTCATCCATTAACCCTGTTCCTCTTCTCTCTTAGTCTCTCTACTCTGCCGGGCCTATAATAAACTGGCTAATATGTCTCTTAGTCTCATGTCTCATCTTGTGCCCCCTTCTTTATTTCTAATTTAAGCAAGAGAATAACAATGATGTGGCAGTGAACAACAAACACAAACCCCTTTTTCCAGAACGCTATTCCCAGGGGAAGCAGATAGTAACCTCTAAAGTAAGTCCCCCGAAGGGAGAGATACCATTGAAGAATGAGGCAGGAGAAGGAGCAGGGGATCCTGGGAGCTGGGGCTCGAGAAAGACAGCAACTTCACAAAAGGAAGCTTTCTGTGTGGCATGAGAACGAAGATCTCAAGGTACCTGAGAGAACAGACCAACGGACATGTGGGAGGAGAGGCTGCCGTGAGGAAAGGGTGTATTTAAAGTCAAGGAAGCAGCGGCACAGAGTGTGCAAGACAGCGGAAGCACAGAGGTAGAAGGTGATGAGGCCAGGCTGGATAGGGCCTGTTCTGAGCGGGAGACATTAACTTTCCTCCTGGATGGGAGGGGAGGCACTGGAGCACAAGACATACTTTCTAGAGGATTACTAGGGGTGCTGAATGAGAGTGGGGTACAAGAGAAAGAATTAACACTAGCTGGGAGCTCACTGCAATTAATCAGGTGAGGGTGATGCTGACATGGGCCCCGGGCAGTGGACACAGACGCAGATCAAGGTCTGTTTTCACCTTCTTCAAACCCAGTATTGCTACCTACAACTTTTACCTGCCATGGTGTCATGAAACATGTTCCTGCTTTGAAGACTTGGGTGTTCCAGCCTTGCATGATTATAGAGAATACTGTCATCAATCTCCTTGTTCCCCCTTTTTGCATATCTAACTTCTTTGGGATAAATTCCCAGAAGTTGGATTACACAGTCAAAGGGTGTCATTTGTATGATGTTAGCTACATTTTGTTATATTACATAGCAGGGTTAGGGACCTTTTGTGTGTGTGTGTGTGTGTGTGTGTGTGTGTGTGTGTGTGTGTGTGTGTTATTGAGGATGGGGGCATTGGCTCATGTCATGAGGGACTCATGTGGAAATCAGAGGACAACTTTGTGGAATTGGTCCTCCTGTCTCTCTCTCTCTCTCTGGTTTCTTTTCGCTTTCTCTCAGCTCTCTTGCTTTGGGAACATATAAAGCGGGAAGGGTAACAAAGCCAGGACAGAAGACAGAGCGGCCACCAAGGGAGGCAGGAAAAGGCAGAGGACATCTCTTTATTATTTGTTCCTTGTCTTCCAGCTGCTTCCCTTAAATGAAGAGAATCTTCTGTGACCATCAGCAAACTAAGAGTCTGCTTACTCAGACTTTTCTTGCCTTCTGGGGAGATCAATGGACTTTACCATTTCAATTATCTTTCACAATATCCCCTGGTGCTAGCTCAAACTGCCCTCTCTGAACAAACATTCCTCACCAGCGCCAGCGCGGGAGGTCTACTAAACGTTTTGGCTCTTTTATTCTCATCCTCCATAAGTTTGAGCTCCTTTCAAAGAACCTGTGTTCCCTTCAACTCCAAAGCACACCGCTCAGTCTTCCTTTTCCAATTTTACGCTCCATATGAGGGTGGGGGGCTTTCATTATTAGAAGCAGGGGCTTTCTGATGAATTCTTGGGTGGGTCTGTGACCCAGTGCTAATGTTAAAATTCATAGGGGAAATGCAGAAGACTCAGAAGAGGGAGGGAGCAAGCTGGTTGACTCAGGCTTCCCAATTTGAAAACCCACTGCAACGCTACAGCAGTCAAAACCTAGAGCTGTAAACACCCATAGATCAGCAGGACAGAAACACAAGCCCTAACAGTTATGCTCAATTGAATTTTGACAAAGGCACCAAAAGAATTCAACAGAGTGGGGGATGGTCTTTTAAACAAATGAAAAGTCACTGGAACAACTGGATATCCACACACAAAAGAATCGATTTGGATGGCTGCTTAATATCACACACAATAATAAGCTTCCAGTGGCTCGGAGGCCTAGATACCTGAGCTAGAACTACACAACTTGGAATACTAAGTGACCTTCAATCAGGCAGTGATCTTAGCTATAACACAAACTGATTTAAAAAAAAAAAAAAGTAACCTTGAACTTCATCAAAATGTAACACATTTGTGCTTTAAAGGACACAACCAAGAAGACGGGGAGCCTAGTGTGGTGGGGCCCAGCTTTTACCCCAGCACCCAGGAAGCAGAGCAGATGGGTCCCTGTGAATTTGAGGCCAGAGGTTATCTTGGTCTACTTAGCTAATTCCATGCCAGATATGGGGTTTGCACTTAGAATATTCATAATTCAATCATGAAAAGACAAGTAATGGAATTTTTAAAAGGACAGTGGGTGAGGGATTTAGCTTAGTGGTAGAATGAATAATTAGAGTGCTCCGGGCCATGGGTTTAATTTCTAGCACCACAAAATAAATAAATACAAATAAAAATGGGCAAAAGATTATAATTTTATTCCAAAGTAATTATAGAAACACCTAATGGTGCACGAGAAGTCATTTGGTGACATAAAGCAAAAGCATGACTAGATAGCTCTGCTCGCCATGGTGACTACCAACACTCAGAGAAACAATTACTGGTGGGGAGAGGTAGGAATTGGAAATCTTCTGTGCTGTTGGTGGGAAAATCAAAGGGAAGCAGCCACTTTGGAAAAGCTTCCCTCACAGTCCCTCCAAACACTAAAAATGGAGTTACCATGATCTAGCAATTCCAGTCCTAGGTGTGTGCCCAAGAGCAATGAAAACATGTCTGTACAGGAGTCTGCACAGTGGAAACAACCTAGCTGTCCATAAGCTGATGAATAGATAATTCGTGACACATCTGTCAAGGATAAGGTTGTTAGCAACAAAAAGGAATTATGTTCAGACAGATGCTATAAGGTGGATGAATTTCAAAAGCTTGGTAGGTAAAAGAAGCCAGAAACTAAAGATGACATACAGTGTGCCCCCAGTTATATACAATGTCAGAGCAGGCAAATGGTGCAGAAACAGTAGGGATCACCCAGGATTAGAGGAAGCACAGGGCTGGGGCGGGGGCCCGGGAATAACGAATCACCATGAACGGATGGAGGTTTCTCTTGAGTATGAAGGAAATGTCTAAAGTTAATCATGTCATGGAGAGACTGCTCTATAACCTACTGAAAACGGAACTGCAGGCTTCAAACACGTCAGCCTTGTAGTCTACAAATCACATCTCAATAAAGATGTGTTCAGAAAGCGGCTTCTTTTTTCACTCTTGAAGAGAGACAGCAGATTGTTTGGTTCACTGCCCTCAAGAAATCCGTTCATGTAATGCATGAGGGAGCATGGCTATGGGCTTGGCCTAAGGGGTTGCTGGTGATAAAGGCTGGGAAGGGCCAGAGGAAGAGGAGGAGGACTGAGGACAGGATGGGGAGTAGAAATAAGGGCCGGTAAATGAGGACTAGTCAGGGATGCTTCCAGAAATGAAGTCACAAATCATCTCAGGACTGCTAAACTAGGTGAAACTAGGAAGGTATAGGGAGTGGAATCTTCAGATACCTTCAGAGCGAGTCATTGGAGAGGGAAAGGACTTAGCTGACTTTGCTGAGCCTGTAGAATGCCATTGCTCAGCTCACAGCAAGTATCCGGAAGAGTATGCAGGCATTGCAGTCAGTTGGAAAAAGAGATTCTGATTGCTGTTGGCAAATTTTATCAAAGGAAAATGATGCTAAAGTTCATAAAATAGCCACAAGTGTTAAGAGATTAACCCTTTCTACAAATAAAATTGCAGATTAACATCTGGTAACTTTCTAAGAAACTGCTTCTTCATTTCAGCAGAAATTCAAGCATGCAATCAGTCCTTTGGATCTCAATTGCGCGCGCATGTGTGTACATGTGTGTGTGTGTGTGTGTTACCCATGGTAACTGTGGGTAACAAAGGAACCCTGAGTGAGCCCTGAATGAATGTGTGAATGTGTGCTGTTAAAATGGGCATAGCCATATCAGGGAACTCAGAGCCTCAGGCTCAGGGAGGAATGGCAAGGCCTCCCAGACCCCAAGTGAAGTTCAGTGGGAAATGGCAAAGTCTGGCCCATGTGTGGATATTGACAGTGTGTGAGGAAAATGTTCACCGTGGCTTTCTCCCTGCATAGTCACAGCCTGATGACTGTTCCCTACATAGACTGCTCCTAGTGAGGTTAGGTGCAGCTGCTTCCTTGTTCCAGCTGTATACCATAGCCTGCCTCCTTGTACATCTCTGTAATAACCTCACCTCTTTGTTCAGTTCTATATAATAAACACACTGAGCTTCTCCATCAGAGATCCCAGTCCATCCAACACAACTTTTCTGTGTGTTCTTGGATCTATCTGTCTTCTTTTCATTCCTTCACCACCAGTCAGGTCCACCCATCAGTGGAGCCATGTTGGATGTGGCAGTAACTTTAAAAACAATTTTTAAGCTCCAAATTAGAGACAGATGTGATTTTACATGTGTGTGGGAGCATGGATGAAGATGGCCCCCCTAGGCTTTTTTGTTTGAATGTTTGGTCCCCAGTTAGTGTATTTGGGGAGAATTAGGAGGTGTGGCCTTGTTGGAGAAGGTGTGTCACTGGGGTTGAGCTTTGAGGTTTCAAAAGCCCATGCCAGGCCCAGTCTCTCCCTTCTCTGCCTAAAATATGTGGATCAGATGTGAGCTCTCTGCTACTGCTCTCGTGCCATGCCCGATTTTCTGCCTCCTGCCATACTTCCTGCCATGATGGTCATGGACTAACCCTCTGAACCAGTAAGCAAGCCCCAGATTAAATTGCCTTCCTTTATCAGTTGTCTTGGCCATGGTGTTTCTTCACAGCAACACAACAGTAACTAATCCAATGTGTCTGCTTTGATGAATAATTAAAAAAAATAAGAATACAGGGGAAAGAGGCTGGGGAGGTGGCTCAGTGGGTAACAGAGCTTCCTGTATTAAGCATGGACATGACTGTGAGTTCCCCAGCACCCACACATGAGCAGGGCATGGAGCTGGACATACTGTCTCACACCTTGAACTCCAGTACTCCAAAGGCAGAGTGGATATCTGAGTTTGAGGTCAGCCTCATCTACAAAGCAAGTTCCAGGACATTCAGGGCTACACAGAGAAGCCCTGTCTGGACAAAACCAAACCAAACCAGCCAACCAAACAAAAAAGCAGGACACATCTGAAAACTCTTGCAACCCCAGCATTGAGGAGTGGAGACATTAAGAGCCCAAGAGTTCCTTGGCCACTCTACCTAGCCAAAATGGTGAGCTTCTTGCTCAGTAGAAGACCACCCCAAGGTAACAAGGAAGGGAGTAACAAAGATACCAACATCTTCCTCTGACTTGGATGCACCCCCCACACACAATGTAAACAACATCACTCAGAGCACAACACACACACACACACACACACACACACACACACACACACACACACACACACCAGCCCCTTATAAGTTCAGAGCATGTCAGGACACAAATCACGCCATGAGTCTTTTCCTTAGCCCCTCCCAATCAAAGCCTGTCTTTTTCTGACAGCCCTGTGACACTGGGTAGAAGAGACAGACAGAAGATCTGTGACTAGGGATTACTCATGTGTACAATTACTAGATGGTAATAGTTAGAAGTATATCACGTGTAAAAGCCACATGCAATTTTAACACTTGTAAATGCCACATTGTGCATATGATTTTAATTTTAATAGAAACTCAACTCTCCTTGCCCCTGCCAGAAGACAGTGTCAAATTTCAGGTAGGTAATGAATTATTAAGATCTCAAGAGAAGAAAGACAAACCTCTCTCATTTAAAAAAGGACAAGAAAAAACTGCTGGGGAGCTGCAGGGATGAGTCAGCAGTTAAGAGCACTCGCTGCTCTTACAGAGGACCCAGGTTCTGTTCCAAGCACCCACATCAGATGGATCACAGCTGCCTGTAACACCAGTTCCAGTGGATCCAATACCCTCTTCTGGTCTCTGAAGGTACTTCTCTCCCTCTCCCTCTCCCCTTCTCTCTCTCCATCCCTCCCCCCCAACAAATCTTTAAAAAATAAAAAATGGAGTCTATTCTTTACTGCTCATGCACTCCTCACTTTCCATGGTGAGGTTTCTCAATGAGTAACTCAGGAGCTTTCTGTCCTCAGACTAATTCCCTTGTCTAAAGAGTGCAATGGACTCATCTGGTCACAATCTGTGACAGTGACAGTCATCCAACTACTGCAGTTTGGAGCATTTGTACTTCTTACACACAACTGAGGAATGTCCTTGACTATTGCAGCAAGTGGGCAAAACCTAGGCACACACCCAGACTGAGGCTTGTGGAACTGTCTGTGCTCCAAGATGCCTCCCATTCCCAGTCTCTCCTTCCCTGATGGGAAGACAGGAAGGTGAGATGACAGGAAGAAAGGAGAGAGCCATGAGGAGCTGGAAAAGGAAGGAAGGAAGGGTGGGGGTGGGGGTGGGACAAGGGAAAGAGAATTTCAAACAGTTATCTGATCACAAACTTGATTCTTTCTCATTTATTAGAGCCTTTATGACTCATTGCTTTCAGGGTTGCTAAAACGGAGGTGTCTCTGTCACTTGTAAAGAAGCCATGTGAGAAAAGTAAGCCCATTTCTCCAGAAATATCTCCCTTTCCTCCCAATGTCATGCCCCAGATGCCTCCAGTTTAGTTTCAACAATGAGCTGGGTCTTGGAAGTTCTGGGGTGCAGTCACTGAAAGCTGAACATGGCATGCTGTGAGGTACGGTGGACAGAACCCAGGGCACACCTCATCTCTTTCCCAGGGAGCCTCAAGTCAGCCCTGGTCGCTTCTTGGACAGGAAGTGAGGCAAAGCTTGAGTGCGGAACTTAATAGGCTCAGGCACAAGCAAGCACTCCTTCGAGCTGCTCGAACAGCACTTCCTGTTCTGTGCTTTCAAGTGTGAGCTTGGCACTCTGTGAGACTCGAGTGCCCGCTTCTAGCCAAGCTAAGCAAACTTTCCTCCACAGAGACAGTTGTTCTAATTCTCTGAGTTCCAGCTCTTCAGTCCCCAAAGCAGAGCCCAGCTCCATCTCCCCGATTGTGACCTAGTGGATCTAAGGAGGTGAATTATAAGACTCTGGGAGGCTATGCACAGGGGATTTCCCAGTCTTCCTTGTGTTTAAAGTCTATACACTTCCCACCTTTCATGCCCCTGAATAATCCAGGCTTCAGAGGCATTACCAGTTTTGATAGCAAAGGAAAGAAATATAAATAGGTGGGCTGTGGCAAAATCAGAGGGAAAATGTCACTGATTCTCCCATCGCCTTGCTTTCTCTTCTCCCTCCATCCAAGTAAGAACCCGAAAATAAGTGTTCACACCTAGTGTAGTACATAAATGTAAAGTGTTCACACCTAATGTAGTACATAAATGTAAAGCTTCCAATAAGGAGTTCCCATTAGTTAGAAACCCCTCTAACTAGGGTTTTATGGAAGCATTACTAGAGGCAGCTTTTTAGGCAGACAGATAGCAGCAGTATACTAGGACATAGGAGTCAGCACAGGCAGAGAGCGATTAACCAGTACCTTCCCCAGACCTTCGTGCTCAGGGCTGGACTGGACTCAGAGCCTGGCCAGAGAGTATGTTAGAGATGGATGGTTCGTATAGTCATTCACCACAGAGACCTTTCCCCTAGTCTCTATATTGTGGGTGCCTTTTTTTTTAAAGTTTGTATTTTGAGCTGGGTGTTGGTGGTGCGTGCCTTTAATCCCAGCACTTGGGAGGCAGAGGCAGGCTGATCTCTGTGAGTTCAAGGCCAGCCTGGTCTACAAGCGAATTCCAGAAACCATGTCTTGAAAAAAACAAAAGATTATTTTATGTGTTTTGCCTACACACACACACACACACACACACACACACACACACACACACACACACACATACACACACACACACACCTATGTGCACCATATGGAGGCCAGAAGAGGCCATGGGATCCCCTGAAACTGGAGTTACAGATGTTGTGAGCCACCCTGTGGGTGTGGGTCCTCTTAGCCACGGAGCCATTTCTCCAGCCTCCCCGAAACTCCCCAGCACCTGTTAAAGGCCAGTACCTAGAGATACTCATGGTGACCCCGGAAGGCTGTAGGAGGGAAGTAGAGAGGGTGCACTGATGATTTATTAAACTCTGTGGCTTCTTGCTCCCTCACCATAAGGTGCACCCGGGTCATGCTGGGCACTCAGCAGCTTTGTGGTGGGTATCGGTTTGTGCTTCCTTCTCTTTGCTTTCGATTTAATGCCTTCCTGTTATAGTCTGAGCTGTCCTAATCAACCACAGCCTCACAGCAGCTACCACAGCATGCGAACTGGAGCCACCTCACCAGGGGGAAGGGTGGAGAGTAAGGAAGGAGAGGGGTAGAAGGCAGCCGGAAAGAAGAAAAATCCCCAAGATAGCATGTCATGATGAATAACAAGGGAGTCTTCCAGGGTAATTAAAGAACACCTCCCAGCCAATGTTCAGCTATGCTAACAGCAATCCCGAGTTTACTTGTTTAAATACATTTTCATGTATATTATGGGAGAGGGTGTTATTTTCTTCTTTTGAGTCAAGATTTGCTTATGTACCCCAAACTAGTCACAAGCCAGCAAACCCTCTTGCCTCCCAAGTACTGGAATTACTGGCCTGTATCACCACACCCAGTTAAATTATGATTTTTAATATAGGAATTATTTTAAAATTCACTGTCCAGGTTCGGTTCTGATTCAAAACAATACATTTCGAGGTTAGAATTCAGTCTGGATACATGCGAGGCCCTGTAGCAGAATGTGTTAGAGAAGGAAAAGTGGAGGTCTAGAAGAGGAAGCAGGAGTAGCCCAGCTGTGGCACGGTGCTGCCACTGAAGGGCTCATGAGCTGTCAACTTCAGACGAGAACCAGAGGGCAATTTGAAGCCCTTTAAATAAGGGTGGATTTAGCAGAACTGCATTTATGGAAACAACATCTTGATGGCTGGTAGAAAGCAAGGGGGAAAAACAGCAGGCAAGAAACTGGCAAAGGGTTGAGCCCAAAGCCCATGCAGATGTCACACACACACACACACACACACACACACACACACACACACACACACACACAGAGTCAGATGGTGACAACAGGGATGGAAGATGTGGATGTTCAAGGAAGATGTCTTGTTAAGCTTGATGCTGATGAGACTTGGAGAATAAATGATCAAGGGCGAATCCCAGGCTGCTAGACAGTGGCTGGCCGGTGTAACATATATTTGGGTGAATGGTACGGCGGGAAGAAAAGCTTTGGGTGGGTGAGTTAGCTGATAAGGTTTCAGAATTCCCAAATGGGGCTCTTGATAGTGACTGAACATACATACAAACCTGGAGTTCTGGGGAAGTAGAGATTTGGACACACACACACACACACACACACACACACAACACACACACACACACACACACACACACACACAGTGCAGGAGTTTATAAAGGAAGAGGTGTCTGCAAAGATGCTGATGATCCATGGCTAAAGTAGGGAAAAAAAAAAAAAAAACAGAACAGTACATGGAAATTGAATCAAAGGAAAACAGCAACTGTGTCAAAGTGGATGTGGTCATTAGCATCATATGCTAATGTCCAAATGAAAGATGAAGGCTGATGTGTTTACTGTGTTTAGTGATACACGGTGAGGAGGTGTCGTTGCTTTTCTTAGGAAAAGCACTTTCCTAAGTGCTGTTTGTCAATGCCGTTACTGAACGTACAAATGAAAAAGAACTGAGGTTAGAAATAGCAAAGTGAACAGCTCATTAGGACGGTGCACATTATTCCTGTTACACTGTCCCTAACTGTGTATTTCACTCATCTCAGGATGCGGTGGGCGTGAAGGTGATTTATGTGTAAACAAAAGTCTGAAGAGTATGTGTATCTTTTTCAAAGGTAGAGTTAAAGTTAGGAAGTGACTTACTTCATGTTCAGAAGATTCAGCCAGCCACAGCCTACATGCCCTCCAGTGCCGGTGTGGGCATGGATGTTGGTTAGACTACACCAAGAATGTGATGCAATTCTCAAGAACAGGAAGAGGTTTAGCCAAAATGGAAAGAAGATTCTGACCTGGGGGTGGAGTGGAAACCAGGGCAGTATTTTTCAAAAGAGCAAAGCCAGAAATGAACTGGCAAAAGCAGAAGGAATTGAAAAGCCACCTGAAAGCCTTTCTGTCCCATCTCTCCAAACAGCTGGCAGAAAAGCATCTCGCTCAAAATTGGCTCGTACGCTCACCCCTGGGGTCCTCTTGCCATAAGGCTTCTTCCTGAACTTTTCTCCTCAAGCAGAGAACAACTATTCTGAGAACAGATGAGAAAATCTATCTATAAAATGAGGCTAAAGCAGCCCATAGGGCCCCAGTTAAGATCAAATGACAGCATTACTGTGAAAGCAAATCTTCCGCTACTGAGAATAGCTCAGATATCAGTGGCTGGTGTTATTCAAGATGATTCACTGATTAAATGTTTAAACACATAAGAATGCTTTCAATTGGATTTCTTTGCATGACAGAAGGCACCGTGACAGCATCAATATGTACATATACTACTGGGGATTATCCTTTGGATTCAGGGAGGCTCCCAGGGTTAAAAAACCAGGGCGGAATATCTCAATGTCCTCCTACAAAAATTTGAAAATCTAAAAACTTATCCAGGTGTGGGCCACATGCCTTTAATCCCAGCACTCAGGAGGCAGAAGCAGCCAGCCAGTCTCCATAGGGAGTTCCAAGATAGCCAGAGCAACAAATTGAGACCCTGTCCTAAAAAAGCCCCAAATAAAATTAAAACAAATAAACAAAACCAAATGTTAAGTTACATTTTAAAGCTCTGGTAGGGGTTGGTGGTGGTAGAGTGATTGCCCAGAATGCACAGGACCCTGGACTGGATTTCCAGCACTGTAAAAATAATTAAAAAAAATTTTTTTTGTTTGTTTGCTTTAAGTGTGGAAACATGGGATGGGGAATGATAAGGCAGAGTAGTCAGTAAAGTGCTTGCTGCTCAAGCATAAGGAACAGAGTTTAATCTCCAGGACACACCCATGTAAAACCTAGTTACACAGGCGTTTGGTTACACATGCATATAATCCCAAGGTTTTAGAGACAGAGACAGTCGGTTACCAGGACTTAAAGGCTGTCTTTTTTCTTTGTGCAGCCCTGGCTGACCTGGAACTTGCTCTGTAGACCAGGCCAGCCTTGAATTTATTGAGTATTTTTCTATCAGCATGCCTGGTACCCTTGAGGGGTCAGAGCCCCTGGAACTGTTGTAGTTCAGTTGTGATCTGTCATGTGGGCGCTGAGAATGGAACCTGGGTCTTCTGGAGCAGCAGCCAGTGTACTTAACAGTCATGTTCTCAACAGTACAGTGGTTTTCCTCTCAGTTGAGGAAGCAGCAGACTTTGGACTTTTGCTGCCCTCTGCTGGGGATGCTCATGGTTAGATGTGAACCAGTTACAATTCAGGACTTGCAACCACAACAGTCAGTTCTATCAAGATTATGATAGTCACTGAAGAGATGTCAGTTTCTAGGGGAAACAGCAAGAGTGCTCAGGTTGCACAGATCTTCTAATTAAGTGCTGGGTATCAAGGTCAGATCCCCGTGGATGATAAAGGGCCACATCACCAGGCCTCAGTACATCCAGACAGGGTCTCACTGTTAGTACAAGGCTGGGCTAGAATTACAAATCTTGCTTTTACCTACAATGCTAGGCATGGGTCACTGTACCAGGCCACAGTGCTCTTTCTGAACATTTATAATAGTAATGGTGATTCACTGTGTACTTATAGATTGCTAGCCAGGACCGTTAAACAGTCCATGCCCAGAGATAGCCATTCTCGTTCCCACATGGGGAAACTGAGAGAACTATATAATTTATCTAAAGTCCTACTACGAGAATGGTGAAGTGGAACTAGAATTAATGCCTTTGGCCCCACAGTTCAATGTTTTGTTTTGTTCTTTTTTTCCCTACCAGTTCACCTGTTGAATTTGTTAGAAACATTTCTGTTGCAATTTCATATAAATCTCCATCCTTCTTCAGTAATGTCCATTTTATTACGGTATTCAATGAAGATATGCTGTTTTGCATCTGATTCTAGTCCAACCATCAAGGAAAAAAACAGCTCACCATGTGGACTCTGCCACTGTAGGTCCAAGCTCAGCCTTAAGCCACCCTCATCATGGAAACATGCTTACATTATGATATACTGACCAAGGTATTTATCACTGGAGTCACCTTTTCAGATGAAAAACTGTTATGATTTGCTGACATGGAAGTTCATTAAAGTATCTAGACAACATAAAATCTATCATAAGTGTGATGGCCCACTGGAAGCCTGCATCTTTTCCCTCCTAATTTGCTCCATTCCTTCTCTTTTCTACTTTCTTACCTTTCCATCATTCTGTTCCAAAGAATCAATTTTGCTTGTTAACTCCCTCTTCCAAAGTGCTCAGTATATATTTGTCTTCCTGGTATTTTGTTCTGGTTTCTTTCATGTGCTTCTCCCCTGCCCCAATTCCTTACTTTGCTGTTGTTTTCTCCTTTCATTTAAATTATTTCCCTAAAAGTGTGCATAAAATTTTACAATTCAGTGTACTGACCCTGCAAACATATGCTGAGTGTGTCTCATGGGTTAGCTGCTGTACTGAGTGCCCAGAATTCAAAGGCCTGAGTAAGAACTGTCTTCTACTGTAGGGATCACACAGAGCAAATATTTAGGGACACAGACTTTTGAGTTGCAGGGCTGCATATGTTGGAGATGGGAGCCGGGTTCTGTGGGAGGATGGAACTGTAGTTCCTCCTGGGTCTGTGGGAAAGAGTGTGAGAACGTTAGAAAGGCTTTATATTGGGGGCACTGGAGCTGGGACTTAGAAAGATGACTTTAGCAGACTTAAAGGAAATAGAAAAGGACCACACATGGAGGCACGTGACTGCAAAGTACCTGGGAGGTGGAGGCAAGAGGATCGATCAGGTGTTCAAAGTCATCCTCAGCTACATAGTGAGGTGGAGGCCTTACTATGAAGTGGGCTATATGGAACCAACTCAGGGGGGAAAGGGGATAGGAAAAAGTTACACAGAAAGACTTCTGGAGCAAGGAGTTGAATGAGCCAAGACACGGGGTAAATGCTTGGTTACAAGCACCTAGACTAAAAGGTGTGGCCAAAACAAAATAACTGTTCACAGTGCAAGGAGAGAAGTCCAGAATAGCATGAGGGCCAGGGTATAGCCTGGAATGTGTGACCTTTCACTCTGTAGAAAATGGGGTTAATCCTTTTAGAAGACTCTTGGTATTATGACAGTACTGGGATAAAAGACATGCATAAGAAAGCAGTAAAGAGGCTACTGCAAGAGCCTATGTCAGTTACAAAATGCTTAAACCAAGGCAAAATGCTGGGAAAGGAAGAGATGGACAGGAAATGGTTGGAGGTTATGAAAAACAGCTGGGCTAACAGTTCAGTTAGAGGTTTGCAAACAAGGGGGCACCAGATGCTCACAACTTGATGATGTGTTTGGGTAAAGGAATTGGACACTAGGAAGCTGGTCAGGTTTATCTTCAAGGCCAATGGGGTACAAGCTTTAGATATAATTAAATTACTTATGGAACACTTATAAACAGCAAAAAGAGTCTCCAAACTTAAGTCTGAAGATAAGCAAATTTGAGAATTACCAGCGATACATGCAATAGCTGAAGCTCTCACTATAGAAAACCAAGGAAGTCTTGTGTCTTCAAGTCTTGCAGTGCTTACATTGTTTTCTCCAAAGGGGTTCCTTAAAGAGTTTATCACTGTTAACTAAAATGCTAAGGAGAGAGAGAGAGAGAGAGAGAGAGAGAGAGAGAGAGAGAGAGAGAGAGAGAGAGAGAGTTATAAAAACTAACTAAAAATAAAACCAGGTCTAAAAATAGTCAATGTAAAACAGTAAATTTCAAAGCTCTCACAGAAGCAATGCCACAGCATTGTAGCAAATAAAAACAGCATCAGAGAAATGAAAAAGGAAGTGAGGCAGACTGAAGAGAATGGACAAAGAAACATAAGAGAAAAGGGGGAGTCTTTGTTTTTTGTTTTTTTGTTTTTTTAAATTTTCACTTTGTTAACCCCCTAGTGAATCAGTTATAGAAAGCAGTGGAAAATGCTGAGACTGAATTTTAAAAAGGAACAAACAAAAGGGAAGATGCAACATATGCCAAGGGTGGAAAAAGGCAAACAATATCACAGGAACAAACTTTACAAAGAACAAAAGGATAAATGGCAGGTAACTCAAACGAAAATCTTAAACATATGTAGCTTTTGAAGTAAGCAAGCCAACAGGAACTTAACAGAAAAAATTAAACATGGAGGACTAACATATCCACATCATCCCTTAGGGCCAGTGAGCAGGACACTGAGTGAATCTGTATCTTGCAGCCCTGGACTCACACCTAAGTATTCCAATGAGCTACTTATGCAACCTTAGGCAAGCAAAAACAAAAAGACCCCCAAAAGTATAAAATAATAAAATGTCTAAAATGTTCAGGACCCAGTGATCAATAAACAGCAACTACCACAGAAGAGATTCCAGTATATGTTACTATATCAAAGTCTGAATTCTAGTTTTTCAAAGCTAAAACATGATTGTTATAGTACTTGAAATAAAAAAATTAAGAAACAGGTGAATAAATTTAATTTCACTTGTTGGTTTTACCCTGCCTGACAGTGATGAGTAATAACTAAATTGCTTTTCTCAGGGGCTAACACAATGGAGTTGCTGGTTTCTGAAGGAGGCACACTGTCTCAGTCGCTCATGTTTGTATTTTTACACCAGGATTTTTGGAATCTGGAGTTATAACTTTTGAAGTGTTTCCTTGTGTAGATGTCTGGCCTCGTATTTGTTGGGTGGATGTTCTGGTCTTTGGTTGCTATTGCCCCACTTTGGGTCCTGGCAAAATGTGGCAGCTGTGGAATCCCAGAATCCCAGCCAAGAGTAGTGGTTGTGAGGCTCCAGCTATTCTGCAGGTTGGCATGAGTCACAAAAGACTGAAGATGGGCGAGAAGCAAAGGCTGAAACGGAGCACAAGGAAGAACTAGGGGGATGCTGTGTCCACACCAAGAGTCCCAGCTCGTGAGTGACAGAATGTAAGATTCAATTTGCTTATTCTACTCAAACCAAGTCATCTCACAGGTCAGTTCGTCTGGTGGACTAATGAGCAGTTATGAAACAGTAACATTTAACAACCCCAGCTATTTGCATACTGCTGCACCACCTTAAACAACTTAGCTGTCAGGTTCAGCCACCAATATTAAGTACACAGAATCAAAAGCATTAGTTTTGGAGCCAACAGCACTCTGGATTTAGTAATGAAAATTTCTATTAAGGTTGAGAATTTAAATTGTGAGGGGTTTTACTATATCTTATTAAATCCTATGTACACAGAAATTATCTTTTCTTAATTTTCTTAAACATGTTTGTTGTGTGTATGTGTATGGGCATGTCTGCGCCATAGCACGCGTGTAGTCAGAGGACATTCCATTCTCTCTCTCTTCACCACTTGAGTTCCAGGAAGTGAACTCAGATTGTAACATTTGGTGGCAAGCATTTTTACTCATTGAGCCAACCTGCCAGCCCAGTTCATCTATTCCCTCCCTCCCTCCTTTCTTTCTTGGTTTTTCAAAATAGGGTTTCTCTGTATAGCCTTGGCTGAACTGGAAGTCACCTCTGTAGTGAGTCCGTCCGTCCCTCCCTCCCTCCCTCCCTCCCTCCCTCCCTCCTTTCTTTCTTTCTTTCTTTCTTTCTTTTCTTTCTTTCTTTCTTGTTTTTTCAAGACAGGGTTTCTCTGTGTACCCTTGGCTGGCCCTGGAACTTGCAGATTCACTTGACTCTACCTATGGGTGCTGGAAATATTTTCCTTCTTAACTTGCATTTGTAATAAAATTTCTTACAGACAAACATAAATTTTAAACTCCTTACATGGTATTGGAGTAATTAGAATTGAAAACAAAATAATATTTAATAGAACCATCTGTGAAGATATTATAGGAAAATAATTTTGTGCATACAGTCACCTTTGAAGACTGTATCTCGTCCCTAAGTTAGTTAAGACTGTAGAAATCCTCCAACTCATGGCAATTTTCAAGGGCTCTTGGTACTTAACTTTTGAGTTCTATACTCTATGCACCTGGAGTTAAAGGAAAGACCCTGAGCCACCAGTTATCCAGGACTTCATGAACAGTGGTTGGTCCTGGTTGGCCAGACAGAGATGGATGCAACACATATTCCCTGGAGTAAGGACACACACTTTTATCTGCTTTTCAAAGAGTTTTCAGGAAGCTCAAGAACCACTGTAAGACATTAAAATGGCCAGGTATGTATCAATGTGACAAGTATCTCTAAACTTTGACACCATGAGACAATTCAATAAAACAGGCGGTGAAGTTCAGTGTCACAATAACCAAGAAAGCTACTAGAGAGGGCAGTGCTGTCCTCATCCACAGTGGGTCAAGCCTGAGCCATGGTGATCGGTCCTGTGTGTTCAGCACTCTAGAATCACTATTATTTGTATTACTAAATTTCTAGTTGCTAAATTCAGAAGACATTTTTAGTCCTTCTTTTATTTGACCAATCAGAGGTACTCAAGAACAGACCCCAAGGGAGAGGAACAAAAGAGAACAATTATACTGACTCAAATGTATGCAGATGCCATGATGAACCCCATCTCTTCGTATACTTACCTGAAAATTTAAAAGAACAAAAGTAGACTCTGGAGTCAAACTGGTTCGAGTCTTGGCTCCAAAACTTTTTAGCTGTGACCTTGGACAATGTTTCACTCTTCTGTACCTCAGAGCAAGTCTCCTTGTTTGTAGAAAGGTAGAAGCACACTTATTTCAACAAGCTACTTGTATCTGAAACCTCTCACCACTCCTTTCTTGAAAACCGATTGAAATTGGTCTACTTAGTTCCCCTTTGATGGCTCCTCCCTTCTATCTCCAAACTTCCAACCTAGATAATCTTTGACATTCTAGTCAACTCAATTGTTTGAAACTACAAATCTGAGAGCATCCTGCACCACAACTATGGTAGGGTCAAGCCCTCAGCAGTTAAGCGATGCCAGTCTAGTCACGACCCTGCTTATCCTGAGCTAGGATGAACCAAATGTGTCTCACTTGGTATACATGTCTTTCACATGCCATCACCTCTATCTAGAATGCTTATTCAACTTCTCTAGAAACAAGTTAGCTGTCATTTAATGTGCCTTCGCCAATGTCATACCACTGTTATACTTTCTACTTGGGATGCCTGTCTGTGGGCATGTTTTGCCTAGTCAGATTTTCCTGCTACTACCTATTAAAATCACACACCAGAGATGGTGCTTTGTTTTTCTCTTTGTCCACTGCCTGGAACTTCACCACTTTGTTTTGTTGTTCATCACTTACCCCCATTTTTACTTCAGTGCCCACTGAGATGAGGTAGAAGGTGCCGAGAGGATATGTGTACATAATTTAACTAGGCAACAAAACTTCACACTGAAGGGAACATTCTAGAAGTGTTTATTTCATTGTTGACCATTAGGCTGCAGCATGCAACTCTCAACAATGAGCTGCCGCCCTCCATTCTTAGAGAAGCACCAAAAACTATGGTGCAACTACTTAGGTCTTCAGTCTTCCAAAGGCTTTTTATTGCCAATATCAATATTTACGGGATAAGCCTTTTAGGGAATTAAAAGCACTTATTCTCTACAAAAAGTCATTTTGTATTTCATGCACAAAATTCTAATTGGCAGATTTATGTTCCCAATAGAAGAACATTTATTCTAGTTCTGAAATGATCAGGAATACAATAAGCATCCCTACCAGCCTTCTCATAAGGAAGTGAGACTGTTGTCCTCCACCAGGAATAGGGCAGCAGTGACAATCCCTAGGGTTATAAAACTGCTTACTAAAAGTCTTTCCAAAGATGTTAAGAAATAAGAAGTTGGCTCATTTTCCAGTACAATTTAAAGAATTGTTTGCAGTATCTGCAGGAGTTATAGGTTATATTGTAGGCCCTTGTGATAATATTCAAAGGCCTATTCTTCCCACTTATAAAATTCTACCTCAGAAGGTAAAAGGTGAAATCCCCATTATCCCTGAGCAAAAAGGGGAAAGAAGTCTTTCATTGGTTAATAGAAGTCATTGTTCATGAGTTCTCTGCCTCTAGAACATTCTTGCAGAATTTACAAGAACTGAGAGAGGAATGAGGGGCTCTCTATAATGTACTTGAGTATTTGTGTGTGAGTAGCTGATCAGCAAAGATAATACATTTAACTACCTACACTGCTGAGTATGTCACTTTCTGAAATTTGGGAATATATTGACTGAATATTTATGGGAAGAAACCAAGGATTTAAGCAAATTATGATGGAAAGAAAATCAAGAATGGGGAAAAGTATACAGAACAAAGTGGGAGTAAGGGGCAGGCCAAAGCTGGAGTTCTGGGCTGGGTCTTTCTCCTCAATAAAGCAGGGCCTCTGACTACCCTCCACTACACTCACTCTATGGAGATCAAACACTCCAAAATAATAATGTGCCAAGAGAATTTAAGTCTTAAAGAGTAAATGAAGAGGCAGATGATCTCTGTGAATTCAAAGCCAGCCTGATCTACATGAGTTCCAGGACAGCTGAGGTTAGAGAAACCCTGTCTCAACAAAACAAAAAATAAAATAGAAAACAAACAAACAAACAAAAGAGTAAATGACAGAAAAACTTTAGCCTTTTAGTCAAGCAACACTATATAATTTCAAAGCATATTAATGTAACTGATTTAACCCCAAAGCAACTGTGCAATAAGCAAAATATAAAAAGGAAAATAACAAAGGCTAACTTCCTACAGTGGCCAACACACAGGATCTGTGCATCAAAGCAATTAACCTTCACATACTTCGAGTCTTACTTGAAAGTCAATCACAAATGTCACCAACCAAAGGAATGTTGATTAAAGTTAAGATTCTCCAAAAGGCCGCCTTCTTTGAAGGGAATTTCAGGATGTTGCTAGCACAGGTTGGCTACCTTAAATTTCACTGATGGCTCCATCAGAGAGACAGAATGCCCCAGTTCTGCTGTCTTTCAAATATACTGGGAGGGAAAGAACAAAACAAACAATCTACTGTTCCCTAATACATATGGCTTAGTACCCAGAGAAAGTCTCTGCCCCCAAAGAGACTTCCACATGGGTTAAGCATCCTTAAACGAGGCGCCATCTTTCCTTTTCAGGACAGGTCTTTTCTTGCAAGGTCTTTAGAGGCAGAAGTTCCACTTGGGTTCTAATACACAGCCCTGTGAGCTCAGTTTCCTGAAAACATACACCTGCCGGGTTCTAGATTCTCCCTTACCAGTGACTAGGCTCACTACATCTCACAGCCACCAAAACCGCACATACACTATCAACATGATGAAAAATACAGCTACTGCTGCAAGTTTGGCGTAAGTGGAACGCATGTTCAGGTACTTCGCATCCTGGCGGTATTTCTTAGACAGACTGGACAAATTGTTAGCCTTTGAGTCCAATGCTGAAAAGAGAAAAAAGGAAAACATTAATTAGACCCCTGAAGTATTTTACCAAAACATTAAGGCATAAAAATAACCAAAATGACTGACAGAGTAAACAGACCATGGAGTTTAAACAATGTTTAACAATAAAGTAATAACTGCATTATCAAATTCGAGTAGGTACATAAGACTGCTTTAGAGTGAGAGTTTCAGCATATGATAAACACCTGATAAGTATTAGCTGATATTTTTCTACATCTTTTTGTTTTTATTTTTTGTGTGGTGCTGAGGGCCTGGAACACATAGACACGAAGAGTCGAATGCTCAGCATTACCTGGTAATTTATTTTTATCATGTCTATGTGTGTGTGTGCATGTGCCTTGGATCCTCTGGAGCTGGCGTTACAGACAATTGTGACCCACCACGTGTGGGTATTAGGAACCACACTTGGGGCCTCTGCAAGAGCAGCAATCACTCTTAACCTATGAGCCATCTCTCTGTCCTTAATATTGTCATCTTTATGTGATAAGTGGTCTAAATCACATATAGGATAAGACTAGGATAACAAAAAAAAATTCAATTAATCAGACATTGAGAATTAAGCTATACTTCCATGGTGATTGCTAATTCTACAATTCTTCACAGAGTAAAAATTATTAGAAAATCAAAGCTATCAGACATAGTATTTCAACACACACAGAGAAGTTAAATTGTAATTAAAATACAGAGACAGGTTCTAAACAACCAAACAAACCCCATAAATATCTAGTAAGTTAAGCCTTTAGCATTTTCAACAAAGACTGCCCCCAACATCTGTAATGCTGCTGTCTTCATACATATGCTAACAATGAAAGCAAATATTCTGATTGACATAAATGAATTTCAATCCAACTGTTTTTGGAAAAGTTTTGAAAACCTGTTTCATAATCTTGGTTTGTTCTTCCTTGGCAATGCTATCTAAGTGAGGGTGATGGCGAACACCATATAACCCAGAAGTACGGAGACTGGAGACACAGGACCAATAGTTTAAGGTCAGCCCCTGCTGCTTAGTGAAAACATCTCCAGACAGACAGACAGACAGACAGACAGACAGACAGACAGAAAACAGACGATGCTTTGGGAATATTTAGTTACTTAGCAGACTGGTTTTGATTGAGAAATATGGTATTACTTAATATAAGCACAACAGTTACTACATTAGCAACAGGCCCTAAGAATAACAAAAAACCCAGCCATAAAAGAAAACATTAGGGAGAGAAATAACTGTGATAATGCTCAAACTGTCGCTCTGGCCAGTCTACCAGAAGCAATCTCAACTGGTCAGGTATCTTTTTCTCCCATTTTAACTTTTATGTTTAGCATACAAAATTATTGGATGCCATTATTACCCTTTTAGATATATGTATCATTATACATTTTATAATTCAACTTCCTCTCCCCGGCCCTCCCCAGTGAGTGCCCCTTTCTGTTTTGTCAGCCCAGGGATTCCATTAACTTCTTTCCCTTCTCCCCATCTCTTAAGATTTCTCTACTGCTCTCGTGTAGGCCTTTCCCTAGTTTGACTGACACATATGAAGGCAGACATTCAGTGTTTTGTCTTTCTGAGTCTGGTTGATTTTTACATAATGATGTCCAGCTGGACAGGGATTTGTAAATAATGTGTTTACTGCATATCCTGAGTACACAGAACAGGGCACACAGTCAGTGCTCAATAAACATCTGCCAAGACCCTTCCTCTTGAGAAGACTGCACCCACATCTTTAGTGCACACTTCCTATATTTCCCAAGGGATCTCAGGAATCTCTATCTCTCTTAAGATGCTTGTTTAAATCTCTATCAAAGCCATTTATTAAACTACAACTTTTCTAAAAACAATTACTGAATGACTTAACACTTGTTGAGAATAGGAAAGCAACAACGACAAGGTCAAATGGAATAAGCAACCATTTGTCTGCTTAAGGCAGGGTGCTTTTATGCGGCTCAGGCTGGTCTTGAACCTGTGATCTTCCTGCCAGAGTAGTAGGGCACACACTCCACTCCCAGGCTGAAATAAGTAGAATTTAAGAGAATCCCTTTGTATAAGAGCATTTTGAAACACATGGTGTATAAACACAAGATTCTGATTAGAGTCATGTGGTAATATTTACATCACAGCAGGACCATGTGATATGCTAGAGGACCATGAGAATCAAAACACCCGTGATTCTTGCCTTTGTGGAATTTGCAGTTTTGTAGGGGTGACACCTTTGAGTAAAGGAACATAGTCCAGCGCTTATTAGGCAGTAAAAAAAGGTAATTTGGATTTGTTGAAATGCACAAGATTTACTCTTCTGCCTTCCATGCGAAGCAGATGAGCTATAAAACAAGCAGCTAGAAGGAAAAGCGGAGTAGAGAAGATCAATGTTAAAAACAGAGAAGACGAGGAAAACACAGTTTAAAGATGCTATCTCCTCACTGTCCTGAAAAATGCTCTAGTCAGGTAAGTTTTCCTTCTACTTAAACGATTTCTTTCAGAAACTATTTCCTGTCTATATTTTCTACAACAAATGAGACTCAAAAGATATTCAGTTCCCTCTCTCTCTCTCTCTCTCTCTCTCTCTCTCTATATATATATATATATATATATATATATATTCTCTGAGGTAGTTTCTTATCTACCCAAGCAGGCAAATATACTTAAAGTCAGAAGTGTACATCCTTGTCAATCAGCGTATCTGTCAGTTTGGCAGCAAACAAGAGCTATTCAAGAGAACCTTACCTTGTGGATAAATGGAAATACATAAATTTGGGGTAAATTCTACTTTACCTCAGGTAGAAACTCTAGTACAATAAAAATGTACACCCTCAAAATTTGATGTTTAAGGCTGGGTGGTGGCGGCGGCGGCGCACACCTTTAATCCCAGCACTAGGGAGGCAGAGGCAAGCGGATCTCTGTGAGTTCAAGACCAGCCTGGTCTACAAGAGCTAGTTCCAGGACAGCCTCCAAAGCCACAGAGAAACCCAATCTTGAACCACCGCCCCCCAAAATTTTTTTTTGATGTTTAAGGAATATGAAGCTGTATGCTGTGGTAACTTAGGACTATTAACATAAAGCTAAATTCTTCAGTACACAACAAAGGCAAGCCCCTGCTAATATGCAGCAAAGTTAAATTAAAAAGATATTTATTATGGAATCTGTCTGCAACCATAATGATGAGAAATACAAAAGTATATGAAATGCATAGAACAATCTGTCTTCAAAGAGCTTAGGACTGGGGGTGGGGTGGGGTGGCTTGGTTTGCAAGAAACTCCCCCTCAGACATGAGGAGCTGAGTTCAGATCCCCATCTCCTACACAGAAGCCAGGTGTGGCATATGTCTGAATGCCCAGCACTAGGGAGCAGAAACAGGCAGATCCCAAGAGCTCACTGGCCAGCTGAATCACAGAGCTCCAGGCTCAGTGAGAGATCCTGACCTAACAAATAAGGTAGAGAGCAGCAGAGAACGTACCACTACATGCTTCTAGCAGAAATAGGCAGCTTGGCTGTTTTTGAGGTGGCTTTTTCTGTGCCAGTAAACATTATCTCATTTAATTTCCAACTTTTTTCCTCCATAAATTTTTAGCTCTATTTTATGTTTTGACTGGACTTTCATATGTGTACACTAATATTTTTGTTATATAGGATCAAAAGAGTCATTATACCTGTAGCTTTCAAAAATAACCTCTTAGGTATTAATATATATTAATTGAAAAACTGTGTAATGAATAAACAGTTACAATGTTCCTATTCTCTTCTGGGTATTTTTTTCTATTTACTTTTATGCACAGACATACAACTGTATGCACACACCCACACAGACATGTATAAACACTACATGCACATGAATACAAAAACACACAAGCACACACAAGTGAAGTTTACATGCATACATCCAATATTCAAATAACATTAAACACATATATTTGAATCTCATCTATCTAGCCATCTATAATTTAAAATTGTTCTAGATAATTCAATCACTATCACTGAAAATTTTCTACTTAATTTTACATACTGACTAATTGATGTTAAATGTGGGACACAGCTGTAATGCCAGCATTTAGGAAGCAGAAGCAAATGTTTCCAGATGAGTCAGGGCTACACAGTAAGCCTTTGTCTCTAGGGGCTGGAAAGATGGCTTAGTTGTTAAGAGGACCTGCTGCTCTTGCAGAGGAGATAGGTTCAGTTCCCAGCACCCACACAGTGGCTTACAACTATTTATAACTCCAGTTCCAGGGGATGTGATGCCCTCTCCTGATCTCTGTGAGAGTGCACATTTGCACACATGTGGTGTACACACATACATGCAACAAGAAAATAAAGTAAGTGAATCCAAAATTTTTTAAAAAGACCATCTTAAAAACACAAAACAAAGTAAATATATTTAAGTATTTATGGTAAGTATAGATTTATATAAAGTATACATTTAAGAGACATCAATAACAAATATATCACATAAAAGTATCTGGTATAAGCTAGGGAGAAGGCTCAATGGATAAAGCATTTGCCACACATGCAGAGAACCTGAGTTCAGATCCCCAGAATCCACTTAAAGTCAGATGCTGTAACTCTGAAGCAAGAGGACAGGAGAGGATATGAGAATTCCCAGAAATTCACAGGCTAGCTAGTTTGGCATATGCAAAGACAAGAGTCACGCTCTCGTGGTGTGGTGGGACACACACAGGGTTTCTCTGTGTTAACAGCCTTAACTGTCCTGGAACTCTCACAGAGATCCCTCTGCCTCCTGAGTGCCAGGATTAAAGGCATGAGCCGCTACTTCAAGGCTATGGCACACACTTTTAATCCCAGAACTTGGGAGGTAAAGGCAGGTGAATTTCTGTGAGTTCAAGGCCAGGTTGATCTACATAGCGAGTTCCAGGCCAGTCAAGCTACATAGTAAAATACTGCCTGAATTGAAACAAACGAAAAAGGACCAGGGCCAGGTGGTGGTGGCATATGCCTTTAATCCCAGCATTCAGGAGGCGGATCTCTGTGAGTCTGAAGCCAGCCTGGTCTCCAGAGCAAGTCCAGGACAGCTAACGCAACAGAGAACACCCCCAAGAGAGTCTAAATAACGTAGAAGGCAGGAGACAAGGATCACTACCTGAGGTTACCCTCTGACTTCCATATATATCCATAGCAAGTATGTGTACATAATCATATACACATACATAATAAAACACACACACGTTAAAAAATGTCTTAGGAGATAGCTCAGACAGTGAAGTGTTTGCCATGCAAGCATGAGGACCTGGGTTTGAGCTCCCAGAACTGACACAACAAAGTCAGTAAAGGTGGCACATGTGTGTAATTTTAGCAATGGCATCAGAAAGGTGGATCCCTGGGTCAGCCCATCTTACATAATTGGAAAACCAATTATAAATGGGAAAACAGGCCAGGGACAGACTGTCTCAGAAAACCGAGGTTAATGGTACCTGAGGAACAACACTCAAAGCTGACCTTTCTTCCATACTCATACGCACACATAAAAGTAAGTAAATACAATTAAATATACATAGCATACTAGTATATGCTACAGATTGTGTAAGGAAGTATTTTAAGAGTTCAAGGTTGGAGACCTTGAGCTACAAGGACTAGGGCAGGTGTCTTCAAGCACTAGGGGTAAAAAAAAAAAAAAAAGATCACCAAGGAAACGGACTTGGCTGAGACATAGCACCTGTGAACTTGGGAGAATGACACATATTTTTGCATTCTCCTCATTTTCTATATATAGAGCACAAGAGACACTTAGTGACTGACTGAAGGAAGGAAGCAGAGAGCAGACTACATCTTTTTCATAGTCTTAGAAGAGGAATGTCTTGATGAAAATGGCATTTCATACCCCTGACCCGGCAGCAGTAATGTGTCCCAAGGAGACATCAAGAACCTAACACATTCTTGGCTACAAACCTGTACAAATATTTCCTTAACTTGAACAAATGTTTCTGTATTCAATTTACTTCGTTTTGTAAATTCTTAGAAACAATAACTGCTTCTGTGAGTCCTTTACACTGATTTAGTGCATAGAACTAATCATGCAAGGTAAAATCCCCACCACAGTGGAAGCTTTGCTGTGTAATCAATTCCCAAGAGCCCCAGCTAGACTACGACAAGCTGTTCTCCAACTTTGCTTTCAGATACCTGAGAGTGCTTCCCCCCGCTGTAAGACTTCTTCAATATTGGCCACCATGATCCTCTGCACATCTTGCAATTCAGTGTTGATGGAGCCTAGATTTCTCCGAGCACGACTATCAATGTAGAGTTTCTTGGTTTTCTGAATGAAGGTATCTAGAATGATGATAAGTAACCATTAATGATTTTCCTGTGCATCAATCCACTGAAAGAGGTAACTAGAACTTGAGTTTATTCCAAGATTGGCCACTGTCCACTATCTTGAGTTTATTCTTACATCTGCCATCTGTCTGCTGTTGGCTTTGACCTCTTTGTAAAATGTTAAGATTTTACACCTCTGGGACACCTCTGAGTTTGAGGCATTTACTTCCAGAATCTATGGAGATATTAAGACCCATTCAAGTGAACCATTCCAGTAAAACATCCCCTGAAATAACGCTGGAACACTTTCTCATCACAGCCGACAAGCGCAAAAGAGTGACATCAGCAGTTCACTTTCCACATTCACCCTGTGCTTCCACTTCAAATCAAACGTGACACAAAGCTTCCAAAATCACCAATACAGAAGTGCAGTCGCATCCATCTGTAACCTGTTCTGTATTTCTCAAAACTGTGGGATGACCTATTAGAAATATGTTCAACTCTTGCCAAAACGAAGTACCGCTGTGTGTGCTGATACCTGACTTGGCTTTCAATTCCTGCTCCATTCTCCTGCACTTTGGGATGTGACCTGTGTACATTGTCATACATCAGGTTCCGGCTATGAAGGAACTCCAACGGGAGGGAGCAGGCAGTGCTGTCAGGTAGCCACTCCCACTTTCCTGAGGACTCACTGGACTAGCCGTATTCCTCCACTAAAAGCTTCTGTTCCTTCAAGTTGGTCGTCCCCCTAAACGTTCTCCTTTTCAGTTCAGAAGCTGCTCCTTCCCTTGGCATCCTCAGCCTGAGGATGGGAAAACTACTGCTCATGGTCCCAAGTCACTATACCTGGTCTTACCTTACAGTCCGTTCCTATCTTTATTCACCTGAAACTTATTTGGGAAGCCATCTATTTCCTTTGTGACCTTGTTACACTTGTCTTATTATTCCCTTGGATTTACTAAACTTATTAGCCAGAAAAATATCATTTAAAATTATGTGTTATATAAATTAGCATTAGGTCATTTTTATTCTGTATTACTAAAAGCAAGATGATACACCTGTCTAACAAACTTGAAAACTTTAGAAATTCTAAAGTGTAAGTATTTCTCTTTTGACCAATATTTCAGCAGTGCATTCTGATTCTATCTGTTCTAGCTCCTGATGCTTACTGTGCACAGGCCATTTCCCTTGATCCACTGACAGCACAATCTTTTACAGGTCTGACTGGTGCTGAGCCTTCCCATAATTCTTGTGCGAATACAGACACTCACACTTGCCACTTCTGATTGTAGCAAACAGGGTTTTTAAATACCATATATTTTCTAATTGGAGAATTAGAGGTTCTTATTCTACCGGGGGGGGGGGCAATCGTTTTTCCTGATTTCCAAATTCTGATTTCCATAAAATTAGTCTTATTGTGTGAGTCTATAGATTGGAGAAAAGAACTCAGTTATGACAAGGCAGTCAAGTATACTGTCATGTACAATTTGGTGCACAAACCAGACTACAAAAAGGCACATGGGAAAAAGGACAAAAGACTAGAGAAATTTACTGACAAGAAGGAAGCCTTCCTTCAAAAAGATAAAAGGTAAATTTGGAGAAGGGACAGAATCAAACTCTTCCAGGAGGAAACATGTTCATATTATATAACCAATGTATCACAAAGTTTCTCCACCATATTTACTCTCTTAATAGAGAAATGCGGTCTAGTCTTACCAAACTCAATGAAGGAATAGGGCCTAGACACAGTAGGCACCTTCTTCCCATGCTGTTCATCAAATTCCGAGTGCAGGTCTTCCAGGTAGGCAAAGGCCAACTTCTTAGGGAAGGCAGCTTCACACAAGACTAAGTAACACACCCCCTGCTCAATAATGTAGCTGGAGGGAAAAGCAAGACACAGTTACTTATGAAGGACTCATACTTCATGTTGAGGCTAACTTTTAAGACTGTATCAACTTTTGAAAACATCAGTAAAAAGGTTTCACTTCAGATCACAAACTGTTAGAACCAAAAAACCAACTACCTTCCCACTACTAAACATATATATCCAAAAGAACAGAGCTGGCAAGGGTGGCTCAGCACTTAAGAACACTTGCTCTTGAAGAGGATGAGTTCAATACCAGCAGCCACAGGGTAGCTCACAACCATCCGTAACTGCAGTTCCAGAGGATTTGAATGCTTCTTCTGACCTCTGTGAGCACCAGGCATGCATAGGATACACACACATGCGCGAATGCGCACATGTACACACACACACACACACACACACACACACACACACACACACATAAAAGTAAATAGAAAAATACCCAGAAGAGAGTAGACACATTGTAACTGATTACTCATTACACAATTTTTCGATTTATATGAATACCTAAGAGATTATTTTGAAAGCATGATGACTCTATCCTTTGATCCTGTATGACAAAAATATTAATGCACACATATGAAAGTCCTTCCAGTTATAACATAAAATAGAACTAAAATTGTATGGAGAAAAAAAGTTGGAAGTTAAATGAGATAATGTTTACTGGCACAGAAAAAAGCCACCTCAAAAACAGTCAAGCTGCCTGCCTATTTCTGCCTAGAAGAATGTTGTGGAATATTATTTTAACTAGGCAAAGACATATTACAAGTATTTCTGCTGACTATGTTAACCATGTAAAGATGTTTTACATTTGTTTACACTGCATGTGTTTAATTATGAAAAGATGTGTTGCTGTTTCACCTTGCCTGCCTAAGACACCTGATTGGTCTAATAAAAACGCAGAATGGCCAATAGCTAGGCAGGAGAGGGGGTAGGGCAGAGAGAATAAGTAGGAAGAGAATGAGAGAAGGAGGAGGAAACACTTAGGCCAGCCAGCAGACACAGAATAGGACATATAGAAAAAAAAAAAAAAAAGGTAAAAAGCCCCAAGATGGAAGGTAAAGAGAAATAGGTTAAGTTAAAAGAGCTAGCCAGAAATGAGCCTAAGCTAGGCCAAGCATTCAAAACTAACAAGTCTCCCAGTCATGATTTGGGAGCTGGTTGAAGGCCCAAAAGAAAAAGCCAGGTACAGAAGAACTCTAATCAATTGGAGAATCATTCAACAATGGAACTGACTCCTTTTTGTGACAGTGAGCTCTCTGGCATTCTGGGAAGGGGCTTTATGATTATGAAATATTCTTGGAGGAAAAGTTAAGCTACCAAGAGCTTTTCAAACCTTTTAGTCACAGTACTCTTTATTCCAACAGAACATATGCTAATAGGGCTTACATGAGCAGTGGACAAAGTCAGAGGTTCTTTGGTTTAGGTGGTTTAAAAGCACAAAGTCTGACATAAATTTGCATCCCTGCCTTCTGTTCCCGACTCCTGAGGCACCCTAGAATCCTTCAAAGGAACATCTACAGACTTACTCTCTCAGGCACAGAGTGATGTTTAACAACACTGACTTCCTCGACTTTAACCTGCAGTCATTTATAATACTGGTTTCATTCCCAGAGAAGTAAACAGGACTTACTGCCCTACTTCAAAGCCTCAGGAACACACAATACCAGTAAAATAAAGTCATACTCTGGTAGTGTTGATGGCCTTTCAGATGAAACCGTAAGTCACACTTTATCATAGTCAAATGGCACGGTGTCTCTAACAAACTAGACACCACACACCGTCTAAACTATTCTTTCTCACTGTGGTGCTTTTACACACCTGGAAAAATCCTGTTCCTTCTCATATGTTCAAGCCTCTATAATTTCTTTTTTCTGTGAAATTTTAATATCCCCTTTCCTTCCAGTCCCTTTCTTCAAACACCCAAGTAGGAATTTACTGCTTTCTTCCAAGACCTTCATTTACATTTCTTGTTCTAAAGCCAGGCTCCTTAACTGGTGAATTGTGACCCTAAATGGCACAGTGTAGCAGAATGTGGAACTGTGGAAAATCTGCCAACACCACAATGTTTCTGAATGAGCAAAACCAAAATGGAAAACGGAACATGTATGATATTTCTATCAGGGTTTTACAACAATGAATGGTGTGCACTTACTGCAGCCTTGGTTGTCAACACTCGTGCAGTTTGCCCTGCACAGGATGTCAAGACACATGCCAACAAATGCCCGGAACACCTGAGCTCAGACCTGAGACTGCTCTATGTCATGAATTAAGTGTTCCTACATGGTACATCTCTAATTTTCTGCTCTTATAGAAAAGATGATGATTTGATAATAGAAAACAAACACTTTTCCTATCATTATTCCTCACTATGTAACTACTAAAATAATATATATTTTACTATTAGCCATGTTTGATTTTAAAATCTGCTGTTTGAGTTGCTGACTTGAGTTGCATTAGAAAAACAAAATCATTAAATGAATTTTGGCTTGAAATCTGGACAGAATTTCCACCAGTTTCTGAAATGGCCTTAACCATACATCTGCCATTTTGCACTACATACTTATGCAAAGCAGTGTCCTCAGCACTGAAGATTATAAAATTAAAATGAAGATAAACTGAAAAACACTGATGATGCTCTATACCCTGAGAATCTAACATTCAGTCAAGATTCAATCCTTTATGTAAAAATAAAACACATTCATTCATCTCATGAGCATGTAAATTTGCTTATATTTTCAATAAGTATCAAATTACTTGTACACCAAAGAATGACTTAAAATAAATCTTGAATAATTTATGACCAGTAAACATTTAATTTGTGTACCTCCTTTCTGTACCTATGTTCTCAGAGTCATGTAAAAATGTCATGGACAGAAGAGTGAATGGGAAAGTTTAACAAGCTGTAGTGAGAGATCTACCAGACACACCTGTGGCACTGACCTTTGGGCGTGGTCACAGGTGCTTATCAGAGTGAGAGCATGTGGGATTTGGTCTGGGGTACAGGACAGGCTTGCCCTCTATGGGTTCAGTGCGGTCACGGAGAGCAGCTGAGTGTTGATCCTCGGAGCTGGAACTTGGGGGTCATCGGTTTCTCCTGTAAGTGACTTCTCCCCGAATAAAATTAACCTATTTATCCTAGTCCTGTGTATCTTAATTTGTACAACCACAATGAGCTCTGCTCTACAGCACTGTACTGGTTTGAATGTGACTCTGTTAGGAAGAGCACTGGCTCATTAGGAAGTGTGAGCATTCATGAAGACAGCACGGCTCTGGCAAAAAGGAAATCTTTATAAGCTCTTCAGCAGAAAAAACCCAAGATTGTTAAAGTCCTATGGGAATCAGAGGAAAATTTCTTTGCAGGTCCAAAAGATCTGTCTTAGGTTGTTCATTCTCTCTTCCACGTGGAGCTACAGGGTCATCCTACCATTCTGCAGGGGATTACATCCAGGGTACCCAGACTTACTAAAATTGGAAAATGCCTGAGTTCCTTATATAAGGTGAAACAATATTTGCACAAAATCCATGTGTATCTTTTTGTATGCATCAAATCATCTTAAATACCCATTAGAGTATAAATGCCTTGTCAATAGCTGTTTAGGGAATAATGATAAGAAGAAGAAAAAAAAAATGCCACAAAACCCACATCTGTTTAGAACAGATATAAGTTTTTAAAAATATTTTCAATGCATAGTCCTTTGCTATGGACATGGCTTCCACACAGACAGAACCTGTGGACTTGGGAAGATAACTGTATCGTGTAATTAAATGGATACATATGCATTATTTTGGCTAAGTTGCTTAGACTGGTCTCAACTCAGGGGCTCACATAGCCTAAGCCTCCAGACTAGCCCAAACTGCAGGTGCATGCTACCTCATGGCCAAATGGCTATAGTTTTTTTGGTGTCTAAATGAAAGTATCTTTTAAAATGCCCTAAATACTATGTAATTGCTTTACAAAATGTGTGGCTACCATTTTCTTTTAAAGCATACTTGATTTTGAAAGGCTAAAGTACATCTGTTTGCATTGCTTGTTTATTAGTTGTTTGGTTTTCAGTTAAACCAAGCAGTTCCTCCTTGTCCTAATAGACCTTTCCACCTGAACTGCTGTCATTAGTCAACCCTTTTTTTATTTGCTGTGATCTTCTATAACATCTTTCCCTTTCAACCCTTTCTGTTTTTTATAGACTCAACCTGGCATGTATTATTTAACACCAGTTATCTGTAGATAATTAAAAATCCAATAAAGTTCCTGTGATGGTTAATACTGTCAACTTGGCAGGATGTGCCTAGGAGAATCCCTGGGCACATCTTTGAGGGAGTTTCTACACTGAGTTAACCAAGATGGAAGATAAGTGCAAACATCAGTGTTCTAGGGGCTGACATCAGGACTGAAGAAGGACGGAGCGGAGCAAGATGAACAGCAGCATCCCTCTCTGCCTCCCGACTACAGACACATAAGGAGCAGCTACCTCAAGCCCTCCCCACTGTGACTTTCCCGCTGTCATGGACTGCACTCTCGAGGAGACAGAAATAAGCCCTTCCTCCCTTAATTTGCTTCTGACAGGTTCTCTGGTGCAGCACTGAGAAAGTAACACAGTTCCTCCCATCCATCTCTTAGTTTTGTGCATGTCCTTACCCATGGAGCAGCTGGGGATATTACTCAGTGGTAGGGTACTTGCATAGCATGCAGGAGGGCACTGGGGTCCATCCCCAGTAATAAAAACCAAACAGAAACCCATCACTTACTTCCTGGAACTCGCTCTTGTAGACTAGGATGGTCTCAAACTCACAGAGATCCACATGCCTCTTCCTCCCGAGTGCTGGGATTAAAGGCGTGCGCCACCACCACCCGGCTAACTTTGACACTTTTAAATTCTCTTATACTTTTAAAACATTTGTTATCTATTCTCTATGTACCAAGGAAGATGCTAAATATGTACTCATCTCCTTAAAGTCCTTGTAGAGAAATCCTTTGAAGAGAAAGCCAGGGCGTGGAGATGTTTTGCGAATTGGTAGGTACCACTGTTAGTGAACCTTTGAGCAGGAGTCCTACCTATGTGTGTCTGGCTCCAAGATGTTCCTAAGCAAGAAGTTACCTATTATTGCACGATAGGTATAGTATAGAATCTGCTGGACACAGATTAACAAGTTAAATTACTGTAAGCATGTTAACTTAAAAAAAAAAAATCAAGATTGCAGTTTTCTAGAAAGAGAGCCAGAAAAAGTGCTTCCATAAAGAGACCACATTTTTAAAGCTATCTTTACGTTTAAGAAACTGTTACTATTCTGGGCTAGGGAGATGGCTTAGTCAGTAAACTACATGCCTTGCAAGCTTGAAAGCCCCAAGTTTGATCCCTAGAACACATGTTTTGTGTATTTTTTAGTGCCAGGTGTGGTGACACTCATTTATAATTCCAGCTCTGGAGAAGGAGATATGCAGATCCCTGGGGCTCACTGGCCAGCTAGCTTAGCTTACTTGAGAGTTCCAGGACAATGAGAGAGATTGTGGAGAAAAGAAAACAAGAGAGAGGTGGATAGAACCTGAGGACTGTCACCCAAGATTGTCCTCTGGCACTGGAGCATGCATACTGGTGCACACACATACACACGCTTGCAAAAAGCATCATATTAAATATTTAAAAAACTATGCGTATATGCATTTATTTTTAAATGCACATTTAAAAATAGAGTATATGGGAGGAAGTATGTGTGTGAGTTGAGGTAACCTTGAAAGGTACAAGAGGGCATCAGATGCCCAGGAGCTAGAATTACAGGTGGCTGTGAGCCACATGATATGGGTGCTGGGAACTGAACTCAGGTCCTCTAGAAGAACGGTAAGTGCTCTTAATCACTGTGCCATCTTTCCAGCCCCTACTGTTATATTCTTATAAGGTGTCACATCACCTTATACTTAAATGATCACAAGGAAGTCAGAGCTATACTCACTGAAAAGTCATGGCTCCTGCTTCCAAGGTACATCTGGTAGGGGACTGTTCATTCAGTTTTCGAAAGAGTTGTTTAGCCTGACTCTGATACTGCTGAAGGTCTCGGCCTGACTGAAAGAAGAAAACTTCATTGGAGAATTTAGCACAAACACGAAAAGTTGTATCAGTTAGAAGCATCATGCCATCATAAGAATATTATGGAAATAAGGTCCTTTATTTAGCCATTAATAAGATTCATTTCAATAAAGAAAACGCTTTACTTTTAGAACAAATAAGAAAACCTAACTCCTAGTTTTCCCAAGACCCCAGCATTTAATTGCTAAGAAACAAAAGTGTGTGTATCAACCACAAGTAAGGCATTCAGTGTTCATTTCACTATTAGCTCACCACCCTCCTCCTTACCCATTCCCCCCACAGTTACTGGCATGAAACTGTACATCCTGTGACACACCCTGGAGAAAGTTCTCAGAACCAAAGACTGTGAATCTCATTTTTTATGCTGGAGTCAACAAAATCTCACAAAAGTGGAAGAGCATTTAAGTAAAACCATCTGCTGCCCCAGACTGAAAACCCCATCAACACTACCACTGCAACTAGGCAAAAAGGCCAGCTCTCCTTTATTACGTGAATCTATTTGATTCTCCAGTTTAGGTAGCAACTCAAATGGTATAGTTAGTATTTCTCTGAACAACTTCTTTAAAAGAAAGGGAGCGGGTACACGGTAGTCACATCATTTTGAAAGGATAAACTCATACCTTACTAATCTACTAGAGTCAAAGGAGAAAAGTAGTCCATGAAGAGTGAGAAGCAAATATACACTGTTAATTCACCCTCTTCCTGGGGAGGAGGACTTTCTGCTAGCTATGGTCTGAAGGTCTCTACTGTCCAGTTCTGAAAATTTCACCACCAAGCTGATGGTAAGAAAGTGGAGCCTTTGGGAGATGTTCAGTTATGATGACAGAGCGCTAATGGTTGAGGGTGACGCCCCTGTAAGAAACCCCAGAAAGCTAATTTGGCCTCTGTAGCACATGAAGACCCACACAGAGGTCTATCTATAAACTAGAAGCAGACACCACATCTGGAGCCTTGTCTTCTTGGCCTTCTCAGACCTAGAGAAGTATCTTTTGTTGTTTATAAGCCATCCAGTTTATACACACAAAGCCCTAATTTTCCCAATTTTTTTGGGGGGGGAGGGAGATAATTTGTTTTGTATTGAAAAATAGACTAGCCTTCTTTTGGCAGGTATCTCATAATGCTGAAATAAAAGTGGTTATATTAGTTCCCACAGTCTGGCAGCACACCACTTAGCAAATAGCAGAAACAAGCAGGCAGTTATAACATGGCAGGTCTGGAAAGGTACAAGTACAGAAAGGTGGGGATCTAGAATTTCAATATGGCTGAGGTAATGAATAAGCATAAGATAAGCCAGGAGAGTCAGGCAGAGTTCACTCAATGAACTAACTGTGGATTCATCTTCTTTAGTATTGCTGTTATGGTAATGATCTGATACAATGCTATTTGTTTAAGAAATGCTTCTGTATCAATATATGTATGTATATAGATAGTATATCAATTTAAACATTAAACAGTACCTTATAATAAGCATATTTAGCAGGATGCATGCATGCATGCATCCACCCATGACTCGTCAAGCAGAACATGTTAGTAAATATTGTCATGTTTTCAGTCAGTAAGAACTAGTGCATAACATCCTATTTTCATATGTGAATGGTATTTGCCAATCTGTTTGCTTCAACATGACATTATGTGGCATGAAGAGATCTGAACCCACAACAGCACTTGTAAGGGATCCAACTAATGTTGGGACTGTCACTAAAGTGACAATGAAGAGTACGTCTATGATTTCAACTTTGGCTTCACATTGGCATTACCTAGTGATCACTACAATTTGCAAAAAACAAAGCAATGTCATGCACCGTGGGCAAATCTACATAGAGATTACAGTATGACAACCAACACTAATGCTGGTCAGTTAGCATTATTATTCCTAAGAACAAAATCATTTTGGCTAAATAATATTTTTTCTGACATATTCACACAATAGACTACTAGGCAACCATTAAAATATTTAATGATGAGACAATATCCAGCAGGTACAACTATTAAGTGGAAAAATGAAGTCAATCTTACAGTATAACTCTTTATTTAATTTTACATACACACAAAGGAAGGGGAAGGAGGAGAGGGAGGGGAAATATGAGAATATTTGAGTATAGACTACAGGAAATAAACATCATTAGCACCTTGGATCTTTTGGTTATATAAGTCACTAAACTTTCTCAATAAGCATGGATTAATTCTATAGTATAAAAATTATTCATCGCCATCTTTGTACAAAGAATGCTATGTGTAATTCTGGTTTGTAAATTTAAAGACAGGCTAGAATTTGGAAAAATGCTTCAGAAATAAAGTTAACACTCACTTTTCGTCAGAGACTATTCTGAACATTATACATAATTTAACTAATTAAATCATCATAATTACTCTAGGAGGTGATTTGAATTACTATTCCAATATTATACTCTAGAAACCAAGTTTGGGCAAGGACTCTACGGGGCTAGAAAGAGAAGGTCTAGGATTTGTCCTAGATAATCTGACCATACAAACCCTGTTTCAAGCATTATGACAGATCCACCTTCTAGACAATGTCTTGTCAACCATAAAACTCACAGGAAAAGCTCAAGGAACTATGTGGTATTTGATCGAGACCCCACAAAAACAACAAAACCACTGCTTTACAGACAGATGTAGCTTGTTTTCAATTTCAAAGTCACAAAGGTCTCACAGTCAGTTAGCTCAGCTAAAAATACCTAGATGCCCTGATTGTGCTTTCTATTTCATGTAGAAGAAATCAAACCTCTGTCTGCCCTGTAAGATACGTTATTAACCCAATAATGAAGAGAATGAAAACAGCTCGCTTTGCCAGGAGGCAAACCTGAGGTCATCCACTGGTCGTCATCTAGTACACTTAGGATTGACTCTGTATTACAAAAGGTACAAGACAGTGATTTGCCTCAGAACCTCAGTACTTTTCCCATCTCACCTAGATCTGGTAGACAACCAAGTATCATCCTTTAGCTTTCTAACAGTATTTCAGATTTGGTTTTATTTTATAAATGAATATATCAGGTATACTTATAAAGCATGGGTGATCCCTAAACTGCTCTGTAACAGCCAAGTGCCACCCCATCATGGAGATCATGGATGATGACCTCATCCTTTTCATTATCTCCCACTTCCCACATACCTTAGCACTGCCAAAGATCACTGCATTCTGTAAGAACGTTTAGCTAAGGCCTTATCATTTAGAGATCCTTGATAAACTTAGCTGGTCAAAGGCCAGCCAGTTCAACCAAGAACCAGCCATTTTCCTCTGTAGGCAACCATAGTAACTGCCACTAAATAAGGGAAGTTTTACAGCAGGTTACTTGTTTTACTGGAGCTCTATCATCTACCTGGTTAGTTCTAACACCTTTCCCAAAGCTGAACTGCCCTTCCAGAATTAGTGAAAAATTAAAGCAAATACAGTAATTTTGAGGTAGAACAGAAAGCTATATAAAAGAAAATGCAAACATCCTAAAAAGAAAAACATGTCCTTAAAGAGAAAGAGAGAGAAAGGAAGGGAGGGAAGGAGGGAGAGAGGGAGGGGGGAGGGAGGGAGGAAGGGAGGGAGGGAGGGAGGGAGGGAGGGAGGGGGGAGGGAGGGAGGGAAAAGAAGAGAAAAGGAATAGGATTATCAGTGAGTCTGGGTGAAGAAAAGTTCACCTCTACCTGCCCTAAGCCTAACTTTCTAGTTAAGCACATACTCAACATTGTATAAACTGCCCTGTCTATAGTATATGTGCTACTCTCCACCGCATTATCTGAATAGCCAGTCATCTTAACAGCATACATAGGGACTGGCACCTAGTAAATACCTAAAAATAACCTAGTGAGTATCAGTACAAATAATTAAAGCTACACGAGTTACTTCGGCTTGGACACTTAGAGGACTTAACATAAAACTATTTGATCAAGATAATCTACGTCTTAAAAGTTATTTCTGAGTTGGGTGTGATGGTATGTTCTTGTAATTCTAGCACTCAAAAGGCTAAAGCAGAGGGATCAATTCAAGATAAGCTCCAGCTATGCAGAATATGTCCCAATTAAAAAAAAAAGTTACTTCTATGTTAATAAGAAGGGAATGCATGGTTGAAAAGTCTCACACAAGGCAATACAGAATAGTGGTTAGGAACAAAGGTTCTGGTCTAGAGCCAAACTGATACTGATGAAAAAAACAGCAATTACCATAGTCAGCAATTCTCAGCCAGGACTGATTTTGTCCCCAAAGGACAAAGTTGTTCAAGTTGTTAGAACAAAAGGACAGAGATTGTGCTACTGCCATCGGGAAGTAGAGGCCAAGGATATTAGGAGGCTTCCTACAAGGCACAGGACAGTCTCTCAGAACAGAGAATCACCCAGCCCCAAATGTGAACAGTGCCAGGGAAAAACAGACCCATCCCCCAACTTGTTAGCTGTGTGACTTTAAGCAAGTGGCCTATTCCCTGTAAGCCTCACTGCTTCCCTCTGTACGAAGGGTGATAAGAGCAGGAACTCTAACACGGATGGTATGATGACTGAGGAAATACTGCACTTGGCAGGCTCGGGACAGTGCTGCCTCTACCAGGCACTCTGTAATGTTCTGTATACCACTATAATGGTAAAAAATGAGTCCAAGACTGATGCCCTTTACAGACATTAAAAACTTAGAAAGAGTATTATTTAGAATCAAAATTACTGAAGAAATGCTGGGATCAAAACGACAAAAACACTTCTGAGGATAATTTCTTGCCAATGAGACAAAGCAACCCGTTTTGGCAGAGCAATAACAAATAAATACTAAGCTTAAAAATTCAGAATCAATCAAGGGACTTTTCATTAAATTATCAAAGCAGACACTAGGGGCCCACTAATAATAAATAGCATTTCACATCCACTGTGGTCCCCCTCCTCCATTAGAATTCAATGTAACTGGCCAGATTTTGTCCCTCTTTACCCCACTGCTACCCCTTGGGGGGGATATTTCTCAAAGAACGTGTCTTCTCCAAAAATGCCCTCCCCCCATCTCCTTTGTTCAGATCACATTCTTGGGCTCATTTGAACAATATACTTTATTAGAGCAGGTGAAAATCAGGCATAACTGTGAAAGTAGGCACTGTACTGAACTTTGACAACTTTATAAGTGGCAAGATTACCTCATCCTCTTTCAAAAGATGTCATCAGGCTAGGTCAAGGATCAGGTGCTACAGGAAAACGAAGTGAAGAAATGAGGGGTTGATCTTCCCCGAGATGTATCAGTCAACAGTCTTAAGAGCAGCAGAAAGCGAAAGTCCTGAATTTTAAGGAAGTCCCTAAAATCTCATCTCCAACTGGGTGGGTGATCACAATTAGCCAAAGATACCCTTTCTCCGGAGGATAGCTAAAGAGAAGTAGGTAACACTAAACTCTAACTCCTTCGACGAAGGTTTCTTCTCGCAGGTAGTCTCTCCATCAGCAAACGGTAAAAGAGCTACGGGGGAGGAGGAGGAGGGAGTGCCTGCGAGGTCGCCAGGGTCTCGTTTGTCCAAGGAAGGAATCCATGGCTGGGAGCAGGGAGAGCTTGCAGAGACTGCAGGGCTCGGGGCTCCGGCTGCAGCTTACCTGTTCGTCCTCCTGCATCGAAGCGGCCAGCGGAAGCCCGTCGGCCACGCGGGCAATCATTGTCAGCAGCACCATCTTCCCAGGTTATGGAGACTCGGACGCCTCGGTCACTGTCCTCTCTTCTCTCGCGGTGGCCAGTTACACCTCCCGCTCAGATCCCCAACAGCTAGCCGCTGGCGTCTCCACTTCCCGCTGAGGTGGCCGGAAACGGCTCCGGAGCGTTCCACTACCGGTCCCTCCAACTGGCTTCCCACCGGGAACTACCTCCACCTGAACTTTAGTTCCGCCATCTTTCCTCCTACCTCCTCCGACTAGCCAAGTTCCGCCCACTTTTGTGTGGTTTTGTTTTTGTTTGTTTTGTTTGCTTGCTTTCACAAAGTCGTGTCTCTTGAAGCGGCGTGGCACCCAAGCTGAAACAATTTTCTTGTTTCTTTACACTTGACGTATTCGAAAAGGGCTAGAAAGGTGACTGAGAACGAACTTTTAGTGTGAAGCAACTGAAGAGATATATTTTCAGATTTTCTAACAGGAAATTTTATGTATAGCATGATTTTATATTTGTGTATGTCTCTGCAGACATTTTTTGAGGTTTTATGTTGTTGTTGTTGTGGTTTAAGTGTTTATCCTGCCACAGGTTCTTAAACAGTTTGTGGCAAGAGATCAGCAAAGAGAGGCTGGAAAGGCGACATGGGGTCAAGAAAGCTGGCTGCTCTTGCAGAGAGATCTGATGTTCTCTTCTGGCCTCTTCAGACTCTGCATGCAGGTGGTGCACAGACATAAGTGGAGGTAAAACTCTCATACACCTGAAAATCTTAAAAGGAGATCAGCAAGTAAATATTATATAAAATGATCAAGAACTGGCTAAGTGTGGTGATGTATTATGATTTATTAAAGCTTGCCTGAGGATTCAGAAAGCAAAGTCAGCCTCAAGCTATAGAGATCAGGCAGTGGCGGTACATACCTTGAATTCAGGACTCAGCGTTAAGAGATTGACGGATCTCTGTTAGTTCAAGACCACCAGGACCTACACAAGAGTGTAGAGTAACGGAGTTCATGCCTTTGATCCCAGAATCTGGGATCACACACCTTTAATCCCAGCATTAGGGAGGTATATAAGACAGGAGCAAGGTCTCAGAGCTGTCATTCATTCTCCAGCCACAATGAGGATATGAAGACATTAAAGACTCAGGATTCTCCAGCCACGTTAAGGAGAGCATTGCACTCTGAGATTTGCTAGAGCTAGGATCACCTTGCAGCCTGAGCTAGAGGTAAGAGCTAGTGGCTGACTGCTTTGCTTTTCTGATTTTCAGCTTGAAACTTGAACCCTAGTATCTGTCTCTGGGTCTTTTATTAATCGTGTTACAAACTACCCTTAAGGAGGGGCCTCACATTTGTGCTCTTTGGTGTCCTCGTCTATGAGAAAGGGATATTCTTGGTCTCTAAAGCGTTTTGTGACTATTAAATGGGAACACGTGGGTTTTGTAAGTTAAAAAATGAAATTATACAAATGTATTTATTACACTAGTAACAACTATTCTTTGTTAAATGCTTATAGTTAGTCAATGAGTATTTATAAATTTAGCCAAACAGCCCAGCAAAATTTGTTAATTGAAGGCCCCCACTTCATAGTTGGGGAAGCCTCAGAGAAGGATTTTTCCAAAAAGGTTACATAGCTACCAGTGATGGGGACAGGATTTGAGCTCAGGTTCAACTTTAAATACTGATGTGATAATCATTCTCTTATATTCACTCCCCCGACTCATAGGTACCCCCCCCCAACAGACAGGGTCTTGCTATGCCGCTCAGGTTGGCCTAGAACTCACCTAAAGTACATGCCAGCCTTGGAATCGCAATCATATTCTGCCTCAGCATGCCACATGCTGGGACTCCAGATGTGAGCCACCACCCCTGGGTTCTGATGTGGTTCTTTCTTTCACCAGTAGATATAGGTTAAATAATGTATGCTTTTGTTACAATTTAAATTACCTTCAGCAATTATTCAGAATTCTTCATGAGACTTTTGAGTTAAGACTCAATGACACTGTGATTGGCTCATAATAAAGGATGAAGAATTGGAATAGGTAAGAGAAAGAAAACGATGGTGCTATTAACAGAGACAGTATAGAACAGAAAGCAACTTTGGGGTATATAATGCTTAATTTGGTAAAACAATAATGTGTTTATAACTATCTCTAACTTCTTTCTTCCATTCAAAAAAGATATGCCTCCTACCACAATCTCAAATGATTGTCATCGATCATGATAGAACGATTCTAGTAGTAGGGAATAACAAATATTTGCAATAAGGCTACTGCCATGTGGGTCAGGGAAGCAGAGAGAACAAAACATAGTAGGCGTGTGTAGAGAAGCTGACTTGGAATGAGAATCTCAGCTTGGTTTCCATTTGTTGCTCTCAGCTTTTCCCAAGGCCTGCTTGCACATTTCCTGTGCATTTACCAGATGCTGTTGCTTCTTTTAAACATATTTTATTTTTTAAATTATTATATTACCACATAAAACATTGCATTTAATTATGGTGTTTTCATGAGGATATGCCATTTACCATTGTTTCCTTATGATAAAATCCACTTCTCTTGCTTAGGCTACTTGAGTTACAAATTAATTGTTAAATTATTTAATTAATTTTAAATTAATTTGAGATTAGTTAAATTAATTTTTTAATTAGTTAATTGTAGTTACAAAATTTCTTTTTGAGTCAAGTCCCACCCCACCCCAGTGCTGAAGAACCAACCCAGACCTTACACAAGCCAGGCAAACATTCTACCACTGTGCTACATCCCTAGCCCTCTACCAACCATCTCTTGAAACAACATTCATACTCACACCCCTCATGTTTTCCTTTTAAACACACTACATGATTCTGGTGCTCTCAAACCCTGGAGTTGTTACTCCCAAAAGGGGGTGTGGTCTTCTTAGGTTGCTCAATAGCAACCGGGAAAAGCTAGTACTGTATTAGAGACTCTGGAATCTGAGTCACTTTTGCTTCAGACTCTGCATTGTTGCATTCACATCTGGCATTGCCTTGCTCTTGCTCTTTAATTCTTTTGAGCAGCATGGAACTGTGTGCTATGTACAGGGAAGACCCTGCTTGACTGTTTTGTAGTGAACGAAAAAAGAATATCCAGATTGCTGAAGTTCATGTTTATCCTTCACCTGAAAACACGCAGTGTGATGAAATGAGTAAAATTCCAGAACCTTGGTGGTGGGAATTGGGAGAGGCAGGGGAATGAATCATAGCCAGTGATGCCAGAGAATTCTTAAACCTTACCAAGTAATTGAATAACTCACACATCCAAATTAAATTCATTCATATTAAGCCATGGTACTGGCTGGTTTTGTGTGTCAACTTGACAGGCTAGAGTCATCAGAGAGGAAGGAGTCTCATTTAAGGAAATGCCTCCATGAGATCCAGATGTAAGACATTTTCTCAGTTAGTAATCAATGGGAGAGGATGTAGCCCATTGTGGGTAGTACCATCCCTGGGATGTTGGTTCTATCAAGTTTTATAAGAAAGCAGGCTGAGCAAGCCAGGGAAGCAAGTCAGTAAGTAACTCCCTCAATGGTCTCTGTATCAGCTTCTGCCTCCAGGTTCCAGCCCTGCTCGAGTTCCTATTCTGACTTCCTCCAATGATGAACTATGATCTGGAAGTGTAAGCCAAATAAACCCTTTCCTCCCCAACTTGTTTTTTGGTCATTGTGTTTTGTTGAAGCAATAGAAATCCTAACTAAGATAGAAGTTGGTACTGGTGACTAGGGTATTGGTATGATAGGCCTGATTATGTTTTTGTTTGGAGGAATTTGGGCTTTGGCACTTTGGGGTTAGGAAAGCAGTGGAATGCTGAAGCCCTGCTTAATGGTCCATACTAGCAGGAGTTTGGGCGACGATGGTGCTGAGGATGATGCAAACTGTGGGGGGCTAGCTCAAGAGGTTTCAGAGAATTTTAGAATGTTACCGAGAGATTGTTCTTGTGATAATTTTGATGAAGAATGTGGCTGCTTTTTGTCTTTGTCCAAAACGTCTGCCTGAGGCTAAAGTGAAGAGATTTGGACTAATTCTGTTAGCAGAGGGAATCTCAAAACACCCCAGTGTAGACCCTGTCGTGTGATTATTAGTGGTAATTCAAATAAAGATTTGCAATGAAAAGGAGCAAGCTGAGGAAGTAAAAATACAAGATGTACAGTTTGAGGAGAAAAGGAGCACCGAGAAATGGAATGGAGTTAAATCCTGTGTTAAAAGAGATAAACAGACTAAGAAATAGAATAAAAGGAATGGTGAGCTCAGGACAAGATCCCATCCAGCTAACTTTCCAACTTGTGAAAAGGAATTAAAGAAAATCTTAGAGTCTGGTGTGGTGGCACATACCTTTAACCCCAGCACTGAGAAGGCAGATGCTGGTGGATCTCTGAGTTTGAGGCCAGCCTGGTCTACAGAGCAAGTTCAAGAATAGCCAAGTTTAGGCAGTGAAGGAAATCATCAAAACAGAAAGTTGGTGAATATATAATTGAATGAGGGGACCATGCTCCAGTCTCATTAAGCTGCAGAACTTGGCAGCTCTATCCATGTGGTTCTGCAGTTAAGGACAGAAGAAAAGGGCTATGGAAATGCCCTCTGCAACTAAGGAAAGATGCTGAGGCCAGGCAAGTGCCTGAATGGAGGCCTAGAGGGACCATTGCATGAAGCTGTGAAGTTGAGGCCTGGATTGCCTTGGAGAATCTAAGATGTTAGATATGTCAGAGTCATGGGATAGCTGCTGAGGAAAGCTGCTAACAGGGATTGGAAACAGCCCAAAAGAAAGAAGTGTGTTTCAGTAAACAAAACTGAAATGAGTTGGAGATCTGAAGTGCTTTGACCCCAGACATGGGGATGCCAAGTTTGGAGTTTTTGCAGTTGGTTTTTGGTCTTGCTTTGGTTTGTATTTCCTTGCTATGCTTCCTTCCCTACATTTTGGAATGGCAATGTGTACCCTGTGCCACTATATGTTGGAGGTAGGTGATCTATTTTTTAATCTTGATTTTATAGGGGATTACAGTTAAGAGATTGCATGAATCCCAAAAGAGACTTTTAACGTTGGACTTTAAAACATTGTTGAGATTGTAATAGAATATGGACTAAATACATTTCACATTATAATATTATTATAAGTTTATAGTGATCAGGGAGAAGAATTGGTAGTTTGAATGCAATTGGTTCCCATGGGCTCATAGGGAATGGCACGATTAGTAGGTGTGGCTTTGTTGGAGTGGGTATGGCCTTGCTGGAGGAAGTGTTTCCCTGTGGGCATGTGCTTTGAGGTCTCTTTCATGTTCAAGTTCCCCATCTCAACTGCTATTGACTAAGTAGCTTCCACTGATGTTTTTTTTCCTTCTCGAAGTCTTCCAGCTCCTGTTTGTTATGTTGGACTTTCTTTACTCATTCTCATGGTTCAGTGCTACTGAAATTACTTAGTTACTTCTTCTGAGTAATTTCTTTTTGATATCCTTTTCTAAAAATTATTTATTATGTATACAGTGTTCTACCTGCATTTATGCCTGCATGCCGGAAGAAGGCACCAGATTTCATTATAGATGGTGAGCCACCATGTGGGTGCTAAGAATTGAACTCAGGACCTCTGGAAGAACAGCTATTAACCTCTGAGCCATCTCTCCAGCCTCCTCTTGTAGTGATATATTATTTATGATTTATTAAAGATTGCCTGAGGATTCAAAAAGCAAAGCCAGCCACAAGCCTTAGAAGCCAGTCACACACCTTTAATTCCAGCAGCCAGAAGCTAGGAGGTGGTGATACACACCTTTAATCCTAGGAATCAGGATTAAGAGGTAGATGGATCTCTGTGAGTCCAAGTCTACCCAGATCTATACGAGATTGAATCAGTCCAAAAGAGAATTATAGCTCATACCTTTAATCCCAACATTAGGGAACTATATAAGACAGAAGCAATGTCTCAGAGAGGCATTCATTCTCCAGCCACACTGAAGATAGGAGCATCCATTCTCCAGCCACACTGAGGGGAGGCAGCAGTGTGAGAATTGGTGAAGAGCTCATGCATGGATCACCCCTTTCAGCCTGAGCTTGAGGTGAGAGCTAGTGGCTGGCTGCTTTGCTTGTCTTATATATCAGCCTCTGGGTCTTTTATTTGTTCACGTTACACCCTCTTTTTAATGTCTTAAGGTTGTATCTGGGTCTTTTATTTGTTCAAGTTACACCCTCTTTTTAATGTCTTAGGTTGTATCTTTCAGCCACTCCTAGCTTCTTTTTCTCATGCTTATTAGGGAATGTGGCCCTCTGCTTCCCCAAGCCTCACAGTCAGATTCCAAGTTCTCTGTGCTGTTTCTCTATGGAGGTCTTCTTCAGATCCCTTGGGAAACCATAACCCAAGTCCCAGTTTTAGAAGCAGCTTAGAGAGAGGGGTGAGGTTAAGAGCACAGGATGCTTTTGCAGAGAGGACCCAAATCTGACTCCCAGCATCCACATGGACATTCACAACTGCCTGTAACTCCAGTTCCAGGGAATCCAATGTGTAGGTCTTTCCTGTTGTACTTTCTTGGACATCCAGCCCCCAAATAATGACATGGAGACTTTATTAATTATAAAAGCTTGGCTTTTTACCAACCAGCTCTTAAAACTTAAATCAATCTCTCCTTCATTCTGTATGTCCAACTTCCTCAGTGTCTCCCTGGTGTCTCTCATGTGCCTAGATTCTTTTCTGGTTCCTGTCTTTCCCAGGAAGTCCCGCCTATTCTCTCCTGCCTAGCTATGAGCCATTCAACTCTTTATTAAACCAATCATAGCAATACACCTTCACACAGTGTACAACTATTCTGAAACATTTCCCCCTTTTGTCTAAATAAAAAGGAAAGGGCTTTAACTTTAACAAGTAAAACCATATACAATAAGAACAATTGTCAAATAAGAATTACATCCACAATGCCCAGTCCATTTTAATTTGACAAATTTGGGGAAAATAATCTATCCTATCTTGGTGAGTCCAAAGTTTTGTACCTAATTCACTTTCTATCATAACTTGTATTACTAACCTATAAATACCTTCTTAGAACTTAAGCAGTCTCTTAGATAAACAGCTTAAGCTTTTATGTCTCTCAACCTTATACACTTTACATCTCTTTTTGTGAATTCTTTTCCGAATTTGGTAACAAGAAAAACTGTAACTATAACTATCTAATCTTCAACCCCATCAGAGACCCAAGAAGGATATAATATTACCTGAATAAACAGGAAGTGCAGAGCAAAACAACTTCCAATACTTATAGCAATGATAGAGACATCTGGCTGTCTGGACAGTCACCCAAGTTTCCTCTACAATGTTGGGGCATCCATTTTCGTCCTATAGACCTAGAATATATGTCAGTCTTTTCTGTGAAGGTGGAATTTTAAAGGACTGTCCTACCTTGTCCTGGCAAAGTGTAGCAGTTAGTTTCTTTTGTATCCTGTTTGTCCAATTTGGACAGCATACTGTCAGCAGTCAAGGCAAGGGAAGTTTTTTGCCCAGTGGCTAATTTACCACAAAGAAAGAAAATTCCATATAAAGGTTTTTCAATGACCATTATACTTTTTTTGAAGTAAATTGGTGCTGCCAGGAGCAGACATATCTCACTGTCATGAAAAGCTTAATGTTATTAAAACATCTTAAATGCCATATTCTGTAGCTCTCTTAAGTGTTTGAAGACCATCTATCTCTCTAAAATGTATCTCTGTTTGACCTTGTAAACATACCTAATATGACTATAATTTTCATTGTTATAGATGACTAACTACTAACCTGCATTTCTTTATCATCCTAAATAGCTTTCAGGGACTAGAACGTTACATTACATTTTTTAATGAGTTGCATAGGTACAATACCTTAAACAAAAGTAGAAACATGCATACAGTATATTCTAACAAAAATAACCTTAAATTTATATCAATATATAAAAATTCATTCCAATGTAAAATATTTGAGATTAATATCTGCTTTTTAGTTTAAAAGTAGATTCCATAACCCACTCTTTATCCTATTTTCCTATATGCTCCTTTTTATCTTTTCAGAAGGCGATCCCTGAATCTAACTTCCTTTGCTTAGTGTCCACACTTACCATGGCCAATAACAACTTGCAACTAAGTCCCCCAAATGATAATAAAAATCCATAACCTACTGAATGACCAAAGACCATGCCTGCCACCTCATGGAAATGTGGGTGACATGTTCTTAAAATTGCTTACTGTTGTCTGGGGGCAATAGCATCTTTAGGGGACCCGAGAAAATTGAGATAATGATCAAGTCCTGGGAGAGCTAGCTGTATCATTTGTGTCTCTGTTGAATGGGAAATTTCAGGCTTAACTGAGGTCCTGACTGGAGTAGTCTGTGAGACTGGATCATCTCAGCTAGTTGCTTTAAAGTTGTTGGATGCAGAATTTTGAGGAAACTGCAACAGAAGAATTCTGAGAGCTGGATCATCTGGGCTAATTGTCTTCATTGATGTCTGGTCCTTTTTTTCTTAAAACAAATAAATTTTTAAAGGTTCATATACATCTGCATTAACACAAGTAGGGAACGTGTGGTATGCGCAAATCAGGTAAAGATGATTCTGTTCTCTGTTTGAGCAGGTAAAAGGCATTTGTCAACTTTATAAGTCCAATTGGACTGCATAACCAAAATTTAATATAAATCTCCATCCATGCCATATGAAAGGATGGCATGTAATAATAAGTCATGAGGATTCTGTAGCCAACAAGATTTATCATGTCTCATACAGAGCTGTTTCCACAGTAGAGGGATCAGCATTTACATCACCTTTAGCTTAGCCTTATTACCAGCTAGCTCTTAAAACTTAAATTTACCTATTTATATTAATCTGTATTCTGCCATGTGGCTTTTTACCTCTCCTTCATTCTGTACATCCAACTTCCCCAGGGTCTCACTGGCATCTCCACATGCCTAGATTCTTCTCCAGTTCCTCTCTCACCCTGGAAATCCCACCAATTCTCCACTGCCTAGCTATGACCATTCAGTCCTTTATTAAGCCCAGTCACAGCAATACATCTTCAAACAATGTACAAACTTCCTGAAACAATCCCCTTTTCTGACCCTCAAAGGTATGCATGCAGGCAAACACTCATACAGATGTTTTAAAAGCATGTTAAAAGTTCTTCTTTGTATGTCTTGTCACTTTTTGAGAATATTAAAATGACAGTTAGAAATTTAGATGATTAAGGCATAATGATGCTTTCTTCTTTTAAATTGATAAGTAAACCCAAGAGATAATCAGAGAAATATTGATACCATTTTCTGAAAAGAAGACATCGGTTGACTGCCTGCTTGACTGATTGATTTATACAGGGCATCTCACCAAGTAGCCCCAGCTAGTCTTGAGCTCAATACCATCTTGCCTCAGCCTTCCAAGCAGTGGCTTAATGCCCAGATTGAAACTACTTTCATTACCAATCAAATTAAGTGGGAAAACAGATTTATATTTGTGTTGACCCAAAGACATTGCTAATATTTCATTGCCAAAATAGGCAGGCTTACCCCTTTGTCTGAAAAACAAAAACAACAAAACAGGCCTTCTCAAGATAGGTAGACAGGCTGCTTACTACACAGAAAAGCTCACACCATAATCATCCTGCTTGTTATGACATCACCTTCCCAAAACACTCAGCAGTCACTGGCAGATGTTAAAGAGTCTCAGTGAAGAAGGTACAACAGAACCACAGTACCTAAGCCCTTTCAGGAGGTGGAACTGATCTTGGCCCCTCTGCCTTTCTTGGTCTGCTCTGTTGTCATGGAGATCTCAGCAGCTGAGAGCTGGGCCAACTGTTCCTTCTCTGCCAGCATTTCCCTGGGAAGTTATTTATTTTTTTATTTTTATTTTTAATTTTTTTAGACCCATTGGATTTCTGTCAGATTTTATTGTCACCATGTCAACATCCCCAGTATTGTTACTGGGATTTTGATTGGGATTTTCTTTTCTTTTCTTTTCTTTTCTTTTCTTTTTTTTAACTTGCTTTATTTTTTTTCCAACTTTTAAAATTTGAATTAGGAACAGGATTGTTTTACATGACAATCCCATTTCCCTTCTCCCACCCGTCCTCCCCTACCCGCCCCCCCCCACTAAAACCTTATCTGTCACATATCTTCTCTGTTCCCCCTGGATGGTGAGGCCTTCCATAGGGTGTCATCAGAATCTTTCGTTTCTTTTGGGGTAGGGGCTAGGCCCACCCCCGTGTGTCTTGGCTCAGGGAGTATTCCTCTATATGGACTGGGCTCCCAAAGTCCACACCTATGCTAGGGATAAATACTGGGCTTCTACAGGAGGTCCCATAGATTTCCGAGGTTTCCTCACAGAAACCCATGTTCCTTGGGTCTGGATCAGTTCCATGCTGGTATTCCAACTATCTGCATCTGGGTTCCAGTTCAGATCGATGATTAGTTATTCCCTGGGAAGTTTTTAATCACTACTCTTTTTCTTTTTTTTGTGGATTTTATATGATCCAATGCCTATCTTTTTAAATTTTAAAAATCATTTTTATATACATATAAGTAACATGGTACATATTGAGCAGGATGTATTTATATATTTTAGAATATATATGTATTCTTAATATTCATATGTAGGAATATATATCAATAAACATCTATGTAACAAACATTAATGAAAAAAAGCCATGAATTTGAAAGAAAGTAAGTAAGAAAGGGTATATGGGAGAGAGGAAAGAAAAGGGGGAATAATAATTATATTCTATTATAATCTCAAATAATTATGTTATAAAATAATCTCATAATAATATCATAATCTCAAAAATGTAAGAAATAATTAAAAATTATATTTATTTACAGTGTTCATATGTGTGCTCTCAAATATCACAGTGTACATGTGGAAGTCAGAAGACAGTGAGAGTTGTTCTCTCTTTTCACTGTGTGGATCCTGGGACTTAAACTATGATCATGAGGCTTGGCAGCAGGCACCTTTATCTGCTGAGCTATTTCATCAGCCTTCCAGTGTCTGTTTTATGAGTCTCTTCATTCTGTGTGTTGTGTATCATTTTACTGAAAATTGTAATTTTTATGTTTCCTGATATGATATGTGAGAGCTGGGCTTGTCCTTCACACCGGCGAGCCCAGCACTCAGGAGGATGAGATAGGAGGATTTCGAGTCAGTTCGAGCCACACAGTGTGTTCCAGGTTAATCTAGAATAGTGAGTCCCTGCTTCAAAAGAAAAAAAATCAAGAACAAATTAGGGAGTGTTATTACCAGCACTGATTATACTCCCCAGATACCACAATCCCAAAATGTTGACTTTCTGAAATACCAAAATTTCCCAGCCACAATCCCTACAATTGTAACACTCAAAGTGGAAATGGAAATTCTAAAAGGTCACCCACGGCAGAATCACAATGGTGGCACAGGGCAGTGGTACAAAAGCTGTGTAAGATAGGTGGAAATTCAAATTCATTGTTTCTTGTTTTTAAATTATTTTTTTAAAGATTTATTTATTTATTATGTATACAGTGTCCTGCAGGCCAGAAGAGGGCACCAGATTTCACTACAGATGACTGAGAGCCACCATGTGGTTGCTGGGAATTGAACTCAGGACCTTTGGAAGAGCAGACAGTGCTCTTAACCACTGAGCCATCTCTCCAGCCCCTTTAAATTATTTTTAAAATTTATTTTATTGCTTTATTCTTGTGCATGTGTATCACCATTTTAAATTATCAGCATTATTTTTTTTTCATTTACAATTCTTCCAATCCTGGTACAAATTATATAAATATCTTTAGGGCATTCTAATGTACTTTTTCTTTCAGCTTGGCTCTCCAAAAGTGCATTATTAAAAGAATGACTGTAAGCTTTGTGTAGAACTTCCTTTAAAATGCAAGGGTGTCCTCTTTTTGCAATTTTGAAAGGTAAACTGAGCTTTTGGGCCACTACATACATAGTGATCTGTTAGAGTTTTTGATGGATCTCATCAAAAGGTTTAGATTTTCACTCATAGTATTTCAGATGCCAGCAGTTAAAAAGCAGGATTCTGGGCTGGAGAGACGCTCAGTAGTTAAGAGCACTGCCTGCTTTCCCAGAGGACCTGGATTCAATCCCAAGCACCCACAGTTGCAAACAAGTCTGTAACTTCAGTTCTTGGGAATCCATTGCCCTCTTCTGGCCTCCATGGGCACTGCATGCATGAGATGCACAGTCAAACATGCTGGCCAACACCCTTTAGGAAATAAATACAACTTAAAAACAAAAACGAAAAAAAAAAAAAAAAAACATGATGCAGGGTAGAAGACAGCCAAGTACTGCACGGTGGGCACCATTACAAAGAGATGGGAAAGACTGGAAACGGAGCGGTGCACGCACTATAGACAGAGGCAGAACTGGAGATGTGATGGCGGTCACAAGTGCTGAAGAGAGAGCTGAGGTCTACTTGCAGTCATTACCCAGTAGGTCGGCCCCATGGTGTACAACAGCTTGGAGCTTAAACAGACACATACTCAGCCCTCAACCTGCCGTCTGGCCACGGGATCTCCCTGGCTTTGGGTAACGAGGGAGGCCTGAGATGAGGAAAGTTTCACAGTCTGGATCGGGTCTCCTCGAAGGACCAATATAGCCCTCGTGATGTCCCCGGAGGCTATGTTGGTGTCTGTGGTCTATGCTGCTGCCCCAGGCAGTGATGAAGCCTGAGATCCATGTAGACATTCGATGTCTGTGCCACTGCCTTGGTGAAGTCCTCGGGCTTTCCTGTGATGAAGTCCTCAGGCTTTCCTGTCTGGGAAAGCCTGCTGTGGGTGGCCTGTGTAACCATCTGGGCTGCCGCCTGATGTGAGATTCCCAAATAATCATTTTTAAAAAGGCATGATGCACATGGTTAGCAACCTTGGTGGTGTGCATTTTACTTTTCACATTGTCTGTATGTTTGGTTTTTTTTTTATAATACATGAGTGTATAATACATGTTTTTTATAGTGCATGTGTGCACATGCTTGGGCAAGTACACTTATGCTATGGTACATGTGTGGAGATCAGAGGACTATTTGAGGGAGCCATTTCTCTCCTTCTACCATGTGAGTTCTGAGGGTTGAACTCAGGTCATCAGGCTTGACAGCAAGTGCCCTCACCCACTGAGCCATCTTATTAGCCAGCCTTTCGCCTACTTTTGAGTGTGAATGTCTCCTCACAGCTATCTCATATATATATATATATATATATATATATATATATGATATAAGTATATTATATTTAGCATGCACATAGTAACAAATATATTTATTACATTTTCAAAAGATTTATTGCAGAAACATTAAAATTGATAGAGCACTTCATAGTCTACTTAATAAAATAGGTGATAGCAATATGTTTTGCAAGCACAGACACTTAGGCAAACTAATGATAAGCCTCAGATTCTCAAGAGGTCCATTTTCTTTCATCATATGTAGAAAACTCTGACGTCCTGAAATATGGCTTCTCCGCCATTCTCTCTCCTTTTTCAGATACTGAAATGCATACATCTTAGATCCTTTAACTGTACTGAGCTAGTCCCTTGTTCTCTTTTTAGCCTCTGCCCTTCAACTTAGATGGGGCTACAATCCAGATCACTAATCCTGACTTCAGCTATATCCACCATAATGAAATACAGCAAAGGGGTATGTATTAGCTACTTTTCTGTTGTTGTGATAAACCCACAACCAAGGCAACTTACAAAAATAAGGATTTGTTTTGGACTGTAGCTAAGCCATTATGGCAGCAAAACATGGCAGCAGGTGGCAGGCATGGCAGCCAGAGCAGAAGCTGAGACCTCACGTCTTTAACAGGAAGCAGGAAACAGAGAGAGCTAACTAGAAATGTTAGGAGTCTAAACTCTCAAAGCCTGTCCCAGTGTCATACTTCCTCCAGCAAGGCCACGCCTCCTCAACATTCCCAAACAGTGCCATGAACTGGAAGTATTCAAATGCCTGAGACAATGTGGGACAGCTCGTTCACACCACCACAGATTCTTGTTTTCAATTATGTTTAGTTTTAGAATGTCGGTCTGTCTGTTATTATTATGACAATGTTTTCAGTTGTATATTGAAACAAACTGTCCATCTTTTCATTTTTGTTCATCTTTTCTTCTAGTTTTCAAGCTCACTAAGCCTAATTATTTAAGTATCCTGTCAGCTCTAATACCTGGCTCTTATTTGATTAAAGTTTTCTCTTCGTGTTTAATCATTTGGATCTGACTTTTAGAATGGCTCACAATTTTATATTGGATTTGGAGAGTAATAGAAAACGGAGAGACTTTGGTTAATATTCTTCATCTTTAAAAGGTTACACTTTCTTCTGGGAGGTAGGAAGAATGCCTGGTAGACCATACTGATCCTGCAAAGGCTTGGTTTCAAGCTATGTCATATCTGTTCTCTTCCAGTATCATTGTGCCCTTATTACAAGAGTCCTTTGACAGCCTCAGCAACAAGCTATTGTGTATTGAACCTCTAGGCTTGAAGTTCAACTTCTGCTGGGAGCCAAAATTATGCTTAGCATATTAGATTCTGAGTGGCTGCTTTCCAGTAGGTTTCTTGGTAACTTTCTTTGTGTATGCCAGGTTTAGTCATAAGGTAAGCCACTAGCTTAATGGGGATTTATTTCTATCTGTATTCAAGAACTCTTTCCCTGCACTTGACCCCTTTCTGGGAGCATGTCTGCAGTCCCAGCCACTTTAGCTGCCCTGGGTTATAGCCTTTAATTCAACCTGGGGATGCTATTGTCTTTTACCTGGGCTCTGTTATCTTCAATCTAGTTTTGAAAATTCCCTGGAAATAGAAAGCCCAGCATAAACTCAGTGCTCATGCATCAGGACGTAAACATCATAGGTCCATGTTCTGCCGGCGCTGGTCACATTACAATGCCTTCAAATGTAGATCCTGCTTAAAATGCTATGCAATTCTTATGTACAATTGCCACTTCCTCTGTATCATTCAGTTCCTTCTCTTTCTCACAGTGAAAGGGCTAATTTGATACATTTACCCCATCTTGGCAGGAGTAGGAAGTGATAATACTTACTAGCTTTGGGGTTTTCAACAGTTTCACTGAAACTGTTTATCTACCTCAGTTATGAAAAATTACATAGTCTCTTTAAATTATGGAATTCTGTCCTTTTATATTTGTGCATTAGGCAAAACCTACCACTGAACAGAACCAAGTTCTGAGCATCTGGAATCCAAAGCCATGATCAAAATAGGTTATTTATAAATCTAGAGCCATGTAATGGGGATGACTAAGGAGCCATCCCCATTTGTAGATAAGCTACGTAAATCCAGTTTCAGCCCCACCACTTTCGGCCATTGTGTTCAGCCCTGAAGGCTGTAAGAGTGTAGTTATCTAGAACAAGTGGAGTGGTACCTCGTGAAATCTGATGTCAACATCACAGTTTCTTTTGGGTCTTGGAGCTAAATTCTTTGAGGGGGATAAAAAAAGACTTGGAGAAATGTATCGGGCATAGTCTTTGGCAGAAAAACTGTATAGTTTATGCAGAAAGATTGGAATTCTGACTGTATGAAATACAGAGCTCCACTTGGTACAGGTGGTAGCTGTTTTGTCCCACCGTGCTGAGTTTTACACAGGTACTAAGGGTCTGAACCCCTGTCTTGCACTGAGCCATCTCCTCATCCTCCAGTATCTTGTATTTTGTGTGGAAAAAAAAGAGACACCAGTTAACACTTGGATGCTGATGTCATACAGCTTTACACTTACATACACTTTGATCATTTGGATTGATGTGATATGCCCAGATTGTTAAGACTTCTCTTTTTCAGCTGGGTGATAGTGCACATGCCTTTGATCCCAGCACTCGGGAAGCAGAGCAGGATCTCTGAGTTGGAGGCCAGCCTGGTCTATAAAGTAAGTTCCAGGACAGCCGGGGCTACATAGAGAAACCCTGTCTCCAAAAACAAAAACAAAAAGAGGACTTCTTTTTTTCACGTTATTTCAGTCTTTTGTCCTTATAGTCCCTGCTGCCAGAGATCACACTCACATAGTTGCCCTACGCTCAGCGTCTTTCTAACTCCTCTTGAAAGCCGGAGGGATTAGGGAAACATGGAAACAGAGGCATGAAGCAACTCAATAGGCCTCTCTTCTCTTTCAAAACTTGGGGGGGGGCGTGTATTTAGTCGCCTAGGTATGTAATAATGTCTGAAAAATTGAGACATTACCAACAGTGAGTGACCCAAAGGGTTATTTATGGAAAGAAATTACCTGTAACTGGAGATCCCATCAGCCCTTTCTCAAATTTACTTTAGAATCCTGTATTAGATTATGAGAGGTGATCAGGACAAAAATGTCAAGTTTCCACGTTTTCTTATTTTATTTAGTAATACTGAGATTATTTTTTAAGCTGGCATTCACTGCTAACCTCTCTTATGCTGACAAATGTTTTTTTTTTTTTTCTTTTTCTCTGCTAGGGATTGAACACAAGATCTCATGCATGTTAAGCAGGAACTCTCTCCTTGAGCTACACTCTCATTTTGACAAGTTGTTTTTCCTTTAAGTTTTGTATCCATCTTAAATCACCGTTGTAGAAACTTCTAGTTCTTATTTTATGTATTAACGTCCTAAAGTTAATGAAGCTGCGTGTTTTCTTTTCAGTCTTACTAGTTAGTGTTGCCTAAAAGGTCTGTCTAATAAATGACGCAGTGAATGAAATAGAGCCAAAGAAACCCATTGCAGAAAACCAGGGTGGGGGGTAAAGAATGAGCAAGCAACCGGGAGCATAGACATCAAATAAAACAATGTATTAAAGCGAATTGCATGAGAAAGCCTGGGAAAGGTTTGTCAGAAACAGGAGGGTGCTTGGGGGATGGGAGACTCAACATGCTGAAGGGACACAGATGGAGTTATTGAACACGGGGAAGGAGATACAGACTAGACTTCAAATCCCCTGGTTGAGAAGGTAAGATAAACAATCCAGATAAGATAGATTGGAAAAGGCCAAGAAGGAATACAGAGATTAAGACCCTTGAGAGAAAGAACAATGAGGTACCCAATAATTGCATTTTCTGGAGGCAGCTGCAATCGTGCTGGGAAGGACCTATTAAAGATAAAGATGAGTAATGAAGAATGAGGCAGCAGTGGATTGGGAGAGCTCTATCTCCGCTGATAACATTCATGTTTTTTTCTCTGGTAGCTGGGTGGCTGATGGTGCTGAGATTAAAAGCCAGAACACTGAACCACAACAGATTTTGGAAGAAGGATGAGTTGCAATGAGTTTAGTTTTGTTCATGTTGAGTCCATCAGTCATGATGGCCACTGCCTAAGAACTTTTCTAGCCATAGTGCATAGCTACAAAGACAAACTTTGCGTGCCTATAGGCCTGGTGCTGTGTATGAGAGAATGGCAGAAGCTTTCAGCTTTGCTGGAGACTAGCTTGTCTCTGTTCTTCAGGGAGAGTTGTGGGGTATAGGAAATAGACTGCTGGAATGGCCACTGAAGGATGGTTTAGTTAACCTATGAGTCACATGTTTGTTGGTGCTGGAGACTGAACCCAGGGCCTTGAACATGCTGAACCAGTGCTCACCAGTGAGTTATATCCCTGTTACATCCATTTCATTTTGTTTTGAGACAGGCTAGCCTTGGGCTTCTGATCTTCCTGACTCAACGTCCTTGTAGTTGGGATTACAGGCATAAACCAGTATGTCCGGATAACATGTTTTGTCTTCAATGACAGCCCACAGAATGGGAAAAGATATTCACCAACCCATCTGACTGATTTCCAAAATATACAAAGAACTCAAGAAGCCAGTCACCAAAACACCAAATAATCCAATTAAAAAGTGGGGTACAGAACTAAGTAGAGAATTCTCAATAGAGGAATCTAAAATGGCTGAAAGACACTTAAGAAAGTGTTCAGCATCCTTAGCCATCAGGGAAATGCAAATCAAAACAACTCTGAGATACCATCTTGCTCCTGTCAGAATGGCTAAAATCAAATACACCAATGACAGTTTATGCTGGAGAGGATGTGGAGAAAGGGGAACATTCCTCCACTGCTGGTGGGAGTGCAAACTCATATAGCCACTTTGGAAATCAGTATGGCAGTTCCTTAGAACATGGGAATCAGTCTACCTCAAGACCCAGCAATTCCACTCTTTGGCATATACCTAAAGGATGCACACTCATACAACAAGGACATCTGTTCAACTATGTTCATAGCAGCATTATTTGTAATAGCTAGAACCTGGAAGCAACCTAGATGCCCCTGAACTGAAGAATAGATAAAGAAAATGTGGTACATTTACACAATGGAGTACTACTCAGTGGGAAAAAAAACCAACAACAATGGAATCTTGAAATTCGCAGGCAAATGGATGGCACTAGAAGAAACCATCCTAAGTGAGGTAACCCAGTCACAAAAGGACAAACGTGGTATGTACTCACTCATATATGGATATTAGACATAGAGCAAAGGATTGCCAGCCTACAATCCACACAAACAGAGAATCTAGGAGGACCCTAAGAGAGACAAACATGGTCTCCCAGAGAAGGGCAAATTGGGAGCATGGGAGGAGGGGACAGGGAATTAAGATGAAGAGAAGAGGAGAGGAGGGGAGAAGGAGACATGAGGGAGCAGGAAGATTGAGTTGGGGGGGAATAGAGGAGAACAAGAAAAGAGATACCATCATAGAGGGAGCCAATATAGTTCTAAAGAGAAATCTGGCACTAGGGAAATGTCCAGAGATCTACAAGGATGATCCCAACCAAGAATCTAAGCAATAGTGGAGAGCCTACCTTAAATGCCCTTCCCCGATAATGAAATTGATGACTACCTTATATGCCATCCTAGAGCCTTCATCCAGTAGCTGAAGGAAGCAGAAGACACCCACAGCTAAACACTAAGCCGAACTCCTGGAATCCAGTTGCAGAGAGGGAGGAGTGATGACCAAAGGGGTCAAGACCAGGCTGGAGAAACCCACAGAAACCGCTGACCTGAACAAGGGGGAGCTCATGGACCCCAGACTGATAGCTGGGAAACCAGCATAGGACTGACCCAGACCCCCTGAACATGGGTGTCAGTTAGGAGGACTGGGCAGTCTATGGGGCCACTGGTAGTGGATCAGTATTTACCCCTAGTGTACAAATGGATTTTGGGAGCCCACTCCACATAGAGAGATACTCTCTCAGCCTAGACACACAGGGAGGGCCTAGGCCTTGCTCCAAATGATGTGACAGACTTTGAAGATCCCCCATGGCAGGCCTCACCCTCCCTGGGAAGCAGAAAGGGGGCCGGTGGGGGGTAGGGAAGGAGAGGAGGGAGAGGGAACTAAGATTGACATGTAAAATAAGATTGTTTATAATTTGAATTTAAAAATTGTAAAAAAAAGTTATTTTGTCTCACTGTGCAGCCCTGGCTGTCTTGGAACTGGCCTAGAGTTCCAGTTGCCTCTGCCTTTAGGGGCAGGGTTTAATAGCCTGCTCCACAATGCCTCTCTCTCTCTCTCTTTCTCTCTCTCTCTCTCTCTCTCTCTCTCTCTCTCTCTCTCTCTGTGTGTGTGTGTGTGTGTGTGTGTGTGTGTGTGTGTGTGTGTTGTGTTGTGTTGTTGTTGTTTTGTTTGTGTTCAGATGGCAACACTCCCTTAGCCTGATGTAGATACTGTTTTGTATGAGTTAGAAAATGGCTATCAGAACATCCCAATTGAAAGAAAAATTGCCACTGTTCAAGAGGTGCCCCCCCCCCATCCCAGTAACCAAAGAGAAAGTTGAAGAAAAGATTGTAGGAGGCGAGGGAGTGGTGCAAAGGAGAAGAAAAGAGGACAACCAACAAGCTGGAGCAGAACTCTGAGGACTCAGTAACAAGGAACAGTTTAAAGTATAAACGGATAGCTACCAAGGGAAGGAGAGAGATAACCAGGAAAGTATGTAGAGGTGTGAGAACTTTAAAAAGCACTCATTTCATTCATTCATTTATTTTTATTTAGTGTGTGTGTGTGTGTGTGTGTGTGTGTGTGTGTGTGTGTGTGTGTGTGTGTGTGTAGGTCAGAGGATAACCCACCTATCATGTGGGTACCGGGACATATGGGTCCAGGGACTGAGTTATTCAAATCATAGGGTTTAGCAGCAAGTGCCTTTACCCCCTAGGCCATCTCGCCCGTCAGGGACTTCTTTACGCTTAGAAACTGGGGAAGGTGACATTGGAGTGCATAGAACGAAAAGGCAATGAGGTCTGGAAATAACAAGACTGCCAGACTGAGGTCACAGATGGAGAGAGAAGCCGAGATGCTAGAGGATGCAGGGCAGCTACGTGTCTTTAGCAGAGGGACCAAAAGCGTCTGGGCGGAGCAGTTAGCAGGAAGCCTCTCGGGAGGCCGAACCTGGCGGAGTCTCCGCCTCAGCCGCAGCATCTGGAGTGGGTGCTCACCCACGCCGCCGGGAGGATGCGCCCGGGCAGCGGATGAAACGGAGGGAAACCAACCAGAGACCATAGTTAGGGCGCAGTGCCCAGGCCTGGGACCCATGAAGCGCACGGACAGCGAGTCCATCTGCCACCATGCGCCGCCGCCAATGCCGCCGCCGCCCTGCTGGGCTCACCATGCACCTCGCCAGGCCCCGTGGCAGCCCCCCAGCCGGGAACGACGACCCCCAGAGCGGGCCAGGAGCTGGGCGGTGGCTGCAGAAGAGGAGGAGGAGGCAGCCTCGGCAGCACCCTGGATGAGGTGAGACATGGGCAGCTTCTGCCGCTGGAGCCGGGGAAACTGCGGTGTAGGGGTGCTGGTGCGCTGTGAGCTAGACAGGGTTGGGATCCTGGCAGGAGATCCGCACTCTCAGGAGAGGTTGTTGCCCAGTGACAATTTCTGGGTAAGGTTTGACGGGCATGCGAGAGATGCGGACTCCAGGAGCAAATAGGATCGGCAAGACAGGGCTGAGGAGAGCAGGAAGAAAGGTGTCATGCTGATGTACAGGAGAAAGCATTGGGAATCCAGGTCTCTATCCTAAGGTCTTTGCTTTATCTGTGCTGGTGCAGGTGAGGTTGGAGGCAATGCCTGCTGGGTTGAGCCAGAGATGACTCAGCCATCAGGCCAGTATGAAAATCTTAGGGGCGTTTGCAGGGACTCCATCTTTGCCTTTTTCTAGTCTCTTCTTTCTCGGATATTTATTTGCCTTAGCTGGAGACAGCAGGGTGGTTGGTGATGGCCCGTTCCTCCTCTGCAGCGCTGGAGCCTGCCTTGGGCCTGTTGGCTGGATGCTCTGGGCCTGTTGGCTGGATGCTCTAGGCCGATTGGCTGGATGCTCTGGGCCAGCTAGCTCCATCTGAACCCAGACCCTTCCTCAGCTCTGGCCTAGAACACACCCAGCAAATTAGGCCCCATGTTCTTCATGTAGCAACAGCAAAATGAAAATCTGTCATGTTAATGTTTCCAGGAGAAGGGACAGATTGTACCCCTACTGTTTATTAAGTAAGCATGTTTTTGTCATAGACTATTTAGTTTTTTCCCCTCGTGTGAAGCTGGTACTTAACACTCAAACCAAAAGGCAATGGTGGTTTCAAGTCTTTGCCTTTAACTCACCGGGATCTTAAAAAAAAAAAAAAAAAAAAAAATCATTTTACCTTTCTAGGCCTCGGTTTCCTGGGAATGGAATTAGGATTTGGATTAAAAGAGGTTTGACCTTAAAAGTCTGAAGAGTATCTGGGTTTGTATTACATGTTCCAAAGTCTGCTGTGTTTGTGAATTAGAAAGGGTATTCTATTCAAAGGAACTTTTGTTCATCATACTACCCCTATTTATGAAAGAAAATGAAGTCAAATTCTGTATCCGATTATACAGTAGTTAAAAGGATCATAGTTTTATTAAGAAACATACAATAAATTATTGGAAATTGAAGAATGAAGCAAGAAACATTCATTTTTTAATAAAAAGTGAACATTTAGCTCATATGTAATTATGTTTTTAAAATATGAGTGTATATTCATATATATGTTTCTAAAATTTCAAAGCTTCTTGCCCATTCTCCATTTAATAGCTGATTTTTTTTATTCTAGAAAGAAATAAACACTCATCATAAAGGAATCTTTCTCATTGTCATTAACAATAAAAAATTTGCAGGGCTAGCATGTGATTCTCTAAATTATAGCCATAAGGCATTATCGTAGGGTCTTTTTATGTATCCCAGGCTTGTGGCAACACACCCTGATATTCACATATGTGTGGTGAACTTAAAGTCAGCTTGTGACACATAGCAAAATTATGTCTCAACAGCATACCTCCTGATAAGTAAATAAATAATATGAGCTATTTTCTTCTCTGAATCAGTTGGTGTTACCCATAAAGATTAAATTACAAATGACAAGGCTCTTAGTCTGTGTTTCATTCAGTGCTAGAATATGTTACCCAAGGCTGGACAATTTACAGAGAACAGGGATTTATTTCCTCAAGCTCAGGAAGCTGAGAAGTCCAAGATCAAAGAAGCATCAGCTAGTGATCACTTTCTTACTGTAATTATCCTGGGACACAGGGCACCTGGTTGCACAGATATTGGAAAGAGTATTAACAGAGACCAGAGACACCGGACCCCGGAAATGTTTGGAGCTAACAGTTATACATACTTGTTTTATTCATAATTTGTAATGTTTTGGGATATCAAAAGTTATTCTAATGATGGAATTTAACAACAACAACAAAAAAAACCTCTTTAACCTCAACTTAAGATAACCACTGATCTGACTCATTCTTTCGGGATGCTGTCCTAGGTTGTTCAATTTATAGCTCCTGGAAATCATCATTTCATGTGGGTTTTTTTTTTTTGTTTGTTTGTCCAAGTTTTTAGTAATTTCTGTCAGAGGGTAGGGAGAATGGATAAGGACCCTGTGTTAGTTACTTTTGTGTCACTGAAAGAAAATACAGAAACAACGTATTAGAGAAAAGATTCATTCTGGCTCATCTAGAGGGCTGTAGTCCATCATGGTGGGGTAGTCACAGCAGTGTGACCCAGTCTGGGACAATGGAGGCATTTGCAGCAGTCATTTACATGGAAGCAGAGAGTGGCTGGAAGCAGGGCCTAGGAACTACCCTCAAAAAGCTGCCTGCCTAGTGACCTGCCTCCAATACCAGGCCCCACCTTCTAAAGCTAACAGCCCTATGGCCTCCAAACAGCCCTATTGGCTGAGAAACAAGCCTCAAACCATAAGCCTGGAGGAGGGACATTTCAGAATAAACCCACAGCAGACCTTGTTACTTCAGTTCTCCATCCATACTGTAAATTAGTTTTCAATCTTACCTATGGTTGGAATCATCTAGGGGAAAGAGAGATGTAAAGAGTCAGCGTAGAGACTCCACTCCTGGGTAGTGCAACCAATCCCTTTCAGATGGCAGTCTGAGCAACAACACTCCGTAGAAGTGCCCTAGACTTCTCATGCCCTTCTCAGTCTGGAAGACAGAACCTCCACATTAGACCAACTGTTTCCTTTTGAAACAATACTGAGAAAAGTTTGTGATCTCTTGCTCAGGCCAAGGAACAGAGACTGCTTACATTTTTTCCCCTCCCCAGCCATTTTGGCATTATGGCGAGTGTTGACACAGGGTCAATTTTTTCATGAGAGTCACAAATATGGGACATGGATCTAAATAAGCTGAGTGAAGAGATGAAAGGCCATTGAAGAAAATTCATGGCAGAGGCAGCAAGGGCCCAAGCCCAGGCTGTGGTGGTGAGAAGGTGGGGAAAGGGGTAGGTTTAAGGATTTCTCAGTTAGGATGGAAGGCACTCATGGATCAGCCGACTTAAAGAAATAAGAAAAATGGTGGAAATAAGTGCACTTGACCCTTTGACCTGTAGGTTCTGCCAACTGTAGGTCAAAGAGACCCCCAAAGCAAAACCATGCACCCAGTAAAAACAACACAAATGAAACCCAGTACAGTATGAAAACAAGTTGCATTTCAATTGTACTAGAAGGCGTAGGGCAGCTAGCAATATGAAGGTGTTCAGAACGACATGGGCAGGTTACATGCAGACATAAAGCCATTTTTTTTTCTGGATGAGTTCTAAGCGCTACAGATTTTGGTACCTGCAGGAAGTCCAAAATGAGATTTTTTAGGGGGTCCTGGAAGAGACAGTGGTCTTCTGATATATATGAACATGAGAAGAATGTAGACCGGGGCCTTCTGCTGGATAAGGGGGCTCTTTCAAGATACTGAAAACAGAATCAAAAACCAAGGGATGGAGAGAAACAACTCCATTGTTTGAGTATGTATATGAAATGGTGCTTGATACCTCTGGTTTTGTTTTTGTTTTTGTTTTTGTTTTTTTAATTTAACACTAGCTAAGGCCTGCTTCTTATATATAGGGCGAGGGTAGAGGATGGAACGAAAACAAAGTGCCATTCTCATTCTTAGTCAGGGTTTCTATGGCTGTGACAAAACCCCATGACCAAAGCAGCTTGCGGAGAGAAGAGTTCATTGTGCTTGCTCTTCTAGCTCACCCTTCATCACTGACAACAGGACAGGAGCTCAAACAAGGCAGGAACCCGGAGGCAGGAGCTAACCAGAGGCCATAGAGGAGTGCTGCTTACTGGCTTGCTCCTCATGGCCCAGTCAGCCTGCTTTCTTGTAAAACCAAGAACTACCAGTCCAGGGTGGCACCACCCACAGCCAGCTGTGCCCACCCCCATCAATCACTAATTAAGAAAATATTATAGAGGCATTATATTATATTATAAATAAATATTATAAGGCCAACCTTATAGAGGCATTTTCTCAGTTGAGGTTCCCTCCTTTCAAATGACACTAGCTTGTGTCAAGCTAGCATAAAACTAGCCAGCCAACTGGTGAGGACCCTTTGTAATACCAGAATACACGCCTAGTAGGCTGCACATGGTGACCAAATGGTGGTGGTGCTCATGGTGGGAGGGCAGATGTCTCCAGGTGACCCTCCAATCCTTTCAAATCACTTGCTTTCTGAGTCTTATTTGCTAGGGCAGTTTCAGAAGTTGATCCATGCTCGACCCCATGCTACAGTTCTGTTGCCATGGCAAGCAGCACAGCCAGTCATTACCATTAGCTTTTTATAATTTATATTATCAATGATGTTTTAGCTTTTTAAAGGGTGGTGGTAGATGCCTTAAATCCCAGCACTCGGGAGACAGAGGCAAATGCAGCTCTGGGAGTTCAAGGCCAGCCTGATCTACAGAGCAAGTTCCAGGACAGCCACACAGAGAAACCCATCTCGAAAAACCAGGGGAAAAAAAGGTTATTTGTTTTGTGTGTAGGAGTAGTGTTTTCCCTGCATGTAAATATGTGCACCACATGCTCGCCTATGCCCAAGGAGGTCAAAGATGACATAGGATCCCCTGGAGCTAGAGTTACAGACGGCTGTGAGACATGATGTGAGGCTGAGAACTAAACTTTCGTCCCCTGGAAGAGCAGCAAGTCCTCTTGACCACTGAACCGTCTCTCCAATCTATAAACAATGTTTTTG